>NC_134862.1:99232778-100432778 GCF_049852395.1 Peromyscus maniculatus bairdii | reverse complement strand
CAGATCTGGTGGCGCATGCCTTTGATCTCAGCACTTGGGAAGCAGAGGCAGACAGATCTCTGTGGAGTCAGGCCAGCTTAGTCTCCATGGTGAGTTCTAGGACAACCAGGACTACACAGAAAGATTCATACAAAAAATAAAATACATTGAAATTAGACATTCACAAGCTCCCATCTCCTGCCTAAACTATGTGCATACCTGGGAATGTCTATTAGGAGCTATGAAACCTTGAGCAAATTACTGTGCCTCAGTTTCCTGCTCTGTAAAATACGGAGGCCAATGCTACATACAGCAGTGGACTTTGGTTACATGAGTTAACACATGCTAAGATGCGTGTTGGTAGATCAGCAGGTGGTTTGTGCTGAATCCCAGCTGTTAATGGGATTAGAAAACACACCCAGGAGAACGCTAAAGAAACCAAACCAGAATCTCTGCCCCTGTCACCTGGGGCTCTGAGTATAAGGCAGATCCCGGAAGCTCCCTGCTCTCTGTTGTCCTGGGCAGCTGCCTCTCTCCACTCACACGGTGTCTTGGCAACTGCGAAGCCCATGTTTCATGACATAGGTATGTCGGCAGGTACATTGGAAGAGAAAGCCAGTGTGTGCGACTTGGGATCATCCTAGGAAGCAGACCAGCGTCCTGGAAGGGGTTGTCACTCAGGGTGAACCTCTACATTTTATCCGCACTGTTAATGTCCACAACAGCTCCCTGGGTTATCTACCAGGAGACCATCTTCTAACCTGCACATAGAAGCGGGAGACAGCAAGGTTCCCCTTGCAGCTGCTGGGCTCTTCAGAGAAAAGTGCCGTGGGGGAGGGGAGCTCAGCAGCTGGCCCAGCTGCTCACTGCACTGGTCCAAACTGGTTGTGCTGGATCTGCAAGGAGAAGACACTCTCACAAGTCAGCAGAATTGGTCACAGTTGGAGTACCACCCTGTGCTAGTCACAGAGGGCGCAATGACATTAAGATATCACTCAGACCCTCAAGGAGTTCACCAGCTTGCCAGATGAACAGTGTTTGCCAGACAGGTGTCAATGACCTGTGAGGGGGGGGGGTTGTTCTGGTAGACCCAGCCTTATTAGTGTTAGTGTTCTCTCCCCTATACTCCCAGGGGCACCCAGGCTTTTGCTTCTCTGGGCCACACTGTCATCTACAAAGTTCATATTTGAGAAACAGGCAATGAAGTTACAAAATGCCATTTAATGTTTTAAGTGATTTTATTATTTTGTGTTGGACCACATTCATATCTATCCAGGGCTGCGTGCATCCAGGATTACACAGCACAGTATGTCTAGGCTACATGCATCCAGGATTGCACAGCACAGTATGTCTAGGTATTCTTCCAAAGGCTTTCCCCCTATTATTCACAGCAACATTTTGGAACAGGCATCCATATTCTCACTTTTAGATCGGAAAACTTGGCATTGGATAGTGACAGGAGCAGGTCAGGGAAACAGGACAGAGCCAGGCCTCCTACCAGCCCTGGAAGTCACACACCTTTCAGGCTAAATGTCTTTGAGCCAGGGAGGGTGGTTCTGGGAATGAAGTTGGAAGACATCTCTCTCAGTTTCAGGACACCCCCTGGTGACTTCATTTGAGGGGCTTTAAGCCACAGCGTGTCCTTGTGCCTGCTCCTGTCTAAGGTCTGGGAGATGCTGATAGGCCTCTAGTGTGGTGCTCAGCCTGCCCTGTCACCACCTAGGCCAGGAGTCCCCTCAGGGGCTCTCAGTACATTTCCAGATGGCTGTCTTTGAGAAGATACCAATCCATCCAGTTCTGACTGGAGTGGTGGGGAGGTGCATGGTAGAGAGGATTCAAATGGTTCCCAGTAACCCAGAAGAACTTGCTTGACACATGAATGGACAATGAAAGGCATGCCGGCTCTGCCTCCATGACTGCCCTGAGCTGGCTCTGCTCACGAGCCTTGAAAAACATACACGTTTGCACAAAATGTAAACATAAGCCTGCTAGTACTGAAAGATAAATCTGTCCAACTATCTAGCCATAGGGAATTGGTTCAATAAATTCAGAGGCTCTAAAACACCAGGTTACTATATGCCATTAAAATCAGGGTCAGCAAGATGGTTCAGTGGGCAAAGTGCTTGCCGCCAAGTCTGATGACCCAAATTTGAATTCTAGAACCCACAAGGTAGAAGGAGAGAACAAACTCTTGGCGGTTGTCACCTGACCACCCTTGTGTGTAGAGACACTGATGCGTTTATAAGGATAAAAATGTTGACTTGGTCTGTTTTCTTTTGCTATAACAGAATCCCACAGGCCCCATAATTGATAGAGATTTACTCAGTTCATCGTTCTGGACATCCAGCAATGTGGTGCCAGCGTCTACTTGGCCTTCCTGCTAGGTTATAGCATGACAAAAGGTATCTGTCACATGATGAGACTGAGGTGTAATGCTGGATTCAGTCTCTTCCCCTTCTAATAAAGCCACTAACTGCTTGTGGGGGCCCCACCCTCATGACCTCATCTAATCCTAATTCTCTTTCTAAGGCCCCATTTCCAAATATAATTAACATGATTTGGGATTAAGTTTCCAACACGTAAAATTTAGAGGGAACATTTTTAAACCATAGCATGCTTATAGAAAAAAGTAATTTATATTCATTATTAATTGACACTATATCTGATAGGAAGGATAAAAGTCATTTCAGTTATTTTTGTTCTGATTTTTTAAACCACATTTTAATGCAATTAACCTGGTGGGTTTTTAAAGATTTATTTTATTATTTTAAATTCTGTGTATAAGTGTGTGTGTGTGTGTGTGTGTGTGTGTGTGTGTGTGTGTGTGTGTGTTATGTGAGTACAAGTGCCTATGGAAGCCAGAAGTATTGGGTCCTCCTGGAGCTGGAGTCACAGATGTTGTGAGCAGCCCCATGTGGATGCTGGGAATTAAACTGATGCTCTGCAAGAGCAATCCCTCCTGCACCCCACTGTACCTTTAAAGATCTGTCAGAAAGAAACCTTAAACCAGAAGAGCCACGTGATCTGAGATGTTACAAAACAAAATACCTTTCTTATCTTCTTTCCCCACTTCCCTGATATTTTTGATGGAGAGCAAACACACTGCAGTGGGTGATTCCAGGTTGCTAGTCTATAGAGGAGTTGTAACAGGCGCGAGCTGGAGGCATTTTAGAAACAATCATAGCAGATGAGGACACTGGATAGGGGCTGTACGGGGCGGGCAGAGACGTGGCTGGAGTTCAGATGCCTGTGTTTCCAGCCCCCGGCACTTGACACCATGTGCCACATCATTCCATTTGCTTCTGCTGCACACAGAAAGGGTCAGGACCACTCCACACGGAGATGCCAACTCTAGGCAGAGAGCAAGGCCATGTGCTGAGGATGGTCCTTTGCTGTCCTGAGGCTCTGCTGAGTGGCAAACAGGGGCTGAACAGCTTCAGATCCAACCATGAAAGTAAAAACAAGGTGATGAGTGATGGAAGACGGTTACCGTCAGCTCTTCCAGATCTGCTCCCCAGAGCCGGGTGGTGGTGGAGCACGTCTTTAATCCCAGCACTCGGGAGGCAGAGACAGACAGATCTCTGTGGGTTCAAGGCCAGCCTGGTCAATAGAGAGAGTTCCAGGACAAGTTCCAAAGCTACACAGAGAAACCCCGTCTTGAAAAACAAAAACAAAAAACAAACAAACAAAAACAAAACAAAACAAAACAAACAAACAAAAAAAAAGCAAAACCATATCTGCTCTCCGGGAAGTTTGTCCCACAGGAAGGCAGAGGCCAGGTCCCTGACTTCTCTCCAGTAGTCTCCAGCTGTCTGGCCTTACATGCATCTGGAGACTTTTCATCCTTCTTCCCTTTCTGAAAAGCACAGTAGTGAGGCTCTCTCTCTCTCTCTCTCTCTCTCTCTCTCTCTCTCTCTCTCTCTCTCTCTCTCTCTCTTTCTCTCTCTCTCTCTCTCTCTCACACACACACACACACACACACACACACACACACACACACACACACACCGCCGTGTGCCACCAGTGTGAGTCGCTGTACTGATATTTGTCAACATTTTAGCAATAGCATTCGCTCTTATGTTGGTCAAAACTTTCCATGGCACACACCAGAAGCCCTGTGTTAGTGAGTGTGGGCCACAGAGGGAAAGAATTAGCCCATGAGATTTGTGAGAAGGATTCCAAGTTCAAGACTGGGCTGCAGAGTGAGTTCTAGGTCAGCCTGTGAAATTTAGGGAAGATCCTGTCTCAAAACACAAAACTTCAAAAGGGCTGGGTATAACTTAGTGACTGAATGCTGGCCTCGTGGGCAAGGTCCTAGGTTCCACCCCTGGTGCTGGGTAGTACTGGGTGAAAATAAGATTATCCACACCACCCATGACAATTTGATGAAAAAAGCCTGAATAATCAGATAGTGAGTGAGAAACCTTAAACAGTCACAATAAAAAAGCCTGGCCAGGTAGACCTGTAAGACGGTAAATAAAAGCCCTTGCAGTCCAGCCTGACAACCTGGGTTTGATCTCCTGAACCCACAGCATGGAGGGAGAAAACCAACTCCCACAGATTGTGTACACATACACACATGGTACGCACAATTTTAAGAAACAACACCTAGCCAGGGACATCCTTCTTCGTTTTTAAGCGGTATTTTCACAAGCTGGGGGTAGGGGCAGGGGGAGCTGCTTGGCTTGGCCCCTAAAGAATCCCACCTGGGTATTTTAGGACCCGAGTCAAGTTGAAGAACCCTCTCCTCCCTTCCCAGCCCTCTCTTCAGAGAGCTAAGCCGTGCGGGAACAATCCTATAATTTTAACTGTATTTATAAACCCACTATCCTTTATGCAATGCCTTTTTCTGCTCTGTGCTTAGTCCCAATGTTGCTATTTTCTCAGAGGAAATCAGAGGAAAGAGATGGTAATTATAGGTCAAACACCAGCTCCGGAAGCAGGACAGGCAGCAGAGGAGCCGAATACTCCCTACCCTCTTCCGGGTACACCCTGGACACCCCCGCTTTCCCTGGGCCTAGGTCAGCTTTCCACCTCCGTATCCTTGTATCTCTGCTGTCTGTCGTTTGCCAGCCCAGTCCAGCGCGTGACAAGACAAAAAGGGAATGCTAAGACAGTGAGTTAAAGCTGCACGATGCTTGGGTAGGCCTGCTGCCTCTTGGAGACAATTCAAATGGAAAAGAAAAGAAGAAAGAAGAAAAAAACCAAACCACAACATTTCAGGTCATTGGCCTTTTTAAATAGACCGCCGGCAATATTTACTGCTCCTGAAATAGCAGTCACGTGGAATAAAACCGTGTTGGGAAAGCCTGGAAAACAAAAGAACAATTTACAGGCTGCCATGCTCACTGAGGGACCTCTGTTTGCCGGGTGCTCCGGCTCTGCTTCCTGGTTGTCCTGCCACCTGCTGCCCAAGGCCTTCAGGAGATGGATACAAGTCAAGGTCAGACTGCATAGGACCCTTCTCACCTTAAGTTGAAAAGGCAACTGAGTGATGAGAAGCAGGAGGAGGAAGAGAATGTGGACAATGCATCGACCACAGAACGGGTGCCCAGGGAGGGGACACTGTGGCTGTTACAAGAGCACCTGCCGGTGGCATCCTCTCTCTCCAGTGGGCCATCTTATCTCCTCTTTCTCCTTTGCCTCTGTCTCTACTTATCCTCCTCCTTCACACACAGACACACACACACACACACACACACACACACAGACATACAGACACAGATACACACACAGACACAGATACACAGACACACACACACAGACACACACAGACACACACACAGACATACAGACACAGATACACACACAGACACAGATACACAGACACACACACAGACACAGACACACACACAGACACACAAACAGACATACAGACACAGATACACACACAGACACAGATACACAGACACACACACAGATACACACACACACACATACACACACACACACACAAAACCTTCTTACATTCTCCTTTTGGCTTTTCTCCTGATCTCTCCATTTGGCTGGGGTCTTCCTGGACCTCTATCAATTAGATGTTGCCTGAAGGTCAAATCTAGTCACTGGTGGCGGGTTAATGAATGAATAGGCTGGGTCCAGGTCTCCATGAACTCACACTGGGACAGACTTTGTTAAGGACCCGTGGGAACTTCTTGACCCTTGTTCTTTATACCCTCTTGCTCAGTTGCCCAACATACAGCTAAGAAACCATCATTGACAAGTAGTTGTTATATTTATAAACACTCCATGCTTCTTAAAACCCTTCCATGTCCATTTGTTTCCCGCTTTTACTGCACCTTGGGAATTGTGCAGGGCAGCTGAAGAAGCAGAGGAATAAGGAGGTGTGGTGGTAACATGACCACATCAGAGAATCATGACAAAGGACCGAGCGAGACTCATTCCAGACCTAGGAAAGGGTCCTCCGGTGTGTTCTACAACCCTAATCCCTGGCTTCTCAAACGTGGGCCACTTTGACAGTCAAGCTCGCCACCAAAAGTGACAGGAAGCAAATTTCCCTGGGTGTTTGTTTCCTTCCTTTACATCAACCACAGTGAGGGGACTCACTTTGTTTTCTTTCCCACATGTGAAAATGCACAGCAAATGGGAAGAGTTAGAGCTGGGTCAGCATGGCAAACACCTGGAGTCTCAACGTTTGGAGACCCAGGCACAAGCTGGAGCTCTACAAAATGAGTTCAAGGCCAACCTACCATGTAGTGAGACTCTGTTTCAAAGCAAATACATACACAAGGAAACAGATGGTCAGAAAGGAATACGGTATATTCCTTTCCCCCATATGACTGACTGTTATGACCATAACCAAAATTATTGTTGGGTGTCCTATGAAGTCTGTCTGTCTGCCTGTGTGCTCAGCACTATACTGATGGTGCTGGAGAGTCTGCCTCTGTCTGTGGGGAAATGACTTAGCAGGAACTGTTCTTCTCTGCTAACAGCCACCTCCGCTGCTCTCAGGAAGAGACCACTTTTGCCGGGGGCCACAGAGAGCTAAAAGGAACGGATGTCATCTACCCAGAGAGCAGCCTTAACCAGTGATTGACAAGTGTGAAAATAACTGTCACACTGAGGTCTGGTTTGCACCATGGTGCCCCCTCTGTGGGACTTGTCTCTACCTGGGACTCGACTCTACCCCTCACCCTTCTTTGGATCCCACAGATTCCCTGAACTACTTTTCCATCTCATGTCGGGTTCTTCCTGGAAATACATCCTCGTAATCAACTTTTGTACCAACGTCTCCAGTGCACTTCTGGGAAAACCTAGCCAAAGAGAGCTGGGTTGGGGTTCTGGATCCAGTCCAACCCAGGCCTCGGCAGTTAGAAGAAGGAGAGATGAGGAATGAAAAGTGGTTCTGCCGTCAGGCAGAAAGATGGGATTAAAGGCTGGTGCCTTGCTGAGGACCAGGAGAAAAGGAGAGAGACGTTATCTCCGGGTTTTGTGTAGAATCCATTCCCAGTGCTGGGAAGGGAGGCCTGCTGGGAACTCCACCTGACTGACACCCGGATTTCCAGTGTGGAGAATACCGGAAGACAGAATAGAGACTGGGGAGCAATTCTCAAAGCGGACAGAAGTTGAGCCTGGCATCTGGAGGTGTTAGGGAATACTCAGGATGAGGAAGGAAGTACAGTCACATGCTACAACATGGGAACCCCCGGCAACATTGTGCTAAGAGTGAAGACAGACACAAAATGCCATGGAGTTACGTTCACATCAAATGGCAGGACAGGCAAGAGACAAAGACAGCAATGGCCAGGGTCTGAGGCCCAGGTGGGAAGAGACTGAGTTTCTTTTCAAGTGACAGAAACATTCTGGAACAAGATGGTGAAGACAGTGCCTGACCTCGAGGTGATGCTTAAAGCCTCAGAGATGCACACTCTAAAGGTCTGCACTTTGTGAGGCCTGGGTCTATCCCAGTTTTTAAAACAAACGAAGCAACACTGGTGTGGTAGAGGGCTGAACACCCGACTGGGGACGCCACAGTCAGTGCACTGTTGGCTATCGGTGTCCGTTCTGCCCTCACCGGCTGCAAGCTCTCCTTCTCTGGTGCCCGAGTTTGCATCTGTTGCTGTGATCAAATCCTGACCAAGGTAACTTGGTGGGGAAAGCGTTTATTCGGCTTACGCCTTCCAGTCCATCATCAAGGGAAGCCAAGGCAGGGACTGCACCAGGGACCACTCCGCTTCCTGGCCTGCTTCCATGGCTGCTTCTCTATCGTTCTTATATAGCCCAGGACCATCTGCCCAGAGGTGGGCCTACCCACAGTGTGCTCTGTGTAGCCCTGTGCTAGATTAAAGGGGTGCACCACCGCTGCCCAGCTTTGTCAGGGTATTTTATCAGAGTATCGGGAAAAGAAACTATGATAGTATGTATTTCACGAGTTTCTTCAACACTTGGGAGAGAAGGAGCTAGAACATTGTAGTTTTTTTTTTTTTTCTTAATTGTCTTAGGAGTGTCCATTTGCTTTTCCCAGTTACAAGGTAACCTTTCTTAAGAACACTATCTCTTTGGTCAAAGGGATTCCCTCTTTCTTTGCTGATCTAGTCTGAGTACCAGTGACTAGGCACCAGCATCTCCCCTGTGAGGTCCTCACAATGAACAGGGCTCTGTTCTGTTTGCAGAAAACCTTCCCCGATCCTCCTCCAAGACTTGAGGCTGGCTCACAGGTCTAGAGGTCCACCTCATCTCTATCCTGATGCTTCTCAGCACTACCTGATTCCTTCAATAAGACGGCATCTTTGATTCCTGGAGGTCCTTGTGCCTGGTTTTTCTTGGTCACAATGCACTCTAACATGTAATAGGCTGGTCACCATAACACCATTGATAATAGATCCTTGAAGACCAAAGCCAGTTCCAAAGTCTGCAGTTTCCTCCTCATGGAAGAATGAGTCCACGTTCAGGGTTCAGCTTCCTCCATCCCACCACCCCATCCCCACAGTTCCTACATTTTGCTGCTTCAGAATAGATTGTTTCTGACTGGATCTGCTCCTTTTCTTCCAGTAACCACCAGGAACCCACATAATGTTCCAGCATTCTGAGTGTTGAGCTGTTTCCTCTCCTCACCTCCACCCAGTGAAGGAGAACAGCGCCCTCTCTCCCTCCCTCCCTCCCTCCCTTCCTCCCTCCCTCCTCCCCTCCCTCCTTCCACAGGTGTGCATTTCATAGGGAGTCTGTTTCCAGACATCCACACTGGGTGTTCCCTGGGCACTGGGATGAATAAAAATGTTACTTCCTGGTTCCAGAGTTGGCACTGTACCTGTCCACCTGACTGTTGGCTTTGAGCCAGAGATAGCCCGAGGGCTAAGGGTTCTCTCTAAACTAGCATGTTTCCAATGTCCCTGAGTTACACCTGGAGTTTCTGCCTCCTGAGGGAATCTGGGTATCTGTGTGGTTTCCTGAGGTTTGTATAGTCAGATTAGGGTTGGAGTGTTTGTATATATGTTTGTGTGTGTGTTGGCAGCTGGAATGACTAAGTGTCTATTAAAAAAATCAATATTTACAGAGAAATATCAAAGCAAGCAAGAAAAAGATAAATAATGTAAGTTTAAAAAAAAACAACTCACCCTATCACCCAAGAGAACATTTTCCCATGTCTCCCCACCCCCACCCCGCCTCCACACACACATATACCTCAAATATTCCTAAGATGGCTGCCCTCAAATATTCCTGAGATGGCTGCTTTCTAAGCTGTTTGTAATACCAGGGTGATACTTGGGTGCTTGCTATGTACAGACACTATGCTGGTCCTTCCTCTACCACGAGTTCATCTCGTCCAGCCTTCATGGCCACTCTGTGAGGTCGGTGTTACCACAGTTCTGGAGATGGACAGACAGCTGCAGAGAGACAGTAAATACTGAAGTCAGTGCTTTGACCTCAGCTGACGGAGGCAGGGACAGTGGGCAGCACAGCTGGGACAAGGTCTCTTCAGCTCCTTCCTTCCCTCATTCATTCATTCATTCATTCATTCATTCTCTGAGTATCTATCTCAGACTAGATCATGGAGTTAAAATATGAAGGAGACACAGATCTTAAGATCCAAAGTCTTTTGGGGGAGATAAATATATAAATAAATTACTGCAAGTCATTGGGCAAATGACCAAGAGAACAAAGAGGAGGCATTACTAAGGGGACACGTGGAGGTGACATTTTAAATGTATCTCAAAACCAAGCACACACACACACACCCAAAAGGAGAAAATATTTGCCAGAGTTAGGGTTGGGTGGAGTGGAAGGGAGAGGGGGGCATGAGGCCATCCAAGGCTGAGCAAATAGCAAGTGTGAATGTTCTGGAACTCTCAGGTGCATGGTGTGGCTCCAGGTTGGGAGTACAGGAAGGGAGATTTAGACATAAGGGTGCAGAAGGCTGGAAGGTCAGTCTATACAGGCAAAGGGGGCGGAATGAATGGGGTGTCTCGAAGGACACGGGCATGGTCATGGTGGTGTCCGTCACACGGGCTCTGTAGCTGGACCCCTCCCAAGAGCTGGGATCGTAGGCATGTGTCTCCACACCAGGATCCCTGTGGTGTCTTACAAGAACTGGATCACGTTCTGGAGGAAGTGCAAGAGCTGGGCAGGCTGGAGCAGGAAAAGTGGCCATGACCAGGACATACCTCAGGGGTCGATGTCCTTGACTGCCCAGGAGAATCATCTGAGGAGACCTAGCCTCGGGGTATTTTGATGTGTTTGATCTAGATAGTCTGGGAGAATGTGCTCTAAAAAGTCCTCAACCAAGTGTGGAACCCATCAGTGTCTGGGTGGTTAGGAATACAGGCTTGGGCAGGAGAGATGGCTCAGCAGTTGAGAGCACTGGCTGCTCTTCCAGAGGATGTGAGTGAGTCTGATTCTCAATAACCTCACGGCAGTGCACACCCATCTGTAACTCCAGTCCCAGGGAATCTGACACTCTCTTCTGTCCTCTGAATCATATGGGGGTACAGACATACATACAAGTCAAACACTCATGCACGTAATATAAGAAAAAATAAGAATACAGGTTCTCAAATATCACTGTCAGCAAGCTGGGGCTTCTGGTTAACTCACTTAGTATTCTTAATGCCCTCATCTGTACAGTGTGAGGACAGCTACCGCTAGCTTTTAATTAAATCCCATAAGAACCCCTGTGCTGGCAAAGCAGGCAGTCCATGGCGGCTCCCTCCTCACCGTGAAGTACATGACCCAGGGAAGAGGTGGTGAGGACCGGAGCTGAGTCCAAAAAGGCAGGTGGAGGAGAGCAAAGAGAGACTGGATGATTAAAAAATCAATAGAACCTACAATGGGTAGTAGATGGGGCTTGGTGAACAAGTATAGATGGATGAGAAGGATCAAGAGCGTTTCCTGTCTTCAAGCGGTGTCGAGGAAGCAGAAGGCAAGGGTGGGGTGGGGCAGAAGAGGACATCAGCTAGTGAGTGTCAAACCTGTGGACCACCAGGTGAGACCTCCTGCAGGGAGGCGGCAGGTGGCAGTGGTCAAGGGGGAGAGCCGGGCTGGGGTATTTGTGCGCAGGTGTGAACGTATGGGCAAACACTGAAGCTCCAGAAATAGACACCATCGCTAAGGAAAGTATGTATGTGAGGGGAAGACAGGAAGTCAAGCTTGGAGTGCAGGGAGTGCTCAAATACAAGAGTGGGGAGAAGAGAAAGGAATATGACCCCGGAGTGAAGTAAGGGGCAGACAGCATAAACCAACAGGGACCACCATGAAGAAAACGCCAAGGAATAGTTAGCAGTTATCTACTGAAGAAAGTCTGGGACAGGAAAAGGACAGAGAGTATTGAGAAAAATAATCAGATTTTAAAAGACAAATCTCTCTGGGTGCTGTGGCACACACCATTAGTCCACTCTGGAGGCAGAGGCAGGTGGATTTTGAGAGTTTGAGGCCAGTCTGGTCTAACATTGTGACCAGTGTAGTGATGGGCCAATGAAGTCTACAAGGAGAGACTCTGTAATAAAACAAAACAAACAAGAAGTCACTTCCTTCCAGGAGGCTCAGAAAAGACTTCCACATTCTCTTGTGTTGTCTACACCCTGCCAGTGGTATCTTCTCTTTCCCAGAGCAGAGGCAGTGACAGCCTCAGTGATGTCTTGCCCTGTGACGGTCCTATGGTGGTGGGAACAGCATTAGTCACCCAGCAAAGCGGCAGGCATACACTTTACACCCTTGCTCCAGGCTCCTGGGGCCATCTAGGAGAAGGCCCTGCTGCCCATCACTCCTAGGAAACCTCCTGTGATTTGAAGACTCTAGAGGGGTGGCCACTTCATCATCCTCTACCCCACTGTCCGCTCCCTAACAGCCAGGAGGACATGCCCTCAAAATCACCAAAGGGGTGGGTAGCCAGGCCTTCCCCGATGCTCAGAAAGCTCTCAGGAGGGGCAGCCTTGGGCTGTGGGATGCTGTAAAGTGCATGTCTGGTTTTAGTTCTCCAATCACAAGCCTGGATCCCACAGCAGCAGCTTTGAACCTAGAAATGCACATTCACAGGACCTGCCCTAGACGCAATTCTAGGGCCTGGACTCTGTGGCAGTCTTCTTTATTAATTAATTTAAATAATTCTGGGGGTCCTAGGATTGAACCTCGGGTTCCAAGCTTGTTAAGCAAACATTCTACTACTGTGTCCTCCACCCCTCCAATCTGTTCCTTTTATTTTGGGACTCAGTGCTGGCTGTCCTGGAACTCAGTACATAGATCAGGCTAGTCTCAAACTTTCAATGAAGCTCCTGCCTCTGTCTCCAGAGTGCTGGAATTCTAGAGTCGTAGGCCACCACAGCCAGCTTTTGATATGTTCATTTTCTTATTTAACTTTATGTGTTAACATTTTGTGTGTGTGTGTGCGTGTGTGCATGCATGTGCACATGGCATGACATGCACGTACATATCAAAGGACAACTGCATGGAGTCAGTTCTCTCCTTCTACCTTTACATAGGTTCCCTGGGTATCAGACTCAGCTTATCCAGCTTGTGTGGCAAGCAATCTTACCCACTGAGCCATCTCAGCATCCCTAATCATTTTTTAATTAGTGCAGAATTCCATGGAAGTCAGAAGAGGGTGTCAGATGCCCCGGAACTGGAATTATAGATGGTTGTGAGCTGCTGTTTGGATGCTAGTAACTGAACCTGGGTCCTCTGCAAGAGCAGCAAGTGCTCCTAACCACTGAGCCACCCAGGTGGTCCTGACGTCTGTGCAGCCCTGAGAAGCCCCGCCCTGTACAACGGTGAGATGCCATCTCCTCTCTCCAGTTCTCCCCCTAGAACACAGCACAGCAAGTGTTATTCAGCAGGTGTGAGCTGAGGACTTGGTTTATGGAAGGCTGTTCTTGCGCTCACCACACACATGCAGGCACGTGACAGGCTTTGTCTGAGAGCTTGTTCTTTCACTGGGAAGCAGCGATTCATAGATGGACAAAAGTTAGATCGAAATGCAGAGGCTGCCAGGAGGGACCTTGGGATAGGTGTCTGCAGACCTGAGTGACTCAGTGAAGGCCCGGCAGACTGCTGTGGACGCGGGAGGGAGGGAGGGAGGGAGGGAGGGAGGGAGGGAGGGAGGGAGGGAGGGAGGGAGGGAGGCGAGATGTGCAGCGGAAATGAGTAGGTAAAAAATGGTACGCAAGGACTCAATCAGGCAATCCAGAAGCAGGGACGTTAGATGGGCGTTCACTCCAGTTTACAGTGCATTTGTTTACTCAGAGGCGTGGAGGAAAACATAAAGGGACAACTCTAGTTAAAAGAAGTTAAAGGAGGGCTGGGCTTTAACTCAGTGCTGGAGCAGATGCTTAACATGGGCAGTCTCTCTCTCTCTCTCTCTCTCTCTCTCTCTCTCTCTCTCTCTCTCTCTCTCTCTCTCTCTCCAGGCTCTTTACTGTATAGCCCTGGCTGGCCTGGAACTCACTCACTCCTAAATCAGCACTCAGGAGGCAGACACAGGCAGGTCTACATGGGTTCGAGGTCAGCCTGGTCTACATAGCAAGTTCCAGAACCAGTCAGGGACACAGTGAGATCCTGTCTCAAGAAAAAGGAAAAAACAAAAACAAAAAACAAAACAAAACAAAACAAAAAAACACGAAACAACAGAACAGAACCAAAAATAAATGGAACGCCAAGGTGATGCAAGGCTCTACTTTCAATCTCCAAAACTATAATCAAACAAACAAAGGAAAGCAGAGGGACAGGCCCCGGTGGGACAGGCCTGTACCACTGCACACACCAGCTCCTTGGGAAGCTGAGGCAGGAGGATCAACAATTCAAGAACAGCCTGAAGTTCAATAGCTTAAGCAATTTAGTAAGGGCTTGTCTCAAATTTAAAACTAGAATAAAAGAAAAAGACAAACAAAAAAGGAAGACGGGGAGGAGGAGGAAGAAGAGGAGGAGGGTAAGGTGTGGAAACAAGAAATAAGTATGGTGAAACTGCTGGCTGCTGAAACCAGCAGATGGTTGGTGGTGTAAGGCTGGAAGTTTCTGTAACCCAAGGGCTTGGTTCTGCTTGTTTATATTTCAGTGTGTGGAAGGGCTTGGGGGAGGTACTGTGGGAGCTGGAGTCCAGAGAGAAAGATTCCTGGAGGCCATGGTGTCTTCCCCCCTCCCTCCCCCCTCCCTCCCTCCCTCCCCCCTCCCTCCCTCCCTCCCTCCCTCTCCCTCCCTCCCTCCCTCTCCCTCCCTCCCTCCCTCCCTCCCTCCCTCCCTCCCTCCCTCCCCTCTTCCCTGAACTGTGCCTTCCTTCCCTGCCTCTTCTCTCCCCTCCTCTCCTGTCTTTTTACATCCTCTCTTCTTCCTCCCTCCCTCTCCTCTCTTTCTTCCACCCCATTTCCTCTCCCTCTCTTCCCATCTCCTGGGTTAGCATCCCTATAATCCCAGAAGGTGCAGACTTGAGAAGCACTCATCAGGCAGGGTGGGCCAGAGAGTGGTAGGTGTGAGTGGCCCTTGGGGAGAGGGGAGGTTGCCTGGGGACTTCTGCATCCAACCTACAGAGGAACTTGGATAACGGAGAATGCCAGGCCAGGACCTTGTGCCCTAGGTGATGCTGAAGCTTCTGCACAAAGGAGTGATGCAATCAGGAAGCTCTGGGGTCAGGATGGCCTCGGTAGGGAGGGGCTGCTGTTTCCTCCAGGCTGAGCAGGGATAGGGGCTGGCTTTGCAGGGAGTAGAGGGGCCACCTCAGCAGGCTGTGCTGGTGGCTCTGTGTGAAGCTGGCAGGAGAGGAGTAGTGAACTTGAAGGCCTGGAAACCCAGCATTCGGGAGGCTGAGGCACAAGGATTGCTTAAAGTTTGAGTCCAATCTGGGCTACGTCGTGAATCCCAGGTCCCAGCCTGGGCTAAAGATCAAAACTCTGTCTGAGAAAATAGAACGTCATGAGTGGTGAGGGAGAGGTATGGACAGAGGACACTGTAAGGAGGGTCATGTCTCCACGGGTCCTGAGGAACCCTGGGCTTCTGAAAGAATGCTTTCCTGTGGCTTTTGCTTCCTGGTGTGCTCAAATCCTGGTGTGCCATAGGAGTGAGTCCTTGTCTGACCCAGCAGCCATCAGCTGGACACCTATGGACGAAGGATGAGGACCAGCCTTGACCTGGAGGTGGGGCCAGCTCTGTCCCCCACCCCCATCCCCCGCCAGCTGCCTGAGATACCCTCAGTCCCTTCTCTAAGTGTCCTCACTGGGCGCGGTTGGCCTCCCAGACCGTGCACCACAGAACTGGGGATGGTGGTGTTTTTCTCTCATGACTATTTAATTATGGGGCTGACGAACAAGGAAAAAAATAGTCACATGAGGATTTCAAGCCCGAGATTGCTTCAGTTGACTGTGGAAGTGACACTGGTTATGTAACAAGATCTTTAGGGTGGAAAAGTCACGTTTGATCTTGGTCTAAGGGTCTGACCATCTCTACAAAACACCACCCCTTCTGGGAGTGACAGTGGGACAATGATGCGCCCTTCCATCCCGCAAGCAAACAGGAAAGGAGAAAGGCCTGGCCTCCGGTGGCATTGTAGGAACCACTTGTTGGCTGTTTCTCATTCATTTCACAAAATGACACAAGAGGCCAAAGAGATGGAGGTAGATTTTTTTTTCTCAACTGTCTTCCTTCCTGTTAAAAAAAACCCTCCCAAGCTCAGCCCCTCCCCTCCCTTTCCTCCCCCCTCCCCCCACCACAAACCCACTTCCTCCCCAGTCCTGGCCCACCCACTGTCACTCCATTTCTCCCCGTCCCTTCTGCTCCTCCCCCACAGCTGCCAGCTCGGGGTCATGCCCAGGCAGCCAGATACTGGCCAAGAGTCTTACCTCACGCGGCAGCTCTGGGCAGAGCTGGCAGCACCGCAGGGTCACCTTGGGAGAAGGCAGCAGTGACATGGGATGGTGGCCCCAGAGGAAAGCCAGTGCCAGCCTGGTCTTGCAATCACTTCAAATGCGGCATATTCGAGCCTTTCCTAATCCTGCGTGAAGAGCTGCCACTCAGGGCGCACACGAAAGGGGTCACCTCTCTCTTTAGAGAAGTTCAACCATCTGCTCAGACTGAGACAGCGACCGGGTGGCAGTTTGCAGGATGCAGGCTCAAGTGTGCCTGAGTCCAGATCCCCTCTGACCACAATGGCATTTATTTACCTTGACTCGTTCCCACCTGCTGAATGGGAAAGATTCTCGAACGAGAAGCCCTTCAGAGGGGAAGCTGGTTGCCAGGAGCCAGGGCCAGGTTGAGACTGCTCCAGAAGCCCCAGGGACCTATAATTGGTCATCTGCAGGGTAGCCTGCTCTTTCTCAAGGCAGCTGTTGCCGAGTCTCCTGGGAGCCAGGCCTCTGGGCCCACATCCTAGTTGCTTTAGTGGTAGTAGGGCCAAGGTCACAGGCACACGCCTAACTTTAGCTGGCATTTCTCAAGTGCAGTCCACTGGTGTGGGTGAAAATTATTTAGCCCAACCGTCTAATTTTTCAAATAAACAACCCATAAAATCATCTGCCGTACAGATGGCTGTCAAGGGTTATAGACATATTTAAAATAGTTTCTATTTGCAACAGGGGAGACCTAATGTTCCAGCGAATCTCAACCCACAAAAGGCCAAATTCCAATTCTACTCCCTTCTCCCTGAAATGGTATCCTGGGAGATGGTAGCTGTGAATTACTCCCAAACAAGTCAGGGCCACACAGCCCTGGGGTAGGCCTGGCAGACAACCCTGGGTGCTTGCAAAACTTTAGCCTTAGTGCAGGAGACAGGGCACACACTCCTGCACGCAAAAAATAGGCATAGAACCAGGAGGTGGTGGCACACACCTTTAATCCCAGCACTTGAGAGGCAGAGCCAGGTGGATCTCTGAGTTCAAGGCCAGCCTGGTCTACATAGAGAGTTCCAAGATAGCCAAGGCTAGGCAGAGAAACCCTGTTTCAAAAAAACACACAAACCATGCCGGGCGTTGGTGGCGCACGCCTTTAATCCCAGCACTCGGGAGGCAGAGCCAGGCGGATCTCTGTGAGTTCGAGGCCAGCCTGGGCTACCAAGTGAGCTCCAGGAAAGGCGCAAAGCTACACAGAGAAACCCTGTCTCAAAAAAACCAAAAAAAAAAAAAAAAAAAAAAAAACACACAAACCAACAAACAAAAAATAGGCATAGAAACACGTGCCTAAGATACAGCTCAGATGCTGACAAGGTTGCAGAGATGTGAAGAGAGAGAGGGACCGTGGGAGTTTAAACAAGAAACAAGATTCTGAAAGAGGGAAGCCCAAAGCTCAGAGCTGAAGAGCTGAGTCTAGGTGAAGATGAGTAAGTCTGCATGTAGACCCAGCCCCCAGCACTACAGTGTGTTTGGAGTGCCCTGGGATGAATCCGGGGAAGGCCTGGAGTGGAGACCAGTGGCATCCTGTGGCCAAAACTATTTGACTGGGGTCATTCTGTCATTTCGTTAACTCATCAACATTGATTGAGCTTCTTCTACAAGAGGCTGGCAATGGTAAAGGCACCTGCTGAAATACAACATGGGCTTGTAGTCTTACCTTCAAAGGACTTCTGCTGGCCCCAGACTGCTAAGGAGACAGAAAAACAAAGAGATGCCTACAGTGTCCTGTAATAAAGATTCTGATAGAAAGCTCAGCGGTCACAGGAAGTGGCCAAGTTCAAAAGGGTGACAGGGACGGCAGCACCTGAGTTACTGCAAAAGCAAATAGAAAATGGAAAGTGAAAGAAAGGGGAAAGGATGTTTGAGAAGAGGAGACTGCAGAGGAATTAGGAGGAGAGAGCACCCTGTGGGCTGTGAGGGTCTGGTGTTACAGTGGGTGAAGATACAAGTAGGTTCACATTTGAATTTGAACATAAAACTTAGGATGCAGTGAGAGGCATCTTGGGGATGAACAGAGTTTCTGTTTTGTTTTTATTTGGGGGGCAGGGGGGGGGAAAGGGTCTCACTAAGAGGCCCAGGCTGGCCTGGAACTCTCAGCAGTCCTCCTGCCTCAGCCTCTCAAGTGCTAGGATTCCAAGGTGTGGACCAACATGTCTGGCTAGGATGAAAGTTCTTGGTCAGAGAGATGATGAAATCAGCGCCTGATTCCGCAACAGTAGTCTGAATCTACTGTAGGGTAAGGAGGAAGAGCAGCTTTTGTGTAGAATGTGATACCCTCCCCAATCCTACCCTCTCACCTCTCACCCTGCCCACTCCCAACAGTCCTCTTTCCTCTTGGGTTAGTCAGTATACATGCCAAGAATATCGTGAAGGCTGCGCAATTCTGCTTTCACTGAAGAATACCATGAGCCTGGTGCAGCTCCTACATACAACTCTCTACAGTTTTATCCAAAGTGTCCTTCAAAGATACCAGAGGACTGAAATGACTGGCTAGACGATGCTACCAAAGTCTTTCTTTTTCTTCTTTGCCTTTTCTTTTTCCTTTTCTTCCTGGTGCTGGGGGGTGAACCCAGGGTCTTATGTATTCTAGGCAAGCTTTCCACCTTCGAGCTGTTGAGTTCTAGCCCATCTAAACCCTTATACTCCTTCCTATCTGCCATTCCAAAACCCCAGGAGAATGTTGGGCACGCAACACTATATTCATGATCATCTTGCTATTAGCCTAAAATAGTCTAGGTAGGTGAGGTGAATGAACAGACAATGGACAAATCCACTGTAGTGGATTTAATTTCATAGCCATACCCTGATGCCACAGTCTCCCTTGTCAACTGCTATAGATCTCTGCTATGAGAGCTTTTACCTAGTTCAAGTTGTTTTCATTTAATAGGGTTTAAATGTCGTCTGGTTCCTAATGCACAGTAGATGTAGGGTGCAGAGCAACTTTTAAATGGATCCATCCCTTTCCAAATAGAAAATGGAACTGTCCCAGTTCATTACAAATCAGCACTGGAGATTATTTATTGAGTGCCTGATTATGTAATCAGATTTTGGCATAGGGGCGGAGAATAAAGTTCAAAAGAAAGAAGGTGTCCGTCCTGGCCGTGGTCAAGCTGGCTGGGTCTCTGCATGCTGGTGGTGCCTGACTCTTCTGGGAGACATGAGCAGATGTCATTCACCCATAGGGTACCAGCAGACCAGGGCAACAATGCCACTCCAGTCTAGTGAACCAGTGAGTTTAACTGGAGTTGCTTACGGCTTAACTGGGCTTCTTAGAGGAACTTGGACAACTTACAGACAGCTACACCACCAAGGAAAAGCCTGTCTTCACCCCAGCCATTATTAACTACGTATATTTCCTTGGGGAGGGAAGGGATCTCGTGTGTGCTACCTCATGAAATGCTCCTCTCACTTCTTTATGCTAACAATCTGAGGGTCCTGTGGGTGAGGGTCCCATGATGGTAGTCATAACTACCCCGATTCATAAGCACAATAGCCATGCCAATGCCCAGAGGACAGAGTTCCCCAACTACTAGTCTCTGTGAGTCCTCTGCCCTTGAGCCTGGAGGCTAACCTGACATGTTAGCTATGCCCCACCTCCCCAAGTCCAGGGATTTGTGGTCCTTTTCCCAAGGTGAGCGTAAATCTCCACCTGAGTGTGACCGCCATCAGTGTCCCACACCCAGCAACAACAGTCTAACTTTAGAAGGTGAGAAGTCACTTCAGCGTTTTGCACACCTAGCCCAAACTCACACTGCAGTTGGTGACAAGAGCTGAATCCCATCTCTGGGTTCTCTCACACTGGCTCCCTCTTGTCTTGCTAATTCACCATAAATTGGGAGCCACCAAAGTTCAAAACAAAGCTGAACCCTGTATTGGGCCTTGAGCCCTGAGTCACAGTTGAACAGTGGCTTCTTTCTTTCCATGTTAGCTGGGTTTTTCCTCCCCTGTGGCCCAAACAAGAATCAACTTTGTGACAATAATTCATTCAGCGCTGCCTTGGAGCAGGCACTGGGTTGGGAGGTGACAAGTTCTGCAGTGACCCAGGTGTGTCTTCCGCTGACAGAATGCTGGGGTGGGGGAGGCCAGTGAGCCCAGCAAGCAGAGGACCCGATTTCATTTACTTGCAGAGGTCAGCAAAGGAATCCCATAGAAGGAAGGCTTTCCAAATGTTTAAAACGCCTAGGTGTAGGAGAAGACTCTCTGGAGGTAAGAGGGAGCGAGTGAGACCTGGAAATGAGCTCCCTGAGAGCCACACCGACTGGACTGGGACCTGTGTCACGATCTAAAATTGAGTGTAGTTTGGGAAAGGAGCTCCTCCTTGAGTGTGGGGCTGTGCTGCAGGGTGGCCAACCCTGCTTACTGACCTTAGTGTCTCTGTCAGCTCTGCTCAGTCCTTTATGCTCATCTCAAACTTGTACCTAAAACTTGCTCTCTTCAGCGGTACTTTTTGTGCCTTGTAGGGGATTCTGGGGTCTCCAGGTCAAATTCTTTTTTCCTCTCTCTTTTAGTTTTTCCAAATGTTCCGATTTGCTGCTGGCTAAATATATTTTTAAAGCACTTTTTATTCTCTGTTGGGGATTTTGCAAATTTTAAAACATTAGCTCTGACATAACCAGGGAGAAAACACACACAATTCTGTTACTCAACAATACAAGGCAAAACAGAACTAAATGCCAAAAACCCACACCAGGCAGGAAATGGTTAAGGAATGTAGGGGGAAGGATATTGCCCTGGGCTGGAGGTTAGACCTTAAGAGAAGTTAGAGAGGCAAGTGATTGAAGTGGTTACTCCAAAAGGAGTTTGCAGCTGGAGACAACAAAATAAAAGGTTTAGCAGTCCGGAGTGTGCGGCTTGCGGCCTCCATCACAAACCCACCATGGGATGCAAGAGTCAGAACCCACCACACCCGGGAGATTCAGGAAGATGCCATGGGGCACCTACCTCCGCCAAGCTACTGGGCCTGTCTTAGTCAGCTGAAGCAATCAATGGTTAAGGAACCTCTCAGGATAATGAGGATGATGATCCAGTTACAGAGGGTAATCACTCTGTATGGTATTGACGGGAGTCAATCATTCTTAAAACAACCCTTGAGGTAAAAGCATCATTATCCTCAGTTCTAGGTGAGAAAAATAAATAAATAAAACATATAGATGCTAAAACAAAAACAAAAACAAAAAACACCAAGCGTGCCCATTGTGTGTAAATCAGAAGTGTCTCATGGGTTGGACTCATCTGCCTCAGAGACCTTCCTTCCAAGCAAAGCTGCCAACAGAGGTAGAATTCAAATCACAGGCAGAATTGAACATGCTCTTGTAGTTGTGGTAAAAAGAGAAACAGATGAAAAAATTTTTTTGGTATTTTGAGAGAAAATCCATTTTAATAACATATTTGCTTTCTCCAAATACCTCAAAAATATCACTTAAACATATAATCAGTATAAAAACTTTTCATTTCACTTTGTTTTTTTCATGTGAACTCTTCCAAATTCATCTGTATATTTTTAAACCTACAGCATATTTCAATTCAAATGCTAAATCTGTAACAAAAATACTTAATCTGTATTTATATTTCACATAATTTATGGCTGCAAAAGTATTCACATACCTGATTTATTCCAAACACACTTCAAAGTTTTCCAATTTCTAGGGTGAGTACCAAAAATAGTTTTCTCTCTTAATATCCACATCCATAGTGTTCAGTCTAGCTGCTTTATTTTAGCACTGACTTTAAAGTAAAACCCCATGGATTTCAAAATTGTCTAAGTGATTTGTTAACTTCGTGGGTCTCTGTACTATTGTTCATGTATTTTTTTTTTCTTTAGTTTAGCACACAGATGGCAGGCTATCTTAGCTCACCGTTCCAGGCTACAGTCTATCATACACGTTATCATGTTTAGTTTCCCCCTTTTCCTCCCACACTGCCCTTTCCTGGACCCCTCCCTTCTCTGTCTGGTTCCTTTTCTTAGCTCAGGTGGGTGCCCCCTCTGCCTCCCATCAACCTCTGTTCCCCACTTCCCTTACTTCGGACGCTCTCCTCATCACCTGCCTAGTTTTATAACCCCCACACACATATAAACACACTCTCATGTGCATTTCTCATTTTAAATATAGATTCCACACGTCCTGGTTTTGTCTCTGTCGCTGTGATGAAACCCCTGACAAAAAGCGACTTAACCGGGCTTATCTTAGCTCACAGTTCCAGGCTAGTCTATCGCTGAGGGGTTGCCATGACAACAGGGACCCAAGCATCTGGCTTGTCACATCCACAATCAGGAGCAGAGAGAAATGAACACTTGCATGCTCACTGCCTGGCTTGATTCTGCCACTCACGTATAATCCTGAACCCAACCCCCGGGGAATGGGGCTGCCAGTCTTAGGTGGGTCTTTCCACACCAGTTAACACATTTGAGACCACACAGAACTGCCCAGAGACCAGCCTGATCTAGACAATCCCTCACTGAGACTCTTCTTAAGTGATTCTCAACCGTGTCCAGCTGACAATGAAAACAAGCCAGCCCGGCACATACTCGGGAAAACAGGAGAGATTTGGCTTCCTGTCAACTCAGTATCAACATAAAATTCAAAAAGGTCTTTCATAAAACAAAATTACTAATGTCTACTTTATATTCTTTAGTAACTAAAGAATTAATTAGCATAACACTCTTGATTACAATGAAAATCTGCCCACTAAGTGACTGATTCATACTGTTTAAAAAATCAGATTTCCGGCCGGGCGGTGGTGGCGCACGCCTTTAATCCCAGCACTCGGGAGGCAGAGCCAGGCGGATCTCTGTGAGTTCGAGGCCAGCCAGGGCTACCAAGTGAGTTCCAGGAAAAGGCGCAAAGCTACACAGAGAAACCCTGTCTCGAAAAAAAACCAAAAAAAAAAAAAATCAGATTTCCACATAATTTTTATGCCTACCAAGCTAGATCGCAGATAAGCTTTGCTTTGCTCAGAGCCTCAAGTTAGCTTACAGGGTCACAACAAGAAATTTAAATCACCCTTCAGTTATTGAATATTTTGCTTCAAGAATATTTTAAGTAAGAACTAAAAGTGAAATCTTTTCAAAAATTCTCCACCATTCTGCCAATGCTTTTCTGCCCCCAGGTAGGTGCCCACTCTGGCTTCTTGTCACCTGCCTCCCATCACCCTCTCCATCCCCACCTCCCTTAAAACCTCTTCTTCTCCCTCATCATCGCCTCCTTAGATTTATGACCAACACACACACATTGAATGTCGGCAGAGAGCACAGAAAACTGTCTTCTGTTTCCACATTCCACAAGAGGATGAGTCAGAGAATGTGCACACCTTTAAGATAGCTTTAAGAACTACACCCACGAGCTCGCTCGGAAGCATCTTCAAAATACATCGTTTAAGTGGAACAAGGAGCAGGGTGTTAGTGGAGCACACCTTTAATCTTAGCACCCAGGAGATAGAGGCAGGTGGATTTTTGTGAGTTTGAGCCAGCCTGGTGTTCATAGTGAGTTCTAGGCCAACCTGGGCTGCACAGTGAGTTCTGAGATAGCCCATGCTGCACAGTGAGACCCTGTCTCAAAAACGAACAAACAAATAAAAGAGAAGGAGCAAAGCATCAGGCAAAGGATGAACTTCTTGTTTTGAAACTGCACTGAGTTCAGGGAGGCATGGTGGGACACCCCCATCTATGGGACACCCCAGCTCCAGCTCTCCATGGGATACCCCAGTCTGTAGGACACCCCAGTTCATGGGACACCCCAATCCCATCTCTCCGAGGCAGAGGCAGGAGAGTTGGAGGCCTGTGAGGTTTCATAAACTTAGCTTCTTGAGAAGCTCGAAGAGACCCTGCCTCAAAAGCCAAGGGCCAAGCCAGGCAGTGGTGGTGCAAGCCTTTAATCCCAGCACTCGGGAGGCAGAGGCAGGCGGATCTCTGTGAGTTTGAGGCCAGCCTGGTCTACAGAGCAAGATCCAGGACAGGCACCAAAACTACACAGAGAAACTCTCTAGGGAGAAAAAAAAAAAAGCCAAGGGCCAGGGGTGTAAAGCACTTGTCTGGGATGTGAGAGGTCCTGGCCTGAGCCCTGAAACCAAGCAAGCAAACATCACAGGCAACCCAGTCCTTATCTGTCATGAGAGCCCTTCATTGTGACAGAAGTTATACTTGTCTTCTCTGGCAAAGGACTTTGACAGATGTAAAATTCGCAGGTGTCTATATAAATGAATTCAATATTCTACATAATGACAGTACTTTAAAGAAAATAGCTTTGAAAGTCCTGTGAGATGAATCTACTCCAAATATCAGTTGGTTGTGCTCCTCACATCATGTGACTTCCTCCGTAACTGAAGAAAGTCCTTAACAAACAGGATTTTGAATGGATCATATTTCGATGCTCTTAGGAAGACTTTGCATTCAAGGGCAATTGTTTGGTTGATTAATTGAAGAACTTCTGGTTTTTCCCCCTCCGGAAAAAGCTGTACATATTTAAGATTTGAGAAATGCTGTGACATGATTACCAAATAAAACCAAGTATTTCACATCCACCACCTCAGGTACCCTTTAAAGAGTGGTGGGAATACTTAAGATCTAATACACTATACATTAACAGTAATTAATACATTCTTATTTTATCATTTTGGGGACTGGGGACTGAATCCCAGGCATTGCTCTTTCAAGGCAAGCACTCTACCACTGAGGAAAACCCCCAATCCCAGAATCATTTTTTTCACAGTGGCTCTCCTGATCTCCACACTGTGAACTAGACCTTCATCTTATAAAGAAAAGGCAGTGGACTTCCATCAGCATCTCCCCATTTCCAGGGCTCCCCATCTCTAGGGACTACCATGCTACTTTAACTCCTGAGCTGCCACATGTAAGTGAGATGGTACAGCATTTGTTCTAGACTGTCTAGCTTATCTCATTTAGCATGGTGTCTTCCAGGTTTATCCATGTTGTAGGAAATGGATTTCCTTCTTTATCAGGCTGAATCATATAGATATAAACTTATATCTTTATATATCTGTCTATCTCACATTTTCTTTATCCATTCACCCACCAGCAGGCCTTAGGCTGTTTTTGTATCTCAGCTATTGTAAACTGTGCTGGAATGAGTAGAGTCTAAATATCTCTTCAAGGTACTGATTTCATCTCCTTTGGATCGATACCCAGAAGTAGGATTGTTGGACCATATGGTAGTTCTGCTTTCAATTTTTTTTTTTTTGAGGAACTTCCAAAACTGTTTCCCTAATGACTGTGCTGAGCGTATACTAGTTGTTAAACGTCCTTCGGATCTTCTGCTTGTACCTTCCCAATAGAATTTCCATGATGAAGATGGTAATGTCTTTGGCTACTTCTCCATCTAAAAGTGGTTCTCTTGGGTGTGAAAATTCAACTCATTTTAACAGGCCAACATTATGAGCTAGGTCCTGGTAAGAATGTTTAAAAATATTTATTGAACATTTAATTCCAATTTCAGGTAATTAATACGGATTCTCGTATCACTGTTAAGAGAAAGGTTATTTTTTAAATTTCTGTCTTTTCACTGGAAGTGTCTAAGAAAGTCTCATGTAGTCCAGGCTGGCCTCAACTCCTGATCCTCCTCAATCTCATGTAGTCCAGGCTGGCCTCCACTCCTGATCCTCCTCAGTCTCATGTAGTCCAGGCTGGCCTCCACTCCTGATCATCCTCAGTCTCATGTAGTCCAGGCTGGCCTCCACTCCTGATCATCCTCAGTCTCATGTAGTCCAGGCTGGCCTCCACTCCTGATCATCCTCAGTCTCATGTAGTCCAGGCTGGCCTCCACTCCTGATCCTCCTCAGTCTCATGTAGTCCAGGCTGGTCTTCACTCCTGATCCTCCTCAGTCTCATGTAGTCCAGGCTGGCCTCCACTCCTGATCCTCCTCAGTCTCATGTAGTCCAGGCTGGCCTCCACTCCTGATCCTCCTCAGTCTCATGTAGTCCAGGCTGGCCTCCACTCCTGATCCTCCTGCCTCCGCTACTCAGGAGCTAGGATTGCAGTTGCACACTAGCCCACTCTAAGTTGGTTTTGGCTTCTGCTATAACAGAATACAACAGACTAAGTAATTTATAAAGATTTTTCCTCATAGTTTTGGAAGCTGAGGAATCGAAGAGCATATCTTTCTCGCTGTGTTATAACAGGCGAAGGCTTTATGAATAGAGGAAGCTAGCTGGTGAGACAGACAGTGTGAACAAGAGAGTGTTGACAATATCAGGGGGACCCTCCTCCCCTTCAGTCAGCAGGACCCTCCTCCCCTGTCAGTCAGCAGGACCCTCCTCCCTGTCAGTCAGCAGGACCCTTCTCCCTGTCAGTCAGCAGGACCCTCCTCCTGTCAGTCAGCAGGACCCTCCTCTGTCAGTCAGCAGGACCCTCCTCCTCTGTCAGTCAGCAGGACCCTCCTCCCCTGTCAGTCAGCAGGACCCTCCTCCTGTCAGTCAGCAGGACCCTCCTCCCCTGTCAGTCAGCAGGACCCTCCTCCTCACTGTCAGTCAGCAGGACCCTCCTCCTGTCAGTCAGCAGGACCCTCCTCCCCTGTCAGTCAGCAGGACCCTCCTCCCCTGTCAGTCAGCAGGACCCTCCTCCCCTGTCAGTCAGCAGGACCCTCCTCCCTGTCAGTCAGCAGGACCCTCCCCCTGTCAGTCAGCAGGACCCTCCTCCCTGTCAGTCAGCAGGACCCTCCTCTGTTAGTCAGCAGGACCCTCCTCCCCTGTCAGTCAGCAGGACCCTCCTCCCCGTCAGTCAGCAGGACCCTCCCCCTGTCAGTCAGCAGGACCCTCCTCCCCATCAGTCAGCAGGACCCTCCTCCCTGTCAGTCAGCAGGACCATCCTCCTGTCAGTCAGCAGGACCCTCCTCCCCTGTCAGTCAGCAGGACCCTCCTCCTGTCAGTCAGCAGGACCCTCCTCCCCTGTCAGTCAGCAGGACCCTCCTCCCCTGGTAGTCAGCAGGACCCTCCTCCTGTCAGTCAGCAGGACCCTCCTCCCCTGTCAGTCAGCAGGACCCTCCTCCCCATCAGTCAGCAGGACCCTCCTCCCTGTCAGTCAGCAGGACCCTCCTCACCTGTCAGTCAGCAGGACCATTTTCACCTGTCAGTCAGCAGGACCCTCCTCCCCTGTCAGTCAGCAGGACCATCCTCCCCTGTCAGTCAGCAGGACCCTCCTCACCTGTCAGTCAGCAGGACCCTCCTCCCTGTCAGTCAGCAGGACCCTCCTCCCTGTCAGTCAGCAGGGCCATCCTCCTGTCAGTCAGCAGGACCCTCCTCCCCTGTCAGTCAGCAGAACCCTCCTCCCCTGTCAGTCAGCAGGACCCTCCTCCCTGTCAGTCAGCAGGACCATCCTCCCTGTCACTGTCAGTCAGCAGGACCCTCCTCCCTGTCAGGCAGCAGGACCCTCCTCCTCTGTCAGTCAGCAGGACCCTCCTCCTGTCAGTCAGCAGGACCCTCCTCCCTGTCAGTCAGCAGGACCCTCCTCACCTGTCAGTCAGCAGGACCCTCCTCCTGTCAGTCAGCAGGACCCTCCTCCCTGTCAGTCAGCAGGACCCTCCTCCCTGTCAGTCAGCAGGACCATTTTCACCTGTCAGTCAGCAGGACCATCCTCCTGTCAGTCAGCAGGACCCTCCTCCCTGTCAGTCAGCAGGACCCTCCTCCCCATCAGTCAGCAGGACCCTCCTCCTGTCAGTCAGCAGGACCATCCTCCTGTCAGTCAGCAGGACCCTCCTCCCCATCAGTCAGCAGGACCCTCCTCCTGTCAGTCAGCAGGACCATCCTCCCCTGTCAGTCAGCAGGACCCTCCTCCCCTGTCAGTCAGCAGGACCCTCCTCCCCTGTCAGTCAGCAGGACCCTCCTCCTGTCAGTCAGCAGGACCCTCCTCCTGTCAGTCAGCAGGACCCTCCTCACCTGTCACTGTCAGTCAGCAGGACCCTCCTCCCCTGTCAGTCAGCAGGACCATTTTCACCTGTCAGTCAGCAAGACCCTCCTCCTGTCAGTCAGCAGGACCCTCCTCCCCTGTCAGTCAGCAGGACCCTCCTCCTGTCAGTCAGCAGGACCATTTTCACCTGTCAGTCAGCAGGACCATCCTCCTGTCAGTCAGCAGGACCCTCCTCCCTGTCAGTCAGCAGGACCCTCCTCCCCTGTCAGTCAGCAGGACCCTCCTCCTGTCAGTCAGCAGGACCCTCCTCCTGTCAGTCAGCAGGACCCTCCTCCTGTCAGTCAGCCAGACCCTCCTCCCCTGTCAGTCAGCAGGACCCTCCTCCCCTGTCATTCAGCAGGACCCTCCTCCTGTCAGTCAGCAGGACCCTCCTCCCCATCAGTCAGCAGGACCCTCCTCCTGTCAGTCAGCAGGACCATCCTCCCCTGTCAGTCAGCAGGACCCTCCTCCTGTCAGTCAGCAGGACCCTCCTCCCCTGTCAGTCAGCAGGACCCTCCTCCTGTCAGTCAGCAGGACCCTCCTCCTGTCAGTCAGCAGGACCCTCCTCCCCTGTCAGTCAGCAGGACCCTCCTCCTGTCAGTCAGCAGGACCCTCCTCACCTGTTCCTCCTCTGTGAGAGCAGGCAACAGGATGACAGAAGCTTGCATGGTAAGGGGATAATATCTCTATTTAATCATGGCTTCCACCATACAGATTTCGACTGTCTGACTCTTCCAGAGAGAGAGGAAGAGGGAGAGACTAGGAGGAGGGATGGAAGAAGGGAGAGGAGCCATTTTGCCTTTATAACAGATCAACACACAAGATAACTATCTTACTATTGTGACAGTCTCAGAGGTCTTCCCAATACCATCTCTGCAGCATTAAATATCATCATGAATTTTTTTAGGGGGGTGGTGCCCTCACTTGTACCACTGTGCTCTGTATAGAGGACAGAAGACACATTACAGGAATTCCATGTAAGTCCCAGGGATCAAATACGATTGTCATGACTTAGAAAAAAAGACTTCTTTTGAATTATGTCTATGTGTGTATAGCTATATGCATGTGACTGTAGATATCCTTGGAGGCCAGAAGAGGGTGTCAGAAGCCCTGGAGCTGGAGTTACACTTGGTTGTGAGTTGTCCAATGTGGTTGCTGGGAACTGAACTAGAGTCCTCTGGAAGAACAATAAGCGCTCTTAACTACTGAACCACCTCCCGCAATATGAGATTTGACAGTACGTCAACCCACACACTACTAGCTTTTGCATCCATATTGATTTCTGTGTAGGTAGTCGTCCTTCATTTTAAACATTATAATTTTTCATGATTACTTTTAACTAGTACCATAACTTATTATATCATATTTTAAATTAAAATACTTCAGTTTTTTAAACCAATTGAGTTATGCAGATATACCTATAACTTGCAATACTGCATCAAATATTCAGATAAACATACTAAAGTGTTATGCTGACGTGTAAAAACATTACTCAAGTCATTAATGACAGTTAAAGTGTGTTTATATGTAACACCAAGTCTATCCAGGTACCTAGCACATGCTGCCATTTCTAACACTTTCCACAGTCTGATGAATGAGAAAATGATTTGAGTTTAAGGGTCGGCAAGATGGCTCAGCATGTGAAGGAGCTCGGCACCAATCCCACCACTGTGAGTTCAACCCCCGAAATCCATAATTCAAGAGAGAACTCACTCCTAAAAGCTGTCCTCTGGCCTTCACATGTGCACGTGGCATGTGCATGCCCCACCCAATCCCAAATTAATAAATAATAAAAATTATAACTAAAATTTAATAAAATTTACAGGCAGGCATGGTGATACACACTTGTACTTGAAGGTTGAAGCAAGAGTTTAAAGCTGCAGGGCGGTGGTGGCGGTGGTGGCGCACGCCTTTGATTCCAGCCCTCAGGAGGCAGAGCCAGGCAGATCTCTATGAGTTCGAGGCCAGCCTGGTCTACAGAGCGAGATCCAGGACAGGAACCAAACTACACAGAGAAACCCTGTCTCAAAAAACAAAAAAAGAAAAACAAAAATAAACAAACAAGCAAAAAAGAGTTTAAAGCTACCCTGGGTGATGTAATGAGTTCCAAGACAATCTAAGATACAGAAAAATCTCTGTATCACCAGGCAGTGGTAGTGCACACCTTTAATCCCAGCACTCAGGAGGCAGAGGCAGGCAGATCTCTGTGAGTTCCAGGGCAGCCTGGTCTACAGAGGGAGTTCCAGGGCAGCCAGGGCTACACAGAGAAACACAAAGAAAAGAAAAAAAAATCTCTGTATCAAAATTAATTGATTAATTAAATTGAAGATTCACTTGGGCTAATTACATTTCACATGCTCAGTGGCCACGTTTGGTTGGAGGCTACTTACTTAGGCAACAGACAACGCAAGCCTAGACTGTCTCTCAGCAGCAGACTCAGAGCCATGATTCAAATCCAGTTCCCAAGTCCAGAATGTCTTCCTCAGCTCCTGCTGGGTCTCAGGAAAGGAGCCTTGGATTCTAGGAGACATTTCCATGGCCCTCTGGGTTTAAGGCCTCGAGACTGGGGTTCAGAGAACTACAGGGCGAGGATAGAAAGTGTACCCACACCCTTTACTTCATAGTTACTTTAGCGCCTCTGCAGAAGAATGTGGTAAGCAGGCTGCTCCAGAGCCTCTCCTAAGGCCACAGGGTTCTGTTCTCTCAAAGACCAGCAAAGTCTGCCCATTCTGTCTTGTTGGAACTAAAATGTTGCGCAGCCTTCCAAGCTCAGGAAACTGTTCCGCTTCCAGCTTCCAGGGGTATCTTTGCCCAATCGCCTAGATTGCACGTTGAGAAGCTTTGTTTAGTCACAAGGCAGCTCTTCTTAGTACACTCCCCCTTCTCTAGTACATACTCTGCCTCACAAGTGCCTCTGGAGCAGGCCTGACGGGAATGGGAGATTCTAAAGAGACACTTGGTTTCTCAGTCGGACTACAAGATTGTTAAAACAATCGACCCCAGAGAAATGGGAACTTCCCCAGGAATCTCATGCTGGGAAAAGAAGCCGGTACCAGCCTGAGTGGGAACCTGTCTCCCAGAGAGAGTTCTAACTTGTCAGCCCACCTTACAGGATAAGATGAAGCCCAGACAATGATGGGTCCGTGGTGGGCGGAGCCATACCTTGGTCTCACTTAGGACCAGAAGATGGACTGGGGGGTGGGTATGGGGGGGGGGGGTTACTGGATCTTTCTGTTCCTCTTGTCAATGTAGCCACATTGAATAAATACCCCCTTTTGCTTCTCACTTTGAATCTGGCTCTCTTAACTGTCTTATTGGGAACAGTTGACTGATCTGATTTGGGTCACAGGTTGTGACGGCGCTGTGCCTTCCAAATGCTGATGTTTTCCTCTTAATTTCAGCAAGCCTATTATGTCCACCTGGATTTCCCCTGTGGTCTGAAAAGTACGTCCAGGCAGAGCGCCAGGGTACTGGACGGGTCCCTCACTTCTGTCCCTGTGCTGTGTGTTGCCCAATGAAAATGACTGGTCCCTGTGTTTTCCCCAGGTCGTTGTTTACTGGTGAGCGTTTGCATCTGGAAGTCTCCATAGCGGTCACTGTCTGCACTGCTCAAACGGAGTCAACACAGACGCTCTGCTGACACCTTACTCTCTTCCCTGCCCCCACAAATGTCTCTCCCTTCCTAGTCTGTGCTTTTTTTCTCCCCAGAAGTCCACAGAACCGAACTTCCCTTGTCTTTGTTTAGCGACCCATCTGTCCCTCCAGCCTTTCCTCTGCGCCTGCCACTTCCTCTGCACATTTTCTGTGGTGCGTTTCCTCCAGGGAGGCACTGGAGACTGTCTTCCGGTATCCCACTCTTTTCTTGTGGGGATTCCTCCTCTGAGGGTTGGCAGTCTGTCTTCTGTCTGGATCAGATGTAGGCGGCAAAGGATCCTTCCCTCTCTGGTTTCCCTCTTTGACAGAACCCAGATGCCAATTCGAGCTCACCATTTCAAAAATAGAGGACCTGACTTTTTTCTCTCCAAAATCTAAAATTGCATATATATATATATATATATATATATATATATATATACATATATATATATAATTATTATTATTATTATTCCCTACACACAAACTATGTAAACAGTAGAATAATACCCATCCACTCAGCACCCGGATAGAAAACCATGTGAAGCATTACTGCGTTTATTTCCCTTCCTACTTTTCTCACAGGTAGTGACCAGTTTATTGACGTCAGTGTGTTTTAAGTGTTACTTATTGCTGTCATTAGTGTGTATGTGTCAGAGGACGAGCCTGTGGAGTTCAGTTCTCTCCTCCACCTTTACTCCGGCCCCAGGGATCAAGCTCAAGCTGTGTGTAACAAGCACCTTACTTACCCACTGAACCATTTCATTAGATATGAGTTCTCATAAAGAGTGTGTGTGTGTGTGTGTGTGTGTGTGTGTGTGTGTGTGTGTATGTGTGTGTGTGTGTTGTGTTTACAGTTTGGGGACATGGAATATAAGGTTTTCTGTGTATGAGTTTGTATATATATATATATACACACACACACACATATATACTTAGAGTTTCCATGTATTCATAAACAATACATAATTCTTTACATATTTTAACTCCATTCATTAATGAATCCAGGATTATCACTTTTATGAAGCCCTGTGCCTGGAGAAAGAACACACACACACACACACACACACACACACACACACACACACACACACACACAGACATTCATCAGAATTCATTTCCCAGAGGCTAAGTATCTGGAGTGTGGCTGTGTGAGGAAAACAGAGGCAGTTCACTGTTGTTTCAATGTTTAGCCTTGGTCTTTGCAGGGAAAAGCAGCTGTGGCTGCCGCTGCAGCACGTGTTTGCCACGTGTTTTTGTTTCCTGGCCATTCTATGTAGTCCTTCTATTCTGGAGGAATAGAAGGGCTACATGGAAGAAGGAACAGTGTAACTGCCTCTGATGTAACCACAGCATCATTACTGAACCTCAAGATTACGTGCCCATCTTGAGTCAGACCCTGTGCCTAGTGTTTTCTAAAGCATTGTGTCTGGTTCCCAAAACAATCTGAGGTAAGTGTGCTTGTCCCTGCCCTTGAGATAGAGAAGCTGGGGTTTCATAGACTATAACTGTATCTTCCTCCTGAAGGCCAGACCCTCTTCCCAGTCTTAGTGAGTGCCGACATGTTAAGCCCAGCATGTACAAAATTTCTCTCTTTCTTTGTTCTCCTCACTCTGAATTCTTCCCAGTGAACAGCTGCAGACTTAAACCTTGTTTTAGTTTACTTCCAATCACTGTAAGAAAGACCATGACCTAAAGCAACCTGGGAAGGAAAGGGTTTATTTGGCTTACGCATCCAGATCACTGTCCATCATTGAAGGAATCAAATCAGGAACTTAAGCAGGTCAGGAACCTGGAGGCAGGAACTGAAGCAGAGACCATGGCTTGCTCCCCATGGCTTGCTCAGCCTGCTTCTTATATAACCCAGGACCACCAGCCCAGGGATATCACTGCCCATGGTGGGTTGTCTCCCTACCCCCAATCATTAACCAAGAATATGCCCCACAGACATACCCATAGGCCTAGTCAATGAAGGCATTTTCTCAACCCAAGTCCCCTCTTCCCAGATGACCCAAGAAGGTTGTGTCAAGGTGACAAGAATTCACAGTGCAAGCCTCTTAGATCCAGGGGGTAATCTGGGACTGCCCTGCTCCAAATTCTTCACTAGTTCCTCTGTGCCCAAACAGCTATGTAAAAAGTCCTCACCTTGGCACCCCAAGTTCCTTTCCACTCCTTTAATAAACCTGGCTTTATTGCCTACTCTCTCAAACCCCAGCCAGCTGCTCACACCCCGTCTCAGCTGCCTGCTCCTGCTCTTCCTCTTGCTGTTCACATCTGCTCACCCGTTGACATCTGCTTACCCATTGACATCCCACAGACTGGCCAGGCTTTCTCTATCACTCGCTTTTCGACCTTCAGTCAGAATATTCCTCTTGGTCTTCCAGCCCTGACCGAATTTGTGTGCGTCCCTGTGACCCTCTGTGCTTGCCTTTCCCAACCCCATGAAAAGGTAAACTCTCCGACAATGAGCTGTTTCCTCCTCCCCTTTGCTCCTCCTAAGGAAGAAACAGGAGGAAACAGAGCTGTCTGAGATCTTTGAATTGATGTAGCACTTCCCCTCCTCAGAGCACCAGACTCAAACAATTCATGTTGAGATATGGAGTTCAGCCTGGGCACAGAAGAGAATTGCACCTTGCACGAGCTTAAGGCCATGCTCCTCTTCATCCTGCATCCTTGACCCGGAGAAGCTGAGAAAGACAATTGCTGTAATTCAGTGTGCGAGAGTAAGACAAGGTCCTGGGACAAGGGCGTAGCTAATCAAGACTCTGGGAAGCTGTTTGATTTTACACAGCTTTGCCTGAAACTGGAAGACAGTGTTCGATGGGCAGGTAAGACATTGTACTCGCTCTGTAGAGGCATTGTGAAGCCTTTCATAGTTCCAAGTGGAAGGTGGTTGGGGATAAACACAAGGCAGATGACAGAGTATGCGTTGTGTCGTGGACACACACTTGTGTACATATGGTATGTCCACAGTGGCTCTTGGCCTGTGAAGGGTGTATGCTATCTTATTCCTGACTTTCAGCCCACTGGCACAGGAGGTATCGGGGGTTGTCATGGGCTTTAGGGTCCCCTCCACACAGTTCTACTGAGCACTCAGTCACCCAAGAACCCCAAGGCACATGAGAGGCCATACACTTTGCTTCTGTCATGATTTTTTTCCTGAAAGAGAAAGAAGCTTGTATTAGTATAATTTTCTCCTTTGCTCTGGCCTGTCAGCCTGGTCCAGTCATCTTCTTTCCCCAATTTAATATACATGTCATCACCTCCCTTTAAAAGTAAAGTCCAGTCCGCCAGCTCCAATGCCCTTAAAAACCGTTAACTCAACACAGCTAACCATGGACTCCACTTTGCTTCCTTTCTCTTCCCCCTCTGACATCCCTCCTTCCCCCCGAAACAGAACTGGCTCAGCTTCTGCCCTTTTGGTAAAGGGTCCGATTCACTTGATTACTGTTCAAAACCTTGGCATCATTTGTAATTCTTCTGATTTGATAGTTCCCAGCCCTACAGACCTAGCGTGTGTGTGTGTGTGTGTGTGTGTGTGTGTGTGTGTGTGTGTGTACACACACTAAGCCCATTATCTTATCCATACGTACACATGCTGGCCTAGCACTCTACAGCTCAGCTACATCCCTGGCCCTTTGTTACTCAAGCTCTTACCAAGCTGACCTTTGAACTTACTGTTTGTCTTGATTTGGGTTTTTTGGTTGGTCGTGGTGCTATTGAATCCGGGCCTTGCACATGCTTGGCAAGTGGTCTACCACTGGTCTATAGGCCTGGCCCTCAAATCCCTTCTTTAATCAGAACTTTCTAGCATTTCTTTGGTTGCAGCCTCCAACATCTATCGATTCTCAAAGCCAAGTTTAGCTTACACTCATCACTTAGGAATTGGGGAAAGGGTTGAGTTGGGAGAGTTATTATCTTTCCAAAACACAGTTTGCCTCTTCTACCTTATGATTTTAGCTGCTTCTGGGGAGCTAGGGATGATAGCATGAAAAACCCTATGGCTGCACATGTACACACTGCTCAGCACCACTCAGTCCAGCCCTTGCTTCATGGACACATTGCAATCACCTCCAACCGATTCCTTTGGCTTCTACTTCCCCTACCTGCTGTTCTGAAAACACTGCTTCTGACCTGGCACCTTCCACCAAATATTCTTCAGCTCCTCCTCGCTGATCTCAGGTCAAGTCTAAGATCGACGCTGTAATCAGGTATCTCCTAGTGTCTGCTGCAAACCTGGCCACCCCGGCAGCTTCCTCACTCTCTCCCTTCTCAGTCCACATACTCCGACTCTCTGCCCAGGACAGTAAGTGGTGCCCTCTGTGCTCCATTTAGTCTGTGTCCTCTCCCAAGCCTCTGCCTCCAGCCTAGGTCTCTTTCCACCCAGACTTCACTGTCCAACTACTTACTACATGTCTTACAGATTTAAAGTGTCCAGCCATATGTCACCACCCCAAACCCAATCGCATCCACTCAATCTAGACACCTGGGGGTCATCCTTTCCTATCTGTTCCCAACCCCTGTGCACATCCGGTAAACCATCAAGTCATCTCATGTATTTTGTGATATATATATCTTACTTCCGTATCTTGGGAGCAGACACAGTTTCCCACGCCTTTTCTTCTGGTCTCCTGGGTCCCACTTTGCTCTGTGTAATCAGTTCCTCCTCTACATTGCCAACAATGTGGTTTTTCTAGAATACAACTCTAGATCCCCTCACAGGCTCCCCTCCTGCCACCTGCAAAGTGTAGAATAGTGTCCCCCGGGTTCCTGAACCACCTCTTCTTTGGGTTCCAGAACCTTCCCTCTCCTACTCACCTGGGAGCTATGGATTCTAAACACCTCTTCTGTGTCTACTATTGTCTCGACAATATTTACCACTATCATGAGGTTCGGGGTTTCGTTTTTACCCTTGATTCTCCCCGCTTGTGACTTTTCCTGGGAACTTGATTTCTATGCATCCCAGATAGAGAGGGTAATATGAGAATGAAGAAATGATTTCATGAAAGTTTAAGGTAGTAAACCGGTCAGTTTAATTGGGGTTACTTCCAGGGTCATGGGCACCTGGCAGGTGGCTATACCACTCTATGGCTTGGCACTCAAATAGTGTCTTGAAGGAGATGCTATCTCTTCTAGATCTAACCTCCTCTAGAACAAATGCACCCTTAGGGCAGAGACCACAATGCTTTCCTAAAAGACACGCACACTGGAGGCCTTTAGTAAGTTTGCTTTGTTCATACATAGGTCAACCATCCTGGGAGTCGTGGGAGGTAGGAATTCAGTGCCAGGACCTGAACAGCAAAGTCTGCCCTATCTATCGGCTTGCCTGTTGGTTCAGATGTTGTGCAAACCTCCTTAGTTTCCATAGCTGGGCTTTAAGTGACGTGAGTTTTCACCTCTGTTGATGAATCTTGTCTCATCCACTGATGTACTCCAAACAGCCGACAGGCAGAGCATGTTGTATGTGATCAATGGATAATTTTGAATGAATGAAAACATTGACCACCATTTCTAAGCAGGAGCAAAGGTCTAGGGTAGCCAACATCCAGGCCGTCTTGTTGCCATCTTTCGCCAAAGCTTCTGCTCAGCATCAACACTCAGTCTCAACATTGAGTCTTGGATGAGAAAGACAGACAACACCATGTTCCTACAATTAAAAATACACTGAGGCAGGTGACTCGTGCCTGTAATTCTAGAACTCAGGAGGCTGAAGCAGTAGGATTGCTGAGAGTTTAAGAGCTATAGAGTCAGTTTCAGAAGAGCTGGGCCTGTGGAGTGAGACCCTGCCAGAAAAAAAAAATGTTCCTGATGTGACAGAAATAACCAAGGGGCACAGAGGAGTCACATTGGTGAGAGAGGCCATAAGACAAGCTCCACCTCATTTATTCCCTTTCTGTTGGGTTCTTCACATTAGGGGCCTGACACACAGGAAGTAGGATATGTATGATGAAGATTACATTTATACATACTTCCCCCTCTTTCTTTCTTTCTTTCTTTCTTTCTTTCTTTCTTTCTTTCTTTCTTTCTTTCTTTCTTTCTTTCTTGCTTGCTTGCTTGCTTGCTTGCTTGCTTGCTTGCTTGCTTTCTCTTTTGTTTCAATAAGGCCTTGCTGCATAGTCCAGGCAGCCTCAACTCTCCAACCTCCCTGCCTCAGCCTCCTAAACAGTAGGATTTTAGGAATGCACCACTGCACTGGATTCATACATTTTGTGGTCGGTGATGGTGAGGGTTTCTTTGTTTGCCTTTTGTCATTGGTTTTGAGACAGGGTCTCACTATGTAGCTCTGGCTGGCCTGGACTTGCTATGTAGTCCAGTCTGTGTTGGAACTCACAGAGATCTGCCTGCTTCTGATTCACGTGGTTCTGAAAAACTGATGGCTTTTGTTATGGAAGCAAAAAATATAGGCTCTGAAAATGCCCCAGTATTTCTAACTCATTAATTCCAAAAACCGCCTCACGCTATGATTGTTATTTCATCCAACTGCAGACAACATCACACTACTGAAGACAAAAGTCAGCTGGCTGGGTTTGAGCCTAAGCAGCAAGCCCAGGAGAGAGGACAGACGGCTGACATTCAGCAGCTGTGTGTTTTAGAACAGCAACAGCCTCAGACTACCAGATGCTTCTTCAGGTAAATGAGGAAAGGCCACCCTCAGACTTACATAAGAGCTGCATATTAGCACCAAGCAGACATGCAGGTTTTTACATCACTGTTTTTCATAATATGGCCAGAGGACAGTCATATGTCAAAACCCACCCCTCCCTTCTTCCTCCTGGTCAAATTCTGATACAAGATGTGGCATAAGGTATTTTACTGTGGCTTTGGAATTTTAATTTTTGGCTGCATGTTATGTAAAATATGCAAATCTTTATAGTGATGAAGAAATGTCAGACTCATTTCTAAAACAGCAAGATTTTCTCTTTTGATAGTCGTCTGAAAAGTTTGTTTTCTTCAAGTCTCATTTATTTCAAACATGGTTTCTGTTAAATTTTCTCTGATTCTTTCTTCCCAAACCAAATGAGGTTATTTTCCCATAATACCGTAAAGAACATCTATGGAAAGTTTTTGTTCCTTTGTTTTGTTGTGGTGACTTTGGTTTTAGTGGGTTTTATTTACTTTTTCCTTCTGTTTTTGTGTTTTGAGACAGGGTCTCATGTTGCCCAGGCTGTCCTCAAACTTGTTCCATAGCCAAGCCTGGCCTTGGACTCCTGATCCTTCTGTCCCCACTTCCCTGGTGCTGAGACAATAATATACAGCGGTGCGCAGGCGTTTTTGGTATTTGTTTAAGTTTGTGTCTTCTCACTGGGCTGTTGTAAGGGCCACACTGTATTTATCTCTTCATTTCCAGTGACTGGCACATTGCCTGACACAAAGACACCTATAAAACACTTGTAGGATTTTATTATAGCATGACGAGTTTGCCAAGCTCAGGCTTTTTACCTGAACTCTGCAAGGACAATGGTACATGACATGAACTTTACGATTCTGTCTGATTCCTCATCTACATAGGTCAAAGATTGAGCAAGAACTAGCTGACACTTACGCTTTCAGCCCGCATTGATGGAGCACAGGCTTCCTAGCTGTGAAGAGAGTCAGGTGATCACCAGGAAGTTTAACACTGCAGGATCTTCAGGCACATTTTTACCTCTGCTCCCATGCAGTCCACTTACAGGTCCCTTGTACTCCTCACCCAAACAGCTCTCCAGTCTAACCATTCTGATTGTCACTGGCCTCGTGGAAAGTCCTGGTTGACCAATGCAGTAGCCCACGACAAACTGAGTTGAAATGATGCACCTAAAAATGTTTACAATTACAATTAAAAAGAGAAAAATGGTGCCAGTTGAAAACTGGGACTTCTCACCTTGCCCTGCTAATGTCTCCTTCTGAAGTCACAGGAATTCCAATCATCTCAACACACGGTTAGGTTACACTTACAAAGCACCCAGATAAACCACATGGAATTTTAGTCCTTAAAAACCTAGAAAAGTGGCCAGAGGTGATGGCACTTGTCTTTAATTCTATTGCCCTGGGAGACAGAGGTAGGAGGATTACAAGTTCAAAGCCATCTTAGGTTATTTTGCAAGACCCTGATTCACAATACAAGCACCCAGTTTGGTTCGGGAAAACCAAATTTCCATACCGTTGAACAGCTCACATGGCAAAGATCTTCTTGCACATTGCAAATCTTTGGTAAGACAGTTTTATTTTGTTTGAGACAGGGTCACACTATGCAGTCCTGGATGGCCAGGGACGATCTAGACAGACCAGACTGCCCTGGAACGTTCAGCATTCGCTCTGCCTTTGCCTCCCAGGTGCTAGGTTTACAGGTGTCTGCTACCTTATAGACGTTCACAGTGACCAAATTTCTGTCTAGGACCCAAATGCTATTCAAGACAGAAGGTGGAAAGTAGATTTTTGACAAACACCTGTGTGGAAAGTGCTGTCTGCTGAGGTTCAGGTGTTGTCCTTCAGGCGTCACATTTAAAACCCATGCCAGCCCTTCCAAGGCTGTGCACTTTTTCTTCCTACCAGCATGTGAATGTGGAAGTCCAGACTCTGACAGGGTAAGCGATATGACAGGCTTACACAATTAATGCCATTTAAAGCTGGACCACTTCACTGCCAGGGGTCCCAGGCTCCGGGGCATAGCCTCACATCCATGCACAGAAGGGCACCAAGAACTGGACTTAGTGAGCTGTAAAAACATATTAGGTTGGGGGGCCGGAGTGGTTAAGAGCACATGCTCTTCTTTCAGAGGACCCAGGTTCAATTCCCAGCACCCACAAGGCAGCTCACAGCTGTCTGTAACTCCAACATCTGAGAGCCCCACACAGATATACATGTGGGTAAGACACCAATGCACATAAAATAAAAATAAATATAAAGTTTGGTCTTGGTTTGTTTTGAGACGGGGTCACATTACATTTTATCCTTCCCAAAATGCTAACGTGAACTTGGAACCATCCTCATTTTTTCTTTCTTCCAGGTTTTGACTTGACCTTCTCTTTCAAACTTTGAAAACTTCTTCCCCAGGCGACCACTTCAGACAATACTCAGACAGTTGTGCTCGTTCTAACTGAACTGCCAGGTCTTTTCTGTAGACAAATTTTCTCATCGGGACCCTCAGCTTACAAATAATGTCACAGAGACTTATTATTAATTATGAATGCTTGGCCTTAGCTTAGGCTTGCTCCTAACTAGTTCTTATAACTTAAATTAACTCATATTTTTTAATCTATGTTCTGGCATGTGGTTCATTATCTCATCTCCATATTGCCCATCCTGCTTCTTCCTCTTCTGGCTGGCAACTCTGTCTTTCTCCTTCCCAGAGTGCTCTCTGTCCCCAGAAGTCTCGCCTAACCTCTTCCTGTCTAGCTATTGGCCCATTCAGCTTTTTATTAAACCAATCAGTAGGCACCTTGGCAAAAAACACATTTTCACTGTATAAACAAATATTCTGCAACACTTTTCTTTGTGTGTATGTATGTATTCTTATATACGTTGCTTTTATTATAAATAGCACTACTGTGCTTTTTAGACATTTACTATCCCTTGTGGGTGGTGCTGAGCACTGAACCCAGGGCCTTGTGTATGCTAACAAGTACTCTTAGCTCTGAGCTACACCTCCAGACCGCTATACTATTTTTAATAATATTAAGGTGACTAGAGAATTGTGATTTCAGACTTCTGTGTGCATTAACAATAGAGAGCTTATTAAAAATGGATTTCTAGGCTGGAGAGATGGCTCAGTGGTTAAGAGCGCTGGCTGCTCTACCAGAGGACCTGAGTTCAATTCCCAGCAACCATATGGTGGCTCACAACCATCTGTAATGAGATTTGATGCCCTCTTCTGGCCTGCAGGCAGACAAATAGGCAGAACACTGTGTACATAAGAAATAAATAAATCTTTAAAAAATGGATTTCCAACCTTTTCTCCATATTGATATAGTGCATTAGATTAGAGGTCCAGGAATCTGTTATGCCTAGATCACAAGGACCACCAAAATCTCACCATGGAGACCGAATCCCATATGTAAAAGCAAAGAGCCTTTATTTCAAGCTCAAGCTTGGTCTCTCTGTCCAACACAGCAGCCATGAGAGCATAGAGCCCCAAGCCCAGGCAGGCAGGGTTTTTGTCATAACAGAGGTTGGGGTGAGGGGATTTCCAGGATTCAGGACCCTGATTGGTTGACATTTGTTTAGGAGTACCTTGGTAAAAAGGAGAAATAGGTGTGTGGTAGGCTCAGGGACATTTGGCTATCTTATCTAGTGGTTGGAAAGTTTGGGATGTTGGCCCATCCAGGGTGGATCTCTGGGTAGTGTCAGCTTATGGCTTTTCCTAGATCTGGGTGTTGCCTGCCAGTAAGCCTGTCATGGCAGCTGTGTGGTCAAACTGTTTTGGGTCCCCTCACAGAGTCTGCATTTCAAATAGTTACCTCAAGGATTCTGACAGTAGGAATCCAGTAACCACACTTTCAGAAAATATTGAAAGCTGAAATGATATTGAATTATACTGCCTATCTATTTCAGTAGAGGCTAGGAGCAATATAGTAACCCAGGTCTGGCTTTGTTGGTGCTTCCAAATCTTCAGAGGAGAAGGGGCATACTACCATCTGGGAGATGAGGTGGCAGGTCCTGTGAGGAATATAGGTAATACCTACAGTTGGAACACTAAGAAGGGAAGCATCCCCTCAGGGCAGATTATTGTGAATACCTTCACAGAAGGTAGGTGTCTAGCTGGGCTTTGAAGAAAAGACGTTTTCAACAAATGGAGATGAGGTGGATCATTTCAAGAAGGTGGGACAGGACTAAGTGTCAGGAAGCAAGGTCACTGTGTGGGATACTGTGCCTGAACCGGAAAAGAAAAACGTACGTATAGTGGGATTTGCACCTGACAAGTTGGGACTCAGACTGAATTTGGACTCTGTTGTGTGGGTACCAGTCTATAAAATGAAGAGCCACAGGCAAATAAGGAAATGCTGAGAGCTGGAGAAACAGTCTCCACGGAAGACCACACTAATCCAATGCCAAATAGTCACCCTTGGAAACATATACATACAAGCACATTATATGGACTGAGCAGGCTGTGTTTGTATATTTAGGAGTGTGTGTGTGTGTGTGTGTGTGTGTGTGTGTATGTAACAATTAAAGAAAAAGAGGCTATGAATTTGAAAGAGAGCAAGGACAGAGGTACATGAGAGGGTTTGGAGGGAGGGGAGAAATGATCTAATTATATTATAATTATATTATAATATATTATAATCTCTCTCTCTCTCTCTCTATATATATATATATATAGAGAGAGAGAGAGAGAGAGAGAGAGATCCTCGAGATATAGGCATAAGATTCCTAGACCTCTAATCTAATGCACTATATATGTATACACACACACACACACACACACACACACACACACACACACACACACACATATATATATATTCCTCTTGAAAGGCCCTCTGGCAGTGATCTTGAAACCCTTGAATTATGATGGGTAGTTCATTTCGCAAATTGTAAAGAAGTTTGGAACCTTAAAGAAGAGTCATCTTAACCTGGTATTTGAATGGATGAGAAAGATCTTTTAATTGCTGATGCAGTCTGAGCCTCCATGATTGGGAAGACTGTATATAACCTTATTTCTTTGGTTTTTAATATTTAATTTTATATTAGAAATTTCATACAAGTATTTTTTGTGCATCAAATATATCCCCCTCCCATTTATTAACACTTATTTCCTTAGACAACTTCATGTCTACTTTCAAGTTTCAAATACCTACATGATTCAATGTACCTATGTAAAATCTAGGAACCACAAACGAGAGGGAACAGGATATTTATCTTTTTGAGACTGCCTTAATCAGCTTAATATAATTATCTCCAGTTGGATTATTTTCTTGCAAATGATATAACTTTGTTCTTTATGGTGAAAAAAATTCATTGTGTATATATACACGCACATTTTCTTTATCCATTCCTGGTGGTTGGTTACATAATTTGTTTAAGCAAATGTTTTGTGCATCCCCCCTCACGAATTAGGTCAGTCTACTTCAACAGTTTTTATTATGTCAAAAGGAAAGGGTGTGGCGCTGCAGACACTGCTGGGGGTCACTTACTGCAAAGCATCACATGAAAGGCACTGCACAAAACTAACGTGAACAGTCCTTGGCTTTAAATGTAAAATTTAGTCGGGAGCTCCAGGGAGAGATCCCAAGACCCCCAATCAGCGAATCTGAACTTGACTATATAGATTAGAAGACTGCAGGTCTTCAGGTGAAGGAGTTAAAGTGGGCTAAGTTCGAAATGGAAAACTTCTTCTCAGAGGGCGTGGACTTGCAGAGTTCTTTGAAGTGGTAGGGGCGAGCTTGCCCAAACCCCACGCGAGAGCAGCGCTCAGCGAACCGCGGCGCCGAAACCTCGGGAGCTACAAAAAGCCTCCGCAACCACCAATTACGCGGTTTAGGACCCGGAGGACGAAGGCCCGCCCAGGAGCCCAGCACCGCGTTCCGATTGGACGAGCTCATTCCTCGCCGCTCGGGGGCTCCTTCGCCTGTCAATCACATTGCTCTGACACGACCTTTGCCCCGCCCCCGTTCCACTGACGCAACACTTGGCGTTCTGAGGCGCCCCGGCCCTCGCGTGAGAAGGCGGGAGGACGCTCTTCTGCTTTCTGAACGGCTTGTCTAGTTTTCCTCTCACCCTCCGCCTGGAGCCGGGCGCAGGCGTACACGAGGGCCCACAGTGGCGCGGCATTTCCCCGCTCTCCCTCCCGAGGGCTTTCAATACAGTTGTGACGCACGAGGCACCCCGCTCACTACCTTCACTTGCGATTGGTTGACACCCGCGTCTGTCACATAGCCCCTCCCTCCCTCCCACCCGGCTCCGGACTCATGATGGACATCCAGGAGGCCACGCCCCCTCCCCCGTTCTGCCGCTGAGCCCTGCGATTGGCTGAGGGAACTGGCATGCTTTCCCGCCCCGGCCCCCTCCGGAGCCTCGTGAGGCTAGTGGGACCCCGCGGAAGTTGTCAGTCAAACCCCTCCCTCCACCCCCCGCGAGGACCTCCCCCGGGCCGCGCGAGCGCGCACGCACGCGCACGGGGCCCCCCCTCGCCCGTCCCAGCAGCCACCCTCTCAAGTTGTAGCAGTCGCTCGCCCGGCGTGCTCCGTGGGCGGTCGGTGGGCGCGCGGGGGAGAGCGAGGGCGACGCTCCAAGGACCGGGGCGCGGGCGGCCGCCCCAGGCGATGAGGGGCCAGCGCTGACAGCAGGGCGAGCGCTCGGCGGCGGCTCGCGCGGACCCGCGATGGAAGCGCCCCGGGAGGAGGCTCCCGGCCGGGCGGACGGCGCGGGCAGCGGCCGCTGAGGAGCCGCCGGGGCTCCTCGCGCTAAGGGGGACGTCCGCGAGGCGCGCCCGGGGTCCGCACCCGCGCGCCCGCCCCAGCCGTCCAAACTTCGGGCTCGCCTCCGCCCGCCCTCGGCGCCGGGCGTCAGCAACTTGTGCGGCCCGCGCGCCCCAGCCCTCCCCTCCGCCAGCCCCGGGAGGCGGCCGAGCGGCGCGGGGATGCGGCCGTGAGGCGCTGTCGGGCGGGGAGCAGCTCGCGGAGCGCGAGGGCGGCGCGGCCGGGGCCCGGGGCGCAGGGGCGCAGGCTCGCCGCGCCCGTCCCTCGCCGATTTCCCCGGCTAGCCGCGGCTAGAGGCGCCGGGCGCCGGGGTCGCGGAGATGTCGTCGCCGTCGCCGCCCGCGCCAGTTGCCTGCGCCGCCATCTCGGCCTCGGAAAAAGTGGACGGCTTCACCCGGAAATCGGTGCGCAAGGCTCAGAGGCAGAAGCGCTCGCAGGGCTCGTCGCAGTTCCGCAGCCAGGGCAGCCAGCCGGAGCTGCACCCCCTGCCCCAGCTCAAAGGTAAGGCGCGCGGCGGGCCGCCCCTGGCCCCCTCTCCCGGCGCAAACCCACACCCCTTCCCACCTGTGCGCTCGCCCGCCCCACCTGCCCTGCCGTGGCGACCCCGGGGTCCCCCAGGTACCTGCGCTCTCTTTCCTTATCCGGTCCTCCGGCTCCCCACTTTACCGAGCCTCAGCCCTGGCTTACCTCCACGCTTAGCTAGTTCTTCACTTTCTCTACCTGTCCCTTGGTCGCCAGGTTCAGGGTCCGAACAAACTGCCGCTGAGTTAGCTGGCCTTTAGACATAGCTATAAAGAAAAAGCTCCAAACCGGGACCAAGTGACATATCTTACATGCTGTATCGTTCGGCGTCAATGGTGTCCCTTAGAAGACCTCGACTGTCTTTGGAGAGGTTATGAAGGAAAGAGTATTCCTTTGCACTGGAACGGGAACTTGGTTTGCGGGGCTGTGCTTCCAAGGACTTTGCAAGGTTTTGTACAGTAATTCAAATTGGTATCCGTGCCTAATGCCTTGCAGGAGTGCTTGGCCCTGGTTTTGGCTCACTTTCCCGTTTGGAGGCTTTTCACGAAGTTGTTTGCCGGGTTCTTGCTTATTCTTTGAGAATAACTGGCTTTTGATTTAATAATTTTATGTCTTTGCCTTTTATAGCTAGATGTCATTATGGAAGATAATTATGTTCCTAGATATTTGACAAATTCTTGCAAACCTGATAGAAATCTAGAGAATGATTTACAAGGCCAAGAAATTAAAGGCTCGTGCCTAAATAGATAAATGATCAACAGATTTTTCAGTTCGTTTGACACAGATCCAGCATCCTTTCAAGGCCAGTCTGGTTCTGATTTGCCTTTGGGTCGCTGAATCCTGACACAGTTTGGCAAGGAGTGTAAAGAAAGTCCCAGATCAAATCAACAGTTGACCAACAACAGCTTTGGAACCCCATTCAGACCCTACCTACATCTGCCCCTTGGGGTGCTTCTGAGTCAAGGACATACCACAGCTGCACTCAGACGGACTTTGAAAAGAGTTTGTGTATGTTCAATGTGTAGCCCCTTTACTATTAACATGCCAGAATTGTTAAAATTGATAAAGCACTGTCCGGGTGCAGTCGTCGCCATAAAATAATCCTGTCCTGCCTGTTAGGCTATTGAACTACTACTCAGAGGTTTAAGTTGATACTTAATTATTTTATACTTTGATTGTTTTTCATTATCGTGTTATTTTTAGTTTGAAGTCTTGATACTAGCATTTTTCTTTCATATTTTAATCCACTCAAGTGAGTTGTTCTTATTGTTGGATTTAGTGTCCTTACCTAATAATTGAACTTTAAACATCTGGTTAGTCTCAAGAAATACAGTTTTAATAGGTTTTGCTTTTAAAGCTGACAGAAATTTAAAGAATCAGTAATCATATTCTAAGTTATATGGTGTTTGGTTCAAGAAGTTACAGGTACCATAGTTGTTTTTATGTACAGAATTTGGCCAGTAGTAGAAAAAAATAAAATTGAAACTCTAGATTAATTTTAGATATTTGCATGTGTACTATTCCTCAAGGTATTCACAATAAACCGATGCTGATTCAATTGAGGAAATAAAACTTTTACTTGGAAATAAAACCCTCAAATAGGAAAAACCGCTTTTACTCTAAAATTGAGTTGTTTTACTTGGTTCCTTGGCAGTGCCCTTGATACCACACTGTTGTATGTTTTTGCTGTCAGTGGTAGCCCCCCCCTCCCATTTGTGGGTTTAACAGAAATAACACCAGAAAACCCTTTAGTATGAAAGAGAATTCTTCCTGCCTTAAAATACAATCTTTCTGTGGAGTGATTCAGATATCCGTGGGCATCCGAGATCTTTCAAGTATTTATATCAACCTGCTTACTCTACACTTTGTCCACACGGATCTGAACTGGAAAGGTGCCAAGTAGTTTTCTTAAAAGCAGACTGTGAGTAAGGATTAACAAAACAATCCAACCTTTTCAGTTTATTTTTGCAAAATCATGTAGGTGAGTGGGTTGCATGATTTTTAATGCTGCAAATGTTCAAAATAAATAGTCAGTTCCTCTGAGAGCTAGGTGCTAGAAAATAAAATTAGGGACATTATATGTGAATCACCTTTCCTGGCCTTGAAATGTATGTTCATTTAGGATGTAATTTTTTCACCTAAAACTTGCTTGATAATAAACAATTAGGAAACTTGTTATTTAAAAAAGGTAGTCTTTCAGTGTGTTGGTCTGTTTTATTTTAAATTTCTGGAAGGATTGCCTTGGTACAATAGCTGATTCCGGACATGTATATAACACCTTAGTATTTCAAATGATTATCTTTCAAGAGACAAAAACAACACTAACCATTGTTGTCCATGACAACTGGATCAACCTGAAACTGTGTATCGTTAAACCTTGTTATCTGCCTTTTCACACCTACAATGGTAATGCTGTTATGATGCCATTGGACAGACTGGGGCTCAGTGTATTTTCACAAATATCTTTCTTTGGTTGACACTAGTAACTTTTTATTTAGGAGAAAGCTGAGACTTAAACTGGTTAGTTTAAGTCTGACTTTGGGAGTCTGGTCAAATGTCAGTATTTTTACCATAACTCATTTTTTACATAAAGTTAAAGTAGTATGGTTGAGAAAGTTGGGTCAGTTAGTTCAGGGTGAAAAGAAAGTTTTTGATCTGAGTTATTCCCTTATCTGAAAAGTGGGAATAACACTATCCTAGGATTAGAAGGATTAAGTGAAATAATTTAAGTACCTAAAAATAAGCAAAGAATGCTAGCTCCCATTCCCTTTTGTGTTTGAGAATCCAGATTAAAAAATATTTTTAAATGAAGAATTACTAATAGTACTTCAATATAAACTTTCCCAGAATATTATTTTTAATTATGCATATGTGCATGTGAGTACAGATGTCTGCAGAAGCCAGAGGACTTACACGTGGTTGTGAGCAGCTCTGACATAGGTGCTCAGAACTGACCTGGGGTCCTCGGGAGCAGTACACGCTTTTAACCTAGGAGTCATCTCTCTAGCCTGTAGTAACAAGGTTTTTTACTGGAAAAGGGATCAAATTAGTTGTTATGACTATACGGATTTGTATTTCTCCTGGAATACAATTAGTAAACAGCAAGGAACTGAAACTGATTTTGAGATTGAATTCCTTTTAAGATGAGGTGAAGAGGGCTGGAGACATGGTTCAATGGTTGGGAGCACTGACTCTTCTGGAGGACCCAGGTTCTGATCCCAGCACCCACATAGTGGTTCACAACCATCCATAACTCCAGTTCCAGGGGATCCAATGCCCTCCTCTGGCCTGTGAGGACACCAGGCACATAAGTGGTACACAGACATACACTCATACAAATTTAAATGAATAAATAAAAAAAAAAAAGACGAGGTAGAGAACTTTCCAACAATCATTCAGTTTCATTGTTGATCTCTGAAGAACCGAGGCCAGAACATAGCTGCTGATTGGAGGAGCTTGCTTAGCATGAATGTGCTTGTTTTGTCCAGGATGTGGTCTTCTGAATTGATTATGACATAATTGGTTTTTTAGTTGAATTGATTTGGGGAGGGGCACACTGCTACTAATTTACTTTTTTTTTTTTTTTCCCCTCTCAAGACAGTTTCTCTGTAGTTTTGGTACCTGTCCTGGATCTCGCTCTGTACACCAGGCTGGCCTTGAACTCACAGAGATCCACCTGTCTCTGCCTCCCGAGTGCTGGGATTAAAGGTGTGTGCCACCACCACCCGGCTACTCATTTACTTTTAAGGTTCCTGGATACACAAGTTATTGTCCTATCCAAACACAACACCTTTGTAGTTAGGGAAACACTAAGGTAAAGTTGAAATTCATCTGAATAAGCTGAGAAGTGTTTTCTTTTTCTTTCTTTTTTTTTTTTTTTTTTCTTTTTCTTTTTTTGGAGACAGGGTTTCTCTGTGTAGCTTTGGAGCCTGACCTGGAACTTGCTCTGTAGACCAGGCTGGCCTTGAATTCACAGAGATTCACCTGCCTGTGAGAAATGTTTTAATGGTTTATAACATTTAGTTATTTTAGGACTGTTTTCTGACTATTGTCATATCCCTTCTAGAAGACATAATTGATTTTTCTTTTTACTTTTTAAGGATATACTTAATATAATGTCTAGTGCTAGTATTCACATGAGGAAAGCTTTTCTCCTTTAAGGCTAACATCTTCAGAATTCCTATTTAGGATTATATTCCCCCTTCTTCCCATTTTTTGGTTGTCTTTCTTAATTTAATTCTGTATTATTTTTGGAAGCATCTAACTGTGTAAAGTGATAATCCAGGAAAATATATCCAGCAAATTGGTGAGGCCATTGGGGTAGAGCACTGTCCTGTAAATAGCAGATTTAAATTGTCTTCCCGCTTCAGTGATGACTCACAGTTGCTTTGGGTGAGCTGTTCAACCCCTATAAATGGATAGTTTTCACCTGTGAGAATAACATTCTCCTTGATACAGGTACTGAGGTAGTTGGTCTTTAGATTATTATAGACAAAGGCTTAGCTACAAAAGAATACATTTGGAAAATAGTAGGTTTTGTGCTTTGTTTTCCAATTTAGCTTTTAACATTGTAGCATCTGGGGTAGAGTCCATTTTAGCCTTCTTTCTATGTATTGAGTACTCTGTGGCACACACTTGGAAAGCTTAAAATAAACCCATACCTGGCCCCCATTCCTCAGTCTGCATTAATCAGTCTAAGGTAGGATCCACGCATGTTTATTTTTTTTAAACTTCCAAGGTGATTCTCATATGCACTTAGGAGTCAGGGCCGAGCATCACTACTATAGTATCAGGCATCTGCTGGTTTTAATTTATTAATTGAAGCTTTGTCTTTCCCTCTGATCCTCATGGCTACTTACTCAGCCCCTTAACTCTTCTGCCCTCACTTCACCTTCTGGTATTTACAATTCACTCTCTTAACTCTGCTGCCCCCTATGGCCAGCTAATCAGCTGCTTTTCTAAAAGGGAGAATGTTGTGGGTGTCTGGAGTTTTCATATGATGAGGTGATTCTTTTAGATCGTGCTTTATTTATTTATCTAAATGAAAGCCCAGCTATTGTCATTCAATGCTAGATAATCAGACCTTTATTTTAGTTTTTTAAGAGCTGAGAATTGAGTAGGCAAGAATTGAGAACATGTGATAAAGGTTGGCCTAGCTTTAACCCAATCTTTTAGGATCACAGGTGATGAGGCCAGTCACTTTGGTGTATCAAACTGATGTCCTCTATCTCCTGGGTATAGAATAGAATGTAGTGGTGGTGTACACCTTTAATCCCACCACTTTGGAGTCAGACAGCTCTCTGGGAATTTGAGGCCATCTTGGTCTACATAGCAAATTCCAGGCCAATCAGGACTGTACAGTGGACCTGCCTTTTTTTTTTTTTTTTTTTTTTTTTGGTAATGGGAAAATGAACTGTTGAATTTAACTGTTTGGATCGTGCCTTGTATTTATTTTATATCAAATATTTTCTTTCAGAGGGTTTTCATGTTGACGTTTAACTTAATCTTGACCATAGCTTTTTGTGAAAGGTAGCAGTGAGGATCCAGAGGCACTCTTAATCCATTTTCCTAATTTGTCTTTGGCCTTTCTGTTGACCACTTTGAATAATACTAGCATTTGTTGATTTGTTACTGGTGAATGTTCAGTTGGTGTGTAGTAGTTTTCTCCCTAGACTGAAATGGTAAATTTTGTTTTGCAAAAGTGGATGTCATTATCTTTTTTTTTCCCCAAAAAAACTCATAGTACCAAATACAGAATAATAAATGTCATGTAGACACAGTCAGTATTTTGGTAAAATTCCACTTGGTTGTCTTAGTCACCTACCTTCCTGCGTTGATAGTGCTTTTTCCAGAATATTCAATATTGACTATCAGAGATTCATTCTCTTTTATTTGCCTTTTGTTTTAACATACTTATGCCTAAAACAGTTCAGGTTAAGTAAGTGAATTCTGATTTCTTAGTACTTTGCTAGTAAAGAGTAAATATGGGTTCAACTTGGTTTTTGTGTATGTGCTGCTGAAGTGAGCACAGTAAATACTAGATGAAAACAAAGGTATTTGCTCTTTGTGTTTTGACATAGTGTGAGCTGTATAATACTGATCTAAGAAAGGAGTTGTATACAGTTGTGTGGAAAAGTACTACAGGTTTGGCTTAGATATGAACTTACATGTTTTTAAATTTGGATAAAGGGAAATAGTTTATATTAATTTTTTCTTTTTATTTCTTTGTGTGCGTGCATGCGTGCGTGCGTGCGTGTGTGCGTGTATGTGCGTGTGTGTGTGTGTGTGTGTATGTGTGTGTGTGTGTGTGTGTGTGTGTGTGTGTGTATGATAGGATCTCACCATGTACCCTGGACTGATCTCACACTCATTACTATGTAGCCAGACTGGACTTGAACTCATGACCCTCCTTCCTCTCAAGTGATGGGATTGCAGGCCTGCCCTACCATGCCCCTGTACCATCATGCCTCTAGACTACCATGCCCCTGCACTGCCATGCCCCTGTACCATCATGCCTCTATACTACCATGCCCCTGCACTGCCATGCCCCTGTACTATCATGCCCCTGCACCGCCATGCCCCTGCACTACCATGCCCAGCTAGTTTATATTATTAATTTCTGAATTCAAGGTGCAGTCTTAATTTATGAGGATGGCCTTGAAGGAAATAAAAGAAACAGATTTAAAATGTATAATTACTTTTAGTGCATTATTATGTAACAAGAAACCTAATTGCTGAAAGTTTGACATGACAGACTGGGTTTCTGTAAAACAGAGTCTACTTGTCTGAGCAGGATAATTGACTAATAAGCAGGTTCAGAACTTTTTTTCATGTATATCTTTTTGAACTCTTCCCTGAAGGAATTTGTTTATATGAGCCTTTTGAGTGAGTAATGAAAAATTTTCGAAATGCTATCATTTTGATTCACATTTCCTTAAAGAAACGTACTGGGTTTTATTTAGTCATGCCTGTTGTACTGTAGTTTGTGGGTTTACATGGTCTGAGAGAAACTAGTCTAACCTGGATACGAACAAAAGAGATTTCTTGGGATCACAGTCCTCGAAGCAGGAGCTAACTCACCTCCTGCCCCCTGTGAGGTGCTGGGTGGGAGGGCCCCCTCTCAGAAGTCGTTCTCTTGAGTCTCCTTTGGGAAGTGGTTTCACTTTTGTTCTAAATAAATAGCCTTCTAGTTACTTCATCAGAGAATCTCTTAAATAGGGAGGTGAGTGTGGGTTTAACACTGTCTAGATGGGGTTGGAGAGATAACTGGTCAAGAGCTCTTGCTGAGCTTGTGAAGGACCCAGATTTGGTTCCCGGCACCCACATGGCAGCTCACAAATGTCGCTAGTTCCAAGGGCACTAGCTGTGTACATGGTACACATACATATATGGAGCCACACACTCATCATGTAAAAATAAATCCTATGTGAATAAAAATAGTATAGGTCATGACTAGAGGTTAAGTGCCTGAAAGAAGAACTTTTTAATTCCTGGGCTTAGAACTTGAAGTTCAGAAATATCAGATGTCAAAACTTGATCCTCCCCAAAAAATGTATACTTTGTCTGATAAAGGATCGTCTAAAATTATAGTTATTATCAGAAGCCAAGCAGTATTTGAAGTCATTATTAATTATTTCCTCTCAATTGATAAAAGTGAAAAATATGACATTTTTTTTATAACCCTAAAGTTAGCAAAGCTGGAGTGAGTTTCTAAAACATTTTTTCAGATAGATTTCTAAAGATAAACATCTGTTAAAATTCTGAGTAAAATAAGATAAAACTTTTGCAGAACTATGTGTCTGATAAAAACTACCCATACCACTGCCATTCTTTGAAAAGAGTTTGCTTGCCTGATATGAACTTTGCTTAAAAAATTTTTTTCTCCCTCTGGTTTCCATGATACTTAAAATTTACAGGAGCCATTGTGGAGATTAAAATATGTTACCTAGGTAAATTAAACAATAAATGCTTTTTCTTTTAAAAATTAATCATATATAGTAGCTTATAGTGGGTAAAGAATACATCCTTTAAGAAGTTTCAATGAATTTGCTAAGTATTGGGATGTCAGGGAGGTGTGAGAGACCCAGCCTAGTTTATTATGGAAGGAGAGAAAAAAAGAAACCTTCCTGGAGAAAGAGATCAACTGAGACCTGTGGCTAGGAGGGCTAGGCAAAGATGGATGGAGCCTAAGACCCAATCATCGGACAGCATGTGCAGCCCACAGCTGAGCACAGCATATTTGAGGATTGCGCTTTTGTGTGCTTAGAGAAGACACATAGCAGCAGTTAGGCGCAGTCATTCCACTGTGTTTATATCCGACTGTTGTGAGGAATGTGGGGGATGGGAATAAGGGTGCTGATTGTAATCTGGACATGAGATATGAAAACAGTCTTCCTAAATGGAGATGGGGTGGTGTCTCAGACAGAGAACTTGGAAGTCAAGAATGATATGGTTTTTACTGAATAACTATCATATGATAGCATTTTGTCAGTCGTAGCCCAGGCTAGCCTCAGACTCAACAGTCCTGCCTGCCTTAACCGTCTCGGTGATGACATTACAGGTATGCACCACCTCACCCAGCAAAAACAGTTTACTGAGAGACAAATCAGATTTGTGGAAAGAAAAAAAAAAACCACTTTTGTTGTTTTTGTTGGTAATGCTTTAAAAAAAAACTTGTTTTTGTTTTAAGATAGGGTCACACTATAGTGCAGGCTGGCCTAAAACTCATGGTGATCTGCCTTAGCCATCCAAGTACTAAAATTACCAGCGTGAGCCACCACGCTAGGCTACATGTACATTATGATAGTAATTTGGGAGTCTTCAGCTTGTCAGTGGCTTTGAAGCAATGGAAGTTGAAGCAGCTGCTCAGTTAGAAATCTGTAGACTAAGAGGCCAGACAAGCCAACATCTAGAGACAAGTGTGCATGGGACCAATGCATCAAGGGAAGAGTCTTGTTTTGTCCTGGACACTTGACTGAATACCACCACTGAGGAGTATTCTGGAAAAGGAACTAAGTAGGGAGGGAAGATCCATTTATTTTGTAAATTTAAATTTGAGATCCTTTAGGAAATACATTTCCAAATATCAAAAAGACCTTTGGATTTTTTTGTTACGCATATTTCTGTGTGTGTGTGTGTGTGTGTGTGTGTGTGTGTGTGTGTGTGTGTGCATGCATGCTCATGAATGTGTGAAGCTCAGAGGACAGCGTGGAGGAGTTGGTTCATTCCACCATGTATGTCCTCAGGATGGAATGCAGGTCAGCAGGCTTGGAGGCAAGTGCCTTTACCACTGACCCATCTCAGCTGTCCTGTGTATTTGAATCAAACAGTGTGCGTTTGAGTATTTCTGTGACTACTGAATAGAGTTACATGTGTTGTTTTACCTTCGGTAGCCTGCTAAGACTCCCATATCTGCTTATGAAGGACTTGTCCATAGTTGGATTTGCCGGCCGTTGGTCTTTCATGTACACACGTAGTGCAGGATTTCCTTAGTATGTTAGTAGAGGGAGATGACATGCTGGGAGAATTGAATGAGTTATTTAATTGCCTGCTTTGTACCTTTAGACTAAGTGCTGTGAAATCTGATGCCTGTATCTTCCTACACAGCATTTAGAGCCTGCCATATTGTTTATTGAGTGAAATAATGAAGCAAAAGCTATTATTAAGTCAGTCTAAAGAAAAACATTTTATATTATGTTATAGTTAACAATTTAAATATATATTTTTATATCTTATATATTTATATAAATTATATATTTGATATATATTTTGTAACATGTTTTATAACTGTCAGTTATTTTTCTATTGCTATAAAGAGACACCATGAACAAGGCAACCAATAGAAGAAAGAGTTTTTCAGGAATTTATAGTTTTAGAGAATTAAGAGTTCACTACCATCACGTCTGAGCATTGCAGAAGGCCACCACCTGGAGCTTACATCTTAACTGCAAGTAGGAGGTAGGGGGAGAGAGGAGAGAGAACACTATCTGGGAATGGCATGGGCTTTTGAAACTCAAAGGCCACCCCCCAGTGACATGTCCTTCAACAAGGCCACTCCTCCCAATCCTCAGACAGTTCCACCATCTGGGGACCAGATATCCCAACATGTGAGCCTATGGGGGCGTTCTCATTCAAATCACCACGTTAACTGAGTAATATGTAGATACACCAACATTTTTACCATTTTGTAGATAAGGAAACCAAACCCTAGGTTAGGTTGTGTTCTATGCCGGTCACTTACAGTTTAATCTTCTCGGTTGGTTGTTAATTCCTTCTCTGTAGGGTTAAACTGAAGATGTATGTTGACTGTATTAAAGTAAAATTTAGCACCCTGTTTTCTTCTGTGCAAGAGAAAGACTTGTGGTTGAAAACTTTCCAAGAAAGCTGCTGGTTTCTTAGACGCTGGACAAGTGGTCCATTAATATTTAACACTGTCTTCACTGCTTTTAAGTAACCTAAAGTTTGTTCTAAAAATAACTGAGAACATTTGCTTTATGAACAAAGCCTGATAAATAACTGTTGATGGCACAGCACATGTGTGACGCAGATAGAGTTATAATCGGAGTCACCAGTCACTCCAGGATACAGTGACCTGTTCCAGAACTGCTGATAAACTTCACCTGTTTACCTCTTTTTTGGAAATGCTGTCTGTAAGATCTTGAAATTTTCTTGTACTGTAGCCACATTAGCATAGCACTGTCTTTTCTGTTGGTTTCCCCCAGTTTGAAAACTGGAAGTAAAGTGGGATGAGAAAACTGAGATTTGCATGTAAACCTAATGAGGAAAATTCATCAAACACTTCACTAATTTTAGTCTCCTAAAGTTTCCAGAGGGGATAAAATTGGACAATTATGTATCATCTCTTTAAGTAGTGTTCCAGATGCATTTGTGCCTGCATTAAGTGAACAAGCCATAACTGGAATGTAAAATACAACTAGAGTAGCAGATGTAACAACGAAATGCTTCTAGGTTAGTTTGAAGTCCTGTTTCCTTCCAGAGAAATTCCGGCCATGCAGTAGGAGAGGGGAATAGCTCAGCTTTCCTCAGCCAACCCAGCCACAGCACTGCCAGGGATGGGGTCGGTGCTTCATGTAGCTGATATCTGGAGTTGGTATGGTCACCTGGATGACCCTGCACACACTTGGAAACTTGTTTTTAATTCTAGAGCAGTAATGACTAATGTAGGATATAATACTTAGTGTGAGTCATAATTGACTCTCAGTTTTCATTGTTTTCTGAAATAAAATCATTTCAAGAATACAGTGAGAAATATCCTTCTTAAATACCTCATGTCTTTGTGTCTTTATTTTTTTTAAGAGCTTGTAGATTGTTAAAAACAAAACTCCCCATTGAGAGCAAACCTCCAATTTGACCTCTTATCCTCTTCTGTCAGTGGGACCAGTGTAACTGTAGGTTGTTCACCCCATGCTTTAACTTCATAGAATATTACAAACAGCATGATTTTTCTGAAAGAAAAGTAACAGTTTGGGATTGATTCTGAATAAAGTACTATTTCTAGAAATACTGAGTTGGGTCATTTGAAAGCTTGGTTATAAGTTCCACGTATGAGGGCTGTTGAGAAGGTTCAGCAGGCCAAAAGAGCTTGATGCCAAGCCTAGCACCCTGCATTGGGAGTTGTCCTCTGATTCTCTCCCCACCCCACACCCTGAGAGCTCACACTCAGTCTAGAATAAGTAAATGTTAAAGAAATAAGTAAATTACACCAACTAAAAGGAAGTTTCTTTTTTACATTTTTATTTACTTATTTATATATTGTATGCATATATGTGCACTCACACAGGCATGCTTTGGAACACATGGTGGTCGAAGGGCAACTTGTGAGAGTTGGTCCTTCTACTGTGTTAGTTCTGGGGATCCAGCTCAGGTTGTCAGGCTTAGCCAGTGTCTTTACCTGATGAGCTATCGCTCTGGCTCAGAAATAGTTTTTTTTTTTAATCTTTTAATTTTTAATTTTTTGTAGTGTTGAGGATTGAATGGGAAGCAGTAACTACTATGAGTACTATTTCTAGGAGTCTTGTTTTAGGAGTTTTTACATAGAGCTGTTGAAAGAGTTCTGTTAAATCCATTTTCTCAGAAACACGGTTAAATATCCTTAGGTGTCTACTCTCAGCCATCACCCCAGAGCCAGTCTGTGATGGTAGAAGGAAGTGGATGGGTGTAGAGCTGTGGTGCTGATGTAGATTTGAACCCCTGGAAAAGAAGGTAACACTCTGAACACAGTAGCAGCTGTTTCTTAAGAGTTGTGTAGGTATCAGCACGAGATAGATATCCTCCCAGCCATTGAAGTAAGAGAGTTATGGCTGCCTTATTCTTCCTCTTCATTTGTAAAGATCTGTTTAACATTTCTTGGTCCTTAAAAGTCCCTCATACTCCTGTTTTGTGAGTAGCAGGTTCGTAGTCAAATGAGATTAAGGAGACACAAGTTTTCCATTTATTCTCCCAAGAGACAGTTGTCAGCACTGAGCTTGTTGGTTTCTACACATTTCTATGTAATGTGTCCAGTAGCTTACCTGTGTTCCTTGTTCTTCGTGCTTTCTCGGAAGTGATACTTGACATTCAGTGTAATTAACTTCCCTCCCTCCTTCATCTTCCCTCCCTTTCTTGATTGGGTTATGTAGCCCAGGATAGCCTGGAGCACTCTCCATTCTCCTGCTCGAGCCTTCAAATTATTGAGGTTATAGTCGTGTGCCACCTTACCCAGCTTACAGTTAATTTTTTGGAATAAAAACTAATTAGTGTGCTTCTACAACAATAGTTATAGATACACTTATATTTGAATGGTAATTAAAGCTGTTGTAAGGTTTGGACAGTATGCCAGTGGTTTTTACCAATATACACTTATATATTAAAATACCAGACTGATAGTGTGCATGTTAAAGTTTCCTGAAGTGTGATGTCTGTACATCTTCTCACTATTTTCAGCTGTAATGAAATCACAGACTCTTAACTAAGTCATAGTGCTGAGTCATTTGTTAATAAATACAAGCATTTCCCTTGCTCCTTTGCTAGAGCCTGATCTCTAGTTTCAGATAAAAGCTAGATCAGGCTCTTAGTTTTAATGTTCTCAGATATTAACAAAAAAGCTACATGTCCTATATCCTGTGTCAGTCTCTTAAATTAGAATTCTGGACCACACCCTCAGCATGCCACTGAATGGCGGTGCTTGGTTGCTATGATACTGTGCTTGTTCTATAATTTGTAGCATGAATCCTATATGAGATGTTAGTTTAGATTTCAAATAAATGAGCAGCACTAACTGGAGATATGGTTTATAAAATTATCTTATTACAAATTATGCCTGCCCTTTCAAATTTTGTTATTAAACACAGCCTAACAAATGAAAAATGTGAAATAGCTTGATTGTAGCTGGATTTCTCACACTGACTGTAAGGAAGATGGTAAGGAGGAAGAGAGCTTTAAGATAGGCTGTTCAAGTATCAGTATTCCCTTTCTCCTGGCAGCAGCCATTGAGTGGGCCAAGATGAGTGCATACAAACACATCTAGGAGCTATGGAAGGAGAAGCAGGCCGATGTGATGCACTTTCTTCTGAGGGTTCACTGCTGTCAATACTGCCAGCTCTCTGTGCTGCACAGGGCTCTCTACCAGACCAGACCAGATCAAGTTCGTAGGCTGAGATACAGAACCAAACAAGGTTATGTCATATACAGGATTCACCTAGCTCCTTCAGTCTGTTGCTGAGGAGAGGTGGATGCCACTGTGGGGCTTTGAGAGTTCTGAATTCCTACTAGGCTGGTGAAGATTCCACATACAGATTCTTTGAGGTTATTATCCTCATGGGTCCATCCCATAAAGCTATCAGCAGGAGCGCTGATAGCCAGTGGAGCACCACACCCATCCACAAGCACAGAGAGGTGCATGGCTGACATCTGCAGGCCAAAAGATCTGTGGCCTGGAAAGGGCCCCAAGTTCTCCCATACTGCTCTTGACACACAGTCTGGAGAAGGAGCATTTCTCTCCAGCTCCACCATTCGGATAGCTAATACATGCGATGTCTATAAACTTCATACCCATGAACAATCTGTGACAGTCGAAAACAGAAAAGACAAAAACCATGTTCTTCATCTGAGTGTTTGAAACCTTGAGAGGTTAGAATATCAACTAGACTTTCTGCTGAGGTGCACTTGAGTTACTACCAGCAATACCACATTATAGGGCCAATTCTAAATGATATCTCTGTAGTAGTTTATTTTACTTTTTTGAGACAGGGTCTCACTGTTTGCTCTGTCTATCCTGGAACTCACTATGTAGACCAGGCTGGCCTTAAACTCAGAGATTTACCTACTTCTGCCTCTTTTGTGTAGAATTAAAAAGGGATTAAAGTCATGTGCTACCACATCCAGCTTCATTAATTTTTAAGTTTGACAAACTGTTCTACAGACCAATCCTGTGTAGCCAATCATACGTTTTTATTATATATTTATTTTATTTGTTGATTTTGGAGTTCTTATTTATGGGTCCTTACATGTTTTTGCTGAATTCAATTTAATATTATAGAGATATTGTAAAGACTAAAGAGGAGATCTAAGGGTGTGTTCTGTATATGTTTGTGCCATTACTACAGTTGATCTTTAAACTGTTATTGTCTCTCAGTAATGTCAGGTATTTGATAGGAAAACATTTGAGAGTCTAGGACTGGACTATATTTTAAAAAGAGCCTTACTAGGAAAAAACTTACAGGGCTGAAGATGTAGCTCAGTTGGTAGAGTGCTTGCCTGGCATGTACAGCCTAGGTTCACATAGCCAGGGCTGCATACACAGATTGGTGCAATGTGCTTGTGATCCTAGTTCCTGGAGGTTAAAGGTAGGAGGATCAGGAGTTGAAGGTCATCCTTAGCTACACAACAGATTTGAGGCCGGTTTTGGCTACATGAGACTACCTCAAAAAAAGATTAAGATTGACACCATTTCCACAGTTGAGTAGGTTTTAATATATTCACAGATGTGTGCCACCTTTAGAGTCAGCTTTAGAATATTTCCATCGCTCAGTTTTTTATTTGGTAATATCTTTATTTTTACTGTCTTTTTAAAAAATAGCTTTGTTGGGTATAGCTTTTTTTGGTCCAGTGTTTTTTCTTTGAGACTTTGAATGTGTGATTCTGTATTCTGGCCTCTAATTCAACTATCAATCTCAGCTCCTGTAAATAACTTTTTATCTTGGCATTTTCAAGATTTTTGTCCTTGTTAAATTTTAAGTACTTTCACTGCACTGGGTCTGCAGTTTATGGATCTCCTTGATTTTTTTATCCTCCTTTGGGGTTTTCGGTGTACATTTATTGTTTGTTGTTTGTGCACACTGGCAGTGTATGGATCTCCTTGATTTTATCCTTCTTTTGGGGTTTTTCAGTGTACATTTATTGTTTGTTCATTGTTTGTGCACACTGGCTGTTTATGGATGCCTGTGTACCAGAGTGCATGTGGAGGTCAGAGGACAACTTTTAGAAGTCTGTTCTCTCCTCCCACCATGTGGATTTTAGCTTGGCGACAAGCACCTTCATGGATGAGCAGTCTCACTGGTCTGAATTGGTCCTTGGAGTTCAGTGAGCTCCTTGGATGTACTAGGTTAGAACTATTAATACATTTGCAAAGCGTTTGTCACTGTTTCTTCAAATGTTTTCTTCTCCTTTTATCTCTCCTTTTGGTACTTCCATTATGGATATTTTAATATAATGATAGTATTCTATAGCTCTGTGCATTTTCTCCATTTTTAAAAATTAGATTTATTTGTTTTATTTTATATGTGAATGTTTTGCCTGTTTCTATGTATATGTGTACCATGTGTGTGTTTGGTTAAAAGAGAGCATTGGATTCCCTGGAACAGGAGTAATAGATGGTCGTAAATCACCATATGGGTGCTGGAACTCAAACCCAGGTCCTCTATAAGAACAGACAGTACTCAAAACTTTGGAACCATCTCTCTAGCCCTTGTTCCTGTTTGTTAGGGTTGGAATTTATCTCTAGATATGTTTCAATTTCTGATGAGTCCCTTTAATGAATTTTTCATTTTGTTAGACTTCTCAAGTCTGTATTTTCCATTTATTTTTTATTGGTAGTTTTTCCTCTTTATTCTGTATGTGACATGAAATTGTCATGATGCTTTTCTTCTTTAATCATGGTTTTCCTTTGAATAATGGCTACTTGAAAATCACATTCTGTTAAATCGGTTGTGTACTCTCACAAGCAATTAAGTTATGCTGTTCCCTTATTATTACTTTTTTTTCCTTCTTGTTAACCTGTGAGCTATACTTTTCCAGACAGAGGGAGAGTTTGGAAGTAGGAAGGGTGTGAACATGGCATTTAAAGTATGTATTGGGTACTGGCCTCAGTTGCTGGGGTTGTTATTATTGCTTACTTGTTTGCTTAGTGGCTGGGTGAGGTCTCCCCACTTCCCCACCGAAATGGTATTTTTGGCCTCTGATTGTGTTCCTCAGAGAGGCATCGCTTTGGTTGTTCTCACAGTTGCCCTAGGATACAGTGGTTTTGGTAGGTTTATCTTCTGACAGTGAACCTACCTCTTAGGTCCGACTCTTTGCTACCTGACTGCTCAGTTTTTAGCAGTGCTATAGGTCACAGCTGATCTAAGCCAAGTCAGTTCAGGATTTAAGGGATTTATGTCAGTGATCTTGTTCTTATGCAAAAAGCTACTCCAAGCCAGCGGTGGTGGCGCATGCCTTTAATCCCAATACTTGGGGAGGCAGAGGCAGGCGGATCTCTGTGAGTTCGAGGCCAGCCTGTGCTACAGAGTGAATTCCAGGAAAGGCACAAAGCTACACAGAGAAAACTTGTCTCAAAAAAACAAAAAACAAACAAAAAAGAAAGAAAGAAAGAAAGAAAGAAAGAAAGAAAGAAAGAAAGAAAGAAAGAAAGAAAGAAAGAAAGAAGGGAAAAAGAAAAAGGCTTCTCCAAGCTACCCCCTTTTACAGATATCTCCTGAAAATGAATTGGCCTAGGGCTATCTTGTGTCCTCAGTGAATCTAGAAACTTCTATCATTCCCTTCTATCATAGCCCTGCTATTTCTGAGAGCACCTGTAAACTGAAGGATCCTTTGGGAAAGAAGAGCTAACTGTATTAAGGGTAACTTGTAGATGATAGTCTAAGGTCTTTTTAGCTTGCATAAAGGGCCAAGGGTAGGATGACTGGAGACATAAATTCTTAGTGATGCTGCCCAAAAGTACAGTCTCTGTGGTATGAGTGGTGTAAGAAAGAAGCCCTCACCTCTCTGCTGGATTTGGTTAGAACTGAGCCTCTACAGCAGGATAGAAGTTTCTATTCTTTACCTGAAGACGGCTGTCAGGGAGCTTGAGGTAGAGGGAGCCTCTGGTTCTTTGAGTAGAGTTTCTGCCTTGCTGAGCGAAGGGAGCCATCTTAGTTCAGATTCTGTGGTTGATATATTGTGCACCCCAATAAACTTATCTGGGGGTCAGAGAACAGAACAGCCATAATATTAAACATAGAGGTTAGGCAGTGGTAGCACACGCCTTTAATCCTAGCATTCCAGAGGCAGAGATCCATCTGGAGCTCTGTGAGTTCAAAGCCACACTGGAAATAGCCAGGCATGGTGACTCACGCCTTTAATCCCAGGAAGTGATGGCAGAAAGCAGAAAGGTATATAGGCATGAGAACCAAGAACTAGAGCTGGTTAAGCTTTTAGCAGCAGTCAGCTGAGATCCATTCGGATGAGGACACAGAGGCTTCCAGTTTGAGGAAACAGGATAAGCTGAGAAGTTGGCGAGGTGAGGTTAGCTGGGGCTTGTTCTGCTTCTCTGATATTTCAGCATTCACCCCAATACCTGGCTTCAGGTTTGTTTTAATTAATAAGACCTTTTAAGATTCATGCTTCAAGATTCTGCTTACCGAATTGTCATAAATTATTTGTGGCATGGGCCTCAAATCTGAGGCCTTGTTCCTATTAGATGAGTGCTTTCCCACTGAGCTAGTTCCCTGAGTTTTCATAGATACTGTTAGTTAGGTGTTTCCTCACTTGCTGTTTGCCCTTGGGTCTATTCATAGAGTCTTTAAATGGTGTTTTATTACCTTAAAACCTAATTTATTTTGAAAAAAGATCTTGCTCTATATCCCTGACTATCCTGGATCTCTATATGTAGACTAGGCCTTGAACTTTTGGTGATCTTCCTGCCTCTGCCTCTCAAGTGCTGGAATTACAGGCATGCACCATCATATTTGGCTAAATGGTTGTTTTAAACTGAACTTTGGGGGAAGCAGGTAGGTCTGAGGAGTTCTTACCCTTGTCTTGCCGGAAGTTGGCCTCTGACTTGACTATAATTTTAACTTGTTTTATAGTAATAATTAGTACCTTTTATCTAGGATGTCATAGCTTTCAGGTACAAAATTATGCACTTATTTGAAATCTTAAAGGATATGGGAAAATTCTTTGACATAAACAGCTTTCTAAAAATGACACAAGAAGAAACAAAAATTTCAATAGGTATGTGTCTATTTGGTTGAGGCTGAACTAAGGAAAAACATTACTAGAAAGTAAATTACAGAGCAGTGTCTCTATGAATATAAATTGAAAAATCTTTAATAAAATATTGGCAGATTGAATTCTAAAATATATAGGTAGAATAATATATATTGACCATGTAAGGTTCATGCAAGGGATGTAAAGCTGTTTTTTTTTTTTTTTTAATTTAAAAAATGACCAACAGTCATTTCTTGGCCTTTTGCCGAGTGTAGTGTAGAACACAACTACCCTTAGTTTTTGACAAAGATGTAAAGACTAAAGATGGAAGAAAAGATCGCCTCCTTAACAGAGAAAACTGGATTTCACATGTAGAAGAATGGGACCTGATACATATAGACCACCATGTGGTGTAATCAACTCATGGTGGATCCAAGGTCTTAAGTTAGTTAAGTCTTGATTTTGAAACTGCTGGGAGTAAAGCACTTCACCATACGTCACAGGCAAGGACTTCCTGGAAAGGATTCCAACAGCCCAGGATAATCCTGAGAATTGGCAAAATTGTAATGACATGAAATTAAGCTTCAGCACAGCAGAGGAAACAATCCCAGAGTGAGGAGACAGCTTACTGGACAGGGAGAAGCGAATCTTGACCATCTGTTGTCAGACCAGAGAGTTTTCCAAATAGATAAAGAGAGCTGCAAAAATTAACCACAGAAATCACCCAGTGGGTAAATGGACTAAAAGCCAAATACATAGTTCTCAATAGAAGAAATAAAATGGCTGGTAGTACTTTAAAGGTTCTCAATATCATTAGCCATCAGGAAAACAGCAAATTAAAACTTTTGAGAACCTATTCTCACCCCTGCCAGATGGCTCTCAAGAAAACAAATGACAGCAAATGCTAGCAAGGCTATGGTGAAAGGGGCCCTATTCACTGCTGGTGGGAAGGTAGACTTGTATGCTGCACTATGGAAATCAGTGTGGAAGTTTCTCAGATAACTAAAAATAGAGCTACCCTATGACCCAGCTATTCCACTCTTGGTGTACCCAAAGGGCGATTAAATCAGCATGTCACAGAGATAGCTTGCACACCCATGTCTCCTGCTGCTACACTATTCACAGTAGACCAAACAATGAAACCAGCCTAGATGTCTGTCAAAGAATGTAGTACATGCACACAGTGGAATTTTATTCACTTGAATGGGGGTGCTCTAGAAGAACAGAATTGATAGAATGAATCTATAATAAAAAGGAGTTTATTGGAGTGGCTTACAGGCTGTGGCTTAGTGCAACAATGGTTGTCTCCTGAAGGAAAGGCCAAGAATCTGGTGGTAGTTCAGTCCACAAGGCTGATTTTTAGCCCATGTTGGAGTCCCAAAGAAGTAAGTTCTAAACTAGCAAAGGAAAGCCTCGGCAGAATAGAGAACTTGCCAGCGAGAGGGAGGGCAAGCAGGCAAAAAGCAAAAGCTTTCTTCTTCCATGTTCTTTTATGTACATTGTCGCTTGAAGGGGTGGCCTGGATTTAGGGTGGTCTTTTGACCTCAAATGATCTAATCAAGAAAAATACCTCACAGGTAGGTCCAGCTACTTACTTGGGTTTTAATGGATTCAAGTTGACAACCAAGATTAGCCATCACATCTATAAAGTGAAAGTGAAGCCATGCGTATACAGAAGGATAAATAAAATTGGAAAGAATTGAGAGAAATAAGCTAGTGTCAGGAAGTCAGTAACCACTTGTTTTCTCTTATGCAGAACCTAGGTTTAACAGAGACATATAGAGAGACAAAGAGACAAAGATATTGATTGATTGACTGATTGATTGATTCATGGAACTAGAAGAGATGAAAGGGGAGAAAGATTTTAGACATGGGGTAAAATGAGGCTAATCAGATGTGTGTTGGATACATGGGACATGAAAGTAGAAGAGGCAGTTCTTGGCTCCTCAGCTTCCTAACGCTGCAACCCTTTAATACAGTTCTTCATGTTGTGGTGATCCCAACCATAAAATTGTTTTTGTTGCTACTTCATAAGTGTTATTTTGCTACTTCTATGAATCACAATGTAAATATCTGTTTTTGATGGTCTTAGGTGACCCCTGTGAAAGAGTCATTGAACAACCAAAGGGGTCCTGATCCATAGGTGGAGAACCACTGGTCTAGATAAACTTTCAGGTTCTTTAGGTCAGCTTTTCAGGTTCTCAGAACATCATGTCAATATTTTGATTCAAATTACATTCTTTGCATAGACTTATTGGGGTAGATATTGAATATGTTATAATCTCCATTTATTTGATGAAAAAAAGTGTCATGATTTTTTTCTTTTTTTTTTTTTTTCGTGGCTTTTTGAGACAGGGTTTCTCTTTGTAGACCATGCTGGCCTCAAATTCACAGAGATCAGCCTGCTTTTGCTTCCTGCATGCTAGGACTGAAGGTGTGTACCACCATGCCCAGCGGTGTCTTGATTTTTCTGTACAAAAGTCTTGCTTGTCTTTTGGTAGACCTCTAGATTTCCTTTCTGTTAAACCTGATTACCGAATCTGAGGAAGCTTAGAGATAGGTCACACCACAGGAGTTAGAGCTAACTGGCCTATCTGAGGATGCAGCTTTTATATGAGCCAGGTACATCTTCAAGTTAGGTATTTGGGGCAAAAATCTTGAAGAGTTTAGAAAACAAACACCCAACAGGGCTTTGGGGAGTTTTTGAAGGTATGCTAATAAATCTCCAAAGAGGAAATAAATGCCTCATTTCCTCAGAGCTGTTTCTTTCCCACCTGCTTGTCACAGTGATTTTTTTTTTAACAGTGGTAAAGTCTTTAGTGAAATCAAATTTTAGTCATAATAAAATGGAAAAGTTAAATGCATTTAAAAACTCATTCCACGTGGGCATGGTGGTGTACACCTTTAATCTCAGCACTTGGGAGGCAGATCTCTGAGTTCTAGGTCAGTCTGGTCTACAGAGCAAGTTCCAGGACACCTAAGGCTACACCAACAAACCCTGTCTTGGGAAAAAAAAAAAAAAGCCTTAGCTCTGAGGATGTTACTGAAGATGAGTGCAGTTTGATAGTACAGGTCATTACATAATACTCTTCCCTGGGCAACATAAAAACTTTAAGGCATTGAAATTGTTGAATGTGCTGAATTGCGCCTTGGTAAATTCTTAGGGAGATCAAAATACTACTGCAGGTTTATGTAGGATTGATTTCATTTTATCATTTAAATGGAGATCACTAATGTAAACTTTCCTCATCTCTGACAATTTTGCCTGACAGAAACAGGGGAGGAAATGTTAGTGTGGCTCACAGTTTCAGAGAGTTGCAGTCTTGTCAGCCAGGAAGGCACGGCAGTGGGAGCATGTGGCTGCAGATGCTCATTTGCATCAGGGCAGGCAGGAAGCAGAGAATGCAGGCTGGAGCCAGAAGTGCTATAACTTCTATAAGAAGTACTGTAATTTCTATAAAAGCCCACCCCTAGTCACCTACCTCTGCCGTCTAAGCTCCATATTCCAAAGGCTCCTCAGCCCCAGAAACAACATCAGCAACTATGGGCCACATGAGCCTGAGGGGACAGTTCAGACTCAAACCTGTTCTTTAAATATTCTACCCTTACACACTCATGGTTCACTTACATGTTTCAAAGAGACTAATATCCACCAGTGTGTTCATTTTCTCATTGCTCTGACAAAAATACCTGATACAAATAAAGGAGGAAGCTGGTTTTTTGTTTTTGTTTGTTTGCTGTATGCTCTTGGGCAGCACATTATTGTGGCGGAAGTGGCATGACCCCAGTGACCCATTTCCTCCAGGTAGACCCACCTGGCAACCAAAGGTTCACCTTGTGGGCTTGTGGGGAACATTGCATTTTCAAACTGTAACACTACTTGAAATAGATAAATAGCATCAGTGCAAGAAGATTTTATTTAAATATCCCAACAAAAACCTGAGAGCCGGGCGGTGGTGGCGCACTCCTTTAATCCCAGCACTCGGGAGGCAGAGCCAGGCGGATCTCTGTGAGTTCGAGGCCAGCCTGGGCTACAGAGTGAGTTCCAGGAAAGACGCCAAAGCTACACAGAGAAACCCTGTCTCAAAAAAACAAAAAACAAAAAAAAAAACAACAACAACAAAAAAAAACACAAAAAAACCCCTGAGTTCCTTAGGATAATTAAATTTGGAATGACTGAGCAAGTGCAAATAGTCTGTGGCTTAGGATATGGTTGATACAAAACTTGGGGTTTCATGAAGCTGCATTATGTCTCTAGCATTGGAAGGGATCAGAACTGAAACTAGTTTCTTATGAATGCAAACCATTTTCCTACCACTTTCTTATATTGTAGCATCAGGGCATGGGCTTTGGTTTTTTTTTTTTTTTTTTTTGGTTTTTTGAGACGGGGTTTCTCTGTGTAGCTTTGGCGTCTTTCCTGGAACTCACTCTGTAGCCTCGAACTCACAAAGATCCGCCTGCTTCTGCCTCCCGAATGCCACCACAGCCCAGCTTTGTTGTTTTTCAGACAGGTCTCACTGTGTGTCCTGGCTGGCCTGGAATTGACTATGTAGACCAGGGTGGCCTCTAACTCTTAAAAATTCTCTTTCCTTTGCCTCCAGGGATTAAAGGAGTGAGCCACTGCTCCTGGCTAAGGTTTTGAATGGGAGACATGTCGTTTATAGAGTAAGAAGAAAACTAGTTTCACATGTGGAAGTGGGAGGTTGACCAGTGACCAGGACTTGCTTATAGATGGTGATGATATGTAGAAGTGGGAAAAAGCACCAATTTGTGTTCATTTCAGCATCAAGGAGGAAAAAGCTCAGAAAATATTTTAATACTGTTAAAACCGAGTCAGCCTCTGAAGATGGCACTAATTATCCTCAGATCATCATTATAATGGAATCTAATAAAGATGCAGTACAAGGGCTGGAACATAGCTCAGTGATAGAGCCTAGCATGTGTGATGCCTTGTGTTCAGTCCCCAGTACCACATACACACAAAAGACTAAAATGTAATAAAGATATATTGTCTACTTTAGTAAGATAAATCTGTATTTGAAGGATATAGGTGTCTTTGAAAATAAATGAGTAACTAAGAGAACGATGGGGATTTTCTGTGAGTTGAGAAAGGATTCTTAGAATGACTTCATCTTCTTGAGTGGATGTATAAAAATTATTATTCCAAAAAGCTTACCATTGTTAGTTTACAGAAAGCAAAGATGTCTTGTCTTCTAGCTTTTTAAACTAATGAACTTGGTATCAGTCTTAGGAAATGTCATTTATTAATGAAATTAACCATTTGACTTTAAGGGCCAAAAACTCCAAAAGATTTAAGAAAAAGGCCATTCAGATATCATTGACTTAGCAGAGATGGAGCAGGTTCTGCTGCTGAACTCCTGATGTTTTGGAAGGAGCTGCTGGCTGTGTGGCTGTGTGTGTCAGATCTGCTTCCTTTTTACCACAGTATAATAAAGTCTTATTCCAGAGCACAGATAGCTGTTATGTATAAAGGGATGCAATTTTTTTTTTTTGTTTTTTGTTTTTCAAGACAAGGTTTCTTCATGTAGTTTTGGTGCCTGTCCTGGATCTCGCTCTGTAAACCAGTCTGGCCTCAAACTCTCAAGAGATCTACCTGGCTCTGCCTCCTGAGTTCCATAAAAGGTGATTGAATAAAAAACTTGACTACCACAATGGTGGTAAAAACATTTACTGCCCATCAGCTTTCCATGTCTTAGGTGGAAACTTGAGCTTTATGTCAACAGAGGCTCATTGCTGGTTCTGGAACAGAACAGTAGATGTATTATGAATGTAGAAACAAAGCCTTTAGTGGCATAGTGGCACAAATGGCTGTTATAACAGATTCAGAATTTATTTTGTAGTTTTCATCATTCACTCCTGAATTTATAACATTTACACTTTGCTACAGTAAAAATTTATAGGGGGCTGGGAGATGGTTCAAGATGGGCTGTGAAGTCATGAGAACCTGAGTTGAATGTCCAGTACCCACCCACAGAAGCCAGGCACCTATATAGTCCCAGCACTGAGGAGACAGAGACAGGAGGTCCCTGGAGCTCACTGACCAGACAGCTGGACAAATTGGCAAGTTCAGGCTCAGTGAAAGATCCTGACTCAAAACAAGAAGTTGATTGAGAAAGACATCTGATGTCAACCACATGTGCACTCAAACACACATGCACACCCACACATGGGAACGCAAAATGTAGATACCCATGGTGAGATTTTAATCTTTTTGAAGATCTTTTTCATATCTTTATATAAAATAGGTATTGGTTTGGGATGGAGAAATAATTTTACATATGAACCTAAACATCAGGTTTTAGATATATGATCTTAGAAATTTAATCTCAGTAGTTCAAGAGACTTAGACAAGTGAGCAACTGGAAGGTCCCTGTTGACAGATTTGAAAGTCCAGAGTTAATTGTTGTATTTTTTTTTTTTTTCCGAGACAGGGTTTCTCTGTGTAGCTTTGCGCTTTTTCTGGAACTCACTTTGTAGACCAGGCTGACCTCGAACTCACAGAGATCCACCCACCTCTGCCTCCCAAGTGCTGGGATTAAAGACGTGTACCACCACTGCCCAGATATGTTGTATTTTTTTGTGCTAAGAACAAAAAGATGTAATGTATTTATAGGATCAATGTAATGTTCCTTGTTTTTGTAACAAGTAAAAGGCAAATATTTATTAAGTGCCTTTTATGCACCAGGCTCTATGCTGGGCATTAGAGGGGAGAGAGAAAACAGTAGGCATAATAAGATAACACTTGGTTCCTGCTTTGGGGGACTTCATAGATTAGGATCATTAAAAACAAGATATAATTGCCATGTGATAGAAAAACTACTGCAGCAGAAATACAAGCCTAAAATACTTAAGAAAAGGTGGATTAACCAGCCAGTTTAGCTTCAGTTCTCTTAGGAACACCCATGATTAAGGACTTAGGCCAAGGTGGAACTAGTGGGTAGAGTCTCCACAATAGATAGTAATGTGGGGAGATGGGCATTCTGGAGTCTCCACAATAGATAGTAATGTGGGGAGATGGGCATTCTGGAGTCTCCACGATAGATAGTAATGTGGGGAGATGGGCATTCTGGAGTCTCCACGATAGATAGTAATGTGGGGAGATGGGCATTCTGGAGTCTCCACGATAGATAGTAATGTGGGGAGATGGGCATTCTAGAGTCTCCACCATAGTAATGTGGGGAGATGGGCATTCTAGAGTCTCCACCATAGTAATGTGGGGAGATGGGCATTCTAGAGTCTCCACCATAGTAATGTGGGGAGATGGGCATTCTAGAGTCTCCATGATAGTAATGTGGGGAGATGGGCATTCTAGAGTCTCCATGATAGTAATGTGGAGAGATAGGCATTCTGGACTTGGGGAGCAGCATGTGCTCTTCAGGAGCCCCAGGGGCTATGGTTCCACCAGGATGGGGAGGCATGATGGGCTGTGTTGAAAGGTGACTTGGTGTAGTCAGCTACACTTTGATAACAATACAGAGGCTTCATTTTCTAAGTTATTGAGGATCTTACTGAGTATGAAAATATTGATTCTTTTAGGAAAGTTTTAACTTTTTAAGTAGCTTAGATAATAAATCAGAAATGAACAAATACTTAGTTATGAATAATTAGCATGTTCTCATTGAAATCTAGATGAGGGATGATGAGCAGCCAGAATAATTGAGGTGATCACAAGTTAGAATCAGTAATATTCAGTGATTGGTTGTGGGCAATAAAAACAGCCCAGTATAAATCCCTCCATGATAGGATTATAGATGCATGGATTTACCTCAGTCACTTAGAGGATTGTACGCATGCAGATGCCTTCTACAAAATTATATTTAAAAAATACAAAAGTAATGTTGAGGTTGGTTTATTCAGAGCTTTTCTCTTTCTATTTATAGATGCCACTTCAAATGAACAACAAGAGCTTTTCTGCCAGAAGCTACAGCAGTGCTGTATACTGTTTGATTTCATGGACTCTGTTTCAGACTTGAAGAGCAAAGAAATTAAAAGAGCAACGCTGAATGAACTGGTTGAGTATGTTTCAACTAATCGTGGTGTAATTGTTGAATCAGCGTATTCTGATATAGTAAAAATGGTAAGCCTCTAGATTTCTATTCCTCAGATTACGTAAGCTCAAGGATCTGAGGTGTTTGTGTAGTAACTAACATACCCAAAAGGATAATCTTAGAAACTTGGCACTGGGACTAGGTGTGGTGAAGCAAGCCATTCATCTCAGCACACGAGAGGCAGAAGCAGCAGTTGAGTCTCTGAGTTCAAGGTCAGCCTGTTCTACAGAGTGAGTTCCAGGACAGTCAGGGCTACATAGTGAGATTCTGTCTCCAAAAAATAAAAAAAAGCCCATTTGAAAGATTATCCATTTCATTGATGTGGCCATTGATTATAGGAGCTGGAGAAATTAGTATGTTATAGTGGCTCTTGGCTACCATATTAGATAGTTCAGATCTTGAACTTAGGAGAAAGCTGTAGGTTCAAGTGTGCAGTTCTTGTATAGAACTACTAGAATTCGGTTCCCAACACCTAAATCTGCAGCTCACAACTGCCTGTATGTAGCTCCAGCTACAGGAGGATGCCTCTGGCTTCTGGCAGCTGCACTGAGGTGCACACATCTGCACACGAACACATACATGTGACTAAAACTAAAATCCTTAAAAAAAAAAAAAAAAAAACTCATTTATCCAGATGACAGATGATATCTGAGTGAGTAGTCACTGGGAATTTTAAAGGGTAGGGGTGGAGAAGACACGTGAAAGACACATGTAGGCAGTGGCTAAGGGAGTCAGGTTTAAAAGAAAGTCTGTATAGGACATTTTCATAATATTCATAGATTATAACATTTTAATTTTAATTATAGCTCACAACCTTTAAGGAGTTAAATAGGCATCTTATCAAGCCTCCTTAATGTGGAACCCAGAAATCTAAAGCACTGACATCATTTCTTAAGTGGAAAATTCTACACCTGACTTTATGGATTGAAGTTCAAACAAGTGGGATAAAAATATTGACTATAATTGCCTTTAGTTTGTGTGTAAGCAGTCTTGAAACAAATGAACTTCATGTTTAGAGCTCAGGATACCTCATTATAGGCATATATAGATGAGTAAGCCAAAATCCAGGACACTTCCTGCTCCAAGCATTTTAGGCAAGGACTGCTCAGCATGGGTAGATAAATTGTAGAATCTCTGATGTGAAAAAAATGAATTGTTGCCATTTTTATTGCAGTAAGTTTTTTTGTTTGTTTGTTTGTTTTAGGATGATGCTATTAGTAGTTTAACCTCCTCCTTCAGCAATGGAAATTGGTTCAGCATTTTAACTGCCCTTTCGTCTATACTAATGAAATAGAACTTGTGGGAGTGGTTAGAGTCACTGAGAACATAGTTTAAACTACATCCAGACAGAAGGACAAACAACCTAATACATGTTCTAGGAGAATAAAATGGATAGTAGGGAAGATAGATTTGGCCCTAATAAACTAGTTGAGTTTCCTTTTAATCACAATCGAAGACCTGTCAAAGGGACTTAGGAACTTGTGTTATATTTTTAAGAACAGAAATTAATGCTTTAGTGGGTTTTTTTTGTTTGTTTGTTTGTTTTAAGATTGGCTATAGAGAGAATATTAACCAGAATAAAACTAGCTTCCTAAACTCCCACAGATAGTGAAGGGGAATTGTTGTTGTTTGGTTTTGCTCTTTTTCATGGGGAGGGGGATGGGAGGGGGGCCACTAGGCTCCCAAATAAATCAAGCAGGAGGCTTATTCTTACTTATAAATGGCTGGCCTTAGCTTGGCTTGTTGCTAGCCAGCTTTTCTTAACTCTAATCCAGTCTACCTTTTGCCTCTGGACTTTTACCTTTCTCCTGCTTCTGTAAATCTTACTTTCACATTTACTCTGTGGCTGGCTGTGTAGCTGAGTGGCTGGCCCCTGGTGTCCTCTTCTCCTTGTTCCTCCTCCTTCCTCTCTTACTCCTCAGTCCCTCTTTTCCTCCTCCTATTTATCCTCTCTGCCTGCCACTCCACATATCCTTTCTCCTGCCTCACTATGGCCGTTCAGCTCTTTATTAGACCATCAGGTGTTTTAGATAGACAAAGTAACACAGCTTCACAGAGTTAAACAAATGCAACATAAACAAAGGTAACACACCTAAAAATAATCTTCTACATCAGGGGATGTAAATATTAAATATTGATGAACTTACTATTTTTATTTATTTGTTTGTTTGGTTGGTTGGTTGGTTTTTCGAGACAGGGTTTCTCTGTATAACAGTCCTTACTGTCCTAGAACTCACTCTGTAGACCAGGCTGGCCTTGAACTCAGAGATCTGCCTGCCTCCGCCTCTGAGTCCTGGGATTAAAGGTATACACTACCATGCCTGGCTGAACTTCCTATGTTTATTTTTATTTTATTATTAAAATTTCAAGAGTAAATCTATTTCCTTCTGTTAACTGATGTCCAGTGGGTTTTTTTTTTTTTTCCTTCGAGACAGGGTTTCTCTGTGTAGCTTTGCGCCTTTCCTGGAACTCACTTGGTAGCCCAGGCTGGCCTCAAACTCACAGAGATCCGCCTGCCTCTGCCTCCCAAGTGCTGGGATTAAAGGTGTGCGCCACCACTGCCCGGCATCCAGTGGTTTTTATTGAGGAATTTTGAAATTCCAGTAGAAGATACCCTATTTTATGAAGTGGATAGATACTGAAAATACTCAAATATTTGGAGTCAGACTATTCTATAATTTTCTACATCTTATCCTGGGATTTAATCTCTTTACTCAAGTGAAAAGATGTATACATTTCATTGTTTTTGTTGTTTACATTATGGTGCTAGTTTCTAGGTAAAATTGGGCCATCTGATCAACCTAGTCCTTTAACATGCTTCTGAGTATTTGTTGTGGGTTATTTTATTGGTGGCTGCAAGGGTAACTTTTAGTTTTACTGGTTACAATCGTAAGACTTCCTGCTATTTGTAAAGTTGATGCCCATCAGACTATTACTGGTTTTACCTTTAAATTTTGTTTTGAGAGCTGGGCATGGTGGCACACACCTTTAATCCCAGCACTCAGGAGGCAGAGGCCGGTGGAGCTCTGAGTTTGAAGCCAGCCTGGTCTACAGTGCATGTTTTGGGACAGCCAGGGCTACACAGAGAAACCCTGTCTCCAATAAATAAATAAACAGAAAATCATTTTGAGTTGTAACTTGGTGAAGTTCTAGATGGTTACCTCCTGGCTCTTGCTTGGGGTTATGGTAATGGTGCTCACAGGGATTTGACTGTCCTGGATGCCGCTTTATAGGAAGAGTTGGAAAGTTAACTTGTATTAAAATACAGAGTTAAACCATCATTGAAGTTTTATAGCTGTAATAACAAGGAGGGTGTTCTTGCTGTAGGTACAGAACATGCTGGGATGGAATATGGGAGGAGCTGTAGAGTAATCGAAGTAAATGGATGAAGTTGGTGACTTTACTTTCCCTCTCTTCTCTTCCCTGGGCCTCTTTCATTTTGAGCAAACTTTGGAAAGAGCATTTGGTAGTGGAAGTGTTTGGAGGTAACATGTAATGATCAGTTACTGGGGTCCAAGGGAGTCAGTAATCCACAGAGAAGAGAGAAACACCTCCCTCTTATATATCCTGAAGAGATTTGTAGATATGAACTAAATTTATAGTTGTACATTTTTTTTCTGTAAAAAATGGTGTTAGAATGTTTTAATTTTTCACTGTTGAGCTCAATTATACAGCAAAGAACATGAATACAAACTTAATTTCATTTCAGATCAGTGCTAACATCTTCCGTACACTTCCTCCAAGTGATAATCCAGATTTTGATCCAGAGGAGGACGAGCCCACACTTGAGGCCTCTTGGCCTCACATACAGGTATGGACTATAAGTTTGTATTAATAATGTTTACATTTCAATATTCTGCTGATTCTGTGGGTTTATTTAAAATATTTGACTTTTAAACTGTACATGTCACAGACCTTGGGAGGCTGAGGCAGGACGATCATGCGTTCAAGACCAGTTTGAGCCACATAGTAAGAACCTATCTCCAAAAAAATTTTTGGGTCACTGAGATGTTGTAGTGGGTGAGGGCACATGCTGTGAAGCATGATGACTGGATTCAGTCGGGAACCCACATGGTGGAATTGTAGCTAGAGTTTTCCTGCCTTGCCCACAGTCAGGACAAATCTCTGTCACCTGCCAGTCCCACAGCCGCTCAGACCCAACCAAGTAAACACAGAGGCTTATATTGCTTACAAACTGTATGGCCATGGCAGGCTTCTTTCTAACTGTTCTTATAGCTTAAATTAATCCATTTCCACAAATCTATACCTTGCCACGTGGCTCGTGGCTTACCGGTGTCTTCACATGCTGTTTGTCATGGTGACGGCTGACAGTGACTCTCTCTGCCTTCCTGTTCTTTCTTTTCTCCTCTCTGTTTGTCCCGCCTATACTTCCTGCCTGGCCACTGGCCAATCAGTGTTTTATTTATTGACCAATCAGAGCAATTTAACATACAGACCATCCTACAGCATGGAATGAGAGAACGGATTCCTGCAAGTTGTCCTCTAACCTTGAGACACAAGGTGTGACATGAACCCTTCTACCCCCCCATACACAAAAAGGTTAATTTAAAAAAAAACTAAATAATTTATTCTGAATACATTTTCTTAACATTATTTGGTTTTCTAAAAGTAATATTTTGTGATAGCCTCTTTGTGTAGCCCTGACTATAGGGGAATTCACTATGTAGACCAGGCTGGCCTGGAACTCACAGAGATCCACCTGCTGAGGGCTAGGATTAAAGGCATGCCACCATGCCTAGCTAAAAATAATGTTTTTTATTGTGATAAAATACATCTATGTTAAGGTAAAATGTTACTTAGTGACGTTTTAAGTTCGTTCAAAGTATTGTGCGAGTGCTGTCACTGTTCCAGAACTTTCCTCAACACACATGGACACAATGTTATCATTAGTAGTCAGCTCTCTGTTTCCCATCTTCATTGCTCATAACAGACATAAAAAAATTCTGTTTTCTCTCTGTAGATATACTTACCTAGTTGGATATTTCATATACACAGAATCATAATGTGTGGCTTTTCATGTCTAGGTTCTTTTACTTAGCATAGTATTTTCAAGGTTCATCCATATTGTGCCATAAGTCACTGCTTCTTATGGCTGAATAATATTTTATTTTAAGGATGTATACTTTTTTTTTTTAATCCATTTGTCAGTTATTTGATGTTGAAGGTCTTTTTACCCTTTTGGCTGTGTCTTAGTTAGAATTTCTATTGCTGTATAGGGACACCATGACCATGGCAACTCTTGTTCTGTTTTTCTTTTTTTTTTTCTTTTCTTTTTCTTTTTTTGGTTTTTCGAGACAGGGTTTCTCTGTGTAGCTTTGAGCCTTTCCTGGAACTCACTCTAGCCCAGGCTGGCCTCGAACTCACAGAGATCCTCCTGCCTCTGCCTCCCGAGTGCTGGGATTAAAGGCGTGCGCCACCACCGCCTAGCTGACCATGTCAACTCTTATGAAGGAAAACATTTAATTGAGGTGGCAGTTTCAGAGGTTCAGTCCATTATTATCATTGTGGGATATGGCGGCATGCAGGCAGACATGGTGCTGGAGAGGTAGCTCAGAGTTCCATATCTTGCAGGCAGCAGAAAGTGGACTCATTGTCACACTGAGGGAAACTTGAGCAAAAGAGACCTCAGAGCCTGTCCCCACAGTGACACACTTCCTCCAACAAGGCCATACCTACTCCATCAAAGCCACACCTCTTAATAGTGCCACTCCCTGAGATTATGGGGGCCAATTACATTTAAACTACCACAGGCTGTTACTACTAGACCTATTAATAACATTCATATATAAGTTTTGTTTGAGCATTTATTTCCCATAAGATATGATGTTTGTTTTTTTTTTTAAATTCATCTAAAAATATTTTATTTCCCACATGATTTTATTGCATTGTTTAGAGAATATGCATTATATGATTTTAGTTCTTACAGAGTTGATGGCAGTATACAGTATGTCCTGGAGAACTCTATGTACTTGTGCTTGTCAAGGGCCTGTGTGCTGCTGGGCCTAGCTGGTTTATAATGTCAAGTCTGTTGTGTTCATTGAAAGAAAGGTATTGAGTCTCCAGATGTTGAATTGTCTTAGCATTTCTGAGTTTTGGGACCTGGTTGATAGGTGCATATAAGTTTATGTTTATAACTGTTTCTTCCTTGTGGATGGACCTTATCATTATGAAATGTCCTTTGTCTTTATTTTGAAGTTAGGTTGTCCGATATTAGTCCAACCAGTCCAACTTTTAGCCACTGTTGACATGACTTATGCTCTCCATCCTCCTCGTTTTCACCTCTTTGTTTCTTTACTGTAAAGTGTGTCTCTTAACACAGCATTTAGTTGGCTGGGTCTGCTGTCGTTTTGTTTTATGTTTTGAGGTAGGTTTCTCTCTATGATGTAATTCCGGCTGGCCTGGAACTCACAGAGATCTGACTGCTTCTGCCTCTCAAGTTCTGAGATTAAAGGTATGCACCCCATGCTGGCCCCTGAATTATTTTTTTAATAGAATTGAGCACAAGTTCATCTGGAATTTTCTGCCATACTTGGTATAAAATTAGTGGTACTATTTTTAGTAATGGGAGGTTTTTAAAGCATGAAATTCTCATTAGCCAGGGTTATGCTTTTTTATTATGTGTAGTTGGATAGTCTTTGGAAAAGACTTAGTTTTTGAAATTTTAAAAGCAAAGACAGATTTTTCCATCAGGATATTTTTTACTCATAGAAATTAACACAAGAAATTCAGCCAAGTAAACAATGTGTTTTCCATTTTTCACTGGTATAATTTGAGGCTCCATTTAAATTCCCTGAGAGAAAATGGTTCTTAGCATTTTAGAAGACAGTAATTGCTGTTAGATCCTATTTCTGTGACTAGTGAGGTTGCTCAGCAGATAAAAGCTCACGCCGTCAAGCCTGGTTCTGTCCCATAACCTGTGTGGGGAAAAGAGAACCAGCTTCCATAAGTTGTCCTCTGAGCGCACACACACACAGACACACGGGTGCGCGCGCACGCACGCACGCACGCGCACACACACACACACACACACACACACACACACACACGGGGGTGCACGCACACACACACACACACACACACACACTTTCAAAGATAGATTCTTACACAAGACATACTCAGATTGTACAAGCATACAAGCAATTTTTGTTCATTATGGTCTGTATATCTAAAATTTTAAACTCTTGAGTTACTAAAATGTGGTATAGCATTTAAGTTTGGTGATTGAATGTTTTGGGGCTTTCTGAAGTGGCTATATGTTTCCAGCATGTTGTAGTTACATATTTAAGCATCTTGAATTTTTGGTTTGTTTGTTTTTGTTTTTGTTTTTCCTTTTTTTTTTTTTTTTTTTTTTTTTTTGAGACATGGTTTCTCTGTGTAGCTCTGACTGCCCTGGAACTTGATCTGTAGGCCAGGCTGGCCTCGAACTCAGAGTGCTGGGATTAAAGGCGTGAGTCACCATGCCTGGTGCATCTGTTCTGATAATCGAGAGCATAAAAGTTACCATGCCGAAAAAGGTGCTTGATGGAAGGCTCCTGCTGTGCTTTAGTACAAGCTTCAGAGATTCCTTTGTGACATTTCTAGTTGTCTGTAACATGAATCTTAAAGAGTCTCATTAATCAAATCAAACCTGAGGCCAGTTATTGGGGTCAATGCTGGAAGATCAGAGAAGCAGAACAAGCCACAGTTACCTCACCTTGCCAATTCCTCAGCTGGTCCTGTTTCCTCAGACTGGATGCCCCTGAGTCCTCATCCATAATGAATCTCAGCTGAAATGCTGCTCCAAAGCCTGAAAGCTTAACCAGCCAAATGCTTCTAGTTCCTGGTCCTCACACTTTATATACCTTTCTGCTATCTGCCATCATTCCTGGGATTATAGGTTCACTTCTTGGGATTAAAGGCGTGTATCACCATGCCTGGCTGTTTCCAATGTGGCCTTGAACTCACAGAGATCCATGCCTCCAGAAGGCTAGGATTAAAGGTGTGAGTGCCACCATTTTCTAGCCTCTGTATCTAGTGGCTGTTCTGTTCTCTGACCCCAGATAAGTTGATTAGGGTGCACAATATTTTGGGGAACACAATACCACCACAGTTGTCAGTAGGTACTGGTAATGATCTTTGCTGGTCACTGTGTGTGGCAGGGGAGGCTTGTTGTGTTGCCCAGGCTGGTTTTGAACTCTTGGGCTCAGGTGATCTCTTGCCTCAGCTTCCTCAGTAGCTGGGATACAAGTGTGTGCTGCCTGCCATGCCCAGCATGGTTTTGGTTGTTGTTTAGTTTTGAGATTGCACTTTAAATACAACATTTCTCCCTTCCCTTTCCTCCCTCCACACCTCCCATATACTACCCCTCCCCACTCGCCTTCAAATTGATGGCTTTTTTCATCAAATGTTATCGAGTACATATACTACTTGAATGTATGTTTTCAGGGCTGACCATTTGCGCTGGACAACCAATTGGTGTACCCTTTCCTGGGGAGGACCACCTCTCCCACCCCCACTTTACTCAGTTGCTGTAGTGCTTTGTGTAGTGTTGAGCCTCATGGGCTTGTCTCCGTCAGTTTGTCATGTTTGTTCTATGGATGAAGGAGCAGAGGGAAAGCATAGGTTGGCCATAATTAAACAGCTCAGTGTTTTGCAGAATCTCTGTCTTGCTTTCTCCAATATTCAGAGGTAAGGAGGAGTCATAGAGAACTGAGCTTCTGTTACTGCTCACTGTGCCCAGGCAATGTTCTAAATGTGTAATGTGAACTACATGGTATAATTTACAGATGCTCATCCTCAGGAATTCTTTCATGGAGTAAATCATTTAAATTTCATTTACATCACTTTCCTGTTAACAGAAGTTGTATACCTATAGATGAAAATAATTTAAGAAAGCAGGGGTCTGGAAAGATGGCCCAGTAGTTAAAAGTTGACACTGGCTGCTCTTACAGAGGACCCAGGTTTGAGTCCCAGCACCAACATCACAACTGACAACTCCAGTTCAGGGAGATGTGATGCCCTCTCCTGTTCTCTGGGGCACTGCATGCATGGTGCATACAGACATGCAGGCAAAACCCCCACACATAAAATAATAGTACAATTAAGAAAGGAAGAAACCACATACAGTTTATTAACAGCACAGTGTCAACAATGTATTGGTTTAGGAAACTGGGGCTTGATGTCATGTCCGTCTCCCAAGGGATATGCTGTTCCTCTGAAAGGTTATGTGATGGAGTGCTTAAGAAAGTGGGTGGTGTAGGCTCTGCATACGAGCCAAGGCTGATTCCACACCACCAACCCTCCTCTGCATCCTCTCCCTGTCAGCACACGCATCGGCGCTCCAATAAAAGCCCTCTTCCTGTGTTCTCCAGGTCAGAATGCAAAGCTCAAGTTGCATGTCCCTCTCCACAGCTTTCTTGCTGACTTTATCCGCCACCAACAGCTGTCTGTCAGAGTCTGTCAGTCTGTGCCGTGTCACTTGTGCGTACTCCTCTTGCTTTTTTGTTCACGTCTCTTCCCTGGCTAGGTGGACGAGCTTTTTGAGCTGCCGGTGCTTGTTCTTGCTCACACTCTGTAGTCCACCCAGTGCCCAGCATGGAAATGGCTCCAGCTAGGTTGTTCTGTCAGCAGAGCTCCAGTTGAACTTCCAGAGCACGTTTGTGCTCCAGAGCAAAATTCCTTTTTATGATTATGTTCTTTTTTGGGTTTATGAGACAGGGTTTCTCTGTGTAGCCCTGGCTGTCCTGGAACTTTCTCTGTAGACCAGGTTGTCCTCAAACTCATAGAGACCCACCTGTCTCTGCCTCCCGAGTCCTGAGATTAAAGGCATGCGCCACCACTGACTGGCTTTTTATTATGTTCTTAGTGTACAATTAAAATTAAAAATTAGGTCACTCTCTCTCAATCAAATAAACATTGTTCCCTGTACCTAGATGGTAAAGGTGCATTTAAATTTTTTTTTTCTTTTTCTTGGAGCCCTGGTTGACCTGGAATTCACTATGTAGACCAGGCTGACTTTGAACTCAGAGATTCACCTGCTCCTGCCTCCCAAATGCTGGGATTACAGGTGTGTGCTACCACACCTGTTTATCTTTTTTTCTTAAAGGTGTGTGTGTGTGTGTGTGTGTGTGTGTGTGTGTTATGTACACGAGTGCAGGTGCCTACAGAGGCCAGAAAAGGGCATCAGATCCCCTGAAGCTGGAGTTAACAGGCAGTTAGAAGCTGTTTAATGTAGGTTCTGGGAACTGAACTTTGGTCCTTTGAAGAGTAGCAAGTGCTCTTAAGTGCTGAGCCGTCCAGACCCTGTTCAGCTTTTCATATAGATCCAAGTTCTAGTCCTCATACTTGTGGGCAAGAGAATTACCCACTGAGCCATCCCCTTAGATCTCAAATGTTTCTTAAGTGGCTTTTTTCTTGGAGATCTAATTCTCTTGTATTTCTAGGTTGCTAAACTGACATACTGTTTAATTGTGTTTATAATTAAAGGTATATCTTAAGGCCAGTTTCTTGCCTTTTGTAGCTGTTACAATTTTTTTGTTTGTTTTGTTTTTCGAGACAGGATTTCTCTGTGTAGCCCTGGCTGTCCTGGAACTCACTCTGTAGAATAACCTGGGCTCTAACTAACTCACAGAGATCCTCCTGCTTCTGACTCCCGAGTGCTGGGATTAAAGGCATGTGCCACTGCTGCCCAGCTATGATTAAAAAAAAAAAAAAAAAAAAAAAAGACTCTAGCCATACTTCTGACTTGCAGTCCTAAGGTGCACTTCGCTGTTGCACAGTGCTTCTGGATATCAGATTCGCCCACACGTCTGTTTTATTTACTCTGTACAGACTTCCTTTCTCAGGCACCTGCTTGTACAGTTTGGTTTGTTACTTTCAGGTGTATTGCTTTCAATTTCACTTTCCCTGCTCTGTTTTTACGTTTGTGTGTGTGTGTGTGTGTGTGTGTGTGTGTGTGTGTAGGTCAGAGAACAACCTGTGGGAGTCTTTTTTTTTTTTTTTTCACTTTCTACCATGGGTACTGGGAATTGTACTCAGGTCAGCAGTTGGTTTCAAGCACCGTTATCTGCTAAACCATCTTACCAGATCCCCTGCTCTAGTTTTATAGGAGACATGATTTTTAAAGCTGGTATGGACACACTGTCCACTCTCATTCTGAGCCTGTGTTTAGGGGACCCTAGGGGTGAAGTTGAGGTAGGTTAGTAGTGCCCTGGGGGAAGGAGTATGACCTGATACCTTAGGGGCCCTCTGACTGATGAGTGATGCAGAGCCACAGACCTCACAGACTGGCTAAGGAGACTGACACTGTGATGAACACCATGACCGAGAGCAGTCTGGGAGGAGAGGGTTATTTGGCCTACACTTTCATGGCACAGTCTACCAAGGACAGACTACAGGACTAGAGATGGGAACTGAGGCAGAAGCCAGAGAAACACTGCTGACTGGTTTGCTTTCTTACAAATTCCAGGACCACCTGCCCATAGTGGGGCTGGGCCCCCTCCATCAATTATTAATCAAGAACACGACCCACAGACTTCCCTACCACAGTCCACAATGGAGGCATTTTTTATCAATTGACTTCCTTTTCCCTGATAATTGTAGCTTGGGTCAAGTTGATAAAAAGCCAATCAGGACAAAAGCCAAACTATAAACACAAAGGTTTATTAAAACTTTGTTTTTTGGAAACAGTTGCCAACTCAAAGCTGGTAAGAGGTGTGTTTTCACTTGAAACATAATTCAGAATATTATTTTATAAGCATCATTTTGCTTTTGTTGTACTTTCTTGTATAGTTGGTGTATGAATTCTTCTTGAGATTCTTGGAGAGTCCTGATTTCCAGCCCAGCATTGCAAAGAGATATATTGATCAGAAGTTTGTACAACAGGTAAGGGACTCTTAGATCTCAAATCTTAGCACTTGCATTTTAAGACTAGTCATTCAAAATGTAAATAACTTAAAAGTACTTAGTAATTGCCTTGACAAACAAAAGCAACTTTGAGGGGTTGGCCAGATGACTCCAGTCAAGCCTTCCTGCTTTTCCAGAGACTCTGTGTTCGAGTCTTGGCACCAGCGTCAGGCCCCTCACAAAAGCCTGTTAACTCCAGCTCCGGGATCGATCCGGCAGGGGGTCCCATGGTCTTCTGACCCACACAGGCCACACCTTTTTTAGTAGCTTTCAGAAGTTAAGGGTTCTGTATCAAGGGTGAGCACCCAAGTGAAATCAGTCAAGCTGCCCTTCCTGCAGTTCCTCAAAAGCTTGGGGTGACCATTTAATCACTGAGTGTGAACTCTGGGTGTCTTTCTGGACATCCAGCATCAGTCGCCTGCCTTTCCTGTAAAGTGAAGTGGGACCGTCAAGGAGAGGAGGGAGCCCTAAGCATATGGAATGACTTCTTGGTTCTTAGAAACTGGTATTACCTGTATTTATGGAACTTACATGCAGTTAATTTCTAAGAATGTATCCATTTGCTTTTATTGTCCAGAGTTTTTAAGATAATTTAACAGTCTCTTTTTAATCATTTGAAATTGGCCCTAAACAGAATGGTAAAGTGAACCAAATGTTTCTCTATCCATTTTCTTTTTTTTTTTTTTTGGTTTTTCGAGACAGAGTTTCTCTGTGTAGCTTTGTGCCTGTCCTGGATCTCGCTCTGTAGACCAGGCTGGCCTCCAACTCACAGAGATCTGCCTGCCTCTGCCTCCCGAGTGCTGAGATTAAAGGCGTGCACCACCACCACCACCACCACCACCACCACCACCACCACCACCACCACCACCACCACCACCACCACCGGGCTCCATTTTTTCTTTCAAAGCCATTATCAGTATTCAATAAGTCTTATTAGGAATTCGATGCTGAGGGCACAATTAAGCTCTATTATGAGGACCTTTCAGACTAGTGTCGGGTGGCCCAGATGTTAAAGACTTCACATAGTTAGAACTGTTCCTGGCTCAATGATGGTAAACAACACTGCCTGCCCAGTCCTTCGAGAGCTTTTCATAAACTACACGAGATTAGATGTTCATTAGCAGTACAGTGTACACTTCAGCCATGAGTAAAATCAGTCGAATTAAAATGGGGTCTTTGGGGTTGTTGTAGAGGAAGCACATTTATTTTCTTGTATGATTCTCATGTGGAATGCACTCAGGACCTATTATTTCAGATGTCAACAGGTTGAGGGGAACCTTGCTACTTCAGCTTGGTGCTCTAGATACACAGAATGCTGGGCTTTTCTGGGGGTGTGAGGGGAAACCTGGTACAGCAGGAACCATTTTCTACTTCTACCCCAAACTCCTAAACTGTCTGGGAAGCCAAGGCAATAATCTGATTGCAACAGTCCGTGAACTGCCTACAATTGCCTCCGGGGGACTAGAGGGTGCTCCGTAAACTGCCTTATGGGGATTCTCGACTTTTGAGAGATTTTGTCAGACTTGGGGGTGGGGGTAACCCTGCAAAATTTAAATTTATGTTCAAATCAGGGAATCTCCAAAGAAGACTAAGATGTATTCATTTTTTGTGTGTGTGACATGGAACCCATCATTTGAATACGTCACAAATGTTAAGCTTGTAAAGAAAGAGCCCACATCCAGTGCCACACTGCTAGTGAATGGCAGAGTCTGGATTTGAACTAGAGCAGTGGTTCTCAACCTCCCTAATGCTGCGACCGTTTAATACAGTTCCTCATGTTGTGCTGACTCCCAGCCATAAAATTATTTCATTGCTGCTTCATAACTGTAATGTTGCTACTGTAATGGCTCATAATGTAAATATCTAGTATGCAGTATATCTGATATGAGAGAGACCTCAAGGGGTCACGACCTACATGTTGAGAACCGCTGAACTAGACTCTCTGACCTTGATTGAATTACTCTTAAAAAGTAGTTTGAGGGCAGCAGAGCTAGAAAAAGCAGGTTTCTTGATAAGAATATCATATTTCTAATTAGGTTTATTTAGTCATAATATTTCAAAATATGTTTAGCTAACAAGTACTTTCAAGCTTAGTGTTTTCCCCTTAGAGATAAATCTACTTTGAACAAAATCATCTTTTAAGTAAACCAACATCAGAAACATGAATTTAAGGTTACAATGAGAAGTTTAGCCATTTTTAACTATAATGATTTGGATAGTGCTTCTGTTCCATAGGTATTTTTGGCTGTAGCCTCGTGCAGTACCATAACCTAGCCAAAAATGAGTGCAAGTCATTTGTTTAGGGCACGTGAGTGTGACTTAGCACTACCTCAGAAATGCTGCTTGGGTTTGAAATCTACACGTAATTGAAGACAAAATGGAGTCAGAGCATCTGGTGAGGCCCAGAGATTGTCACCTTTTCTGCAACTACCCAGCACTGCAGTGTAAAACATAAGGTCCCATGCAGTTTGGTAGACTCTGTATTTGCATATGGGCTTGCTGTTTGAGACACCATGTGGCTTTGGAACTCACTGTATAGATCAGGCTGGCCTCCAATTACCTGTTCTTGGAAGGTAGAGGCAGAAAGATTGCAAGTTCAAGGCCATCCTGGCCACATAATGAGTCACTGTCTCAAAAACCAAGTTTTTAATTTACTATCAAAAAACACTAAATGTCTCTCAAATTATAACACTTAAAATTATGTTAGGAAAGAATTTTAAAGTCACTGGCAAGGTTAAAAAAGCCTTATTTTTATAAAGTATATTCTTTAAAATGACACAAAGAATGTATAGAGATGAATTTAGTAAAAATATTCATGCTTTCCTCAATTTCATTTACTTAGCAAAGATAAAATCTGTTAAGGCAGAATATTTAGGGAAAAGGTTAAAGATTTCATAAGCAGTGTTACAATCAAAATTAGAAAAAAGAGTGGTTTTAGCTCGATTATTTTTTTAAAGTAATTTGTCAGATTTTTTTTAAAGCTCCTGGAGCTTTTTGATAGTGAAGATCCTCGAGAACGTGACTTCCTGAAGACCGTTCTGCATCGGATTTACGGGAAGTTTCTTGGGCTGAGAGCGTTCATCAGAAAGCAAATTAACAACATTTTCCTCAGGTAAATTCAGCGTTTAGAGCACTCTTCCCCTCACGCCTTTCCTTTAACCCAGCTCCTTTAGGCTAATTGTAATATCTGAAACCTGACCTAGCTGATGGGATCTCCGTCATTCCTACCCATTTCGTGGTCTCACTTGTGGCAGCTTCACGTTTGAGACGCGTGGGACCTCCTCCTCTAGGTCGGCAGTGGGAGTGAGGACAGTGTTTGATAGATGAAAGGAGAATTTGCTGAAAAACTTTCGTGGAGCTTTTTAGTTTTCTGAAGCAATCATTCATTATGAAGCCAATACCTGTAAAGTGCTTTCTTTTGATTTTTTTCTAACAAAGCTAATTAAAATCCATATGGGACTATGATTTAAATACTTGTGAAACATTTGCTTCACATTAATACCTGTGTTTCAGGTTTATTTTCCTTGTCTCAGTTAATTGAAAACAAGGAATTAGGCTGGAACTGGACGTGAGTGGTGACAGCCCCCCAAGAGCCTTTGGTCAGTGCTCTGTCCCTCATCTGCAGCCCTGTGTCACCCCACTTCCCGCTGTCATCTGCTTTAAAGGCAGTGGGTAGATAGCCTATGTCATTTACACTCTAGAAAAGTTCTGAGCAGCTGAAACAGGGGACCCCTTTTCCTTGGATCTGTGAGCAGTGGTTTCCTTCTTTGAAAGGCCGCTTTGAGCAATCTCTCCCTCTTCCTTATATATTAAGTAAAATAGAATAATCCAGATGAAATGAGACTGGTATTCTCAAGTGGCAAATTTTATGTGACTTGAGCAAGTAGCTCAAAAGGTCAAGATTGGCTACAGAGCAAGCTTCAAGACAGTTTGGGATGCATGAGACCCTGTCTCCAAGAGAGGGAGAGGTGAACAAAATGCCTTAGGCTAAACAGTTCAGAGAAAATCTGTCACTGCAGCCCTGGCTTGGTTTCCTCACCTCTTCTTTCTAGCCTGTTTTCTGATGTTTACATTTTATTACATCTATCTTTATTTCAAATTCAGGTTTATATATGAAACAGAACATTTCAATGGTGTGGCTGAACTCCTTGAAATATTAGGAAGGTAGGTGTGGGTTGTTGTATTTTAAGAATTAAGTACTGAATGAATGGTTTATGTACCAAACAGCTGGAGTTGAAAAAAATGAGTCCCTATATTTTTAGAGTTCAGAACACAATGCTAGAGGCCCTGGGTTCAGCCCCCAACAACAGAGCCTAAGATGGTTTTAGGGCCGTGGTGTATAAAATACTGTTGTGTGTAAGGTCTACACAGCCTTCTCCCTTTGGAGCTGTGGTGTATATGCCACAAATGTTTTAGGCTCTAACTGGCAAGAGATAGGAGTTGTCATTTTATCAGACATTCACTACAGGAGTTCTTACCCAAATGTTGATAGGCTGTTCCTAATCTAGCTGTTCTTTAGTCTTTGGTTTTATATACACATTTCCTTTTTGTTCACTACACAGAAGTCATGATAGAATTACATTAATTCCAGATTCTTCAAAAATGTGGGAGAAAATCCCCACTTATCCCAGAACCTGTTGGAAATTCTAACAGCACTGAGACAGACTCCTGTTGCTTTGGGAGGAAAAGTAAATGCAGCAACGAAGAGTTGAAGTGACAGTGTAGAGGGCAGATCACACACTGCCCGCAGGAGCAGAGCCTGTAGGAGCAGAGCCCGCAGGAGTCTGCCTTACAGCTCCAGGACAGATCACACACTGTCCTGAAGGAGCAGAGCCCGCAGGAGCAGAGCCCGCAGCAGTCTGCCTTACACCTCCAGGACAGATCACACACTGCCCGCAGGAGCAGAGCCCGCAGGAGTCTGCCTTACAGCTCCAGCCCTGAAGCTGATGCTCTTTCTTGTGCGCACAGATAGTGAACTCTGGAATCAAAGTGACTACTTAACTCTTCCCCTGCCTTTTCTTCCCTCCAGCATCATCAATGGCTTTGCATTGCCACTGAAAGCAGAACATAAGCAATTTCTAATGAAGGTTCTTATTCCTATGCATACTGCAAAAGGATTGGCTTTGTTTCATGCTCAGGTAAGTTTCAGAAAAATTGCAAATGAAATGAATATTTAATATAAAGGCAAAGGTTTGAGAGATACTGAGATGCTAGTTTTATGTCTGTTAAGGAATTTGCTTTGGCACATTTTTATATGAGTTTGTTTACATACTACTAGTACAGTTGTAAGTTAGACATAGAAATTACTTATTATATTCAGGTCCAGGACCTAAGCTAAGCTACTTAGCTACATGACCCTGAGTGAATCTTACACATCAAACCCTAATGACCTATTAGAAAGGTCCTGGTCACTGTTAAACTTAAGAGCAGTGGTTCTCAGCCTTCCTGACACTGACCCTTTAATACAGTTCCTCATGTTGTGGTGACCCCTAACCTTACCATTATTTTTGTTGCTACCTTATAACTAATTTTGCTACTATTATGAATCATAATGTAATACCTGATATGTAACCCCCAAAGGGATCACGACCCACATGTTGAGAACCACTGCCTTAGAGGATAATCTGCTTATTTCATATTCACAGATAGTCACTGGAAGTCTAAATGGGTATTTTAAAGTTAACCAAGTCTAGAGCTAACAATCTGCTGAACTTAGAACTTACTTTAAGAATTAAAAATTACACAATTATGAATATATTCATCCCATACTGCAACTGAAAACTCAAGTGACATTTTGTGTAAATGTGAAAATATCTCGTATCCCTGAATGTTACTTGACTGATGTCTCCTCCACTTGTCTTTACCTTTTAGCTGGCATACTGTGTGGTGCAGTTCCTGGAGAAAGACACAACACTGACGGAGCCTGTAAGCGTCGGGTTCCCTCCTGGGCTTGTCTGATGAGTGCCTGCCTGTGCAGCCGCTGTCACAGGGCGGGAGCAGCTTCTGGGGGGCGGGAGCATGCTCCCTGGAGTCTGTTTCTCGGTGCAAACACACCCAACACCAGCGCCATCCCCTTGAGTTCATGTTCAGAAGAAAGACACAGAAAGACGGTTTCCTCGCCTTCAGCAGTTTGGATTACAGTCTTAGAGTTTATCTGCCCATAAGATGAAAATTCGGGAGAGTGAAAAGATAATTATCAAGAAAAGTACTGAGTTAGGGTGAGGATGGAAGGCACCAGAAGCAAAAGGAAGTGTAACCTTCAGCACTGGCTGCGCTACGTATATCCTGGACTGGCCTCTAGCTCGCTATGCTCCTCCTGCCTCAGCCTCCTAAATGCTGGGATTTTGAGCTCACCCAACAGACCATACACACGATTGCAACATTAGTAAAATGAGTGATAGAATGATAGAAGGCTTTCTAAGCACTTTAAATACAAATACTGAAGGATTAAATTCAACTGTATTAGGCTAACCCTAGGGGTGCTTAAAAATTTATATGCATGGTATTCATCTTTCACTTGAAAAGTAGTTACAGTATCACAGCTGAAAACCAATTTCAAAGATAAATCGGAATTCAGAGCACTGTGGAACACACGAAGCTAAAGCTCTTTAATGAGGTGAACTGTCAACTCTTGATGGCTCCTACCTGGCACACAATGACTGTAACTTAATGTGGTGTGAGTAAAGGTTAAGGAGAGTTTTGAAGGTCACATATTCTGTTTTTCTTTTTAACCTATTGAGTTGAACCATTTTGACAATTCTAGTTTTTCTATTAGTGCACTACTGAATGAGCACAATTTCTTTAACTGTTTGTTGACATATATGGTCTCCTAATATTTTATTGTACCTTGATTTTGACAATCTAGAAATAACTTGGGAACTCTGGCTTTTAAAATGTGTACTTTATAAAGTTTAGATAATGGGAAATTATCTGTTCTTTGCCTGTGAAGAGCTGAGGCTTGAGCTCAGTTTATTGCGTGCTGGTTTAGCATGCACAGAGCCCCCATAAGCCTCATAGAGGAAGGCAGACACAGAAGATCAGACATCCAAGGTCATTCTTGACTCTGGTATACAGTCTTAAAAAAAAAAAAAAAAACTTCTTGTAAAATAACCTCCTTCACCCAGTCAGGTTGTATTTCATTTTCTCGTGTTATAATTGGTCACTTATGTTGATGTTCTTCCATTAGAATGTAAGTAGGTTCCACGAAAACCAGAGCCTCCATCTGCTCACCTCTGTCCCATGGTATTATGTCCCAGGCCCTCAGTATGTATTTGTTGAACTAGCCCAAGTGCAAAGCTGAGTAGGAATTTTCATGTACTGAGTGCTGAATGCTTTATTTTGGAATGAGTAACTATCCTGACATTAGCTAATGGGGGTCAGACAGGCTCTGGTGTATTCCAGGCCCTGTGCCCCCAAGTACTAGGATTACAGACATGCATCACCACACCCGACTGTTCAGTTCATTCTAAATTCTGTTGTTTCTTGTAGGTGATCAGAGGACTGCTGAAATTTTGGCCAAAAACATGCAGTCAGAAAGAGGTAGGTTTTAATAAAGAATACCGTGCATTGCAGTCAGACTTTGCAGTCTTGACCTGCTCCAGCGTGTGGGGAGCGGGGAGGCGGTTAGCACAGCTCTGCTGTGCCCACTTCCTTGTGTGCAGGTGTGCCTGTCTCCACAGCTTCTAAATTAGTGTCATTTGTTGTAAAATTTTTAACACTTGTTTTTTAACCTAGGTGATGTTTTTAGGAGAAATTGAAGAAATCTTAGATGTCATTGAACCAACACAATTCAAAAAGATTGAAGAGCCCCTTTTTAAGCAGATATCCAAGTGTGTCTCCAGTTCTCATTTTCAGGTATCAGCTTCCTTCCTGGGTGACATTCTGATTTGTTCCATCCTTTTCCGCTGTGAATTTTGATGTTTCTCATTATCTTTTGTAGGTTGCAGAAAGAGCACTGTACTTCTGGAATAATGAATATATTCTTAGTTTGATTGAAGAGAATATTGATAAAATTCTGCCAATTATGTTTGCCAGTTTGTATAAAATTTCCAAAGAACACTGGAATCAGTAAGTTTTTTATTTTTGTTTTTTTAAATATATGAATAGCCCTGGCTGGCCTTGAAATCATGTATTACTCTTTTTTTTTTTTTTTAAGCCATTTGAAACCTCTACTGCAGGCTACCTAACATCACAGTTTCAGATATTAAAGTTGTATGCGAACGCTTCTTAGCACATGGTCTCACCAAAGCGTGCTCCAGTACACTTTCGGAAACATCATGTGGCTGAGCTGCACCTGGCCTCCCAAGCTGGGAGCTTAAGACTATACATTCCAACATCTGTGATATTTTCATCTTGCTACCCAGGGTTTCAGATGAGACACACATGAAGAGAACCAGAATATGCTTAGCTATGTTAAACCTCAGCATAACATAGAGGAAAGGTGTAAGCTTTGGAATCAGATCATACATGCACCTCTAGCTCATGTAACCAGAGTTGCGGACACCAGCCCAATTCAGAGATGAAAGTGTGGTGTTTCCCGGCTGCTGGCCGCTAACCCTGAACTGGCTTCTTTCCTTCAGGACCATTGTAGCGCTTGTGTACAATGTGCTGAAAACCCTAATGGAGATGAACGGCAAGCTTTTCGATGATCTTACTAGTTCCTACAAAGCCGAGAGACAGAGGTACTTGATATACTTTATAATTCAGTGTTACTCAGTTCAGAAAGGTCTATCTCTTAGTTTGTTGGATCTATGGTGACTACTTTAGTCATTATAATTTGAAAGCCTCTGAGCACTAAAGCCGTTGCCCAGAAAAGTAATCCTGGTATTTTTATAAATTTGTTAAGGGTGACATGACTCTCTTCCTCTAATGGTTAGATTGTGCTCTTCTGTTGGTCTCATACTGAACCTTAAGCTAGTACCATGTACACTGTATTTTACACAAACCGTTTGTCCACACTGCCTTCCCTGACAGTTGCAGTGCTGTGGACTACCAGCAGGTGGTATTGAGGTCAGCATACTGTCACGGCCCTGGCTTAGGATGACAGTTACCTGTTGTTCCTTGTGCTGTATTTTAGGGGATGTACCTTAGGAACATGCCTTAGTGACCATTTCCTCATAAGGTGGGCAGTGACTACTCCACCCATCAAGGCTGCCTGTCACCAGCTGTTTTGTTTACATAGAAAAGATCCAGCCCTCCAATAATTTACTGAATGCATTCTTCTCTTAATAGTTCACCAGGGCCTAGTGGGCCAGGACTGGGGAAGTAGAGGCAGTCAGATCTCTGACTCTACGGATAGGACTATATAGTTGAGACCCTCTGTCAAACAAAACCCCACAGAGTTCAGGTGGAAATTAGGAACACAGTCTGAGCCCAGAAAGCAACAGGCAGAAAGAGGTGAGTAGGGAACTGTAAATTGGTCACATGACTGTCGCCAGATTCTTTAAAATGAGCTGTAGAAATAAAAGCCCCTGTTTACGGCCTGTACCCAAACTGAACATGAACTGATGGGTGGGTAGATTGCCATTCTGTGGGTAGGAGGAAAGGTGGGCTTCTACATCTCTGACCTGGAGCCACTCTAGTGACTATGGTAAGCTAATCCATGTGTGGTCACATAAGCTGCCTACAACCACTTGGGAGGGCGACAAAAATGAGGTATTCCACACAGTAAGCTGCCAATGAGTGACTTCCTTGAGCTTCTGATTAAAACTGTTGGTTTCTCCTCAGAGAGAAAAAGAAAGAATTGGAACGTGAAGAACTATGGAAAAAATTAGAAGAGTTGAAGCTAAAGAAGGCTCTAGAAAAACAGAACAGTGCTTATAACATGCACAGTATTCTCGGCAGTACAAGTGCCAAATAAAGATCAGCTCCCACCTCTGCTGGGTGGGCAGTTTTGTACACTTTTTTGGAATCTATAAAAACTTCAAAGCAAACCTCATCAGTATAATATAATTAGGAGGCCGGTTTTTCCTGGCGAGTGTAAGCGAAAGAAATCTGGACTAAACATAGCCCTGTGATGTATCATGGCCACAGTCTATTGTAACCTTTGCCTAATCATCGACCGTCACCGTCATCGTGTTAGGAGCGAGGTTGTTGTGGGAGTGGGGAGAATCACCACTTGAACTTCTGACTGTGCTGCACACAGCGGGGCATCTTCTGTGCTTTCACAGTGCTGCAGCCCTCGTCACATCCGAGGAAAGAGCTCCGTAAGATGAACTGAGGTGCTGTCCTTCCCCTCTCCTAGGGAGAGGGTGGGATAAGAGCCCACATCTTTGAAGACACTGCCATTCTTGGGTTCTGCAACACCTTGCAGTTCCAGGCTTCTGAAGCACAAAGTATGAAAGCTGGGGAAAGTAAACCAAAATTCTGACTGCTCCCAACCCCCCTTCAGCAGCAGCACCCCAGAGTGTAACAAAGTAGCATCAGCAGGTGGACCCTAGGCTCACCTCTCCTTCATTCCTCTCCAAGGCTGGAGGCAGGGCCTTCCCAGTCCTCGACTGCCCGACCCCAGGCCTGCCTGCAGGGTGGAGGCTCTGAGTCCCACGGTGTGATGCAGACTGCTAGCTGTCACTGCCTGGCTTTATTTAAAGGAAATGCATTGACTATGTAGAAGCCTTGTATGTTCTTACCTGGTCAGGTATTTCTCACATGTTGTTATCAGTACCATTCCAACCTCTTGCCTTGCCGTTGTATGGAAACCTGTTTTATAATGAAAGATCTTCACTGGGGATTGAGCAGCATTTAATAAAGTCTATGTTTGTATTTTGCCTTATGTCATCTGCTCTTTTATAACTGGGAGATATTTATAGAAAATCACTACTTGTGGATGTATTCTAATTAAAATTAGAATGCTTGTGGTCCATGGATTTGTAATCTGGCCATTTATTGAAATGTAACCATTGAAAGAATCTTTTATGAAATCCCAAGCTTCATGTCCCTCTGTGTTCTAATTTGGTTTATCATTAAAGCTAGTTTTAATTAAAACAGGCAGGGGAGGGGGAGGAGGTGAGTCTCAATCTACAACAGCAGCAGTTCTGTGACGGGCTGGGAGACTGTAACATGGTTTCAACCAACCACTAGTTAAAAATGAGCACGGGATTCCTGCTGCTGTGATAGCAACCTGGATAGCCTCCATGACCCTGGAAAAACCTTCCTTGCAGTACAGTGGCTTTTAATTTTTGCCACATTATCAAGCAGTGAACTTTCCAGGGTCACTGGGTCATCCAGTCACACAAGCTGCTCCCTTAAGGCCCTGTGCTGCTCACAGCTGGGACAACCAACCCTACCATAAAACACAGGCTTGCCTTTCCAGAAAGTGGGAGTTTGGTTTCTACTCAATCAGTAGGCAAAAATACTTCCTAATTATCTAAAGCAAATGTAATAGCTTAACTTTTCACAATACAGGAAAGCTCTAGTGTTCGCTGAGGCAGATTTCATTAGGTATTTAATTATTAAAGTGATACGCCACTTAGAGTTTTGTAACCATGCTAAGCACACACCCTACCACCAGGGCTGCACTCTTGCCCCTAGATAGACCTGGAGCCTTTCGCTTACTTTTAATGTTGTTGATGTGTTTATGCTCAGCATTACATACTGTAATGGCATTTTATTTAAAAAATTGTCTAAACTCTAAATTCATGTACATCTATGAAACAGAAAGGTAGCAGGGGATGTTTCATTATACAAGTTTATTTCGAGAGATTCAGCCAAAACAGTTTCTTGCTGCTAAATTTGGAGACAAAAATGCCTAACTTATCCATGTGAGCAGTTCCCTTCAGATTCCCCAAGGCCTAATTGTGCATTCTTTGAATGTTACCATATTCCCTCTGGACACACAATTTGGAAAAGACAGGCTTTGGTTTAGATAAGTGCTATTTGTCAAAGCCTTAAAGGCCACCATTTTAGGTGAGTGTTTCTTCAGGACACAGTGACCTCCTAAGCAGCTTATTCATAGTGTGGTACGTCCAGCTTACCTTCCCTGGAAGCAGTGGTGACAGACCTCGGGTCAGAGCCACCGTGGTGCCGTTTGGGTGGGTGGTCACAGTGTGAACACGTCCAGTTTAGGGTATTCACACTCACTCCTTTTGTATTAGCCCAACTTTATTTACCTGTTAATGAAATCAAGGTACACTAAGTAGGCACCTACTATACACATCTGTGCAAGTGCTTCCAGCAGCGACCACTGAGCTCACACCTCCGTCAACACAGCCCATCACAAATGTCATCACTAGTTTCTAGTAGCCTTTAAAGTCTCATGTAAGACCAGGCACTGTGGTACTGGCTTTTGTTCTCAGCAATGGGAAGGCAGAGGCAGGCCTGGTCTAAACAATGAGTTCCACCAGGGCTACATTAAAAAAAAAAAAAGTGTCATCTAGACTCTGACAAGTTGCTAAGTAAGAACAGTAGATGGTGTAAAAGTCATGAAGAATTTTGTATACAGGGCATATCTGTCCACTTTAAAAAAAAAAATCTAAGGTAAAGAGGGAGCTTAACTATTTAATGAACAAATGAGAAAAAGCTGCCTTCCACAAACCCCCTCCAAGGCACTAGACAGCTCTGTAAAATGTCTGTTAATAATTTAAGTACTTAAATAAGTTTCAGGCTATTCATTGGATGTTTGCCTGTGGGCTCGAACAACCTCCTGAGCCAGGTTTGACCATCCAGTTTGAAAGACTGTCCTTCCCTGTAAGGTCCCTTCAAGTGAGTACAGGATTGCTGGTGGCTTGGTTTGTCCATGGGAAAATAAGGCTTCCGTCGGTTCGGAGTGCGGGACACGGCGGCTTCAGCTTATGTGGTTTGTTGCCTGGCCTCTTCTTTTTAGGTATCGTTTCCTGATTTTGATCATCCACTTCACACTTAGTTTGGCAAACTCTGCTGCTTTAAATAAGGCAAGGAAAGCCCCGCAGAGGAGTGCAATGGTGTTCCAGGGATTGGCCGTGATGATCTGTGGAACAGAGGAAAATGGGGTTGTTGGTTTGCATCGACCCTGACTCGACTCTGTGGTTTAGATTTTGGAGTCACCAGCACCATGTGTGTCCACTCATTCAGACTTAATAAATTCCCCCCAAGTCTTCTCATTTCAGTTACCGGTTTCCAGATGTGGCCCCTACACTCATCACGTGGACTCTGCCATTCCGCCTCTGCGCCTTCCTTCCTTCCCCTGCTGGGATGTTGTCCTGTCTGGACTTTATAATCCTTCCAGCTCAGCACTTTCTCCAGCCACTCAGCCAAAAACCTTTCTTTCACTGAAGTTGTTTATCCCATGGAGCCCCGTGACAGCCGTTTACTGTCTAGCAATGATTTAAAGCAATAGCTTGGTCTCCATTGAATACTCTTATCCCTGTGCAGTGCTAATGGATGGACTCAGCCTTGTGCATGCAGGACAAGGACTCTTCCATAGAGTCTTTTCCCTCACCAAACTTAGGTGAGTTCTGGAATTCCCACGTGTGGCTAAAAAAAAAAAAAAGCACTTGCAAGCCTGTTCACATATGCACAGTGGCCATACCTCTGCCTTCAGGACTGCTGGGGTGCATGCTTCAAGGGACTTCAAGGGCTCTACTTGGACCAAAATAAGCCTCTCCTAACAGGTAGCTCAGGTGAAGAGCATCAGGGCACATACCTTACGTGCACAGCTGTAAACCAGTTCCTTTCACCCTAGCTGTCCTAGCCTCAAGCCTCACCCCTCACACAGAGCCTAGGCCAAGGGTGACAGCAAAAATATATCCATCTCACAGACTCCATCCTGGGATCTGAAGTGTCCGTGTTTGAGCTTTAGAATCTCTTCCCTATTGCCATGATCATCTCAGGATGTCTTGTGATGACGTGAAGAAGGCCACTCTTAGCAGTACTTACATCCTGGACCTTCTGGATGAAGGGATCTTTCCATTCAAAGACCACAAAGAATAACTGAGTATTCTTCTCGGCGGCCGGCCTCTGGTCAATGTAATTAACCACACTGGTCTAGGTGCAGAACAGACAGAGAATTAGCACTTCTGGGCCCTCCCTTGCCTGGACCTGGGAAGAAGAAGCAGGAAGGGACTCGGCCCTTGGCTCTCCTAACAGCATCTTCCAGGGAAGGAAAGTCAAGTCTCATATACAAGACTTTTTCACTGGTACCAGAGCTGGCTGGGGCTTTACAGTTCTTTGGGAGAGAAAAGATTACAATGCCTGCCATCAGATGTTGGGACTCACAATTAAGCCATATTCAATCTACTACAGAAGACAAATTCAAAAGTCCCAAATTTCAAAATACTTGGGTCTTAAGGGATAAGCAGTCTAACCCTTCAAGTCTACAGGGACAAAGTGTGGCCCCCACTCCATGTGACAAGGCAGCTCTGTAAGTACTTAGTAGGTATAAGATCTGCCAGTCAGCTATGAAAGAAGCTCCGTGAGATAATGGTGAGAAGACAAGCTTGAAAGGCACAGCCACCTCTGATCTGATGCTCACATTGGCCACAGAAAGTCAATGCTGAGATTTACTGCGGGCTGCCCGTGAGTGCGGTGACTAAGGACACGCCAAGCCTTTGTGGGACTGGGCAGTCATGTTACAATAGCATTTCGCAGTCGTTTTCAGGGTTTGTCACCACCGAAGGCAGGAAAAATCCTGTCCCTTGACTAGACCTAGGTGCCAGGGTTCCACGTGCCCAGAGAGAACTAGAAAAACCACCACTAAGGCAGAGGTAGGGCTAGGTTATTTCCAATTGTAATGAAGCAGTACTCCCGAAGAAGCAAGCAGATCCCTTCCCATCCCACAGACGTGCCTTTTCTGTCTTCCTCTGTTCTTCCCAGATCACAGTAAAAGGCCCCCAGCAATCCTCCTGCCTCAACCTGGTATACTCCTGGCTCTGGGCCAAGGGACCAAAAGCTTTCTGATCAGCTCATCTTCTGCATCCTCACAGGTCATCACACCCCACTATGGCTGGTCCCCTCATCCCCCACAATCCCTGGCAGCATCAGGAAATGCTTCCCATGTCTACAAGGACAGCTAGTTTTGTGGAGAACAAGCAAGCTGCTGTGGACTGCCTTCAGCACATGAAGCCTTCACAAGGACTACTAAAGATATCCTCATCCTAGGACCCTACCCAAAAGACCCTTCCCCTCAAAGTCTGCCTCCACCACAGATTCAACTGTGGAGATCATCATGTTTGCCAAGGAAACAGCCACTACCTCTTGCCGGAACTCGACAGCTTCTCGGCCGTCCTCCTCTTTGGTCTTCACCAGTGACATCTTGACCCAGGTGCGGAAGCCTCCTGAGAACTTCCAGCTGGAGTAGGCACTCTCACAGGCCTGCATGAAGCCTGCTTTGTCTGGGCTTGGGGAAGCGAGAGAAGGAAGGTCCAGGTTAATCCAGGCCCAACAGCTGGAGCCCAGTGTGGCCAAAGCAAACTCTAGTCCCGTATCAAGCAGGTTTCTTTTCTGGTACAACCAGGATGCTATGGATTCCCTGCTCCCTTTCCAGAATCTGACTGTTTTACCAGGGTTGTTGGTCAGTTAGCATCAAAAGCAAGGCCCAACGTGGCTATACCTTCGTTTGGTTTCCATGATCCCCGCCCCCCACCCTACCTCCACCATGGGCACACTCCTTCCCTCTCCCATCACCCCCACCACCAGCTCAGTCATCCACACTTGGGTTTCTGGAAGCACCCTGAACTATGGCTGAAGCATGGTGTGCCACACTCAGTGAAATTCAACCTCCCTCTGAGAACTGTAGATGAAGCAGAAGCTAAGCACAAGAGAGCAAGTGTGCAGTGGCATCCACCTGTCACCTCAGCACCCGGAGGACAGCCTGGGCTACAGAGTAATACCCTGCCTCAAAAACAGAGCTTGGTCCTAGAAGGGACAGTTAGAACACCACCACCCTCCCACTGAAGGATCAGGAAAATTCTAACTGTAAACAGTTTACATAGAAAAAGACATGAAGGCAGACGGGAGACTCATTGGGGAGAATAAGGGTTTCAGTGGGGGAGATACTGAGGCCAGGGCTCAGAGATCCAGGGTGGGAAGGATGGCAGAGGTGGTCTGTGACTTTCTGTTCAATGGAAACTGTGACGTATCATCCTACGTCATAGGAATGGAGCCTTCGGCTCAGCAAGACTAGGCAGGGACAGACAGGAGTATTCCTACTTTCTACCAAGTGTTTTAAGCCCCAGAGATGGCACTTAATTGTCCTTCAGTGTCTGAAGACAACAGGAGCTGTCAGCGGGCAGGCATCTGCAGGCATCTGCAGGCATCTGCAGGCATCTGCAGGCATGGGCAGGCATGGGCAGGCATCTGCAGGCAAGGAGGCGCCTCAGCAGCCGAGGCCGACCGCGAGCCCTCTCCAGGCGGCACTGCATCCACAGTTGCTTAACTGCAGCTAACGTAACGGACCACCAGGTTCTTAGGGTACCTCCTATCCTGAGCCAGCCCTGCTCCCCTTCCCCAGCTTCACCCCTACATTTCCAGCATGGACATGCGCAAGGCAGGAGACAGCCACCTTTGCATGAACTCGTGGAAAGAGGAGAAGAGGAGGTAGTCAATGGCACTGAAGTCCTCGTTGCTCTGGTTCAGGCTGAACTGGAGAAACACCAGCTCCCGCTTCTTCACTTCCTGTGGTCCCTGGACAATCAGGGCGGACTGCTGTGGGGAAACAAGTCAGAGCCTCAGTGCTCGGAGCTGCACGCACCCCCAGTGCCCGCAGAGGCTCACCCACAAGCACTGGCTGGCAGACCCACAGCAGGGCACCCAGCAGCCTCCAGCGACGGCAGCCAAACCCTCCTGCTCAGGGATGCAAGCTGGCCAGGGGGACTTCGCGGCACAGCACCTGAGCCCAGCTGAGTGTGACACATGTCCCCCTGCACAGGCTGCCCACGCTGTGGAGCACCTTTACTGGGTGAGGGCGTCTGCTCTCGCCTGTGGGGTTGGTGTGTCCCAGTTAACCTTGCTCCTGATGTCATCTACTGACGGGAGTTTTCGATTCAATACAGTGAATGAAGGCTGTTCGTCTTTCTCTTATGCCTTGTGGGTTGGCTTGCGAAGGAATGCCAGTACTTCCACATTCCCCAGGGTCATGTTTTAAATCTTACATATACATACTACGTACGCCTGGCTTTAGTTTTATGTGGCATTGCAAGCAACTGGCTCCCAACCTGCCTCCTGCCTTCCTGTACCCTGCACTGGTCTGTCCCTGAGCCAGGACTGGGCTGCCAAGGACATCACGCTGTTGAGGAAGGTAACTGTGCCCTGGGCTGGTCCGGTCCCTCCCACATATTCTTCCCAGAGCCCAGTTGTTGCAGTATGCGCTCCCCTCTCTCCTAAATGTACTTTAACAGTAGCTTGTAACGCCCAGCTAAACTCCCCAGGGCTTTCCACTGAGACAACTGGTGGAGTCACTGAGAAGATTACCTCCCCTCCCCTGGCCTCTAGTCTTCACCTCTCACCTTCCAGGGAGCAGGCATGTGCTCAGAAACTGACCCTGACCATGTGGACAGACAGCGGCACTGCTGGGCAGTCCCGTGAAGCAGCACCCCCCCCACCTCCCCACCCCCCCCCACCCCCCCACCCCACCCCCCCCCCCACCCCCCCCCGTGACCCTGCCCGCCAGTCAGGCTGCTCCCTCAGGAAGCGAGTTTCCACACAGGAGCCAAGCCTGTGCCCTGACCGGCACACTGTCAGATGCAACTCAGTGCTACAGGGGGTAGAAAAGCCAGAGGTGGTATGAGCTTCACCTGTGGGTGGTGAGAAAACCAGGCAGTGGGGGGCACACCAATCAATCCTACAGACCAGAAAGGGGGTGGCCCTGGCTGTGCGAAAGCAAATCATTGGCTACAGGCAAACCACCATGAAATCCGGAGCACAAGAAACCAGGAAGTCAACAAAAACCTGAAGACTTAGGCAGGGACCCGATAAGACCCTCAACAGGGGTCACTGTCACGGGACTCAGTGGGCTCAGTCAGCCAGAGCCTGCACATTAACAGCTCCCTGCAGTGAGAACAGGCCACCTCCCAGCCTGCCAGCTCTCCCAGATAACTCAAGCTGGAAACAGATCCTGGGGAGGAGGGCAGGTTCCTAACATCCAGTTCTGATGTGACCAGCCAAGCCTGCAGCCATGCAGACCAGCCTGCAGATGAGGCCGCAGCAGCCACCTTCCCAGAGAGCAGCAGGAAGGAGCTGGCCGCACACCGCAGCAGAAATGCAGGCCCTGGGTGGCCATCACCAGGGCTGCAGAGCAGCTGTGAACACTCCAGTTGTCCCCTGCCACACAGGCCCTGGCTGGCTGTCACCAGAGTGGCGGAGCAGCTGTGAACACTCCAGTCATCCTCACCACGTGGACACAACGGTGCATCTTACTCCCCCTGGTCCTTTTTCAGAGACGGAGTCTCACTGCGGTGCTCAGGCTGAACTGGCCTTGAGCAAGGTCCTCCCACCTCAGTCTCCCATGTGCCCTGGATGCCCACACACCCCACACCAGTCTCCTCATTACGTCATTACACGCTGGGTTTTGCTCAGGGAGCAGGTGACCAGGGAGGAGGAAACTTCTTTGAGGTTCACAGCGTGTGGCTGGAAGGAGTTGATGGAGAATATTTACCATCCTCAGAACTGGAGGTGGTAACTGCACCTAACATCCTTCCCGTGAAAACACTTGACCTCTGTGCCCCTCATTTCACGGGTTCTATATTGAAATTATGAACTACCGTAGCAATACAACAGTTTTGAGTGTGAGCGGCTGCCTCGTAGGAAGCATGCGAGGTCATGGGGGAGAGGAAGGGGTCCCCAGAACGGGCACAGCTGCACCAGGGCTATTGTGCTTCTCAGAGAGAATGAGGTGAGGCAGGAGTCCAGATGCCACTTTCCTGGCTGCGGTCCCCTCTTGACTGGATTCTGCCGGTTCATTTCAGGTCATTATTTCATGTTGGCTTTGTGACATCCAGTGACACCAACTGTCCATTCTCAGTTAGGAATACAGGATTCAGATGCCAAGTAGTGGCCCAAGGGTGGACAGACGTCTCCCTAGTGCTTACATCTGTTTGCCTAACACTCTCCACCCACGGGAGCACTGCAGCTGTGGACAGGGAGCACCAGCAGGCCAGGTTTCCGCCTGAGATGCCTGCAGCAGTTCTGCCTCCACACCTGAGCAGAGGGCCTTCCCTCAGCCCGTGCAGAGGCTGTCCTGAGGCCTGGCACCCAGAGACACACCTTGCCCAGCAGCTCTGCAACCAGAGAGGACAAAGTCCCGGAGTCCCAGCCATCAGCCATGCTCTATAAACTCAGTCACTCAGTCATGCTGAGCTGGGGGCCAGAGGCCGGCACCACCCAGCAGTCCTGTCCTGGGTTATGAGCCTTCTCTGATTGGCCAGCTCCATCAACCAGTTCCAATCAGTAATCTGCATGGTACACTAGCTCCTCCAGCCTTCTGGTCTACCAGTGTGCAGGGCTGTCCTCCTGTCCTATCCTATCCTGTTCTGTAAGGAGCAGAAATCCTTTCATCAGGCTTTTTTTTTTTTTCCAGGAAGTGGCCTGGCCTGGAAACCAATCAGCTCGAGTCTCGGTGCAGTTTCTTCAACTTGTGGTTCCTCTCACTCCATGGAGCAGGACTGGCCCCACAGCACGACACACTCCTGTCCTTTTTTCTGTCCCGAGCCACATCTCACATACCCCTCCGGCTCTGCATGGTCACCAGCTGAGCTGTGATGTAGGATGTCAGCAATCCTCACCACCCAGTGCACCCAGCTTCACATTGGCAAATTTCTCAAAATATGGATTCCTTAGCCCCACCCACAGGAATGGTGACAATTCCTGGAAACTGGATTTTCAGTGACACTGATAACCACAAGCAGACTCACCTGCAGCCCTGCTACCCTCCAGTCAGGCAGGAAGCCCTGAGGGTTATCAGCCCCAGTGGCACGTACTTTGCCGCACCTCTCACCTGCCAAGGACCAAGGGCCCATGCCTGCAGGCTATAAGAAAAGGAAGGCTATGATCCCTTGGAGGTATGGCTAACAACACACACAACCGAGGGAAGCAGGCATTACCATGGTGTGATTGGAGAAGGGATGGGTGTAATTGATCCTCTGGGTGGTGCAGTTCCTGTCTCCTGGCTGGCCAGGGCTGGCAAGAGGTGGGATGACCTCATAGTGGTGCTTACAGCTGAGCAGCTGAGCCTGACCAGGGTATAGGGCGATCCCTGGAACAAAAGAAACCGGCAAGTGTCAGAAGTCACAGTCCTGCGTACTCTCCATCAGCTCACACCTCCCTCCTTGGGAAAGTGCCAAGGACCAGAATAGGGGGTGGAGGCACAGGCACAGCCCCACTCCAACGGAGGGCACGCCCCGCCTCAGTCACCCCGCCCCGCCTGGAATGGCTTCCGGGACTCACAACACTCCCACCAGAGTATCCCACAGGCACAGTGAGGTGCTGCAAAGGCTCTGAGCTGTACGGTTCCTCAGGGCTCATTTTTCCTCTCTGCTGGGAGCTCCAAGAACACACACCCCACAGTGTCCTGGGTGCTCTCAACTCAGGCTCCCAGGCCAGGACCCTGGAGCAGAAACACCGGCAATGACACATGGTATCACACGCGCCAGAGCTGAGGGATGAGAGCAAACACCGCCAGAAGGGCCCAGAGAGCCCCGACACAGCAAGAGCCAGGCAAGAAGGAAATCATCAGGCCTGGCTGCGGGGTAAAGTCTGGGAGCTCCTGCAGGGGGACCCCCAATGCTGGCTCTAGCCTGTGTGCAGGATGTCCTGGTGTCACTCGGGGCCAGAGCAGGCGGCACACTCATGGTGGGCAGGGCCTGAGCCCAGGGCCAAGCAGATCACCCACCGCAGCAGATGACAGTACTCGGGGATCAGTCACCCCAGCGTGCAGAGAAGGGTCCACAGAGCAGCCGGAGCCCTCTGGGCTAGGCCCTGTCTGGCTGTGTGCACCTGCCTCCATAGCCCACCACCTTTCCAGCCCTGCCCCAGCCCTTCTCCAATGACAATGGCCCCATGGACTCCGACGTTGAGGAGGTGGTCCCCGGTTGGAGGAACTGTTTTGGGAAGGCCTTGTTGGAAGAGGCGTGTTGCTAAGGGCAGGATTGAGGTTTCAAAAGACTGATGCCTGTTCCCAGTGTGCTCTCTGCCTCCTGCTTTCCATTCCAGCTGTGAGATTCCAGCTGTTCCTGCTGCCATGCCTCTGCTCCCCCACCACAGCCTCTAACCCTCTGACACTGTAATCCATTAAGTGCGTTCTTTTATAAGTTTCCTTGGCCATGGTGTTTTGTTACAACGGTAGAAAAGTAACTGACACTCTGCCCTGTTCCCTGGCCTTCAGCTGAGGCCCACTGCCTCCCTGCACACACACCCAAGGCCCTGCTCCTCCTCCCACAAGCACTTGCGGCCCACCTCATGCCTAACAAAGCCTGGCTCCAATTCCACCCTCCCTGCCCACCCAGTGCCCCACGGCCTGGCGCTGGCTCTCAGATGCACACCTACCACTAAAGTCTGTCCTGCTCCACTCCGCCTGTGCTGGGAACACAATGGTGGCTCAGGGAGGCAGTGTCTGCAAAGCCCCAGAGCAGGGGCGCTGATGCCTGGCCCAGCAGGCCCTACCTGGAGCATCGTAGCGGTCCACCTCCTTGTAAGACACAGACATCACAGGGTGCTTGAGCTTTTCTCGGAAGTCCGTGATGGTCTGGTAGACCAGGAAGACAGCCACAGCCATGAGCAGCAGGTAGATGAAGATGAGCAGAACCGAGAAGACATTCTTCAGGCAGGTCTTGCTGAAGCGGATGCTGCTGGAGGCAGATTCGCTGTCCACACCTGCCCACAGGACAGCAGAGTCACCAGAGCATCCAGCCATGGTCTGCTACCACCAGGCCCTCACCTACCTTACAGAGGAGGCAAGGCTACCTCATCACAAAGGGTACCTAGACACATCCGCTCCATACCACCCCTCCTAGCCAAGGCCACCAACGTTACCACATTTACCGTCTGCAGGGACTGGTGGTCTCAGTCAGACTCACATGCTCTCCTACCCCCACCCCACCCCTCTTCTTAACAACTTTCCCATCTTTCAGTCCTGGAACTACTCATATCTGGTGGTGTTGTGTTCCCCAAAATATTGTGCACCCTAATAAACTTATTTGGGGTCAGAGAACAGAACAGTCACTAGATATAGAGGCCAGAAAATGGTGGCACACACACCTTTAATCCTATCACTTGAGAGGCAGAGATCCATCCAGATATCTGTGAGTTTAAAGCCACACTGGAAACAGCCAGGCATGGTGACTCACACCTTTAATCCCAGGAAGTGATGGCAGAAAGCAGAAAGGTATTTAAGGTGTGAGAACCAGGAACTGAGGCAGGTTAAGCTTTTAAGCTTTGAGCAACAGTTCAGCTGAGATACATTTGGATGAGAACTCAAAGACTTCCGGTCTGGGGAGGAAACAGGATTAGCTGAGGAACTGGTGAGGTGAGGTAGCTGTGGCTTGTTCTGCTTCTCTGATCTTCCAGCGTTCACCCCAATACCTGGCTCAGGTTTGATTTTATTAATAAGACCTGTTAAGATTCGTGCTACACATATCTGCCATTCCTAGGCCTGTTCTGAAGCACTGTTCATAACCAACTCTGACCTGTCTTCACTTAGAAATGCCTTTTCCCAAGGAAACCTCCTCTTGGTGGCTAATCGGCAGGGTCTCCGTGCTGAGCAGTGCACTCCTGTCCCTCTGCTATGGGATCCAGACACCATACAACCAGCAACCACCTGTCACCGCTGCCTCGTGACATGACGGACTGTGTCCTCTCAAACCCCTCCTTCCCTGAGGTGCTTCCTGCCCGGACACCAGCACTGTGGGGCCTTGACCTCAGACACGGCGGTGCCAGGCCTGGGGGTTCCTGATAAGAGCCACCCAGGACGGTGCTTGCTACGGCAGCCTGCATTCACCTTCCCATGATGCTTCTGCCCTTCAGCTCACACCACAGCTCCCTGAGGGAAAGGCCTGCTGTCTCTGTGACTTCCAACAGGGACCAAGTGGCGTGGTCACACCACCTTCCTCAGATGACCACGGTAAGATCTGAACAATGTACTGAAGTTTAATGAAGGCATTAAAGAATGGGCAAACGCAGAGGAGAATATCACCGTCTGGAGATAAGCATGGCCTGTGAGTGCCTCACGTTTTGCCTGAGGTTCATACCAACCCCCTAATGACATGGTTCAGGGTGCCAGAGTTCAGGGCTAAATGTGGGAAAATTCTGAAGGTAGGTGAGTCCCAGAGGTGAGGTCCCTAATTCTGCAAATGACTGATATGCTCAAATCATTGGCTGGGGACCCCAAGGGCCGGGGGAAGCAGAGCTGAAGTTTGAAGAGAAATGGGTGATTCCAGCGGCCACCATGAAAGGCAGTCAGCGCCTCAGAGCTTCCGCCCTGCTGTGCTGAGACGAAAGTACTTCAGACCCACAGCAGAATCCAGACCTACAGCTGTATCACTGCTCTCCTCGGTCTGCCCAGGAGACAAGCCTCAGGAGACTGGGGCTTTCCAGAGAGAACTGGCCCAGGCAGGAGGGAGGATCTGCAGTCAAAGTGAGCACCATCTGCCAATGGGCTGCCCAGATAGGAAGTGTCCTGAGGAGAAAGCAGCATGGCCTGCCTGCTTGGCTGCTTCCTGAGTGAGTACTGCCAATCCCTGCTAACGCCTAACTTCAGCTTCCCAGGCCTTCCAACCTAGACAGAACGCCAGCAGCTCTCGAGGAAGCTTCCAGGTTCCTAGCACCAGGGGGACTGCTGAGGCACCAAGCTCTGTGGACGAAGTCTCTCCCAGGTTCTGTGCCTCTCCTGCACAGACAGCCACTGCTGGACTTCATCACGTAAGCCTGTCTACAAATGCTTTTACACACACACACACACACACACACACACACACACACACACACACACACACACATTCTATTAGTTCTGTTCACCTAGAAGAACATGCCTAACACACCAGTGTTCAATTAAAAATTACTAGACATGAGGGGCTGGAGAGATGGCTCAGCAGTTTAGAGCACCTTCTGCTCTTCCAGAGGACCTGGGTTCGATTCCTAGCAGCGACAGGGTAGCTCACAATCATCTATAACTCCAGTTCCAGGTAATCCAACACCCTCTTCTGACCTCCACTGGCACCAGGCACACATGTAGCGCACAGACCTATATACAGGCAAAACACTAATACATACAAAATAATAAAGATGTGTTTTAACTACTAGACATGGGAAGAATAAAAGGTGATGTGACTCAGGACCGGCAGACACGGCTCAGCAGGGAAAAGCATTTGCCACAAGCCTAACAGCATAAGATCCATCCTCAGACCCACATGATGGAAGGAGGAAAGAACAACTTCTGCAAGCTGTCCTCTGACCTCTATCCGTGTGCCATGGCACGTTTGTATGTGCACATGCACACACGCACACGCACACACACACACACACACACACACACACACACACACACGAGTATGCACGCATGTGTACACACTAAATGTTTAAAGATAAAAGGAAAAGAAAATACGACATAGTCAAGGAAAAACAAGCATCCACAGAGATTAACTCAGATAAGCTGCCCACTGGGCCACCAAGCATGGGAAGGTTGTGTGCCTGCTCCATGGTGCTGTTTCTCCCTACGTCCATTTCACTTCCTGTTGCACGGACCCTAATTGGTTTTAATAAAAACCCAGAGCCAGATATCAGGGTGAAAGCTGAAAGATCAGAGAAGCAGAGCAAGCTACAGCCACCACCTCTCACCTCACCAACTCCTCAGCCTAAAAGCCGGAGTTCCTGTCTCCTCCCGCCTTATACTCCTTTCTCTGCCCAGCCATATCACTTCCTAGTGCTGGGATTAAAGATGTGTGATCCCAAGTGCTGGAATTAGAGGTGTGTGCCATCACTACCTGGCTTTGTTTCTTTCAGACTGGATTAATCTCATGTAGTCCAGGGTGGCCTTGAACTCACAGATCTCTGCCTCCCGAAAACTAGCATTAAAGGTGTGTGCCACCACGGCCTGGCCTCTGAGTTTAACCTGGTGGCTTGTTCTGTCCTCTGATCTGCAGGCAGACAGCACCCGGTCTCCAGCATCGTTCTCCCTGGTTAACAGGCTGTGGCTGTGCGGCCCTCGCTCCTGCCTTCTTCACCACCAAGGGGGACGCAGAGGAGCGTGTCTGCTTCCTGGGCAGCATAACCGCTCCCGCCCGCCCGCCGAGTGCTCTCTGCAGAGTTTCTAACAGCCCTGTAACCAACGTCATTGTTTCCTACCAAGCAAGGCTCTCAGAGCTGTGAGCATCCGGGCTTCTCAAACAGTCAGAAGCCCAACCCCAAACTCCACATTGGCTCCTGCTCCCGATCAGGTCATGAGTCTGCTCTTTCAGTTCAGAAAATAAGAAAATAAAGTATTTTCTGTCAGGATTCTCCGGGTGCCGCAGGCTCAGGTCAGCCAGACCCTCTCTGCAGTCTCCGCTCCTGCTGCCCTTCTCTCCACCCTAAACTCGTTAGAACGAGGTGAACAAGCTGCAAGAAGCTACTGCACTGCCCAGCACAGCAACGTCACACAACAAACCAACGCGCCGAGGTGAGTTTTCAAGAGGCCAATTACTGCGGAGGCCACCAGGTACGGCAGAAGTAACTGGTCCACTACACACAAGTCCTCACACTGGACCAAAAAAGATGCAAACTCAAGGTTACATTATGCTTCCAAAAGAGTGTGATTATTAGCAAGAAGTCCCAAAGAAACCCAGATAGATAAAATGCTTGGTAAAGGATTCAAAATGTGATTAAATAGTTCAGTGTAGCTGGGAAGACAACACAGGATGTGAATAAGAAACGTGGGGGCAGCGAGAGGATGCAGAGAGAAAGGCACAGAGCTGCTCATCTTTCTTAGTGCTTGTGAAAAACATTAAGGGAACAGAAACCTATTCAAAACAGGAGAGAAAACCGTCCTAATCTCGGGAAGATGTGGACACTGATGTTCAAAGACTTTAGGAGCCCAAACAGACATGACTAGGAGAGATCGCCATGGCATGTTCTGGTGCAGACATGACTAGAAGAGACATCTAACCATGGCATGTTATGGTGCAGGCATGACTGAGAGACATCTAACCATGGCATGTTATGGTGCAGACATGACTGGGAGACATCTAACCATGGCATGTTATGGTGCAGACATGACTAGAAGAGATCTCCACCATGGCATGTTATGGTGCAGACATGACTGGGAGATATCTAACCATGGCATGTTATAGTGCAGACATGACTGGGAGACATCTAACCATGGCATGTTATGGTGCAGACATGACTAGAAGAGATTTCCACCATGGCATGTTATGGTGCAGGCATGACTAGGCAACATCTAACCAGGGCATGTTATGGTGCAGACATGACTGGGAGACGTCTAACCACAGCATGTCATAGTAAAACTGCCAAAAGCACAAGACCGAGCTGTAAAATCTGCAAGACAAAAGTCACACTAAGGACATCCCCCTTAGACCAACAGCAGACCCCTCGGTGGAAACCCTGCAACCAAGGGTTATTATACTATGCAATCTACTCTTCAAGAATATGGGAGAAATAAAGGCCTTCCAAGACAAAAAACTGAAAGAATCCATGTCCACAGAGCAGCCTTACGGAAGCTCAAGGCAGCCTGTGTTAGCCAGCTGCATGTCCCCGTGATTGCATGCCTCAGTGGGACAACTTACAGGCTCCCAAGTCTTAGGTTGCTCTGTGTAGAGCAGGGCAGTGGCTCACCTCGGAGTATCAGGAAGCAGAGAGAGGGTGCCGTGCTGTGGCTTCCTCCCCCCCACCCCCCCAACCCCCCAACCCCGTGCTCTTGTGGGCTGCGTGTAGGGTGGGTCTTCCCCACTGATTCCTCTTTAGGGAAGCATGTCACAGACACCCAGAAGGAGTGTGCTTCTCCGGTCTCCTTGGCACTTCTCAAAGTCATCACCAATCAAGATTAACCATCATAAAGCCTGACAGCTATGAGAAAGAGAAATCCCACTGGAAGAGGGAAACTCAGAAGGAACCAACATTGCCGGGGCAGCAAGAAAGCACCAAACACAGCAGCCAGCAGAGCAGAGGGAGGAAAGGCGCCGAAAACAGCGGGAGAACCGCAGACGCTGGGAACGATCCTTGTTCTGCAGCAGCCATGCTGACCGGGAGGGACAGGTGGCTCAGTGAGGGAGGGGAGCATGCAGGTAATCCTTCGCCTTTGCCATTGGCTCCTCTCACAGGCCCCCATGTCAAATTCCATTCAGTCCTTTCCTGCCATCATGGAAAGAAACTCCTTCCCAGAGCAATTAAAGAACCCAATGCCTGTTGTAAAAATCCACACTGCTCTGGATGATAGAACAGCTTTAGAAAATAAAACAAAAATTTAAGGAGAAACCATAAATCAAAACAGATAAAGTTTAGAAAAGGGAAACTCCCTAAAGTTAGGATTGGGGAAGGGTTTTGCTTTTGTCTTTTAGAGGGATGAAGGCTAAGGAATCTGAAGACCACTGGACAAATGAGACATCTGAAGAAAAAGGACAAATCATTCAGAAAACTTGTCCAACGAAAAAGATTTTCTGCAGTGAACCATGAACTATGACCATGCCTAACAGCGACCTTTGAAGTTTCCAAAAAGATGATAGGACCCCACAATGATTTTTCCACATGGATTATGATAATGCCACTAATCTGAAAAACACCACCAAGATCGGCTTGGACTACAAACTGCTCAGGACAATTTCAAGGTGGCTAGCTGAGAAGATCCAGCCTCATAGAGTACTCTAGCCAGGATTTAAGACAAGCCCTGCACTTTCCCATTACACAGAGACTGGACAACAAATGATACAACTACCTCTCCCGGGACTTGACAATTAACCCAAAATTTTCTTTTCAGAATCCCCTAAAGATGCCTTCACTCCCATACAGCAGGAAGTAATTATAAGAACATGACACCCACATTCCCAAAAGGTGGGGTGGGTGATTTTTGGTCGTTCAATGAGTTATGGATATTTGTCATTGTTTTGGTGGTTGATTACAAGTTGTTATTGCTAATGGTCAGGAAAAAAAGCTAAACAATCGAGATTAGATTCAAGGTTCTTGTTTGGAAAAAAAAAAAAGAAAAAAGAAAAATTGGATACAGATATGATAGGACAAAAGGGTAAATTATTGAATCTATTCTGAGAAGAAAAAAGGGAGAATATGGATATGATAAGATAAAAAGGTAGATTATTGAATTTACCTTTAAAAAGCAACTACTAGTTTTAAATATTTTACATTGGATTGGATTTTTGCATACTGTATACAAATTTTGTATACTGATACACACGCACATTCACACACACAGGAGTCATGACAAGAGCTGCGTGCACACATTTACACACACAGGAGTCATGACAAGAGCTGCGTGCACACATTCACACACACAGGAGTCATGACAAGAGCTGCGTGCACACATTACACACACAGGAGTCATGACAAGAGCTGCGTGCACACATTCACACACACAGTCATGACAAGAGCTGCGTGCACACATTCACACACACAGGAGTCATGACAAGAGCTGCGTGCACACATTCACACACACAGTCATGACAAGAGCTGCGTGCACACATTCACACACACAGGAGTCATGACAAGAGCTGCGTGCACACATTCACACACACAGGAGTCATGACAAGAGCTGCGTGCACACATTACACACACAGGAGTCATGACAAGAGCTGTGTGCACACATTCACACACACAGTCATGACAAGAGCTGCGTGCACACATTCACACACACAGGAGTCATGACAAGAGCTGCGTGCACACATTCACACACACAGTCATGACAAGAGCTGCGTGCACACATTCACACACACAGGAGTCATGACAAGAGCTGTGTGCACACATTCACACACACAGGAGTCATGACAAGAGCTGCGTGCACACATTCACACACACAGGAGTCATGACAAGAGCTGCGTGCACACATTACACACACAGGAGTCATGACAAGAGCTGCGTGCACACATTCACACACACAGTCATGACAAGAGCTGTGTACACACGTTCACACACACAGGAGTCATGACAAGAGCTGCGTGCACACATTCACACACACAGGAGTCATGACAAGAGCTGCGTGCACACATTCACACACACAGTCATGACAAGAGCTGCGTGCACACATTCACACACACACAGTCATGACAAGAGCTGTGTGCACACATTCACACACACAGGAGTCATGACAAGAGCTGTGTGCACACATTCACACACACACAGTCATGACAAGAGCTGCGTGCACACATTACACACACAGGAGTCATGACAAGAGCTGCGTGCACACATTCACACACAGAGTCATGATAAGAGCTGTGTGCACACATTCACACACAGAGTCATGACATGAGCTGTGTGCACACATTCACACACAGGAGTCATGACAAGAGCTGTGTGCACACATTCACACACACAGGAGTCATGACAAGAGCTGTGTGCACACATTCACACACACAGGAGTCATGACAAGAGCTGTGTGCACACATTCACACACACAGGAGTCATGACAAGAGCTGTGTGCACACATTCACACACACAGGAGTCATGACAAGAGCTGCGTGCACACATTCACACACACAGGAGTCATGACAAGAGCTGCGTGCACACATTCACACACACAGTCATGACAAGAGCTGCGTGCACACATTCACACACACACAGTCATGACAAGAGCTGTGTGCACACATTCACACACACAGGAGTCATGACAAGAGCTGCGTGCACACATTCACACACACAGGAGTCATGACAAGAGCTGTGTGCACACATTCACACACAGAGTCATGACATGAGCTGTGTGCATACATTCACACACACAGTCATGACAAGAGCTGCGTGCACACATTCACACACACACAGTCATGACAAGAGCTGCGTGCACACATTCACACACACAGGAGTCATGACAAGAGCTGTGTGCACACATTCACACACACAGGAGTCATGACAAGAGCTGCGTGCACACATTCACACACACAGGAGTCATGACAAGAGCTGCGTGCACACATTCACACACAGAGTCATGACATGAGCTGTGTACACACGTTCACACACACAGGAGTCATGACAAGAGCTGCGTGCACACATTCACACACACAGTCATGACAAGAGCTGCGTGCACACATTTACACACACAGGAGTCATGACAAGAGCTGCGTGCACACATTCACACACACAGGAGTCATGACAAGAGCTGCGTGCACACATTCACACACACAGGAGTCATGACAAGAGCTGCGTGCACACATTCACACACACAGGAGTCATGACAAGAGCTGCGTGCACACATTCACACACACAGTCGTGACAAGAGCTCCAGCGTGGCTCAGGAGTTACAAGCACTTGCTGTTCGACAGGACCCAAGTTCAACTACCAGCCCTCCCTGCAAGCGGCTCACCACTGCCTATAACTCCAGCTCCAGGGATCCAACACCCTCTTCTGGCCTCCCTGGGCAGCTTCTCACATACATGTGTACATATAAATAATAAATGGAGCCAGGCAGTGGTGGGGCACACCTTTAATCTTAGCACTCAGGAAGCAAAGGCAGGCAGATCTCTGTAAGTTAGGGGCCAGCCTGGTCTAAAGAGTGAGTTCCAAGACAGCCAGGGCTGTTACACAGAGAAACCCTGTCTCAAAAAACAAAAAACAAACAAACAAACAAAACAAAACAATCTAAATAAGCAACTTAATGCTGCACCTCAAGGAACCAGAAAAATAAAGAACCAAGTCCAGGTCTTGGGATAGCTCAGCAATTAAGAGCACTTGCTGCCCTTGCAGAGGATGTTTCATTTCCAGCATCCAGAGAAGGGCAGATAACCACCTGTAACTCCAGCTGAAGAGGATCCAACACCCTCTTCCAGCTTCCTCAGAGCCCCCCATGCATGCATATACTCACACACAGACACGTGTATATTCACAGAAATCAAAATAAAATTTCAGGTGGATGAAACAATGAATTCCTTTTTAAAAAATTAAAAGAACTAAATCCAAAGTTAGGAAAAGAGTTAGCAGAGATCACAGAATATGTAAATAGAAGCTAAAGAAAGAGCGCAGGGCAGGGGAAGTCACCAGTCACCACTGTGATCCCAGCACTCAGGAAGGCAGGAAAGGCCACCCTCCCCTACATAACAAGGGAGCCTGAGATACATCAGACCCCGTCTCAAAAAAACAAAAATAAATAACATGAAGAAAGAAGAGGAATATTATGTGATCCAGCAATACACCAACGTACCTGGAGAAGATGAAATCTGTATTTCATCTTCTGTATTTGCTGCAGGCCTAGTCACAAAAGCCAAGAATTGGAACCAATCAAAAGGTCTGGGGCTGGGGAGATGGCTCAGCCACAATCAAGGAGGTGGACCGGAGCCCAATCCCTAGGACTGGAAATGTCAAAAGTCTGCTGGGCCATGCCTGTAATCCCAGAGCTGGAGAGGTTGCGATGCCATCTCCCTGGGGCTCGCTGGCCAGCCAGTCTTGCCTACACTGTGAGCTCCGGCCAGTGAGAGACCCTGTCTCAAAAAGACACAGTAGAGACAAGGAGTGGCGTGGATCTTCAGTTGCCCAGGAGACCCAACTGTGGTGAGCCACATCTGGAAGCTGAGAACTGACCTCCTGGTGCTGATCCTCGGTGGTCGGGAAGGGTTGGAAGAGTGAGGGAAACTGGTCACGTTTGGTCACCCTCATCTGAGCAGATCAATTACCAGATAACCATCTAGAAGTTTACCGCAGTCTGGTGACTCCCTGCCTCATGGAGTAAATGTCAATCAGAAGAGAACACAGCGAGGACTATCCACACATTTACTCAGATAAACCAAAATCTGTCAGGGTAGGATTAAAATTCCAAGTCATCCTCAGAGAGTTCAAGACCAGCCTGGGCTAGCTACATAAGACCTTATCTAAACAGGAAGTTTGAATCTTCATGCGCAAAGACACTTGCAAGCCCAATAGCCTGACTTCAATTCCTGGAACCCACACAGTGGAAGATCTGACGGCCACAAGTGGTCCCCGACTTCCACAGTGCCCACCCCACCCTCTCTCACACAAAACGAATGTTCTAAAATAAAAAGCCACCAGTCAGTAGGTGGAGTAGGGGTCAGAGTGCCTGAGTCTGCTTCCATGCTTCACCCAGCCGGAGTCTGCGGTTCTCATGTACCAAATGAGGACTTCACCTTGCAGAGTTCTTGTGAGAATTAAACGTGGTGTGTGGGGGGCAGAGGTGGGGAGGGGGGGGCTGGAAGGGGGCAGGGGAGCTGGCACGGCAGAGCCTGGCATGGAAGAGCAGTGGGAAACAGTAACTACTTTGCCTCCTTCCTCGGTCTCCTGCAAGCATTGAGCAGAATCACAGGACTTCCTCTCCCCACAGACAGAGGAACCCAAAGAACAGGACCCACTCCCGAGCCCACGCAAGGAGCCGGAGCCAAGAGTGGCTCCGTCCACTCACTCACACTGACTAGCCATGGCTAAGGTGAACAGCTGTGTCTGCCGTCACCAGGCTTCACTGGAGAAGAGAGAGACGTCGGTGACAAACCTCTGCAGCCGCAATACTGCAGGGGACAGGAGCACAGAGGACAGGGGCAGTATTGGAGGGTGGGGCCTGACCCTGTCAGCGGGAGCCGAGGACGACTGGGCATTAACTAGGAGAGGAAGGGAAGAGCCGCCGGCCCCCTGGAGCCTGGCAACCTAAGCTCAACCACAGGAGCCCACATTAAAGGTGGACGGCGAGAATGAAGTCCACGGAGTTGTCCTTTGGCCTCCGTGCACACACCATGGCCTTCATGCCCTCACATATCATGTGCCCCCCCATGATAATAATTTAAACGTTAAAAGGGGGTTGGCCGAAGAGGTGGCTCTCAGCGGAACAGAGAGGACCCAAGTCCCCTTCCCAGCATCCATGTCAGGTGCTCACAACCATCTCAATGCCAGCTCCTGGGAACCCGGTAGCCTCGTCTAGCTTCCACAGCATCCTCACACATGTGGCAGACACTTACACAGACACATACATAATAAAAATAAGTCTTTTAAAAAGGAGATTGAGAATGTCAGAAAGAGAAATAAAATAACAAGGATGGCCTCTGCTGGGCAGTTGGGCTTTAGGACACAAGGCCGAGGTCAGGGAAAGCACTGGACCAAGCATGGATGCATGGGAGTTAAGCCTAGGTAGAGTCTGAAGCGGGGCCAGGCCTAGGTGAGCTCACCCACCGGAAGCAGGACTGGAGGGGCCTCAAAGGAGCTCTTCTCCTACAGGACTCTGAGACAGGATCAGGACCTTAGAGTCATGCTGGCCAGCACCTCCTCAGGGAAAAGGGAGCCCTGGCCTCAGGAACTTGTTCAAACCCACTATCAAGACCGCAGACCTTGAGAGGCACATCCTCCATCCGGAGGCTGATTAAATATGTAGAGCTTTAGAACCGGAGAAGACCTCGAGACCCAACACCAGGGCACACGTGTGGGGGAGAGGAGGCTGCCACTCCCTCCACTGGCAAGGCGCCTGGACTGGGCCGCCAGCAGCAGCCACGGCGCTGGCCAGCAGCAGCCGCACACAGCCAATGTCCAGCGCCCTGAATCCACTCACCTGGCAAGGCCCCTGCACCTTGGACTTGGGCTGGCTCCTTGTCCCGCTCATCCACCTGCTCTGAGTTCTCAACGACCTGGTCCAACTCCTCGCTGAGCTAAAGGAGAAGAAAGGGGTGAGCAGCCTGGCGGGGCAGCCTTGCCTTTTCCAGGCTAAAAAGCAGAAGCCCCATCCACATAATTGTCACATAGGCACAAAGACCGCACGACACAGGATGTGTGAGGCTGATTCCACAGTCTTCTCTCACAGCCTGAGGCTGGGAAACTGCAGTAAAGGTTTCGGCAGGGCTGCCTCCCTGGGTTGTGAGGGAGACCGGTCCCCAGCCTCTCTCCTAGTTTCTGTGCTAGCCAGCAATCCCTGGCATTCTCGGCTTATAGCTGTGTCCGATGCCTAACCCTGCCTCCATCTTCACAAGGCCCCCACCAGGGTGTGCCCCTCTGGGGGTGCGCCTTTAAGGACACTCACCACGCTGGATTGGAACCCAGTACATCCTGTCTTTGTGTGATACACCTGAGTGACGATTTCCAATTCCAAATAGGGCAAGAACTGGAGTTACACTTCAATATCTCCCTCTGGGAAACGCCAACCCACAGCCAGAGTCAGTCAAAGAAGCAGGAGTCACGCCACCTTGGTCTAGTTTCAAAGCCCATGGTCTTAACCACTTCCCAGAGGAAGAGGAAATGGGGCTTAGAGTCTCCTCAGAGAGAACGGGATCAGCGAAGCTGGTGTCAGGGCTCTGTGGGCGCTAAAGCCCACAGATGTGGGCGCGAGCGACAGAACGGGGTGATGGCTGTGCAGGTAACAGCATTAATTAGCAGCAGGGTACCGGGCAACCACAACCTCAGTGTTCTCACCTGACCTGTCGGATGGGGAAATCTTGGCACTGAGAAAGCAGAGATTAGGGTCAGCGTCCTAACGCTTTGGGAAGCAGGCAGGGGAAGTCAGTTTAGAGGGATTCCATCCAACTGGAGGGAAGAGCTTTTCCCAGGCTCACAGTGTTATCAAGTAAAGTTACTTCCCCTCCTCTGAGACAGGGTCGCATGTAACCCAGGCTGGCTTCAAACCCACTATAGTGGAGAATGACCTTGAGTCTCTGACCCTTTTACGTCCACCTACTAAGTGCCGGGATTAAGCACTAAGTGCTGCAGCTGGGCTACAAACACCTCCGGCCCTCAGAGATCTTTCACATTCATCCCAGATGACTTAAGTACAAAGTCTCAAGGGAGACAGTGGTCCCAGGAAGACTGGAACTCCTCAGAGCCAAGCCTGCCCAAGTCACCCTGACCCAGGCCTGGCAGCAATTCCCCTTCCTCCCAATTCCCCGTCCTGACACACAGCAGCCATCACAAGTCTTTGCCTGTCCCCCGGCCAAACTTCTCAGAAAGCCCCATCCTGGAGCACCAAACCCACCCCTCAGCAGACACCTAACTCCGTCAGGTCCACTCTCAAAACAATCCAGGCAATAAAGACGCAGGCCAGTCTTCTCGGGACTTCAAAACAGGGCCCTTCCAGGGCCTTCTACCCATCGGGCATGACTCCAGTGAACACCCGATTCCACCTGTGGCCTAGCTCTCCAAGCAAGACAAAAGCCTGTGCTTCGATAAATTATCTTATAAGCCCTGCTAAGTAAGGAGATAGCGGCCATGTGTGGCTGAGCGCGGACCTTTGAAGCCAAGACCCCCAAACTCCCCAGAAGCAGGAGCTGGCAGCATCCTGTTGCTCACCCGGGGTCACTAACTCAACCGGGCGCTGAGCTCAGCACTCTGCCAGCTCGTTTGGAGGCCGAGAGTTTCCAGTGTGGCCAGAGCCTCCGTGGGTGGAGATGGCCACCGGGACAATCTGCTGAGCTGCGGAAACATGCTGAGGAGCTTGGGCTGCCCCGGGTGGACAAGGTCTAACGGTGTGGAGACGCTACACCGCCTCGAGCAAACCTGGAGAGTGGCGGCAGACGGCCTAGGATGCGGCGCCGCGGAAAGACACCAAGGGCAGGACCGGGGCAGCCCCACGACAGAGGGGCACCAGGGGCCCGGAGCGAGCGGGGCTCGGCAAGGGGAAGACCGAGGCTCGGGCGACAGACAAAGAACTGCAAGGGTCGTGGGGCCGTGGAGGCGACGGGGAGCCGCGGAGGAGCGGCCGGCCACGCGCTTTCTCCACAGCCAGAGGCCAGGGTCCCTGTCATCCCGCGTGCGGGGACCACGCAGCAGCTCCACCTGCTGCAGAGCCCGCACGCCACGGAGTGCCAATCATCCACCTGCGCGGGGGTCCGGGTGCCCTGCCCGCCTCCCGCGCCCGCCCGGCTCGCACCTCCTGGTAGGATGTGGAGAGGTCCTGTCGGATCATGGCACTAGCCTGCTGCGGCTCACCAGGGACCGCGACGCCGCGGAGGCGCGCGCTCCGAGATGTGCCCGCTCCACTAAGATAGACCAGCTCGGTCTACCGCCGAAGACCAGGCGTGGCGGCGCTCGGCGCGTGCGCACCTCCTGCTGCCGCCGGGCCCGCGCGGGCGACGCTGGGAGATGTAGTTCTGTGTGCCCGGAGAGGCTGTGAGAAGATCAACCTCCTGCCAGAGAGGCACGCATGAGTCTTACACTTCCTCTCTTTGTCAGGCAGAGGAACTGAGTGCCTGAATGCAGCGTGGCATGGGGTCCAAGTCAGCTGGGTCGGAGCGCCCAGTAACGGGAAGAGGAAACTTGTGGTTTATAATAGGAATAAATGTCCAAAGAGCCCTGTATTACTAAGCTCACCGTGGACTTCTGTCTTGATTCTTCAAGGCATCCTGCAACGGGAACGTTTTTCTTACAGATTAAGAAATTGAGATACTGGGGATACTTTGTATCAGAAAGGATTGGGAGAGAGTGGTGATCAAGTTAGTTCATCTGGGAAAAGAGCAACAAAATTCTGAGGGGGCAGAGGAGGGAGAGACAGTGTCTCCCTTTGTAGCTCAAGCTGGCCTTGAATTCATAGGCAGTAACCATGCCTCAGCTTCCTAAGTCCTAGGGTTACACCTTTCCCTAATCATATAATCTTTATTCTTTTTTAAAAAAATATTTATTTACTTATTTATTTATTGTGTGTGTGTGCCTGAACGTATAATTGTGCATCTCCTGTGTGCAGGTGACCATGGAGGCCAGAGAGGGAATCACACATCCCAGCCTCCTATGTAGTGCTGGGAACCAAACCCAGGTCCTCTGCAAGGGTAAAAAGTGCTCCTAACCACTGAGCCATCTCTTTAGCAGGTTCCCTCATTCTCAGGTTGCGCACTTGGAAGTCTAGCTCTGCCTCTCACCCACAATTTTCTTGCCACGTTCTGAGCCCTCCTTTTGTCTACCACTGCAGCCAACACCATAGTTCCACAGTACTTTGTAAGAAACAAAAAGAGTCATCCGCAAACACCTACATACCTGTTCAGCCTTGAGCCACAAGCTCTAAATGCGGGGAGAACGGAATGTCTGTGCTGTGACTGGGTGGACTTGAGGACCACATCTTCCTCCTCTCCCTGACGGGAGCCACTCAGCCGTGAAGCAGACAGAGGTTGCTTATTAAACCTCAGCGAGCATTGCTCTGTGTGCCCTGTGCAGCTGCAGCTTGGCGGCCCCGCCCCCGACCTACTCATGACACTTGACTGCCAACCACATCAGAGGAGCCTGGAACTCTTGTATCTCTAGGTGTTTAACAGCAGCAGCAGCTAGTAGAGCCCCCAGACAAGCAAGAGCAGCGGCGGGTGGCTCCCTCTGGAGCAGCAGCTCTCACCCAGGCCTCAGGTAACAGGACCCTTAGCTATGGGGTCCTGTTCCACACATAGTTATACGTGTAGCTCTTACATACACCTAGGTACCAGGACCCTTCGCTCTGCAATATTACCCCTCTTACTAGGCACAGTAGGGCAGAGTTCCTCAGCCTTGACGACAGCCTGTATTCCAGCTCCTGAACTTAGGGAGTCTGAGACTCTTGGCCCTCCGGGCCTGATGGCTCCTGGAAGTCTCCCGTACCGAGGTCCTACAGTTTCCTTTCTCAGGCTTGCGTTGTCTAGACTTGCTCTCCACTCTCTACCTTTGTTGTCTTTGTCCCTGTGCTGGCCACTGTCTCCAACTGTCCAGCGGCTTCTCCGTTAGCTGCCGAGCAGCTGGCTAGCCTTCTGACCACTCAGCTTTGCCTGTTGCTGCTCCCTTGTCTCTACGGCTGCAGCTGTGGTCCTCCGGTTTCCAGCTCGGCCCGCACCACTAGAAGTAGGCAATAAGACCACTAAGGAAAGCTTCTCATTGGGCCTAATGTTGGGACACCAAGGGAGGCGGCACGTGGCACACCATGGGAGAGGAGTCCTCTCACCACGTGAGCCGAACAGTGTTTATATAGTCAGAGAAGGGATTCCAGTCACAAAAGACTTCACATGCAAATGAAAGTTTGTGTTGTTTTTTTTTTAAAGACTTATTTATTATGTATACAGTATTCTGTCTGCACATATCCCTGCAGGCCAGAAGAGGGCACCAGATCTCATTACAGATGGTTGTGAGCCACCATGTGGTTGCTGGGGATTGAACTCAGGACCTTTGGAAGAGCAAGCAGTGCTCTTAACCTCTGAGCCATCTCTCCAGCCCGAAAGTTTGTGTTTTCACCAATCACGTATCCACCTGCTGGGCCACCAGGTGGGAGTGCTCTTCATCAACATGGTTACCCAGAGTTCCACAAGGCTGTGACAGCAAGTAGTATGTCAAGGATGGTGGGAAACAACCCTAGCTGAGGCTGCACCTTCAAGAGCCAAAGCAATGGATTGCAATAGCTGGACAGTTTTCTAAGGCTCCCGTGGAGTGTTCAGAATGGCTGGTGCTGCCATAAGGTAGTCAGCTGGCTATCTAACTGACAGTCTTTCTGCCTAAGACAGCCAGGGCAGCCCAACTGGGGCTGTTTATGGCATCCAGTTGCCCCCACCCTGTAAATGCCTTTGTTTATTTATCAGAATCGAGCATCAGAGGGAAGACTTAAGAACTTAGCAGATGTTTGATAAAAGTTTAACCATTCTCAACCACCTGCCCAGAGTACCAGAGAGAAGTTGGTTCCTTTTGTTTGTCTTAACTCTCACTCTCCCCTGCCCTAGGTCCTCTCCTCCCACATCTGTTAAATGGGCCAGTATACAGACAATACACACTTGATCATAGCCCAAAGCCCGAGAAGCAGCTGTAGACAGTGTGTATGGCAGCTAACACAGAGTAGGTACTCAACAAGTGTTGGTTATGTTTATTAGTGGGATTCTGGCTCATGTATCTCACTTAATAAGAGCTCACAGCACTGGTTGGTTTTTATGTCAACTTAACACAAGCTTGAGTAGTTTTGGGGGAGGGAACTTCAATTGGAAACCTGACCCCACCAGATCGGCCTATGGGCAAAGCTGTGGTGCATTTTCTTCACTGATGATAGATGTGGGAGAGCCCAGCTCATTTGGACAATGCTACCTTGGGCTGGTGGTCCTGGGTTCAATAAGAAAGCAGGTTGATCAAGCCATGAAGAGCAGGCCAGTAAGCAGCACTTCTCCATGGCATCTGGTTCAGCTCCTGCCTCGATTTCCCTGGATGGTGGATTTAGAAGCTGTAGGGTGAAATAAACCCTTTCCTCCCCAAGTTACCTTTAGTCATGATGTTTTATCACAGCAATAGAAACCCTAAGTAAGACATTTAGCAAACAAAAACACATGCAACTAATTAAATTTCTTACTGTGTCAATAAAAGGGTAGGTAATGGAATGTATCACACATAGGACTTTATAGCTGAAAGGAACCAGATAAACCTAGCCCAGGCATACTGGACAATGACATATTTGGAGTCAATACTAGCTAATGCAATAGTCAATTCGGTTTAACAAACACAATGTGCATGCCCACACTGGATCCAGAAGTGACTAAGACACTCAGCTCTCTCATTCCTGTGGTTCTGTTGTGTGAATGGGGAGAGGCCATAAAATAGGGTTTTCAGTCCTTGATGTCCCCAAGGCCCCTCCTCCCACCCTCCTGAGCAGTCACGCTTCAAAAGTGTGTGACTTCTCTTTTGTCACACCAGATTTCTATTTCCTCATGTAGCTTCCTGTTTGCTTGATGTATTATTAGTATGCATGTATGAGATGTTGGGTGGTGTGTGTGTGCATGCCACAGTGTGTCCATGGAGGTCCGAAGACAACTTCTTTAAAGTCTGTTCCGTTCTTCCACCTTTACACAGGTTCCGGGGTTGAACTCAGGTCTGAGGCTTGCAAGCCAAGCACTGTACCACTGAGCTATCTCCCTGCCCCCATGTCCTCTCCGCTGCCCTGGACTCCACACTCCTTTCCCAGCACACACTTTCCCTCCTGGCTTCCAGGACCCCTTGCTTCTACCCTCTTCTTTCCCAGTCTTGTCCCCTGGCTAGTCCTCCTGGCTCTACAAGGTGACCATCTTCAAAACTAGCTTCTCCATCCCCTTTCCTCTGGTTCCCTAGGGGCCAGGGAAGTGGCCATCTCATGGCTCATGGCTTCAATTACTCTCCGCCCTAGAGTCTTGTAATGAGTTTACGTCCCCTCAAAATATTTGGAAGTACCTCAGAATGTGACTTTGTTGAAAACAGGGTCATTGAAGATTTGATCGGACATCAGTAGCATAGGGTAAGCTCTATCCACTAGTACCTGTGTCCTTGTGAAAAGATGGACGGCATCTTACTTTCCCATTGCTGTTGATACTACACCATGAGCAAGGCAACGGATAAAAGGAAGCATTTAATTTGCCTTCAGTTTCAGAGGTTAGCGTCCACGGTGGAAGAGTGAGGCTCACATCACGCTTGATCTGCAACCATGAGGCAGAGAGAGAGAAAGCTCCTCCCCACCCCCACCCCAGGGACACACTTCTCCTCCATCAACATCACACTGCCTAATCCTTTCCAAACAGTTCCATCTTCTGGGACAAAGCATTCAAAGATGAGTCTATGGGAGGCATCCTCCTTCAAACCATCACACACAGTGACATGAAGGCAAGACAGGAGGACACCGTGTGAGACAGAAGCAGCCTGGTGTGACACAGCCCAGCAAGCCAAAGTGGCTCCAGTGAGTCATGTGAGGGCTCAGGTCTCCACTCCATCCCTGGGCCATGTGTGCCCTGGGACAGCTATGAACCCAGCCTGACACAAAAATCACAAACTTACTTAAAATACAGATTTTTTTTTGTAAGTTGATTGTGCAATTCTCAAACATGAACTTTGTGGATGACATGTGTCACAATATCAAGAAATTGGACACACCTATAAATCATCCAGTGTGTGGTCCTTCAGTTCAGTGGCCCTAGGAAACAAACCCACCCCCAAATGCATGCCAACACATCACTCTCTGAGGCCTGGGCTTGTATGCCACTTCACTCAGAGTCCACCTAGAGACAGCGGAGGGCAGCTAGTGAAAGCAGGTACCTGGCACCCAGATGCCCAGGTCTTGGCTCTGCTCTGACCAATCCTGTGGTCTCGGGAGTTAATGAACCTGCCTGTCCCTCGGTTACCTTATGTGTGATACAAAGTATTGCTGCCTATTTGCGATGGTTAATTTTGATTGCCAACTTGATTGTGGAGTAAGGAACCCTAGAGCACTGGTGAGATATTAGTGAGGCATTTCATCCCCGGGGGAATAAATGAGTTATCAGAAGTCTTTAGAGCTGGGTTTCCATCGAACTCAGTCCAGAGGCAGCGCTGCCTGGATGGGCAGGTCCAGGGAAAGGGAAAGGCCCAGATCATCTTTGAGGCTCCCTCTATTCTTCATGACAGAATGCAGCTGGTAAGCTCCAGCTCCCCTCCCAAGACTCCAGCCCCGAATCCAAAGGCTTCTTATTGCTCTAGTTCCAGCCAGGTGACCCACAGCCCTGACTCTCACCCTGACCACCACCTCCTTCCTTCCTGGGCCCAGTCTCCTCTGGGTCACCTCAGGCTGTCGTCTCGGTCTCTTCTGCCACCTGTGCGGCCAGCGACCTGCACCGCGGCCCTTCTGTTTTACCGTTAGACACATTAAGACATAAAGACTAGTACACAGTAGTGGGAAATAGTTTCTGTTTTCTTTTTTAATTTTATTTATTTCATGTGTATGGCATGGGATAGTCCTTTACACTGTGTGAATAAAGATTCACACAGTGATTGGCTTAATAAAGAAGCTGACTGGCCAACAGCTGGACAGGATGAGGTTGGGCGGGAGAACCGGACTAAGGATGCAGGGAAGAAGGAGGAGGGAGTCTCGGGAGTTTCGAGCAGACACAGAGAGAAGCAAGATGAACGTGCCATGTTAGAAGAAGGTACCGCCACGTGCCAGAGGGTAGATAAGAAATATGGGTTTCAGAATTTAAAAGTAGGAGTTAGTAACAAACCTGAACTATTGGCTGAGCATTTATAATTAATAATAAGTCTCTGAATGGTTATTTGGGAGCGGCTGCTGGGACACAGAGAGACTCTGCCTACAATACGGATGTTTTGTCTGCATGTATGTCTGTGCACCACGTTCGTGCCTGTTGCCCAGAGAGGTCAGAAAGGGTGTCAGATTCTCTGGGACTGGAAGTTACTGATGGTATGAGCTGCCATGTAAGTGCTGGGAATTTGAGCCCAGGTCCTCTGGAAGAGCAGCAGGGGGTCTTAAACACTGAGCCACCTCTCTGGCTCCAGTTTCTATTTTCTTTGCTGATCACAATTGCTTCCAAGTATTTTTAAAAATGACTCTGGGTTTGAGTGGCAGAGGGCACTTGGGGCACCTGGAGAATCAGGGTTCAGGTAGATTCCAGTGTGCCTGGTGGACATGTTATTCAAGTATAGGCTGATCCTTAGCTTCTCTGGGAATTGGGCCGCTAGGTGTGGTCAGTAGAAATTGCAGGAAGGAGCTTTTGATTTCAAGAGGGTCCTGACTCACAGGCCTGCAGAAGGTGAAGGAGCTGGGGCCGTCAACAGAATGCTGGAGGGCGGAGATGTTGTCAAGTTGTGTTTGGCCTGAAGGGCCTCTTCAAGGCCACAATCATGTTAGTTGCAACACAATCCCATAAAAGAACCAGGCTAGGAGGATCCCTGTAAGGTCAGCCTTGTACATACATAAACTACCGAGTGAAAACCTGGAGGCGGGTGCGGGGAGGGAGAGAGAGAGAGGAAAGAAAGGAAGGAAGGAAGGAAGGAAGGAAGGAAGGAAGGAAGGAAGGAAGGAAGGAAGGAAGGAAGGAAGGAAGGAAGGAAGGAAGGAAGGAAGGAAGAAAAAGTTAGGAAGTCAGTTGGGCCTGGTGCCACGGCCTGTAATCCAGTTTTCTGGAGGCTAAGGCAGGAGGATCATCTCCAGTTCAGAACATTACAGGCTACATAGTAGGACTTATATCAGAGAGAGAAGCCGATTATAAGGCTGGGTCCTGTCTGGCAGCGCCCCTCCCTAGGTGCCGACGGTGCTCCGCCCCACGGTCCTCCCGCCCGCTCCTTGCGGTCCATGGCGCGCCCGGCGCCCGGGTGGCGGCTGCGGCCGCTGGCGGCGCTTGCCCTGGTGCTGGCTCTGACCCAGGTGCCCACAGCCCGCTCTGGGCAGACGCCGCGCCCCGCACAGCGCGGGCCCCCGGTGCGGCTCTTCACGGAGGAGGAGCTGGCCCGCTACGGCGGCGAGGAGGTAGGCGGCGCTGCCTGGGCCGGCTGCCGTCCCCAGGCCCTAGCTGGTGGCAGGGGACCCACGCAAGGCCCTCATGCCCTACCCTGCGCTTCCCTCGCCCCGCCTTGTCGCTGTGGGTTTGAGTGCAGACCTCAGACCCTTCTGGATTTCAGTGTGAGCACGGCTGGGACCACACGGCCTAGGGTTTGTGCAGGGGCCAGCAAGAGCGCGCTCCCGGGGCTAGCGGGACTGGGGCGGGCCCAGATGATCAGCCCTTCCTTTTCCTGCCCCGGTGTCCCAGGCCTTCTGAAGCCCACCCATCAGACCCTACTTAGTGTCTAGGCCGGTGGGCATGAATGCAGAGCGGGAAACAACGCTCTCCTACATGGGCGGCTGCTTTAGGTGGGGAGGAAGCTGGGTCTAGTTTGGGAGAATTAGTTCAAGGCATTGCAGTGCTTTCCAGGAATGAGTCGTCCCCCCCCCACCCCCGGCCTTTCCTGAGGGGAACCTAAGCACTCAGTGTACAGGAGGGAAGGAAGGACCCGTGTGGATTTGCTGAATCTCTCTGTCCTGTGCTCCTAGCCTCGCCTCCATTAGCCGGCCTTACACTGACCAAATATGCAAGGGCCACTCCTAAACACCTTATGAGTTTAGGCCATAGGTTCCCAACCTGTGGGTCACGACCCCTTTGGATCAAATGACCCTTTTCACAGAGATCCCCTAAGACCATCTGAAAACACAGATATTTACATTACGATTCATAACAAAATTACAGTTATGAAGTAGCAACAAAAATAATTTTATGGTTGGGGAGTCACCACAACATGAGGAACTGTATTAAAGGGTCACAGCATTAGGAAGATTAAGAACCACTGGCACTGGTTTAGACCCGTGGGTCCAGGAGGACACAGGGATAGGAACATGATTGGGAGGGAGGGTGGGGTAGGTGGGTGGGGGCATTTGAATGGTTTTAAGGCCCCGGAGGAGGGAGCTCTTGGTGCAGATGTGTGCAGAGAACCCTGAGCAGAGCAGGCCTGCTGTCTAGCAAGGTGTCCGTTCCCCCGTAACTGATGGGGGTGTCGCACTCTGCACCGTGAGTGCAGTGTGGTTTATGTGGAGCACTACACACGGACCGTCCAGAGCAGCTGCAGAAGAATCTGGGGTTTCCGGTGGGCAGACAGGCTCTTGAGGAAAGGCATCTGGAGACTGCAGGACAAGGACTGAGAGAGACCCTGGTTTTTATATTAATTACACTATGGACTGAGACTTAAGGGTGGCGAGCCCAAAACTTGAGGAGCCAGGGGAGGAGTTGTTGGGGGCAGAGGCAGAGGAGTGCCCTGGGTAGAGTTAGCAGAGCTGTGATGTGCTGGAAATGGCTCTGGTCTACGCTTTGGGTCCAGGGGGAATTACCAATAGCCACCCCCACCCCCAATAGCATCGTGGTTTGTGTGATGCATTATTTGGTCACTCTAAAGCTTAAACCTTTGAATGGTACGTGAGCTTGCGTTCCTGCTGTGCCGTGTGATTTGGGCCAAGTCACTGAGCCTCACAGCTGCCGTATTTTCAATTGTATGGTGTTGGCATCAGGGGGGGGGGGGATATTTCTACTACAGCAGTTTGCAGATGCTGGGGCTGGCCAGCTAGGCAGGCTGGACCAGGAAGGAGGCTGGAGTTCTCCAGCAGATGGATTTCCTTCCTTCCTTCCTTCCTTCCTTCCTTCCTTCCTTCCTTCCTTCCTTCCTTCCTTCCTTCCTTCCTCCCTCCCTCCCTCCCTCCCTCCCTCCCTCCCTCCCTTCCTTCCTTCCTGGAAGGGGTTGTCAAGACGGGGGTCTCACTATGTAGTTCTGGCTGTCCTGGACTCACTATGTAGACCATGGTGGCCGAGGAATTCATAGAGATCTTAAGGCAGGCATGGCAAGGCATCACCATGCCTGCCCTGGTGGAGTTCCTTTTTCCTCAGGGAACCTCATGGCCTTTCAGTGAGTTGGCGAAGGTCACACCCACCCAGATTATCTGTGATGACTTCTCTACCACACCTGGCTGAGAACTGATAAACTTTGGTTGGTAGCACTTCTGAGTGGATGTGTAAGACTCGTCACGTGGTTACAGCGAGTTCCTCCTCTACACAGGCATTTTGTGACGCTGGAATGAGACTCGGCATGGCAATCCTTAGCCAGTGTCAACTGCCGCTAGCCTCCTTAGCTTGTGTGAAAGTTAATTGAGAACACTGAAGGAAACCTCAAGCCCAGACACTTCAGTTTTCATCTACTTTCTGTTACTTTCTCCTATCCCTAGTAGTCTGTTGATAAATCCCTGTTCTATGACCCACAGACAGGTCATGGGTGCTGCCTGCAGTTAGAAGAACATGGCCTCAGACCACAGGAGGGCAGTGTTTTCTCTGAAAAAAAAAAAAACAAAAAAAACCCACCCATAGCAGATTCCCTCTTTTCCAAAAAGGGGTGCTGAGAAGCTGGTCTGGCTCAGCCCTGGCCTGGGCCCAGAGGATGGTGAGGTGCAGGTGCTCTGGCCAATGACCAAGCCTGCCTGCCAGCTGTACCCACACTCACTTAACTTCCTCTCTGCCCAGTGCTTCCATGGCCCCTGCATTGGAGCTACTGAGGCACTTGCCACTGACCTCTGCCTGGCCAGAGACAGGCAGAAAGGCCAGATGCTAAGGCGCATGTCCCAGGTGAAGGACATCGAAAGCTCCCGTACCCTCCTGTCATGTATATGTCTCTGGGCTAAGGATGCCCTCTGGTGGGCAGCAAGATGGGCAGGAAGAACCTTGTGTTCCAAAGCTCCATATGTGGTCCTGCCTCCCCCAGTCACGCTGTATCGTTTAACCTCCTTGGATCCAGACAGCCTTACTCAGCAGGGTGTGGTGGGGCAAGCCTGGAATCCCAACTCTCAGGAGACAGTCAGGAGAACTGAGTTCAAGGCCAGCCTAGGTTATATAGCAGGCCGTGTCTCAAAGCTCACACTTGTGCGCATGCGCACACACAGACCCATGCACATATGCACAGCTAACAGCCTCACCCATAAGAGAGCGTGAGAATCTTCCAGACTCCTTCCAGTTTTAGCTTCAAACTCTGAGCAATTTTGGAATTGCATTTTCATTGTTCTGGTTTTTGAGACAAGGTCTCACTATTTGGCCCTGTATCTTAGGGTTTCTGTTACTGTGGTGCAACATAATAACCATGACCAAAGGCAGCTTGGGAGGAAAGGGTTTATTTCATCTTACACTTCCAGGTCATACTCCATCCACTGAAGGAGGTCAGGGCAGGAACTCAAGCAGAGCAGGAACCTGGCTGGGGGCAGGAACTGAAGCAGAAGCCATGGAGGGGTGTTGCTTAAGGGCTTGCTCCTCACAGCTTGCTCAGCCTGCCTTCTTATAGCACCCAGGACCACCAGTCCAGGGGTGGCACCGCCCACAGTGAGCTGGGCCCTCCCAATCAATCATCAAGAAAATGAACCACAAGTCAGCCTATAGGCCAGTCTTAGGTAGATATATTTCAATTGACGCTTCCTCTTCCAAAATGTCTTTAGCTTATGTCAAGTTGACATAAAACTAGCCAGCCTACCCTGGCTGGCCAGGAACTCACTGTGTAGACCAGGCTGGCCTCAAACTCATCCACCTGCCTTTGCCTCTTGAATGCTGGGATATGCACACTCACACCTAACTGGAATTACATTTGATATACATTTCCATTAGGAAAACCAGTTTTTGTTGTCTGATTCTTCTTGAGTTTACAGCTCTTAAAACTTAGATTAGGCTTTTCCGGTTTGCGGTCATCTCTCTTGAGTGGCAGCTGCCAAAATGATGTTCAATCCCTTTGTGACTTCTGACCAAAGCAAGAACTGGAAAAGGCATTCCAGTGTCCCTTTCCACCATGGGAGGAAGGTTACCTCTGAAAGGATGGCAAAGGTCAGGCTGTACGAGGACACCACAGAGGTCAGTGAATTGTCAAAGTGGTCCAGGTTTACAGGAAGGAAGGTGTCATTGAACAAGTGCAGAGGGCAGTGGGGGGGGGGGCTTAACAGTACAACTGTCCATGTTGCCGTTTACCCAGAGGGTGGTTGTTACCCAGGCTGGAGTTAAAGGCCACAGAAAATGGTCTTTACTGCATGTAGAGCCAAATCAAACCAAGAAGAAAGAAGAAACAACTGAGAAATAGAGCAAAAGAGGATCTTATAAAACTTGCCTTAAAACTGTTAGATGGAAATGGAAGCAAAGCACCGACTTAGAGGAGGGTTAACAGCAGCGGACACTCTGCAAGAACAACTAAACATTTCAGGCTTGTCCACTGCCCCACCCTGCTGAGCTGGACTCCTGGAACATAGACGGCTACTCCCAGACGTCAGTTGATATGGACCCACATCTAGCTGTGGGTCCCCAAATGTGGCACCTACCCAGGCGGAGAAGGCAGTGGGTGTCTCTGGTCATTCTATCCACCCAACCAAGGCCCCCACCCACGGTCTCCCCTCTCAGCCACTGTTCCCCGACAGTCTGAACCCCAGTGCCTTGTGAAGGGAGCAAACCGGTCTCCAGGAGAGACTCCTCCTCACACACCTGGTGTTCGGAGGTTGATGTCACATGGCTGTGTCACAATGCTCCTAAAAAGGTGCCACGCACACCTATCTGCCCTTCCTGTAATCTCCTCTTAGCACGGCGCCCTCAGCATGTAGTTTAATAAGGACATAAATGTCTTACGGGGAAGAAATGAAGAGTGTAGGCAATAAGAAAAGCAAAGAAGCGACGGACGGGAAGCTGGACAAACACTGCAGTTAAACACATGTGGGAGAGGGGCGGGTGTTGAGACAGGCCCGCTGAGTAGCCCAGGCTGGCCTCCCAGGTACTATAGTTACACCTTTTTTCTTGACACAGTGTCTCACGTAACCTCGTCTGCCCCGGAACATATTATAGAGCCGGGGATGACCTGAAGCTTCTAAGCCTCCTGCCTCCACCTCCAGAACAGGGGGTGACAGGTGTGAGCCACTGCTTAGTTTATGCAGGGGGTGGAAGCCAGGGCTTTCGTCATCCTAGGTGAGCATCTACCAACTGAGCCACATCTGCAGGCCTGGTCACCCCTACAGTACCTCTGGGCTTACGTAAGCCTTACCTACTTAAGGAATAAACCCTTCCTTCCAAGGTGTCTTGGTCATGTCATGTCACCGCGACAGAAAAGCAGCTGCTATAACGGGCAGTCATCTCTCAGGCCAGTGCTGTGATGGTCTGCTACCTTCTCTAGCTGTAACCACCTGTTCCCCAACTTTGACTGCTTATCAAGTGAGCTATCTAATCCAGAGCAGTGTTCTCCACCTTCCCAATGCTGCGGCCCTTTAACACAGTTCCTCATGTGTGGTGACCCCAACCATAACATTATTTTGTTGTTGCCTCTTCATAACTGCAGTTTTGCTACTGCCATCAATCATATTGTGACCCGCAGGTTGAGAACCACTGATCTAGAGGAACAGGAATGCAGGGCACACGGTTCGGTGTTTCTGAAGGACAAACTGACATCACAAGGAAGTGGAATGCAGTTCATAGGAAGGTGTTCAAACCACTGTCCCCCGGGGTTCCAAGACCGGAAACAGCCAGTGCCCGCAGCACCCCAGCTCTATGAGCGTATGCAGTGACACCCATGAGATGAGGTCCCTGCCAGGTGCACAGACTTCATAAGGCAGGGTCCCATGGGCCTGTGTAAGTGACAGGCACTTTCCAGTACATGGAAGCAGAGTTGCCTATAAGAAGCAAAACGTGGGGCTGGGAAGATGGCTCAGCTTTTGAGAGCTTTGCTGTGTGACCCTGAAGACAAGAGTTCAGATCCCAGCACCCACTTAATAAGCTGGGGGTCCTGCACACACCTATAACCCCAGCTCCAAAGAGGGTGGAGACAGGAAGGTCACTGGGGGTCACTGGGGCTTGCTGGCTTCCAGCCTAGCCGAGAAAATGGGAGCCTTGGGTTCAGGGAGAGACCCTACCTCAAAGGAATAGCTGGAATGTCAGAGAGGATCCATTGCCATCCATTACCCACCTCTGGGCTCTTTGTGTATGCACAGGTATGCACAGCCCGCCCCCCACATGTCCATGTTCTCATAGACGTACACACACACAACTGTGATTTTTAAAAGTTGTTTAGCCTGCATGGATGTCTACACCGCATGTGCCATTGTGGTGCCTGGTGCCCACTGAGGTCAGAAGTCAGATCCCCTGGAATTGGAGATGCAGATGGTTGTGAGCTGCCATGCAGGTGCTGGGAATCAAACCCAGGTTCTCTTATCCACTGAGCCATCTCTCTAAGCCCAAATAAATCTTTTTTTTAGAATAGAAGCAAAATAAAAAGTGGATCACTGCGTGCTTAAACCCACATGTGTCTGTTGGGTGACAGGGCAGTGCCCTGACTGAACTCATCCAGCGTTTTGTGCTCTTTTGATTTGTATTTTATTTGTTTTGTTTTTTGAGATAGAGTCTTACATAGCCTAGGCTAGCCTCAAATTTGATAAGTAGCTGAGACTAACCTCGGACCTCTGATCCTCCTGCCTCCGCTTCCTGAATGCTGAGATTACGGAGCGCACCACCCTGCCTGGCTCTCCTGCCTGGCTCTCCCGTCTGCTTCAGCTCCTGACTGTTTTACAGTGGGCACTGCCACACTCTCCACGGTGCTTTCTGACTTCCCCAGCTCTGCTGAGTGGGTACCACATTGCCTATGAGGTGGTGAGCCTGCCAGGGTCAAGCCTTGCGACCCACCACCATTCCCACCCAGCTTGTGGTGAGCAGTCCTCACTGCCTGTTTAGAGAGCCAGGTTTCTCCCTGCTCCTCACGCCTCTCCCTGCTCCTCACGCCTCTCCCCTGCTCCTCACACCTCTCCCCTGCTCCTCACACCTCTCCCTTCTTTCTAGGAGGATCAGCCCATCTACTTGGCAGTGAAGGGAGTGGTGTTTGATGTCAGCTCTGGAAAGGGTAAGTGACTCTTTCTTTCTGGGGAACTCAGGGCCGGAGCAGGCTGGGGCCTGGAGGAAAGAGGCAATGGGCTATGTCAGGCAAGGCCCTCCCCTTCCCTCTGAAAGACCTGATGGAGCTAATTCCTGCCAGTGTTTTACCAAAAGAGGTCTGTCTACTCAGTATTTCCTATCAGCGCCATGTTCCCATTTGAAGGGCTCTGGAATCCAGTTCAAACCCAATGAGCATTCTAGTTGAAGCCAGAAAATTGCCCCTTAGCTAAGAGTTGCTGATGTAGAAGGTGACAGAACATGGTGACACCACCATGGAACAGTTTCCCCTGTCTTTTTATAAATTTTATTTTCTGTGTGTGGGTGTTTTGCCTGCGTGTATGTCTGTATACCATGCGCATGTAGTACTCACAGAAGCCAGAAGAGGACGTTGGATCCCCTGGAACTGGAGTTATAGTTGGTTGTGAGCCATCATGTGGGTGCTGGGAATTGAACCTGGGTCCTGTACAAGAGTTAGTGCTCTTAACCACTGAGCCATCTCTCCAGCCCCAGGAGGTGGGTTTTCATGACATCCTGTAAGGAGACTTGGCTTCCTGAGGCATTTGAGACCAGAGGCTCTTTTTGTCTGTGTATACATCTACATGCATACATACATACATACATAATCTGTGTTTCTGTATACATCTATATACATACATACATACACAGAGATAAAACATACCATATACATACACCCTATACACACACACACACACACACACACACACACACACGCATGCATGCACGCACACGATTGAACCCAGGACTTTATGTATGATAAAGTCGTACTTTATCATACTTTAAGTATAATAAAAGTAGGCAAGTACTCTACCACTGAGTCACACCCCATTCCCCCCTTCTCATTTTAAAATACTTACTTTGAGGCAAGTGCAGGCTAGCCTTGAACATGCAAGCCTCCTTCCTAGCTGTGATTACAGACCTGCATTGTTAGTCATTTTTAGAGAGACTACATTGTATGTTTTCTGCAAACCACCACTTAGTTGGCAGGTGTGCCTCACTCATGTTCTGGGTTAGTGGAGCACCATTCTGGGTTAGTGGAGCACCATTCTGGGTTAGCGGAGCACCATTCTGGGTTAGCGGAGCACCATTCTGGGTTAGTGGAGCACCATTCTGGGTTAGCGGAGCACCATTCTGTTAGCGGAGCACCATGTAGACTCAGGCCTCCCATCTGCCCTGCTGTGTTCATCTTCAGAACTACAGCCTTTCTGAGGATTGAGGGGTCTGGAGAACCCCTGAGTGTAAGCTCCTGGCTGCTCTCCATGCACACCCAAACTCTCCCTCACCCCATTGCAGAGTTTTATGGGCGAGGAGCCCCCTATAATGCCTTGACCGGGAAGGACTCTACCAGAGGTGTGGCCAAGATGTCACTGGATCCTGCAGACCTCACTCATGACACTGTAAGCTGATGAACATTTGTCTGCTTCCATGTATGGGTTTTGTTACTGTTTTCTGTCTTTTTTTTTTTTTTTTTTTGAGACAGGGTCTCACTATGTATTCCTGTCTGGGCTGGAACTCTCTATGTAGACCAGGCTGGCCTCAAACTTACAAGACTAACTCTGCTTCCTAAGTGCTGGGATTAAAGATTTACATCACTAAGCCAAGATGACTTTGGTTTTTTGTTTGTTTGTTTTAAGTCTCTGGGTTTAACAAAGTTCTTTTATTTCTGTAGATTGGAACTCAGGCCCCCCACAGGCCAGGCAAATGCTCTGCCACTGGGCAAGATCCTTGGTCCACAGAACTTCTTAATAAGCAGTTACTTAGCCTCTGTGGTGTAGTGGCCAACTACTTTCTTGAAATGCATTATCTTACTGGGTCACAGTTGGGTGGTATTTTGATCGCATTCTGACAATAAAGTTTGCTTTAAGTCAGAGGGCGGAGCTAGCTACTAGCTGACCAAAATTAACCATAGAGGTCTTGAAGGACCGAGGACAGACAGGAGACAGGAAGTAGTAAGGCGGGGCTGAGATCTCAGCCCTTTTGGATGGAGGAATGGAAGAGAGAGGAGGTCATTGGTGGGTTTTCCATTGCTTCTCTGATCTTTCAGGTTCTTACCCTGATATCTGACTCCCGATTTTTTTATTGATAAAGAATAATTAGATAAATGCTTCAGGTCACCCCTACTTAGGAGCCTCCCATGGCTCCTCACTGTCTACAGACTTAAGTCCAAGCTCTGGGTGGACTTGTCATCCGACATAGGAGACCTCAACACTTGTCCCCAGCCTGCCCAGAAGCTTGACATCCCTGTGGTCTGCACTCCATCCATACCCCATCCTGAGCCCACTCTTGGGAGCTGCCATAGCCTAGTTGATGGACTGGGGAGAAACAGAATCACCCTCCATGCTCATGCTTTGTGCAGAAAGAAACAGCATTTTTGTTTTGTTTTGTTTTTTTCAAGACAGGGTTTCTCTGTGTTGGTTTGGTGGCTGTTCTAAAACTCATTCTGTAGACCAGGCTGGCCTCGAACTCACAGAGATCTGCCTGGCTCTGCCTCCCAAGGGCTAGGATTAAAGGCGTGTGTCACCACTACCCGGCTTTTGGAACCAGCATTTTTTTAAAATGGGGCGGATTATAGTAAGGCTTGGTGATGCACGCCTTTAGTCCTAGCACTTGGGAGGCAGAGGCAGGCAGGTTTCTGAGTTTGAGGCCAGCCTGGTCTACAGAGTGAGTTCCAGAACAACCAGTGCTACACAGTGAAACTCTGTCTTGAATGCACACCTGTAGCTAGAGTTTCCCTGCCTGGCCCACAGTCAGGACAAATCTCTGTCACCCGCCAGTCCCACAGCCACTCAGACTCAACCAAGTAAACACAGAGACTTATATTGCTTACAAACTGTATGGCTGTGGCAGGCTTCTTGCTAACTGTTCTTATATCTTAAATTAATCCATTTCTATAAATCTATACCTTGCCACATTGCTCATGGCTTACCAGCATCTTCACATGCTGCTTGTCATGGCGATGGCTGGCAGTGTCTCCCTGCCTCAGCCTTCTGCTTCCCAGGATTCTCCTCTCTCCTTGTCCCGCCTATATTTCCTGCCTGGCCACTGGCCAATCAGTGTCTTATTTATTGACCAATTAGAGCAATTTGACATACAGACCATCCCACAGCACACACACACCCAAAAAGGGAGGGGGGCAGTGGAGGCTGGCAAAGTAGCTCAATAGGTAAAGATGCTATTTGTTAATCTTCATGACCTGAGTTCAATCCTTGGGACCTGAATGGAGAGAGAAGTCAACTGGAGGTTAGGAACTGACTCCAGCAAGCTGTCCTTTGACCTCTGCATGCACACACATAAAAATAAATGTAATCTCAAAATTAATTTTTTAATTTAATTTTTTTATGTGCATTGGTGTTTTGTCTGTGTGAGGGTGTCAGATCCCCTGGAACTGTAGATATAGACAGTTGTGAGCTGCCATGTGGGTGCTGGGAACTGAACCCAGGTCCTCTGGAAGAGCTGAGCCATTGCTCCAGCCCTAAAATTAATTTTTTAAATAGTGATCCCTACAATAGGCTGTCATTTACCTGAATTATACTCATCAAATAAGTATAAATAAATTGAGATAATTTAAATTATTATTTTTGTTGTTGTTGTTGTTGTTGTTTTCAAGACAGGGTTTCTCTGTGTAGCCCTGAACCAGGTTGGCCTCAAACTCAGAGATTCATGTGCCACTATTGCCTGGTGAGATAAGTCAAATTCTTAAGCCATAACATTACAGAGAGAAATTAAGGGGAAGCATCTAGTCAGCCTCCCATTACTGTAACAAAATATTTGAAATAAATAATCTTAAAAATTATTTTTATTTTTGTGTATGTGTGTGTCCATATCAGTTTGTGTGCCACACATGCATGTGCCTGTAGAGGCCAGAAGAGGGCACCAGATCCCCTGGACTCTGAGGCAGTTTTGATGTGGGTGTTGGGAACCATACTTGGGTCCTCTACAATGGGTGCTCTTAACCACCGAGCTCTCTCTCTCTCCAGCCTTGTAAACAATATCTAAAGAGAAAGGGGTTAATCTGGAGGCTGATGTCCATCACTGCCTGATCTCATGGCTGGAGCATGAGACAGAGAAAACCCATACTCCTCTTGACCAGGAAGCAGAAGAGAAAGGGGAAGTGGCCAATGTCCCACAATTCCTGTGGAGGGCATACTCTCAATGTAAGGACCTCTTTCTAGGCCCTGCCCCTAAAGTCTCCATCACCTCCCAATAACTCCACCCTGGAGACCAAACAATTAACATGGGGACCTTTCATAAAGTGACACTCTCCATCCAAATCACAGCAGTGTACTGAAATGTGTACCACTATCAAGAGGTAGACACAGGCTATCGGGCAGCCCATCCAAGACTGGGTATCCTGTGGACAATAATTCCTTTATCAGCTGACCAGCAAAATTGATGAAGCCATTGCTCCCCTGCATTCTTGCCCTGCACACACACTTGACACTCTACCTCTGTACAGACACTTTGCACCTATACCCTGCATTCATATACCCTGAACATACTCTGCTCACAACCTGCACACACATGCTGTACTCACCCCTGTACACACACACACACACACACACACACACACACACACACACACACACTGCACTCACATCCTGTAAACACCCTCACTTACCCTCTGCACACATACTCTGTATACCTAGGGCTGTTTCTTTAAAAGTCCATTGTCTGAAGGCAGAGTTTTTCTTTGGGACCGTGGGCTTCCCAAATAACCACATGAAGACTTACTATTAATTACAAATGCTCGGCTGATGGCTCAGGCTTGTTACTAACCAGCTCTTTCAACTTAAATTAACCCACAATTCTCATTTACACCCTACCATGTGGCAGTACCTTTCTCATCACAGCATGTTTGTCTCCTGCGTTCTTAGTGTCTGGCTGGCAACTCGGCCCTCCTTCCCAGCATTCTCTCAGTTTGGCTCTCCTGCCTAACCTCTTCCCGCCTAGCTATTGGCCAGTCAGGTCTTTATTAACAATGACAGTCACACATCTTCACAGTGTACAGAAGGATTATTCCACAGCAGTTGCCCATTATTTGACCTAAGATGGTTTTTCCATATATTTCTGGCAAGTGGGGGGCACCATAAACACAAAGGTGAGCCTCATCCATTGCACTTCAGATATGCTGACCCCTGCAATTTCCCCAAACACAAGAAACTCAACTATATAACCTGTGGTGGTAAGGACTGTGTTCCTGCGCTCTCCTAAAAAGTTTTGGGTTTTTTTTTTTTTTAAGCGTGTTTTTCTCTTGCATTTGAGGTTTGGGGTGGGTAAGGCAGGGGCAGAGAGAGGTCAGTGCCTCTCTCTGTGGTCAAATTCAATTTGCTCACCTCCATCTCCCATTTCTTCTTCCCAAGACGGGTCTCACAGCCAAGGAGCTGGAGACCCTGGATGACGTCTTCAGCAAGGTGTACAAAGCCAAATACCCCATTGTCGGCTACACGGCCCGCAGGATCCTTAATGAGGATGGCAGCCCCAACCTGGACTTCAAGCCTGAAGACCAGCCCCATTTTGACATAAAGGATGAGTTCTGATGTCTAGCTGCAAAGGGCTGGTTCTAGGGTGAGGTGGGGGGACAGGGGTTAAATGTCCCATGGAAGAAGCTGAGGAAGCCTCCAGGTCCCTTGCATTTGAATAAAGCTGATGTTGAACTGGGAGACTGCTTCGGAATGTCTTTGGTCGGGGCTCTGCCTGCCTGGGTGACCCTGTCTGCACAGGGTGGTACTCCCAGGGGCAATTACAGGTCCATCGCTAGCTACCCGGGCAGTGGGGCTGTGAGGGACCTTCACCGCTTCTCCACTCACTTCTACGCTCCTGGGTTCCCTACCACAACCACGTTACTGTGTAGTAAGGATAACAATAAATACCCCACTGCTACAACAGACTTCTGTCTCTGCCCCTTGTTCGCACAGCTTGCAGGCTGAGGTGCCTAGCTTGGTCCTGCTGTCCTTGTGCCTGTGAAGAGGCCGGGAGGTAAGGGCCATGGAAGCCGTGGCCGCTGGAGGGATGATGAGGAAGGGCCAGACTGGAGCCTGGAGTCCAGCATGGCAGAGCCTGGCCAGGGGTCATTCAGAGAACGCTGACACCCACACCTCACACTGTCGTTCAGGTCCCAGGAGGAAATCCCTCCTCTGGGGGTATTGTCCCATCACTACCGAAACAGACTCCAGAGTGATTTATCTCCACGCCCTTTACCAACCCACGGGCATAGCTGTCTCGGTGGGGGACACTCTGGTAGTGATGGCAACCCCAAACAGACGACATACAGGTCAATCCCAGCAGTGTACAGCCCTGGAAAACACTGACCTCCCACACACCTTGGCTTGGCAGCGGCGAGAATGCCTTTCTTTAGGCTCTGATCTCCGCAGAAGGCCAGAGCATCCAAACCTGGCTGGGATTTTCCGACAATGCTGCGCCCCCTGGTCCCCCCAATCCTGCACCGCCAGGGCTGTTTCCCCTGCCGGCCTCAAGCTCCTTACCTTCCTTCACAGCTGCCACCTCAGCTGCCGAGGGGCCTCTCTCCGGTATTAGTCTCTCACTTCGAGATTCCAAACCAGACCCGGCAGGATGGAGCCCACCAGTCTGAGCAGCGGCATGGGCCGCAGGAAGGGCAGTTCAGAGGGCACAGATGGGCGGGGAATCTGCTCCACCGGCATAGATCCCTGCGGGCCCAAAGCCTCCCTCCTGACTCCACCCACCTTTCTGTTCGGCGATGCCAGCAGCTGGCTGGGAGCCCCGTTCCTTTCTGAGGATGACTTTTTCTTTCATGATCTGAAGACAGGCACCCAGCGTCATTTCTACTCTTCGTGGGAACCACAAAGCCCCTCCCAAGGTCACAGGGGCATAGGTTGTTTGGGACAAGTCCAGTCCTCTGTGGCTCCTTCCCACGTTACCTCCTTAGGGTCTCGTGAGACAGTACCTTGCTGTCTTGGGCGCTTCAGCACTTGGCATGTAGCAGATGTGCATGGTCTTTAGAGGTGGGTTTCAGAGTCACACCTGCGTTTGACTCCTGATTTCATCACTGCAGCTCTGGTGAGGCTCGTTAGCTTCTTGGAGCTTTGGTTTCTTAATGTATATAATGAGGGCAAAAGTAGCCACCGCACAAGGCTGGCTCAGGACTGGGGGAGGCAGGTGCGTGTTGTACCCAGCTGGCCCCGACACCAGTGAGTGCTGCATTTTCTCCACATTCGTCCCCCTCTGCAGCAAGCCACCCTCACCTTCCAGGCCAGTAGGCCTTTCCCAGCAGGGGTATGGCCACAGGCAGGCGGAGGGCATTCGGGGCATGCCCAGTGGTGGGTCAACAGACTGGGCTTTGGAGGGCGGGCAGATGGGCAGCGGGTGCCAGCCTGAGCGGGAGCCCTAGCCTGGCTCTCCTGGTGGAGGGTCCCCTCCTGCAGCTTCAGGGCTCTCAGATGCCCTGTGGAGCCTCCCTGCATCCCAGGGGCATCAGGGAAACCCACCTCACTCCAGGGAATGGCTTGGGCTCCATTTTTGGTCCCCAGGACCTCATCACAACTGTTTCAGTGGCCCTAGCTCACCTCATCCCAAACCTCCCTGGTGACTTGGTTCTTGGCCTGGTCCCACTTCGCCCAGGACTGGGCATGCACTCTGGTGGTGCTATACTCAGTCTCTTCTGGACCCATGCACATGCTGTCCACACTGGCTGCAAAACCCCTGTGGTGGCACAGATCCTGCTGAACTGAAGTCATAGTTTATGATTCCAGCTTCCCATGGGGCTGGACAGCCTCACTGGGTTGCCAAACCCATGCCACCTAGCACAAGGAGCCTCGAATGTTTGATCCCACGAACAGAAAGTGAACATGTAGGAAGAAATGAACTGTGAATGACTTGGTGCCCCTCTCTTTGGGCACAGCCTTCCCCAGCCACCCTCTCCACCACACTCAGGGCTGCGTGTGTGAATGCTGATCCTCCTCTTGTCCTGCCAAGCTCTCCTCTCCGCCAGAGCCTACTTGGGTTATCATTTCCCAGACCAACCTTGCCAGAGTGTTTCCACAGCTCATCATCCAGAGGCTGCGTGAAAATAGCAAGAGTTCCCCAGGCAACCACAGCACAAGTGGTGACCAGCCTGGGCACTCTGGGAGGGAAACAAACACTGCCCTTGCTGGGGATCTTGGCTGCCCAGGGAGCCAGCTGGGCGGCCTCTTCTGGCCTCAGACCACCTGCTCTGGAGCCCAGAAGGAAACAGGCAAGAGGAGACTCCCTGGAGCCAGCCCATCCGTCAGTTTTGGGGCTGCCACCCTGTCCCCTCCCAGTGGGATCACTGAGGGCCACTGCTAGCTGCCCTCGTGTCCAGAGACCCACCTGAGTGGTCAGAAGGATGTGAGCAGTTATCAGCCAGGGACTCCATCTTACAGCCCAAGCCTCCTGATGCTTTAGGCTTGGCTCAAGTCCTCAGTTCCCTGGCTCTAAGCCCTCCCTCCCTCTAGTAGGGCACACAGCCTGGTTCTTGCCTTGTTCCTGTCTGGGATGTTTAGAGGGTGTGGGGGTGTCACCAAAGGTGTTGGAGGTCCTGGGGAGTGGGGGGGCAGGTTGTGAACTGCTGCAGTTACTAGAAGAGAAGGGCTAGAGGGTAAAGCAACCACGGCCAGGAAGCAGGGCTCTAGTACCACCTGCGGGAAGGAGACCAGCAGCTGAGATCCAAGCTGGTTCGCAGGCAGAGCCTGGAGGTGGCCCTGGGTGCGTGCAAGTGGAACACCAAGGGTCTGTGGCTCCTTTGGAATGGCCTGGCTCTTTGGCTCTCTGTGGCTACTGTCTCAGACCATCTCCCTGGAAGGAGACGCTTGCTGCATGCCTTCACTCTAGTTATCTCTTACTCCTCAGAGGAGATCTGGCAAGTTCAGGGTGATATAGCCATAAACACCCCTGTAATCTCCAATTCTGCTCTGGTTCAGCATCACTCACCCTGATATGCTTGTCTGAGTCTGCAGCTGGGTAGATAGCCCATGCTTGATCTGGGCAAGGACCATGTGCTGGATCTCTGTATTTGTATATGAAGGTGGAGTCTTCCTGCTGCTGTCCTGGCTCAGGGCAATGATAGTGAGAACCCAGCTGGGGAATGGGGGTGGGGAGTGGGGGGAGGGGAGGCGAGCTGGTGGCAGAGACTCTGGATCCCAGACAGGGAAGCCATCTTGAGACATCCCCACTCCCACCTCCTTCCATGGTTTAATCCTTTAGTCAACAAAAATATTTACACTGCTCTAGATTGCCCAAAAATTCTGTAGTGAAAGGCAAGTGGATGGTGTCCTCCGTGGGTGATTCCTTGGACCAACACTGTGATACAAACTGGGGGTACTGCGTCCCATGGAGTCTGTCTTCAAAGGAAGTCTGTGGGAGCCAGGCCCACGGGGGGACCTCACAGCTGATGGTGGCAACTAGAAGCCCCTCAAAGACATAAGAAGACAGATACGGCCTTGGGGCCAGTGAGGCCCAGGTGGAGCCAGGTGGGAAGTAGCTTCATCGTCCCCATGTTCCTGGTACCGTCACTTAGGGCCCTGAAATGGAGGGTTTGATCTCAGCATTAGGGAGCCTCCTCCTAAGAGTACCCCAAAGCTCATGCAATGTCCTCCTGCCCGAGCCTGTCTCTTCCTCTCCTACTTATCCGTGGTCTTCTCCTTAACTCTCAGCCACAACCTTCTCTGATCCAACGTGCTCCGCTTTCTCTACACTCCATTAGAACTGGGGCAGCTTCTTTCCATTAAATAAAATAGGGAGCTGGGGTTTGGCTCAGGAGATGGGAGCACCTGCTGGCAAGCCTGATGATCTAAGCTGGATCCCGGACCCCTGTAACCCCTGTAAAAGCTGGACATGGCACATGTCTGTAATTCTAGCTCTCCTGCTAGAATTCCAAATGGTCCTGGAAGCTCATGGGCCGGCTGGCCTGGAGTACGCTGAACAGCGACAAACAAGAGAGCCCCTGCCTCAAAATCAAGCTTGAGAAACAAAGCCCGAGGTTGTCCTCTGACCTGTGGCACACTGACCTCACACACAAACGTGTATCATACACACATACACAAAGACAACTAAGTGTTTTAATGAACTAAGATACATGAAGGCCGTTAACTCGCACTGAGCTCCTGTGCTGGGTTCCCAGCAGGACAACCTGAAATGGAGCCCTGCAGGCTAATAACCACATCACCAGACCAAAGCCTAAGATCTCCCTTCATAGAAGCAGGAGACAGACATCAGAGAAATCTCATTGAGCAGAAGCTGCCTAGAGGAAAAGGAAGTTTAAAAACGGCCTGCCGGGGACCAGCAGCCTGTTTCTTTCCTCAGTTCTCCATTCATGAAACCTGCTCTCTGACCGGTCCATGAAAACAGCTCCCTGATAGGCCCATGAAAGCTGCTCCCTGATAGGCCCATGAAAGCTGCTCCCTGATAGGCCCATGAAAGCTGCTTTCTGATAGGCCGATGGGCTTCTTCTGTCTTCTAGATGGGATGCTGCTGTGTTCATGAAGCTAATGAGATGTTCTTCGATGCTGCTCACAATTAGTTAACTACACTTTTTGCACAGTCATCTGTTGAACACCTAGATGTATATTTCATATTTACTAGGCAGTCAGGCCTGGGCTAGGTCCTGGGGGGATGCTGGAGAATCTAGGACAAGAAAATACAAGAACCAGGCTGGCCAGTGGTGGTGCACGCCTTTAATCTCAGCACTTGGGAGGCAGAGCCAGGCAGATCTCTGTGAGTTTGAGGCCAGCCTGGGCTACAGAGCGAGATCCAGGACAGGCACCAAAACTACACAGAGAAACCTTGTCTCGGAAAAGAAGAAAAGAAGAGAAGAAAGAGGAGGAAGAGGAGGAGGAGGAGGAGGAGGAGGAGGAGGAGGAGGAGGAGGAGGAGGAGGAGGAGGAGAAAATACAAGAACCAGTCCCCCAGGAGGGAGAGCAGTGGGCTGAGTTGCTAAGTGGTTTTCCTAGGACCAGGAATTGCTGGTCTCCGGGGGCCACAGCACAGAACCGGGAAGCTGGGGTGGCAGGTTGCTTACTGTGCTGGGTTTTCCTAGGAACCTGGGGGCCCACTATGGCCCACTAGAGCTCACAGTCCAGCTCCGGCACAGGCGACAGTGCCCTCTGGTGGCCGGGCTGCAGCCGCCCCCGCAGCTGTCTTGAAAGCCAGGAGGATTAAGCTTTGCTCAAGAACCTTCTATTTTTGGTTCTTAGTATTTCCAAAATGAAATGCTAACAGGAGCGGCCGGGTGGCTCCACTAAGGACCTGGACACCGCACTGCTGGATCCTTGTTCTACACCTCTGTTCCCAGGACTAAATCTGCTCTTGGCTCCCAGGTGCTGGTCTCTACTCCAGGCTTTGATGAAAGGGTCCCAAGGGTGCTGGTGGCTTTACTGGTTGCAATCTGGCCGCAGAGGCAAGAGTGTGTGCCGCGTCGGAGTGACGTGTTGGAAAGAACACCAGATCCCGGGTCAGGAGGCTGATGTGCAGCAGACGTCAGCAGCGAAGAAGCCGTGAGATAACAATTATAATAATAGCTGGTTGACTCACTGGTGACTCCAGGCCAGCTTGACATACCTGGATGACTTTGGTCCTGGGGACCCCCGTGAAGCTGACACTGTCTCCATTTTCTTAGAGAAGGTTGTGTTCAGCAGAGCTAGGACCTGGGTCCCTGTGTTTGGGGACATACCGACAGCCACATTTAGAGTGTCCTTGCACCTCTGTTACCCCACAGAAATGTCTAGAGATCTCTGCCCTATCAGGTTGACAGAACTAACCACCACACCTGTGATACCATTCCCACAATCCACTTATGTTCGTGGCCCTTCTGTGGGTCTCTGTGTGAAACATGGCGGGGAAACCATCAGCATAAGGAACATCGTGATACCATGTTGTTTTGGTTTTTGATACAAGGTCTCATGTAGCCCAGGCTGGCCTTGAACTCAACATGTAGCCAAGGGTGACCTTGAGCTCCTGACCCTCCTGCCTCCGCCTCCACATCTGTACCCAGCACACGCCGTATTGTCACGGGAGGCATTAACGCTGTGCAGCAAACCCCCAGCACGTGCCTTCTTTTCATAACAAAAATATTTTTCATAACAAAAGTATTTTTCCTCCTTTCCATGCCAGCCCCAGCACCCACCACTGTGCTCTCTGTTTCTAAGGGTTAACTACCCCAGACCCCTCACACATGTGGCCTCATACAGTGCCCGCCTCTCTCACTGGTCACGGTCACCAGAATAAAGTCCTCCGGGCTCTTCCCTCCACACTTTGCAACCGACAGGCATCCCTCCTCCTCCTAAAGGCTCAAGAATGTTCCATGTTTTCTTTACCCATCACAGTGAACTTAACGGCCACCAGTGAGGAGAAATGCCTGCGTGGAGCTCATCTCAGACTTGGGATTTTTCCACACGACACATCCCACCTGCTTCTTGTGGGAGGAACGCTATACCTGGGAGACATTTTAAGCAGCAAAATCAACAAAAGGCACCAAAGCCCCAAACCAGGATACTCAGTAGACTGCCAGAGAGCCATGTTTCTGGTGTGATAGTGAGTAAAGGCTGACGACTCGAGTCAGTCCCCAGAGCCCACCTGAAGCACCAGGGGCGGTGGCATGCGTCTGTAGTGCCAGCACCCCTGTGGCGAGACGCAAGCAGAGACAGGGAAGGCACCTGGCGGTACAGAGAGACTGCCTCAAACAAGGTGGAAGATGTGGAGGTCTCCTGAATGTTGTCCTCTGACCTCCACACACTTGCACTACAGCGTGCACCAACACACACAAATATCGTGGATTGAATGATTTTTTTTTAAAGATTTATTTGTTATGTATATAGTGTTCTGCCTGCCAGAAGAGGGCGCCAGATCTCATTACAAATGGTTGTGAGCCACCATGTGGTTGCTGGGAATTGAACTCAGGACCTTTGGAAGAACAGCCTTAACCACTGAGCCATCTCTCCAGCCCCTGAATGGATGTTTTTAAAAGAACTAAACAGAGGAAGCGGACCACACATTGATCCATGCCAGTCCACAACGTGTGCTGCGCTTCTCCGATCCTTGAGTGGCCCCCAGGGAGGGGGGCAAGTGTTGATGGGCAAGGGATGACAGGTAACTTTTGACAAGTGAGTGCACTTACACCTGTGGCATCTGTGAGTACCCAAGACGGCTGCACGTAAGCGGTCTGTCTGCCTGGGGTGTGCCGGTTCTACAGCAACCGGCTGTGTGGACGGCACAGAGGAGTGTGAGTGAGGAGCTGTGGAGGTTCCGGAGAGCTGGTGCCACCGAGGCCTCATGCCAGGCGGCGCAGCACCGTGGGCTCTGGGCTAGGTACTGCCTCAGCTCCCCGGTCACCTCTGACCTTGGCAACCCTCCTGCATCCGGTCATGGTTGAATCTGGTTTCTCACAGGAGTTGATTTGTGAGTGGTGGGTTGGTTCTCAGCCTGGGTCACAGTGGCCTGTGCCACACCTAGGCAAACAGGACAACAAGCACCAAAACATCCTCTGGAGCTTCCCGTGAGAGCAGAGGGCCTGACACCCAGGGAGGTCCCCAGGACTCTGGTGTGGCCAGGAGAGCCCAGCTGGCGGTAGGTGGAGCCAGCCTTTTGAGAGGTGGCTGCTGTGGTTTAGATTTTAGGGCTCTAACGCATGTGTTGGAAGCTTAGCTTACAGCCTTGGGAACTACTGGAGAATTGTGGAACTTCTGAGACTCCGGGTCATTGGGGGCACGTCCTTAAAGGGACTGTAAGGTATTTCCCCATCCCCATCCCCATGAAGTGAGTGGCTTCTCACTTGGTGTCCTGCCCACCACAGGCCCCCAGAGTGTTTACTTTTACAAGCTCTTGTTTATCAGTAAAGTTACAGTTAAGAAAGGAAACGCTTGGTGGATGGAAAGCTTACTGTGCAGACACGGGGACCTGAGTGGGAGCCTCAGTTCCCACACAGCCAGCATACAGACACATGTACCCCAGCGCCTGGCGGAGGGGAAGACAACAGAGTCTGGGGGCCGGCTGGCCCGCAAGTCTAGCAATCAGTGAGCTCCAGGCTTGTCAGGGAGGCTGACAAGCAGGGTTCGAAGGACTGCCGGGCCTAGACAAGCCTCCCCAAGGCAGGCAGGGGTGCCCAGCCAGAACTAGGGCATTGGACACTATAGTGAGCAGAGGTCCCTCAGGTGACTCAGGTCTGTGGGTGACAGGCTACCTCTGTGACCTCCAAGAGGAAGAGACCATGGGCTATAGAGAACCTGTAGTTTCAACAGTCAAAACCTCACAATGTTCACTGTGCGTTGTGTACAGTGTATAGTGTGTGGTGTGTGTGTGTGGTATGTATGTGTGTGCAGTATGTAGTATGTGTGTGTGTGTGTGTATGTGTTATGGTGTGGTGTGCTGTGTGTGTGGTGTGTGGTGTATTGTGTGTGGGTGTGGTGTGTGGGTGTGGTGTGTGGGTGTGTGATATGTGGGTGTGTGGTGTGTGGTGTGTGTGTGTGTGGTGTGTGGTGTGTGGTGTGTGTGTGTGTGGTGTGTGGGTGTGTGGTGTGTGTCTGTGTATGTGTGTGGTGTGTGTCTTGCACCCGGGGAAGGAGCCACACTTGCCTTTAAGGGTCTGTTGCCTGAGCCCTCTGCCCACTGACTGACTGGGCGATGGAGAAGGCTGTGCCCAAGGGTTGCTCAGGGTTGTCAGCTCTTAAGGGGGCCACATGGGTGGGCTGAGAGACCGGAGACCCTGACAATGGCCTGACTAAGGAGCATGGGGATCCAGGTGCCTCATACACACCAGGCACAGCCTGTGACCTGGCTCCCACTCCCCGGCCCTGGGCCCCTAGAGGAAGGGCTTGGTTTCCTCTCCTACATGGAGGAACATGTACATGGAGGCAGCACCCTGGCCTCTGGTGGGCTATACTCTAAAGCTGTCGGTGTGCTGTGGACACCCAGTGCTGCCCTGGTTCTGCTCTCTGTCCAGCCTCTGGTGCTCTGGCAGGTGCTGGTCCTTCTGAGCAGAGTCTGAGGGAAGCTGGAGAGCCATCAGGTCAGCTGTGGGCAGAGTTCACGCAGCGGCTAACTTGCACTCTGCCCTGGGTGGGCATCTAGAGATTGCCGGGAATGAAATGGGTGGCCCTGGATACCTGGGATGGCTCCAGGAAAAGCTGGGCTTTTCTGTTGGGCACAACACTGGGGTTTTCATTCACTCTCCACACTTCTGCCAAGCTCACAGGCTTAATCCCGGGCAGGGGTGTGATCCAGGTTTCCTCCGGGGGGAGCAAAGCCAGCATGGGCTACTTAACCCAGGATGATCAGCTGAGCAGGAGGCCCAGAGTGAGTGCCTTCCATTCCTCAGAACTCAGGAGTGCTAGGTTAGAAAATGTCCCCTAAGAGATAGGGGAGAGGCAGGTAGCAGGTGAGGAGCTGTGCATGGCATGTGGGTGGCCTTCAAGGGGTGTAAAAGAACAGGTTTGCAGAGCCCACGGGGGAGCTGGGGACAGGCAGCTTCTTCCTCCGCTGCTCCTCTGACAGCTCCACATGATCTCACCGGTCCTCTCCCCACCTCCCTTCCGCCAGGGCCAGTGGGAAGACATCGAACCCAGCGAAAGCAAGGAAGTGGACTATGTCCTTCTCCTGGCAGCCATGTTTGTGCGATAACACAGAACTGTCTTCCTAGATATACGAGTTCTGGATGGCATGTTGAGCTGGGACCGATGGATCCTAGAGCTGTTAGTGGAGTTGGGAGGGCATTTACTGGGAGGCAGGAGGTTGCAGAACGGGTGTGGAGAGGTGAGCGGGGCACATGAAATGATCTGAAGGACAGAGGCCACGCTGCCTTGCTATCTCCTTTGGACAGAAGTCTTTTTCTTTAGGTTATTAAGAACCTATTTGAGGATCCGTGTGTGTGCGTGTGTGTGTGTGTGTGTGTGTGTGTGTGTGTGTGTGTGTGTGTGGCAGTTAATAGAGTTGGCCTTCTTTGTCCCCCTTTCACCAATTATCCAATCACGTTAGCTTGTGAGGTTGAGCTCCCACCAATGGGACGAGACTGTCAACCACGTTAGGGACAGAAGTCAGGAGTCACATTGGCCTCAGTAAGCTTGCTGCCCTGGTAGGGTCCTGGCATACTCTTCTAACAAAAATCCTTGGGGCTGCAGAGACGGCTCAGTGGTTTAGAGCATCTGTTGCTCTTACAGAGGACTTAGGTTCAATTCCCTGTACCCACGGGTGGTTCACAACTGTCTGTAACACCAGTTCCAGGGGATTCAACATCCTCTTCTGGACTCCTCAGGCCCCAAGCATGAATGTGGAGCACACAAATACATGCAAGCAAAACACCCATACACATAAAAGTAAAATGAAATAAAAATAAGTTTTAAAAAAGAATTACGCCATCAAGATACATTTACTTTGTTTCTGTGTTCCTTTGAGTGACACCAAGATTATTTATTCTCTGTTTCTAAGACCTAACATGCCTGAAGCCCTGGGTGTGACACACACCTGCCATCCCAGACCTTGGGAGGTAGAGACAGGAGGATCAAGAGTACAAGATTATCTCTTATGGCCTAATAAGTTATAAGCCAAACCACATGAGACCTTGTTGCAGAAGGGACAGGGGTGGGAGGAGGGAAGGAGAGGAGAGGGAAGAGGGAAGGGAATGAGGGGGAGGAAGGAGGAAGAGGGAGCCACAGCTATCTGAAGCCGGTTTGCACCGCCTCCATGACCTCCTGGAGAATGTCTGGGCCACAACTGCCCCCACCATACTGCCCACTTGTCCTCTTGCATCAGGCTTGGCTGACCTTCCTGAATCCCCCTGACCCTCATGAGACCTCTCTCCTACAGTTCAGCACATATCAGGTTTTGGAAACCAACCATAGGCAGCTAGTAAAGTACTAAACAACCCAAACCACAGGGCTCCAACTTAGAAAAGAGGACCACAGTTCCCCGAAGTGGCATGAACACAGATGCTATGGGAACAATACGGACTGGACTTAGCAACCAGACCACCCTGGGTGAGACCCACATCACCACGGACTCTCTGTGAGACCCACATCATCATGGACTCTCTGTGAGACCCACATCACCACAGACTCTCTGTGAGACCCACATCACCATGGACTCTCTGTGAGACCCACATCACATGGACTCTCTGTGAGACCCACATCACCATGGACTCTCTGTGACACCCACATCACCATGGACTATCTGTGAGACCCACATCATTATGGACTCTCTGTGAGACCCACATCACCATGGACTCTCTGTGAGACCCACATCACCATGGACTCTCTGTGAGACCCACATTACCATGGACTCTCTGTGAGACCCACATCACCACAGACTCTCTGTGAGACCCATATCACCATGGACTCTCTGTGAGACCCACATCACCACAGACTCTCTGTGAGACCCACATCACCATGGACTCTCTGTGAGACCCACATCACATGGACTATCTGTGAGACCCATATCACCATGGACTCTCTGTGAGACCCATATCACCATGGACTCTCTGTGAGACCCACATCACCATGGACTCTGTGAGACCCACATCACATGGACTCTGTGAGACCCATATCACCATGGACTCTCTGTGAGACCCACATCATCATGGACTCTCTGTGAGACCCACATCACCAAGGACTCTCTGTGAGACCCACATCACCATGGACTATCTGTGAGACCCACATCACCATGGACTCTCTGTGAGACCCACATCACCACGGACTCTCTGTGAGACCCACATCACCACGGACTCTCTGTGAGACCCACATCACCACGGACTCTCTGTGAGACCCACATCACCATGGACTCTCTGTGAGACCCACATCACCATGGACTCTCTGTGAGACCCACATCACATGGACTCTGTGAGACCCATATCACCATGGACTCTCTGTGAGGCCCACATCACCACGGACTATCTGTGAGACCCACATCACCATGGACTATCTGTGAGACCCACATCACCACGGACTCTCTGTGAGACCCACATCACATGGACTATCTGTGAGACCCAAATCACCACGGACTCTCTGTGAGACCCACATCATTATGGACTCTCTGTGAGACCCACATCACCACGGACTCTCTGTGAGACCCACATCACCACAGACTCTCTGTGAGACCCACATCACCATGGACTCTCTGTGAGACCCACATCACATGGACTCTGTGAGACCCATATCACCATGGACTCTCTGTGAGGCCCACATCACCACGGACTATCTGTGAGACCCACATCACCATGGACTATCTGTGAGACCCATATCACCATGGACTATCTGTGAGACCCACATCACCATGGACTCTCTTGTGACTACGGGCGAATATTCCTCCTCTGGTCCCTGTTTCATCTCTGTTGCTGTGGTTAGATACCCTGACAAAAAGCTACTTAGGGGACGGGCTTGTTCTAGTTCACAACTCCAGGTTACAGACCATCACTGTGGGGAGGCCAAGGCAGGAAGGTGAAGTAGCTGGCACAGAGAATGAATTCATACACAGTACTGCTCAGCTCACCTCTACCCTGGCACAGAGAATGAATTCATACACAGTACTGCTCAGCTCACCTCTACCCTGGCCACAGAGAATGAATTCATACACAGTACTGCTCAGCTCACCTCTACCCTGGCACAGAGAATGAATTCATACACAGTACTGCTCAGCTCACCTCTACCCTGGCCACAGAGAATGAATTCATACACAGTACTGCTCAGCTCACCTCTACCCTGGCACAGAGAATGAATTCATACACAGTACTGCTCAGCTCACCTCTACGCTGGCACAGTCCAGGACGTCCTGTCTAGTGTTCCCACCGTAGGTGGGTCTTTCATCTCAGTTAAGGTAATCAAGACAATCTCCCAAAGGCCAACCAGCTCTAGAGAATGCTTCAGTGAGACTCTCTTCCCAGGGCTGAGAGACGGCTCAGCTGTCGAACACTAGACTGACAGCCCAAACACTGGCCACCTCACTCTGAGCCTGGTTTTCCTTCTCATGCCATTGCTGTGGGAACACTAGTGTCCTCCCTGCTGCTCTGAGGAGGAAGTCAGATCCTGCATGTGGAGGGCAGCGCAGGGCTTGTGTGGAGTGTTGTATACAGCAGCTTACAGCAGAGCTGAACCAGACAATGCTTAGAATTCTCACTAGTGGCTGTGTCGCCTGGGACAACTTTATATTTCTGGGCAAGATCTTCTCATCTAGAAAATGGATTTGTTGGTACTGTCACTGCCTGCTAGGGGCATGAAGTGGGGTTGTGCTTGTCCTGGGTGTTCTGTCCCCTCCGCACCTGGCCTTGGTAAGCAGCTTATCATGCCCCTTCTGAGATGGTGATCGGGTGTGCTCTCCTCTCTGTGGGAGACCCCAGGTGTGGCATGGAGAATGTAGAGCAGAGACCGTGGCCACACTCAGCCTCTTCTCCAAATTCTCCCACCCTGATCACCTCTGTCCCTAGCGCTGCCCTCCAACCTCCTCGGTCACTTGTCAGCCCCTGACGCAGAGGCAGAGGGCCCCTTGTGTCTCCTAGGAGGGGCTGGGTCTGCCCTGGGATGGAGATACCCTGTGTGTCATTAAGTGCGGCTCAGCTCTGGGCGTGTATGCAAGTGCCCACAGCAGGCGGGCTGGATGAATCACCTCCCGCTCCGTATGGTCATCCCGGCTGGCAACAGAGGCCTTGTGTGTTTCTGTATGTGGTTTCTTTCCATCCCATGAGTCAGAAGGCACCAGTCACTGCCATGTGATGCCGGGCTCTCCTGCCAAAGAGCTGTGGCTGTCAGAAAGGGGCCTGAGCTGAGAGGGCTGCACGCAGCCTTGTGAGATTAGCATCAGGAAAGGGGCGCTGGACCAAAGGCCGCCTTGGCAGCAACAGCTGCTGGGTGAACAGCACCAACTCCAGTTCCCTGTGGTGATCATTTGGTCTAATTATAAACAGAAAGCCTTTTTATGTAAAAATTCTGGTCAATTAAGAAAACTATAAATAGGAAGGACTGATCTGGGTGCCACCACCAGACACTTTTAGTTATTAATTTCTTTAGTGTTGGGCTTTAACAAAAGGATGATGATGATGATGAAGACTATCCTGGAACTCACTCTGTAGACCAGGCTGACCTCAAACAGAGATCCGCCTGCCTCTGCTTCCCGAGTGCTGGGATTAAAAGCATTTGTCAGCACACCTGGCTGATGTACTGTGTCTTTAATTATGTGTTTGTGTGTGGGTATGTGCTCATGTGCAGGTGACTGCAGAAGCCAGAGTTGGCTGTGAGCCACCTAACGGGTGCTGGGAATCAAACTGCAGTCCTCTTCAAGAGCAAAACGTTTTCTTGACCCCAGAGTCAGCTCTCCAGCCTCTAGCTTCTTAGCTGTTTGAGCCAGGCCTCACTAGGTAACCGGGCTGTTCTCAAAGCCGCACCGTATCTCTATCTGACCTCCTTTTGTGGAGCACATTTATTACAGACCTGTGCCACCACAGACACTTTACCAGGCTTACGAAGATGTTTCCTCTGCACTCGGAGTATCACTGCCTGGCTCTGCTCCATCATACTGCTGGCCACTGCCTGACTCTGGTCTTGATTCTACCTGAGGCCTGGGATACAGCGACTGCAGGTCCCCCAGGTGGTGGTCAGGTCATAGCCCGAAGCCCCGCTTCCTAAGCTGGCTCTTCCTGGCTCCTCTGCTCAACACTGGCTGTGTGGACTGCTCATACACATTCTGTCATGGTTCTCTGAGCAAAGTATAAGTTATAGATCTACAGCTAAGGAGTATTGTGAACCTAGCCATCTCTAGATCTATGCAGTCAGGCTGGTACCTGCCTGCTGCCTTCGTTCAACCTCCTTCCTGGTCCCTGAAGGTGGTTTAGAGGCTAAAAGAGTTTCAACTAAGTAAGAGAACACCCTTTGTCAGAGCCTCAGTATTTGCCACACTATCCCTGAGAGTCTCTGGGTACCTGGTTCCACATAAGGACCAATGCGAAGGACACACATTCTGTCCTGGGGGACTTTATTCCTAAGGAAGAACTATGATAGATGAACTACCCAGTCTATTCCTTATTGTATCTCTCTCTCTCTCTCTCTCTCTCTCTCTCTCTCTCTCTCTCTCTCTCTCTGTGTGTGTGTGTGTGTGTGTGCTCGCGCATGTGTCTGTTATAATATGTATATGTGGGTTTTGTATATGTGAATATACATGGTGTATGTGGTCTCTGTGAGTGGTACATGGTATGTGGTGATTTGAATGAGAAAAGTCTCCCACAGACTGAGGAATCTGGATGCGTGGTCACCAGTTGGTGGAGCTGTGGGGAAGACTGTGGAACCTTTGGGCAGTGGAGGCCTCCTGGAGGAGCACATCACTGGCAGCAGGTGTTGGGAGTTGATGGCCTCCTCTCTTGCAGCATGCACTTCTTGCTCTGTATTTACTGTTGAAGATGGGATTGCTCCACTTCCTGACTCTGCTGCCATGATTCCCTCCCATGATGGATTCTAGCCCTCTGGAACCATAAACCTAAACAAATTCTTCCTTCTAAAAGTTGCCTTGGTCATGGTGTTTCATCACAGCAACAAAAAGAAACTGATAATAGTACAATACTATTATAATATATAATACAATACTATTATAATATATAATAGTATTTAGTCCTTAGTGGGTTTTTGTTTTCTAAGACAGGGTTTCTCTGTGTAGCCCTGGCTGTCCTGGAACTCACTCTGTAAACCAGGCTGGCCTTGAACTCAGATATCTACCTGCATCTGCTTCCGAGTGCTGGGATTAAAGGTGTACACCACATCTGGCTGGCTATTCCTTAGTGTCCATTCCTTAGACATTGAGAATCACCTGGGAGACATTAAGGATCACCTGGGAGACATTGAGGATCACCTGGGAGACATTGAGGATCACCTGGGAGACATTGAGGATCACCTGGGAGACATTGAGAGTCACCTGGGAGACATTAAGGATCACCTGGGAGAGGCTGAGGATCACCTGGGAGACACTGAGGATCACCTGGGAGACACTGAGGATCACCTGGGAAACACACTGAGGATCACCTGGGAGACACTGAGGATCACCTGGGAGACACTGAGGATCACCTGGGAGACACACTGAGAATCACCTGGGAGACACTGAGGATCACCTGGGAGACACACTGAGGATCACCTGGGAGACACTGAGGATCACCTGGGAGACACACTGAGAATCACCTGGGAGACACTGAGGATGACCTGGGAGACACTGAGGATGACCTGGGAGACACTGAGGATCACCTGGGAGACACTGAGGATCACCTGGGAGACACTGAGAATCACCTGGGAGACACTGAGGATCACCTGGGAGACACACTGAGGATCACCTGGGAGACACTGAGGATCACCTGGGAGACACTGAGGATCACCTGGGAGACATTGAGGATCACCTGGGAGACATTGAGGATCACCCGGGAGACATGCCTCTGGATGTGTCTGAGGGTGTTTCCAGAGTTAATCAACAGTGGAGTGAAGACACTCTGAATGTGAAGGGCACCATTCCAAGGGTTGAGGTCCTGGATTTAACAACAACAAAAAGGAAAGTGAGCTGAGTGTCTGCTTTCCCCTCTCTGCCTCCTGACTGTCAACGCCATGTGACCAGTGGCCTCCTGCTCTCACCACTGTGTCTTCCCACCATGATGGATTGATCTTTTCTTTCTTTCTTTCTTTCTTTCTTTCTTTCTTTCTTTCTTTCTTTCTTTCTTTCTTCCTTTCTTTCTTTCTTTTTTTGGTTTTTTGAGACAGGGTTTCTCTGTGTATTTTTTCGACTTCCCTGAAACTCACTTTGTAGCCCAGGTTGGCCTCGAACTCACAGAGATCTGCCTGCCTCTGCCTCCTGAGTGCTGGGATTAAAGGCATGCACCACCACTGCCCGGCCAATTGACTGATCTTTTCCTAAACCACGGGGCAAAAGATGTCCCGCTTCCTAAGCATACTCTGCTTTCTTCAGGTACTTTGCATAGCAACAAGCAGGAGAGCTAACAGTGGGACCCAAGGAAGAATGAGTGTCAAGACCCCAGGGCTGCTGCGTAGCACCGAGGACCGAGGACCACAGACAGCAAGGTGGAATTCAAAACACTCCCTCCCAAAGCCAAAGGGTCTCTTGGCTCAACTGTGCCCAGTAAGTGAAACTTAAAACCCTTCATGGTCTGCATCCTATTTCTGCCAAGACACACACTCTCTAGGATTATCGACGTCCAATGCAAAGGAATGTCTTCACAGCCAGTTCACAGCCCTTTACCCATCCCTGGATCCTGGCTGGTACAGCTGCACCTCCTGTAGCTGCCGGGAAACGGCACAGTGGTTGAGTGAGTGATTGGCAAAGGTCATGTGAGGGCAAACTCCTAGCCAGCAGTGTGTCCTCAGGCCTCTCACAGGAGTGCCACAAAGCCCAGTGTTTCAAATTCTGTCCAGGTTGTTCCAGATCTCTCTGAATGACCATCAAGATTTCGGGTACCAACACTTGGGCAGGTTGGTAGCCTCTGCCCACATGGTTCACAAAGGGCAGCCTGAGGCCAGGGCACAGCCTCACAGTTCCAGCATCTCACATTGTGTCAGGTATGGGTAAACAAATGAAAGAACAAAGCACATAGTAGGTGTGTTCTCCCCTTCCCCGCTGCCACAGTTCAGGCAGGGCCTGGCTTCCCTACCACCCCCCCAGCTTGCTCCGTCCAGGTCCCCCAGAGTGAAGGCTTTGATCAAGCACAGACTGGCACTACCTTCCGGGATTAACATCTTTGCTTGACTCCCAAGGCTCTCCACTGGCTGCTGCGCGGTCCACACTCCTAGAGCAGAGCGCCTGTCCACACCACTGACAGTTGCTCTTCCTGCACTAACTCCCTCATCCTCAGTGTTCCGTCCCAGGCTCAGGCCTGCTTTACCCTGCTGCTTTGATGCCCGTCCCTGGCCACCAGGGGGCCCCATTGTGAAGCTCTGTGGCGCCCAGCGAGGCACCATGCCTTCCTTCCTCCAGGGCTGCCTTCCCATGCTTCTGGGGTTGAGACTGTTGAACGTTTGTCAGCGATCCCAGCCATCGGCCACTGAAGGGCGGTGGAGTGCTTAATTTGTGACTTAATTAATGTGACTCCAGACATACCCAACACATCACTGAGGGGTGAGGGCTGGGCCAGACCCCTCCCTCTCCACTCCCTTATCCACAGAGCTGGTCCCGCTATCTTCCTTAACGCTCATTGTAATCGCTCTTCTCCCTCACTCCACACCACTCTCCCATTGACCCCACTATCTGTATTTTCATTATCTTGTTTATTAAACAACGTTGCAATTTCAATAGAAATTCAAAAAACAAACTCATGAATCCACTCAAACCTTCTCATATTTTACCTTCTTTGCTTAGGTATGCCCGTGCACACACCACACACACAACACACACACACACACACACACACACACACACACACACACACACACACACACACACACGGCCGTCTATGGACACATACCCATGTGTATTTGTGGGTGTGGTCAAGTCATGAACATAAATGAGAATAATTCTGTTTGGGCCTATGTGAGACTACGGACTGACTATTTTCAGCTTACCATTCTAGCTGTACACTTACCAATATTAAATAAGGCCACGTTGGTTTTCAAGGTTCTGCTCGTGACCCACCCATCCCTTCACACCGCAGCTCCACTGGCTCCCAGGTCTGCTACTCTGGAGGCAGGAGTAGTGGCCATGCCCCCTCATCAGAATCCCCAGGGTTTCTCTAGACACTCTACCCTGCCCCTCGCCTACCTTGCAATTTAGTTCCTTCCAGTCGGCTACTCACACTTCCCTCCCAAAGCCTGCGCCCCATGCTCAGGGCCCCCCCCATGCTCAGGGGCCCCCCATGCTCAGGGGCTCCCCATGCTCAGGGGTTCCCCATGCTCAGGGGCCCCCCATGCTCAGGGCCCTCCATGCTCAGGGGCCCCCATGCTCAGGGGCCCCCATGCTCAGGGGCCCCCCATGCTCAGGGGCCCCCATGCTCAGGGGCGCCCCATGCTCAGGGGCGCCCCATGCTCAGGTCTGGAAGGTGGGAGTCCCGGAGGGTCATGAAGGTTTCCTCCAACAGCGAAGTTAGTGACTTTAACACCACAGAAGGCCGGAAGTCTGAAGTCAAGGTCTCTGGGGCTACACCGACTGCAGCAGCATCTTTAGGGGCCCGTTGGCTTCCTTCTGTTTCCAGGAGCTCCTCTGGAGGCTGATGCATGCTCTGCCTGTGCTACATCCCTCCAGACCCTCTGCGTTCATATGGCCTTCTGAGTCACTTTTGTTTACGTGGCTGGGGACTAAACCTAGGCCTTCAGGTTTGCAAGGCAACTGCTCTGCCTTTAAGTTAAAACTCTTCACCTCTGCTTCCCACTTAGAAGTACACGTCACGGGGCCACTAAGGCCAACATAGCTAATCCAGGCTGATGTTCTGCTTTAACTAGTTAGTTAAGACTAACTAGTCTTAACTTAGTTGCATTTACAGAGATCCCATCCCCCCAGTAATTCCAGGTCTTTCTGGAGGGAACCATTCAGCTCACTACAGCCTCCTTTGTGAGGCGGTTCAGAGCTGGTCTTCAGATCCACCTGAAAGGCAGAAGGGTTCCCAAACCCAGCATACTGTGTAAGTCACAGGAGGGAATGTCAGTTAGGAAAACACCTCAGCTCAGGCCACGTGGACATTCTGGAGATCTGGGCTCATGCAGGGCTATTAGTCAGGGTTGGATGGGTTATGCTGTGGTAACAAACAAGCCCAGCACCTCAGTGGCCTAACTCAACACAAGTTTGACTATTTTGGGCTGGTGCAGGGCTCTCCTCTGATATTTCCTCCTTCCGGGACCTGGATGATCAAGCTGCCTGGAAAGTTTCTGGCCTTTGTGTTGAGTTAGAAACTGGTGACACTAATAGTTTTCATTTTCTCCTTTCTGTTTGGACATAGTACACATCTGGAAACTGCCATCTATGACCCTAGAACAAAGGTTCTCAATCTGGGGGTCAAATGACCTTTCACAAGGGTTGCATATCAGATACCCTGCATATCAGATATTTTCATTACAATTCATAACAGTAGCAAAATTACAGTTATGAAGTAACAACAAAATAATTTCATGGTTGGTGGTCACCACAACATGAGGAACTGTATTAAAGGGTCACAAGCATCAGGAAGGTTGGGAACCACTGATGAAGAAGAACAGAGGCATAAATCTACATTTTTTTCAGAAAGCAACACAGGTTTAGGAAACACATGATCAGATAGCTTTGTAATGACACCATCTGATGATGTCATCAAAGCCCCCAACTTTCTCACCTGGGTCACTTCACTAACCAGGGCACTGCTTAAAAAACAAAATCTCAACAAATGTACTTGACAGACTTAATTGACTTGCATTAACAATTCTTCAGCCTGGCAGCATCCTGCTCAAATAGAGGCCACTCCATTTAACATCAGGGCTTTGTAACACCACTCAAGCGGGAGCAGGGACAGAGTGACAGCTAAGCAATCACTTGTCAGTCCAGGGAAAGCAGAACGGGATACTCGCAACCCCGGCTCAGAGGGACTCTTTCTGGTGAGTTACTCTGCCTCCCCTGTTGTTGGGACAATCTGGTCTGGGGTGGGGGTGGGGTGGGGGTGTTTGACTGCTTCTTGGTTTATGTTCAGTTGTGTGGCTCTTCCATAAGTGGCTCCATTTTGGTCTGGTTTTCTGGGCGTAATGTACAAACTCAATCCAAAACGATGTCTTTCTGTGCTTCTTAATTAATAACAATACCGGTTGGAGGCCAGGCATCTGGAAACTCACAGCCGCTCCATTTGGTTAGGGCACATATGCCATTGCTGCTGTGATAATACTGACTACTGCGCTCTTGGCCCCATGCTGAAGGAAGCTGGGGCCACAGCCAACGCCTGAAACATAAGCAGGCCCTGGGTTAAGCCTGGGACACACATGGGCCCAAGAGGACCACCTGCTTCCTGTAAGAAGGTGCCCTTGGGGACACCCCACACAGGGAGGAACACAAACAGATGCAGACAAAAGTCAGCAGATGGCCTTTCCTGAGGCTCTCCTGCTGGACCACACCAGGGAGCTCCCATATCAGGAAGCTGAGGGTAGGTGTGGCCTTGCCTAGTCATCTGCCCAGCATTGGTCCCTGGGGCACCAAGATCCACCAACAGGACCAGGGTGAACTGTCTGGATGCTGCCATCCAAAAAGAGAAGGCTGGAGCAGGAAAGGGAAGGAAAAAACAAGCACAGGAAGTCTCCACAGGGTGAGGAAAATGATGAATTCAGTGAAGATGGGGTGAAGGGATCTGTGTTTAACCCTTAACCCGTGGCGGGGGGGGGGGTGTCTCCCTAATTCTAAGTAGTATCACACATGACCAAATTAAGCTAATCTTGGTGGTACAGACCTGTAATCTCAGCTACTCCAGATCCCGAGGCAGGAGAATTGCCAAGTACAAAATTACCTGGGCAGCTTGGTGAAACCTAGTCTCAAATGTGCAGTAAAAAGGATGGGGTTGGGGTGGGGCTGGAGCTGGGATGGGGTTGCAGAGATGGCTCAAAGGTTCAGAGCACTTGCTGGTCTTGTGGAGGACCTGAGTTCAGTTCCCAGGACACATGCTGGTGACTCACAGTTAGCCTGTAACTCCAGCTCTGGGGAATCCAACCCTATCTTCTGGGCTCCTCAGGCACTGAACATACTTATGTACAAGCAAAACACCCATGCACACCAAAGTAAAAGTCTGAAGAAGTGAAGGGTCCTGAGGATGCAGCTCTGCAGTCGAATGCTTGTCTAGTGTGCAAGGTCCTGTGTTCAATCCAAGCGCTGAAAAAACTAAACTGTAGAACACACAGCTGGCGTAGAGGGCTGCACTAAACCTCTCACATTTGGCTTTAATCTGTAAATAAAGAAACCCATTTTCCCCTTCTTTTGTGTTTGTGTTTGTGTGTGTGTGTGTGTGTGTGTGTGTGTGTGTGTGTGTGTATGCATGCACAGGCACACACATATATGTGCACACATGTATGTGGAGGCCAGTGGAGTCTTAACCTTGTTTTATGGAGATAGCGTCTCTCACTGGCCTGGAAATGGGAATCCATTAGGCTGGCCGCCCAGGGATCTCCAGAACCCACCTGTTCCCCCCCAGTGCTGGGGTGACAGACTCCTGCTGCCACACCCAGCTTTTTTATATGAGTGCTGGGGATCGAACCAAGGTCCTCACCTACTTGACCAACTGAGCCACCTCCTCAGCCCCCCATTTTTCTTCTCTCTGATGTATTTTTGTCGGTTAACTACACAATCTTACTTGAGATTGCCGATTTTCTCTGGTTTTCATTGGAGCTTAGGTGAGATTTTCTTGGACTAAAGGTTTTAGTGCCAAAAGAACTGAATTGGGGCTGGAGAGATGGTTGAGCAGTTAACAGCATGTGTTGCTCTTGCAGAGGTCTGGGTTTTCTTCCCAGTACCCACATGTTGGCTCACACCATCAGTAATTGCAGTTCCAGGGGGATCTGATGCTCTCTTGTGAACATTCACAGTACAGCACACGCACAGTAAACATACACACATGCTGGCAAAACACGCACACATATAAAATAAATAATACAACCTATTTTAAGCTGTCTAAAACCATGCTTCACCTTTAGTCGTTCTCCATGTAAGACGTGAAATGCTTCAGTCCTGCTCCTCGGTCTCTGGGGTGGGTAATGGGCATTTACTGCACTGGGCATACGCAGTGATGAGGACTCCAGACACTCAGAGAAGCTTTTTGAAAAAGCCACTGAAGCTACAGCAGGGGCATCGATGCTTTATTCAAATTGGGAAATCCCACAAACTCTAATGGCTGCAGAAAGTACAACAGCTTAGTCTATCATCAAACCAAGAACCCCAGGAGTGAGGACAGTTCGGATTCTAGTTTGCTCTCCTGTATCATCTGGTGTAGCAACTAAAACTGCAAACACCTGAACCTACCTTACCGTAGTCCACACTTCTGTAGCAGGAGTTTTCTCCAGTCCCACCTGGGCCCACAGCGCTCGGACCCAAATAAACACACACAGGCTAATATTATTTAAAACTGCTCGGCCAGTAGCTCAGGCCTACCACTGACTAGCTTCACGTCCTACACCATGCCTTGGAGCTGCTCAAGGTGTCCAAGACAAGCAGGAGCACTCAAGTTCATCAAGAGGAAGTGGGAGGGGCCGAGCAATGGGCTGGTGTCCAGGCTACTGCCAAGAAAGACTGGTGTCCGCCCTCCCCAATAAACCATCAATTCTCCAGGGCGACTCTCCTCTCTCTCCCTTTCTGGAGGAGACAGGGAGTCAGCACAGCCCCCGGCGGTGGCTGGTACGGAGGTGAGCGGAAGGCTGCGAAGGCTGAGGCAGAGCCGAAAGCATCCGCACGGAGTGCTGCTCTGCAGAGCTGAGGCCGACTCTGACCAGTCAGGGCACCAGGGCGCAGCAGCCAGCACCACTTGCTCTTCTTTTTCTTGCTCTGATAAGGTGAGCTGCTGAGCCAAGCCCCTGAGCCTGGGATGGTAGGGAGGCCCCTGCCCAAAGCTTCCTGTAGGGGTGGAGGAGAGGACAAGCGCCAGGAGCCACCTTCAGCAAGATCCTCGAGGCTCCTTCCAGATCCCAGTCGGTGACAGGAGCCTGGCAGACCGAAGTCGAGAGTCTGAAGGAGGAAGTTCAGAGGGCAACAGGCAGTCTGCCTTAGCAACTCCCAAACAAACACCTCGCAGAGGTGAGGAACCTGGAGAAGGCCCAGGCAGGCGTGGGGCTGCCTCCCAAGGAAACAGGAAGACTAAACCGAGATTTCTCTGCTCACAAATGCTGGTTATTGTACCTTTACCCTTTTACTCATTAGAGGAAATTAGTTTCCTTTCAGGGAGAGTCTGTTGTGAGAACTGGGCCCAGCTCTCAGGGAGCACCACGGACTTTCTATCCCAGCTGTGGATGGGCCTGGCTCTCAGGGAGCACCTTGGACTTCCCATCCCAGCTGTGAGGCTGCTGAGGGTGACAGCCTAAGGTTCTCTCACGAGGCATATGGTGGGACCTAGCACATGATGTCAGGATCCAGTCACACTGACTTAGGGAGCGGACATGTGACCAGGCTGGGATGGCTCAGTGGTCAGTCGTGTGGGCTGTGGACATGAGGTTAGAGAGTCTCATGGGAATCCAGAACAACAGCCCCAGAGCCAGGGTGAGCAAGCCGACCACAAGTGTGCAGAGAACAAGGACAGGGTCTCTCCTGCTCCCACTGGGAGCCCAAATTAGAACTCTGCCCTTTGTCCCTGAGGAGTACAGCAACTGTGTGTGGGAGTTGTGACCACAGGTCTTTGTTCCTCCCACCCACACAGGCCTCTGTCACTGTGCTCTGACCCTCAGCCCACAGCCTGGCGGACCAGGACAACTGGTGAAGTTGACTTCAGCTTTGTCAAAGGACCGTGTCTAGAGTACACGGTGCCATCCGGATGCTAGCATCATTCTGGGGCATCAGAAGCTCTGGGGTTCTCCCAGCAGCCAGTGTCACCCCAACGCTGAGGCACAGGGAGCAGGGTCTCTCTACACGGCCCTGCCTGTCCTGGAACTCACTCGAGACCAAGCTGGTCTCAAACTCACCGAGATCCTCCTGCCTCTGCCTCTCCAGTGCAGGAGTTAAAGGCGTCAATCACCAGGTTTTTAAGTGTCACTAACCAAGGCTCTGGGTGGGGAGCACTGTGTCTCTTCCATGGCATCCTGGGTACCCGTTGTGTGGTTGATGCTTTCTCCCCAGGCCTTGGCTCTGGCACATTGGGCCTTTGTGTTTATTCATGGGCAGCCTGGTGGGGCTCAGGAAGGGAGTGGGGGCAGGACTTATTTACTCATGGGGGGGGGCTTAGGCTGTCATAGGTTGACAGCTGATTGTCAAAACTTAGTCCACAGCACTCTGACTGTGGGATCTAGAAGTCTGCTCACCTTCCACCTTAGGGGGATATTAAACCCCACTCACATGTAACATTCATACTGAATGCTCTGATTACAGCATGACGCTTGGAGGCTTGGAGAGACAGCTCTTAAGAGTAGTGGCTGTACTTCCAGAGGACCCAGGTTTGAGTCTCCAAACCTCAATGGCAGCTCACAACCACCCTCTTCTGGCCTCCTTGGGTACTGCACATATATTGTACACATACACATAAAAATAAAATCTGGTATGTATCCACATAGCGTGTATGTGTGTGTATACATACAACATATATACAACACACATACACACACACCACACACACTCACTCACACACCACATACTACACACACACTTACCCTCTACACACACACACACACACACACACACACACACACACACACACACACACGTCCCAGAGACTAATGATCTAATATGTGCCCACCCTTCAAGGCCTTTTGATACTTACTGTTTTATTCTTTATAGTGTTTACAGATACACACATCTCACCCACTGAACCTTCTTGGTCTTCACCCACAGTGAAGAAGGCTCTTTGGGACCAGCTCTGGGGGTGGTGATGGGTAATAGCACATGGCAGAAGTCAGCATGGGAAATGGCCTGGGTCCCTCTGTGAAGTGGTTGTGGGATGTGGCTCCCCTTGGTGTCCCACCTGAGCTTCCCAAGAAGGTACCCCAGGGGTGGGTCCTTGTGCAGTCGCTTATCCCCCAGGCTATCTTTCTACTTTGAAGGCTCAGAACCCAGCTTGGGTAGATGTGCATTCTCACGGTAACCGGGAGTCCATACTAGAGCTGACCTGACCGTGCGTGGTAAGCATGGACTAAAGGGGGTCTGTGTTTGCCCATCAGAACCTCTCTGGTAGAGAAAGCCAGTGGTCAGCACAGCCTGAGAGCCGGAGTTAGTGGGGCTGGGAAGGAGATGGGCACCATGGCTGGCCCCGGCACCACCCAGGGTGCTCTGCCTCATTGCCTCCTCTTGACGCCACCCCCTTGTTGACCTGTGGCATCTCTTGTGGCATCTCTTGTTCTAGTCTCTTCCACATCTGTGCAGCGAGGCCTCTTCATTCAGGTTCCTGTAGTGATGGACGGAGGCTGCTGTGGTCTGACTATGTCCCGTCACCCCAAAGGAAAACATTCTGTTAGAAACTTAATGCCACATTCATGTGTCAGTGGTATTTGGAGGTGGCTCCTGGTCTTCTGGGGCAGGACACATGTCAGAAAAGGAAGAGGTAATGCTATATTCCTTCTGCTGAGGCTGAATGGTGTGGCCAGGGTCAGATGAGTGGTGTGACAGGAGAAGCCACCTGGGAATATGTGACTGCACTGTGCCGCAAGGACAGAGTCTGCGCCTGCCGCCAGTGTACTCCCTGAAGCAGAATGGTGCCCCTGTGACTGATGTCCTTCCCACCCTGCTAGCCACCCACAGTGCAGAGGGCACTGCTCAGTACCCCACAGGTACCCTGGTATGTGTGTTGCTGACTAGCATGGACAGACGACTAGCTCTTGCTGAGGAAGGGAAGCCAGAGGGATCCTTAGATCATGGGGAAGTGACTCCATGGAGGCGCCAGACCATGGCAGAATGACTCAGCTGCCCACTGACAGATGGACGTCAGTCCTCAAACTCGGCCCTTCCCTTTTCTTCCAGAAACAATAACAAATCCTGCTCTGTGCTTTAGTCACCATAGCAAATAGAAAACATTGGGCAACATGGAGCCTCTGGACAGGTGGGCTTCAGCAGGTCTCGATCATAGTGATCTGTCCCCGTTCCATTACCTAGAATCCCAGGCATCTCACCTGCTTGGAGCAGGCTAGGTAAACAACCAGAGCTTGTGTAAACTCAGAAGGATGGGCAGTCACAGTCTGCAGGCCAGAGCTTACCCACGCTCCACCAGGAAGGAATGGGATTTCTTATAAGAAATAGGACCTTAAGAATCCCGTGCAGGGGACCCTGAGTATCCCATGTGTGCAGCTGCAGCCTGTGTGGAGCTTGTCCTGGACTCTATGGAGAGTGGGGAGGAAGGGGAGGACAGGACTGCTGGGGTCCATGCTCAGGAAGCTCTTGCTCTGCCAGGGCAGGGCACTCATGGAAAAGTCCTGCCAGGGAGCCAGGGAAGCCAGGACAGAGCTTATGCACCTTCTGGGGGGCGGGGTGGGGGCAGGGTTCTGTGTAGTGAATCAGAACTCTCCATTCCCCAACAAGCCTGAACTGAGTGGGGTACATGCGGGGCGATGGGATTACAGGGTGACAGCGAGGGCTGCCCTGGCCGTGGCCTCTGACTGGTGCTTTTGGGTCCCAAGTCTTCACCCTCACTCTTGTTCTGACTTCGTCTCTGTGGCTGCGACAAGACGTCCTGACCGAAAACAGTTTAGGGAAGAAATGTTCATCTGGATTACAATTCCAGGTGACCGTGCATCTTTCCGGGGAAGTCGAGGCAGGAGTTCACACACACAGCAGAGCAGAGTGAAGTAACGTTTACCTGCTGCTCACGTTCTAATCCATTACTGCTGGAGTAGTGTGAGTGCGTTTCATGTACATATGTCTCTGTTCACCCAAGCCCGGTTCCCAGGTCCTCTGGAAAAGCAGACAGTACTAACCTGCTGAGCCACCTCTCCAGATCAGATCACTCTTGTATAGTTCCTCTCACACCAGTGCAGGCTCCAGCCTACAAAATGGTGCCTCCTATACTCAGGGCAGATCTTCCTGCCTCACGGAACAATCAAGACATGGCAGCAGGCCAGCCTGATCCAGACCACCCCTCACTGAGACTCTTTCTAGGTGGTTCTATGTAGGATCAAGTTGACATTTAAAACTAACCATCTTGGGGCTGGAGAGACAGCTCAGTAGTTAAGAGGACTTGCTGCTCTTACAGAGGACGCTGGTTCAGTTGCCAATAACCACACGAAGGCTCACAACCACCCCTAACTCCAGTTCCAGGGGATCCAACACCTTCTAAATTCCATTGGTACCAGGCATGACCAAGGTGCACATACATGCATACAAGAAAACATTTATACACATAAATAGAAAACTAAACATCTCACCATGCTTTCTGATATGTTCTGGGGAAGGCAATGGCTTGGGCATCTTTTATCACTATTAATTGGTAAATAACCATTGCGTACATTTATTATACAATGTAGTGTTCCAATACACGATAAACCGTGAAAAGTTCCACAGCAGCTAATCAAACAGGTGCATATCCAAACTCCTCACCTCACACACTCACCAAATACCCCCTCCACTAAAATATCAGCATTATTCCAGATTCAAAGCCATTCTTTACCTCCAGACCACCGCCAGTGTAGGAGGAACAGCCGGTGGCAACTTACGTGGGCGTCCCCATCCTTTCTCACAGCTGTGGCCCTCTGCGGTGACCACTGTGGCCACCTTCTAGAATTCCCTCCCCACTTTTCAATCCCTCTGCATTTATCCCAAGACTTCTGGCTGGTGACAGTCCTCCTCCCGCTACTCAGCAGGCACACTGTGGCCTTTATGTTCCTCTTCTCCTCAGACTGGAATCCTCTCAGACCGCAGGATGGTTCTAACTTCTTCTCCATGAATTCAGTGCCACAAATCCACCAGACATCACATTGTGTCGCAATCAATGAGTTTATCCCACTTCGTATTTAATGATCCTACACATTTCCTTTGCATATCTATGCATGTGTAGCGTGGTGTGTGCCTGTGTGGGGCCAGAGGAGGTTCATGTTGGCTGTCTTCCTCGACGGGTTCCACCTTATGTACTGAGGTAAGGGCTCTCACTGACCCTCAGAGCTCACTCATACAACCACTCTAGCTTGCCAGTTTGATCTAGGGATTCCCCCATTTCCATTTCCTGAGTGCTGGGACTACATTTATATGGGTGCTGGAGACCCAAACTCTGGTTCTCAGGCTCGCACTGAGCTATCTCCCAGCTCCAGCACACTTAGTTGTTGTTTTTATTATTATTATTGTTATTATTATTATTATTATCATTATTATTATTATTATTATTGTATGTGTTGGATGATGGGGAGGGCATGTGCCAGAGAGAACAAGGGGTGCTGAGAAACACCCCAGGTGAGGATGGCTGAAGACCCAGTGTGACTAGGGGGATGGCCGGGGAGGCTCCTGCGGCCCTCCAGACCATGCAAAGAACTGGACTCAAGCCCACAAGCAAGGGAGTTGCTAGAGGGTCTTAGCAGAGAATGATGTTCAAGCACTGAGCAGCTTGGTGGAAACATTCATTTCTTTTCATGTGATGGGAAAGTTCAGAGGAGGGGTTGGCTCTTGTCCAAGTTCACATTCAATGAACAGATTGAAAAGAGAGTTCTAGAGCCAAAAAGCCACAGCCAGCACCAGAGGCAACCCCTAACCCCTCCCCTCGTCCCACCCATCACAAGTGCGCAGGAAAGGGACACAGACAGAGGTGGAGGGGCCAAGCTCACAGCTTACATTACCAGGGAAGTTGCTAGGCATGGGACTTCTCTGACCCCACCTCAGACCTACAAATGGTAAATCAGGTGCCGTGGGGGTCCCAGGCTGCGTCCTCTCGAGAGGTTTGAGACCCTCCAGAGACACGGAGGGACTGCTCTTTCATAAGCCCACCTGGCCCCAAGCTTTGTCCTGTGGCTTGGAGAATGGCTTCCTTGCCTGTTCCTCCTCAGGAGGCATGAGGAGGCCATGCAGTGAATCAGGTTAAGTGGCCAGTTCAGGTGCGTGGGGAAGTCACTGTGCCAGCCTCCGGTCTCTTCTACATGGTAGGGGGCTTCTCGGCCAATCAGCCCAACCCTGGCCTTCCGCAGGCCAATGAAATGATTCACCCGAGGGCCACACCAAGTGTATTTGCTGTCTGGTTGCCTTGACAACTTTCCCAGACCCCATTCCAGCTTTTCTATTAACATAAGGCAAACAACTTAAAAGCCAAGCAGCAGAAATGATGCAACTTCCGGGTGGGCCCCGGGAGGCCATGAAACACCTGGGCAATCATCAGTGGCAGTATGATGTCATGCAGAGAAATGCTTGCTCATGGGCAAAGGTAATCCATCACATGACCTGGCTTGAGTGCCCTAGTCATATGAGGGGAGGTGCTCTCCACTGAGGGCCAAACACAGACAGGAACTGTGGAGTCATGATGAAATCCTTCACTCATGTGATGGGACCTTTCCCTTCCCCCAAGTTTTTGTTTTAGAGCAAAGATTCAGAACAAGTACCGGATCAGAACCTGGAGCCTCCCTCTGCTTTGGCTGTGTGCTTTTAGAAAAGTTGTCCAAACTCTCTGAGCCTCAGAAATTTATAGCAGTTTATGAATATAAATTTATAAAAAGGCTAATGATTTATAAATAGAGATGGAAACTTCTGTCTCACAGGGTTGTTGGGACAATGAAATGGCAGTTTTGAAAGAGACAGCGAAACGCCCGTCCTGTGTGTGGTAACAGTTCCCTTTGTTCCTGAGACGGGCTGAAGCTGTTGTGTCTGGTCTCAACCCCAGAGATTAGAAGTGGTGAGACCTGGGGCACAGTGGTGCACGCCTTTAATCCCAGCACTCGAGAGGCAGAGGCAGGCGGATCTCTGTGAGTTCAAGGCCAGCCTGGGCTACAGAGTGAGATCCAGGACAGCCAGGGCTACATCATGAGACCCCTGTCTCAAAAAACCCAAAACCAAACCAAACCAACAAGAAGCTGTGAGGTGCGAGCTCTTCAAGGCAGGGCAGGGAAAACCCAACATAAACGTCTGACGGTGAGGGAAAGCTAGAAAAGCAAAATAAAGACAGACACAAAACCAAGATGGCACCCAGGGTGGGGAGGTGTGGCGATGGGAGAGCTGATGCCAGAAAAACATCCCAAGGAGTCAGAGACGGTGTGACACTCTCAGAGACCGCTCCCTCCAGAGCTTCGGGTTTAGAAAGTATTCTTATTGTTATTGTTGCTGTTGTTATTGAGACAGGGTCTGACTGTGTAGACCAGGCTGGCCTCAAACTCACTGTGTAGACCAGGCTGGCCTGGATGCAGAGATCCTCCTGCCTCTGACTCCAGAGTGCTGAAACAAAAGGCTTCTACCACCATACCTTGCTAAGCTTTATAAATTTAAAAAGTAAGTTTTCAGGTGTCCAGGAAGCTCCTATGTGACACTTCCAGTAGATCAGCTGGAGTTTGGTTTTTCTTATTTTAAAAAAATTACATGTGCTTGTGCATGTGTGTGTGCTCATGTGTGCATGCCTGCACGTGCATGGGAAGGCAGGAGGACAACTTGTAAAAGTTGCATCTCTCTTTCCTCCATGTTTTGCCCGTGGATTGAACTCAGGTCACCAGGCTTAGCAGCAAGCTCCTTTATGAGCTGAGCCATTTTGCTGGCTCTCAGCTGTGTTTTCTCTGCACTTCCTATCTAAATGCCAAAGCGAGGTGAGGTGCAGGGCTCGGAGCCTCCGCACCTGATCAGACAGTGCAGCGCCTTGCATTTCACATTTCAACTATTCCAAGCATCACCTGAGGTCAAGGACAGCTCCCATTTATCTTGAAACATACATGACTATGTCCAGCCCTCTTCCCCCTCAGCCCACTTTTTCTGGATTGGAATACACCATTATAATGGCACTGTTCTCCACCACAAACAGTAACTAACGCAGTGGATTAGTTTGGCAGGGAGGGAGTTATATGTTGGTTTTTGTTTTGTTTTTTGAGACAGGGTCTGGCTATATGGTCCAAGCTCCATATGGCCTTAAACTTCCTCCATAGTTCAGACTGGCCTTGACCTCACAGCAATTCCACTGCCTCAGTGTTCTGAGTGCTGGCACTACAGGCATGTGACCACATCAGCTACGCGGCTATGTTAGGACCCAGAGTCCTTTTGCATATTGCCTTGTCAGGTGGGATCAGTTATCTCAGTTTTCATATGTGGGCTTGAGAGTCAGTGGGCTTACCGTCCTTGTCTCAGGCCACCGTCCAGGAGCAGTTAACCTTTTGATATTGTAATGTGATGTCATCTACAAAATTTATACTCAGAACAGTTAAGTCACAAGAAAAAAATCCCTCCTAAGGTTTAAAGTAAGTCTGTGGTTTTGTGTTGGCCACATTCATGGCCATGTTTTCCTCAGTCACAGTGGACTGCAGACTGGGCTCAACTGGAATTGAATGGCGATGCATCCAATGCTTATTTCCTCTGCATGCAGTCCCAGATTCTGACCAAAGGGGGTGTACAGTCATAGCTGCCGCCAGGCCAACCCCTGAGACCCTAGGCTTTCTCCACTCCCAGGACATACCTGTGTGTGGTGGGGACTGGGGACACATGGTCGGTCCTTTCTCATTGATGGGCCCTTGGGCAAGGATGTGACCTCAGCCACAGGATACCCAGAGTTCTGCTGCAGACCACTAGCCCTGGGCAAGGATGTTCCCAGGACTCAGAGCAGCAGCCTGCTCCTCACACATTTGCCTCCATCCACCTGAGCCTCCCAGATGCCCCACATCCTCAGAGATGACTGAGGGGCCATTCTAAGCAGTGGCCCACTTTGTTGCCCCATCCTCTGGTGCCCTGCCTTGCCCTGCATTTGGGGTATCCAATAAAAAGGCTCTCAATTCTGAAGATGTCCCCTTCCATTTTTCACTGGACATGTGGCTTTTGTTGTTGTTGTTGTTATTTAAAGTTATAAAACAGATTAAGTTATTTTCAGAATGAATTCCTAAGTAAGCTCTCTCTGTTTAAATTCCCACTCTGAGCAGTGGAGACTGTTCTCCTGAGGAGACCTGGACAGGTCATGGCAGGATTCTGAGAGCTCCCCAGGACTTCCCTTCCTCTGGGTGCTGCAGGCCCCAGCAAGCACGTGAGGCGGCAGGAGAAGGAAGCCTGGTAGATTTGGGACAGTGACGTCTGCACACTACTGAGTGATCCCAGGCAAGTCACTGGGTGGCTTTAGGTTTCATTCTCTTTTTCTCTAAAATGGAAACAGGCTCACCTCCTCAATTAATTAGTCTCCCCTTCCCGAATTTCATAGCACTTAATAAGGGATGTGGCCTGTGGTAAGTGAATCCTACTGGTCTCATCCATAAACTCTATTATCTCAACTGTGACAGAGTACCGTCATCCCAGCACCCAGCTAAGAAACTCTATTTCCCAGACCCACTTGCAGGTAGGATGCTCTAGATCACTGGTGTGGTCAATGAGGTGAAAGCAGACATTTCTCAGAGGGCTTCGGAGGGAGCACTTTAAGGAGGCTCAGCTGTCGAGCACTTTTGCCCCTGCTGCCCTCCTTTTCTGGTCTGGGTATGATGGGTATGATGTCTGGAGTCATGGTGGCCATGCCATGGCCATATGGCAACCCTGAAAATGTAAGACACACCACATGCTAAGTATGATAGAACAGAAAGGTAGAAGGACCTGGGAAACTAAACCCATGGTAGAGGACCACCACACAAGCCCTGGCCCGTCCACTTCAGGTTTTCTGTGATATAGGGGATAAGGAAACCAGTTATTTAAGGCAATCATTTGGGTAAGTGTCTCCTAACTGTGGTAAAGGCCCACTCTCTAGAATGGCACCACTGGAAGGCTGTGGAACTTTAAAGAGGTGGGTGGGACCTAGAGGGAATCTTCTAGTCTTGGAGGCATGTCTTTATGGGGGACACTGGGAATGCAAGCTCCTCGTCTCTCTTTCCCATTCCAGGCAAGAGCTGAAGGGCCCGCCACCTGATCCTGCCGCACTGCGTCCCTGGCCTGGGACCAACCAGCCATAGACCGGAGCCTCTATACACTTGGACAGAAATCAGACAGTTGGAGTGACAGCAAAAACTGTCACGATTCACACAGCAGCACAGATAAAATGAGTCACATCGCTGATAGGGAAGCACTGCCAGCCCCCACCTGTGGGTCCTATCAATTACAGATGAAAAGTACTTCAAGAACCCCAACTTTACTGAACTGGTATTTCTTTCATTCCCTAAACAACAAATTTAACAACTATTTGCACAGCATTTACCTTGTACTAGGCATTGTAATTGTTCTGGAGCGGCTCTGAGGTATAGGATACATAGGTTATATTCAAATGCCAAACCATTTCATACAAGGAACACGGAGTCTAAGAACTTTAGTATGCCCAATGGGTCCTGGAAGCACCCCTCTCCCATGGACGTCAGGGATAACTGCATGTGAATGAATGAGTGAGTAAGGAAGGACAGATCTTCCTCACTATAGAATGTCAGCATGGTGGAAACACATTCTCCACTTGACAAGCTCAGCAATGATTATTTTAAGTAAGAGGCATCACCAGCAACAAACATCTGTGGGAGGAAATATGACGAGAAACAGGGTGTTTGCATAATGTCAATGTCTCCTCATGAGACACTTACCATGGCAAGGGGGAAGGCGGTGACTACAGCGGAAAGGCTGGGCAGACACCACCTGAACCAGGTGACCAGAGTGACTATAGTAGCAATCTAACACATAGCCTCATGGACCATCTGCCTTGAGACTCTGGGAAGGATCAACACAAACAATGCCGTTCCAGTCCAAAGTGTCCAACGTGATCAGATATCAGCCCAAACCAAATGTAAGACGTTCTACAAATGAACAACCCAGGGCGCACTTTTCACAAGTCTGAAGGTCTCTGAAGAGTCAGCTGTGGAGCAATCTCAGACCACGGACAACACACACAACAAAACACAGCCCTGAATGCCCTGCTGATGCCTGATGGGCTCACAGGCCAGACACGGACAGCAGTGGGGCAGTCTGGCAGAACCTGAGTGATGTTAGCAGCTCAGGTTAGTTTCCTGGTATAAATGACTGTTTTCATGTACACTGTTGGGGAAAGATGGTGAAAACTATCTGGGCACTGTTTATTACACTATTCATGCAACATTTGCCCAGGTCTGTGTGCTGGTAGGGTTTCTATTGCTGAGATGAAACACCATGACCAAAGCGACTTCAGGAGGGAAGGGTTTATTGGGTTTACACTTCCAAATCACTGTTCATCACTGAAGGAAGGAACTCCTTCAGTGGCAGGAACTCAACCCGTGCAGGAACCCGGGGGCAGGATGCAGAGGCCATGGAGGGGAGCTGCTGACTGGCTTACTCCCCATGGCTTGCTCAGCCTACTTCCTTATAGAATCCAGGACCACCAGCCTGCTGTGGATATCGTTCTATATAAATAAAACACTGATGGCCAGTGACCAGACAGGAAGTATAGGCAGGACAAGGAGAGAGGAGAATTGGGGAAACAGGAAGAAGGAGGAGAGACACTGCAGCCACCGCCAGGACAAGCAGCATGTAAAGATGCCGGTAAGCCACCAGCCACGTGGCAAGGTATAGATTTATAAAAATGGGTTAATTTAAGATAAAAGAACAGTTAGCAAGAAGCCTGCCACGGCCATACAGTTTATAAGTATTATAAGTGTCTGAGTGATTATTTTATACGTAGATTGTGGGACTGCAGGGTTTGGTGAAACCTGGAGAGAAGCCCTCCAGGACCACCAGCCTAGGGATGGCACTCCCCATCAGTCACTAATAAGAAAAAGCCCCTACAATTGTGCATTTTCTCAATGGAGGCTCCTTCCTTTCAGGTGATTTGAGCTTGTGTTGACCAAAAACTAGACAGGACAGTCTGAAATCATTTCAAAAACCAAACCAAACCTGCCCTGCTGTGCCCAAATCCTGTTTGCCCGCCAGCTGCGTGTGGATGCGGGGCTGTCTTGTTTTGGCCTCATCTTTTTTTTTTTTTTTTTTTTTTTAAAGATTTATTTATTTATTATGTATACAGCATGTATGACTGCAGGCCAGAAGAGGGCATCAGATCTTGTTACAGATGGTTGTGAGCCACCATGTGGTTGCTGGGAATTGAACTCAGGACCTCTGGAAGAGCAGTCAGTGCTCTTAACCTCTGCGCCATGTCTCCAGCCCTTGGCCTCATCTTATAAAGCCATTTGCTTGGACTCTGGCCCCGTTCCTTGGTTTTCAAAGCACTCCAGCCCACCCCGCTTCTCACTGTAATAACAGATTGTTGTTTACTGAGTAGGTCACCCAAATCCCAGCAGTCACCACCAGACCTCCCCTTTTCTCTCATTCTATGGCAGGCCCACCAGCAAGTCTCGAGAGCTTTGTCTTCATCTGTTTTCTGTTGCCACGACAGACCCCCAGGGGCTGGGTATTTCATAAGGAAGAGAGGTTTGTTTAGCTCACAGCTCTGAAGGCTGAAATGCTCACGATTGGCCGGTCCCACCTTCTGAGGTTCTTATTGTTGGTAAGGCACTCTCTATAGCAACCTTCCACTGCTGTGACCCTTTAACACAGTTCCTCATGCTGTGGTGACCCCAACCATAAAATTATTTTTGATGTTACTTCAAAACTGTAATTTTGCCTCTGTTACAAATTGCAATGTAAATATCTGTATTTTCCAATGGTCTTAGGAGACTCCTGTAAAGGGCCATTTGAACCTGGGGATCACAGCTCACAGAATGCTCTATAGGATTCTCGGTGGCCTAGGGCATCACATGGCAAAATGGAGCAAGCAAGAGGGTGCCAAACTGGCTTTTAAACAGCCCTACTGCGGGGGAAACACAGTGTTTTGGTTTTGATAAGTGTCCCACAAAAGTCTGTGTCTGAAAAGCTTGGTCTCCAGTCCTTGGTGCTAATGGGAAGGGGTGAACACTTTAAGAGGTGGGACCTAATGGGAGGTCATCTGGTTACTCTGGGCATGCTCTCAAAGAGGCTAATTAGCACCCCAGCCCTTCTCCTTCTGGGCTCTCTGCCTCTCAGCTGGTGAGCAGCTTTGCTCCATCATGCACTACCCATGATGCTTTGCCTCATCACAGGCCCAGAGGCAATGGGGCCAAGGCTCTGAAACTGTGAGTGCAACAAGCCCTTCCTCCTTGTAGGCAGAAGAAAGCTGAGAAACACATGAACCCATTTCTATTTCTAACACATAATCTATTAATGACAGAGTATCACATGGTCCCTCGAAACACTTTACAGTGGAGATTGTGACATGAGGTTTTAGTGGGACATTCAAACCACAGCAGGGATCTTCTAGAACATTTCACTAACTAGGCCACTTCCCATCACTCCTCTGCCAATACACCTGTCAAACAATCATTTCTAAATGAAACTGACCCTTGCTCACCTAAATGTTTTCTTCTTTTCAGCCTTGAAGCCCCCTTTCCCTGGAGCAGCCTGAGGGACCCTCCAAGGGGCAAGTCAGGCTCATATCACTGTCACGGGCAGTTCCCTAGGGTCACGGGCAGTTCCCCAGCCCAGCCCAGAGCAGTCGCCACTGTTTGGACCTCTTAGTCCCACCTGCCCTCACTGAGAGCCTGATTGGCCAGGACCTGTCTGGGTGGCCGGTCCACGTTCATTGGCACCTATGGCTGATGGAAGGAAGGGATCCAGAGGGGCTCAGCGTTGCTTCTGAGCCACAGTGACTCTGCAGGGCCATTTCCGGGGAGCTTGCTCTGGCCTAACCCTGTGTGGCAACGGACTCACGTGGCCACCCCCAAGAAGCTGAGCCACCACTCACTCCTCTTACTTCCTAATTTAACACAAACTACAGACAAAGCTTTCTACAGACACACGCACCGAGAAACCAGCAAGGCTAAAAATAAGCCCTCCCACACCTCATCCTTTTTTCTAAATTTGTAACTCAGGAGACTAGAAATTCTTTCGGAACATATTAACTTCTAGTGGTGGGCAACAAGAGGGCTACAAGACAGATCTTTTCTGAGTCACCAGGAGTCCAACGTCAGCGTGCCATGCTGTTTGAGATGCCTGTCTGGTTGCTGGGCCTGGCCATCTCTCAAGGGAAGAGCTAAACTTGATGATTTGAAGCATGTTTTCCCCAGCTATCCCCTGGCATCCAGTCTGACACATGACGAGTGAAACCCCGTTCCCAGGAAAGTCGACCCAGGCACATCTGAACTATTCACTCCTGCTCACTCCTTCACTTAGACATAGTTACCGGGCACCCACAATGTGCCAGATAAGAACCTGTCCTCCCAGGAGCTTGTGTTCCGTCAGAAAGACAATAAAATAAAAGGTATATAGCATGTTTGACTGGGGTAAGTGTTACCAACAAAAGGGGCAAGAAATGGGTGGGACTGTAAGGAAAATCCTACTGAATACACCCACAGGCGAAACTGTACCATGCCGATACCCAGAAGACATGTTCCAAGCAGAGAGAAGGCCACTGCCCAGGCCTGGCAGTGGGGGTGGACCTGGACTTCTTTAGGTCGTTGTGCCTGGTTGCAGTGAGTAGACCCCACTGTGCTAGGAGCCACACAGGCCACTGTGAAGACACCAACTCTTACTTTGAACTGAGACATGATACCATCTGAAGGCTGTGAAGGCTGATTTTTGACTTCCCAGAAGGGTCGGGATGCTGAGTTAGTTCTTTGGATTACAGACACACAAGGAATCAAGGATACATTAATGGTACCACAACAAAGCAGGCAAGGGCTAGCTGTTGCTCACCGCAGAATGGCAAGAGGGGAAGTGTCCAGAAGCCGTTTGCAGATTGAAGGGTTGCAGGCATGAGAGAAACAGAAGTCAACGGTGGCTCCAAGTGTGTGGCCTAAAAAATGCTGGTACTGCCATCATTGACCGCAGGAGGAGGACTTGGTTTTCGACCTACAAGGATGGCGATGCTCCCAGACATCCCTGTGAGGAGCCAATGGGGACTGGAGGGTGAGTGAGCTCAGTGGGGTTTGGTCTGCAGTGGCCCATGTAGCTCTTGCTGACATAGAGCTAGACTTGGTGAGTTCACCAAGATGATGGGGGAGAGGGAAAACCCAAGTGCTAAGCACTGGGACACAGCGGCGCTCCAGAGCAGAGGCAGAAGGGCCAGCCAGGAAGCTGTCCTCTGTGGCTGGGCGGCAAAGCATTTGCGGCTCTGTGCTAGTATGCAACACTGTTTTACAGCCCTGGAATTATGCCACAGGGCAATGTGGCCAAGGAGAATTACAAGAATTCAGAAGGGCAAAGGTTACTGAGGAGAGCTGGAATCCTGTGATGTTTTGAACAGAGAGGGAGAGCTCACACCCATGAAGACAGCAGAGACGACATTTAGAATGATGAAACAGCTTGCACAAGGGCCTGGAGAAGAAATTCCAAGGCGGAGGAAACTAAAGGGCGGAGGGCGGGAGACAGCGAGCCATTCTTTCTGGCTGGCTCCATGGAGGGGGAAGTTGATGTAAAGCTTGGAAACAGACTCTGGAAGATGTGTTACCAGAATGAACCCACAGTTTGATCATCTCCACAGCGGTGGCCTTGCACTTGAGGAGCAGCAGTATGGAGGGCTTTTTACCTGGGCTTGGCGCTCCCAAGATTCCCATGGTGTGTCCTTGAGATCATCTCGTCACCCTCAGTTTGTGAATAGAGAGACAGACTTGAAGTCACCTGCTCACATTTAAGCTTTAACAACAGGCCGAGGCTTGGGACTGACAGGATGCTTTGGAGGAAGTGGCCTGGGACTGGCAGTGGTGCTGGAACCTGGAAATGGAGGAGAGGGCTGCCACGGACTACACTGAGATGCAAGGGGTCAGAGGGCACCATGATGGAGGGGGGGGGGACCAGAAGAAAGGAGCTAAGAGAAGGCTGGGATCTGGTGCTTGAGCAGGGGTGGAAGAGATACCAGGAGGAGAAACACTCTCCCTGGCACCCCTCTCAGCTACATCAGTGTCCCCAAAGCCAACCCAGGCCCCAGTGCGAGGCACTTAGGAAACTGCTGTGACCAGGACAGAAACACTTGGGGTTTTAAGCACAGGTAAGTGACAACAATAAAGGCTCTGGGCTGCCTCTGGCCCAGCCAGACACAGGCCCATGTCCCGACTGTCTCCACACACCCGGGACCCAAAAGGAGCCAGTGGTGTTGGTCCACAGCACAGTACTCATTCCAAACGGGACATATTCTGAGCCCAATATGAGTGGCCACAGCCTGGGAACATGGATTCAGATTGTCCCAAACGACCTGTTCTACTGTGGACATGGCTACATGAACATGTTTTATTTGTTTTGGGGGGACAGGATCTCATGTAACCCAGGCTGTCTTTGAGCTCAATATGTACCTGAGGATAGCTTTAAATTCTTCCTGTCTCTACCTCTCATATGTTGGGCATGCACATGGGAGGTTTTTATGTGGTGCTGGGGTCTGAACCCAGGGTTTCATGCATGTCAGGTGAACACTTTACCAACTGGGCCATATCCCCAGCCCTACATGAATCTTTATAGTCACAGAACAAAGACAGTCACAAAACAGTATTACCAAATACATTGATGGGGACAACAGGTAGGTAAGTTTCAGCAAGTGGGGAGTGTTGGGGGGGACACATTCCACCAAGGTTTCAGTATCATCACATGACAGTCTTAGCTTTGGGCTTGGTGAAAGCTGTGTTCTGCTGACATGTTCCCAAGGTTTTTGTTATAATGAGATGAATGCTGGTCAGATTCAGGTGGCTGACAAATGACTACTAGGGAACTAAAGATGGCCCCAAGTGATTTTGGCTTTGGAGCTGCAACATTTCAACTCTCCCAACCAGAATGTTTTAACCAGTGAGTCTGCAGAATCCTCGTGGATGTGGCTTCTCAGAACTGCAGCTCATAGTGGAGAGGAATATTCTGGGAACATAATACAGAAGCATGTTTTCAGGGCAGCAGCATCTTCCCATTCACTAAGCCTGTTTCTCTTTCTCCCATGTTTTTATTCCCGGCCCCCGCCTTCAGATCTACTAGCTTCCAGACTGTGGAATGTAGTTTTATGTTCTCATTGGACTTTCTTGGATTGCCATCCTGCAAATAACGTCAGGGAGACTTCTTATTAACTGTGAAAGCTTGCCTTTAGCTTAGGCTTGTCCTCAACTAGCTCTTATAACTCAAATTAACCTGCTTCAATTAATCTATGTCCTGCCACGTGACTTGGTTGCCTCTCCTCTGTACCACACATCCAACTTGTTCCAAGTCTTGCTGGCATCTCCGCCTCTCTTCTTCCCAGGGTCCTCTCTCTCCCAGGAAGTCCCGCCTATTCTCTCTTGCCATTTAACTCTTTATTAAACCAATCAGAAGGCACCTCAGGCAAAGATACATCTTTACAGTGTAAACAAATATTCCACAACATTTGCCCCTTTTTGTCTAATTAAAAAGGAAAAGTTTTAACTCTAACATAGTAAAACTATATACAATAAGAACAATTATCAGGTAAGAATTACATTCACCCTTAAAAACAAGGATTTGGTGAGATTGTAAAATAGTGTGCCACTTTGGCAAAACAGTTTGGTGGTTGGTCAAAATGCAAAACACTGTTACTCTGTTACTCAACAATTCTACCCTTAGGAATAAATCCTCAAACTACTGAAAATGTGCACCTATGAAACATGTACATGAAAGTTTACAGCAGTGTGTTGCTAATAGTAAAAAAGTTAAAACAACTCAAATAGCTATCAAATACTGGAGAGAAATAAAATGTGGCTTATTCATACAATAGAATATTATTAAGACATAAAAATGAATGAGAAACTGACAGATTAAATGACTTTGGTGAACCTTCATAATTTCATTTGTAGATCTTTCCATTTCTAATTTATAAATACATTTGGGGTTATAAATTATAAATGTACTGCCTCCTGTCAACATTGTATACTTCTATTTGATGATTTCTGTGTCAAACATTATATGGAAATGTTTCCAAGTATTTTCTGTATTAACTGTGAATGAATAGAACAAAATAAATTGCCTGTGATGGGAAAAAAAAAAAGAATTACATTCACAATGTCCAGTCTATATGTATTTGGCAAGTTCACAGAAACTACTGTATTATCTATCTTATCTTAGTAAGTCCAAAGTTTTATATCTAAACCACTTCCTATCATAACTTGTATTACCATCCTAAAACTATCTTTTTAGATCTTAAGACATCTTCTTAGATAAACAAGGTAAGCTTTTATGTTTCCCAACCTTATTAACTTTACATCTCTTATGTAAGTTTCTTTTCTGATTTTGGGCACCAAATGTAGCAAGCTTTCTTGGTCGGACTATCTTTGGATCGCTGATCCCACATTGGGTGCCATATGTAGTTGGATTTTTCTTTGGGCCACCAGCTCACAAATAATGACATGGAGACTTATTGTTTTATGAAAGCTCAGCCTTAGCTTAGGCTTGTCCCACTAGCTCTTATAACTTAAATCAACCAATTTATATTCATTTATGTTCTGCCATGTGACTTGTTACCTTTCTTCTATCCCATACCTCCTATTTCCTCTCCGTGTCTTGCTGGTGAATCCTTCCTTCCTTCTTCCCAGAGTTCCCTCTCTGCCCAGAAGTCCCACTTACACCTCCTGCCTCGCTATTGGCCATTTAGCTTTTTATTGCACCAATCACAGCAATACATCTTCACACAGTGTAAAAATATCCCACAACAGTGGAATATGGGTGGAGGGAGTAGCCACCACTTCCAGGGCTATACCACTCACCCCCCGCCATAGCTTCTGTGAGGCTCTTGTGTCTTCTTGGTCTGCCACTGATGGTGACCTGAACACCCTATATGAAGAGCAGTTCATCAGGGCCTGAGTGGTAGGGTTTATGTCTGTGCATGTCCTAGACAGCAAATGAGATGAATTAAAGTAAGCCACCGCAATCCAAAGGTCTGAGCACTGGCCTTGCCCATAAAGAGAAGTTTTTGAGAACTAATATAGTCAAGTACTGTAATCTATTTTATCCTGTTTGAATGTTTAAAATCAGAGATTTTTTCCAGTCCTGAAGGACCATTTAGAAGGGCCAGCAAGGAGAGCTGGCATTGAGTAGGGTTGTTCTAGGACCAAAGAGAGTTCTCTTCTCACTGTCCTAATGGTGAAAATCAAACCCCACACCCTGTGTCTGGGGCTCAGAGTCAAGCCAAACCTGGGGCCACTGAGAATAACCCTTTCCCAGTGTGCAATGATGATGCACAGGGGTGTCAGTTAAGGGAGCTGTCCTTCCCCGGGTCTCTTGCGCATGCTGGCCTCTGGCAGGTGATACAGTGGCACATCCCAGCAGTAAGTACATCTTCCTGCCCAGGGTTCTGGGCTTGACTGTGTGATCCAAGTTTTACTCTCTCTTTCTGCTAAGACCCTTCTGCTCTCACAGGGAGCCTGGGCTAGCCTATGAGAAGACCAGACCAGTGATAGTGAAGACAGGTCAACGATCCCTGCAGTGTTCCCTGTATGCCTTGTCTTCAAAGGACAGTCCTCCCCTGAGGGAACACTTGGCAACATCTGGAGATACTGTTGACTTTCCTGTTGAGAGCTTGTGGGCAGAGGTAAGGGATGCCAGTTCAGTATATAACAATGGCTAGTCCCCTACAACAAGGACTTGCCTCATCCTGAAGGTTGGCAATGCTGGAGTAGAGAAAGCCTGTCTCAGAACAAGCCCCCAGCTGACCTCCCCACTAACAACAGCCCAGTGAGTGAATCTGGATAACACCAATAGGAGAGCAGCCTATTGATACCAGGTTAAGAACTATGAGGAACAATGACTGCTGTAATCCTTTGTGTTGGGGACAACTTTACGCAGCAAAGTCTGGAACTGGATGCTCGGCTGGGGTAGTCATGGCTGCGTATGTGTGCACATATGCATCCACCTACGTGGCTGGAGTGCAGGGTGGCTAGTCACACATTACAACAGTCTGAGCTGCACACAGAGATTTTCTCAGTGATTTTTGCAGACATGCACACACACACAAATATACACTTACATGCACAAATACACACACACACACACACACACACACACACTCAAATTATAGACCAATAGCTCCGCTAAGCTCTCCAAAAGTCTTAGTTCCTTTAACCCTCATAAAAACCCATGAGATAGCCGAGTGGCCATGGCGCACACCTTTAATCCCAGCACTCAGGAGGCAGAGCCAGGTGGATCTCTGTGAGTTCAAGGCCAGCCTGGTTTACAGAGCAAGGTCCAGGACAGGCACCAAAACTACACAGAGAAACCCTGTCTCAAAAAAAAAAAAAAAAAAAAAAAAAAAAAAAAAAACCTCCCTGAGATATTGCTTCCATTTTATAAAGGAGAAACTGAGGCTCATGATGATTAATTTGCCCAAGATCTCATGGTCACTAAGTGGGGTCAGAACTTTGCTGTTGGGCATGGAGTCCACACACTTGTCCCCTTCTTTATGCCTGTTGCCTGCCAGGGGCTTCTGTCGGCGTCTCTGTGTACTTATTCCTTTCTAGGTCCAGCTGCCCTTCCTACCCCATTGCCCTCGGCACCTGGACACAGCTGTGTTGGCCCAGGTGTGCCTCTCGTGACACAAGAGCTTTACACACAACTCTTCAGGAGTGTGAGGCATGGCTGGGGTCTCGGATGCTCGGGTGCTCATTCAAGGCGAGACCCTGAACAAGTCCCTGAGTTTCTAGGAGCCTGAGCTTCCTTCCTGGCGGAATGGAGCAGACTGCAGTGACTGGAGGCAGGGGAATGCAGGGCAAAGTCCTTGACGCCAGCGACCCAGGCAGCAGGCGCAGAGGGCCACTGGTCTCTCAGAAATCACGGTACACGGAAATGAGACACAGTACACACAGAAGGGAGGGAGAGTGCCGAGTTTCACTGTGACCCCCACAGTGTCTGTAAGGATTGGGTCAGAAATTGGCTGTGCAACCATTTCAAGTGGCTGGTGGCTAGGGCTTGGGAGAGATTAGTGGGGCCTTCATCCCGGCCTCCATGGGCGAAGTCTCTGAGATCCCAGTGGTGGGAGGAAGGCAGGGGCTGACAGTAGCTTTGGGTGACTTTGAACACTTCCAGAAATAAAAAGTGGCTCTTCTTCAGGACTTCAGCATCTCAGCTGCAGGGGTGCCCTTGGATGCCCTGTTGGCCCTCCTTGTCATGGATGAGCCCAGTCAGTGGGGGACATGGAGTGTGTGGAGGGAGCTGGGCTCCAGCGGGCCCCCGTCCCACTGTCTGAAGACAGTTATGTTGCTGTTTCTGCCATCACTGTGTAAAGGCCGACACTCTACAGCCAGATGCCTGCTTCCTCCTCCACCGGTGATAAGAACGGACTGACCCTCTCTCACAAGTTCACTGTGAGAACTGAGTTAAAGTTGGTATAGAAGGACCCCGTTTCATTTTTACCTTTAGACAGTTATGCATAGATGGACATGTGCATCTTTAAGACAGGGACCCACACACCAAGGCTCTGGTTGCTAGCTGCCCCAAGCAGCTCTCTAAGCATCTGGGGGCCAGAGGGACAAATGTCACAGCTGAAAGCAACTTATCTCTTAGGAGCCCTGGGATTTTCCTTGGTTGTCCTGGAACTCACTAAGTAGACCAGGCTGGCCTTGAACTCACAGAAATCTGCCTGTCTCTAACTCTCTAGTGCCAGGATTAAAGGCGTGTGTTATACCAGGCCTGAACACATTGCTGTTTTTAACCAAAACTACAAAGGGAACAGGTGGTCCCTGTGGATAACTGGAAACATACAGAAAAGGCAAAATTAAGTTTAGCCTAAGTCCTATCTCAAGAACTGTGGCTAGCATCCCAGAGTACAGCCCCTGGACTTCCCCCATTCAATATACTTGATGAACACCTAGGCACACACATTTAAACCAGCAGCTCAGCACTCAGCCTCTGGGCCCCACAGAGGCCAGCTGAATGGGGCACAGACTCACAGTGGGTTGCTCAGAGCCCAGGCCTGTGGGAGGTCAGGACAGGACCTGACTCCAGCCCTCAGCTTGGCCTGCAGCAGGACTCTGCACGCGATGCCCATCAGGCTGCTCCTGGTCCCCATACTTGGGGCAGCTTGTTGTTTGGGGGGATTGTGTTGGAAGGAGAACCTGCAGGCATGTTCGGGGATGAATTGGGCCTTTGTGTGAAAAGCCACACTCAACTATGACCCAGCTTCTGGTAACCGGCTCTAAAAGCCGAGTAATAACCAAAATATGGGAGGAGGGGCAGGAGCCCGCGGGACATCTCCAGCTTAACAACACTGGAGCTTACTGACTGCACAGGGTGGCGCCTAGCCCAGCTCTCTGCCTGCTTCTTCCCCTCTTTAATCAGGCTCCCTTGATTACTCAAACCTAAGACAGTGGGGTACGTGTCGACCCTCCACTGAGTTTCTCACAAATCCTAACAGTCAGAATGCCTAGGATATGCTGGGGACATATTCTGTGCCAGCCCCTGAACAGAAATCATATTTACTCGTCATCTTGCTTGAAAGACAGACAGAACTATTGTTCAGCCAGGTCAGTGATTCACTCGGGCTCTGCTCTCACTGGGCCTAGAAGTTAAACCCAGCATCTAGTTCCTGAGACTTCAGCATAGAATTGTTTTTGTTTCATGCATCATGTGTGTGATTTTTTTTTAAATTTTGAGACAAGGTCTCATGTATCCCAGGCTGGCCTTAAAATCACGATGTAGTCCAGGATGATGCTGTACTTCTGATCTTCCTGCCTTCCCCTTTTGAATGCTGGGATTGAAGGCACATACCACCAAGCAGGGTCTATGTGGTGCTAGGTCCCAGACTGTCTCATCACTTCCTCTCTGGGAAGCAATAACTTCCTCACCCTCAATCAATGGCTGTTCTCTTACCCACCTGTCTATCAAAGGTCTTTTCTGCTCAGTGCTATCATACTAACCTTCTTCGTCTTTTCAGCTCATTGGCTTTGTAGTGTCATTATTAGTGGGTACTGGGATTTGGGAAGACCTGTCACTTTTGCATAATAGAACCAAGGACTGAAGGTGGTGCTTCGTCCTTTCCCTTGACTGTGGTTGACAGGGCTCCTCTGCGCATCACCTAGTCTCACCTGCATGTTTTCCTGAGCTGGCAGCTGGGCTGGGGAACACAAGGGGCCTTGTTGGCATCTTGTGCTTGATGCCAGCTGTTGACCAGGACATCTCAGTTCTTCTGGTTGCCCCTCATGTTCCAACTAGCTTGAAAGATTATTGAAGGGATGCTTTCAGGGCAACAGGGCAGAAGTTATATACAACATCACTTCAATAAATGGGATCAGCTAGAATGAACCCCGGCTTCCTTGAGTCCTTTTGTCAGGATATTTTATCAAAGCACATAAAAGTGACCAATGTGAGCAGAACTTGCTCTTCACCAGGGACCCTCTCTCCAGCCCCAGCATGCCCTTCTCCAGTTCACAGCCTTCATCAGATTTTCAGACGTCTTCCCACCCAAACTTCTGGATAAGTATCACAACTCTAGGGCCCTAACTCTTTCAATGTGCATGCCTCTACTGTGGCTTGGGCATACAAGTGACATTGTGAGGGAATTATGACTACAGCAGGGAACCACTAGGATGGGAGAAGAATCCAGATGGTTTCTTCTGTCTGGTAGCGGATGAGCATCATAGAAAGCAGCACTATCTTCCACCGCTGCTGCTCAGTACTTCCTTTGTGACTTCAGTAGAGTGAGCCAGCTTTCACCTGGTCCATCTCATGTCCATTTAAAGTTCCTGTCAAATTCCTAACACTCCTCACACTGCCCACACACCATAGCAGGGGATCTCAGACTTGCTTGGAGAGTAGCAGATATTTCTGAAGTGATGACTTGCTATTCCTTGAAGGTGCTTCCCACGCTGGCTCTTCTCGCTGGCTCTTCTCGGGTTTTTTTGTTTGTTTGTTTTTGTTTTGTCATCTCTGACTCAAAGGCAGAACAAGAAATTTTCCTCAGGCTCTGAAGTATCTGCCAGCTGACTCCCCTGGGGAGGGTGTGCTCAGGTCTCCCGGGATACAAGGTAGCAAAGAAAAAGAGAATTCTGGACTCCACATGTTCAGTGTGAAATTTAAGCAGATTCACTTTCTCCCTAGCAGGTCCGTCGTCCCCCACCCCACCCCCACCCCCTGTCTCCACCTATGCTCGTTCTCAGGTCAGGAATGGGGGAAGACAGCTGGGGGCCCATCAGCCTGACGGTTGTCCCTCACGCTCCTCCCACAGGGACAGTCTGGTGGATTTCTTCCTCATAGTCTACTTGTCACTGAACCGGCCCAACAGTTCAGCTGAAGGGGCAGAGGTATTCCCAGTTCATAGTGTCTCCTGCTGAGTTCTAGAGAATGGGGAGGGGCACAGGTCACATATCACAGCTGTTTGGAGCTGGCAACTCATCAATACTCTACAGATGTGGGTGCAACGTCACAGAGAGGTTGTAATAGGATTTCTGCCTCAGGCCCCGCTGGAACAGATCCTGGCTTTTCAGCCTTCACTGGATAAAAGCACTGAGGATAGGGAAGGGGCAGGGTTTGGTGCTAGGGATTTAGGGTTCAAGTCCTGGTTTTGAGCAATAGCAGGCAGATTCTTTAATCCCTTTAGGCTCTCTCTCCCGTATCTAGAGGGAGGATGATGCCTGTAATTTGAGAGGTATGTGGCTTTGAGCAGAGGGCCAGCATACAGCAAGTGTCCCTGAACACAGCTGTTGGCCTTCTCAATTCCAGCCAGCGCCAGCAGCCTTTTTGGCTCCCTGTGGACCTTCTCTTGGCTCCTGCCCTCTCTTTGTGATCAACCCTCTTACTGTTTCCCTTGATGGACACCAGTGATTCCCAGCTGGCACATGAGCCAGGTACTCCTGTCCCTACTGGACAGTGTAGAAGCTGAGGCAAACTGGATGGTTTCCCCAAGGCTCAAGCTATAGCACCACCAGGCTTTGAGTGTGGGTCAGATTCTAAATTCAGTCTCCAACAAATCTTAAGCCCGTGGTCCTGGACCAGCTGTCACCAAGGGAGACCTGGATGTAGCCAAGTATTACTGTCACCAAATCCTTCCCAAGCAGTTTACTCCCTGGACTTTGAACAGGTGCCAAAGGGGTATGCATGGGAAGGCAGAAGAGGATGCAGGCAATGCAGTGAGACCTTGAGCTGTTGCTGACTGCCTTTGCTATATGACAGGCTCTATGCAGGTCTTGAACCTGTAAGATGTTGTCCAATATGTAAAGCTCTGCACTAACCTGCCCATCCCACCCATGCACACTCTCTAAGCACAGGGGCCCTGCCTTGTTCTCCTGGATCTCCCTGTCACAACAATGCTAGCCCCTCAATAACATCTGATTAACTGGTGGGCCCACAAACAGCCAGGGCAGAAGACAAAGGCTCCAGTGAACACAGCAGGAGTGTGCTGGGCTGCTGAAGCATGAGAGGAACCAGACCCTGGTCCAGGGAGCCTCCTCTGGAGAGATGGGGTGGGCTGGAGTTGGCTGATGAGAACAAACAGGTAGCACAGGTGATCCAGTGGAGGGCTTCCATCAACCAGGAAGACCAACAGTAGAACCACATGGGACTGTTGTAGACTGAGGAGCTAGAAATTGTGGATGTTCAGCTTGGCTCCTCCAAATCCCATCACATCTGCCAAGCTGTCAGAACAGACTCCGCAGCAGGGCCCTATCCAGGCAATGTTCCCTGCTCCTCCCTGCTTCCCCTCTCAGCAGGAAAAGCCTGGCCTCACCAGGAAGGATGTGCAGGACTGTTGCTGGAGGGCTTCTCTCCAGGTTCCCCTAGCCCCACAGTCCCACAATCCACTTATAAAATAATCACTTAGACGCTTATATCACTTATAAACTGTATGGCTGTGGCAGGCTTCTTGCTAACTGTTCTTTTATCTTAAATTAACCCATTTTTATAAATCTATACCTTGCCACGTGGCTGGTGGCTTACCAGAGTCTTTACAAGCTGCTTGTCCTGGCGGTGGCTGCAGTGTCTCCCTCCTCAGCCTTCCTCTTCCCAGAATTCTCCTCTCTCCTTGTCACACCTACTTCTTGTCTGGCAACCTACTTCCTGCCTGGTCACTGGCCATCAGTGTTTTATTTATATAGAGCAATATCCACAGCACAGGACAAGATGATTACAAGGATGGAAGTGAGACGGATGTGTGGACAAGGGCGGAGGCAACTGAAGTGTTCAGCTAGAGGAGAAAGAACAAAGCAGGAGGAGTCAACCATCTCTTCCTGTGCTGCAACAAGAAGAGCCCCACCCCTTCTTCCCCTGAGCCTGGGCTCTTCCTCCCTCCATCTTTATCTCCTCCACTCTGGTGTTCTACTCACTTTCCACTTCATCTTTTATCACCATTAAGCACCTACAGTATGCCATACACTTTGCCAGGCTCTAGAGACCATGGGGTCTTGAGGAAGAAAAAGTCTATACCCACATGACCATGCTCCAAAACCTCAGAGCTGTGGGTCCTGTGCCACACATCAGACAGAGGCAGAAAGGGCTGAGGCATCCGCAGTTACCAGCCTGGTTAAGGAGAGTGAACTGCAAACCAGGGAAAACACATCCAGACAAGAATGCAAACCCGGCAAAGGCCCAGATCACAAAATGCAAAGTGGTTAGGCAATGATGGGCAGGTAGGCTTTGCTGAAACAGAAGGCAGGGCGCAGGGCGGTATAATGTGGGCAGGATCGAGCAGCGCCCAGAGCCCAGGAACAGAGAGAACATGGGCATTACTAGAGTCTAGCTCTCCCTGTGTTCAGAGTTGCACAGGTGATAAGTGATGTGGACCAATCAGCTGGCAGGGTGCTTGCCTGCATGAACTGAGCCCTGGGTTCTCAATGCCTAGCCCTACAACAGAACCAGGCATATGGTGGCTGCCTATAATCCCCACTTGGGAGGTGGATGTAGGAGGATGAGGAGTTCAAGATTATCTTCAACTATATGAGTTCAGGGCCAGCCTGAACTACAGGAAAACCTGTCTCAAACAAACAGAATACCACCATCATCAACAACAAAAAACAAATTCAGAGTGCTTCTCAAAGAAACTGGGTGACTGAAAAAAACAAAACAGAAGATTCTTGATTGAAGGTGGTTTTGCCCAGGGAACATAAGACAATGGCTGATAGGACTGTCCTTGTTCTAACTTGGGGTGCTGCTCCTGCCTCTCTGCCCAGGCTGTCAGTTCTGTCCTGGTCTGTCTGCTGGCTAACCGTGCCACTGTGCAGTGCAGACTGGAACAGCTGGTTTCAGTCAGGATTGGAAAGACAGAGACAGACAGAGAGGATGCCCTGGCAGGGGAGATGGAGACCACCTGGGCAACAGGCTGAACTCTTAGCTCATGGGGACACATCTGCCATTAAGACTTGAGAGTGAGTCTAGAGGGTCTTTCTATACAGTAGTCCTGACCATGTATGTCTGGGATGTGGGAGTCAAACAGGACCTACTCAGCTGGGGGCCATGTGGGTGCTGACAAGTGTCCTGTGCTCAGGTGGTTCTTCCCACTCTCACCCCTGAAGGTCTTCCTTATGGAGGCCAAGCCTTTTGTCTATATTGATTACTGTCATGTACCCAGTGCCTGGCACACAGCATGTGTTCAGTTAAAAAGTGTTGAATGGGAACTGGAGAACTGGGTCCAGTTTGCAGCTCCCAACTGTCTCTAACCTGTTCAAAGGGATCTGATCCCCTCCTCTGACCTCTGTGGGCACCAGGAACATGTGGTGTATACAACTACATACATGGAGGCAAACACTCGTGCACATGAAAGTAAATAAATATTTTTAATGTGTTAAATGAAGGCCACTGAGATGGCTCAGCACATAAACGAGCTTGCTGCTAAGCCTGGTGACCTGAGTTCAGTCTCTGGGACTCACACAATAGAAGAAGAAATCTTGATTTTACAAATTGTTCTATCTATCTGTCTGTCTGTCTGTCTGCCTGTCTGTCTTTCTGTCTCTCATGCACACACATACACATATACATGTTAAAGTAAATTTAAAAATAAAACTGACCCTGCTCTCCACCGAGGGTTCAGGAACTGGGGTCATAGGCTGCTGCATTGGTCTCTCCCCTCTAAACCAGCAAGAGGACAGATGTTTCCCTGCTGAAATGTGCAGCATTTTTGTTTTCATTATTCATAACCGTCATTTTGAAATAGCTTCATCATCCTCACACAATTATTCCTGAAAAAATCCTAGCATAATGAAGGGGTCAAGGCAGTGTGATGCAACAGGCCAAGCATGTAGCAGCCAAATGAAATTGTAGCCACTTGACAGGACACGGCTGGAGCAGAGGGCTCACCGCCTCAGGAGCGGCTGCCCGGTGCGGTGACACGGGGGTCATCCTGTGGGGGTGCGGTGCAAGCTGAGGCCACACCGCTGGCAGGGCTTCAGTCACTGCCTGCCTGCCTGAGGAAGCCCATTCATCACAGCACTGACCACCAGGGCCTGGTGACACAAGGGAGTGAGGACCCAGGCAGAGGGCAAATGCCAAAGGTCCCCTGCAAACAAACGCAAGAAAATAAGCACTGTAGAAGCAGGAGTCCAGGCCAAGCCAGAGTTAGCAGGTAATTCTGTGTTAGCGGGGTGGTGAACAATTAGGGGTATGGGGGTCTGTTACCCCCGAGGCAGTGGCCCATGGGGTTTTAATGTAAGCCTGGGCTCACGGTTTAGGCTAGGTAGAGCAAAGCTCTAGGTCAGACTACTGGGCAAGTCTTAGCTGAACTGCAAGCTGCCAGTGTCCAGGCTGCTGGAGCCAAGGAGCTCTTACTGTCTCTCTGAGCTGTGTGGCAGCAGTCATGTATGACGAGTATTATAAAGAGTTACATGGAGAATGTCAGGATAGTACACACTGTTAGGCTCAGCACTTGGAAGGCAGAGACATGGGGATCTCTGTGAGTTCAAGGCCAGTCAGCCTGGTCTACGTGGCAATTCCAGGCCAGCCATGGCTACATAGTGAGGCCTTGTCTTTAAAAAAAAGTCTATGTGGCAGGCTGGGGTGATGACTCAGTGGGTAAGTGTGCTCACAGTGCAAGCACACGGGCCTGAGTTCAGATCTCCACCATCTATATAAAAATGTCGGGCTTCAGGCCAACTGAGATGGCTCCGCAGGTGAGGACACTTGCCCCCAAACCTGACAACCTGGGTTCAATTGTTAGAGCCCACAAGGTAGAAGGAGAGAACTGACTCCTGCAAGTTCTTCTCTGACTTCTACATGCATGCTGTGCATGTGTGCGCCCCCCATAAATAAATAAATGTAGAAATGCCAACTAGACTCAGCCCTACCTCCTGTAACCTCAGGGTTGGGGGAGAGTGCTATGGGATGTCTTTCTGTATGCTGTGAATACGTGTGCCTGTCACTGGATAATAAAGCTGTTTTGGCCTATGGCAAGAAAGCTCACAGTCAGGTGGGAGGTCTAAGGAGAAATACAGAGAGAAGAAGGGTGAAGTCAGGAAAAAGCCAGCCCACCACCAAAGGAACAACAAGATGCCAGCAGACCTGTAGACCGGTAACACCACGGCCACATGACAACATATAGATTTATAGAAATGGGTTAATTTAAGATGAAAGAGCTAGCTAGCAAGAAGCTGAAGCTATAGGCCATACAGCTTGTAATTAATATAAGCCTCTGAGTGATTATTTTATAAATGGCAGCAGAACCATGGGGCTGGGTGGGACCAAGAAACTTCCAGTTACAGGAGAGAATGTCTCTAGGAATAAGGCAAAGAGGATTTCCTCCTCTGGCCTGCACACACATGATGCTGCACCTTGCAGCGTATGTGCCTTCATTAATAACTCGGGGGAGGTCCAAAGATACACACATCTTGTAGGTGTCTGAACAATGACATCAGATAAGTGAATTCATAATCATTTCTTAATCAGGCAGCATTCTTCTGTTTATAAAATTCTTTCATATACATGTAATCCTTAAATAAAAGCGACATTCAAGTATTATTACTCTCATTTTACAGAGGCTCAGAAAGGGTAGATGAATTTCCCAGGCTGTACCATCAGCTTAGATCAGCTCTAGGCTCTGAGGTCAGACCTCTGTGGTGTCGGCTACTAGACACAACTGTTTTCCCCCATCATTTCCCTCCCGTTCTCTTTTAGAGTCAGCTTTGGGGTTCACTTGTATGTTTGTGCTGTTACCCACCCTCTCCCAACAAATTCAAGCAACCCCCTTCCTGTTTTTGAAGGAGGCAGCCTAGAATGTAGAATTCTCTCAAAGCAAATTCATGTTCCAGGGTTGATCTGGTTAACCGCTCAAGCTAGTGTTCCTCCTCAAAGATAGCTGGAAGGCAGGACACCTTGTCCCTCACTGCCCTGATGACCTGTGATCCTGAGTTAGGCAGACACAGCCATTCTGACATGTGAGCTGCCTAAGAAGGTATCTAGCCACTCTCCTAGGTGCCTGCTGAAGGATGAGTGAAGTTCAGTGCCTTGAAAGAACTTTTCAACTTTACCTCTCAGTAAACCTCTCAGTTTGCATAAGGATTCTAGATGCTGGGAATGAAACAGAAGATAACTTTAGTCTGTAAAAAGATTAAAATACTCTCTGATTTTTAATTGACAGCTCACATATTACCAATTAATTTCATATTCTTTCCACATTTAATCCTTAAAGTACAAACAGCCTCATAAGCTGTTATTACCCCCAACTGTTTACTTATTTATTGTATTGTAGATATGTGCATGGTATATTTATATGGTGTGTACAAGCACCCTTTGTGTGAAGGCCAGAGGAAGGATCTGGTGGCTTGTTCACTTTCTGCTGTAGTCCCTTGAGACAGAGTTTCTCAATGAACATAGAGCTAGGCTGGCAGCCACTGAGCCCCAGGATCCATCTGTCTCTGCCCCCAATAAATCGGGGGCTACAGGTTTGTGTGGCCACATCTAACTAATGTGGTTGCTGAGGACTTGAACATCAAATGCTCTTACCTGCTGAGCTATCTCTCCAGCCCATTATTCCAGTGTTAAAAATGGGGAAAACTAAGGACTGGAAAGATGGCTCAGTGGTTAAGAGCTCACACTGCTATTTCAGAGGACCCAAGTTCAGTTTCCAGCACACTTATCAGCCAGCTTACCATAACTGCAGCTCTTCTGGATTCCTCTGTTACCTGTGTTCACACATGCACATGTCTACACACACACACACACACACACACACACACGCGTGCGCGCGCACGCACGCACGCACATTTAAAAATAAAATAATCTTTTTAATGGAGAAAACTTTAGTTACAAGTACATGGATGGCTTGTCTGATGTCACAAACTTGACACCTGGCAAAGCTGAAAAAAGATTCATTTTATCTGTTAAGTCCAAATCTTCCCAGATAACAACAACTTCCCATGGTTGAGGAGTTAGTTAATAGTAAATTCAAAGGCTGATTAGAGCTAGGGCCTTTGAATGGGAATCTTACTAAATTCCTGTAAAATTATTACTCATTTTTTTCTCCAAAAAATCAGAAATGCAAGCTAGCAGCATTTAAGTGGCACCACAGCCTATGAGCAAACATCACTGCATTCAGATGGACAGAAGCCACTGTTTACTGTTAGGTCCATGGGTACTCAGGATTTGGACTTTGAGAAATTCCAGGCCAGCATTACTTTGATGAGTCATACACAGTAACACTGGGTTTTGGGACTGGATGCCTGAAGAACTGAAAAATGAATGTGAATCACAGTCCCTGTCTTCAAGGAGTTTATAGTTTGGTGGGAGGTGGGATTTGTCATGAAATCTTGAACAGTAATATACAAAACAAGATGATGGGCCAAGGATGTGGCTCATTGGTAGAGTGCTTATCTATTATGCACAAAACACGCTGGGTTCAATCCCTAAAACCATATATACCAGACATGACAGCACATTAATCCCAGCATTCCAGAGGCAGAAGTAGGAGGAGCAGAAGTTAAAGATCATTCTTGGCTACACAGCAAGTTTCAGGGTAGCCTGGGCTACATGAGAGTGTCTCACAAACAAAAATGCCCCAGAATAAAATCAAGTACCCATTTATTTGGTACATAGTTTAAAGAGGCTTCACAGAGGAAGTAAGTCTAGAGAGCTGTAGCATTTGAAGGATAGAGAAAGTATTTCCAACTTGGTGAAGGATGAAGGTCTAAGCATCAAGCAGGTGTTGGAGATGCCTGGTTCCCACCCACCCACATTCCCAGAGATGTACCATATATACTGTATATAATGTGCATACCGTATCTACTGTATATGCCACACTTGGGTCACTGGATAAGCCAGGGTTTAACACAGCTCAGCCTTTGCACCTATTTCCTCTTTTGGAATGACCCACCCTCTTGTTCCCCTATCCCCCCATCTCTAGCACCTCATCTACCTGTTAAACACTTGGCTAGTTGTCAGCTCGACCTCATTTCCTCTGTGATATCATCTCTGGCCCTCTGTAAAGCTTTGTTCTCCTCATGGCATGGGGTAAGTGGCACAATGACAGGTCTAGGTACTAGGGGTCTCTACAGGAACAGAGCTGATAAAAATGAATATATACTAAGGAGATTAGATAGGCTTATTCCGTATGCTGTGGGTACTCCAATGGCTGTGACACACTGGAGAGGCTGAGACACAATAGCTTTTCAGTCCATGAGGTTCGTACCACAACATCTCAACCTGGTGCCAAAGACCTGGAGGATTCTGAGAGCCACTGGTCTTCAGACCACGATGGAAGTCGGAAGAAGCTGGGGTCTGTGAAGGAATACAGCAGAAGGAGAAGCAGCAACACAGCCAAGCTCCTGAACAGGGTAGATGAACTCCCCAGTAACAGGAAGTGGGGGAGAGCTCTCTTGAACCTTCTTGTATCTGAGCTGGGTTGCCATAGGAAGGTGCAATCCACATTTAGGATGTGGATTTCACCTTCCTTGATCAAATTAATTTCAATTAATTTAATCAAGGAAATTCTTCACAGGTGTGTCTATCAATTTGCCTGTCACTTGATTCCAGACCTAGGCAAGCTGACAACCAACATTAGCCTGTATCCTCATGGAACCACAGGCATTTGTCAAAAGATGGAAATACTGAATGACTGGCTCTTCAGAAAGCTTGCCCTGCCATAGGTTCACTGGAATCAGCTCTATCATGACCAGTAACTCTGACCAGATCGAAGTTCTTAGATGAGGGATTGCTGAATTGTTTGCATTCCATATTATAATAAAAGCACATACATAGTAAATATTTATCTTATAAATATATTATACACACACACTAAAGGCTAACAATGACATCTTAGGTGTCTTTGTCTCAGCCTTGTTTCTTCAAGTCTGTGAGGCCGAAGCATGAAGCGGTCAGCAGGCTTAGTTCAGAGCCGGCTGCAATGTCTACAGAACAGCCAGGCAGGGCCTGGGGGTTAAAAAGGAGAGCCCGGGACAGACGCACAGCAATGGCTAACAGGATACTGGCAGAATCTAGGAAGGAAAGAGGGGAGGCATGAGAAGTGAGGGGAGCCAGATCTCAGAAGGAAGGACAGTGAAACTTAGAACCTCATTTGAGCCAGGTACACTCTGAGTTCTGCTCTGTAAAGAGAGAGGCCCCAGCTGAGATGCTGAAAATGAGAAGAAGGAGAGACTAGAAGCTGGGAGGCCAGCTTCAAGGCTGTGACAGGGACTTGGATCTAAGTAGGAGGTTGGTAAATGTGGATGGTGGCTACAGAGATGAGGAAAAGTAGAGGCACTAAGATGCTGAGATTGGACATGGAGCTGGGCATGGGGGCCATCTGTAATCTGAGCACTCAGGATCCTGAGACAGGAAGATTGCTACAAGTCTGAGGCCAGCCTGGGCTACACAGTGAGTTCCAGGGCAATTACAGCCACAAAGCAAGACACAATCTCAAAACAAAAACAAACACACTAACAACAACAACAACAACAACAAAAATAGCAATTAAAAAGAAAACAACTATGTGGATTCTCACTGATATGAGACAATCTGGGGAAAGAGGCACCTAGGCACAGAAAGAAGGAATCATGACATATTCCCAGGAATGATTTTAGACATGGGCTATTTAGAAAGGCTTGGTTATATGACCTGCAGAAATAGATACAGACCAAGCTATGCACAGATCTAGATAAAAGATCCTTCCCAATTAACATAACAGCTGCTCTTCATTACTAGGGACACTTCATAAACACAATGATGGTGTCTGCCCAGCTTTACATGTGTTCTGGAGATGTGAACTCTGGTCCTCATGCTGGGCAGCAGGTGCTTTCCCTGCTGAGCCATCTCCCTGTCCCTAGTTACAGGCTCTTTTGTTAATTCTGAAGATTTTTACTCTGTGTGTGTGTGTGTGTGTGTGTGTGTGTGTGTGTGTGTGTGTGTGTTGGTATGTGCATGTAAGTCTGGTGCCTGTGGAGGTCAGAGGCTTCAGATTCAAGGGCCCAGGAGAAGGGCAGTCCCAGCCAAGAAGTAACCATGAGCAGAAAGCTCACAAAAGAGTCCTGGAAGGACTGCCTGACACCGGTGGTGAGAGACAAGTTGGGTAAAAGGAAAGACCCGTGGCTACAACGGCAGCCTGAAGGAAACTTCCCCCACTGGTTAGGAAAGAAAACTGAGATTGTATCTTTGAAAGTATGCTGTAATCTCAAAAGCTGAATACAAATTTCCGGGACAATCATCACCCGTAGGCAAACTTAAAGCTAGTTGCATCTCTCTTGTCTTTAAAGGACTAGAAAGGTGGCTTTTTGTGGGAGCCCGTTCTTGGGTTCCTCGTGGCTTTACCCAGCAGGTCCGAATAGAGGATGATCAGGACCACGGGCCTGAGTGCAGGTGTCTGAGATGGTCTGCACTTGGCTGTGCTGGGGAAGGAGGTCTTTTGCTCCACCCCTTGGCGTCTCTATAAAAACCCTGGGGCAGAGACAGTCGGGGCCCGTTGGAATAGGTTCCAGGTCCTCTCGAGGCTAACCTTTATTTTCTATCTGTTTATCTCCGCGATATTCTCCACTATAAATCCTTCTATCTAATATTTCCTGCTGCTCACACTCAAGAAAACTCTGGGAAGCTGTGGGGTTGGTGGGTAAACGCCCCACAGCTTTTCACTACAGTCTCTTTGGCGCCTTTTGAACAATTTGGTAATGTTTCTTAAGTTCTGTAAATCTAAGCAGGCATGGTAGCACACTCTTTAATCCCAGCACGTGAAAGACAGAGACAAGAGGTCAGTTTGGTCTAGAGTGAGTTGCAGACTAGACAAGGCTACAGAGTGAGACTCTGTCTCAAAAATAAATGTAAAATAATTATTTTTTTAACATCAATAACTCCACATGAACCAATTCTTTCATGTGCTCACTCATTAGCAGTGACAGGAAAGCAAGTCAGATCCACAGTTTTCTGTCTGTCCAGAGAAAGAACCATAGAAAGGAAGGCAGCAATAGATCTCACTGTGACTTTACTCACAAGTATAGAGAGGGATATCCCAAAGACAGCCATGCAACAGTGGGAAGCTCTGTGCTGGCCAAACTTGCCAGAGACCCAGGTAGGATGACAGGATGGATGGATGAGCTGAGTTACAGTAAACATGACACACTTTTCAAGTGAGGGCAAATTTAGATGTGAGGGCAGGACTTAGCGACAATCAACTCTGAGACAAAAGCTCCCTGGTATGAGAGGAAGAAATGTGTGTGTGCATGTGTAGAGAGCAGGCTGGCTCTGTCCTCTGATCCCCAGAAATGCTGTAACATGAATCTCCAAAGGTCTTATAGAGCAGGCTTTGGGAACCAGTTGTTATAGCACCAAGAAACCATGTACAGAAGCCATGCGACCAGACGTCTCCATGATCTTGGGCCACACCAGAGAAGACATGTAAAGACTCCCTGAGGAGACAATGTGAATCAGACTCCAAACCACCCTTGAGAAAAAGCAAGCTGAACTTATGTACTCTGAGTTACCTTTCTCGTTGCTATGGCAACACAGCAGACCAAAGCAACCCAGGGAAGGGCAGGTGTGTTCCAGTTCTGGCTGGGAAGGTACCAGTGCTCTACGACAGTGAGAGCGTGAGGCAGCCTGGCATGTATGTCTGTCGTCAAGAAGCAGAGAGATGAATGGCTTCCTCCTTCCCCTTTTTAATTTAGTCCTATGAGACAGTCAGATTGGGGAGAGTAAAGATTGAATGCTTGATAGTAGAGGTAGGATTGAACCTTTAGGCTGGATTCTGAAGCCTGGCTAGCTCCACTTTCTCCAGGCTCCCTTGTCTTGACAACTGGTCTCTTTCCAACCCCATCCTACTGAGCATCTTCTGGTGAAGGGTCTTGATGGCCAGGGTGTGATGCAGCTCTGCTTACTAATCAAGACAGTACTTACTGAACATGAAAACCCCGAGTGAGTGCCAGGCGCTATGCTGTGCTGCTGTGCTACGTCATTAGTAGACCCCCCGGGCAGGGACTCCAGGGCTACAAAAGGGGACAATGAGGAAGCAAGGGGCCTAGACACTACGAAGCTTCATTTATCTTATAAATGTTCTTTGTAATATTTCAAATTTTCAACCAGGGGTGGTGGATCACACCTGCAAACCCAGCACTCAAGAGATCCCAGCAGGAGTACTGTCATAAGTTTGAGGCTGGCCTGGGCTACACAGCAGACCTTATCTCAAAGAAAATTAAAAAGAAATTTAAAAAATTCTACTCTGTTATTCTTTGATTCAGATATCTGAAGCCAGTTTAAGTAAATACTATTTAGTACAAGAAGTCAGGGCAGTTAGTCAGGCATGGTATGGTGGTACACACCTTTAATCCCAGCACTCAGGAGGCAGAGGCAAGTGGATTTCTGAGTTTGAGGTCAGCCTAATGTACAGAATGAGTTCCAGGACAGCCACAGCTACACAGAGAAACACTGTCAAGAAAAAAAAAAAAAAAAAAAAAAAAAAAAAAAAAAAGGGGGTCAGGGCAGGAATGCAGCCAGTCATCAGAAAACAGGTACTTTCGACCTTCTGACCTCTGACTCCTCTCCTTTCTGAGGGCAACTGAAACCCTTCAGGGCTCCTTGCAACACCAGCTGGGTCTCCTTCCTCAGAGGTTACTACCTGGGAAGATCTAGGGACACAATGACATTAGCTAGACTACAGTGTAGTAGGGCAGACATTTCTAAGTAAGAATGGTCCTCCCCTGTGAGCCTCTCTGATACATCAAAGCCAGAACATTACCACTTTCCTGTCAGAAAGAGACATCCCATATACATTCACCAGAAGACGAGGCCCTGATGTGAATAAGACTCCTGGAGTGGCCTTCCTCAGACTACCTTCTGAGAACTGTGGTCCCTTGTGGTTCTCTCACATCAGGTCTGGGGTCAGGGTGTTAAGCCATCATTTAGGAGGGTTTCAGGTCACTGCCCAGGACTCTTCTACTCCAGGATACCCAACAAGAAGGGACTCTGGGGAAGTCCAGATGACCAAAGACCCGTGAATGGTATGGGAGGCGATGAGGATGGGTCTAGTTAGATATTAGGTTGCTCCATAGGTCCACAGAGAACTCCAAGAGACAGTGAACTGTAGCTAGAGTTTTCCAGTCCTGCCTGGCCCACGGTCAGGACAAATCTCTCTCACCCGCCAGTCCTACAGCCACTCAGACCCAACCAACAGAGACTTATATTACTTATAAACTGTATGGCCGTGGCAGGCTTCTTGTTATCTAGTTCTTATATCTTAAATCAACCCATTTCTATTAATCTATAAGTTGCCACGTGGCTCGTGGCTTACCAGTACTTTACATCTCACTTTTCATGGCGGCGGCTGGCAGTGTCTCTCTGCCTCAGACTTCCACTTCCCAGAATTCTCTTCTCTGCTTGTCCTGCCTATACTTCCTGCCTGGCTACTGGTCAATCAGTGTTTTATTTAATAACCAATCAGAACAACACATTTAACATACAGAACATCCCACAGCAGTGAACAGAGGAGAATTTCCTGCGATGTCATGGGGGAATCTCATACTCATGACCACCTCAAAGGACTCCTCAGAATAAAAAGAGCAGGCAATGCCGGGTGGTGGTGGCGCATGCCTTTAATCCCAGCACTTTGGAGGCAGAGGCAGGCGGATCTCTGTGAGTTCAAGGCCAGCCTAGGCTACAAAGTGAGTCCCAGGAAAGGCGCAAAGCTACACAGAGAAACCCTGTCCCGAAAAAACAAAAAAGAGCAGGCATCAAGTACCTTATTCCAGCCCAATTTATTCTTTTCTAAAAGCTTGTAATATAGGATAAATACTGTTAGACTCATAAACTAGATGAAGAAACTGAGGTACAGAGATATGAGGCCATTTGCCCAAGCTCATTCAAGTTGCTAACCACTACCCCGTTCTAGAGAGAAAACAGAAAACCAAGAAAGGGCACAGTGGGGGGAAACTATCACATTCACTCTTCTGGCCAGTTCTTAGATTAACATGGCTCTAGGATAAGGAGCATTATTCCCATGCTGTGGTGATATACTAAAGATTACTTCAGAAGTTTCTTAGGGCATGCAGCTCAGGTCGGGAGCTCAGGCTTGTACACCCCAAACCTAAACTCCCCTGACTCTACTACTCTACTTCCCAAGAATGGTTCAGTCCAAGGAAGAATGGGGTGGGCTTCAGCATGAGGGCATAGAACAAAGGTAGTGGCAGGTCGGCCAGGCTTGGGGCTTGAAAACATGTGACCTTATGCCAGAAGAGTGTCTCTTTAATAGAGTTCCCAGTGATGAGGATCTGACCACTTGAAGATGTGAACATATCAAAATAAGATACACGAAGAGCCCAAGGCACAGAACCATTCACACTCCAGCTGAATCTCACATGCACATGAATATTTGTGCATGTGTGCATGCAGCATGCATATGCATGCCTGTGTACATGTATGTTTGTTAGATTCAGAAGAATGAGCTACTTTGTTAAGTGGTTTATCAGGACATTAATCTCACGAGTAATTTTTATTTTCTTACTTTTATTTTTCTGAATCTTCTAGTTTTCAAACAGTGATCTTGTTTTTACAGCCCAGAAAGAAATTTTATTTGCTTACAAAGATGCAAGGCACAGATTCTTCTCTGACACCATCAGAGACAGAACTCACCTCAACCCTCTCTGGTGTTCCTCTCCTGCCTTTGTCTCACAGGTGAATTTTCCATGACTTTCCATTTGTGGCCTCCTAAGGTTGGATTCATCACTCAAACACAACTTTGGTGAGAATGGCTTCTCTAAGGCACCTCTAAGCCTTCTGTAAGGCACCTCATGGAATCTACTTTGAAGATTTCAAGAGGGCCCTACTTTAGCCATGCCTGGAACATACACACTAATGTCCTGTTTTCACAGTGCTGCTCCCATCTAACCAGACTTGAATGTAATCTCAAGTCCTCAGCAGACTTCTGAGCTCATTCTGATTTCTACCAAAGCTCTGCTTGAAACATTGCCTGGGTAGAGAAAGCCACGAAAGCCGAGTCGGTGTTTATATGGTCTTAAAAGCTTTTTACCATCAAACTGTGACTTAATGTCATAACCTACGAGTCTGATTATAGTTTTTTATATCATTTCATTCTCATGTATTTCCAATTGTGTCTGGAGGAGGTGAACTTTTTTTTTTTAATTCTAGACTTAGTAAAAAGAAATCACGTTAACATTAAAAAAGACTGGCAAAGACTGAAACTGAAAGCAGTTTCTATTAAAAGCAGTCCTTGGGTTGGCTTTTTCAAATGATCACAACACTCCTCTTCCCTGGATTTCAAAAGTGCCTCTTCCCCTCCCCCTTGGTGACTTTTAAGGGTGACATATATTAAGAAACTAGAAACTGGTCTTTGCTGAAACAACCTCCAGTTCTCATAAACATTCCATCGCTAGTTCCCTTCATGATGATGAATTCTATTGATTGGCTCGGATCAGCTTGTGACCCAGCAGTGATATTAGACATTGGCTATAAAACATTGCCTCATGAATTTTTCATTGGCCAAGTGTCTGAAGAGCTGGGCAGCAGCCTCCTGGAGTGCTTACTCTCCCTCTTCCCCCCTTCTCTCTGTGTCTCAGGGCTGATGACGCCACCCTGCAGGGCCACATTATTGGATCAGAACGATTACAGCCTGGTTTTTCTGAGCAGAATCCAATTTTCTTTGCTTGTGTGATGGGCTTACAAGTAGTCATGTGCTTTCTGTTGGGGATGGCATCACAGGATTACTAGCAGATACAGTAAACTTAGGTCATTTCCCGTTAAATGTGCTCTTCGTGAAACTAAGACAATGTGTCACTCTGCACTAGCCTTTTCCTGGTCCAAAGACTTTCCAGGAGATGGAGTGCTTCGGGCTGCTAGAGCATTGTTGAAGCACTCCCAAACATCAACTCACAGTTCCCATAACACCACAGAGAAGGAACATCTTCCATGATGGTGGAAAGTAAGTCATCTTGAAATAGCCAAGTGTCCCCTGGACACTTGTATTATAGGTTTGTTAATTAAGCTCAAGTAAAGCAGGTGGGAAAATGAACCCCCAGGACCTCATTCTCATCTGGTGGCAGTAGGAAACAAGATCTGATTTCCTTTAACAAAACTGGGAAAATCTCCCTCAGAGCCTCTCTGTCCTATGATGAATCACTAGATCTGGACAACATGAAATAATTCAAGTTCTCCTGCATAGAAATGGTATTTTCTTCCAAATAGGTAAATTGTGCTGAAATAAAATTCAAGCACTAATTGTTTTCAATTTTTAAAAATCCTATTTATCTTTCCCCCACCCTACCCCACCCTACCCTACCCCACCCTTCCCTCCCCGCCTTCCTCCCTCTCTTTCTCCCTCCCTCTCTCTCCCCTTCCCCCTCCCTCCCACCCCCTCCCTCCCCCTGCCTCCTCTCCCTCCCTGTCCCGTAGGTACACATGTAAAGTCTGGAGGACAACTGCGGGAGCTGGTTCTTTCCTTCTACCATATGGGTCCCAGGGAGACTAAGGCTGTCAGGGAGATTGGGGACAAATGTCTTTCCCACTAGGCCATCTCACCAGCCCTCAACCTGCAATTTTTTTTTTTTTTTTTTTTTTTTTTTTTGGTTTTCCAAGACAGGGTTTCTCTTGGGTAGCTTTGCGCCTTTCCTGGAACTCACTTGGTAGCCCAGGCTGGCCTCGAACTCACAGAGATCCGCCTGCCTCTGCCTCCCGAGTGCTGGGATTAAAGGCGTGCGCCACCACCGCCCGGCTCAACCTGCAATTTTTAAGGGAAAACAAATATTTAAAGGTAGGGGTAAATCTAGTGGTGACTGGAGAAGGTGGAGAACTGGCCTGTGTGTGTACATGGCCTTGTTTGTGTGTGTACATGGCCTGTATGTGTACACGGCCTTGTTTATGTACATGGCCTTGTTTGTGTGTGTATATGACCTTGTTTGTGTGTGTACACGGCCTTGTTTGTGTGTGCACATGGCCTAGTTTGTGTGTGCACATGGCCTTGTTTGTGTGTGTACACGGCCTTGTTTATGTACATGGCCTTGTTTGTGTGTGTACACGGCCTTGTTTGTGTGTATACATGGCCTTGTTTGTGTGTGCACATGGCCTTGTTTGTGTACACGGCCTTGTTTATGTACATGGCCTTGTTTGTGTGTGTACATGGCCTTGTTTGTGTACACGGCCTTGTTTACGTTCATGGCCTTGTTTGTGTGTATGTGCACATGGCCTTGTCTCTCACTACAGCCTTCTTTCTGGTTCTGTTTCCTCTGTAAAACATGGAGAAGCCATGAGTAGTGAGTTCTCGGTCTCTACACTGTGGTTATTGCCAAATACTTCGTTGTACACTCAAAGGAGAAAGAAAAAAGCCACAGAATCAGGAAGTTCCATGTTATAAGTAAAGGCAAGAATTCTTTCTAGTTTCTGTCCCTGCTAAAGGAATGGAGACCTCATGGGACTTGTGGCCCTTGTGAACAGGGAGCCCTCCTTCCATCTTGTCCACAACCTGATATCTGAGCCCAACAGTGATGACTGAAGAAACCATCTTTATATCCACGGTGCTTATCACACAGAGTGACCATGATACAAACTGAAGAACAGAAACAAGCAGGTCCCATCTACAGAGGTAGCTAGTGCAGGTGCTGAGTGCAGGTGCTGAGTGCAGGTGCTGGGGGCAGGTGCTGAGTGCAGATGCTGGGGGCAGGTGTTCAGTGCAAGTGTTGAGTGCAGGTGCTGGGGGCAGGTGCTGAGTGCAGGTGCTGGGGGCAGGTGCTGAGTGCAGGTGCTGGGGGCAGGTGCTGAGTACAGGTGCTGGGGGCAGGTGCTGAGTGCAGGTGCTGGGGGCAGGTGCTGAGTGCAGGTGCTGGGGGCAGGTGCTGAGTACAGGTGCTGAGTGCAGGTGCTGGGGGCAGGTGCTGAGTACAGGTGCTGGGGGCAGGTGCTGAGTGCAGGTGCTGGGGGCAGGTGCTGAGTGCAGGTGCTGAGTGCCTAAGACTAAGTTGATTTTGCTTCTGAATGCTGGGCCTTTTCTTATAACTTCCTGCTGAGTTTATGGGCTAAAATTTCCAAAGGTACCCAGAGAACTTACAAAAGTTAAGTCAGCAAGTCAGAGCAAACACAAGTGCGGTGTAGACTGTATAACTCTAACCAGCCCTTCACTGGATTGCTTTTCATTTACAGATGGCAACTACTGTCACATCCTTACCCAGACATAAGGATGACAGGATCCTTTAATGCTCTTTGCAAAAATGTCACACCATCCCCACAGCTTCCAAGCCTACAGGTTAGGAAAATTTGTATCTCTTATCAAACTTCTAATTAGAGATGTATAAATACCACTTAAACTCAGGCCTGGAACCCCGGAGTGTCATAGGTGACAACTGCTCTCAGTCTTCTGCTGTCTGCAGCTGTGTCCCCAGATTGGGTGGACATCTGCTCTTTGTGCTATCCTGAGGAAATAACACCTCATTGTAGAACATTATAAAGCCGCTCATAACCACTCCCTTTTATGCTTTGGAAATCTCATTTCTTCTGTATCTTTTTTCAAAAGCTAACACTAGGCTTCTCTCTCTCTCTCTCTCTCTCTCTCTCTCTCTCTCTCTCTCTCTCTCCCTCCCTCCCTCCCTCCCTCCCTCCCTCCTGCTTGTAGGTCAGATGTAAGCTTGCAGCTACTGCTCCAGCACCATGCCTGTTTGCCTGCATGCCACCATGCTCCCCGCCATGATGGTCATGAACTCACTCTCTGAAACTATAAGTGAGCCCCCAATTAAATGTTTTCTTTTATAAGTTACCTTGGTCATGGTGTCTCTTCACAGCAATAGATCATTAAAACAAAGACAAAACTTGGAAAAAATTTTAGAGAACACTTAGTCTATGCACAATATTAAAAGTGAAATAGCTTGTTAGGAAAGAAGGGAAGGAGGGAGGGAGGGAGGGAGGGAGGGAGGGAGGGAGGGAGGGAGGGAAGAAGGAAAGCCTGGGGAGCTAGAGAGATGCTCTTCCAGAGGATCAAGTTCAGTTCCTAGGATCTATGTAGCCACTTGGAACTACCTGTAACCCCAGCTCAGGGGAGTGGGCATGATTTCTAGACTCCGCAGCATCTAGACCCATGAGCATATACCACCCAACCACACACATTAAAAACAAAAATCTTTTTTTAAGGTCTAAAAAAGCCAAGAATTGGCTAGTTTCTTTAAACTACTTGGAACAGAACTTGAGTCATATGCATCTTTGATCTCATGCCTAGTCTCATGACCATGATGACACCACATTACAGAGCATCTGGGAAGGCTGTTCACATTCTCCTGATCACAGGGGAAAGGTCCTTCACATGAATACTACAGATTGTGAAAATTTATGCATTTCATTATTTTGTTTTTAGAAATGTTTTTCCTAACAACTGGTGTCCTAGTGACATCCCAGGCATTTCCACATTAGGGGTAGTTCTACCTCTGTGGGCCAATGACATACCTTTCGGGATTCCCTCTCTAACTTTGCTCTCTCCTAAGCCCTCCCCATCCAAGACAGTCATGGAGAAATTCCAAAGGCCCTCAGGAAGGCATTCTCATGTTTTGTGCTGTCCTTCAGTGTGTCCCACAGTTGAAGGTTTCCATTTCCCCACTCTGGCTCATGCAGGCCAATTTCAAACTCAACTTAGTGATATCTATCCTTCCTGCTATCCCAGGCACTAACTGTTGCAGGTGAGAGCTGGTCTAGGTGCTGCTAGGAAAAGACCTTTACCTCCCACTGTCCTTTCCCCTACACTACAGTGCCTGGCACAGAACCGCTATGGAACATTCTTCTGCACACTGTAAATCACGCTGTGATTGGTTTAATAAAGAAGCTAACTGGCCAATAACTGAAGAGGATAAGGTTAGGTTGGGAAAATCAGACTAAGAACACTGATAAGAAGAGCCCAGTCAGAGGAGTCACCAGTGAGTCACGGAGAAGAAACAGGAGGTACAAGATGAAAGAGAGGTAATGCCACATGGCAGAATTTAGATTAATATAAATAAGTTAATTTAAGTTGTAAGAGTTAGTAACTAACTAACTCTGTGGGATCCAATTGCCAGGGGCCCCACAAACAGATCAAGCCACACAACTGTCACCCACATTCAAAGGGCCTAGTTCAGTCCTATGCAGGTTCTCCAGCTGTCAGTCCAGAGTCCGTGAGCTCCCACTAGCTTGGGTCAGCTGTCTCCGTGGATTTTCCCATCATGATTTTGACCCCCTTCCCACCCCCCATTGCTCATACAATTCCTCCTCCCTCTCTTTAACTGGACTCCAGGAGCTTGGCCCAGTGCTTAGCCGTGAATCTCTGCATCTGCTTCCATCAGTTACTTGATGAAGGTTCTATAATGACAATTAGGGCAGTCACCAATCTGATTACAGGGGAAGGCCAGTTCAGGCACCTTCTCCACTATTGCTTGGAGTCTTAGCTGGGGTCAACCTTGTGGATTCCTGGGGATTTCCCATAGGTTTCTTCCTAACCCCATAATGGCTCCCTCTATCAAGATATCTCTTTCCTTGCTCTCCTTCTCTGTTCCTCCCCCAAGTCAACCATCCTGTTCCCTCATGTTCTCATCCCCCTCTGCCCTCCACAAAAAAACAAACAAACAAAAAAAAAACTCTTAATCTCAAAATATTTTACATTGGTATGGATTTTAGTTTATTGACACAAATTTAAAGTTAATTTTGTTATATTGTATGTATGTTTCTACTCTTGTTGGAGTATTGTGTTTATGTAGCTCATTTAAAAATGTAATGTATAATTAATAAACACAGATTAATAGTCATCTATAATAGTCAAACTTATAGTCATGTTAATTACGTTTTTGAGGTCATACACAGATACATTTAGATAGATAGTTTTCAAACACTTCAAAGACCTACAGAATATGGCATTTAATATGTTTAATAACTAAAGCTTTTCATGATAGTGAGACACATCTGCTCCTGGCAGCACCAATTTACTTCAGAGAAGATGATGGGCATTGAAAAAGCTCCACATGTAGTTTTTCTTTATGGCAAAAACTACCCATTTCAGGGAAAAACCAAAACAAAACAAAACAAAAAACTGCCTTGCCTCAACTGCTGACAGTATACTGTCCAAATTGGACCAGCAGGATGCAAAAAAAAAAATTAACTGCCAAACTTTGCCAGGACAAGATAAGACAGTCCTCAAAAAATGTCTGTCAGATATGCTAGGCCTGTAGGCCAAAGTTAGATGCCCCAACATTACAGAAGAACTTTGGGTGACTGTCCAGGCAACCAGATGTCCCTGTCATTAGGTAAAATTTCACCCTTCTGGGATCTTTGATGGAGTTAAAGACTAAATAATTAGACTTCAAGTTTTCCTTAGTTATGACAAGGAGGAAAATTAGAGAGGACAACTTTGAGGAGTCAGTTCTCTCCACCAAGTGGGTCCGGGACTGATCTCACATCATCAGGCTTGGCCGCAGCATATTTACCCACCGAGTCATCTTTCCCATCTCTACTGGCATCTGTTGACTGGCTACTGAGTATAGACTATACCATGGGGAGTCATGTGACACACAGATCTGACACTGGTATGTAGTGTGGATACTTTACCCAGCCATTTACTTAATTGTATCTATAAAGAAATTTGCCTACAGCCCTCTTTTCTGCCTGCTAAATTTCTTGAGAGGATAATCTACTGCCTTTCTCTTATACTTTGTCCTGTTCAATTTGATTTCACCTCCTACCTTCCTTCGAGACATGTGCTAGCTCTAAAACTGCTCATGTTAACTGCAAGGTATAATCTTCCCAATGACACTGTTTCAGCTGTTGGTTTGATCTGAATATAGTTTGCTTCCAATTCCGACTTGCTTCATGATCCTCTGTTGGGTCACCTTACCCTCAGTCCAGTTCCTTTCATCTTCTACACCTCCTCTGGGTGTCTCAGATACTCCTACTTCAGTTAATACCTTCTGTAGTATCTACCAGACTTTCATCCTTTGTCCATCTTTATCACAGAGTTTTACTTGCATATTCTCCCTTTACCAGGATAATCCACCTGGTCTCTCAAATACATACAGTTAAGTGTGTGATTCCAAACTGTAATCTTAGCACTTGGGGGTCTGAGGCAGGAGTTTAAGGCCAGCCTGGACCAAACAGTGACATAAGTCCTTCAAAGACAAATGGAGAATAAAAGGGGGTTTTGGAGATAAAAGAAAGGGTGAATAAGGGCTGGCAAGAGGGCTCAGGTGGTAAAGGCTCTTGCAGCCAAGCCTGACAACCTGAATTTGATTTCTGGGTCCCACATGGTAGAAGAAGATAACCAACTTGGATGTATGTGTGAATGGAGGCCAGAGGTCAGCATGGGGCTATCTTCCTCAACATCTTATTTTTGATACAGGTTCTCTTGCTGAATCTGGAGCTCACTGATTCTGTGGGACTAGCTGGCCAGCAGCCCCAGGATCCTCATCTGTGCCTCCTCTAGTACTGAGATTTTAGGAGCATGCTGCTGTTTCTGCTTTTATTTGGGTGTTGGGAATCCAAACACAAGTCCTCGTCCTTATGTGATAAGTACTTCAGTGACTGAACCATCTACCCAGCCGTCTTGCTAATATTTATAAAGAAAGCATGCCATTAACATTAACACTGAAATATGAATGTCTAAATGGAATCATCTCTCACTCCCCTGTCTCTGAATCCCACATCTAAAAGCCAACAAACAACAGAGTCAGTATGCATTTACTACATGCCTTCTTTGTGCTGTACTCCAGGAATGTGATGGGGAAAAAATGAAAGTGTAGAGAGGGGGTGGGGGAAAAGAGGCAGAAGAAAAGAGGAAAGAAGTGTATTGGGCTCTTTTCTGCCAAGTTCTGCTGTAAGCTTTGGCACCTGGCAATGGCAACTCAAGGGAGGAAGGGGGGGCTATTGAATGAGAGTGTTCCCATGGGCTCAGATGTTTGAACACTTGCTCCCCAGCTGGTGGTACTGTCTGGGATGGTTTAGGAGATGTGGCTTTGTTAGAAGGAAGTACGTCACTGAGGGTGAGCTTTGAGGTCTCAAATCCCTGCACCATTCCCAGTTTGCTCTCTCTGCTTCCTGTTTGCTATTTGAGATGTAAGCTCTTAGCTGTTCCTGCTGCCATGAAGGACTCTCATCCCTCTGAAACAGTAGCCCAAACAAACTCTTTCTTCTCTAAGTTGCTTTGGCCATGGTGTTTTGTTACAGCAATAGAACAGTAGCTAACCCAAACGGCTTACTTTGGCTCATGGTTTGTGTGTAGAGTCCATGACACTGGGAAGGCATGACGGCAGGAGCCTGAGGGAGCAGAGAAAAATGAACAGTGGCCCTTGGTGCTTTCTGGACAAGCGGAACACAAGGAAAGCGACCACTGTACTCTGCCAAGACAGGGTAAGATGGTCTCTCAGAATTCCTGCTTCTAAAAATGGTCTGTCAGATACTCTAGGCCTGTAGCCAATTTAAATGCACCAACAATGCTGAGAAACATTAGGTGACTGTCCAGGCTGCCAGCTGTCTTGGTCTACTTTTACAAGATTCCCGAAAGTTGCTTGCATCCATCTACCATTTCTCAGGTACCATTATGTTCCTTCTCAGGTCTTTGATGTGGTTGAAAACTAGATAGTTGTAATTTCCTCAGTTATGATAAAAGATAAGTTAGATATAAAACCTTAAACTCACAAATATAAGATAGATAGGACATCTTCTTTAATATTGTAACTATAATTCTTGCTCAGTAATTGTTTTGTTATATATAATTTTACCATGTTAAAGTTAAAACCTTCCTTTTTAAAAAAAAGAAAAAAAGGGCAAGTGCTGTGGATATTGTTCTATATAAATAAAACACTGATGGCCAGTGACCAGGCAGGAAGTAGGTTGCCAGGCAGGAAGTAGGTGGGACAAGGAGAGAGGAGAATTCTGGGAAGCAGAAGGCTGAGGAGAGAGACACTGCAGCCACCGCCAGGACAAGCAGCATGTGAAGATGCTGGTAAGCCACCAGCCACATGGCAAGGTATAAATTTATAGAAATGGGTTAATTTAAGATAAAAGAACAGTTAGCAAGAAGCCTGCCATGGCCATACAGTTTATAAGTGATATAAGTGTCTGAGTGATTATTTTATACGTGGATTGTGGGACTGCAGGGCTTGGGGAACCTGGAGAGAAGCCCTCCAGCAACACCTCGGCTTACTTTCTTCTTGTTATTTATTCAGGAAACCTAGTTCATGGGATGGTGCTGCCCAAATCTTGGAGGTTCCTCCCTCCTCTGTTACATATGTCTAGGGGTACCAGAGATTTGTCTCCTGGGTGATTCTGGATTCTGTCAAGATACAATATTAACCATCACATATCTACCCCTTGCCAACTTAACCAGCATATCACTTTGAAACCACAAACTGATATTCCTTGTTCCCACAAGCTCATGGGCGTCTCACAATGTAAAATGTATTCACGGTCTCGCTTCAAAAGTCACCACAATCTTTAACAATCCCCAAACTGTCCAGAAGTCCAAAGGTCTTCTGAGAATGAAGGCACTCTTTTACCTGTGAACTTCCAGGCCATCAAAAGACAAGTTACATGGTTCCAACATGCAATAGAACAGAGTGAAAGCTCCAGTTCCAAAAGGGAAGAGTAGGAGCATAGGAAGGAAAGACTTGACCAAAACCTAGCAGGGAAACATCAAATCCTGTAGCTCCATTCAGGAATCTGGAGATCAGGATAGAATCATCTGGGATCCAAAGGGAGCCTCCCCTATCCAGCTCTGCCACCTGCACATAAGGCTTCTCCCTAGTCAGCTCTACACTGGGCCTACAGATTTCCTCAGCATACACCCCACAGCTCTGACATCTCCAATACCCTGGGGTCTCCACTGTTAACTTAGGCTTTACCGTCACAACTTCACACAGTGGCCTCTTCGGACCCCTTCCAGGGACTCTGATACTGCCATACCTTGCATGGCCTCGGTGGTTCTCTGGAACACGGTGCATCCTTCATGCTTACAACACTAGTACAATGGACAGCACTGCCGAGTTCTGCTGTCGGCTTTGGGATGGAGCTCGGTCCTGTACCACAGTCGTACCAGCTCCCGTATGCCTTCCAAGCTGACCCTAAGGAAACACTTGCGAAGACAGCTGCTTTCAAGCAGGGAAGCCCTCCATGCAGTTCTCAGGTTAGGCTCTCTCCCTTAAAATGCATTTGCAAGGTCAGAAGACAGTGCCTTTGATGAGTTGGATTTTTCCCTCAGGGCACCTTCCTGTTGTCCCAGTGAAGAGTGCCAGCCCATTTTTAATAGTGCTAACCACTAACAATTACAGCTGCTTTTGAACTTGCCTTGTCTGTAACCTTAAACTCCCTTTTCTTTGTGTGAGGCCTGTGTGTGTGTGTGTGTGTGTGTGTGTGTGTGTGTGTGTGTGTCTGTGTGCACACGCACATGTTCATGTGTACATGCTTGCCTGTGTAGCAAGATGTCAACTTCAAGTGTTTTTCCTTATCACTCTCCTCCTTATTCTCTGAGGCAAGGTCTCTCTCCCTGAACCCAGGGCTCCCTCCCTGTTTCAGCTAGACTAACAGGCCAGTGAACCCCCAGGATCTTCCTGTCTCCACCCACTTCCCCAGCACTGGGGTTACAAGCTTGGCTTTTATGTGATTACTAGGGATCAAAACTCAGGGCCTCTTGTACAGTACTTTGCCCACAAGCCATTTGCCCAGTCCCTCACACTCTCTGCCTTATCAAACAACATGAATTTCTTCTTTTTTTTCCTTCACCTGTTGCTGTCACTGTAGACCAGGATTAGAGCAGTGAGCACTAACCATGACACAGCTGAATGCTATCTTTACTTGATTTCTCCACCAAACAAGTTAAGCCATTACTTTTCAATTTAGTCCCACGATTAATATGTATGGTCACTGAAGGACTCTGGCCAGCTCAAGCATTGTGAGCATGGCTCTGCCAGGCCTTGCCCTTCTCCCCCATTCCCTTGACTTGCTAAAAACCATTAAGATTACACTCCTAGAGCTAGCCACCAAGATCTATTCCCTCATTTGGCCACTTCCTCTTCCTGAGGCTGACTACCAAGGTCCAGCTATCAAAGTATTAAAGTCCAACAATCAAAAGCCATCTTTAGTTCACTTAGTTAACATGTTCAATTAAAATTAAACACCTCCTCCTAACACAGGGTTTCCCATTTTACCTTTATAAACCGACATTTTCCTATGTGACATGTCTGTCTCTCTCTATCCAGAGGCAGTCCTTTGTCCTCTCCTCCGGGGGCAAATACCCCTTTCCCTTGTTCCCTTCCCCTTCTCCCTTTATCTGCTGGGTTTGCTCCTTATCCCTACCCTCTGTCCCTCTGGAGCAAATAATTCCCTTTCCTCCACCTTCCAATCATCCTTGGTCTACCTGCCTGGAAGTTTAAAATACCAGTCAGTACACAAGTCACCATATATGGAAGACAAAGAACCCAAAATCGTATAAAAAGTTCTGCTTTGTTATATTTGGAGCTCTGCCTTTGAGGAAGAATTCTGCAGAGACATGTTAGCACATAATAAACAATGTCCTTTAGAAGAGCTCTATCATCCGGATTCCCAGAAAGTCTACAAGAACACAACACACCCAAGGACCTGTCATCACAGATGGTTGGTATGTATACAGTAAATGAACATTGCCAGGAATAGTTTCCTAGAAGTTTTTCATGCATTTTTTTTTCTAGAAGAAAAATGACAAAGTCTTTAAGAGCATGGATGATGTTTTCTCCATATTTTAGGATAGAACTACAAATGAAAGAATACAGAAGTTAGCAGAGGCCAGGTGTGGTGGCACACATCTTCAATCCTAGCACTCAGGAGGCAGAGGCAGGGATCTCTAAGTTCAAGTCCAGCCTGAACTACATAGTGAGTTTTTGGCCAGCCATTGAAGGAGGAGGGTAAATGAGTGGGGGAAGTTGTTTCCTGATGGGTAATCATTATCTGGAGAGACAATTTCTTCTCTGCTTTTAAAATAGTTACATGACACTCTTGCTGGCCTGGAACTCACTACACAGCCCAGGCTGATAAGTGCAGAGATATAGCCATACACTACTGAAAGGAAAAGTACTGGCTCAGGATCCTAAAACCATGTAAATCTAACGGCTTTTAACAAGGCAGAGAGTATGGAAGAGAAGGGCAAGAACTGCCAGAGCCATGCTCACCATGCTCAAGCTGGCCAGAGTCCCTTCAACTTTCATGCCTGGCTTGTTGTTTCAGGTCTTAGTTTTTTCCTATTATTGCATTGGTACAAACTCCCCAGCTAATATTTTAAGTGAGAGGAGAGTGGGGCTTTTATGTTCAGTGTTTTTTTTTTCCTATTAGTAATTACCTTATAAGTTACTAGCTCAAAACAGATACTTTTTTGATTGTTTATTCTAAATCACATCTCATCTTTCTTTTTTAATATTAAAATTGTATTTATACCCTTACCAGGTTTTGCTCTCAAGGTGAACTACAAAACTTAAGTGAAGTGGGTATTTGGCAGCTGTCCAGTGACAGGATCAATTATAGAGTGCCAAGCCAGATGACTTAAATCTTAAATCATGAGTCATTTAGCCCATGTTTATTGTTAGCAAAAGAGCCGGTGAACATATACTAGCCTTTGTGCCATTTAGGAATGTATTCTCTGGGAAAAGGTGGCAAATTTGAAACAATTCATGCACTTAACTGCTATTACATGCTAGACACTACCTACACCACAGCTGGGCTGCAAGAACAGGGAAAATTGCTCTTTTCATTGACTTTTCACTGTAGATAATGAACAGTGAATAAATTAAATGTTGAGTTAGCAGGTAGTCAGACATGCTCTAAAGATGATAAGATGAGGTGATACATTAGAGGGGAACTGATGGAGATGGACTATTTCAGCCAAAATGATTATAAAGTTTGTCCAAGAAATATTTGCACAGAGACTTAAGTGACAAAATGAAGCCAACTATATAGAGACGTAAGGACACCACTCAGGCTAAGCAAACAGTAAGGTAAGAATGACCTTGGCACTTTGCAAGAACGAAGAATACAAAGCAGCAGTGAATGGAAAGAGAACAAGGCATGAAGTTGGAGAGGTAAGAAGTATAGAAACTGGGTAGGGTGCTCATGAAAATAACATTTATAGATAAGAACAATGTATTTGATCAATTAAAATACATTTATAAGATTCACAATCAACGTTATAAATAGAGGGGGAAATGTTGTGGGAGAAGAGGTTTAGACAGAGATGGGTGTTGTGTAAATTTCCTCTAAAATTGAAACATTCCATCTTGTAGGGAAGCTCCTTAAACAGAAAGGTTAAACAACTCAAAAGAGCTCCAGGAAGTCCCTGGAAGTGACCAGATTCACTAGGCTCTGCCCTGCCATAGTAAACAAAGACTGCAGAGTCACTCTGAGAGAGCGAAGCTGCAAAGAAGACTGTGAAACTAGACCAGCTGCCTGGAAGGAGTTTAGACCAACTGGGGTACCTGGAAAGGACACCCTCCAACCTGCTGAGCAGCCTGCATGCTGTGCAGTGTGTTCCAGGTTTCCAGCTTTTGAGAGCTGTCACCAGGCTGGGATGGGCTTTGGTGATGCAACTGCCTGCAAGTCATTTCTGTTCCTGTAAGTAACCCTTCACCAATACTCCTGTAAATAACCCCATACTTGGTGGTATCCATACTTTGGTCTGTCATGGGCTCCCTTTTTGGGGTTGCATCTCCCCAAGTAAAGGCTTGCCTCACAACAATGGCGAATGGGAAGAAGAAGGAATGAGAAAAGGTCAACCAAAACTAAGGAGTTATCAAAAAGCCAAAAGAGAACCAATACTCTTTAGGCTAATTAAAATTTTAATTTAAAAAGTGTTTCAACAGAATTAACTGCATGTGCCCCAGGAAACATAGACTATTAAATGAAAATCCATGTAAGAGAAGGGATACCTCCCTGTGAGTTATGAGTTAATGAGACCCTTGAGGCTCCCCAAACAATACAGGCTACTATCACTGGTCTTGCTCACCAAAACAAGATGGTAAAATTCTATTGCTAAAAACCCCATACCCCATGGTTGCTGGATAGAAGAGATCAAGCTGGAACTAACCTATAAGTTTTCATCATGTCAGAAGCTGGAAAGAAAAGTCAACAGTCTTATTCAGGCATGAACCCTGCATGCTATACTACTAACCCTGACAGTCAAGATGTGCCCCAAAGCAATAGTAGCATGACTGTTACAGGGACAACCAACTGTTTTCTGATGGATTTCATGCCTGTCCCACAGGAAGGAATTTATGCCTGGTACTGAAAACATGGTCAAAAGCCTGTGTCTAGAGAATCCATAAGCCCTATTAGGGAAGGCACTACAGCATACTACTGTGTTTTTCTACATGGATATATTGGGCCCATCAAACTATCTTCTAAATACTTACGTTTATGTCCATAAGTATTGCTCTCAGCTGTGGTCAGAGAAGCGTCATTTTGCAGTGAGCAGCAGTTACCACAAAGACTCATAACCAGTTAAAGCACTGAGAAATAAGTAACTGCTTAGCCCTAAAGGAGGGAGGGGGCAATATCACCATCTCCTAAGCTCAGAAAACTTGACATAAAAGAGGTTTTGAAGACTGTAAGAGGGAGAGAAGGGGAAGAATATGAGGGAAGCTGTCTTCCAGGCATTAACTCAGAGCAGCTACAGTTGCTTGCACCAGTCTTGGGCTGTCAACACTGCATCACAGGTAGAAGCGGGGTTTATAGGCCCCACCATCCTCTGAGCCCTGAGGAACTACTGGCAGTTTATGGTTGCTGAGGGAGAGGGAGACATTTTCTTCAGCAATGTAGCTACTTGTAAGGTGCTAAGTTCCTATGCACTCATAAATTCTTCCCACTCATGCTATACTAGTTGGAAAGAAGAAAGGGGAGGGGAGAGAGGCAAGAAAAAGTAATGGGGGATATTAAATGCATTGCATACATTTAAAATGTCAAAACAAATAAAACTGTAGAAGAAAATTATAAACATTTATAAAATTAGTTCAACATCTTAAGTAGACATAAAGCCTAAGTAAGGGAAATATGCTCTTTTTTCATCCATTCCATGGAAAATTCTAATTTACTAGAACCTTTGGAAAGGTTAACTTGCTTTTTGGGGAACTAAGTTTTCTTAGGAAAGGTTGTAATTTTGGCAGTTCAGTCAGTTCAGCCAGATATCACCATCCCACCCAAGTGGCAGCGGGTTTTCCAAAGCTATGGAGTCACATCGTACCAGTTACAGTCTTTGTGTTAAGCCAGACCAGGCCACATGACTTAGCTCCCGACTTTGTACTCTTGTTTGGAGGGAAGAACCAGCAACAAAGCACTTTCAGTCCCACCAAAGTTATCCAAAAATAACGGATGTAGCAAGTGAGTTTGGGTGACTCAGGATGGTTACTCTCTATGCGTCTTGATTTAGACTGTGGGGCTATTTTTGTTTTTCAGAACTGGTCAGTTGTTGTCTTAGGCCAGGCTCAGCAAATTAGTCAAAGCAATGCTCTGTCATAGCATAGAAGCATGTGACAAAAATCCCTGAAGTTTTTCTGTGAAAAGGCACTGCACTCCACTGTGGTCAGACCCTGCTACAAAAGGCCTACAAAGGCCTGGCTGGTGTTGTTACACTGGAGTTTTTAACTTGCACAGTGACTGTGGTTTTGGAACAATCAACAGTGAAGTCTTTGGCACTGGGGTTCACAGTAGGCTCCCTCCCACAAAGGTTACCAGCACTGTCTCTGCTCAGCAAGCAAAGTTCTTGGCCCAGCCAGCAGGACTGGAGCCAACAGGTTGCCTGCTTATCTCTGTACTCTGCACACATCCACCCTGCCGGAGTCCAGGGCTGTCTGAAAGAATCAGTGCACAGGATTCAATTAGTCCATTTTCACTAACCTCTGGCAATAAGAAAAAATAAATTACACACACATGTGGGACTGTCTAAAGGTCTCTTCGTCACTTCTTGTGGATGACTTACTCAGATACTCTTGTGCTTCCTATCAGGGTTTTAATGTCAACATGTCCTTTCCTTTATTAAGAACTAGTTGGGAAGAGGAAGGAAGAGGTGGAAGGGAGACAAGAGAGGTAATGAGGGCAAATATTTATTACCAAAGTGCATTATATACATGTATCAAACTGCTGTCATCAATAGAAGGATGTGTGTGACAGTATGGCTGCCTGTGTGTAGTGGCCAGAGAGGGCATCAGTGTCCCACTCTGTCACTCTCTGCCTTATTCCTTTGAGATAAGGCCTCTTACTGAAGCTGGAGCTGGGCTGGGGTCAGAAAGTCCTAGCAATCCTCCTGTCTCTGTCCTACACAGTGGGGGTGTTACAGACACGGGCATGGCCATGCTCAGCTTTTTGGATAGGAGCCGGAATCCAAATTCAGGTCCTCATGCTCACATAGTTAGCACTATTAGTCATTGACTCGTCTCTCCAGCCCAGCACTTTTTCTTTCTTACAGGTCTTCACATGGGCAAAGTTAAAGGGTGGAACTTCAAGGCCAATCTCTAACTTTTTGCAGTTTTCCTGAGCTCAGACCCTTAAATCTGGAAACCCCCCACCTAAAGTTTATACTTTGGATTGGCCATTCTGGTCCCATTCTGGTCCCTACTTCATTACCCGTGACACAAGTTGAAGGGATACAATCCCCTCATTCCCCACCCTCCGTGGAGTCCCTTTGACAGGTAAATGTTTCACTTGAGTCTCTTCAATCACATCTTTCCACGTAGCATCACATCATTACAAGCCCTGAAGAGTAGATAGAGAAGGCAGGAATAAACACTAATGATTACTACTACTATTACTAATAGAAAACAAGACCAAGTGCAACACACAAGTCAGGTGTGATGTCACCACCTGTAACCTCTGCACATTTAAGGTGGAGGTGTGAGGATGGAGAATTTGAGGCTAGTTGAGGCTAGAAAATGAGACCCTAGCTCAAAAACAAAACTGAAGGGGAGATAACCTCCAACAACAAAATACATATTTTTATAATACAGTTTTCAAATATTAACTTGTGAATAATTTGTTTTATAATAGGAACATTTTTAATATTAAATGTTTCACAAGCATAATGGTATGGTAATATTTTATTTGTATTCAACTGTTATTTGTATGTTAATAAATAAAGTTGCCCGGGGGTCAGAGCTATTAGCAAGCCATAGGAAAGCAGGGCAGTGGTGGCGTACGCTTGTAATCCCAGCACTTGGTAGGCAGAGCTAGGTAAGTCTCTGTGTGTTCAGGGATACAGCCAGTATTGGATATACCTGCCTTTAATCTCAATACCAATAAATAGAAAACCTGGAGGTCTATACAGACAGGCCGTGACGAGGCGGTCATGTGGTTGGGTTTACAACCAATGAGAAGGCAGAACAGAAACACTATAAAAAGACAGACACACAGGAATTAGCTCTGGTTCGGGGAAGTAGGACCACCGCAGGAGGAAGGGTAAGGTTTTAGCTCTTAGCTCTGACCTCTTGGCTTTCTTCTTTGCATTGGTTCTGTGTTTCTTATTTAATAAGACGGTTGGTTACATCTACATAATGGTGTTTCCTTTCAAGAAATACTGATACCATAGGGCAAATGTAGAATTCCTTTTCTTCTTTTTTTAAAGACACAGTCTCATGAATTCCAGGCTGGCTTCCAACTTGCTATGGAGCTAAAGATGATCTTGAATTTCTTATCCTCCTGCCTCTACCTCTTAAGTGCTGGGATCCTAGGTGTGTACCACCATGCCTAGCTAATGTGGTACTGGTGCTGAGGACTGAAGCCTGAACTTCACAGTTGCCAGACAAGCACTCTACCAACTGAGCTCCATCTCCAGCACTTAATTTCTATAATTCAGGGTTTAGTAATACTTCATGAAACAGATTCTAAATAAGAATATGAGCACACACCATTAATCCCAGCACCCAGAGGCAGAGGCAGGCAGATCTCTTTGAGTTAAGCCAGCCTGGTCTATAGAGTGAGTTCTAGGACAGCCAAGGCTACAACAGTGAAACCATCTTGAAAAGAAAGACAAAAAGAATTTGAAACAACTCAGTCCATTATCAAAGGCATCAAGGAAAATGACCAGAAACAAATGGAGGGTAGTTACCTGTGTCTTAGAGAGAGATATGTAAATGACAATGACTACCACACTGCATCCTTTTCTCCCCGCTGCCGCTGCCCCACTTTTTTTTTTTTTAATGTAACCCAAGCTGGTCTCCAACTTGCTATATAGTTGAGAATGATCTTGAACTGATCCCCTGCGTCCACCTCCCAAGTGTTGGGAATCACATTGTGTGTCACTGTGCTATTTTCATCTGCTTTATGAAGTGTCCTTTCACAGTGGCCAAATTACAGGGTGTGCATGAGTGTGTTTGTGTGTGGCCAGCAGGCCCTGAGATGTGTCTCAGCACTGTAGTCACAGGTACACACCACCACACCCAACAATTACATGGACTTTTGGGATCTGAACTCAGGTCCTCATGTTTGCACAGCCCTGTATCTACTGAGCCATTCCCACAGCCTGACAAAATCACTTTCAACTTACAGTTTGAAAAATCGGGGTTCTGAATGGCAATTCCCCATAATAATAACTGCCAAGCTGGAGGCTGCTGGGACAGAGGCAGCTCACCTGTACCCATGGAGCACTGTGATTCCCTCTCAATCTAAGCTCACTAGGCTAGGAAATGTGTATTTCTCCCTTCTAGTTAGTAAGGCACTGTTTTCCTATTTGTTCCTCTGGTTCACTTTATAAAAAGTTTGTAATGTCTCCATCTTCCGTCACTTTACTCTCATTTCCCGATTTGGGTTTTCTGTGGTTATTACTCTTTGCTTCTACGCTGCTTCACTCCCATGATGGCTTTGACCTGTGTCCCAGTTTGGGTATGTTTTCTTGTTTTGGTTCCTTATATAGTCCATGTTTAGCATTAAAAATATTGTTCTGTGTGTGAGTGCACATGAAAGCTGAAGGGCAACTTCCAAGAGTTGAGTCTATCCCTTCAAGTAGGTTCTGAGGAGTAAACTGGCCGGTCATAATGTTTGCATAGTAAGTGCCTTAACCCCCTGAGTCACTGCACCGGTCTCTCCCCACCCATTAAAAAATAAAAATAAAAACAATAACAAAACAAGAAAAACCAAAACCTCCACACCTCATGTATCTCAGTCTATTCTCAAACTGGATATGTAGCTGATGATGACCTTGAACCCTGATCCTTCTGCCTCTACCTCCAACTGTGGGAATTACAGTTATGAGACTTTATATCTGGATAGGAATTTTTTGTTCCAAGCTCTGTCACTAAAGGCTATATAGCGGTCCCATATTTTCAAAATACATATATATTTTGAAAAATATATATTTTCAAATATATAAATATCTGAAAAGTGTATCCCTTGAGATTAGATTTCACAAATAGTTTTGAGCTGAGCTGAGCTGGCTTATAATTCCAACATTTTGGAGGTTGAGGCAAGAGGAACACTAGTTAAGAGGCCAATCTGGGCTACCCAGCAAGACCCAACTAAAAAAAAAAAGTTGTTTTTTCCAATATAAATTCAATAATGTATTTGTACATTTTATTTAAAAGGATTATAATGTGCCTACAATTGTTTGATAAAGAAAGTTTAGAGCCAGGCAATGGTGGCACACACCTTTAATCCCAGCACTTAGGAGGCAGGCAGGATCTCTATGAGTTCCAGGGTAGCCTGGTCTACAAAGCAAGTTCCAGGACAGCCAGGATTGTTACACAGAGAAATCCTATCTTGAAAAAACAAAATGAAAGAAAGAGAGAGAGAGAGAGAGAGAGAGAGAGAGAGAGAGAGAGAGAGAGAGAGAGAGAGAGAAAGGTTAATGGCAGAAGAATGATAGAGGAATTATCTCGCTGAGTGTTATCCACTGATTAACTTTTAGAGACTGCATATGATTTGAGAACATATAATGAAACCTGTAAGTAGAAAAATTAAATGTTTTTTTAAATAAATACAGAAACAATCATATTAGACTTTTTAAAAAGAAACAGGCCATTATTTTACTCGATGTGGGTTTTTTTTTTTTTGTTATTGTGTTTTTGTTTTGTTTTGTTAGATATCCTTCTGCCTCTAACAAGTACTGTTATCAGGAATCCACATTTTACATAGTTCAATGATCTGGCCATCAGAGCACAATACATGGAAATATGTACTGCACTGAGCAACTAGGCACAGACCTGGTTTTAGTAGTAACTAGCCACAAGATCACCAGCAAACTATCAATCTTATGTTTCCTTACAAGTACTCGAATGGAAGGATTAGGTGCCCTCTAAACTTTCTTCAATATTGATGGAAACCACTTTAAACTGCAAAGTGTAACATATACCCATTCTTTGTAGAAGGTCTGCTTCATAATTTGTAGAGTGGAAAGCAGTATAGAAATGGAAGATCAAATACTCTGTCTAAACATGTTTCTTAGTTAGGGTTTCTATTACTGTGGGCTCCTTGACAAGTCAAAATTAAATACCTTCTTCAAGAGGGAAGAACCAGGGCACCTTCACAATCTGAACCAAGCAAAACCAAACTCCAACAGTATAAATAACTCAATGTCCCATTATATGGGATCCACTCACGATCTTCTGGACTCCTCCAAAGGGCTTGGGTCACTTCAGCTCTTCCCTCTGCAGCACACACAGCTTGTCTTCTAGGCTCCAGCTGGTTCTACTCCACTGCTGCTGCTGTTCTTGGTGGTCATCCCATGGTACTGGCATCTCCAAAATGCTGGGTCTTCTGCTGCAACTGGGCTGCACTTTCACCAATAGGCTCTCCTAGGCTCTCTCCATGGTGCCAAGCCTCAACTTCTCTTCATTGACCCCTTCAGTCCTAGACCTTCAACTGCCACTGAGGCTACACCTTCACCAATGGCTTCTCCTGGCCTCTCACAGTACCAAGCCTCAGCTGCTCTCCATGTCTCCTTCATGCCTTCAAAACCAGTACCACCAGGGTGATGTTTGCACATTACCAAGTCCAGCTGCCAACACAAGGTACAACCATGACTACCTCTGGAACAGCTTCTCTGTGCTCTCAGGAAACATTTCCCAGAAGATTTTACCTCTTAATTGCTGCTTAATTCTTAGCTCCAGCAGACCAGCATCAGGTATCCAAGCTAAGCAAAATTTTGCCTTACTAGTTCTGGTATCTTGTTAATCACAGCTGATTCTTCAGCCCCAGTTGAGCAGAACCAAGGATCTTAATTCGAAATAACAGATGGCCCCGATAGTCTTTAAACTTCCCTCTGAAACTTCACAAGCCAGGCCTCCATCTTCTGTATTGCTCTTAACATTCTTATCTTCCAAGTTACACAGAATATCACAGAGCTTTTAACACTCAATGGCTCTTCTAACCCAAAGTTCCAAAGTCCTTTCACAATCCTCCCCAAAACATGGTCAGATCTGTCACAGCAATACTCCATTACACTGGTACCAATTTGTCTTAAGGTTTCTATTGCTGCAACAAAACACCATAACCAAAAAGCAAGTTGGGGAGGAAAGGGTTTATTTATTTGGCTTACACTTCAGTATTGCTGTTCATTACTGAAGGAAGTCAGGACAGGAACTTAAACAGGGCAGGCACCTGGAGGCAGAAGCTGATGCAAAGGCCATGGAGGAGTGCTGCTTACTGGCTTGCTTCCCATGACATGCTCAGCCTGCTTTCTTGTAGAACCAAGGACTATACTAGCCCAGGAATGGCCCCACCCACCATGGGCTGGGCCCTCCCCCATCAATCAATAAATGAGAAAATGCCTTACAGCTGGATCTCATGGAGCCTCCTTCCTCTGATGACTCTAGCTAGTGTCAACTGACACACAAAATCAGCCAGTACATCATGTAAGTTATATAAGCTGTTGTGGTCTGAATAAAAACGGCCCCCATAGACTCTTGGACATTGGAATAGGTGTGGCCTTGCTGGAGGAAATGTATTACTGTGGGGTTTCAGAAGCTCAAGCCAGGCCTAGTGGCTCATTGTCTCTTCCTGCTCTCTGAGGATCCAGATACAGAACTCTCAGCTACCTCTCCAGCACCATGTCTGCCTGTGTGCCACCATGCTTCCCTCCATGATAATAATGGACTAAACTTCTGAACTGTAAGCCAGCCCCAATTAAATGCTTTCCTTTATAAGAGTTGCCATGGTCATGGTGATTCTTCACAGCAATAAAAACCCTATGATATAAAGCAACAGACTTCAAGCATGTCCTGTACCACCACTTTGACAAGCACACATGCACAATATCCAAGCTGAAAAGGTGCAAGACGCAGTTTTCACATGTGCAATAAGACAATAGACTCTCCTTATCTCTGGCAATGTCTGAGTATTCCACTGGAGTGACAATGTAGGTGATACAAGTATATAATTCATAAATTCATGACTAACTTCAAATGAAGTTACCATACTACTAAGGATTTTACATAATTTATGTCCTACTGGTAACTATAATCTCAATTAAAAATGGAATGTAATTGTATTTTAAGTAGTTTCCCCATATTCAAAATTACTAAATGAAAAATAATATATATAATTGATGTAAATTTTTTATTAAAAACTGAACTATTACATTTTAATTAAAATTAACACTATTCCCAGCTGGGCAGTGGCACACACCTTTAACCCCAGTTCTCAGGAGGCAGAGGCAGGTGCATCTCTGGTCTACACAGTGAGTTCTAGGACAGCCAGGGATACATAGAGAAACCCTGTCTCAAAAAACCAAAAACCAAAACCAAAACACTGTTCCCAATTTTAACTCTCAAGGTTTATCTTGTCATATAGACTCAGTATCATTCTGGGCACTTTTTGCCTACATAAAAACAAATTAAAAGGTAATATGACTTATTTAATATTATAATGTCCCTCCATTTTTCACGTGCAACTATTGAGAATATCATGCACATACAGACACATTGGAGCACAGAACAGCAGGAAAATTGTGTGCACTGTTAGTACTTCCAGGATGGTAGATTTGTGAAAGAATCTTTTGCACTCACAGGATCTAAGAATAACAGGTTGTCTTCTAATCTAAGGGTTTCTTCCACTCAAATCCTCTCAGTTTCCAAAATTTCCTAGCAGGAGATGTGGTAAAGCACTGTCCTGACACCGGAATCAGTCAGCCACTGGCACAGTATCCAGGGTGATGACAGCATCAGATCCTGAGGAGTGAAGGAGCCACATGATTTTTAGAGTCTGTACTAAGTGCAAGTTCAGCTTTCTTATGTTTGAGGGCATTTCTCAGATGAAAACGTTTTATACACCAAGGTACATACACATGTATCTTAGGATCTGGATTGCTTCATTCCAACTGCACATATCTTTGAGACAATTTAGACTCTCCCTTCTTGTGCCTGTAAAAGCCTTGAGTTTGTTTATATTCAGACAATGTCTTCTTATATACTTTAATACTTTTCTCACATATGAAGAAAACAATAAATTAAGTAGTACTAAAATACTAATTTTCTTATCTTCAAAGCCTCATGTTCTTCTCTTGAAGAAAATATACAAACTAGATTAATATTTGTTTTGTTGTTTGGTTAGTTTTAGTGGAAAAATATTTTTTTGACTTCTCATCCCAAATAACATGAAGCTACAACTAATATTTCCTTTTGGTTTCAAAAGCCCATACCAGGCTCAGTGTCTGTCTGCTTGCTGCCTGCAGATCAGGGTGTAAAGCTCTCAGCTACTACTCCAGTGCCATGCCTATCTGCTTCTCATCATGATGATCATGAACTAATCCTCAAAAACTATAAGCAAGCCCCTAATAAAATTCCTTCTTACACATGAACTATGAAGCAAAGGCTGAGGGGCCCTCAGCTGGATCAGGCCCTCTGAATAGGTGAGACAGTTGATTGGCTTGATCAGTTTGGGAGGCAACTAGGCAGTGGGACCAAGTCCTGTGCTCATTGCATGAATTGGCTGTTTGAAACCTGGAGCTTATGCAGGGACACTTGGCTAAGTCTGGGAGGAAGGGAATGGACCTGCCTGGACTGAGTCTACCAGGTTGATCACAGTCCTCGGGGGAGGATTTGCCCTGGATGAGTTGGGAATAGGGGGTAGGCTGGGGGTAAGGGGAGGGGGTGGGAGGGGGGAGAATAGGGGAACCCATGTCTGATATGTAGAACGGAATGGTATTGTAAAATAAAATAAAATAAAATAAAATTCCTTCTTTTATAAGAATTGCCTTGGTCATGGTGTCTCTTCATAGCAATAGAACAGTAACTACGACACTCTGAAAAAAAAAAAAAAAAAAGGCCAGGAACGGGCAAGCATGGTGACCTCTATATCTTTAAACTGAGTACTAGGGGAGCTGAGACAAAACTGCTGTAGAGTTGGAAACCTCCTTCAGATACACAGCTACTAACAGGCCAGCCAGGGATATATATATATTAAGACTGTCAAAAAAAGATAAAGAAAAGAAAGTGATAAAATTGGAAAAGAAACATAAGTTAGAAGTTCTTTATGGATGAGAAAGGAAAACTTGAATTACGGTGATTTTTATATTGCAGCTGTTCAAAAATCCTTGGTTACTGATTGTAGACCAGCCAGGTAGAGAGTGTGAAATGTAAAACCATTCACTCTAAGCTCACTAAAAGGGTGACGAAATAGTGGTAGAGTTAGCATGGGAGTTATATAGAACAAGCAGTGTTCTGAAAGGGCAATTTCTGTTCCTAAGCATGTAATGAGGGAAACTGCCCAAAAATCAACAACCTAGCTACCCAGCTTAGAATCCCACCTGAGAAACAGATTCAGGAAACAAGTTTGTGTGCATTAGTGAAAGCACAATACAGCAAAAGAGGGTAGAAAAGGCTTAAGTCTTAAGACCATAGAAACAAAAAAAAAATGGAATTTACAGGTTCTAGAGCCTCCTTATTTACATGAGGTAGCAAAGGAGGTATAGGAACTAGCCTTGGTCTCAGGGCTAGTGAGGAGCATCAGTACTAGAAGAAGGCTGACTCTTTGATGCGCAGGTCCTACTAGCCCCTTCTTCTGCAGAATATTTTGTGTGGTATGTCTGCATGTGTTTATCTGTGCACAGACACTCTGCCCTTATCCACTTAAGGTCTCTCATTAAATCTGGAGCTTAATTTTTCAGTTAGGCAGGCTGGCTGGCCAACGAACTACCCACATCTTCTCCCGTTACAAGCACTCATGGCAACATGTAACTTCTCACACAGGTACTGGGATCCAAACTCAGGTCCTCATGCTTGTTCAACAAGCATGCTCTTTGACTCACTAGGTCACAGCCCCAGTGAACCAGAGTGCTTATTGCTAATTGTCTGACATGCTTCATCTTATCTTCAAGGCCTCTTTGGAAAATGACTTTCTTTTCCCTTTACTGATATATGAAATTATGTATCTTTACCTGGGAAAGTTTAACAGACATCTCAACTATAATAGAGATGTTACTTTGATAAAAGTTTTGAATATAGAAAGGGAAAATTGCACTGAAATACTTCAGGGGGTAGGGATAGCAGACCTAATTTAAGGGTATGAAACAGAAGTCTAGGTGGAGAGAGACTTGGTCCATTTCATTACTGGTGATTGCTAGGTGGTGCAGAGCTGCAGCAGCAGCTGGAATGCTGCAAGTCTGAGGCCAGTCTGGGCCATACATCCAATTCCAGGCCAGCCCAGATTACACATGAAGACCACAGCTCAAAGACGCAAGAAATATAGTGGTGATAACAGTTTCTACAGTTACTTGCTAGTCATTAAAACTCAATAATGTACTGAGTACTTTCTTATATTTGATAAGCACTAAGAATTCAAATATGAGAAGACACAAGCTCTAACTTCAGGAACTTGGTGTAGGGGAGCTAGAAAGACTGGGTGTCACATGAACCTTTATAATGAATAAGGTTTTTCTTTTGAATAGAAAATAAGTCCAAAACAAAACAAAAGACACTGTACTTGATGAGTTCTTCAAGTTTGTCTATAAAAGTATTCTATTTCACTGACAAAATAAACTTACATTGATAAACTGAAGTCAGCCAACCAAGGAATGTTAATTTTCCCTGTAACTCAAGACACAGATATACAACAGACCCAAAATTAGTCTGTTTTTTAGTAACAATAAGCCAAATCTGCCATCAGCTATGTTACTAGCTTCCTACTAAAGTCTGATGAGGTGCTTATTAAAATTACCTGAGCAGAGTTGGGCATAGTGGCACATGCCTTTACTCCCAACACTGAAGAGGCAGAAGCTGGCAGATCTGAGTTTGAGGCCAACCTGGTCTACACTGTGAATTCCAGAACAGTTAGGACTATATAGAGACCCTGTCTCAAAATAAATATAAAATAATTCTGTGAAGTCTAGTGGTCTTTAATATGGACCACACATGTAAATGACTGCTGTGTCTAGTGTTTTTTCTTACATAGTTTTTTTCTCTGTACTGTATCTTTATTTAGTTTATCCTCTGTAAAAACCCATATTTACTCAAGATACATCAAATTATGTCCATTGGGCCCACAGGCCAGAATTCCCTCTTCCAGCATAACAAATCCCAATTTCTCTCAATTATGAACAACTATAATTCTATGCTGTGGGATGTCTTTCTGTATGCTGTGAATATGTTGCTCTTATTGATTGACAAATAAAATGCTGATTGGCCAGTAGCCAGGCAGGAAGTATAGTATAGGCAGGATAAGCAGAGAATTCTGGGAAATGGAAGGCTGAGTCAGGAGATGTTGCCAGCCGCTGCCGCCACAAGAAGATGTGGAGGCAGAACTGGGAAAAGGTACCAAGACACATGGCTAAACATAAATAAGAATTATGGGTTAATTTAGTGTAAGATCTACCTAGCAAGAAGCCTGCCACAGCCATACAGTTTATAAGTAATATAAGCCTATGTGTGTTTACTTGGGTCTGAGCAGCTGCAGAAACTGGGTGGACACAAGAAAACTTCAGCTACAATTCTATTTTATACCTTAGTATGCTAAAGGTAAAAACCCAACCATTTAAAAATAAATAGCAACAAGACATGTCAGTTAACACTACAAAAACCCAGGACTGGTAAGAGAGCATGAGTGCATACTGCTCTTACAAAGGATAAGAGTTAAATTCCTTGCACCCATAGCTGCCTGTAACTCTGACTCCATCTGACATCCTCTTCTGCCCTCCAGTCACCTGCACTTATATGCACACAACCCCACTCATACACAAAATTAAAAATGAATCTAAAAATATCTTAAAACCACATATTCCTATTTTCCACCTTCAGGGTTTTTCCCCCAATATATAAAGCATAATACAGAACTAGAATATACTGTTTCATATCTAACCCATTTTATTATTAAAACTGTGGAAATGGGATTCATTGTGGCATCTCCATACATGACTGTATTATGTCTACTAACCTTCTAAACTCTCCCTGCTTCGCCTTGGTCCCCTTTCCAGTCCCTAATAGTACTTCTAATTTCAAGTCCTTTTCTATTTATATATAAAAGAAAACACTCTAAGTATTTCACTTAACATGTCTTCTACTACCACCATTTTCCTGCATGTGATGAATCTTGCTATGGCAATAACACTGCTGTTTACATACTATATTCATCCATTTACTGACTGACACATAGGCTGAGTCCACACCTTAGCTATGGCAAATGTCAGTAAGCAAGCACATATTCCTTTTGTATGCTGATTTCATTTTATGATAAAAACCCAGAAATGTGATAGCTAATTGATATGGTCATTCTATTCTTCATGTTTACAGAAACCTCCTTACTATGTTCCACACTGGCTACTGGCTGTATTAATTTACTCCTAACAGTACATGCATGATAAGAGCTCCTTTTCTCCAAATTCTATCTTTAAAAAAAATTATTTCTCAACTCTATAATGAGCAGTAAAGGAATCTCATTGTAGTTTTCTTTTGCCAGATGACTAAATGAGTATTTCCCCATAAAGTTATTAGCTAGTTGTATTTCTTCTTTGGTATCTATTCAGATTGTCACATCCTTTAAACTATGTGTTAATTTTATATGTTCTTTATATAATCTCCTATAAAATGAGTAGATGATAAAAACCAAGTATTACCTATTTCTCTATTACAATTCTGAAACACCATGACCAAGGCAGCTTACAAAAGAGTTTAATCGGTCCTGGTTCAACAGGGTTAGAATCCACCATGACAGAGCAAAGGCTTAGCAGCAAAACAGTTGAGAGCTCACATCTTGAACCACTAGGAAGAGGCAAAGAGCATACTGGGAATGGCAGTGTCTTCTGAAACCTCAAAGCCCACCTCCAGTACACACCTTCAGCAAGGGCACACCTCCTAATCCTTCCCCAAGAGTCCCAACTGGGGACCAAGTATTCAAATATAATGAGCCTGTGGGGGCCATTTTCATTCAAACCACCACAGACCTTTGCATTCTATAGGCTGGCAGAGTGAAGACTATCTACTTTGCTGGGCAGAACTTTTAGGTGTAATTCCAGGCATCATTTCTTGTTTTCTCTACTTTTGAAGTCTTACCTAGGAAATCAATCTGTGCCAATATCCTGAAGTGTTTTCCTTACATCCTATTTTGGTTCCAATACAGTTTTGCTTAGATTTCCCTAGCTACTTGAAATATTTTGTGCTTACATGAATTTTGGGATGTTTTCTCCAGTTATGCAATGTTATTCTTGGTATTAAAGGTGTTATACTGGGGCCTTAAATCTCCTTTTTATGTCTAGTAGTGTTTTGTTTTTATAAAATTAGGTGCTGTTTGAATATTTGTCATATAAATTTACATCTTATTCTGATTTTCTTCAAGTAGCTTTGAATATAGTTTGCTTATTATCTCCCTATATTTTATAAATTCAATGATTTATATTAGTAATTTTTCTTATTCCTCATTGGCATATCTTTTTCTAGTGGAATTTATTCACATTCTCAATGACAGTGCTTACTAAATTTTTTCTCCTCTGGGAATAGGATTCCCTTAGCCTCTTTTATAAGCGTTTTCTAGTGGCCATGAGTTCCCTTAATTTATCCTTATCCTGGAAGGTTCTCTTTCAACTGTGAAGGATAGCTTGGCTGGGTATAATCTTGGTTGCTAGTAATGTTCAGTCAGGACCTGAAATAAATCAGTCCATCCCCTCCAGGCTTTCCGAGTTCTAAGGAAACTGCAGTTAGTCTGATGTTTTTGCTGTCAGATGTTACTTGACATTTCTCTCTTGGAAACTTTATTCTGTACTTTTAGCAACTTAACTATTACTTCTATGGTCGTGTGTGTTTGAGGCTCTAAATGCTTCTTGTACCTAGATGTCCATGTCTTTCCAAAGATTTGGAGAGTTTTCATTATTATTTTACTGAGTTTTTTTTTTTGTTGTTTGTTTTAATGCCCACACCTGTAGTTCTTCTTTCTCAGGTATACCAATGATTCAAATATTTGAGTGTTTTGTTTTGTTTTTTGAGACAGGGTTTCTCTGTGTAATTTTGGTGCCTGTCCTGGATCTCGCTTTGTAGACCAGGCTGGCCTCAAACTCACTGAGATCCCCCTGGCTCTGTTCCCAAGTGCTGGGATTAAAGGCATGCACCACCCAGCACATGGCATATTTGAATTTTTTAAGAGTATCCTAAAGCTCTTGGATTTTCCCTTCATCTTTTTTTCTTTTGTTCTGTCTGACACTAACTATTCAGATGATTTGTCTTCAAGCTCTGCTACTTTTTTCTTCTGTTTGATCTAATTTGTTATAAAGGCTCCCAACTAATTTTTCTATTTGATCTTGAGAGCTACTTGTTTCCTCCATGATTTCTGTGCAGTTCTCTTTCAGATCCTGTGTTGCTTTCTTTAGTTCATTTAACTGTTTGGGTTTTTTGTTTTGTTTTGTTGCTTTTCGTTGTTCTTTTGTTTTTTATGTTGAGAATTGTTCATTTGTTGGGATGGGTATCTTTTATGATATTACATGATAGCCTTCTTAGTGGTTCTCTCTTGATAATATGTCTTAGGAGGTATTATTCTTGGGTTTGACGCTGGCATTTCTCAAATGAAATCTTGCCTGTATTTTACTTCCAGATTCTTCATCTAAAGCACAAGTAACACCATTTCACTTCCCCACAAAACAACCTGTGACTTTAAATTGCTTAAAACTCAACCTAAAATTCAGCAGAACACTGTAGGTTTTCTCAGATTTTGATCCTATTATATCTTTCTTAAGACCTAACCCACCATAAACAGTGATCCATTAATCCAAAAACATTTATATACTATGCACTGACAAGATAGTTGGAAACAATAAAAGGGGCCTGACTTTATGGTGTTTAGTGACAAAAGAGACTGAAGAGGAAAGGGAGAAGAGGAGTTAGAGGAGTTACTAGCTGCCCTTCCAGGAGACCCAGGTTCAATTCCCAGAACCCACAGGAAGCTCATGATATCTGTAACTCCAGTTCCAGGGGAATCTAACACTGTCTTCTGGCCTCCTTGAGTACTAAGCATTTGTCATGCACATACATGCAAGCCAAACACCCACACACATAAAAATAAATAAATCCTTAAATCTGGCACTGGTCATGGTGGTGAAGACCTGTAATCCTAGCACTTAGGTGGTAGAAGCAGGGTAATCAGAAGTTTGACATGCCTGCTAGATGGCTCAGCAGGTACCTGCCAAGCCTGACAACCTGAGTTTGAGATACCTGAACCCACATGATGAAAGGAGAGAACCAACTCCAAGTTGTCCTTCACAAACACCATGGTATTCATGCCCCACCCCCATGCACAAATAATAATTTTAAAATAGTAAATGGCCAATTTTCTGTGACAAGAACTCAACTACTAATAATTCCTATGTATAAATTACAGCTATGGTCTGGAGAACTGAACAAGGTTCTATTTTTTTGCATCTAGGTCCTCACACAGACTAAGCCATATATACCTCTTTAAATTTCATTTTGAAGCAAGGTCTCCTAGAGTTGCCTCACCTGGCCTTGACTTCCCATCCTCCTGCCTTAACCTCCTGAGTATCTAGGACTGCAGGCCTCCACCACCAGACCCAGCAGTAGGCAAACATGTATGAATATGTTGGCATCCTTTACAACACTCTAGTCTGAATGTTAAACCTATGTTAAACCTGGAGCTTTTGCTCTCTACTGTAGTACAATATAAAAGTTTGGCAAACAGAAAAAAAAAACAAATAAAACCCCAACAAATACCTGTTTAAGACAATGCCATGTTCTTATAAATCAATCTCTCTCTCTCTCTCTCTCTCTCTCACACACACACACACACACACACACACACACACACACACACGTCAGCTCAGTTTGAGAACATGATTCATCATCATTCATATCTTATCAGCTTAAAAATTCCAAAACAGGGATGGGCATGGTGATATGCATTCATTCATTTGTCATTTGCTCTTTTTTAAAAACAAAACAAAACAAAACAAAACAAAACAAAACAAACAGGGACACCCGCTTTAATTTTTTTTGTTTTGTTTTGTTTTTTTGTTTTCGAGGCAGGGTTTCTCTGTAGCTTTGGAGCCTGTCCTGGAATTCACTCTGTAGACCAGGCTACCCTTGAACTCAGAGATCCAACTGCTTCTGCCCGCTTCATGCTGGGATTAAAGGTGTGAACCACTACACTTGGATGGTCATACGCATTTAACCCCAGAACTTGTGAGACACAGGATTCAGGTCTGAGTTTTGAGGCCAGCCTGGTCTACTCAGTGAGTTCCAGGACAGCCAGGGCTATATAACAAAAAGATCTTGTCTCATAAAAACAAAAACAAACAAACAAAAAAAAAAAAACCCTTCCAAAATCAAGTTTATAGAGGAAATAAAAAATGTAGCCCAAGAATGCCAGACCAGCCAGGCATGAAATCACAGAGATGGAGGTAGAAAGATAAGGAATAAAGATAAAGGAAGATAACAAGATGGTACAGCAGGTAAAGGTTTCTTTTTAATAATTTGTTTTATGTGCATTGCTGTTTTGCCAGCATGTGTATCTGTGTGAGGGTGTTGGATTTCCTGGAACTGGAGTTACAGGAAGTTGTGAGCTGCCATGTGGGTGCTGGGAATTGAACCAGGGTTCTCTAGAAGAACAGCCAGTGCTGTAAACTACTGAGCCATCTCTCCAGTCCCCAGGTAAAGTCTCCTAACACCAATTTGGCCTCTGACCTCCACATGTATCCCCCTTCAACAAAAGTGCCTTTAATCCCAGCACTCAAGAGGTAGAACCAAGTGGATCTCTGTGAATTCAAGGCCAGCCTGGTCTACAGAGAGAGATCCAGGACAGGCACCAAAGCTACAGAGAAACCCTGTCTCGAAAACAAAAACAAAAACAAAAAAAAATTAAAGTGGGTGTCCCTGTTTGTTTGTGGAGGCAGAGAAAAAAATGGGCCAGGTAGCATAGCCTTATAATCCTTGTGAAGGCTAAACCATGAAGATAATAATTTCAAGGCCAGCCTGTACAACTTAAGAGTATCTGAAAAATAAAACTGAAATAAAATAATAAAAAGGCAATTCAAGGTACAATTTGGTTGTAGAACATGCAGAGGCCCTTGGTTTAATTGTCAATAGAACACAGTTTTGTGCTAGAGTCAAGAGCAATGGCTCTCAACCCGTGGGTCATGACCCCTTTGGGAGGGTTGAACAACCTTTCATAGGGGTCCCATATCAGATATCCTGCACATCCACATCAGATATTTACATTACAATTCATAATTGCAAAATTACAGTTATGAATTATCAACAAAAATAATTTTATGGTTGGGGGTCACCACAACATAAGAAACTGTATTAAAGGTCACAGCATCAGGAAGGTTGAGAACCACTGGTCATGAGACAACTGTTGGTATACAGGCATGTCAAAAATACCAATATTAGATTTTAATCTTCAGGCTTTTAAACTGATTAAAGGTGGATAATTAACGGGAATAAAGTTCTAAAATGCTTGCACACTTTAACACTTTCAAATTCACAAGGGTTTTGTTTATTTTTAGAAAGCAAATAAAAAAATCACAACAGACTCTCTCATTCTTGTCATAATTTCAAGGCTAACCTTCCTTTTTAAAAGTGGGGAAGATTAGAAAGAAAAACCTGAAGCACCCAACCATTAGAAAATGTTCCTATATTACCATTTATCATGGCCTTTTATCATTAAACACCTCAAGTCTACCGATACTATAAAGGCCAATGGCCTTTACAGCTTCTAGAGACAATCCATGTGAAACCCAAGGATCCCTCACTAACAGAATGCAGGTCACTGGAACACGGCAAACAAGTCCACACGTCAAAAGTGCAGCTCACTTTCTGCCGACAAGGCTTTCTTTCTAGAACTTCTCTCCAATGCAGAGTTGAGTGCCAACTTGACAAGGTGCCTGGCATTCATTTCTTCAACACTAAACTTTTATCTGGTTCCCAGAAGGTCACTCCGGTACCCTGAGTTTGGTCCCACACACTATGGCAAATCTGGAACACCAGACCCGGCCCCTCCAATCATCCTCATGCCGGGGAGGTGGGAGGGGGTCAGTCCATGTCCTGTCTTCGAAGTGGTGCTGGCGGAAGTAGATGTGCCAGTCATATCTTCCCTCCCAATCTAACCACACATCGTTGGCCTGGGCACTCTGGATGACGGAGGCACGTGTGTGTCCTGTTCTCACACACTTGCAGGAAGGTGTCTTGAGTCCTGTAGGGAAGATGCAGCCTCGGAAGCCCCTTGACAAGATGACAGCTGGGCCCGGGTCTCCTCAGCTGTTCGCTCGGCCAGCTTCCCAACTCAACGTTTTCTCTCACTCACTAGGGTATTCACGACTTGTCAGGACAACCCCAACACGCCCTCAACTTGGATTTGCTAAGTTTCACCCACCAAGGAACTTTCTAGAACTCGCTTCCCTTGGAAAAAGCGTGGCCCGGCCGGGCAGCGGTGGCACACGCTTTAATCCCAGCACTCAGGAGGCAGAGGCAGGTGAATCTCTATGAGTTCGAGGTCAGCCTGGGCTACAGAGCGAGTTCCAGGACAGGTACCAAAACTACACAGAGAAACCCTGGGCCGGCAGCTCGGGACCCCACGGAGTCACCTCCCGTGACCCGGCCCTCTCCTCAGAGGGGACCCACGCCCACTCGACCGCCTCACCTCACACGAACCTGGGAGCCCGCGCCCGAGCTGCGGCGACCCCGGGGAGTCACTTCCCACGACCCTGGAGACCCCGCTCCACGAGAGGACCTCACGCGACCCCATCTCCGCCCGCAGCCCACCCCGGGCCCCGAGGGGACGCCTACCCGAGCCTGTCACGACCCCGCCTCACCTCACGTGACCCTGTCCCCGCGGGGACCCCGCCGCCTCACCTCACACGACCCTGACACCTCACCGCTAAAATTAGACCGAGCGAGCGGCGCGCTCACGTGCACGCGGCCGGCCCGGGCGGCGTGAGTCACCGGCCCCGCCCCCCACGGAGAGCGCGCTGACGTCAGGCGCGTCCCCGGAGGGTGACGTGAGCGCGCTGCCGGGCAGCCGGGGTGGAAAGTTCGAGAGTGTCCGTCTTAAAGGGGCCGCCGCTCCCGCTGGACCCTGGCGGCGCGGGTCCCGGGGCGGCGGCTGGGGGCGGGCTGCGCCTCAGCTCGGCCTGCTGCGCACGGTGGTCGTCGCCTACGCTTTCCCAGCTGCCGTGACGCCTGTGAGCCGAAAGCACGTGGCTCTCCGGGTACTCCATGCCAGGGCTTCTCCAAACCCTCGTCCGGGGCGGAGGACCCCCCCCCCCCCCCGCCCTGCACTCAGCTAAGCACTGCCATATCCCTGGGGACCGCAGTGTCTTCGTCCTTACCACCTCTCGTCGGGTGACGTCGGGGCCACCCCAAACAAGATGCATGCCCCAGGTCACAGCCGCTGACCGTGGGCAGCTCTTACCTTCCCACGGGGATGCCTCCAGAACCTTTTTTTTTTTTTTTTTTGGTGCTAAAACTTTGGCTGACCCTAGGCCCACCCTGCGCAGTCTCCCCTGGTTGTCTGGAACTTGAGTCCTGGGCTGGCTGGCAGCCAGGGCCAGAGCTGCCCGAGGCAGAGCCCTCCACTGTGAGCGCCAAGAACAGCTTCCTTCCTTTGGAGGGGTTGAGCTGTGGAAGGGGAGCCCAGCAGGGCAGCGGCAGGTGTTCTCTCTGGATGTTGGTCTTTCCCTAAATACCACAGGTCTGTCCTCCGGCTACCCATGCCAGGCTCACAGAAACTCCTCTCCGTGGTCTTAGAGAAGCCGTTCCTGTCCTCAGTCTCCATGCCTGTGTGCCAGGCCTCTCCCTTCCTGACCCTCATGCTTCTGTGATTTCTGTTCTGCCCTGATACCTGGAGTCTGTGGACTAACACCTTTGTGTCCCCAAGAGATGGAGAAAGCCCCAGACCGCCCCAGGTGCCTAGGGGAGGGGCTGCAGGTCAGCCACTTGGTGTAGGTGCCTGCAGCAAGCTACCTACCTTCATGACATCCAGGGAAGGTCACACACCTCTAATGACTCTGAGGGGGATTCTGAGTCAGCACATCCCAGAGACACCTGCACATCCATGCTTATTGCTGCACTATTCACAACAGCCAGATAGGAAAGCAGCCCAAATGTCAACCAGCAGGTGGTTAAAGAACATGTCTTTTATATACGCAATGGAATGTAAATGATTTATTTTTTATATGTAGGTGGGTGGGTATGGGAGCCAGTGCTACGGTGTACCTGTGACGATCAGAGGACAACTTGGTCCTTTCCTTCCCCCATGTAGGTTGTAAGATTGAACTCAGGCTCTCAGGCTTGGTGACAAGGCCCTTTACCTGCTGAGCCATTTTTCTGGCTCCTACAATGGAATTTTTCTAGGCAAAGAATAAAATTGTTGTAGGACAGTGGATGGAACTGGAAATCATTATGTTAAGTGACATAAGCCACACTCAGAAAAGTCTAGATTGAAATCTGAGCATACGTGTGTGTGCGTGTGCGTGCGTGCGTGTGTGTGTGTGTGTGTGTGTGTGTGTGTGTGACATCAAAGTAGAAGGGGAACTCTGGGGACTGGAGACATGGCTCAGCTGCTAAGAGAAGACTGTTCCTGCAGAGGACCCGAGTTCACTTCCCAGCACATCTGTCTCCTCACAGACACCACTAACACATGGGATCCAACACCTCTGGCCTCTGCAGATCCTGTACTCGTGTGTACACACACAGAGACACAAAACAGTCACATAATTTAAAATAAATCTTTAAAAGAAAGAGGGAGGGACTTGGAATGAAGGGAAATAAAAAACTTGAGAAGAGCGAGTGTAATGGGGCGGGGGGGGGGGGGGGGGGGGAGAAAGTAGAAGGAAGGAGGGGGACCAGTAAGAGGTATGAGGGGGGACTGAGAGGAAAGTGAGAGAGGAGAATAAGAACAAACTATAATAACTTATGAAAATGTCACGATCACACCCAGTTCTTTGTAAGCCAACCCAAGAAAATAATTAAAAGATGGGGGAGGTGACCAGAAAACAACTTAAACTTAAAAAACAGAAAGGATGACCCAGGTAGGAAAATGGGTACAAGATGTGCCTGCACACAGTCGTAGGCTGGACATGTGGCATGAACATAGACTTGGAATCACAGGAAGAACTGGAGATACGGTCATCAGGACTGCCAGCTCTCGCCCTTCCCTTCTCTTCCACCCGGCTTCCAGACAGATGACCCTGGGAGTGATTTTCCCCATGGAACGACACTATGAGGTCCACTGCTGTTTTTAAATCTGCAGTAACCAAGATCTTGTGTGTCATCGCAGGTTTTGATTTTCTGAGATCCCAGTTTTCGCTCCCCACACCAGAAGCCCCATTAAATGTCAGGAAGAGCCGTAAATGCAAGCCACCACTAATGCAGAAGGATTGTGATCTCCGGCAGACAGCTCCAGCAAGCAAAGAGCAGGAAGCCTTGGAGCATTCCCAACCATGTCGGTGACTCACACAAAGCTCCAAGCACACTGGAGATGGGGAGCAGGAGGCACACTCTCGTTGGAGTGGGAAGTGGTCCAGGGGTTAGGAGTCAACAGCACTGCCTGGATCCCAGCACAGTGAAACTCAGAGGTCATGGCTGAGCCTGACTCCATGGCAATTCCCTAGCAATAGTGTGCTGGCGAGCTGTGAGCTTTGCCTCCTAGAGTATGACTATTCAAACAGAGCTCCTAAGATGGTTGGGTAGGATTAGGACACTTGTCCTTCATGACTTCCATCTCATGGGTCAGAAATGCATCCTGCTTATTCCCACCTCCCCTTTGTACCTTGTACAACTACACCCCCGGGAATTTATCTTAAACTTTTTTATTTCTATTGCAGCCTGTCCAGCCCACTAAATTACTTTAGCGTTCCCATTTCTGTAAAAGTTTACGTCCTAAAATGAGGGAAAAGGGGTTTGCTATAACAGTAACAGCAGTTTCATGCTTATAAATGTTATACATAAAATAATAATTGTAATCTGATCATTGGTTTTTATTATTACATTTATTTGTGGCTATCATGTTTGTGGAGGTCAGGGGACAACTTGTAAAAGTCAGTTTTGTCTTTCCACGATATCGATTCTGGGGACCAATCTCAGGTCGGCAGGCTTAGAGGCAAGCAAGCGCCTTAACCCTCTGAGCTACCTCGCTGGCCCAGAGAGGCTCTCAAAAGCTTCTTATTTCCAGTCAATACTTTATTCTCTGCCCACATCTATCCTCACCTTCAAACATGTATTATTGGAGGGTATAACTGCACAAAAATGTGTGTAAACAGTTCCCGAGTCCCCGAAGGCCTTACTGACCCTGGTCACATGTGGTGGACAACTGCCTTAGCTAGGTTTGTTTTTATCATCAACCTGACACAACCCATGTGGAATGAGTGAACTCCATGTGAAGAGCTGCCTCAATCAGATTGACCTGTAGCCATATCTGTGAGGAATTGTCTCCACCGATGATGATTGGTGTAGGAGGGCCCAGACCCCAGTGGGCAGCACCATGCCTAGTCAGTTGGGCCAGGGCTGTATAAGAAAATTAGCAGAAAGCAAGCCAGAGAGCAGGCCACTCAGCAACCTTTCTCCTGGTTTCTGCTTCAAGCACCTGCCTTGGTTTCCCTCAGTGAGGGACTATACATAACCTGCAAGTGGAAATAAACCCTTTTTGGCACAAAATGGCCTACTGGGCAAAGAACTGCCCTTGCCTTGATGGCTGACAGTACAAATGCAATGCTGTCCTTTCTGGACAAGCAGGACACAAGGAAAGCGACCACTGTACTCTGCCAAGACAGGGTAAGATGGTCTTTCAGAATTCCTGCTTCTGAAAATGGTCTGTCAGATACTCTAGGCCTGTAGCCAATTTGAATGCACCAATGATGCTGAGAAACATTAGGTGACTGTCCAGGCTGCCAGCTGTCTTGGTCTACTCTTGCAAGATTCCCGAAAGTTGCTTGCATCCATCTACCATTTCTCAGGTACCATTATGTTCCTTCTCAGGTCTTTGATGTGGTTAAAGACTAGATAGTTGTAATTTCCTCAGTTATGATAAAAGATAAGTTAGATATAAAACCTTAAACTCACAAATATAAGATAGACAGGACATCTTCTTTAATATTGTAACTGAAATTCATGCTCGATAATTGTTTTGTTATATATAATTTTACCATGTTAAAGTTAAAACCTTCCTTTTTAAAAAAAGAAGAAAAGGGGAAGTGCTGTGGATATCGCTCTATATAAATAAAACACTGATGGCCATTGACTAGACAGGAAGTATAGGCGGGACAAGGAGAGAGGAGAATTGGGAAAACAGGAAGAAGGAGGAGAGACACTGCAGCCACCGCCAGGACAAGCAGCATGTGAAGATGCTGGTAAGCCACCAGCCATGTGGCAAGGTATAGATTTATAGAAATGGGTTAATTTAAGATATAAGAACAGTTAGCAAGAAGCCTGCCATGGCCATACAGTTTGTAAGCAATATAAGCGTCTGAGTGATTATTTTATAACTGGATTGTGGGACTGTGGGGCTTGGTGGAACCTGGAGAGAAGCCCTCCAGCAACAAACTCAAGTTGCTTTTGGCCGTGGTGTTTATCACAGCAACAGAAACCAACTAGCACAGCCTGCTTTTACAGATTCCCACGGACCAAGTGACACAAACCTCAGGTGTTTATTCTCACAGTTCTGGAGTCTGGGGAGTTCATGTCAAGGTGCAGGAGCTCCAGTCCCTGGCGAGGGCCAGCTCCCTAGTGCATGGCTGCCTTCCTCCTGCCTCTTCACACAGCCTTTCCTTGGCGATGTATCCATGGAGGTTAGACTGTCTGTGTTTTCCTCTTTCTATAAGGACACTAACCCATCAGCAAGGTCTCTCTCTCCTGCCATAACCCAAGCCACATCACCTCCCAAAAGTTTTGCTTCAGCTTGATATGGTGGCTCTTACCTGTAGTCCCAGTACTGAGGAGGCTGAGGCAGGAGAATTGCAATAGGTCCTGGGCCAGCCTGGTCTACATAGTGAGTTTCAGGTCAGCCTGGCCTACACAGTGAGACCCTATGTAATACATACAAACCACTCCCCCATATTGTGGAGATCTAAGACAATCTCACGATACAGTTCACGGTTGCCTAGAACTAGCTATCTTCCTGCCTCAGCCTCCCACATGCTAGGATGTGAGCATGTTCCACCACATCCAGCAGCAACGTTCACTGAACTATGACAGTGTTCAGTGAACACTGAGTGATGGGTGGACAGCAGAAGGGAAGAGAGGACCCATGTGGTAACAGGGTCCAAATCACGGGGACTTGTTAAGAAGAACTCAGCAGGGCTTATTTGCTTTGTTTTATTTGATGGTAACGAGTCTCTGTAACGTAGAACAGGCTCCATATGTGTCCCAGGCTGGCCTCTTGCTCCTGAAAATCCTCCTGTCTCAACTTCCTGAATGCTAGGATTACAGGCGTGGGTCACTATGCTTAGTACAGAATCCCATCATCCTGTAGGTAAATGAACAAATTATGATACCTCTAGACAATAGGATATTATTCAGTGCTAAAAAAAAAAAAAAAGAGAGAGAGAGAGAGAGAGAGAGACAAGCTATCTAGCCCTGGAAAGACATGGTGGGAACTCAAATGTGAGTGGAGCCAATCTTGGAAGACTATTTACTGTGCAGTTCCAGTTCCAACTACGTGACATTCCAGAAAAAGGCGAAGACAGTGAAAACATCAGGGGCTGCCAGGGATTGAGGTGGGGAGTGGTCAAAACACAGGGCCTTCCCTTTTCCTTTCTTTCTTTTTCTTTTTCTTTTTCTTTTTCTTTTTCTTTTTCTTTTTCTTTTTCTTTTTCTTTTTCTTCCTTCCTTCCTTCCTTCCTTCCTTCCTTCCTTCCTTTCTTTCTTTCTTTCTTTCTTTCTTTCTTTCTTTCCTTTTTTTTTTAGCGAGGGTTTCAAGTAGTCCAGGCTGTCCTCAAACTCAATATATGTAGCTATGTAGTCAAGGATAGCCTTGAACTTCTGATTCTCCGGTCTCCACTTCCTGAGCACTAGGATAATAGGTGTGTGTCCAGAGCACAATGAAATGACTCTCAGTGGCACTGTCATGGGGGATACCTAAGCCAGGCATGGTGGTACACCCTGTAATCCCAGCACTCAGAAAGTTGAGGCAGGAGGATTACTGTGCTTTGAGTTCTGACTGCCCTAGACTACATAGTGGCTTCAAGAAAGCATGGGCTATCTAGCAAGGCGACTCTGTCTCAGAAAAGCATATACACACAAAAGTTGTTTTAACACAAATGCACAGAATGTGTACACATCAGGGTAAATATGGACTGTGGGTGATGATGTGTCAAGTCAGGTCATCAATTGACCTTTCCAGTGGGGAATGTAGATAACAAGAGCAGTTGTGCCAGGCAGGAGATATCTGAGAAATCTCTACACTCTCTTATTTTTACAGAAAAATGAAGTATAGAACTGCTCTACAAATTAAATCTATTAAAAACCAAACCAACCAACCAACAAAGAAAAAAGCCAAGCAGTGGCAGCACCTCTCTGTAGAGCGAGCTCAGTGCTCTGTGGAGTCTCACAGACAGGCATGGGCTGACATTTGAGTCCGGCCTCGGTCAGCTCTGTAACCTTGGGAAAGTCACTTAACCCTCTGGTCTCAGTTTCTCCAACTCTGCTGGGGTTGTACTGGCTTCCTCAGGACGTTTTAAATTTAGTGCAAACCTTCACGAAGAGTGTGTCACAGCACCTGGGACATGTATACAGCCCCTCTTCCTGGCTTGGATGTTCTAGTGACTTCACACTCAGCCCAGTGGAAGATGGCTGTCTGGAGTGAAGACTCCTCTGGGAAGGGAATCTGCATGTGAGGGTGGCTTGTCATCTGATGCTCAGAGGTGCTGTCCCCGAAAGCCAGATGTTCACTTGAGCCCCAGAGTCCGTGTCTAGCCCCTCACTCAGCCTTTTCCATGAAAAGGTCAGGATGACAGAGGTCACCATATTTAGATGATGGCTCGCAAGGAAGCCTCGGTGGGTTAGTCACCTATAATATGACATCATATTGCCACTCAATAGAGTAACAGCTGTTAGTTGCTTTGGGGGGCAGGGGAGGGGTCAACCCCAGACAACCAATCATGCCTTGAGGATAAATTGGGTAGGACCAGAACAGACAAGAGCAGGAAAGAGGGACGCCTCTAAACAGGATCTCCTGCTGCGTCCCAAGGATTTTCCAGCACCTCACCCCAAAAATGTGAGTCTTGATTTTTCTTTGTTTGGGGAACCGGTAGGAGAAAAAGCATACTCAGGAATCTTCTATGCCTTCCATGGCTGGGCTGGGTGGGTGCCACCCTGAAGAGGGTGGGAAATGTGACATTCTGTGAACCAGTCGTATGGCATCCACACGGCACCCAAAGTGATGGTCTGCAAGGTAGGGACAGAAAGTGACTCAGGGTGGGGGTACTGCAGAATCCCCAGGCTGGGTGAGACTCTACCTGCCCTGCACAGGTTCCATTACAGGGGCAGGCCGGCTCAGGTAGGATGGTCCAGCCTCATCCTGAGCAAAGCTCTGATTCCCCCTGGGGTGGTGATGACTGCGGGAGGCCACAGGGAGGGCTTGGCCCTTCATCCCGGAGTTCTCCCCTTGACATCCCTTGTTCTCGTGGCCCTCATGCTTCGGGAGTGGAAGACTTCGGGTCAGCAGCCCTGTGGTCTTGGGGACAGTCCCAGCGGCTACATTGCACTGAGTCCAGATGGAGCGAGGGAGAGGCTCCAGCAAGCAAGAACCAGAGGGAGGGAGGGGGAGGGACATGTTTGGAAGCCTGTTCTGCTGCTGACCTGGTTGTGTAACCCTGGGCAGGTCATTGTCCTCTCTCTTTAGTCTGTCTCTGCCTCAGCTGCAATAAGATGTGCGCTTAGGGCGCAGTCCCACCCGACGTGGTCCTCTCCAGTCCTTTCCATGTGAACCAACTGTTTCGTCTTGGCCGGAGTAGGAAGAGCACAGGACCGGAGGGGATTGCTGCCTGCTGTGCAGCCTTGGGCAGGGGCATGCCTTCTCTGAACCCCTTTCTCTAGTTAAAAGATACGGTTGAAGGAGACTTTGGTGAGAGAATGTATCTGAGAGTCTTTTCTGAGGCAATGTAAAAATGTATTAAGTAGTGCCCTGGGTTGATTGCGATGCTAGGTAAAGCTAGCTGAGGGGCGGATGACTGGGGTAACCGGAGGGTTGGTCGACCAGGGGAGGGTCATGGTCAGCCAGTCTGTGGGAGCTTCCTTCTGCTCCAGACCTTCCTGGTTCCTGGTGTTCTAAAAAAGCTGAAGGAGAGAAGACAGGATAGACACGATACCCAGAGAAGTCCAGGAAAGAGGCTGCCGCTGTGCTTGGCACCCAAATGGACACATGGCTAAATCAGAGGCTGGGAAGCCAGCCAGGGTGTGCAGTCCCCCCAATAAAGAGTGACCTCTCAGGTCGTGGGATACCCCCAGAGAATGGTCTTGGACCAACATCGCAGGACCACTGAAAACACAGGAGGGAGCCCTGAAAATCACATCGGACCAGTGATTAGTCCCCACCCATCCCGGGACAGCCACAGAATCTCTGTAGAGACTCCACACTCTTGTTTACCTTCATTTGAGTAGATGACCCCCCACCCCCACCCTGGTTAGCGATATCCCTGCAGCTCTCCCTTCCTTGTGGCAGCGACAGCAATTGGCAGCTCTTTGAAGCTGTTCTTGGAACCACCGGGGTGATTTCACTTCCCTCCAGTGCGGGGTGGGGGTGGAGGAGGGTTCTTTTTTCTGGTTCTCTCTGTTTTGAAGCCCCAGGTGCTGAGGCTCTCAAGGCTAGAGGAGATGGCTAGGGCAGAGTGGGGCTGCCCAGTAGCTGACTCATCTGACATTACCATAATTACAGCGATTTTCAAGCTATGAGTAATGCCCGGTGTTAGAGAATGTTAGAGAATGTTTACTGAGCATCCCCAGCTGCTGCTCACAGCCGAGCCAAGCTAAGGGTAGGAAAGTGCTCCTGGGTCAGTGGGCAGGTGACCCTGGGGGCTCCAAGGATTAAGCACATCTAGGACCATTGACTGCCTCTGGTGTTTAAACAGAGAAAAAATGTCTTTATAATCTAATTTTTAACTTATCCAGATCTAGGAAAAGATGTGCTTAAAGTCTGGCGATTAGGTGGGCATAGAGGCTCATTACTGTAATCTTAACACTTGAGAGGCTGAGGCAGCAGGATGACTGTGAGTTCCAGGCCAACCTGGGCTACATAATGAAATTCTGTCTCCAAACAAATAAATAAATAAATAATAAAGTAAAAAGTCTTTGGGAATATATATATATATATATATATATATATATATAGCATATATTATAGATAGTATATGTTACTTATTTATCTATTTTTGCCATACTAGATATTGAGCATAGACCTTGAACATGCTAGGGAAAATACTCTGCCCCAGAGCTATATCCTCCAGTCTTTAAAAAAGAAATTGTTTTTGGACGTGATCTCAGGTAGCCCAGGCTAACCTCGGACTCACTGTGCAGACTAGGATGATCTTGGACTCCTGATTCTCCTACATCCACCTCCCCAACACTGGATTTACCAGCGTGAGCCTAGTTTGTGTGGTACTGAAGATCCAACCCAGACTCTCCATGTCCCAGGCTAGCACTTTACTAATCAAGCTACATTCTCAGCCCCTTTTAAAAACTTTTTATTTGGAGAAAGGGTCTTGCTAAATTACCCAGATTGATCTTAAGCTCATTCTGTAGCTCAGGGTTACTATGGGCAGACCTTGAACTTGCCATCCATCCTCTTACCTCAGGCTCTGAGTAGATGAGATTACATGCCTGTGTCATGCCACAAGGTTTTCTTTCTTTTCTTTCTTTCTTTCTTTCTTTCTTTCTTTCTTTCTTTCTTTCTTTCTTTCTTTCTTTCTTTCTTTCTTTCTTTCTTTTTTACTTATTTTATATGTGTGTGTCTTTGTGTCCATGCGTAGATCTGTGTACCTGTGAATACTGGTGTCCAAAGAAACCAGAAAAGGTTCAGATCCCTTGGAGTTGAAGTTACAGGTGTTTTTAAACTGGCACGTGGATGCTGGGAACTGAATTTGAGTCCTCTGAAGAGCAGTACATGCTCTTAACTGCTGAGCCATCTCTCCTGACCTCATATAAAGATAGGAAGGTGATAGGTAGATAATAATAACAATGCTAACAACAACAATTATAACCAGACATGGTGGCGCACACCTTTAATCCCAGCACTGGGGAGTCAGAGGCAGGCGAATCTCTGAGTTCGAGGCCAGCCTGGTCTACAGAGCGATTTCCAGGACAGCCAGGGCTACACAGAGAAACCCTGTCTGTAAAAAACAAGCAAATGAACAAACAAACAAACAATCACAACAGTTGTCTTAGGATGCTCACTGAAGCATGCTGCTGCTAAAATGTGACTGTGACGATTGCTCAGGGACCTGTGCCAAGGGGTTCACAGCTGTTCAATTGTTTTACACACATCTGAAATCCTGGCATTTCTAGGTGGAGGCAGGAGAATCTCAAGTCTGAGGCCAAGCTGAGTTCATCAAAAAACAAAACAAAAGACAAAATAAAAACTGAAGTTCACAATCAGGTGCACATTTAAAGGTACAAAGGAAATTATAAAATATTAATTCTGTCAAAGAAGTTGCAAACAAAAATTGTATCATTTTAATTGGAAAATATACAGTTTTATTTGCAAGGATGGACTTACAAGTTTTAATGTATTGTAATTACAGCTATAGCTTTTTACAAAATCTTTCTTTTTGTTAAAGGTTACTCTATCCAGTTTTTGTTTTATCTTTAAATTTTATTATATTTTATTTGGGGACAATGTCCCCAAACTTGCCACCCTGAGCCCTGCTTCTCTGTGTGAGCCACTACACCAAAATAGCTCTTGGTCTGAAAAAAATAGTTATGGAGTAACCACCTTGTACAACATCAGCTTTAAGGTTATAGAAGAGTCCTAAGTGGGTTCAGTATCTCCGCAGTGTGGCTCACTGAACGCATCCCCCGGGTTAAACACTCAGGGGCTGCCTGATTCACCAGAATTCAGATACACTGTAGGAGACACTCTTGTAAGCAAATCTCTGTGCAGAGCCTTTTCCCACACATGATTGGTTTCGGTTTTGGTTTTTGTTCTTTTTTTTTCTTTTTATGCTTTTACAGGAAAGCAAGAATATTTCTTAAGTATAATCCAGAACACATAAATGAGAGACTCCACTGTGTATGTGACTCATAATATAATTTTAATTTCAACTTTGGTAAATACACAGAAATATCCCATTTGTAAACAAGTTTTATTTTCTGTGTATATATTTTATATTTAGTCTTTATATGTTTGTATCTGTCTGAGCATTTGCAGCCATTTAGAATTCTCATACATATAGAAATATGTATACAAATACTTCCATGTCTAGTCTAATATTTTTAACATACAATAATAATCTCCTGGCTTGATGATTACATTTTAATATTGGTTATAATCATATATTTGGGCTAGTAGATTTAAACATACTACATGTATATTATATAAAATATTGATTAATATATTAAAGTACATTAAAGCATACTTAACATATTTTTATACTTAAGGGTTTTGTTGTTATTTCAATTTTAGTTTTTGAGACAGAATTTTATGTAGCTCATACTGGCCTTAATTCTGAAATATACCAAATTTCTTATCTTCCTGCCTCCATCTCCAAATTGCCAGAATTTCAGGCTTGTTTTGTTTTTTAAGACAGAATCTTGTTGTATAACCCAAAGTGGCCTCAAACTCATGACAATCCTCCTGCCTCGGCCTTCCAACTGCTGAAATTTCAGGGTCCATCTACCAACCAAGTTGTAATAACTAAAAACTTCAGTTGGAATGTAAAATAAATATTTAATTAATAAAAAAATCATTCTACTATTGGCTTTACCTGAGTCTGTCACATTCTCATGAAAGGTACTCTGAGGCATTTCATAAACATCTCTGATGTCATTGCTGTTGCCTTTTGCTATGGCAATTTGACCTTTCTTAAAATCATATTTTCTAAAAAAATTAATAATCAAACTATATTTTTCAATAAGTAGTATTTTCATATATAAAAGCATAGAGTGGAGCATGTTGGTGCACATCTTTAATCTCAGCACTCAAGAGGCAAAGTCAGAAGGATCTCTGTGAATTCAAAGGCAGCTTGGTCTGCATAGTGTGTTCCAGGATAGCCAGGGCTACATAGAGAAAACCCTGTCCAAACACACACACACACACCAAAAAAGAAAAAAAAGAAAGAAGGGAAAGAAGGAAGAAAAAACACATATTTTCTATTTTCTACATAAGAGATCTAGTAGATTTTTAATATAAAAAGTAAAATAAAAAAATAATTTCCCTTAAAAACTATTTGATATTTTAACCACACATGCACACACACACTTAAATTAGCAGTTTTCTAAAACACTCACATGTCAATTGTAATTATTTTAGTTGGATTATTCCTTTTAGTTTCCAGAAATATAATGATAACATTTACTTTTCTCTTCTTCTTCTTCTTTTTTTTAGAAATGATCTATTTCATTGGTCAGAAATTCAATATCAAAATTAAACAAAATTGGCCATAAATGACAGCATACATTTCATTTCTGATTTTAGTGGTACTTCATTTTAAAGGGGCAACTTTGACTGCTTCCAGTATATAATCATTTTCAAATAAGTGCAAGAGATGGCACCCTCTGTGTCTGTGGAGAATACCACTGATATGTGCAGCTTTCTTGTGGTGCTGGGCCACGATTAAGAATTAAGATACAGTTGGTTTTGATTCTTAGTTCAGCTTGGATGAGTCTTTTTGACATTCTGTTTTCTGTTTCAATTTCTCCCCTTATCTCTATAATTTAACAACCTTTTCTTTCCAAGGTTTGATAACAGGATTGCCTCTGTAACACCAATAAAATAAGCTTTCATATTTTCCAATGTTTTGAAATAATTGTACATGAGAAGTAGTGACTCAATTTTTAAAAGTTGAAAGTTTTTTTTTCCCCTGTGATGTGTAGGCCTGCATGCTTCTCTAGAGAAATCCTTCCCTCTTTCCTTTTTCAGTTCTTTCAGTTGCAACTGGTGTTTAGTTTTATATTTCCAGTTTGACAAGGTGTGTACTTCTAGGCTATTTATTTCCTCTAGGTTTTCAAGTTTATAACATAGTTTTGCAAAGCATTGTCTTAGATTTAAGATATCACCTTTTCTAGTGGTGAATTTACTCCTCTTTTTACTAGTAATTTTATTATCTACAGGGTTTTTTTTTCTTATTTAGTTTTTTTATTGTCTATTTTGAAACATAGCCCTTGGATTAATTCTATAAACTTTCCTGGTTTCAGTTTGGATTTTCTCTTCTCTTTTTTCTCTTCCTATTCTTTAAGGACTTTGTTGTCTCTGTGAATGTTAGGGTTGAATACTTTCATTTTTGTTTTCCTTGAAGATTATTAAAACACAAACTATAGATTCACCTTTTGATATAGATCTGATAACGTTTCAGTACTTTGACGCGGTGGATGCTCTGAAATCGTCTTCCAGCTGCTCTGTTCTTAGACTTCCATTTTTTATTTTTTGTATTTCATTTTCACATTGACTTCTACAACCACTTGTGCTGCTTGGAATCAAAGGGTCACATAATTTCTGCTTCTTAAGCCAGCGCCCTCCTCCCTCTTGTGTTTGTTAGTTCAGGTTTTGTTTTGTTTGGGTGCTCACACACCTTGCACAGTCGCCCCTCCTTTCCATTCCTGGTTCCCACTTTGTTTATTGCACCCATTTTATGCAGACATTTTTCATCTTAATGCAACCAAATGGGTCCTCTTGCTTCATTGTTTGTATATTTGCATATCATATAAGAAATATTTCCCTACTTGATGTTAACAGCTGTGTGGTTTTCTTATACCCTTTAAAGGTCCCAAGTTTATGCTTTGATCTCAATGGTTGATATGAGCAGGGAGCCATTCCATCTTCCTCCCACACAGATAAACAGTGGTCTCAGACCTGCCATGTCCCCAGTCACCTGCTGAGGCCACCTCAATTCTCTGTGAATGCCTTGGGACATACAGTATTTCTGAGCTTTTATTCTGATCCATTCACCTATTTGTGATCTCCTGTGCTGGTACTACTGGTCCCTTTAATGAGTCTAAATATTTAGTAAGACCAATCCTGCCCCTCTTTTGATTTCCAACAAAATAATCTTCCCTTCTAGGTCCTCACATGTGAACTTTAAACTTAGCTTGCTAAGAATCACAAATTCACACATTTGAGGCTTTCAAAACTAAACTTGAAATGAGTCAGTAGAGGTAATTGATTGCTTCAGTTATTGAGGTCCCTAATTAATGAACACAGTGTTTCTACTTATTTAGTTTTTATTTTATTATTCAATGGTTTTCTTCAGAGGCTTCACATATATTTTAACAAATCTGTTCCTAAGCAGCATACAAATAACTCTGCAAAAATAAATTCTATAAAACTTTAAAAATATAATTTATGAGTGCAAATATTCTTCTTTTATATTTTCTAGCTATTACTGTCAAGAATGCCATTGGCCTTGGTGTGGTTTCTGTTCCCTTGCGAAGCATTTGAGTTTTCTGTTAGTTTTCTGGAGTCCTTTATTTTGAGAATAGTTTTCTTTCTCTTTCTCCCATCTCTAATTCTGCTGAGTCAATAAAGACCTTTAGTGTAAACAGTGGTTACAACCAGTCTCTGCAGATTATTCCTGACTTTAACAGAAAGGTCCCTAAGATGTCCCCAGTTTGTGTATTTGCCTGTAGAGTCTTATTTATGGCCTTTATCAGGTGAAGGAAAATGCCTTTAGACCCAGTCTGCTAAGGGTTTGTTTTTCTATTCATGAATGAATACTGTGACCTGTCAAACATCTTTTCTGTGTTCTTTTCAAGGTGCTGTTTAAAAAGTAAAGGTTAAATAGCTTTTCTTTTTAATCTGTTAATTGAAACAGGTTTTTAACTTTTGAATTACAGTTTCATTCTACTTGATCATACTTTCTTGAAGATTTTTATTTGCTTGTAAACTGAGGTTAAGATGCTCTTTACTGACTCTGCTTGACTGACTTTTGTGTCTTGAAAATTAAGTTGGGAGAAGTCCTCTTCCTTTTTAACTCTTCCAGAACTCTCTAGAAGAGTTCTTGTCTTGAAGCAGGGGTTATGTTGAAGATCTGGTAAAGCCATCTGGCTTCACTGCCCTTGCAGCTGGTAGAACATTTGATTTTCACTGGAAGTTTTATCTTAATTTCATCTGAGTAAATTATCAGATTTTTATTTTCTGAAAAGTTATCCACTTCTATATTTCTGTATTTATTAGGATAAAAGGAATAATCGATTTCTCTTTGTGCTTTAGTTTTATTTCTTGTATTTGTGAGTTTCTCTGGGTCAGCTGCACTTAGAGTTTATTTCTGTATGGAGAGCTTTCTTAGAAACAAAGACCCTCTGGAGATCTTCCCCTCCCTCTTAGCTCTCGGATTTCTTCTTTTCCTCTCAGTCAGGTTTCTCTCTGGTCTTCTGGCTCATTTCTTAGGTTGAACACCTCACTTGTGTGTTGTGTGCTTGCTTAGTTCTTCACTAGGTCTTTACTGAACAGATTTGTTAAGTAGTTTCCACTCTCCTGGGCCATGACAAGGACTCCGGCACAGCTGGGCTGCGTTCAGAACCCTGCTCTGCCTCTTCTTCTTGTTTCAGAGTTGAGCCTTGCCTTTAAATTAGAGAAAAAAGGATTTAAAAATGGTCAGTACTTAATGCTGTTTCTGAAAACACAACATCCTTCTCTAGCTGTTAGAGTGACCGTCTGTGCTTGGTAAAGTCTTGCTGTGTGGAAGTCGGAAGTGTCTCAGAATTCTGAACAGACATTTTTGTTCTCATTACCCTTCTCCTCTTCTAGACTCTACTGTTGTCTAAGTGAAAGCTGCCACCTGACTGATTTTCATCCCTGTGTACGGGATCCTTCCTTATCTATTAACCCTTTATCCTCTCTTATCCTTAGGACTCTGCAATCTTCCTGCGGTCTCGGTATCCACCCATTCTTTTTCTTTGCACTCAAATGTAGACTTGACGTGTTTTTATTCTGGAAATTCTCTCTGGGTGTCTCCGTCTGTCTCTCTGCCTCTCTCTCTCTGCACTGAACCAGCACCATCTCTTTAAATATTATTTTACCATCATTTGCTCTTTCCCTTCGGAACTCCTACTGGACAGTGGCTGGTACCCACCAATAGGTATTCTGTGTCTTGTATTTATTTTTCCTTGTGGCCCACGGCATTTAACTAGCATTGCTTGCATGAGCATGGGTGGGTGGGTGGGTTGACAAAGTGAGGGCGACCCACCCTGACTTTTCATGCTCTCTCCTCTTGCCTGTATTCTGAAGTGCCACTCACCATCCTTTCCTACTCCACCAATGCCTCTTCAACTTCAGCCAGGCCAGGAGTGCTCTCATCAGACCTGGGACCAAGCTACCCCTCCAGCTAATACACTTTTAACTTCAACATTCTCACGGTTTCTATTATTCATTTAGGAGGCAGGCGGTCGGCCCTTTTTTGAACCATCTGGGATTCTCACTTTCTTTTTCTTTGTTTGTTTGTTTTGTGACTCAGGCTGACCTCTCATTCACTTTGTAGCCTAGGATGATCCTCTTGCTTCTGCCTGACAATCAGTGGCATTACAGACATGCACCACCACTCCTCATTTACTCAGGGCCTAGAGCATGCTGGGAAGCAAGCTACCACATCACGCCTCACCCTACGGGCTATTATTAACATCTATTTTACTTATGTCTTATCTATCTCTTGACATCTTGAATGTACTTGTTCTAAATCCTTTGTTACGCTGATCTATAAAGTTAGTTTCAGTCTGGAGTAAAACTCTGATCTAATTACCAACATTGCGGCCCTTCTTCCTGAGTGTTGAATTTATTCGTGTATTTTGGGATTTGAGTTGCCAGGCTCATTTCTGAGGGAAGCCATGTTTGTTGTTCTCTTGCTTCTCTCTTCTCCCCAAAGCTGCTCCTTCCTGTCCTCCCGTCTTGCAAGGCCAACTCCAAGCCCTCTATCTCGCAGCCCAGAACCACGGTGTCTGGTGGCATTTTTAAAGGTCATTGATGTACAGTGTGGGTCACAACAGCAGTGACTTATTCTCAGCCACCATGGTGCATCTGTGGCCTACCCTAGAGGCCTCCAGCTTGTAGATCAACAGCACTTTTAGCTTGTAGGTCCTGGGAAGCTTTTCCACACTCTCTTCTCAAGTTGAGAATCTCAAATGGATCTGCCACCCCATCACAGAACCTTCCTCTCCTCAGAGAAGAACTTTGTGAGTCCTGCTCTTCCATGTATAAGACAGTGTGAGCGCACAGCAGGCTGAGCAAGTGAAGGCTGCTGAAGTCAACACCTGTGCCTTAGGGCTCGTCCTTGTCCTAGCGCTCTCTTCATGCCCAGTCCCCCGGGACCATGTAGGTCACCTAGGACATAGCTGGACTTCTGTCTACAGAAGGGCAGCAACACTGGCCCAAGAGGTGGGGGGCTGGGCTTGCTGTGGGTCCTGCCTCTAGCCGCTAGCTCACCTGCCTCAACACTCCTCTGCTCCAGAATAAACACCCCAAGGGAGGATAACCCTCTCATCATGTCAGCCTAGTCCCGGATGGGAAGAACGGAGCAGATCCACAGCAGACAGGCAGTGTCGTGGACCAGAAGAAATACCATTGTTTCAAGCACCGAGACTTTAGAGTTGATTGTTATCTCAGTGTAAGCTAGGTGGGTTCTCACCTTCCTGCCACTATAACAAATGTCTAACTAAGGCAGTCTACTTAAAAAGAGAAAGTCTCTTTCGGCTTAGAGTTTTGGAGGTTCCAGCTCATAATCGCGCTATCCTCATTTTGGGTCCGGGACAAGGTGTTGCGTGGTACAAAGGATGAAGTAGAACTCCACTACTTGCCTCAAGTGTTGGCTACCTTTCTCGTGCTTCGACAAGATGCAAAACAAAAGCGGCTTCATGATGGGAGGGTTTGCCCTGGCTCTCCATGGGAGGCTACTGTCTGTCATGGAGGGGAAGGCAAGTCAGGGTGTGTGAGGTAGCCAAACACGTTGTGTTCACTGTAGGGAAACAAGAAGAGACTCATGCTGCCCTGCCTCCTATCTCCTCATTCCCCTTTTATTCAATTCAAGACCCCACCCTACAGGGTGATGCCATTCATGTTGGGTGGGGGTGGGGGGTCTTCTGTCTTTAGTTAAAGCTTATAGACATGCCCAACAGTGTGTCTCCTAGGTGATTCCAAGCCAATCACGTTAACAATGAAGATTAATCATCTCACCTCATAACTAGAAGATGAAAGAGACCAGCCTTACCATTTTCTTAAAAGACACATTGCCTGTGACACCCCTCCCCCCGAATTTCTACCATTTATCTAGTGCCATGCTGGGAAGCAAGCCTTTATTATACAGGTCTTTAAGGGACAGGCTAGAGTAGATATGTAAGAAAAGTTTATTAGTGCCCCGAGTGTGTGGGTAGCAAGTGCACAGTGTGCACATAGAGATAATGGAGGTCAGAGGTTGGCATTGGGCATGTTCCAATATCAAGCACCACCTATCTATTTTTCTTGTTTTTTATTACATTTTTATTTCTTCTCCACCCCCTGTGTGTGTGTGTGTGTGTGTGTGTGTGTGTGTGTGTGTGTGTGCGCACGCATGCTTTCACAAGCATGCCCTCGTATGTGGAAGCACACAAACACGAGTGTGCGGGTGGAAGTGCACTGCACACTGAAGGTCAGAGGACCCCTGCAGGAGTTTGTTCTCTCGTTCTGACCTGGGGGTCCCAGAGATTGAACTTGGCTCATTGGTGGTGACAAGTGCCTTACCTGCTGAACCATCTTGCCTTGCCGGCCCACCCACCTTACCTCCTGAGAACGTCTCCCACTGAACAGAGAGCTCACCAGTTAACTGGGCTTGCTGGCCAGTCAGCTTAGGGATCCTGCTATCCCTTCCATTTCCCCACCCCACTCCCACTTCAAGGGCAGGGTTACATGTGTATCACACGTAACGTTTACATGGAGTGCCAGGGATCCCGACTCGGGTATTCATGCTTTTTGGATGGGTACTTTATTGACTGAGACATCTCCTCACTCCCTTCTCCTCCAGTTTTTTTGGAGAGTGTTTCATTATGTTGCCCTGGCTGACCTGGAGCTCACTAGGTAAGCCATGCTTACCTTGAACTTGGAGTAATCCTCCTGCCTCTGTCTCCTGAGTGAAGGGATTGCAGGTGCCAGCACACTGCTCTTTCCCTGGCCTCTCCAGGGCCATGAAAGGAGTTTTGTTGGTTGTCATATTTACTGTTTTTGCCAATGGCAGCATAATCTTTTGAATTTAAATGTACAAAAACCACTTGTGAAGGCTTAGGCATTAAAGCTTCTATGGAAATTTGTTGGGGGAATTCCTTCAGAGCTGCAGCTAGTTTGATTCTGGAGTGTTAGCACTTAGTTTTAATCTGCCTTTTGTGATTGATACCTTTGGTCTCCCAGTACTTTCTATGTGAATCTTGCCTGAGAATTTTCTAAAGGTGCAAAGCCTAAGCAAACTTGGTTGAGGGACAACTGAGAATTTGCATTTGGCACTATCCCTTTGGGGAGCTTAGATAAGAGGTTTGGGAATGTGGAAATTAACTTGCTGAAGGTGTAAGTTGGAGAACAAATAAAAAAGCCCTTTTTCAGTCCAGAGAGACTGATCCCCCTGAGCTGCTGGAAAGGCTAAAAATCATCCTTAGGTGCCTCTGTGTTTTCTTTCCACAGACCCTCGTGAATCCATACCCATTATACAACAGAAATTACACTTTATGACACTAATGTTTAGAAAGGACACAAGCAGCATAAACAATTTGGTCTAGACTACAGCTCCGAGGCATGCCGACGTCCTGGGATTTTAATTTGGGACTTTATGTATGCCAGGCAAGGTTCCCCACTGAGACACTTATGCATCTCCTTTCATGTCGCTTTATTTTGAGACAGGGTCTAAGTAGCCCAGGCCAACCTTGAACTCTCTGTGTAACCCAGACAATCCTCAAAATAGCAATGCTCCTGCCTCAGCCTCCTAAGTGAAGGATTATAGGTGTGCCCCTCCTCACCTGACTCCGAGGCTTAATTTCTCACGTGAAGTATCTTACAAACACCAACAATAACCACCAGGCAGTGCTCTGATATTTGAAGGTGCTGGATACATGGCTTCTGTGGAAGAGACAGCAGCAGGTCCCCAAGGAGGTGCAATGTTGCTGTTTCCTACAACTTCACAGGAACTCGGCTAAGAAAACACTGGCTTGTTTTTGTTTTACTTTTTTGAGGTAGTCTCTCATTTTGAGGTCCAGGCTAACATGGAACTCATATAGCACAAACTGATCTGAATTTAGATCAATCCTCCTGCCTCAGTTTCCCAAGTGCTAGGATTATGGGCATGAGCTGCCACCCCCAGCATAGATTTAGAGAATTCTCTTTCAATAAATCTAGTAGAGCAATTTGTAAAGAACATATTAGTTTCTATTTTTTCTTTTTACATTTTTATATGTGTGTCTGGTATGCATATGTGTAGCTATTCTCCGGGTCCTGCCAAGCCCCGGCAGTCCCATAGTCCACTTATAAAATAAACATACAGATGCTTATATTATTTAAACTGCTTGGCCATTAGCTCAGGCCTACCATTGTCTAGCTCTTACTCTTATACTCAGCCCATTTTTGTTAATCTATATGTTGCCATATGTTCCGTGGCTTTACCTGCTGCCTTTACATGATGTTCCCTGGACGGCAGGCTGGTGTCTCCTCTATCCTACGGGACTGCCGGGGCTTGGCAGGACCCAGAGAGAAAAACTCTAACTACACATATGTGTGTTTGTGTGTGCAGAATCATGTGTGTGTGTGTGTGTGTGTGTGTGTGTGTGAGAGAGAGAGAGAGAGAGAGAGAGAGAGAGAGAGAGAGAGAGAGAGAGAGAGAGAATGCATGCAGAGTCCAGGCTGATATAGGAAATCAGCCTCAGTGGTTCTTCCACTTCATTCAATGAGGCAGGATGTCTGAATCAAGCCCATATGGTTTCCCTGCAGAACAGCCAGACTCATCTCCAGCTGGCTTGCTCTGGGGATGCCTGTCTCCACCCTCTGAGGCTGGAGTTACAGGCAGGCTGCCATGCCCCCAGGCATTTCTAGAAGCCTAAACTCCATCATCAGGCTTGTGTGGTGACCACTTAGCCACAGCCATCTCCCCAGCCCCACAGTGGTTTATGAGTCCACTACAACTTCCAAAGTGAATGAGAGGTTCTCGGAACTGATGTTGTCGTAAGCCAGTGTGAAACTGCCCTCTTCCTCATCTGCGTCCCTGCTAGAACGTTCAAAGAAAAGTATCCAATGTCTAGGGAAAGGTGAATAAAACCGTTGGTTTTGTGTGATTAAAACAAAGTATTCTCACTTTGAGTATATCCCCCAATACTACATGGGACGTACTTATGCTAAAAATCATTTGTTGGTGGTCTGAAACCCAGACTTACCAGGACATTCTGTACACTGACTGACAGTTCTTACAATCCTGCTATGCAAACAAACAAAAATAAATAAATAAATAAATAAGATGTTTTAAAAATCTTGCTATGGACTGGAGGGATGGCTGAGAGGTTAGGAGCACTGTCGACTCTTCCAAAGGACCCGGGTTCAATTCCCAGCACCCACATGGCAGAGTTACATGACTGTAACTCTGGTTCCAGGGGATCTGACACCCTCACACAGACACACATGCAGGCAAAACACCAATGGACACAAAATAAAAATATATAAATTATTTCAAAAAATTTTGCTATGTAGCCCTGGCTGGCCTGGAATTCATGGTAATCCTCCTGCTTCAGCTGAGACTTCAGGTGTGCCTCACAGCTCCTGGCCTTACCGGCAGCTCTCGTTTTTGCATTATCGTTTAGAAGAATCGGGCCCAGGCTGTGTCCAAATCGCCAGAAGTTTTTCATAACTTCTTTTTACTTTATTTTTTTAGTGCACATACATGTGTCTACATGAGTGCAGATGCCCAAGGAGGCTAGAAGAAGAGTCAGAGCCGTTGGAGCTGGGGTTGCAGGCAGTTGGGAACCACGGATGCAGGTGATGGAAACTGGGTCTTCTGGAAGAGCAGCAAGTGCTTTTGACCACTGAACTCTCCAGCCCTCTCCACAGCTTATTAGTGCCTTAGAGGGTCAGTGTGCAGCTTAGTGGGAGGGCACTTGCCTAGAACATGCAAGGCCCTGGTTCTATGCCCAGCAGAGGGAAAAAGAAAGTAGAGGGGTGTACTGGCTGGTTTTGTGTGTCGACTTGACAGGAGCTAGAGTCTGGAAGAGTCAGAAGAAGGAGCCTCAGCTGAGGAAATGCCTCCATGAGATCCAGCTGTAGGGCATTTTCTTAATTAGTGATCAATGGGGGAGGGCCCAGCCCATGGTGGATGGTGCCATTCCTGGGCTGGTGGTCCTGGGTTCTATAATAAAGCAGGCTGAGCAAGCCAGGGGAAGCAAGCCAGTAAGCAGCACTCCTCCATGGCCTCTGCATCAGCTCCTGCCTCCAGGATCCTGCCCTGTTTGACTTCCTGTCCTGACTTCCTTCAGTGAAGAACAGCAATGCTGAAGTGTAAGCCACATAAACCCTTTCCTCCCCAAGCTGTCTTTTGGTCATGGTGTTTTGTCACAGCAATGGAAACCCTCACTAAAACAGGGGAAGAAAGAAAGGGAGGGGAGAGGAGGTGCATTGGCACACCCACTCTCCAGGAGGAGGAGGTTACAGCCTCCCCCACAGAGTCTGTTTTACTTGTAGTCATTAGCTCTGACTCTAGAGAAAAAACTCAGGGGTCTTGAGGGTCACATTCTGTCACATGGGGATCCATGAGATCCACAAAACTGAAGTCTTGAAAAACTTGGGGGTGAGGGAAGGGGGGACTCATCCCTGAGAACTCTGGAAACATGCCCACACTATTTAAAATAACCTTTTAAGCAACCAAACCTCATAAATTCTCCTCACACAGAGGTTGAGCAGCAGTTTCAACATCAGACTTTGATTTCAGGCAGGCATTACACATTGCTATGAAAATTGAACCTCAGAAGCGAATGAATGAATAAATGAATGAATATGGGACTGGTCAGATGGCTCAGTGGGTAGAGTACTTGCTAGGCAAACATGAGAACCTGAGTTTGGATTCCCAGGTGTCACATAAAAAGTCGGCGGTGGTGCATGCCTGTCACTCCAGTGGTGGGGCAGTGGGGGACACACAGCAAAGACAGACAATGTGCACACACAGCATACATGCACACAAGTAAAATTTTTAAGTGTAATAAAAATACGAATGACTAGGTTAGGATAAGTTTGTCATCCTGGATGACTTAACTGCCCAAAACCATCTTGGAGAACATGCCAAGCCAGACATAAACTGAGACACATGGAAATAAGATAAGAGGATCGCCAGCAGACAGCATGGTCCCTGTGAATTCACGGAAAGGCAAAAAACAGGCAATATTGGTTGAGCTCTTTATTCGTGACAATGGCGAGAATCTCGTCAAGAAAGATCTGAGATTCCCAATTCTGCCACCAATATCGCAGCGCCCTTAGGAAAACACAATAAGCCTCTTCTTGTGCTGACCCTGGGGCTGAGCCAAGGGGCAGGAGCCTTCTGGGTACAACAAAGCGTGCTGGGCTGTGACAAATGAATGCTCTCGCTGAGTCTGACATAAACTTCACTGTTTTTTCCTCTTAAGGTAAAATGAGTGAATTAGGAGAGAGATTCGGTTGAGAGAGGTGGGGGAGCCTGGGTAGGGTGGCACAAGGCTGTAGTTCCAGCACTAGAAGAGGCAGGAGGAAGACTCAAGGCCACCCTCTGCTGCACAGGGACTTTGTCCCAGGCTATACGACACCTGTCTCTGCAGGAAAGTAATAAAAATACAAAAAGAACTGAGATTTTGAAAGTAAAAAAACCATGAAAGTTAAAAACAGAAAAGTGACGTATTTACAAAGTCGTATTTGGTAGGGCCTTATGGTAGTAATGTAAGTCAAAGCACATGTAATGGTGTTCAATGATGTTTGTGGATGGACACAAAAACAAGTAGGGAATATTTGTATCCATAAACTTTACCTGAGGAAGCCGGCTTTGAACAGCTCGACAAATGAACTCAAATATTAGAGTGTTTTTGTTCTCCAAACAACTGAGTTGCAAGCGCACTTTTGCAGAAGTTGAGGTTGCTTCCATGATGCAATCCACAGGGTCTCTTGTGACCAAACACGTGCACAGAAGCTCACAGATGAGGTTCAGACCCATGGCTGTCATACAAGCAGATTTCAACACCGGGAGACAGGCAATGGCAAACAAAATCTGGCTGTGACAAGATAACCTCACAAAGGCAGCTCGGGAAGGAAGGGCTCATTTGGGCACACAGTTGAAGGATCTAGTCCGTTATGGAAGGGAGGCAGGCAGCTGGAGCCCAAGACGGCTGGTCACAGTGCGCGCTCAGTCAGGAAGCGGAGGGACAAATGCCGGCGCTCAGTTTGCGTTCTTATTTAGTCTGGGACCCCAGCATATGGGATGGTGTCCCCCACATTTAAGGTGGGTCTTCCCTCTTCAGTCACCCCAACTTGAAACTCCCTCACAAATGCTCCAGAAGGTTTGCCAGGATGGTGATCCTAACTCCAGTCAAGTGGACAATCAAGACTAACCTCACACCAGGCTTGGCAATGCACACGTGTAATCCCAGACCCGAGGAAGCTGTGACAAGAGTTGTCACGGGTTCAAGACTAGCCACACAGTGAGACCCTGCCTCAAAAATAACAACAGGGATGGAGAGATAGCCTAGTGGTTAAGAGCACTGACTATTCTTCCAGAGGACCCAGGTTCAATTCCCAGCACCCACATGGCAGCTCACAACTGTCTGTAACTCCAGTTCCAGGGAACTGACACCCTTACACAGGCAAAACACCAATGCACAATAAAGAAATTAATTAATTAAAAAAATAACAACAACAAAAGTAACACTAAACAGGTATTTTATATTAAAAAGTTTTAAGTTACAGCCTGAGCTGGGTATGGTGGCTCTCATTTGTAGTTACAGTACCAAGGAGGCTGAAGAAAGAGGATGCAGTGGATGCTGGGCTATCCTCAGCTACATAGTGACCGCAGAATGAGACTCCATCTCAAAACAAACACACAGAAAATAACTCATGAAAGCAGAAAGGACAGAAGGGCGGGACAGCAGACACGACATTTCAACAGGACTGGAGAAAGTGGAAGCTGTGGCCTGAAAGCCGGGTTATTGACTTAGCAGAGTGGGCAGGTTGTTCCTGGGGCTAGAGAGAAGGCTCAGCAGTCAAGAACACTTGCTGATCTTTCCAACCACCTGCAACTCCAGCTCCAGTGACCAACCAGACATAGCCTCTGGGAACTCACATGTACATACCTACACACAGACACACGCCTACACATAATTTCAATAACAGCAACAACAATAACAGTAAGCTTTATTTTGGCAAAGCAGAGTTACAACCAAGATGCCTGCTGGAACACAGTCCCTCTGCTGACCTGGTGAGGCTCAGATGTGGGGTGAGTAAGGGGTACTGAGACCAGGGAGTCTGTTCAGTTCCTGCCTCCGTGGCTTCCTGCCAATTGTAGTAGTGACCCCCTCCCACCAAGGGGTGACATGGAGAAGCTGGCTTCTTCCTCATTGTTTGCTGTCTTGGGAAGGAGAAACAAAGGACATGTAGTCTTGACAACAGGCAAAATCCAGAGGAGAGCAGTCTGAACCAGAAAACCTGCCCTCTAGGACTGGACATGTAGCTCAGTTGGTAGAGTGTTTGCCTAGCATGACAAAACCTTACCTACCATCTCTACAACCACCTACAAACAGGCATGGTGGAGGCAGGAAAAAAAATCAGGGGTTCAAGGTCAACTTCAGACATTTAGCAAGTTCAAGACTATCCTGAAATACATGAGACCCTCTCTTTAAAAAAAAAGAGAGAAAGAAAGGAAAGAAGGAAGGAAGGAAGAAAGGAAGAGAGGGAGGGAGGGAGGGAGGGATGCATCCTTGGAAAGCCTGGCTGAAAACAGCAGAGTAGGAATCTCTATGATCTGAAACTTCCCTGGCTCCTAAACATAATGACGTCTTGCAGTATTTATACTTCACTGTTCAGACCTCACTTATTCCTCATTCATTCCAGCTTTTATCTACTATCTGAAAGACTGAGATAAACCTTAAGAAGAAAAGTAATTAGACATAATATGTCCCTTTCTGAAGCTACTTTAGCCCAGGGTTGTTACCAGAAAAGTCCTGAAGAAGAGGTTGGCAGATGGTTGAGCAAGTAGAGGTAATCATCTCCAGCCTAACGCTCTGTTAGATCCCAGGAACCCACACAGCAAAAGAGAACCAACTGCCTCAGGTTGTTCTCAGACCTACACACACACACACACACACACACACACACACACACACACACACACACACACACATACACCATGGTATGCAGAACCCCCCCAAAAGGAAAAAAAATGACAAAAATCCTGTTTCCTGTGGTCTAAAACAAGAACCTCACTGGCAGCATCTGCAGGGGCACAGGCCTTGAAAGCTCGAGACTGGCCCTGTTCATTTCTCCTTCACGGCTGATCTTGTTTCTAGTCCATTTCTCACTGACAGAGCCCAGACCCCCCCCACCCTCCTTTCTTACTGCCATAGTGTGATGCATCAAATGAGCATCATCATTCGGGCATAGGACATGCGCTGCCACAAGCTGGTTCTGTTCATCCTACGTGTGTGTCCAGGACAAGTCAGTGAATGGCGACATCTTTCCCTTCATGCCAGGCTACAAATGGAAACCACTGTACACTTAAGATGGGCCACTCCTAGACACGGGCTGTCACCAAACCACTAATGAAGAGAGCTTCCTTTCCACACTCTGTGCTTCTCCTGGATCACGTGTTTCCACGGCATGGTCAAAGACACCTTCCCGTGGTCATGGCAGCAGGGGAGCCACATGGGAGGAGCAGGAAGACCAGGGAGGCTTTTTTATTTGCATTTTTTCAAAGTATATACTTTACAATTTTTCACCCATGTATGTGTTGTAGCTGAGCACATCCCCCACTCTGTGTCCCCTCCCTTTTCTCTCCTGTCCTTTCTGCCAGTCCCCTTTCTCCCCCCCCCCCCCCCCCCCCCCGGGACAGTCTCACTTCTGCTTTCCTATCCTATACACATGTATGATTTTATGTAACTTATACAAAATCTAGAAACCACAAACGAGAGAAAATATGCATCGTTTGTCTTTCTGAGATTAATTTGCCTAATCTTTCTCTCCATTATTTCCATTTCCTGAAAATGGCAGAACTTTCATTTCTCTTCATGGATTTAAGAAAAAAAAGTTTGGAGGGGCAGGGTCTTATGTAACCAGGGTGGCCTTACATTTCGGATCCTCCTGTCTCTACCTCCCAAGTTTTGGGATTGCAGGCCTACTCCACCATACCCAACTTAGAAAATAGGTTTAACACTCGAATTCAGTTTAAATTCAGGAGCCACAGTTGCTCACATTTGCTTCATAATGGCAATCTGTACTGTTCCTTCAGAAACGTGCATTTCCAAGGCACTCCTTTGAGTGGCTACATAAGCTTAATGGGCCTCTCGGTAAAAGACTTATGAAGTTAGCAGTGGATAAGGGCAACATTAGAGAGCTAGGATGATGTATCTCCACTTCTCTTACTGTTGGCTTTAAGACAAGTGTGCCAGCCACTTAGGCAATGAAGAGAAGACTGCAGAGAATCAAGGACCCTCTTTGTGATGGGTCTGGTTGCAGATACTGAGATCTTCTATTACCTGAGTAGATATCTCTTAATCTCCTTATTCTTATCCATGGCTGAACAATTGTGTTTAACTATGGATTCAAATTTGGGGTGTAACACGTAGTTTTGAACTCCATAGCCAGGGGCCCCAGGTTGTCCAGAGAGTCCATTTCCCTCTATTGTCCCAACTCTCAGTCAAACTTAAAATAAGAGGAAAGGGCAGTGTCCATCCTGAGAGCTTGTTTGGAATTTCTGGCAGGGGATCGAAGCTACTTCTATAGACTTGACCCAGAAGGGCCTCCTCTGTCGGGGAAGGTCATTCTCATAGCTGGAGACACACAGCTCCAGGATGGACATACATGGAGTAGTAAGGAAGAAAGGCACATCTGGCGGAGGCACATCTGGTTGGCCAGCCACATCAGCAGAATAAACTCTGGCAGTTAACGGGGCGACAGACGTCAAAGGCAGATTGCACTCACATCCAAGTGTCCTTCTTTACAGAGAATGTGACCTTTGGTAGACTCCCAGCTTGTCAAAAGATTAAGTTCATAGCAAGACATTCAAGACCATTTATAATCTGACCTCAAGTGACTTTCCCAGGTTCATCTTGCTTATGTGTCCTTACCCAGGGACATAGGTCTCCTCTCCCTCTCTGAAGAGAGCCATCTTCCTTCATGTTTCACACCTTTATAGAGTCTATTTCCTGTGCCTGGAATGCTCCCTACCTCATTCTCAGCCATCTTTTATTTTTAATTTTTTTCACACAGGTCTCATGTATCTCAGGCTGGTTACAAACTCACTATGTAGCTAAGGATGGCCTTGAACATCTAAACTTGAACTTCATATCTTCCTTTCTCTACCTTCCAAGTGCTGGGGTAAACAGGTGTGCATCACCTCACTTGGTTTATGTGGTGCTGGGTATCAAACATGGGGCTTTATCCACACCATGGAAGCTCTCTATGAACTGAGCCACACCCACAGAGCACCCAACCCTTCAAGACCCATCTTTAAGGAAGTATTCTGCCCTGCAGTCACCCCAGACTCCTTAGGCAGAGAGAATCCTTAAAGCAGGTCCCTTGACAACACTGCTACTAAGACCCTATCATGACTTATAATCTACAGGGAGCCTTGGCTCCTGCCTGTCAGACACGCAGTCCAGAGCCCATCACACTGGATGAGAAGAGCACCGAGAGCCCCAGCTGACACAGAGATGAGGGTGGGGTTTGGAGAAGTGAGATCTCAAGCCAGCCAGGGCCTGTGGATCAGTCTCAGGGCTCACCCCTCTTCTGTTCCAGTCATGGGCTTCAGTTTGTTTGCTGGCAGGGCTTCAACACATTCGTTTATCTTGGATAGTAGGGCACTTTATAGTTATTCTAAAATGTTTTTGTTATAAGAAATATGTAAGGAATGTCAGACACAGGAGCTGGAGAGATGGCTCAGTAGTTACTGCGTGCACCGCTCTGGCAGGGGACAAGTGTCAGTTCCCAGCACCTGTGCTGGACAGTTCACGCTACCAGCACCAGGGGCATCTGATCCCCCAGCCTCCAGGAGCACCTGAACTTATACACACATGACCACACACAGACAAATATACATAATCAAAAGTAGTTTTAAAAGAAATTTGAAACACAGGAAGGTGTAAAAATTGCTTATAATCTTTGGGAGATAGAGGCACAAGTATTAAAAATAGAGAGCCAAGTTCCACTACTCAGCATGTTTAACGCCATTCTGGCCTTCATGAGACTGTCTCAAAAACAAAAAGATTAACTATTGGGGAGGGTGTGTGTGTGTGTGTGTGTATGTATGTATGTGTATGTGTACATGTAGAGTCCAGGGGACAAACCTGAGTGTCATTCCTCTGGATCTCTCCTCCTTGCCTTTAGATACAGAGTTTCTCAGTGAGACCTGGGGCTCTAAGAGTAGGTAGACCAGTTGGCCAACAAGCTCTATAGCGCCTCTTGTCACTATCTTCCTGGCACTGGCATTACAAACACAAGCCACCATGCCTGGCTTCTCACATTTTGTCTTTTTAGAGAAGAAGGTTTTAGGGGTAGGAGAGAGAGATCAGCAAGAGAGAACATGACAGAAAAACCACAGATGAGTGTAGCAGGAGCTAGAGAAGGCTACAGACAGAAGCAGAGCAGGAGCCATGATGTCGGAGTCTAAATCTGCATGCAGAAACAACAAAACACAAGCCACTAATGAGAGCCGCATATATGATAAATGATGTTTAATGTCCTTCCCTCTGACTATGACAGGCAAGTATGGGAAAATATCAGTTCAGATGACTTAAACAAGGACTAAAGAGAGCAGACTTATCAGACCTCACCACTGAGACCACCACGGTAGGTATGGTGGCCAGACCAGCCTGATGGTGACCTGATGGTGCTTTTTCTCCAGCTACATAAGCTGCCTCTGCAGTCCCAGGCTCTTAGGTCCTTGCATTCAAGTCCAGCAGGAAAGCTGGGCCCAGCCCTAGCCCTGTGTTCCCAGCAGCTTGTCAGCTCTGACCGGATCCAGAGACACTTGATCCTGGAATGATTTGCTTGGACTGGTCACCCACTACTCATGAACCAAAAATGTGAGGTGTGCTGCTTTCCCAGAGGCCAAATGGGAAGCACTGGCTCTGGTGGAGTGAATAGATGCTGAATAGCCAAGAAACATTACACCTACTTAAAAACAAAAACAAAAAGCCACAACTGTCTTAACACCCTGCTGTTACCGCTCTGAAAAGGGAAGGCCACATTTACATTTTTTTGTGGGTCCCTGAAATGGTATAGCTACTCCTGAATGTGATTTACACCATGTTCACGAGGAAGTAGCTTTGATTTTTTTTTTTTTTTTTTTTTTTTTTTTTGAGACAAGCTGGCCTCTGCTTCTGCTTCATTCACTATGTAGACAAGGATCCTTAACTCCTGAGTATCCTGCCTCTGTCTTTCAAGTGCTGGGATTACAGGTGTTCCCCACCACCACCAGCCTGGAATAAAAAAAAAAAAAAAAACCGTAGTTTTCCTGCTGGAGAAGTTGGGTGGCTGCGAGGAGGAAGTTCCCGGCAGCGGGAAGAGGATCGTAGAAACACAGGAGCGCCCCCAGCGGCTGGAGCTTTAAAGCGCAGCAGAGTGTGGTCCCCACCCAGCAGGAAGGACAGAGTACAGTCAATAAACACCTCTTGAAAGAACGAATAAAAAAATGTCAAGCGGATTACAATGTTAGGAAGAGAATATATTTTAAACTAGATTATTCCAAACAACCATTACAAACTAAATGTCCCGTGTACCATCGTTTTTTCCGCTTTGAGGACGCTGGCTTAACCCTGTGTGCTCTAAGGGTCCCCTGATCCTTATCGCCCCCTGGTAACAAAGTGTTCCACCTCCCTTACATCACCACACAAACATTTGTGAATCAGAGAGATGTTTCTAAGAACATGTTTTCTGATTGTTTACTGTACAATAATAGCCTGCTTTAATTGCTGGGATGACGTTTCTAAGACCTAAATAGAGCACGCCTCAATTGTGTGGGAGTTCATCGCTTTGGTGATAAAAGAGAAACAGACGGTGACTCAGGTGGAACATTGGTTTCGTTTTCAGTTTGTGTTTCCTTGGGCTCTGCATGTCAGGGCATGTCAGGAGCCAAGGCAGAAGTGTACTGTAGGGAGTGTGAAAATTACAGCTACGGTGGTTCTGTAATGTCGGGGAGAGAGTGCACGCTCCACCCTGGCAAAGCGGGGCAACTTCGTTCTAACACGATAGCCTGAGCTTGTAACACTCAACATTTTGATCCTGTTTCCTTTTTTAAAATGCTGATGCGATGATATTGGGTTTGTCTCTGGATTTCCACGTAGTCTCATTTCAGAGTTGCTCCTGCTGTGGCCCCCCCACCCTCACATGCCCAGCATGTAGTCGGCCCTAGAGAGCTAAGTAGATGTGGTCATTCCTCACAGCAACTCTACAGATAGGGGTGTCAGGGAATAGGGAATGAGATGTCACCTCCAGCCGGACAGGTCCACTGGAAACCAAGACAACACAGCCTCCTGCGTGACTTTAACATTACTACCCATGTCTCTTCTGTGGTACCCTTCAACAGGTAATGACAAGAGAAGAGGGCTTCTTAAACAAATGACATAGTAGGGAATTATTAAATTTATAATCATAGATGCTCTGCTTTCTGGTAATTTCCTATGTTCTAAGTATTTCTTCCTTCTTCTTCTTCTTCTTCTTCTTCTTCTTCTTCTTCTTCTTCTTCTTCTTCTTCCTCCTCCTCCTCCTCCTCCTCCTCCTCCTCCTCTTCTTCTTCTTCTTTTGGTTTTTTGAGACAGGTTTTGGAGCCTGTCCTGGAATTCACTCTGTAGCCAAAGCTGGCCTTGAACTCAACAGAGATCCACCTGCCTCTGCCTTCCAAGTGCTGGGATAAAAGCATGCACCACCACCGCCCAGCTTCTAAGTATTTCTTCTCTATGTAGCTTATTATTTTGTAGCTGTATTGACTTTTTGTTGTCTAGTTATTGGGTTTTATATATATATATATATATATATATATATATATATATATATATATATATATATATATATATATCTTACTTCCTCCTCCTCCTCCCCTTCCTCCTCCTCCTCTCCTCCTCTCACAGTATAGACCAAACAGGCCTGGAACTCATTATACAGCTCAGGCTGGCCTTGAATTCACAGTAACCCTCCTGCCTCAGCACTCTAAGTGTCAAGATTGCAAACATGCGCCACCATACCTGATTTGGGTCTCGTGTTATCACGACGGAGCCCTGGTCGGCCTGGGACTTGACACTGCATGCAGAAAGGCGCAGAAAAGAAACTGCTGGCCCGACGGCTCCGTGGTGAGGGAAAGTTTTTATTGAGCATAAGAGAGAGGAAATGTATGTCGGTACGCGGCAAGTCTAGAGCAGAAAGAGAAAAAAGTAGACTGGACATGGCCAGACCTAGGGAAGCAGGATAACGGGAGAGAATAGTGGAGAAGCAAGCTAGCAAGAGACAGAGACAGAGAATACAACACAGTGTGTGTGTGTGTGTGTGTGTGTGTGTGTGTGTGTGTGTGTGTGTGTGAGAGAGAGAGAGAGAGAGAGAGAGAGAGAGAGAGAGAGAGAGAGAGAGAGAGAGAGAGAATAGCGGGTTAAAAGGAGGGTGAGTAGCTGGGGAAGGGGGTCGGGAGACTGGCTTTACCTTGCTTACTAAACTCATGTTATCCCTAGTGTTTTCACTTTTTCTATGTGTGTATCCCAATATGTCTTTCCGAGTCAGCCCTGTAAAGGCAGGCGTTTCTGGTTCCATTTCCATGTTCCAGGTCAACGAAAGGTTTACATTTGGGGGTTGTACTCTGGTTAACACCAGGAAGCTGAGCCTTGGAGAGATCCCAAAAACTGTTGTGTCCGCATAGAAATAGGACCTGAGCCTTTGCTGGTATCAGTGTGGATAAGGTCACTGCGGATTTCCCTCTGGGCTGGGGGTTAGCAAATGAGTTCACTGAGGACTCGCCGTTCCACATCCCACCTTAGAGACGGTTTTTCCTCCCTGTGTCCCTTCTCGTCCCCGAGAACCGGCAGGCCTCCCATAAATGCTCGTGCATTCATTGAGCTACAATTCCATCTGGATGGAACCCTGATTCTTCAGTGCTGGGCTGGGCAGTCTGCAATGGTGTTCTTTGAGAGGCACAGGTTTCATTTGCTTTTACATTCATCCTCCCATAAAGTTCCATCATCATCTGCTCACAAGTCCTTGTCCCTGCTGTAGAACATGGGTCTCTTCAGAAAGCTCTAAGTAGAGGAGGAAAAAAAAATCACCCCTACAGTTCCACCCACCAGAATTAGAGTCTTATAGTAAATAGAGTATCTTCTTTTATCTTGTTTTGTATTCTTCACCAATACTTTTACTGAGTCCCAACTCTTCTGTCTTGACTTTTAAACCTTACACGATTCCTACAGCATTCTCTAAGTTACATTTTCTTTACAAACAACTGCTTATCTTTCTTTTTGCTGTTTTGAGACAAGTACTGACCTGGAACTTGCTCTGTGGCTCAGGCTGCTCTCAAGTTAACCATCTCCTGCCGGGGCTTTCCGAGTGCCGAAACGTAAAAAGGTTTTGTGTCTGGTGGTTTGTTTTGGTTTGGGCTTTTTTGCTTGTTTGTTTGTTTTGTTTTTGCTTTTTTGCGGGGTGGGGTCTGGTTTGAGGCAGGATTTTTCATTATATAACCCATGTTGGCCTCAAACTCTCAGCAATCCTCCTGCCTTAGCCTCCTGAGTGCTGAGATGATAGGCATGTGCCACCATGTCTAGCAGTAAACATTTTTTTAAATAGTGGCAGAGCATTCAAAGAATAGACTTTTGATTCATTTTCCCCCAAAATAGGGTCCCATGTAGCCCAGACTGGCTTTAAACTCATTTTGTAGTGGCTGGCAATGAACTCCTCATCCTCCTGCCTCAGCCTCCCAAGTGATGCACCACCACACCCAGCAAACAAATAGTCTTTTTTGTTTGTTTGTTTGTTTGTTTGTTTGTTGTTTGTTTGGGTTTTTTGAGACAGGGTTTCTCTGTGTAGCCCTGGCTATCCCGGAACTCACTTTGTAGACCAGGCTAGCCTCGAACTCACAGAGATCCGCCTGCCTCTGCCTCCCAAGTGCTGGGATTAAAGGAGTGTGCCACCATGCTCTGCTCGAAACATGGTCTTAAAATATTTTTTAGCACATATCAATTATATATAACAGTGGGCCTTGTAGACTGTTACCTAAATAAATTTCCACCTTTTCAAGTTCTCAATTATGCCAGCCTGAGTTCTGTTGGCTTCCGCTGGTTCCGCGGTGGCTGTTCCATTGTTCATCTGCCACAGACACGGCAATGCAGCGCCAAGCCTCAGTGGAAACACTGCATCAGCTGTGAACTGTAGAGCAGACTTACTCTGTGCTTGGTAGTTAAATTTCCAAAAACCCTGTTCTGGCGACCCGCTCTCCCTGACAACCCCTTCTTCTTCTTCTTCTTCTTCTTCTTCTTCTTCTTCTTCTTCTTCTTCTTCTTCTTCTTCTTCTTCTTCTTCTTCTTCTTCTTCTTCTTTGTTACTCTGGTGTTCTCAACTTGTTGGCTGTCAGAGCCCATCCTTTTGTGAGTTCCACCTGCCACGCCCTTCATCTGTTCCCAAGTGACTGGAGTCTTCACCCCTAGCCTGCACAATCTCCATTCAGCTTTCTTCTCATACCTTCTATTACCTGAGATGGGGCAACTGATCTCACAGCCAGCTGATGCCCACACCTAAATCGCTGAATCCCTTTCTGTTCATACCACCAGGCACTGGTAAAGTGAACCCTCCCCCAAAGTTCAGCTTTCATGAAGGAATCCTCAATTGTGTATGTGATGACAAGATCTAAAGAAAAAAAAAATCCACTTTAAATTTCAGGACACACCAGAGCATTGCTTTGTGGGTAATTTTTATTTCACAAGAAACATGCACTGAAGTGACCCCTTCTTCCTGCCCTTCATCGTCACCTGCCTGACGTGCAGCAGCTGACCAGTGCACCTCCACCCTGGGCTAGCATGCTTCCTGTTTGTGCATATTTGCTACTGAGAGACCCTGTGATGTCCCCTACCTCCCAGGTCACCTGTGTCCCTGGGGACACAGTTTGGACTAATTAGCAGAAGTGCTGTTGTTCTTTGACAGCCTGTCACCAGCTCAGCCCCTGACTCCTGCCCTCCATGCTTGCCCCACGCCTTCCCAAGTCCCTGTTTGCCTTCATTGACAGTGCAGATGTGTAGTGTGGAACTGGACAGGGAGCTGGGACTGGGCAGCGACAAGCCAGATAGCCATAGCTCCTTGTACACCTCTGTCTGGGATGCCCCCTCTCCTCCTTTTCCTAGAAGATGTTCACAAGCCACTCATTCATCAGTGCTTGCCGGCTCCCCTGGCCACAGCCTCTCTGCCCTGTGTCAGGCCATATTACATGTGGTTGTCACCATCTGTCTCCCCATGAGCTATGAGCACTGGAGAGCTGGTTTACTTCACTGTGACACTGAGCTCCTGGCACAGGGCCAGAACATAGTAGGTGCTTGTTAAAATATTTATTGCTGGATGCTGTTTTATATGTTAATTTGCCACCTGAAGGTTTCAATCTCCTCAAGGTCAAGGAGTGTTCCTAGCCTGCCCCTGAGAGCACAGAGTGTCTGAGCACACTGCTGAGAACAGTGTCTGGCAGTGGGACATGATTTGATGAATTGACTGATAGGTCTAAACTCACGGGAGTGACTCACTCTGCTCTCAGTTTCAAGTACGAGTTCATCATCTGATGACTTCAGTTCGTCATATTTTGGGAAACAGAATAAAAGTCTAAAAAGCCCTGCTCGGCTTACTCAGTCAATAGCAGGGCTTATGTTTGTGGTTAAAGCAAATTAGGGAATAATGGCCAATTTGGCAGAGAAGACAGTATCACAGAAGGCTGGCGTTTTTCAAGTGTGAATCTTCTGGAATTTCAGGAGCAAGTGTTTCTGGGTAAGGTCAAATCCAGAAGCATCTAGCATTCAAGGATACTGTGTAAGAAGGTCCTGTTTCTTAGCACAGGCCACACAGTTCAAGCAAATAAACCCAGGCAAAGCTCTCTAGGATCCAGAGGACAGTGCTGCTCAGTAAAGTTGGTCAGAGCTGTGTTGGATTCAAGCAGCTTTCTGAGCTTGCTTTCCTCATCTATAAAACTGAGAAAATAGTATCAGCCTGGCAGGATTATTATGAAGATGAAATAAGACATTAGTGTTTTTAAGACTCATTACCATGTGCCTGGCATATAATTTGTTCTCAGTAAACAGTAATTATCACCTGGCTACATAATGTTTATATATATATATATATATATATATATATTTCTTTTCAAATCAGTAAGTTATCTTGAGATGAAACTTTCAACTGGGGTCTGTAGACATTTCTGATAACTCTGGGGTCCATATGACTCTAATGCACAAAAGGGAAAACAAACTGAGCGTGGTGACTCACGCCTTTAAATTCCACCACTCTAGAGGCAGAGGCAGGTGGAACTCTGAGTTCAAGTCCAGCTGGGTCTGCATAGTGAACTCCAGGGTAGCCAGAGCTACATAGTGAGAGTCTGGAGAGGGAGAGAGAGACAGAGATGGAGAGACAGAGAGAGAAAGACAGACAGACACAGAGAGAGAGGAGAGAGCAGTGCCCGTTGACTCTCTCCTGGGTAGGAGTCTAGAGGGTTCATTGCTCTTTGCTTTGGTTGGTTCTTATTTCAGGGCCTCCCTGTGTAGCCTGAGCTGCCTTGGAATTTGCTATGGAGACCAGGCTGGCCTCAAACTCTGGGTGATCTTCCTGCCTCAGCCGTGTGTGTACGCCAAGATCAGCTGCATTGCCCTCTAATTCCCATAATCACCATATAAGATAAATATTATCCTCACTTTACAAGGGAAACTAAGGACTCAGGACCCACTCAGAGCCACAGGAGCTGTCCAATGTGGGTCTGAACTCAGTTCTGACTATAGAAACTTTCTTCTTTTAATATAATATTTTTATTAATTCTTTGATTTCTCTCTCTCTCTCTCTCTCTCTCTCTCTCTCTCTCTCTCTCTCTCTCTCTCTCTCTCTCTCTCTTGAGGGGAGCTTTTCCAGACAGAATTTCTTTGTGTAGCCTTGGCAGTCCTGGAACTAGCTCTGTAGACCAGGCTAGCCTCAAATTCCCAGAGATCTACCTGTCTCTGTCTCTGAAGTGCTGGGATTAAAGGCACGTGCCACCACCACCCGGTTTTAATTCTTTGATAATTTTATACTTGCATATAATGTATTTTTAACATACTCATCCCCATTGTTCTCCCTACCTCCTTCCAGATCCACTCTCCATATCCCCCAACTTCATATACATCCCGTTAAGTCCATAGTTATGAGTAGGGGCCATCCGCTGGAGCATGGTTGACCTACAAGGGGCCACACCCCTAAAGAAAACTGGCTGTCTCTCCTGCAGCAGATGTCAACCATCAACAGTTCCTCAGTTAGGGATGAGGGCTGGTAAGCCTTTCTCTGCCTCCATGCTGGAGTGCTGACTGGCTTGATCTTGTGCAGATCTTGTGCAGGCAACCATAGCACTGTGGGTTCATGGGAGCAGCTGTCCTGTCAGGTTCAGAAGACAGTTTCACCTCAGTCTTCCCTGGTCTATGGCTCTTAAATATTTTCCAATCCCTTTTCCACAACAGTCCCTGAGCCTTGGCGTGTGTGTGTGTGTGTGTGTGTGTGTGTGTGTGTGTGTGATAAGATGTCCCATTTATGGCTGAGCACTACATTACTTACCCTCTACACTCTGTAATTGTGAGTTTCTCTGTTAATTCATCTATTGAGTGCAGACACTCTCTGCTTGCCCAGGCATATGCCTCTGCCAAACCCATGCATGCCTTGGTAGGCAGATGCCCTGGAAATGTTGTCAGACCTCCTCCTTATTTTGTTTTGTGAGACAGGTTCTCACTCTGTAGCCCACTGGCTTAAAATTTAATATGTTGTCCGAGCTGGCCTCAAATTCACAGTGATGCTCCTGTCTCAGCCTCTCGGGTACTGGAATTATAGGCCCAGCCAAGTTTCTTGGATTACAGTCAGCTTTCTGTCACCTTAGCTCCAATCTTGGCAAATCAAGCCTCACCCCAGGCAAAGGGCAAAAAGAGGTTCAATAGTCCAGAAGGCTGAAGATTCTTTAGTTCTGAGACCTTGGAGAGCTACCGTTTCCTGCTGAGCGGTCTGCTCATGCATCAGGTGAAGGCACCAAACCGTCTCAGAGCATTCCACTGCATGCAGGTATGTGGGAGCTTAGTGTGTAGCCTGGGTCACAGTAGGCTCTTGATGACAGCAGTTGCTGATTTTTCTGTTTGCTTGATTTTCTTTTAAATAGGGGCTGGCACTGGGCTGCGATTCACTATAAGACTCAGGCTGCCCCCAAGCTTACAGTGGTCCTCATGCCTCAGCCTTCTGAGTGACAGGATTACAGCTATTATTATTCAACAAAGTAGCTTGCTAATATTATCTAAAAAGAATTTTTTTAAAAAAAGCAAACAAAGAAACAAAAAAGAACGAATCCCCTCGGAGTCCTAGCATCTGACTTTCAATGGTTTAGCCCAAGCCCAGAATGTATTTGATATCTTCTCTTTGACCTTAAACATCCTCATATGATTTACATTCGAGCTCAACACATCCATACTTGCGTAAGATAGAACAGTACTTTAAGCACCTGCTGTATACAGCAGACACTCCAGCAAGATGCCCCCTTTGCTCTGAGGCTCCGATGTAGCATCCTGTGCCCATGTTTGGGAAGACGGAAGTCGATGACTTCCAGGGTCCTTTGAGATCTGGTGTGGTGTAGTTCTGGAAAGCAGTACCACCCAACTCTGGCACCGGCTCCAGGCACAGAGTAGAAGCCGGGGTAGCTAGCCTGGCAGCCATCTGTGCCACGACGCCGGCACAGATGTGCCAGCGCTATGGTGCCGCTTGAGCCACAGCGAGAATTTTGCAAGAAGGCACAGGCAGAGACAGTGCCAGGCGGTTCTAGAAGCCTGTCATCATCCTCTCGTGCTGCAGACTAGATTTCCTTTTCCATAGCGCGCAGACAGATTATCAAGGGAATCTTGATAGTAGAGCAAGGAAGGGTTAAAGGCCATTCTCCATGGAAAAAGAGCCTGCAGGTTTTTTTCTCTGGATGTTACCAAAAGAGGGAGGATGCAGGTTGTCTCAGGCTCCTGGGGTCCTTCTCCCTTCCAGTCTATGTAGCACTTGAAGATAGAACCAAGGCCCTTTCCTAATTCCATTTAAGCAACCCAAGTGAAGCGGCAGTTGGTTTTTTTTTTTTTCCCATAAAAAAGACTGAAGTTTGTCTAGTGTGTTAGTAAAATGGTGATAGCACCCTAGATACTAAACGTAGGGTAACAACTGAGTAAGTTACACAACACCCATGAGCTCCCACAGACTACAGGAATGAACCAGGGCAGTGGTTCCCTTTGGGAGGGTCCCATTGGGAGGCAGGGGCAGATGATGTCAGTAGGGCCATTTGCAGGCTTCTAAACACTGGAGGTGGCAATCTACTTCTTAGACAGGATGGCAATCTTCAGTATATTTTATTATTTAAATCTACATATATTTGTTCTATGAAACATCAGTATGTGTGCTCTGTCTTACAATAAAATGAACATGTTTTTAAGCAGAAAAAAAAATGATGGCAATAAACACCATGCACTCTCCAGTGATAAGCAAAAGAACAGGTCTGAAGTTGCAAATATAAAACCATGAGTATGTTTTAAAACCATATGTATGAGGGGGAAAGCCAGAAAGATACGTCACAATACTGATAGTCTGAGATTATAGGTATGTTTTTTTTCTCTTGTCTTTCCCCCTAATTCTCATAATGGCAAAAATATTATTGTAAGAGAAGCTTGCTTTTGTTTTTAGGGACAGAATCTTGCTGTGGAGCCCAGGCTGATGTCCAAGGGCTGTACATCACAAGGTGGCCTCAAACTTTCTGCCTTTTCTCTCTCAGTCCCACATGTGTTCCGATGACAAGCATGTACTGCCATGTCCAGCTATGAGCCTGTCAGTATAGCTTTTAAAACTGTTTTCAACTCACTTTCACATCTATTATTATGTCATCTGATTTTTATACCAATGCTTTAAGGGGCATTAATGTTGAATAACCGTCTGTGGATTGGCAAGCTGAGATAGTATGTTTATGACTTGCAAACTTACCCAGTTGCTGGAGGTCCACCTGTGGACGTCTCAGACCTGCTCTGTCCTGCTAACACTGGAGCTTCTACAACCTCATCTCAGGTTTCTAGGGCCCCAGGATCTGCTCTCATAAGAGGGAATAGCTGCTACCTAGATTTGCTCCAAAGTTCATGTCTATATGCAAGATGTCCTCAAAAGATGCAGTCCCTGCCTCGGCGCTATGGTGAGCTCCCCTCTGGCTGGGTACCCACATGGGTTAAGATTTTAGAGACATTGACAGTGACTGGGGGGAGAGAGGACAGGCTGTGTCTGAGGACCAGATCTGACAGCACTTCTCAGCCGTACTTTCTAGAGAAATGAGACTGCAAAGTGGGTCAGTCGCGTCCCGTGCAACAGCTTTCCCCAGAGCCAGCTCTTCGCCTGGCACAGGTCTGCAAGGCAGCTGGGTGGCTTTGGGGAGGAGAGGCTCCATTCAGGACCCTCCTAGTCCAGTCCAGGGGCCTCCATAACAACAAGTGGAAGCCCTGAAAGAGGACCTACCTTTCTCAAGTTAAAAAAGGCAGAACTAGAAGGGTATTGGAATGCCCAGCCCAGCCCAGGGTGCTTTGCCACCATCCTCCAGCACCAGTGTCTGACTAGTTGTGATGGATGGAGAACAAGGCTTTCTACTCCTTACAACTCCTGCTGCTTCTGGGGGGAAGGGGATCTCATCCTAGCCCCCCTCATGATTGTCGTGAGGTGTTATCAGATACCATCCTCAGCTTCTCACTAATGAAGGGGACAGAGGGTACCCCAGAAAGAAATCCACAATTAAAGACTCTGACTGTGTGCCTCATTCTCAGTGGGTCTTTTTTTTTTTTTTTCTTCAGTGAGGGGGAGACGTAAACCTGGAGATGAAATGAGTGGGACTACCGAGGGGACATGGCGGCTAAGTGCAGCATCCACACTCCAGTCAGGGCCTCCCACACTTCAGCTCCCACTGTGTGCGGCCTCTTTTCCTGAGGATGTACTTTAAGAGACTTAAATTAGTAGTTCCCACATTCAACTTGGCCAAGAGCACGGGCTGGGGAAAAAACCCTCCCCTCTCCCTTTCCAAGTGAAGAAGTGAGGTCGAGATCCGTGCACAGACAGGCCAGGCGGTCAACTCAAGCTGCCCTGGATATGGTAACTCGTTTCTAGAGTTCTCTGAGCAAATACAGCCTCGGAGTCTGAAGAACATAGTTAAGGAGGCAGAGGAATGTGGAAAGGGATCGCCCACTGAACTGCAAAAACCTTTAAATATCTCTGAACTTTTCCTTTTTTGCTTTTGGCTCCTTGCAATGTTTTTGTGTTTAGTTTTGGTTGCCACGAGGGGACTGTTTTTAGCTGCCTGGCTCCTTCCCCTCCCCTTTTAATTTTCCCTCTTCCTTTGGTACATGCCCCAGCATGAAATCTCCAATTCTTATCTCACTCAGCAAAACAGACCGGAGCGGATCTGCATACGGGCTCCCCCGGCGGGCGGTTCTCTGGCGAAAACTTCCACAACATTCAAGTTTCCGCATAACCCTCTTTGACTGAGGATTAACCCCTGAAATCACGCTAGCCAGGGCTTACAGCTCTTACAGGGCTGGAGAGGCATTCCTTTGCCATTGTGTCTGCAAGCGATTTGGGTGCCGGAGCTTGTCATGCCCCTCTGCGTGGCGCTACCGTGTTTGTGGGGAGAGTGCGTGCGCTAGACACTAGTGACATCAAGTCAGGGTAAACTGAGGAGCGAGAGGACTCAGATGTTGACGAGTTCCTTTGGCCCAAATCTTGGGGGGGGGGGGGCTCTTCCTTTCCGTTTTTCTCAGCCGCTTACGAGTCTCCCGGGAGCCCAGGGGACCCAGGCAGGCAGAAAGTGGCTTTTGTTTGCCTGGGATAGGAGTTTCATTCAAGTTGGGGAAGTGGGGGTGGCAGACTACTCCCTGGAGAGTCTTATCGCTTTTAGGGTTTCAGTAGGAGAGGGAGGCGGAGGATGGCAGACTCGGAGCTCTGTAAACAATTGAGAGCGTTTCCATCCAGGTGCGACTTGGAGATTGAAAGCTAATGGTTAGAACAGCAGAAAGACTGGGTGGGAGCACCACAAGGTGTCCTCCGCGTTCTGCGGACTTTGTCGGTCCACGAGACCCTTCCACTGTTCCGAGGGCGCTGGTCTTCCCCTTGAGGACAGGACCGACCTCCACAGTCTGGCTCGGGTATTAATGGAACCGCAGTTTAATCCGTAGAACAGTTAAGGATTTCTGTAGGGGTTCACATCAGCTGGGGGGGCGGTGCTTCGTGTGTCCCCCCATCTCCTTGTCTCACGGTACAGTGGTGCTGTTTATTCGAGGGCAGTCTGTACAGAGCTGGGACGGATAAGTGGAGATCCCAAGTGACTTTCATTTCTAGGCACCTCGCATTCTTCGGGGTTGTGCCGACACGCCCGGGGTTTACCTGCCTGCAGGTCGGCTGAAGGGCGGGCCGTGGAGGTGTGGAGCAGGGTGTGGGCGTGGGAGACGGAGGGTGTGGCCCCGAGAGCCGTTACCAAGGCAAAAACCAAAGCAAAACACCCGCCCGGCGCTTCCCGCGCCACACTACTGCAATCGCGTCAGATCCTGGCAGGATCTACGAGGATCCCCGGGATGGAACCACCTCAGGCTTTCCCGGCTGGCGGGGGCGGAGAGAGTTCGGGGGGCCTCGCTGGAGGGCAGGGCAGGGGCCTGTGAAGGGCGAGGCTCTGGCTTGGACTGGAGGAACCCGGGTGCAGAGAACTTGATTCTGTCCAAAGTGTCTGTCTCAAGGGACATCAGTTCCTTAGGGTGTAACGCCGGTGTGTGTGTGTGTGTGTGTGTGTGTGTGTGTGTGTGTGTGTGTGTGTGTGTGTGTGTAAGAGAGAGACTGAGACTTGCCCTTACGACTGTAACAATCCAGGTGGCAGGTGCTATGGGGGCAGCGGCACCCGGACAATTCCGCTACTTATCCTAACAACCACTCTGTGACCTTCTGATCGCCTTCAAAGGCAGGTGTTAGCAGGTGCCTCTGTCTTTGCATCTCCGCGTCCTGCCCCATGTGTGTGCCCGCAGGCTTCCCGGGCAGGTGTGCGAGTCCTGGGCCGCATTCGTGCGCTCCTCTAGCCCTTGGTGAGCTAGAGAGACCCACCCGGGGTATTGCGCTCAGCCGAGTCCTTCGGAATTACTGGCTCAGAACCAGGAACCTGTTTTCAAGGTTCAGACCCAGTTCCGCCGAGGTCTCCGCTTGAAACTCAAGCCCTACGTCCCATTTTTCCCGCCACCAGATTTGAGGACAGAGGGCTCTAAGTTCCGACTTGAACCGGGTGGCAGGGTCTCAGCACAGCTCTCTGTCCCTGCAGACAGAAACTAGAAACCTGGAGGTGGTCTTTTTCTGAACATTTCCTGACATCCAGGAGGACCCCCTGTTCCCCACCTCTGCCAAGGCCGGGCGCGTGAAGATCAGAGCGTCCTCTTGCCCAGGCTCCCCAGCCGTCTTGCCCCAACCCTCCTTAGCCCTGCGCTGGGTGGCCTCTGATCGCCCCAGATCTTTCCTCCTCTTGCTTTCGCTGAGAATTCCCTGTTCATTTAAAATGTTTTGTGGTTGTTACTAAAAACCCCAAACCAAACTGACAGCGTCCTATCACGAGCAGCTCCGGTTCCTAGCGAGTCTGGAGGCTCCTGCGTGTGCAGGGGGCGCGGGCGTGGGAGCACGAGGCCCGCCCAACGTCTGCGTTAACCCACGGCTGCTAGCGGGGCCCGCGGCGGCGGAGGTCACACAGGCGGGTAACGGTGTGGATTCACCGGAGGGTAACTTTGGGCACCTACTTCACGCGGGAGATTGTCACCTCTCCCCCGTCCTTGCCCCCTCCTTGAGCCAAGCCGCTGGCCAGAGAAGGCGCTTTTTTCCTGAAGTTTTAGAAAAATGACCACGCATTTTTGAGAAAGGTCGTGCCCGCTTCCCAGCTTCACCTAGTCTGGGCCACCGCCAGGACCCGCCTCCCGAGCACCCCTCCCCCTTCCCCAACCTAGCAGAGGGAGAGATGCCAGGGCGGTGGAGTCATGCCGCTGGCTTGGGCACCATTGGCTCATGCCTGGAACACGCAGCGGCGAATACGCACAACTGGCGGTGCGCCCGGGCGACTCCGGGCCTGATATGGAGAAAGAGGGCGGGCGTGTGTGTGTGTGTCCCGGGCGTGCGAGGCGCGCAGGACGCTCGGTGACCGCCCCTTCTCGCACTTGCATCACCAACTCCGCGGTCTCCACCCACCCTTAGCCCCGCCCTCGGCCCTCCTCTGGCCAGTTTTCCCTGGAAGCTATTAATAGCATTACGTCAGCCTGGGATTGGTAACCTGGAGTTAAGCGAGCGCCTTGCCAGCGCGAGGGCTATAAAAGGGGTGATGCAACGCGCTCTCAGCCACAGTCTCACTCTGCGAGGCGCGCTGGGCACGGTGCTTCCCCGGCGGAGCCTCCCGGCCAGTCCGCGCTCCCACTGAGTCCGTGGTGCTCGCCCGCCGGCGGGACACACCGCCCGCCTCTGGCCGCTCTCTGGACCCTGGCCGCCCCGAGCGGAGACTGGAGGTGAGCATTAGAGCTACGCGGTGGAGAGCCGCCCTTCCCTTCGCATCTCCCCTCTAGTGACCAGTCCCGGGACCCCTGAGCCACCCGGGACTGGAGCCCTAATCTCCCGCGCTACAATCGCTCAGCTGAACTGCTCCTTGGCGCTGCCGCTCCGAGTTGAGATAAAGTTTCTAGTAAAGTGAAAGAACGAACTTTCTCTTTTGAGGCTTGAAAGATGCCCAGGGACGGAGGAGATCGCGCGCTCTCAGCCTGTAGCTAGGAGAGGTCGTCTGGGTGGGTGGTGGGTGCTGGTGCGCGGGGGTGACCCACACTCTCGGGATCGCGGTCCACTCGTCCCTCACTTGCTGTCCGGACGCCGGAGCCGGAGCCGGAGCCGGTCCCTCCTGACTCCGCAGAGAGGCGCGGTGGCCGCGGCTGGTGGAAGCGCTGCTCCCGGGACCGAGCGAAATGAATGGGGAAGGAACGCTCGGTCCGAGGTCCCGGCACAGCCGCTGGAGGTCGCCTTGCGCTCCCGAGAGCGGAGCTCTAGGCGGCGGGACCGCGTAGAGAGCTGCGAGCGAAAGTGAGTTGGGATTAGTTTGGAGGCGGCGAGCGCTGGTATCGCGCTGCCCCGGGGCGGAGTGCGGAGAGGTCTCGGCACCCGCTGAAGTCCAGCGGCTGGGCTTGGGACGTCAGCTCCAGCCTCTCTCGCCGTTGCTGTGGCTCTGGCTTTCTTTTAACCGGTCCTTGGATTTCTTTGCTTTGTGTAGTCGAAGAGAACCTCGGGGACTGGATCGAAGGGGTGGAGGGACCAGGGTGTGGAACCACTTGCACAAGCGTGTGTGTGTGTGTGTGTGTGTGTGTGTGTGTGTGTGTGTGTGTGTTGGGGGTTGTTTGTTGTATATGTGTGTTGTGTTGGGAGTTGTCTCACTCTGTAATCCAGACTGCCCTTAAACTCCTGGTGATCCCCCTGCCTCAGCCTCCCAAGTGCTGAGATAACCGTGTGCTGTGTGGTTCATTGGCCAGGTTTTGACTGAAGATTTTCAGTTTTTAGAGTGAAATAACGGAAATACAAGGAGCCAGGAAGGGATCTTGAGAGAACGGCTTCCCACCCGGTGTTACTAACCATTCTCTGAGGCAGGAAGGGAAGGGGTTTCCTCGCCATCCCTGCCTCCTATCTTTCTTCCCTCGGTCGGTTCTCTGCTCCCACCCCACTCTCATTTTCAAATCCCATTTTTAAATTTTCCTCCTAGCCATTTTATTTTCCTTAAATTAATTATGTAGATCGCAGGCGTTCTCATAAATTAAAGGAATTGCCAAGCTCAATTATTTAAAAATTTTTATTCTCCCTCTTCCTTGTTTGGCTTTTTTGAGACAGGGTCTCCCTATGTAACCCAGGCTCCCTTCAAACTCATAGCAATCCTCCAGCCTCAGCTCCTAAGTGCTGAGATTACAGGCATGTGTCATCAAGGGAGCACATGTTTTGCATGTAGCATTTGTTGTGGGATAATGTTACCACAGACAGGCTCTTGCCTGGGGGCGGAGGTTGCGGTTGTTTCTATCTGAGGTTTCAGAGGTTGCTGACCAGGTGGAGAAGAGCACCCAGTGTCTGTGACCATCTAAATCCCTTCTCTGCACACCCGTTTCTTATGTGACCCCTTCCTGTCTGTCAAAGCCTCCTCTGTGAAGGTTCCAGGTGTGGGACTCTTGACCTGCTGCTACCTGGCTGACGGCTCTGCCTATGGTTGCTGTCTTGAACTGATGGGTGGCAGAACGTGGTTTCAGCCACTTGGCTGGACTGGACCACCCTCCAGCTCTGTGAGTTTAGGCAAATCGCTTCCCTTCCTGGACCTCAGTTTACTAAATGAGGACAAAATGAGGATCTGATCTAGACAATTCTAAGGCTGGGTCCCTCTGACAGGCACCTTTAGCCAGAGCCTGTGTGATTGATTCCTTAAGGAACTGGCTCCAGGGTAATCCAGCCAGGACAGGAGGGACATGGCCAGGACACCACAGAAACTTCAAGAGAGAAATGATTTCTTGTGAAAACTCGAAATCTCTGAAGAACACAACAGCAATGGAGAAGTGCTGATGTCAGCAATAGTGGAGTGGAAATTACCTGGTGTCTCGGGAACTCAGGACCATATACCGTTGTGACAGATCGACCTGAAATTCTCAGGGTTCCAGTCAGTTCCCCACGAATAGAACTACACTGAATAGGCAACCAAATCAGCTTCTCTGTAGGGGAAGGTGGAGTCCGAATGTGTGTGTGGGTGACGATCTCTTATGTTTTCAAGTATGCGTGTGTGTGTGTGTGTGTGTGTGTGTGTGTGTGTGTGTGTGTGTGTGTGTGATGTGTTTTTCTTCACAGCCCGGGGAGGGTATTGGCAACCGCACTCACAGTTTTCAGATAGGTTCTGAAGGTCAGAAAGCCTCCAGCTCCCGAGTGGGTGGTCAGCTAGTGGGTGGCAGCCAGAGACCTGGAGATAAGTCACTGACCCTGAAGCTCAGCCTTGCACCCCCGGCCCACGAGCAGGAGACAGACAGGCTGTGGAGAGCCAGGGAAAGGCGGCTACCCACTCCCGACTAGACTACTAACAGGTTGGCTTGCAGCTGGCTCAATGGAAGGAAGTGGAAATCAAAAGTGAAATTTCAAAGCCATCGTAACTACTCGGAAATAAAAATCGAGGAGCTGAATTTCTAGTTAAATAAATGAGTGAAGTTTCACTTTCTTGAAAATGATGTGGCCAACGATATGACAGAGTTTCTGATTGGAAGTCATGAAGCAGAAACAGAACGCCAGTCCTGAAGCAAATCCAGAAGACAGTTTTATGGTCAGTGTAGAGAGTTCACTCAGCTCTCCCTCTTTGCTATGCTGGGTGTGGTAGAGGGCCCCTGAAAACAAGCCCAAGATTTAGACTTTGTTTCCCTGGAGGACACAGCCTGACTCTAGGCTCACTCTCTGGAGGTGACTATCCAAGACAACCAGAAAGAACAGGAGCCGGAATCTTTACAGATGGAGCCACCTGATTATCAGAAAGGCTTTCTTGACAACTTTACTATACGCTGTGTCCCCAAGTAAGCCCCACCCCCAGCTTTTCACAAAAGCATTCCATACCACTGACATTCCTCGGTTTCTTCCTGTCTTTACTCTAAGGAGGATGGGGGAAAGTCCCAGACAGCAGACTCTAAGCCCCAGGCGCTCACTAGGAAACTTAGCTGGGTGTCTAAAGGGACGAACTCAACTTCTGTGGCTCAGACTATAAGTGCAGATGAGCCATCCAGTCCTGCAAACGAAGGCCAGGCCAGTGGCAGCTCTGAATTCCATCCCTTAGCTGGATGTTTTGTTTTGTTTTGAGTAAAACTGGAAAGCAGGGGGAAGTGAGGGTGATTGGGAGGATGTTGAGCCTCTGGCTTCAGAAGCCAGAGGAACAGAGTTGACAGGAGTCAGTGAAGGGACCTTCAGTCTCGGCGCCTGCTGTTTGGGAGAGAATTGTATGCATTTCTTGAGTTCTTCTGGCTAGTGGAGGGCAGCCTTTGCTGGTCTGGAATTTCTGCCTCCACCTGTGGGCCTTAGATCTCCACCGACAGGGACCCTTGGGAGGAGCATTTAACATCAGAAAAGGTGACCCAACAGACCCCACTGAGTCTCCACGGGAGAGCAGCCAGCCCTCTGCAGGAGATCCTCGGAGGACTGGTGTCGCTCCTGGTGGCACGGATGTTTTCCAGGGCCCCATGGTTTTCTTAGTCCCTCACACCACTCTTGGGGAAATGGGGTACTTGTTAACAGCCTACCTTTGGGGAGGAAGAAGAAGCCACTGGGGGATAGTCACAACACATAACTAAGTGGTCTCCAAATATTTTTTTTTCTTCTAGTACTGGTTTGGGAATTTTATGGATAAAACAGCCCATTTAAACTTACACCTGGATGCAGGCAGTAGCTGAGTGTGTACCCGATATAAAAAGACTAGCGATTCTTTGAACAGAGTTCAGGGGTTCCCTGGGAATTGTTGCTTAGTACCCCCGCCACGGTTTCTTTCGGGACTTCCTGTCTGCTTCCACTCACCCTCCAAACTTTTGCTCTGGGTTTTGTTTGTTTGTTTGTTGTTTGTTGTTGAGTGAAGTAAAATATTCGGGTATGCAGCGTATAAATTAAGGCCATGAGTTCTGCAGCCAAGCAAAACGAATCCCCGTGCCCGGTACTGTCCCGCGTTAACGTAACCTCAGTTAACTCATGTACATGGGACTGGGTTTAACAGCATCGGGCTCTCACAAGGCTCAAAGAGACAGGTAGATAGGTTTTCCTTTAACGTGGGAGGTTTGCTGAAAGACTTCCTGTCCTCTGGGACTTGACTGACCACTGTAGGCAAATGCAGTCCTTCTGTTTCTGCTCACTCACTGCTCCTGCTGGGGGAAGGGTGGGAGTCCCCGCCGGGAAAGCAGACGATGTGAGGGTGTTTTTCCAGACTGCTTCTGCCCTTGACTTTGGTGACCCTGTGGCTTTGCAGGCCTGTAGAATGAGGGGGCCATTTGGTAGGACTACTTCATCCCACTTGGTTTATTCAGTTGTCCACCTGGTCAGCAGGCATCGCGGGCCAGTGCTGGGCCTGGCTCGGGGACAGAGTTTCCGCAGTGGTTTGCTGGCTTGGGTTGTTCTGAGCCAGTTTCCAGATGAAGACTGAGTCCTACAGAGCTGAACGGCCTGCTGCTTTGTGACCAGGCCCATCCCAGGACCCCCTGTCCCAAGCCTCTCTCCTTGTACCTCAGAGGAAACAACACCCCATAAACCCAGATCTTCTCCCTTTCCCTTTGGCTTGCCCGGAAGTCCTTGCTTTGGCACCTTCTCATTAAAAGGGGCTCCTTGTTCCCAAAGGACCTGAGTTCCCACCATTCCCACCCCCTGCCCAAGGACTGGGTTGAAGAAACACACCCAGCTTCCTCGTTCCCACTCCCTGGCCCAGCTTCCTGCGGGAGAAACTTCCGCCACAGAGTCGTGGAATTCAAGGCCCCAACTTCCTGCTTCTACTTCCACTCACTGGCAGATTTGTCTTGATTTCAGGTGTCTTTCCAGTTTCTTTTTTAAAAAGAGACTAAAAACAGAATTCCAAAAGGTGCTGGTGTTTGGTTTTTAATGTTTTTGTTTGTTTGTTTTGTTTTTTTTTCTCTCTTGGGGGACTGAGGCCACATTTGTATACTCTGTATACCAGGCAAACAAATAGAAGAGGACCTTGGAAAGTCAGCCCTCTCAAACTTTTAATCATCTTTGAGCGGTGTGTTTTAAGAATTTGTTTTATTCACAATGAGGATAGCATGAAAAAAAATTTTTGGTGGTCTGTTGACGTTAATTAGCATTGCTTTCGTGAGCATGGCTCTGGGGTTAGTTACTGGAGCAGGGGCAACTTAACCTGTGACTACAGGACTGCATTTAAGTGACCCCTTTCACCAGCAGGGGTTCACTGCTAACAGCTCCTAGGTTAGGGTTGGGACCTCAAGCTGGGACCTAATCCATGCTGGAATGTTGATAGGCTCAATCTTACAGGGTCCTCTGCAGGTAACCACAGCCATGTCATGTCCAGAAAGCAGCAGTTCACAACGCTTTCCCCTTCTTCCTGTGTGTGTGTGTGTGTGTGTGTGTGTGAGGGGGGGGGGCACCTGTGTAGCTACAGTTTTCCTGCCTTGCCCACAGTCAAGACAAATCTCTGTCACCCGCCAGTCCCACAGCCGCTCAGACCCAACCAAGCAAACACAGAGACTTATATTGCTTACAAACTGTATGGCCGTGGCAGGCCTCCTGTTAACTGTTCCTATATCTTAAAGTAACGCATTTCTACAAATCTATACCTTGCCACGCGGCTCGTGGCTTACCAGCATCTTCACATGCTGCTTGTCCTGGCAGTGGCTGGCAGCTTGTCCTGGCAGTGGCTGGCAGCGTCTCCTTCTGCCTTCCTGTTCTTTTATTTCTCCTCTCTGTTAGTCCCGCCTATACTTCCTGCCTAGCCACGACCAATCAGGTTTTATTTATTGACCAATCAGAGCAACTTGACATACAGACCATCCCCCAATACAGCCAAGTGCAGACCATCTCAGACACCTGCACTCAGGCCCATGGTCCTAATCATCCTCTATGCAAACCTGCTGGGTAACGCCACAAGGAACCCAAGAAGGGCTCCCACAGGACATACATTAACATCCCACAGCACACCTGTTTAGAACAGACCACTTGACAACCACCTCTTCTCAGTACTTTGCCCAGCCAGCGTTAAGTGCCGCAGGACGAAGCTGGCCAGGGTTGAGGACAGCACTGGTCAGGGGATGCACATAAATACTTAGGAGACAGTTTGACAACATGTCCACTTAGCCAAACAACAGTAATATGTTCTCCCTTATTCCCTATAATTTCTCCAGCCATGGACAAGAGACGGGCATGAAATGAAACAAACCAGAAGCCCAGGGGCTGATGGGACTTTGGGGTGGGCTGCACTTTGGCCCGGTTGCATCCCACGCCCCAGGACCCCTGAAGCAGTTTGGGCTTAATTTTTTCTTTCAGCAAAATGATGCTTCAACATCCAGGCCAGGTCTCTGCCTCAGAAGTCAGTGCGTCGGCCATCGTCCCCTGCCTCTCACCTCCTGGATCCCTGGTATTTGAGGATTTTGCTAACCTGACACCCTTTGTCAAGGAAGAGCTGAGGTTCGCCATCCAGAATAAGCACCTGTACCACCGGATGTCCTCTGCGCTGGAGTCAGTTACCGTCAACAACAGACCCCTGGAGACGTCAGTCACGAAATCGGAGGTGGGTCCCGCCAACACACATCCATTCTCAAAATACGTGTCTATCACACACACTCCATGTGCCAGCGCATGCAGGAGGCTAGAGCCGGGGAAAAGAATCAACAAAAGCACTGCCCTTGGGGAGTTCAATTCTGTTGTGTAAGGATAGTGGGACAGAGCCTAGAACACACGAATGAGCAGGTGCTTGAAGATGTGGGTTTAGTGTGGAGTCTTTTCCAAGAAGTGGAGTCTGATGGTGTTTTCATCACCGTCGGGACCAAGGACCAGGAGGTTAGCCCTCCTCTCGCTGGCAACAATGCCCACAGACTTGGGATATCATGTGTTTGCTCTGGGCTCACACCCACTCATGCACATGCACTGTTCTGTGTTGAGCAATCTTCCCATAAGACACCTGGAATAACAGACTTGGTTACTGAGCCGTGGTTGCTGGTGACTTTGCTGCTTCAAGAGCATCAGAGATGAACTCTTGCACCTCTGTTAGCCTTTCTGGGTTGGGAATAGTTCAGGCTTACTTATGTGTGTGACTGCAGCCCTGGGGCTCGGGGTGAAGCTGGTGCAAAAGCTGTGCCTTTAAAAGGAGGCTGAGGACTGGGGTCACAGCTCAGCGGTGAATGTAAGGTTTGGGGTTTGATCTCTAGCATCCAGGATAAATCATGACTGTTTGATTTCTCCAGCCGAGGACTGACATTTGTGGAAGGTCTGAGGGGAACCTGGCTCACAGCATCCAGTGAATGGGAACAGGCATTATTTATGATGCTGTTGCCATGGATGCCGTTGGGGGTATTAGCTGTGCTCCCAGCTAACTCGGAGGAGGTCAGAGAGGGTACCACAAAACAGTTGCAGGTATCAAGTCCAGTACTGGAGAGTGTCTGGGACATTCTGGGAGATTTTTTTTTCCCAAATGATATAGTTTGAAATAACAAGATACAGTAGTAGGAAAAGGGGGGGGGGTAGGGAGGCTAGATAGACATGTAGATGGACAGGGCAGGACAGTTGGAGAGTCTCTGGAGAAGAATAATGAATGTATGTGCACTGTGTGCATGCTTGGTACCTACAGAGGCCAGAAGAGGGTTTTGGGTCCCCTGGAACCAGAGTTAACAGTTGTGAGCCACCATGTGGGTGCTGGGAACCAAACCCAAATCCCCACAAGAGCAGCAAGCGCTCTTAACCACTGAGCCATCTCTCTGTGCACCCACCATGCACATCTCTGTGTGTGTCTGTGTGTCTGTGTCTGTGTGTTGTATTTACTGGGTCTGTGGCCCTGAGACATGAAAGACAGAGACTCCTCTTCCATTATTCTCTCTTGAGCTTTGCTTCTCTAGATTGCGAGACCTCCATCTCGATCCACGGTCAGTGTCTTCTGGTCCAAAAGGATAGGGAAAGGTCAGAGTGGGTCAGTCATGGCCCCTAAAGCTGACAGGGTCTGACATCGGCCAGCCCACCATGGACTTTGGCCTTAAGCAGAGCTCAGTGGCCAGATGTGGCCATTGCTCATCAGTCCGTAGACTGAGTCGGGTCTGGGTGGACATCCACGGAGGTCCGCACTCCCCAAAGCTGGACAGGGATCTGTTCTCTGAAAGCCCCAGTATTGACCCAGAATGAGGCCCAGGACATCAGTGTGATTTGTTGGCTGAATCGACAGGTGGTTCAGTGCACTACCCCCAGCAGCATCCAGCTGTGGGCTAATACCGTTTTAGTGCCATTAATGGTCTCGAGTCCCTCTGCTCCAGGAGCTCACAGACTTCATGGGAAGGGCGTGCCCTCGTGCTCCGGGTAAAGACAGATGTTAGTTATCTTCCTGTCACTGTGACTGAATGGTGACATTTGGGGAAGTGTCCCCTCACAGTTCAGGGGACAGATACAGTCCATCACACGGGGAAGACATGGTGGCTGGGGAAGTTCTGGGCACAGTGGAGAGCTTGTGCATGGTGGTGAGAGCTTGTGCACAGTGGTGGGAGCTTGTGCACGGTGGTGAGAGCTTGTGTACAGTGGAGAGAGCTTGTACACAGTGGTGAGCTTGTGCACAGTGGTGAGAGCTTGTGCACGGTGGTGAGAGCTTGTGTACGGTGGTGAGAGCTTGTGTACGGTGGTGGGAGCTTGTGAACGGTGGTGAGAGCTTGTGCACAGTGGTGGGAGCTTGTGTACAGTGGTGAGAGCTTGTGCACAGTGGTGAGAGCTTGTGCACAGTGGTGAGAGCTTGTGCACGGTGGTGAGAGCTTGTGTACAGTGGTGAGAGCTTGTGCACGGTGGTGGGAGCTTGTGCACAGTGGTGAGAGCTTGTGTACAGTGGTGGGAGCTTGTGCACAGTGGTGAGCTTGTGCACAGTGGTGGGAGCTTGTGCACATGTTTGTGGCTCAAAAAGCAAAGCTCAGAAGTGGATTAAGACTACAACCCTCCCCTCCTTGTGCCATGACCCGCCTCCGCCGGCCATGTCTCCCACCTCCGCCAGTCATGTGACCCGCCTCCTCCGGCCATGTCTCCCTCCTCCGCCGGCCATGTCTCCCACCCCAAAAGTTTCATAACTTCCCAAGTCAGCACTACTAACAGGAGAGTGTGGCCAGGGAGTGATCGGAGGTAATTCCTGGCCTCAGAGGAGAGGACACACTTATAATTAGTATCAATAGTTACCAATTTAAAATTGAAATTCTTTCAAAATCCAAATGCATTTTTAAAGTAGATTATACTTTAATTTACTAATTTCAAATGTAATTCTATTAATGAATAAAATTTTGATTTTAGATTTTGTTATTTATTTTCACGTGTGTGCATGCACGTGTATGTAGGGAGTTCACACAAAAATCTAGACCATGAGGCTGGAGAAGTGGGTCAGTGGTTAAGAGCACTTGCTGCTCTTCCAGAGGACTGGAGTTCCCAGCACCCCATTCCTAGCACCCACATTGGGTGGCTCACAGGAGCCTGTAACTCCAGCTCCGGGGGATCCAACGCTCTCTTCTGGCCTCTGAAGGCACCATGAATGCATGTGGTAGATATACACACAGACAAACATAGATTTACAAACATACGCATATGTGATTAAAAACAAACAAGATCCCCAAACCAAAATACCCTCAGCCTTGGTATTTGGGGTTCCTGGTGGCTTACTGTGTGCCTGTGGGGTTTTATAGGCAGCCCCTGAAGAAGATGAGAGGAAAAGGAGGCGGCGGGAAAGAAACAAGATCGCAGCCGCCAAGTGTCGAAACAAGAAGAAAGAGAAGACCGAGTGCCTGCAGAAAGTGAGTGTTGGCCAAGCGTCCCCTTGCACGGTGCCTACACCTGCCCTCATCAGCCTTGTGCCGTTGGTGGAGGGGGTTGTGGGTGGTGCAGAAATGCCAGCTGTGGGCAGAGGAAGGAGCAATGCTGTGAGCATGATCCAGGGGACTCTGGATACACAGAGTGAAGATCTGTGGGTTGAAAAACTTCAGTATCCAGGGCTAGCAAGCCCAGCAACCTGGGTTCGACACCCAGAAGCCACTGTGGAAGGAGAAGACTGACGACCTCCACATGCACGCTGTGGCACACATACCCCCAGCAGTGTCCAGACTTTCAGGTTCACGAGGCTTTGTTCACCAGTTTCACCAAATAGAACAAAGCAATCAAACCCTGCGACTGCCATGACTCTCAAGCAAAGCTTTTCTTACCCTCCAGCTTGCTCTGGTAACCTGGAAGCAGTACTTATACTGTGTTCCTGCCTGGGTCTCCATCTTGTTTCCCTTCTCCCTGCTTACCCAGCACTTTGAGTCCCCTGGCAGGCTGTTACCCCACAAGGAACATGAGGGGTTCACAGCATGGGTTCACAGGCAAGGCAGGCCCCCGTCTCCACAGGGCCCATGTCTGCTCCCCGGGGTGTGTGCAGGCCAGCTTCTGGTAGAGACTCGAGCTAGCCTCTGGTTCCGGGATCTCTGCTCCCTGGGTGTGTGCAGGCCAGCTTCTGGCAGAGACTCGAGCTAGCCTCTGGTCCTAGGATCTCTGCTTGTTGCTTTAGGGTCAGTGAAAACCTGGGAAGCTTTGTGTTTCTGAGTACACCTCTGTGGATATGAGAGTCTTGGTGGGATCAGAAATTCAGAGGAAACACTACACCACCAGTGTGGATTTCTCCCCAGCTCCCCAGATGCCCTGGAGAACCGACTGGAGCCACCCTCTCTCAGCCCTCAGTACTAAGGCAGTTTCAGCAAGCATGGCAGTCTGGCTCAGCGGTATCTCCAAGTCTCCGCCCACATGACCCCCAATTCCAGAGGCCTCTCCAGGGCTGGTGCCACCCCTCACCTAGTTCTGACCTCCCATCTTTGGGGTAGGATGGTTCCCCCAGCAGGCCTCTCCAGCTTGATGAGCCCCATCCATGGTTTCCAGGTGGTTCCTCCTACCTCCCCGATCTTTAGCTCCCCTCCATAATGCCTCTGTCCATTGTCCCTCAGGAGTCAGAGAAGCTGGAAAGTGTGAATGCCGAGCTGAAGGCCCAGATTGAGGAGCTGAAAAATGAGAAACAGCACTTGATATACATGCTCAACCTGCACCGGCCCACGTGCATCGTCCGGGCTCAGAATGGGCGGACTCCGGAAGATGAGAGGAACCTCTTTATCCAGCAGATCAAAGAAGGAACATTGCAGAGCTAAGCGGTGGCGGGGGGACAACTGGGGAGTCCTTATTGAATCCTCCTTTTCCACCCTAAACCCTGAAGCCATTGGAACGCTGGCTTCCTGTGCACTCTGAGAACCTCAGCAGCCCAGAGCCGTGGGGGCAGGAAGGTCAGCGGTGCCTACTGCCTTGTCCCATTCTGCCCCGGAGTGAACTGCGGCACAGAGCAAGAGCATCCCTTGTCTCACTAACTCCAGGATTTAGGCCTTACCATCCTGGCCATTCTCAGATGATCTAGCTGGCCCCTGGCTGGGGTCCCATGCAAAGCAGGATGCCCACTAATGGGATTCATGCAGAAGTGTCTGCCTCAGTAGGTGGGGTGGGACCACGTCCCCCACTGCAGCTGACACCATCTTTCCTAGGGAATATGGAGCGGGAATGCTCATTATCGAGGTTGTCCAATGGCCAGGGTGTGCTTCTAGAAAATACGCTGCTACGCCCCAGAATGACTGCGCTCTCTTCAGAGCCAGGCTTTGTGCTGGTTGGATGTTTGTCTTGCACAACACTGTCAGGACTTTCCCGGGAGTTTCATCAGAACTGATTTCTGAGACTTTGGGAGTCTGCCATCATGGACAGTATCCCTCAAAAGCATTCAGGTGGCCACGTAAGCTTCCCTGGCCCAGAGGGGTGAAAGTGGCCTGATGGCCAGCTGTGCCACTTTGTGTTGACAGAGGACGCCTCCTTTCCCTGTACCCACTGCTGAGGAAGAACCTGGGCACGACAGCAGGTCCTTGGCTGCAAACTGTTACAGTCATAGAAAGAAGGCACAAAGAAAGTCCAACTTCCAAAGGGTAGGACTCTTCCTTCCCACTCAGTGACAGCAGGAGTGAGTTCTAGACTAGACGAGGCAGAGATACTCCATTTCCTTTCCTCATGGCCAGAAACCACAGCCCGTGGAGAAGCGTGTTTGAAGCCAAGCGCAGGACCAGGCTTCTTTCTGCACTGTAGGATGATAATGGCATTGTTTTTGTTTTTGAGATACGGCCCAGAGCATTTCAGCTGGGAGGCCCCTCCCTCTGGCTACCAGAACTCTGGCTACTGTTAAAATTCTGACGTTTCTGTGAAATCCTCAGAGTATTTAATCTTACTCAATTGTATCATTACAATTTTCTGTGAGAGAAAGTATTATTTATCCCAGTATTCCTAGCCTGTCAACATAATAAATATCAGAATAAGACATGGTAAACCTAAGTGTTGTGCTGGTTTCTACTAAGTCTTTTGAAAATAGTGACTCTGCCTCTCTGTTATGGGGTGATCAGCACTGAGTGTTTGGGGATGGCTTCCTTTGTTCATGGGGAGAACACTGGGTAGGGCAGTGGGGTTTTGTTTGTTTGTTTTTTAATATGTATGGTTGTTTGCCTGCACATGTGTCTGTGTACCACATGCATACAGTGCCTGAGGAGACCGGAAGAAGGCGTTGGATTCCCCTGGAACTGGAGTTGCAGAGGATCCTGAGCCACCTTGTGGGTGCTGGGAATGGAACCCAGATCCTTTCCGAGAGCACTGACTACTGCTGACTGCTGATCCATCTCTCCAGCTCAACTTACTTTTAAGTGTGTGTGTGCATGTATGTTTGTGTAGGGGTGTGTTTATGAGTGCAGTTGCCCATAGACACCTGGCCCAGGCTGATGGCTTCTAACCCTGAGCCTCAGTCTGCTCCTTGATGCTCAGTTTCTGTCAATAAACCCTGAAACGCCACCACACGTGTCCTTCACACCACTGTTTGGCACTCAGATAGTTTCTTTGTTTTGGAGAGAATCTCCTTCCTATGTACCCCTAGGTGGCCTGGAACTCCCAGAGTGCTGCCTCTGCCTCCAGAATGCTGGGTTTAAAGGCCTGCTCCATCATGCCTGGCTTAGGATAGATTTTTTTTTTTTTATGGAAAATTCAAATAGCTAAATATTTTAGTCATCAGTTTCTCTGAACATATAAATATGCCTAAAACACACGTTTTCAGCTTGAGCCTTTTACAGATTACATGTAGTTTCAAAGCGGGTGGCACATGCGTCGGGGAGTCGGGGGAGTCGATCTCTCCTCCCACCGTGGGTCCTGGGAACTGAGCTCACTTGCCGAGCCGTCTCTCTGGCTCAGCTTGAGGCTCATGAGCTTGCCTCTGCCACAATGGTGCACGTCGGTGGGTCATCCAGTAACATCACACAGAGCACAGTGTGCGCAAGCAGTAATTTTATCTTAGTAAAGGCCAGAGCCGCCATGAAAGATTACCACCACCCACATTTAATGAGGTATCACAGAAGGATCAAGACCAGTATCCAGGTTATCCAATAAAATGCCACCGTAGCTCAGCTACTTCAAGTCTACCTGTCCCTTGAATTCCCATAGACTTTGAATCTTTTTGGGTGGGCTGGAGAAAGAAGTACCATATACAGTTTTCCATGTGAAACCTTTTCATTTCGGCATCCACTTGGAGGCCTGTCCTCTTGAGGGCAGCCGGAGGATGGGACAAAGGGGGATGTGACAGTGACAGGTCACAAAGGGAGAGGGGATAAATATGGCTGTGTAGGGCTTTGGGCCCAGTGGTCACTTCTCCCACTGGGGCTGCAGTTTGTAGACATTCAGGGGGCTTTCAAAAAAAATCACCACTGGAGGTTGGAGGGTTTTTAGACCCAGAAGAAAACCTCCCTGGAGTCTACCCTGCATCTCTACACCTTTGGAGAGATTGGGCTTGGGGTCCAGGCACCCAACAGCACCCCTTGTCAGTCATCTGTGCTCCCACCCCCAGCCCAGGCCTCTGGGAGGCTCTGAGGCAAACTGGGGGCCTGTGGGGTGGGGTTGAGAGACCTGCTGAACGTGCCACCTCAGTGACCCAGGGCCTCTGCTGCTCCCTCGTCTGCGGAGACCAAGGAAGACGCAGGAACCCACCTTGCCGGCGCACCTTTCTTGACACAACATGACCTCGAACACTGAGTCTCTGTTACCATATTACACAGCCCAGAGTGGCTCCGGCGTCGGCATGTTCAACACCACCATGGGGAAGCTGCAACGGCAACTGTACAAAGGAGAGTATGATATTTTCAAGTACGCACCAATATTCGAGAGTGACTTCATCCAGATCACCAAACGGGGAGAAGTGATTGACGTGCACAACCGTGTCCGAATGGTGACCGTAGGCATCGCGTGCACCAGCCCCATCCTCCCGCTCCCTGATGTCATGTTACTGGCCCGACCAGCCCCGGGCTATGAAGACTTTCCTGGACGTGGCCAGACCACCAAGAGCAAAAACCGCAAGTCTGCAAAGACCTTAGAGCTCACCAGGCTCCTTCCTTTGAAGTTCGTAAGGATCTCTGTTCACAACCACGAGAAACAACAGCTGCGCCTCAAGTTCGCTACTGGCCGTTCCTGCTACCTGCAGCTGTGTCCTCCTCTCGAGGGCCGGGATGACCTCTTCACCTACTGGGAAAAGTTGATCTACCTCCTGAGACCACCTGTGGACAGCAACAGCAGCACCTACGCCATCCCGGCAGAGGACATAGTGTGCATGCCTCTGCTGGATGAAGAAGACAAGTCGAATCCGACAGTGGCCGATCCCCAAGGAAAAGGAGAACCAGACCAGGTCAGCATCAGAAGCCTCCCCATGGTCACAGACATTACTGGGATCAGCTCGGATGCTTTTGCCGGTGGTGAGGGAACCCATCATGACTCCCCAAAACCCACGGCCGTGCCCGGTGTATCCACATCCAAAACAAAATCAAAAGACCTTGCCAAAGAGTCATCGACAGGGGTGACAGCAGTCGCGGTGGGTGACCTAGCGGGTGCTTTGAGCTTGGTAGCAACCAGGCCCGTAGGCTCTGGACAGATCAATGCAGCCATAGCAGGGGGCGGGTCCATGGGTTCAAGAGGAAGCAAAAGCCGTTTGTCCATTGCAAGTGCTGGCAAGATGTCACCGAAAGGCATGAAGGTTGCCTTGGCAGGGGCGACCAGCAAGTCCCTGGAGTATATTTCCAGTGCATCCCCCAGCCTCTCCCGAAAAGAAAGCTTGACTATGGCAATTGCAAGAATAGAACCTACTAGCAAGTCTGATGGAGAAACAGCCACGGATCCAATAACGTTGCCGAGTGAAAGACGCACGACTGGACAGACTAGACAGCAGAAAGCCCCCGAGGCCAACACCGAAGTCAGCAAGGAGAGGAGTGAGAGGAGGGAGCGGAGAGCAAAGGACAGAGCTGGCAGCCGGGGTTCCCATCACTCCAGGACAGGGGAAGGTCGCCACAAGACCGCTGGGGACAAGGCGGTCCGGAAATCATCCAGCCACAGATCGACTCTGGACGAGAAGAAGGAAAAAGGCAACCCCAGGGGAAGCAAGCGTAACAGGTCACACAAGGGGGTCAGCCATATCCCCATCATGAAGGAGTCCCGGAGCTCCCACAAATCAGGCAGGACCCTCTCCTCCACCAGCTCGGCCACTACAAGTAAGAGGCCTGGCAGAATTGGCTTGTTTCTGAGGAACATCAAAGCCAACCTGGCTGCCAAAGGCCTGGCATCACAGCGTGGCCAAGACGTGGACATCGTGTCCAAGATGGAGACAACCAATGTGGAGGCCGTCATAGAGACTGAGAGTGGCCGGGGCCTGGACATCATTGGTTCTGTGACATCTGAGGTCATGGAGACAGTGACCTTCTAGGCTTCTTAAAGTACAACTGAGAAGCCCCAAACTGCAAAGGGCCCAGGGCCCAGGGTGAGTCCCTCGAGTCCATGCCAGCGTTCTCACCGCAGTTGAAATAAAGAACCATCCTACCTGAGAAGGGCTGTCTGCATCTCCGTACCTACACCGGGAGTTCAGGAGTGACGTCACAGTGAGTTCTGTGACGTCATCATAGACTCCTGGCTGCACCTGGAGGAGGATTCCCTCTCCTTGAAGTGGGTGCCCCACAGCTAAGGCTGTGTACTCCTTGTCTAATGATAAGAGTCCCGGATCTAGTCAGGGATGGGAGAGAGCATCAGCATTGGTTATTAAGACTGTCTGGACTCAGCAATTCTGCACATATCTGTCTACCCGAGAGTAACGCCCGGCTACGCTCAGGTGTTTCTGTCAGGTGTTTCAAGAGATAGCTATGAGAATATTCCTAGCAAAATGATTTAATGTCCAAACACTGGAAACAGACCAAATAACAAAGTGAGAATTTATACGATGTATTAGGTGGGGTATTCAAGTAATACAACATAGGTAAATTTTACCCATAGTGTGGAAAAGAAGCAAATCAGAGAATAGGGTATCATTGCATTTATAGGATAGTTCAAAAACAAGATGAGAAGCTGAAGGAAAAGCAGACGTGTAAACAAGACGGACTCAAGACCTTCAGGGGTGTTGAGTGGTGTGTGTGTGTGTGTGTGTGTGTGTGTGTGTGTGTGTGTGTGTGTGTACATGCCATAGTCAGCATGTGGTGGTCAGAGCACAATTGCTTTTCTCCTTCCACCATGTGGGTCCTGGGGAATCAAACCCAGGCCATCAAACTTGGTGGCGAGGATCTTTCCTGGCTGTATTTAAGGAGTAAGTTGGAGATTGTACAATTTTAGTGTCTCAAATGTCTGCATTGTAATAATATTTCCTGAAACGTATCTTGAATCTTTTTCCTTATGTAGCAATCTTAAGATTCAAGAAGCTATGACTAGTTATTAGAAAAAGAAGGCTGAGGGAGATGGTTACATCATCATCCAGCTGGACCTTTGCAGGACAGGGTCACCTCAGCCCACTTCCTTATGCAGAGCCCTATTTGAGGAACAAGAGAGAGTAGCTTCAGACTGGGCTGACCACCAGACCCTGACAGGAAGCCCTGGAGGGATGGGCACTGTTTGTTGATTAAGAGGAGGAAAAGGGGATTGTGGGATCCGGGAAGACTAGGTGTAGCTGGAACTGTGAGCTGGGTTTTGAACTACAGTAGACTCCTAGCTGCTAGCCGACCTTATCTAAGAAGGGCCCAGACCACCCTTTAGGCTGCCCCTGCCCGCTCTGTAGCTATAAACCTCCCGCCTGGGATTCCAGACCTTGCTCCCCATCTCCCCAGCCACTAATTAAACTCTTGAAAGGCTAAGCAGAATTATTTTCTCCATATCCAATCTTCTAAACTTTCTACAACTCCAAGAAACAAATTCTCAAAGCTCATGTCGGGAAGGCTGTGGGCCGCCAGGGTCAAATCCTCAAAGCTGACTTTGAGTGGAAAGAGCGGCGGGCAAGGGGGCTGAGGGGTTGCTGCTGAGAAAGGAAGCTGGCTTAAGACCTGCCCACACCAACCATTTCCTGCCGCCAAACAAGGCTCTTGTCCCCAGCGAGAGGGACGACTGGAGTGAGTCAAGTTATTCTTAAGAAAGGAGGGGGCGTGCAGATGAGAAAGGACCATGGCTGTGAGGAAAACAACCTCAGAATCATTAACCCAGAGCTCCAAGGAGGGCTTCCCCCTCCTGCTGGAGCCAAATTAATGGTTTACTCCCAGCCAGCTTGTCCTTCAACAGAAGGGTGTGGAATTTACAAAGATCATACCACATCTCTTTAATTTGAGGATTTCTACCCAGGTGAGTTTGAGTCTGTCAGATAAATAAATAAATAAATAAATAAAACCCTCACTACAAACATTCACATAGCACCCAGCTGAAATGCTCCCTAGCGTTCATCCTCTCTTCCATCCTCACAGTCCTCCACCTGGCAGCTCAGCAAACGGCGTTGAGAACATCATTTTAGAGGACTCATTCTAGGTGCCGAGGGGCATTGCAGAGTGATGCCCTTCAGACCCTGGAAGCATCCGTTTGTAGGAGGGTTCCTGAAGCTGGTGTGGATCTGGGACTCACAGGGAAGGAGAGGAAGCAGGAAGGCCTGTGAAGTAAGGCAGGCCTGAAACCTCACGGTGCTGAGGTTGGAGGGCCAGGGGAGAGCTAGGCGTCGGTGACCTGGGGAGCTGTGTGAACGTGCAGGCCTTTGGGAATCATCTGAAGGGAAGTGCCTGACCCAAGCAGGATCCCTGTGGCTCCAGGGTAGAGAGTTGAGCAGCAGGGGACTCTCTGGAGGCCCAGGATCCTTTAGGATGTCTGGCTAGAGATGAAGAGCCCTCGACCTAGGCAGCCATGGAAAGAGAGGGGCAGAGTCGGGAGACATAGAAGAGATGGAAAAGGAGAGCTGTCTGCCTGTCTCAGTCAGGAGGGCATGGTTTGGAACTGCACTCCAGTTGCCTAAGAGTTTCATTTCAGCGGAATGAAAAACTGAGTATGTTCCCTCCCTTGGGGGCCTGTTGGTCTGTGGAAAGGGCCGCAAGAAGGCAAGAAGTGTTAGTGTATAAAACAGCTTAGAGGTCAAAAACAAAAACCCATGCAAGACGTTAAGAGAAGTGTGGAGGGAGGGGCTGGGCTTTGGAATCTACATTCCTCAGAGAGACCAGTGAGGAGGGAACAGGAGTCGGTGAGAAGCTCCGTCAGCCTCCAAGGGTGTGAAGCTGCTCACTAGAGCCCCCTGTGGCCTTATGCTGTTACTGCCCCTCGGTATTTGACCTCGGGGAGCTAGGGTGGTTGCTTCTTAGTCTCAGTCCTTTCCCTTTGTCCCTCCACAGATTGCCTAATGCTGATTCCCTGATGATCAGCCTGTCCATCAGGGGCACCCCCTCTGCAGCAGGGAGCCCCAGAAGTGACAGCAGGGAAGCTGGGAAGAGGGTGTCTTGTCCAGGCAGCGGCAGGGCTCTTGCCCCGTGATGGGAGTAGCTGGAGCACAGCCATTGCCCCGAAGAGATGGGCAGAGAATAGGTGGTGTGGGGTTAGTGTCATGTTCCCTCTGCAGCCTGGAAGTCATTTGAGAAGGTGTTGTTGAACGGGTGTGGGTTCACGGGGTCCGTGGGAAGAAGACACACGGAGGATTTTAGCCTTTCCGGCTGCAGGCAGACTGAGACACCTTCCATTTTATTGTTCTCCAATTTACACTTTTAGCAAGTTGATTTCCATACCCCCAAAGAGGCAATGCCAAATGCAAATTCTCCATTAGGGAGTATTACAGTGTGCTGGATTTTTCCCAACCAAGTTTTGCATAGGCTTTGTACCCTTGGGAAACTCTCAGGCAAGATTCACATAGAGGGCAACAGGAAAAACAAAAAGTAACCGAGGAACAAATGTGGGTTAAGGCTAGATGCTAAGTCTCTGGAGCAAAGCAGGTGTAGCTCAGTGGGAATTCTGCCCACAAGAACTGGTAATGAACACCAGTTATAAGCAAGATGGGAACCATGAAGATGGCCAAACACACACACACACACACACACACACACACACAGACATACAGATAAACACAGACACACAGATACACAAAGACATACAGATACACACACATGCACACACACAGACATACAGATACATACACAGACACACAAATACACATACATACAGACATACAAATACACAAAGACATACAGATACACACACAGACATATAGATACACACAGACACACAGATACACACAGATATACAGATACACACACAGACACATAGATACACACACAGACACACAGATACACACATAGACACACAGATATACATACAGACACAGATACACAACACAGATATACACACAGACGCAGATACACACACAGACACAGATTCAGACACATAGATACACATACACACAGATACACACACAGACACACAGATACACATACAGACACACAGATACACACACAGACACAGATACACACACAGACACAGATACACACACAGACACAGATACACGCACAGACACAGATACACACACAGACACACAAATACACACACACACACCAGCACAAACCAAGGTGGGATGAGGGTGTGGCTCACTGATTAGAGCACTTGTCTGGCATGTGCGAGGCCATCCAAAGCATGTTGGCGGCTGTTGTCAGTGCAGGTTAGACGGAAGCTTTGGTGTGAAGGGGAAGGCTAGGAGAGAAGGAGGAGCGTTCTCTGCAGAGGCCGTGGTGTGACAAACAGAAGGACTTGAGAGACTCCAGTAGATGACAGCTGTGGTTGCATGTCAGGGCACAGGGTATAATGTGCTCGGTGTGAGCCGTGCAGGGAGATGAGATTCATTGGAAGCAAGGTAAGGCTACACCCTAGGAGAGAGCCCAGAATACACACACCTGGAACCCCGGTATCTTCATGACCACAAATATGAGCTGTGACCCAGGAGTGAGGGGTGTGCACAGCTGGATTCTCCAGGATCAGAAGGGCACAGGAAGCCCAGGCTCTTTCCTCTGCCAGTTTAGAGCGTTTGCTATGTACTGTGGAGGTACATGTCTCCCACACATGCTTCTCCACAGGCACACCAAGGTGATGGTGCTCCTCATCTTGAGGGAACCTAAAGGGCAAGGTCTGTCAGTGACGGCTGCACGAGTCTGTGCCCGGTGTACCATTTCAGGGCTGCAGCATGCTCTACAGAGCCACCTCTGTGGACATGCAGACGTACAGACGTATGATGCTGACCACGTCACCCCATTCTTTCTCCTACTGACACCACAGTCCCAGAACCTGTGGTTAACAATGGTTCAGGAGAAACCCAAGGAAACAGCTCCTGAGCACTGGGGTCACAGGCATGTGCCACCTTGGTGAGTGTGTGCTGTGTTGGGTCAAACCCAGGGCTTTGTGCATGATAGTCAACTGAGCCATATACTCAGCCTCATGAAACTAAGTGTGTGTGCGTGCGTGAGTGCGTGCGTGCGTGCATGCGTGCATGCATGCCTGTCTGAGTTTATGTGCATCACATGCATGCAGGTGACTATGGAAGTTACATCAGGTGCCCTGGAATTAGAGTTGGAAGTTGGTTGTGAGCTGCCCAACATGGATCCTGAGATCTGAACTGGGGTCACACCTGGCATAGCTTACATACACAATGCCATGACCTACAGAAGAGGGTAGTTTTGATGTAACTCCTCAGTGAGCAAAATTAAAAGTTGGCTTTCAGGGATGAAGAGGTGGCTCAGGGTTTAAGAGCACTGGCTGCTCTTTCAGAGGACCTAGCTTTGATTCCCTGCGCCCACATAACCATCTGTCATCCCAGTTCCAGAGCATCCAATGCCCTCTGTAGGAAATGTATGAACACTCAGGCAAAACACCCATACACAAAAAATAAAATAAAAATAAAACAATTTTCTTTTAGAAGAGTTGGCTTCCATCTGGATGTAACGGCTTATGTTTGTGCTTCTAGTACTGAAGCAGATGGATCGCTGCAAGTTCGGGGTCAGCTGGGTGACAAGTTTTGAATCCCCAGGTCCTGGGTTCCTCCACCATTGGTGCAATAAGCCACATCAAACCGAATTAATAGACCCAGATTTAATAAACAGGGCGATGCAGAGCAGAGCTCTTCGGGGTGGCCCTCAGGAAGGCGGGAGACCGGAAATAGGGCACACGTGGCAGATCTGTGGGCGGGTCTTAAATAGCTGGTAGGCGTGGTCCCGGGCATCTGGGGTCGGGGAGCCCTGATGGCGGGCTTCCGGGAATGGGGCAGGGTCTGGGGAGAGAGAGGTGGATGGGGCTTCCACCAGAACACTGGGTGTAAAGTAAGTTCCAAATCTGCCAGGATTACATGAAACCCTGACTTAAAAATATAACAGAAAAAAAAAAATGACTTCCACATTAATTTTGAAATCTCATGTACTTTTGTTTTTGAGGCAGGGTTTCTCTGTGTAGCCTTGGCTGACCTGGAACTTGCTATGTAGACAGGACTTCCCTTGAGCTGCTGCGATTAAAGACATGCACTGACATGTGTGCCAATGTCATGTATAACTAAAGGTTGTTCTTGTTACTAATTGAGAGAAGGGGGCTTTTAAAAAGAATAAAACCTCTATCACACTTCCAGTATCTTTTGTTTTATGAAACAAAAATGCAAACAAACAAAAAAACCTACTCCCAAATTTTGTGACTTAAAACAACAATTATTATCTGTGTGTGCTGGTTTCTTCTACATCAGGAATTGGGGCGGGGCACAGCTGCCCCTTCAGACAAGCAGCAGGAATAACAGCCACTAACAGCAGCGCTCCCTCGGCCTGCCCTGCTCTAAGGACTCTGTGGAGAACACTGTTTATGTCCTGCTCCACAGCCCTGCCAAGTAGGCAGTAGCATTCCCATTTTACAGATGAGAAGATGGATGTTCTGCAAAGTTAGAGCCTACCCAGAGACACCTGTGGTGGAGCCAGGATTAAATGCCAACGGGGCGGACACAGGAGCCCACACTCCGGCTCCCACCATGAGCTGAGTATGTGGAGAGACTTCCTCTCCAGAGATCCGACAGCACCACAATGCTTGCCTACAGTCAGCAGGCAAGAAATACCGTATCTGAAGAGTCCAGGATAGCTTTGCTCACATCCAGGGCCTTGAGGGGAATAGCTAGAAGGGGACTCGGCTAGGATTATTAACAGGAAGGCTTGTGTGTGGCCTCTCCTGACAAGCTGGTCTCTGATGGTTAATTTGGCTTCCTTGGGAACATGTTTCAAGGCCACTGAGAAGCTGTTTGTGTGTGTGACTGTTTCTTCTGAAACACTCTGTCCTGGAGAAAGGCTCACTGAGGCTTAGGACGCTGGGCCAGTGAGATGGCTCAGGAGAGAAAGCCACTTTCTGCCAAGCCTGAGGACCTGAGTTCAATCCCCAGAACCCACCTGGTGGGAGGAGAGAACTGACTTTCATAGGCTGTCCCTCTGACCTCCACAGGTGCTGGGAAAAGGAAAGAAAGAAGGGAGGAAGGGAGAGAGGAAGAAAGGAAGGAAGGAAGGAAGGAAGGAAGGAAGGAAGGAAGGAAGGAAGGAAGGAAGGAAGGAAGGAAGGAAAATCTCAGGAAGTAAATAAAACTCATAGGCTCTGGAAGTAAACCTCTCAAGTACCTGAAGAACCTCACTGTCCGTATGGCCCTAGCCAGGGTTATTGATGCAGAAACACGAGTTGGGAAGTGGAGACTCTCAGACCACAGCAGCTGCCTGCAGCTTGTGCAGGGCAGGGAGCTCCAGCCGCTGTGGTGAGTCCTCGGGGCTGTGGCCCGTGCTGCGGTGGGCCCGTCCTCGGGGCTGTCGGTTTACCTGTAAGTCACTCCAATAAAGTCACTTGTTCACTTAGCTGGGCTTGGGTGAACTAATTTCTTTGGTCTGTTGTCAGTCCCCTATCTGGAGTGAGTCAATGTCTGTGCACATCTCCGCAGAAAGAGTTCCCAACACTGGCCCTCCTTCAGTCACCTGGAACAGTGCCCACTACATTTTATTGACTGTGCTGTTCATAAGTCCGTGAAAGCACCACATGGAGAGCCTGGCTTCTCCACAGATGTGACCGGCACTCTGACTTGCAGGGAGAGAGATGGACTCTGCTCCTCTTTGTAGAGAAATGGACAGGTCACACGGGAAGAGAGCACCCTGGATGATTATATGATTGCCACTCCAGAAAAACACCTTTTGCTTCATTCCGGGTACGAATCCTCTCGCTGACTCGGTAACTCTGGCCTGGATGAACCTGATCGCCCCTGAGGTAATTATAAGAGTCGTCTTGAACTTCCCCTCCCTTTTACTCATTCATCCTTTTATTTTTCTTACTTTTCCCCCTACCTCTGCACACTCCCCCACCCCATCTCCATCCACCCCCTTCCATATCTTCAAACTTTGGTTCTTAGGAAGTTGAGAGATTAACAGGATGCCAAGACCACAGTGCATCGGTCCTGGAAGGGTCTTGACTAAGCCCAGCTGTGCTTCTCACAGGTGGGAGCTGTAGAGAGGGACTTCCCGAGGCCCTTCTTTAGTCAGCATTGGCGTTCTGGCAAGCACAGAGAAGCGCAGTGATAGTGGATCTCCAAGGAAGTCCACAACTTCCTTTCCACCTTGACTGCCTGGAACCAAAGCCACTGGCTTCCGCTTTTCATCCGCTACCTCACCACGATAGGATCCTTAGATTCTTGGAACCTGTCCCAGCCCCAGGCTCCAGAGACAGTGGAGGGTGGTGGGTGGAGCAAGCGAGGAACAGTTCAAACACCTGGTTCAGCTACCTCACTCCTGATCCTTCAGTCCAAGGACTTGGAGCTTTAACATCCACTAACAGCCCATAAACCAGTCTTGGAACCTTCAGGTATCCTGGGATGGTGCACTTGGTTGATGGAGTCTGGTTAAGGGTAAATCTAGGACGATATAGTTGACAAGGCCTGATTGTATGGTTGGGCCCAAGACAGCACCTGTCAGGATAAAGTCCTGTTTCCTGTGATAACACTTTGTTTTTGGTTTTGGGTTTTTTTTTCTTTTTCTTTTTTCTTTTCTTTTCCTTTTCTTTCTTTCTTTCTTTCTTTTTTTTTTTTCTTTTTTTTTTTTTTTTTTTTTTTGGTTTTTTGAGACAGGGTTTCTCTGTGTAGTTTTGGTGCCTGTCCTGGATCTTGCTCTGTAGACCAGGCTGGCCTTGAACTCATAGATATCTGCCAGGCTCTGCCTCCTGAGTGCTGGGATTAAAGGCATGCACCACTGCAGCCAGGCATGTGATAACATTTTGAAACAGGAGGAAGCTAGAGACTTCAATGGGAATCCCAAACTGAGTCACCTGATGTCTCAGAGCATTGAGCAGTTGGATCTTTTTAGACAGAGTTTCTCTGTGTAACCCAGGCTATCCTGGAATTTGCTCTATAGACTAGGCTGGACTCGAACTCAGAGATCTGCCTGCCTCTGCCTCCCAAGTGTTGGGACTAAAGGAGTGTGCTACCACATCTGGCCACTTACTTATTTCTGAGATGAGTGTTGTTATGTAGACCTGGCAGTTCTGGAACTCACGGAGAGCCACTTGCCTGTGCCTATGGAATCTGGGTTAAAGGTACAGGCCACCACACCCAGCTCAAGCAGTTGCATCTTAAGGGAAAGAGCCAGGGTGTGATGGACGCAGGGTTAGAGCACTGGGTGGATGTCTGAGAAGTTAAGTAGTGGAGAAGGACCTGCTAAGAAACTTCTCAGCATTTTTCTCACCTCCCTGGATACCGCTCTGCAACTCAGAAATAAACAGCCAGACAGGAGTAAGCTGCACAGAGGGGCAGCAGCCATTGGTTAACTGGTGTATTCATTACTTTTCTGTTGCTGTGATAAAAAGAAAAAAAAAAAGCATGAGCAAATCTGACTTTTATAGTCTACTTTGGCTTACAGTTCCAGTGAACACAAAGAAAGCTCACTATTAGTCATGCTGCTTTCTCCCGGCGACAGGAAGATAACTAACACAGAAGTTGGTACAGAGAGTCAATGCTCTTCACTTGGTACTGACTTTGGAGGCACAAAAACACAAGAGTTGAGAGGGCCATGGACTGTGGTTTCAGAGAGCCACCGAGGCCAGCAAATGTGGCAGGGAAGTCTCTGCATGAGGCCCCAAGAGGGCAGGAGGCCCTGAGAAGCCTTTGCATGAATGAAATGGTGATGGTGCATGTTAGATTGTATTGGAGACCTCAAGATGTTGGGGATGCCAGAGTCATGAGAAATCTGCCTAGAAGAGCTGCACAAAGGGAGAGAGAGAGAGAGAGAGAGAGAGAGAGAGAGAGAGAGAGAGACAGAGACAGAGAGAGAGAGAGAGAGAGAGAGAGAGAGATCATAGGCAGCAGTGCAATACCGGGATGGCAGAGTCAGCTAAACTTTGACGTGGGCATGGAGCTAAGGGATTTGGTATTTTCCCTGCCGGGTTTCAGCTTTGATCCAGTATTTCCTCATTATTCCCCAGTTCCTCCCTTTGGAATGTCAGTGTATATTCTGTGCTATTGTATTTTGGAAGTATGTAATTTGCTTTTTGATTTTGGAAGGAGGGGGTCACAATTAGAGATTGTATTGACTCTCAAAAGAGACTTTGGATTTTTACACTATCTTGAAAATGTTTACAACTATGGGGATTTTGGGAGGTAGACTAAATGCATTTTGTATTATGATGTGGCTATGAGCATATGGAGACCAGGAAGTGAAGTGTGGCTTGAATGAGAACTGTCCCGCATTATCTCAGACAGTTGAAAACTTGTTTCCCCTCACCTAGAACAATCTGTTATTTCACCTTGTACTAAAATATCCTGCTGTCTTATTTTTCCTTTACATTCTCTGTCTTAAGAAGTTTCTCTCCAAGATGGAAGGTTTTAACCTCAGAGAAAATTGCTACACAACTGTTGTGTTACATTTGTTTATGCTGTGGAACATTTGTTTAATGATGCAAAGATGTTGCATTCTTTTATGTTACATTTGTTTAACTCTGTGAAGCTGTGTTACTGTGCCTGTCTTAAATACCTGATTGGTCTAATAAAGAACTGAAATGCCAATAGTGAGGCCGGAGAAAGGATAGGTGTGGCTGGCAGGCAGAGAGAATAAATAGAAGGAGAACTCTGGGAGGAAGAGAGAAGAGCAAAAGTACGAGAGGAGGGTGCTAGGGGCAAGCCACTGAGCCACACAGCCAGTCACAGGGTAAGAGTGAGAGTAAGATATACAGAAGTAAGAAAATGAAAAAGCCCAGAGGCAAAAGATAGATGGGATAATTTAAAGTTAAGGAAAGCTGGCAAGAAACAAGCCAAGCTAAGGCCAGGCATTTATAATTAAGAATAAGCCTTTGCATATGATTTATTTGGGAGCTAGGTGGCAGGCTCCCCAAAAGAGCAAAAACAACCAACAACACACAACATGGAGTCTACCATGGCCTTGAACTTGCTTTGTGTCCAACAATACCCTTGAACTTCTGATCCTTCTGCCTCTACCTCCCCACTTTAGGAGGCCCTGTGAGTTGAACCCAGAGCTTTATGCATACTAGGCAAGCACTCTAGCAAGAACCATCTCCACCCTCCTGAGTGTCACTTTGAAAGACACCTTGGTCATTACTAGGACAGAGTCTAGGCCCCAGCAACAACCAAGCTAAATGGTCAAAAACAATTTAATGCCTGTTCAGCCAAAGAAAATAGGATTGAAAGATATCCATACACCGATATTAGGCTTCTTCATTGATGCAGTAAGTCAGATCAAGCTGAATTAAAAGTAAAAGACCAGGATTCACTCCATGAATCCTCCAGCTCCCAGAGATGAGGTGGGGGAAGGGAGCAGGAGAGAAATCACATCACTGGTCTAGAGGAGGGGCTTAAATACCCGTACACTTGGTCTTGAGCAGGTAGCTTCAGGGCACAGGAGAGGAGCCACTGCAGAACTGGACTTTGGGCAGTTTTTCTGAGAGGGCAGGTTTTGGAGAGAGAGGAGTGGGGCCAATCTGCAGGTTCCAGCCGAACAGGAATGGCTGTTGGGAAACCAGCAGACCAGACCCTCTCACTTTAATCTTGGACTCCCTAAATAATGTCACCTCCTCATTCTCAAGCAGCCATGCAGTGCTTGCCCACAGCTTGCCTCCATGTACCCAACTCTTGTTCCTTTGACGGTCTCCAGCATCGCTCATCTTCCGTTCCCCTCCCTGGGAGCTGTCTTATCTCCCTCCTTCCACGTTGGCCGCCACCCGTCCCCAGCTTCCCCTTTCTTGCACAGACTGTATTCCAATTCCTTTCCCTGTCCTTGCTCTCTCCCATCCTCTACTCAGATCTCCTGTCTCCCTACACTCCACAGCTAGCCCATCATGTGACTCTGATCCTCCTCCAAGGCTCCAGCGTCTCAGGATTGACACTTCAGATCTGAACAATGGAAGATCCTCCCTGGCTGCCTTCCCAGTGGGTCCAGGAAGAGGATCTGGAGGTCACTGATAATAAAATCACTCATGGCAAGTGAAGGCCATGGCCACCTTTATCTGCCACTTCTCCGAGGCACAAAAGCTGGAGCCCATTTACATTGATTCCCAGGTTTACTTGGACACAGAGGCCGAAACTGGGGGCATGCTAATTTATGCAAACTAGATTCAAATCAACGTGACTCTGGATTTACTGGAAACCAGTGGCTCCTCTGCCAGGAAGACTGAGAGAAATTTTGGAATCTACTTCCCAAGAGAAATATAAAAATAGAGCAGCTTTCAGCTAGGGGTGAGGGGCGTGGCTGGAAGTTATTGGAGGAAGGTGCAGAGTGTAGTTTCTGTGTTGGGCTCCGAGCCACCCAACAGCAGAGGAAGTAAAAGTACCAAGCCACCAAGCCTCCCTTCCTGCTTTCTCTCTTAGCTCTGAATTATGAGTCAACTCCCAGTCCTGTCAGGAATCATTCACTCCAGATAGCAGAATACCTCCACCCCACACAGAGTTACTGCCTCTGTGGAACCAGGAGCTGCTTTTCATTGAGATCCTACTTCCCATGACAACATTCAGGTACTCTGCTTCCCTGACATCTCCTACAGATATGTAGGATCCTTTTGTGTGGCTGGTCAAATGACCAGAATGTTCCAGAACCAGGCCAGAGGAACTAGGGGGTCTGGATGTTTCTAGAAGGAAGATCTTAGAGGGTAGCTCCAGAGTGGATCTACTCACTTATGAAAGGGTCAGGGACCTCATTTCCTGAAGCAGAGAGAAAGTAACTTTTAAGAAATGGTGAAATGACTCCAGAAGCCACAGCCTGTCCTTTCCACCCTAAATGGAGATGTATGGAATAACCCGTGCTGTGGTTTGGATCTTAAAGCCCACACCACACACACACACATGCTGGTGTGTTTGCACACGCATCCTGAGTGCAATCAAAGAGATGCTTTAAAGAGGAAAGAGAGAGGAAAAGTGGAGTGGAGAGGATGAGGGAACGAAGGGGAAGAGAACAGAGAGGGACCGTCCACCATGTTGTCCACAGCTACCCTGAGATGCTCTGAGATGCTGAGACTCTGTGAAACATGAAGGAATCCCATTAAACAATAAAAAAGGCACACCTGGAGTCTACTATAGGGACACTGAGGTGGGAGACTAGTCCCAGGACCTGAGGCCAGCCTGGCAGTACAATGAGAGAGAGAGAAAGAGGGGTGAGGGAGGGAGAGAGAGAGAGAAGGACTTGCTTTCCATTGATCACTGTCCTGGGAAAGGGGACAGTGTGCATATGGAACTCACTACATCATCTTCAGTCACACTTGGCAGGCTGAGGTAGAGTAATGAGTTCAAGGCCCATATAACATGACCTGTCTCAAAGTGTGTGTGTGTGTGTGTGTGTGTGTGTGTGTGTGTGTGTGTGTTGCATGTCTGCATGTGTACAAGTGCATGTTTGTATGGGTACAAGTGCATATGCAGGCCTAAGATTAATGTCATGAATCATCACTGATTGCTTTTTACTTTATCCAATAAGGCAAGGTCTCTCAATCAAACCCAGAGCTCACCAATATAGCATACTGAAGGAAGTCAGAACAGGCAGGATTCTGGAGGCAGGAACTGATGCAGAGGCCATGGAGGAGTGTTCTTTACTGGTTTGCTTCTCATGGTTTGCTCAACTTGCTTTCTTTTTTTTTCTTTTGATTTTTTTAAAAAGATTTATTTATTATGTATACAGTGTTCTGCCTACATGTATGCTTGCAGACCACAAGAAGGCACCAGATCTCATCATTATGGATGGTTGTGAGCCACCATGTGGTTGCTGAGAATTGAACCCAGGACCCCTGGAAGAATAGTCAGTGCTCTTAACCGCTGAGCCATCTCTCCAGCTCCTCAACTTGTTTTCTTATAGACTTCAAGACCACCAGCCTAGGGATGGCCCCATCCACAATTGCGTTAGATCCTCCCATATCAATCACTAATTAAGAAAATGCATTTCAGATTTTCATACAGGCAAATCTTATGGGGTCATTTTCTCAATTGAGAGTCCCTCTTTCCAAATAACTCTATCTTGTATCAAGGTGACATAAAAGCTAGCCAAAATACTTCCTTTTTTCTACATGACTGTAGCTGGAGTCAAGCTAACAAAAAATTAGTCAGCACAGATCCGCTGGACCTAGAGTTACAGTGGTTGTGAGCTGCCTGACATGGGTGCTGGGAACCACATTCAGGTCCTCTGGAAGAGCAACGAATGATCCCTCTTAACTGCTGAGCCATTTCCCCAGCACCATGGCCTTTTTAAACAGTAGGGTATCTTTAATGTATTCTTTGACAAGTTCATACATGTAAACAATACATCTTGATCATATGCAACTCCCCCCTCACTACCTCCCTGGATGCCCAACATCTCCGCTTTGCCCCTTTATATCCACTCCTTCCTTTTGTTGTCCAATTAGTGCTGCCTGTTACAATGTTGACTGTTCTTGTTGACTCGATTAAGTGCGGGTAGCTACAGCTGCTGTGAGGGTGCCATGGTCATGTCATGTTGTGGAATATTATTTTAAGAAGTGTTACATTTGTTTATGCTGCAGAATATTACTTTAACTGTGTAAAGGTGTGTTACATTTGTTTATGCTGCAGAATATTTAACTGTGTAAAGATGTGTTACTTTTGTTTATGCTGCATTTGTTTAATGATGTAAGGATGTGTTGCATTTGTTTCATCTTGCCTGCCTAAGGCACCTGATTGGTCTAATAAAGAGCTGAATGGCCAATAGCTAAGCAGAGAAGGGATAAGCAGGGCTGGCAGGCAGAGAATAAATAGGAGGAGATATCTAGGCTTGAGAGAAAAGAGGAATGAGAGGAGGAGGAGAGAACAAGGGAGTCACCTGGACCAGAAGCCAGCCAGACATAAGGAAGCAGTGAAAGTAAGATACAGAAAAAAGAAAGGTAATAAAGCCCCGAGACAAAAGATAGATAATGATAAACAGCTTAATTTAAGTTAAAAGAGCTAGCCAGAAACGCGCCTAAGCTAGGCTGAGCATTCAAAACTAGTAAGTCTCTGTGTCATGATTTGGGACTGGTTGGTGGTCCAAAAGGCCTGGCGCAGTGTCATGTCCTGAAGACATCATTTCCTCCCCTCCTCAGCTCTTACATTCTTCCCACCTCTCTTCCACCGTGCTCTCCCAGCCTTGGGGGAATGGGTTGATATAGCTACCCCATTTAAGAGCTGAACATTCATCAGAAACTTATTCTTAGCACTTGTGATGGCTGTTCTTGGTTGTCAAGTTGACTAGATCTGGAATGAACTATAATCCAGAAATGGAGGGCACACTTGTGATCCAGATCTAGGGGCTGGAAGACTCAGGCTTTTGATTCGGATCTTGAGTTGGAAGGCGCGACTTTAATCTGGACCACACCTTCTGCTGGAAGCCTGTATAGGGACAATGGAAGAAGGCAGGCTTTCTTCTCCGCCTGCTTGCCCGGGCCTTGCCAGCACATCCATTCCTTCACTGGCAACGGAGTCGACTCCTCTGGGATTCCAGGTGAGGTATCCAGCCTGATGTCCCTGCCATTAGGTAACATTTCACTCTTCTGGGCTCTTATAAGACTAAATAGTTATAATTATAGTATCCCTTAGTTATAATAGAAAGTAAATTAGATACAAAACTTTATATTCACCAAGATAGATAATTAAATATTTTCTCTAATTTTGTCAGAATGCAAATAGATTGGATATTGTTACTGTAATTCTTAATAACTTTTTTTTTTACTATATTAAAGTTAAAATATTCCTTTTTAATTAGACAAAAAAGGGGAAGTGCTGTGAGATGGTCTTTCTGTATGCTGTGAATATATATAACTAGTGGTTAATAAAGAAGCTGTTTGGGTCTATGGTGAGGCAGCTTAGAGGCAGGGGGAATCCAAGCAGAGAGACAGGAGAAGAAGGCAGAGTCAGGGAAACACTGAGAGCCGCTCGGGGAAGCAAGATGTAATACAACACAGATAAAGCCACGAGATACGTGGCGATACATAGATGAATAGAAATGGGTTAATTTAAGATGTAAGAGCTAGCTAGTTAGAAGCCTGCACCATAGACCAAACAGTTTGTAATTAATATAAGCCTCTGTGTGTTTACTTGGGACAGAAACTTCCGTCTGCAGAGTCTGGTGCCGGGCGGCTTATTGCCAGCATATTTAGACACAGTATAGTTTGGGGGAAATTTCCTGGTGTAATATAAACCTCACTGCACAAGGAGGCATAATCACATCAAAATTCAACTCAAAGTACGTGTCATTTCTTCCAGGAACATAGGTTCTAGAGATAGGCTACCTGCGTTAGCGTAAGAGCCTAAGGAAGGACCCGGCGTGGCCTCTGTCACACAGATAGCATAGAGGTCATTTGGGCTTTTAGGTATCTCTGGTCCTGGTTGTGGGAGTTTGGGGGAGCCCCTGGCTACAGATAATATAAGGGTCATTTAGATTACTAGCCACCTCCAGTCCTGGTTGTGGAAGCTTGGTATGGCCTGGCTCCACAGATATTGCAGATCACCAGGCTATTAATTACCTCCAATTCCCAGCTTTCTGGGTAAAAGAACAGGTTTTGTGTCTTTTCTGTTGAAAATACAATCCTGTGTGCTTAACATTCCTGGTTCCCCAGGAGCGCTGTGGATAACAAGGACAGTGTGTTCCCAACATGCCTCTAGAAGTTTAATGCTACTGTTGTATCGGGGGTCAGTCACATCTTGCTAGGCAAGGCAGTATTGTGTGGTGCAGGCTTGGCTGAGGGATGCCACTGATGTCTTTCCTCGACTAGTAGCTGGCACAGCACCTATCACGCCTGGTGCTGAAGCTCCTCTTGACTGTAGATGCAGCCAGCTGCCTCAAGCTCCTCCTGCTGTGACTCCCCCACCAGGATGGGCTGAAACTTGGCTCTGTGAGTCAGAATAAACCCTTAAGTTCTCTTTGTCATAGCAATAGGAAGAGAGACTAAGACACACCCATTGATGATGAACACAGAATCGATGCACTCAATGTCTGAGTACCCTAGGCACGCTGACTAACTCCCAACGCCGTAACCAACTACGTAGGGTAAGATTCGGTTTCTCACACTTTCACAGGTCTCAAGCCATCACAGTGGAGCAGGCATACCAGAGCAGAGTGGCTCACCTCACAGAGGCCACAAAAGCAGTGGCGTCAGAAGAACCAGGGCAAGGTACACTCCCCAGGGATGCTTCGCCACCGATTTCCTCTAACCAGGCACTTCCTTCCATAGCTCACCACCTTCCCATAGACTCCATCCTTATGATCTAGTCACTGGAGATGCTCTCAGATACACCTGGAAGGGTACTTTACTAATCTAGATGTCTCAGTCCAATCAAATTGGCCATCAAGATTAATCATGATGCCCATCGACTTCCTCGGCATCGCTCTGGACCACTGCTCCCAGGCTATGGCTTGAAATCCCAATCCTACCCTGTGGGCGCTGTCAAGCAGGTGCCGAGAAGACAATTCTCCTTTGCCTTGACTCCCATGTCTGTGGTCACCCCAGCACCACACACAGGTGTGAAAGGTCCTGACCGCCTTCCCCAAAGACCTGAGGGGAAAGGCCAACTGAGAACTGTCCGCCTTGCTCTTCAAGCTCCCTTTGAGGGTGCGTCCATTGTGGGCAGTGCTACCCATGTACCCAGGAGAGCAACAGCAGCTCTCCAAGTGCTCTTTGATGAGACCGGAAGACGTTTCCTGCAGTCCACCTCCCAGGACCCACACCCACCACCCTGAGGTTTTGAAGCCTCTCACCTCAGCACAGCCTCCTCGGGCAAGGCTTCTGCCCATGTCCTTTCGTTTGACTTACTTTTGTTTTTAAACGATACCCAGATTTTCTGGAAGCTGTAGGCAGCCAACCACAGTGGCAAATGAGATGCGCGCATGCCCACGTTCTCTGTGATGCTCACGAGACGCCATGGTAAAGCGACAGGGAGCATGGAGTCTCGGCCTTTGCTTTTGTCACATGGTAATTAATCACCATGGTTACAGAGAAATTCAACGACTGCCTCCCAGCCCTCTCGCTCCACAGGCTCTTTCCTTTAAAAAAAAAAATGGTTTTTAGAAGATTTTTATTTCATTTTATTTTATGTGCATTGGTGTTTTGCCATGGTTGTCGGATCCCCTGGAACTGGAGTTACCGACAGCTGTGAACTGCCATGTGGGTGCTGGGAATTGAACACCGGTCCTCTGGAAGAGCAACCAGTGCTCTTAACCTCTGAGCCATCTCTCTAGCCCTAAAAAAAATTATTAGATTTGTTCTTTCTTTAATTATTTTATTAAATTTAGATGTGGGTGGGGTGCATGTGGAGGTCTCTTCTCCCACCGTGTAGGTCACAGGGACTAAACATGGATCATCAGGATTATAAGCACCTTGACCTACTGGGCCATTCCTCAGGCCCCTTTTTTATTGTTTGCAGTACTGGGGATCGAATGCAATGCTTTGCCCATGCTGGATAGGCACCCTGCTACGGACCTGTGGCCTCAGCCCTTTACCTTTGAGACAAGGCTTCACTGAGTTACACTTTTGGTTCTCCTGCCTTAGCCTCTGGGTTGCTAGGGTGACAGGCTCATACCATCAGGTCCTGACTCAACACAGGCTTTCCAGGTCCTGCAGATGAGTCCAGCAGCTCGGCTTATCTGTCTACAGCAACCGACCACTGCTTCCTGTTGAAGGGGAATCGCCCATTATGTGAGGCATGAGTGGACGGCCCATTGCAGATTAACAAGGCCAAGTCCTGCTTCGTTCTGACCCAGCTCTGAGCCCTAGTCAGAGCAAGGAATGCGTTTGTGCCAGACTTCGATTCTGGAAGTACTGAGCAATGCCCAGAGGCACAAGCATTCCTCCAGATGCGGAAGCTAAGCCTGGCTACAAGGTGTTTACTGGACTTCCTGTCTCTCTCCTGCCATTTCCTCCAGTCTCACCCTGTTCCTTCCTTTCAGTACACTCCCCCCTGGTAATCGCCACACGTACTGGTTTTCTTGTTCTGAAAGCATTCTCTGCGGCCAGCTGGGACTGTTGGTGACCCACCTACCGGTAGTTCCCCTTCCTTCTCTTGCTAACAGAGCCCCAGTTTTTCACCTGTCGCACACTTTTCCCTGTGCATGCTGACTGGTGAGTCCCATCCCTCCGTCTCATAATTGTTCCAAGGTTGGTGTTGTGACTTAGCTGTGGCCAAAGAGATTGGTGAGGAGACTGCTGGAAGCTTCTGGTAAGGTTTTCTTCACAGACTGTGCCCTGCCCTCTTCTTGCTTCAGGGGGAGCTTGGAGCCACATCAGGCATCTTGTTACCAAAAGGAAAACAGTGCCGCTTTGAAGAAAGTCCTGAAAACCAGTGGACATGCCTGGGTCCTCAGAACACCACACACACTCCAGACTCCCTCCCTCTGACCTGCATCGAGGTGCGAATCACCCCTTGTAATCTTGTTCTTTTACACTATTTTGCCATTTGCAGCTAAAATTCCCTGATAAAGTGATTCCCTAAACTGCAGAGTTTTCACAAATAATTAACCCACACTGTAGGTTCTGCACGAGACCTGGGGGATCCTGAAGGCTGGAGCAGATGGAGATGTAGAATCAGGGAGACCCTGGGCCTCCTGAGCATTCCCCAACCAGGCTCACATCGTAGTGGAAGCAGCAGAGAAGAGAAGCCATGGGTAGAGCCTGGATCCTGGCCTCTCACATTGAAGACAAAAGGCCAAAACGGGGCCGAGAAGCCTCAGTTAGGCTTGGACAGGGCTGTGGCCAGGAATCATGGAGATACCAAGACCAGAAGACAGGCAAGGTGTGTCCCCAGGACTTCTGTCAGCGCTGCTGGTGTTCTAACTGTGTGTACGTGCTTGGACACACATGCTCTGTCGCCTGGCTCCATTCCCAGCCCGGCGATAATCTTGAACTTCTGATCCTTCTGCCTCCACCTCCTAAGTGCTGAGATTACAGATATGAGCCACGGCGACCACTTTATCCATGTAAATCATAAACCCAGGGCTTCCTGGGTGCTAGGTAAGCACTCTGAGTGCTCAGCCCCCTCCTTAGACTTAAAAAAGAAAAAGAGACAATGTAGCTCTAGTTGGCATTGAATTTCTATGTAGATGGGGATGGCCTTGAACTCTCATGTACCACATGTGGCCCCTCTTCATACTTTTTAAAGTGTGCTTTCTTTTGTTTTTTTGTGATCCTTTCAAGAGGGCTAAAATTGAGAGGAATCAGAAGTCACTGGTGGAAAGAGACATGTGTTCTCTCTGTCTCTCTCCCGCCTCTTATAAGTCCACCCTGCTGATTAAGCATGCAGGAGAGCCAGAGGGCTGTGAGGACAGTTAAGTCCCTTCCAGGAAGAGAAGCCGGCTGAGGGACAGGGCTGGGAAGAGAGCACCAGGCGTGGTCTGTCCTGTGTAGGATCTAACACCAGGTGAGAGGTAGGTTACTTTGGTAGTAGCCAACAACTAGTCACATGATCCCAAAGCCAAATCTGGTGGTCCCTGTGGAGAGACTGAAGACCGAGGGACTTATATCAGAGGACAATATGATATAGCATGGGCCTGAACCTGGGATGGCAGGGCAGAAGACAGAGGTTTGGCTCATAGACGTTTTCTGTTGCTATCTGGTGAGAAGAGCATGGAGAGCTACAGGGGTGGAGCGGGAAGGGGCCACAGAGGTGGAGCGGGAAGGGGGTACAGAGGTGGAGCGGGAAGGGGCCACAGAGGTGGAGCGGGAAGGGGGTACAGAGGTGGAGCGGGAAGGGGGTACAGAGGTGGAGCGGGAAGGAGCCACAGAGGTGGAGCAGGAAGGGGCCACAGAGTGGAGTGGGAAGGGGCCACAGAGTGGAGCGGGAAGGGGGTACAGAGGGCAGAGGAAGAGAGACAGCCAAGGACACAGCCCCGGAAGCCTTTGTCGTCTTCGCATCCTTCCCTGTATCCACCACCCCGACTGACCCTGAACTTCTCTACTCTTCAAATCTAACAAAAAGTAAACCCAGCGCCTGTGACACGGCTCAGAATAAAGGCACTTGCCACTCAGCCTGACAACCTGAGTTCAATCCCCATGTGCCACATCACATGGCTAAGGAGAGAACCAGTTCCCACGTAGTGTCCTCTGACCTCCACAGGGGCCATGGCGTGCTGGCACGTTCCAGTGCACACACAGAAAAGGAAACTCCGACTGGGTGTGGTGCCTTGCCTCTGCAGGTGAACTCTGACTGCCCCTCTGATACCCCAGACTGGCGCCTCCTCCTCCTCCTCGTCCTCCTCCTCCTCCTCCATCTATACCCCTGTAGGAGCTACTCAGGCCCAGCCAGGCTCAAGACCGTCCCAGGCCAGCCTCTCCCACCACCTGAGGAGGTAGAAGACTGAAAGGCTCACGTGAGAGCGTTACCATTCCCTGTCCCCGCAGCTGGAGGGGCGAGGGGGGAGGGGAGGATACAAGGGAGGGGTAGCATGGGTCACATGCCTTCAGCCCTCCCTGCCAAGTCCCCTCACTCCTGACTGGGATTCCTAAAGCCTAGCACACCACACATCACCTACAGTTACACAAGGGAAACTCGGGGATTCTTGGTTTTGACACTGGGAAGAATTTCAGGACCAGCCAGTGTGGAGCGCAGCTGGTATTAGAGAGATTTTAAAACAGATTTCAAGCAGGACAGTTAGCGAGAAGGCGCCTGGGAAGAGGGTCTGACACAATCAAGGGCATGAATGTGGGCAGCTCAAGGGTCCCGACTGTCTCCACCATAGCCATCTACACCCTTCTGGTGGGGTGTGAAATTGTTCTCGCCAGAAGGTTACTAAAAAGCCTAAGGGAGACCACAGGGTGGATCCTGAGGGCACCAGACAGGTTTACAGCAGATAAAGGGCTAAATCAGAGGGAAGCCAGACAGTAAACAAAGTCAATGATCCATCTGAGACTCAAAGAAAATGTCTGGGGCTGGAGGGATGGCTCAGCGGTTAAGAGCACTGGCTGCTCTTCCAGAGGACCTGGGTTCAATTCCCAGCAACCACATGGCAGCTCACAACTGTCTATAACTCCTGTTCCGGGGATCCGATACACTCACACAGACATATATGCAGGCAAAATACCAATGTACATAAAATACAAATAAGTAAATTATTTTTAAAAAAATACAAATAAGTAAATTATTTTTTAAAAAATGTCTGGGAGAAAGATGAAGCCTTACCTACATTCATATGCATTCATGTCTTAAGACTGGTTCAGTGATATTCTAACATAAAATATCTACAATGAAAGGATATTATCTGTGTGTCCAAGGCCACCTTCAGAGTAAATATTGTTAGCTAATCATGCCTGCATTCTGGTCTCTCAGCCAGCCAGAGGCTTCAGCCAGGCTCTGGGTCAGAGACTCCTCCTTCCCACAGCCCCATAACTCTGTCTTTCTATGCTGCTTCAAAATAACTCCAACTGAGACAAACCCTGAGTAAACCACTGGCCTCTCTGAAAGCCCCGGGATCTGTGTGCATATCACAAGATGGTTTCTGGCATTGACTCACACGGTCAAGGCAGCTCAGTGCAGCATGTGGGCAAGATGGAGAGAGGCCAGGCAGTGGGCCTCTGCTGAGCCGCCCTAACGGGTCGCATCCTGCGGCCTTCACGTGACTGCAGTGGGTGAGCAGCCCACTCTGTCCTCCTTAGCCCTTTAATGTGTACTCGATGCTGGGGAATGACGATGAACACTGCTTGAAGATGGAGTATGTGCTGGTTATTTCTTTTCAAAGTTTGATCCCTGAGCAGATTGCCTCCTAATCTCCTGAGGTGCAAATGAGTCATGCGGACCTCAGCTCCATTACAGACATCCTGATTCAGGATGTCAGGGAGGGGCCCGGAGGGATTTAATCAGTGACACACAGTCAAACCTCTGTGCTGAGGAACTCACCTGAGAAATCTCATGAACTTGAACTGGTGAGATGGCCCGGCCCGGCTGGTAAAAGTGCCTGCTACCAAGCCAGAGGATGTACGTTCGACACCCAGGACTCGTGGTGGAAGGAGGGGACGGACCCTTCCAAGTTGTCCTCTGGTTCAATATGGCAGGGATGAGCACATGTGTGTTACAGATATGTTAAAACAAAAACAGAGAGAAAGAAATCACACATACTCCATGAAGGCCTGAGGAGGTGGGAATTAGTGTCCCCAAATTACATATGAAATCGTAAGGTGGGGAGAAGTCAGTGGCTGGCCTGGGAAGGAAGTCCAGGGTCTGTGCAACCCTCCCGGCTGCCCTCACCCCTCCCTGCTGCCCTCACCCCTCCCTGCTGCAGGGCCTACCGAATGGGGAACAGATGGGTAGGCAGAAAAGGGTCAGCAAGGGTCACTGTGAGGACCAGGCTTTCTCCTGAGTCAATGGATGTGAGAGCCAGCTTTTGTTTGTTTGGGTTTTGTTGTTTTGTTATCATTTTAAATATTTTATTTGGGGCTGGACAGATGACTCAGTGGTTAGAGCACTGGTTGGCCTTGCAGAAAACCCAGGTTTGATTCCCAGGGCCCACAAGGTGGCTCACAACCATCATAACTTCAGTTTCAGGGGATTGGAGCCTCCTTCCGACCTTCTTAGACACCAGGTGTGCACATGGAACACAGACATTTATGTAGGCAGAACACTCGTGCACACAAAATAAAATAAAATAAATCGGAATTGGAAATCCTTCTTTGACAATTTCACCCATGTGTGTAATATGCTTTGATGATATTTACCCTTTCATTACCTCCCCCTACTGAGATGGGGATTACTATGTAGTTCCAGCTTGCCTGAAACTCACTATGTAGACTATGCTGATCTGGAACTCACAGAGCTCCACCTGTCTGTGCCTCCCTGTGCTGGGGTTAAAGGTGTGCACCAGGCCAGCCTCTGTCCTCCCTCCTGCTGTACTTGTACTTTTGTGTTTTTCAAAGATTTTTTTAATGTGTCTGAGTGTTTGCCTGGATGTGTATCTGTGTACATGTGCATGCAGGTGCCTGCAGAGTCCAGAAGAAGGCGTTAGGTCCCCAGAGACTAGAGTTACAGATGGTTGTGAGCCACCACGTGGATGCTGCGAATTGAACCTGGGTTCTCAGCTTAACTAGACCCTGGTTTTGTGTTTTTTAAAAACAGGGTCTCGCCGGGCGGTGGTGGCGCACGCCTTTAATCCCAGCACTCGGGAGGCAGAGCCAGGTGGATCTTTGTGAGTTCGAGGCCAGCCTGGTCTACAGAGTGAGATCCAGGAAAGGCGCAAAGCTACAGAGAGAAATTCTGTCTCGAAAAAGAAAACAAAACAAACAAACAAAAAACCTAAGGTCTCACTGTGTAGCTGGACAGGTTTGGAACTCAGTAGGATCCTCCTGCCTCAGCCTCTGGAGTGTTGAGATCACACAACACCCAGGAACAGCCAGCTCTTTAGACATGGCAAATATCTAGCTCTGCTGCTGTCTCGCTGTTAAATTGGAAACTGAGAAGGCATCTTTGCCTCTTTGCAAAAGCCTCAGGGCCTCCATCACCTGTGGAGCACGAGTTTCCAGCAGCTTGGACCTGAGGTAATTACTGACTGATGATACCACCAAGGATGTTGCATTCCTAAGACCTGAGGCCTTTTTTTCTAGACTGGGCTTTGCAGTAAACCTGCCACAGGGCCTTACAGTAACACCCTTCAGGGATGAGCGCCCTGAGGCTGAGGCAGGTCAGAGGCCGCGACTCACAGACGGGTCTGGGTTCTGGCTAGCAGCCCTAACCTGTACGTTGGGAGCAGAGTTCTCAAAGACAACCCACGTAACCTGGGGTTGGAGCCCAGCACCCAAGCCACACAGCCTCTGCGCCCCTGGGTGGGCCCAGTGTGCTGCCGGTGGCCACCAGGTGGCGCTGCGAGGCCAGTGACTCCCTGGTGCAGTCCACGCCTCTTGCGCGGACTCAACTCTCCGACCTGGAGGCCCCGGTAGCTTGAGGTGGACCGGGCAAAGGTTTGGCAAGCAGTGGGAGGCCTCTGTCCCACTCCCTGCCGACCTGCTCCCTTGACCCAGACCGGCGCAGACCTCAGCCGCAGCTCCAGCCGTGGCTCCGGCAGGCCTCGGGGACGCCTGGTGGGCTGCGCCCCTGCTGGACCTCCTTCCTCTTTCCCAGCCGCAGCCTCCGCGTGTGAGTTCGCTCGTAACTCTGCGTGGAGTTGCACAACTCCACGAAAGAAGAAACTCTGCCACAAGGACCGTTCCTATTGGAAACTCAGCCGTCCGCATTCAAATAGGGTGTTAGGAACGAGCAGGCTGAGGATTAGCCTTAGTGCACTTGCCGAGCATGCACGGAGCCCTGGGTTCCCGCCCCTGTACCCTCAAACAAACAAGCAAATGGTAACGCTGTGAGTCTGCTGTCTTTTCTCCCGAAGTTCTTTCCTCTCCAGGCGCTTGGTCCTTAGATGGGCCAGAGTGGCTGCCCACAAACCTCTCCTGCAATTCTGTTTTCATCTTGCATAGACCAGTGAGCGCAAGCGCTTGGTGCCACTCGCCCTGCTTCCGGGCTGACCGCAGTTCTGAACTGCTGCAACATTTTGTTCCTCTCAGGCCCCTGTGGAGGGGGAGGAGGACCTGGACTGAGTGGGGAGGAGACTAAGCATCGGATTCGGTTTCTATTCAGCACTGGAGAGTCTGCGCCCCTGCAAAGGCAGCTGGCACGGATAGAGCTTACCGTGCTTACTGTAATGTGGACCGCTCACGGCTGCTGGGCAGGGTCCCACAGGGAAACAAGTCCACATGTAGTTGTCGGCATCTGGGATGTTCTGAGGATTTTTCTCTTGTGTGTGTTTGGTGTGTGGGTGGGTGGGTGCCTGCTTGTGCTATGTGAGAGCAGATGCACGTGGGTGTGTGGGTGTGCAGGTGTGCATGTGTGTGTGCATGTGGGGAGGGTATGGAGGGGGGGGAGCTACATGACTACAGATGCATGTGGGTTTGGATGTGTGTGGAGGCCAGAGATCAAACTCTGATGTCTTCCCTCAGGTACCGTCCAACTTTTTTTTTTTTTTTTTTAAGACAGGGTCTAGCTGGTTGACTGGGTCCCAGTAGTCTGTGCTGACTGGCTGGCCGGCTAGCTCTGGGACCCACCTATCTCCACTTCCACTAAACTAGGATCAGAATCTCAACACAGCACCAGCGCCTTTTCCGCCTTGAGATCAAGTTATCCCTCAACAACCCTGCACTGCCCTGTGCCCAACTGGACAGCCTGCACCACCCTGTGCCCAGCTGGACGGCCTGCACCACCCTGTGCCCAGCTGGACAGTTTGCCATGTACAATCATACTGTATGTGTTGACAAGTCAGCTGACTCACTGGCTTTCAGGCTTTATCAAGTTGAACCTCAATCAGTTCTTGTTGTGTTTTGTTTGGGAGGGGATTGCTGGGTTGTTTGTTTGTCTGTCTGTCTGTCTGTCTGTCTGTTTGTTTGTCTGTTTTGGGTTTTTGTTTTGTTTTGTTTTTTGAGACAAAGTTTCTCTGTTGGCTGTCCTGGAACTCTCTTTGTAGACCAGGCTGGCCTCAAACTCACAGAGGTCCACCTGCCTCTGCCTCCAGAGTGCTGGGGTCAAAGGCATGCACCACCATGCCCGGCTCTCAATCAGTTCTTAAAGGAGGCTGCCATCTGTCCACTGGACTCTGTCAGAGGGCCGGGCTGCAGCTACTCTCTTAAGAAGCTAACCACATATGCAAATGAGTGTTGGAGGTGTGAGCCACCTCGGGGTAGAAAGTACCCCTGGTTTGTCTAGCAATGCTGGGGATAGGGTGAGGGGCTGAAGCCTTCACTGAAGCCAGTGCTTCTGACGAAGTGGGGGAGAGTGTGGTCTCAGGCCATAGCTCATCCTTGACTGCTTCAGGTCTTCACTTGAGTCATCCCAGAGTTCCCCTGACCGTCACTGGGAACATTCCAGAGTGTGACATCTTTCAGGAAACAAGCTCAGTTCCTGGAAGCGTCCACAGAGAGCAAGCCTCACCCCCATGTGTCTTTCTTAGAACCCTACCTGCCAGCAGCTGGGATGAATGGTAGAGGTCAAGGGGTAACCCACCAGGGTCTGGAGAAGCCTGCCTCCTGTCTGCCTTTCACAAAGGTCCCTAGATGTCTCTGCTCCCTGGGGACTCATAGTCAAATGAGAAAGGAGTTGAGCCCAGGGACGGACGGGCAGAGAGGTCGCAGGACTCCTGGCCTCTCGCTGGCTGAGCCCACCGATCTCCAGGTCTCTATCTGGCCTTTCTGCTTCCCTCCAGGGACCTGGAGAAGGGCAGTGAAGCCAGTGAGCACTCTGACTCATTTACTGTGAACTCATCAAGATGAGGTTTGGCAAGAGTCTGTGGGCGTCTTGGGAGAACTCTTGGCTGCCTTCATTTCTTCTTGTAGTGTTTTTCTCTTGAAATAGAAAGTCTGGTTTTACCGAAAAGAGATGGAAAGACCAGAGTACTATTGCATCAGAGCATAAGAAGAAATTAAGAATTTGTCTTTTGTTCCCTACCTTAGTGTGTGTGTGTGTGTAATCATCTGTGTGCATGTTTGTGTTCCTGAGTGTGTGCATGTGTGTTTGGAGGCCAGAGGGGGATGTAAGGTGTCTTCCTCAGCCACTTGCTACCTTATGGTCATTATTCTTTTGAGACAAAAATCTCTCAGAGCTCAGCTATTCTCCTAGACTAGCAGGCCAGCAAGCCCAGGGGTCCTGCCTCTGTCTACTGAGTGCTAGTTTTATGGCACATTTGGCTTTTTCCCCCTTTTTTTAAGGCCTGTATTCTGTGGGATCAAACTCAAGTGTTCCTGCTTGCTCAGGAAGCACCTTCCCGACTGAGCCTCGTCCTCAGCCCTATTCTCCGCCAGGATTTGAGGAGAGGGATTAAACACAAAAGGTGAGAGGTGAGAAAGAAGAATGGGGAATTCACAGCTTGGTAGGGAGAGGTTGAAAACCAATTTCAAAACTACCTTTAGGCAGGGTGTGGTGGTATATGCCTAATCATGGCACTTAGGCAGAGGCAGGTGGACCTCTGTGAGTTTGAGGCCAGCTTGGTCTACACAGATGTTCCAGATCAGCCAAAATAAAATACCAAGACCCTGGGCAAAACAAACAACAACAAAAAACCCTACCATTAAGTTTTATTCCTTTATATATTTCATACTGAAAGACTCACATTTTATCTGGTCCCTGTTTGCATTCCACCACTATCAGCTGAAGTCATGTAAATTCTTTGTTTCTTTTTCAAGACAGGGTTTCTCTGTGTAGTCCTAGTTGTCCTGGATCTCACTCTGTAGACCAGGCTGGCCTCAGACTCACAGAGATCAGCCTGCCTCTGCTTCCCAAGTGCTGGGATTAAAGGCATGCGGCACCATCCTGGCTATGTAGACTCTTAAGTGAGTACCTTGCATCACAGGGTAAACAGGAGTTTGTTTTGTTTATTGTTTGTCCCATCAGTGATTAACTGGGGAGTTCATGTCTGCCAACAATAAGCTATCTGTCCAAAAAGCCACAAGAAAACCATCTCACTTCCTTAATTTGCATTTAAACAACATCGGGCATTGCAGTATGGTTTCCATGGAACAGAACAGTGGTTTACAAACAGAGCTCAGAGCCAAGGCTTGGGAAAGATGGACAAAGAGACAAGCAGGACAGGGCTTCCTTGGGGGGGAGGGGAGAATACATATTTATATTTTTGGTTCTGAAAGTACCCAGAAAAGTAAACATGAACTTGAAGGACAAGTTTATTTATTTATTTACTCTCTGCCTATTCCAGAAACCTCTAAAGGTTTCATACAACATGCACAATGCAGCAGGATTCTTTTTTTAAGACAAGAAAGTAGCTGGTGTCAGGAGGGCCCCCAGTTTGGAGCCAGCCTGAGCTAAATGAGATGTTGTCACACACAAAGAAAGTCAAGTGGAAAATGGAAAGAATGCTAATGTTATAATTAACCTTTGTCAGCGCCGCTGGATTTGAAATCTCCTAGTAGCCTCCCCTCCGGCCGCGTCTAAGGGAGCGTTTCCAGCGAGGGAACTGGGGAGGAAAGAGCCTCTCTGGTCAGGCATTCCGTCGTGATGAGAAAAGCAACTGATAACAGAATGTAAAACAGTGGCTGGGAAATCCAGATGTGCTCGGGTAAGATTCACAAGAAAAGCTAGACTGAGAGCAGAGGTTGCAACTGGCAGACAAAGTTCACAGAAGGGTCAAGAGGACATGTTGTTTCTCTTAGAATGCAATGGCGTCCTGGGCAGGGCCCTGAGGTCTTTGCAGATGCACCAGGAATCTTCTGGAAGAGTTACTTGACTTGCAGCGAGCAGGCGAGCAGGTGAGCAACCATCTTGCCACCACCACTGTCCTCCAGACTCAGCAAGAGGAGTCTGTGCCCCATGTGGCCACCTTCAGTCTTTGGCCACACACCCCTCCCACGTGAGCAGACCCACTCCAGACACCCCCCTTCAGCCTTTCACAGTAATTTTGTCAGCTTGACCAGATTGAGGCTTGCCCAGGAGATCAGGAGAGCACAACTGGGTACCGGTGGTGAGTTTTCAGAGATCATGAAGACTCTGAGCTAATAAAGGATTAATCACAGATGGGTTCAATATACAGGGACTTTATTGGAGGTGATATAGAGTAGGAGGTGGGGCCTTACTGAAATAAGGAGGTCACTGGGGGGGGGGGGAGGTGTCCTAAGGGCTGTATCTCACCCTGGCTCCTACTGGTAACATTTCCCTTTGCTTCTTGTCTTCCAGGATGTCTAGTTGTTTTTCTATTGTGTGATAAAACACCATGACCAAAGCAACTTATTTGGGCTCACGGTTCCAGAGGGATGAGAGTCTGTACCGTCACGTCATGGCAGCACAGCAGGCAGAGATGTGAGTCCTTACTGTACCGTCCGGCAGGGCAGCAGCAGGCAGGGATGAGTCCTTACTGTACCATCATGGCAGGGCAGCAGCAGGCAGGGATGAGTCCTTACTGTACAGTCATGGCAGGACAGCAGCAGGCAGGGGTGATCCTTACTGTACTGTCACGGCAGGGCAGCAGCAGGCAGGGATGAGTCCTTACTGTACCATCATGGCAGGGCAGCACCAGGCAGGGATGAGTCCTTACTGTACAGTCATGGCAGGACAGCAGCAGGCAGGGATGAGTCCTTACTGTACCGTCACGGCAGGACAGGAGCAGGCAGGGATGAGTCCTCACTGTACCGTCACAGCAGGGCAGCAGCAGGCAGGGGTGATCCTTACTGTACCTTCACAGCAGGGCAGCACCGGGCAGGGGTGAGTCCTTACTGTACCGTCACCAGGCAGAGACCGTGGCAGCACAGCCTGAGAGCTCCCATCTCAAACTGCAAACCCAAGAGAGTGAGCGGTGATGGCGGTAGACTTTGAGCTGTCACAGCCCACCTTCAGAGACACACTTCCCACAGCAAGGTCATACATACTTCCTAAGCCTCCCCAAGTGGCATCACCAACTAGGGCTAAAGAATCGAAATGCTCCCTCAAAGCAATGAGCGGTGTGAACTTTTCCTACACGGTGTGATCTTTTCTTTGCCCAAGCCCTCGCTGCTGTGAAGTCCTCCTGCCTGAGCGCCTTGGGTCAAGCCACCGTGAACCAAACCTTTCAAACCGAGTCAAATACATCTTTCTTCCTTTTAGGTTTCCTCTCAGGTATTTTGCTCACAGCAATTGCAAGAGTAATGTGTCTACCCCTACCAAAAAAGATCAATGTAACCTAGCGCTAGAATACTTGATATTGTTAGGGCCCTGAACACTGCAAAAGATTACGTATGTGTGTGTATGTGTGTGTGGTATGGATAGATCAATGATAGATAGATAGATGATAGATAGATAGATGATAGATAGGTGATAGATAGATGATAGATAGATAGACAGACAGACAGATAGATAGATAGATGATAGATGACAAATAACAAAATTTCACATTCAAGGATCTCTGCTCTCTAGAAAGGCTAATGCATATCATGTGAACTCTGTGCTGGGCACTGGTTAGGTCCATGCTCTGATGCCAGGAAGGAGGAGGGTCAGGGGAGGCTGGAGATTGAGGGGATTTCTGTAGACAGACGCTTTTCTCTGTCCTGCCCAATCCTGAGGCAGCTTATAAAATAATCACTGAGGATTCATATTAATTACAAGCTGTTTAGTCTATGGCTCAGGCTTATTAATAGCTTTTACATCTTAAATTAACCATTTCTAATAATCTGTGTGTCACACGTGGCTGGTGGCTTACCGGCACTTTCACATCTTGCTTCTTGGGCGACTTGCTGCTTCTCCTTGACTCCGCCCTCTTCTCCCTATATCTCTGCTTGGATTTCCCGCCTGGCTATAGCCTGCCTTGCTATAGGCCAAAGCAGCTTCTTTATTAACCAATGGTAATAAGACATATTCACAGCGTACAGAAAGACATCCCACAGCAGATTTCGAAGATAATACTTCATTTGCCAGCAGGGAGGTCATCAGACAGACAGCAGATGGCAGGGACCCAGATCAAGCCAGCACATACAGACCACCCAGGCAGGCACAAGCACACATACTACACAGGCCCCGTGGAGGTAGGCACAGAGCTCTGCAGGCCGCCTCAGGCAGAGGCTCCTGACCTCAAAGGCATATTTGTATAGAGTCACATAAAAGTAGCATTTTACCAAAAAGTAGTTACATTACAAATTACATCACTGTTTACTTTTGGGGTCCCCAGACAACCGGTGTCAGTCATTTGGTGCTGACTCACAGTCCCCCATATGTCCAGTGTCAGCTATGGTTTAGATGATTTATTCTGGATATCTATATCAGTGCCATGTTGTCTAAATATGCTGACCCTCACAAACACATGTGTGTTGTGCATGCATGCATGCGTGTTGCATGTGTATGTGTGTAATACATATGTGAATGTATGTGTATATGTGCGTGTATGTGTAATATGCACATGCGTGCATGTGTGTGCACACATGTGCATGTGTGGTGTGTGTGCAGATATGTGTCTGTGTATGTGAGCATGCACTTACACACATGTATATTTGAGACTGGGTCTTCTGTATTTTTTTTTATTTGTGTGTGTGTGTGTGTGTGTGTGTGTGTGTGTGTGTGTGAGAGAGAGAGAGAGAGAGAGAGAGAGAGAGAGAGAGAGAGAGAGAGAGAGTGTCTGCCTCCTGAGTGCTAGGATTACAGGCATGTGCCACCACACCTGTTTATGCAGAGCTGGGGGTTGAACCATGCACTTTGTGCATGCTAGGCAAGTTTTTACCCACTGAGCCATCTCCTTCCCAGTTCTTTACACATAAACTCCTTTTACCACTGTGGTGTGTAAATAAGAATAGCCCCCATAGGCTCACATATTTGGATGTTCAGTCACCGGGGTGTGGCACTATTTGAGAAGGATTAGGAGGTGTGGCCTTGTTGGAGGAGGTGCATCATTGGGGGTGGGCGTTGAGGTTTCAAAAGCCTGTGCCAGGCCCTTTGTCTCTCTCGGCCTGTTGGTCAGGATGTAGCTCAGCTAAGGCTCCAGCCTCATTTGCGTCACCAGGTTCCCACCATAATCATGATGAACTGACCCTCTGAAACTGTGATCCAGCCCCCAAATACTTTCTTTTATGAGTTGCCTTGGTCATGGTGTCTCTTCACGGCAATGGAACAGTGACTAAGACACCCATCACGACAACTGTATAAGGCTAATATTGAATTTTTTTAATAGTTTTTTGGAGATAGGATCTCTCTGTGTATCCCTGGCTGTCCTGGAACTCACAGGAGCTCCAGCTCTGCCTCCCGAGGGCTGGCATTAAAGGTCTGCACTACCATGCCTGGCTTAGTACTTGAATTTAACAGATCAAGACAGGGAAGCATAGAGAAATTAAGCCACTTGTTCAAGGTGTATGGAGCTAAGATTTGAATGCAGTTTGGCTCCGTGCTCCGTCTGCCCTCCAATGCAGCCTCCCAGTTGCCAACACGTGACAGCTTCTGGCCAAGGCTGGGAACTTCCCTGTTCCCGAAGCCAGAGCCCCCGTGTTGTGCAGGAATGTCCTTCCAGGCAGACCACCACCATCTTCAGGAGTTCTGCTAAGCCGCCTGAAAAAGATCATCACAGCTCGGCTTCTTGACTGCCTTCCCTCATAGGAGGAGGGGTGGCAGGTCATGGGACCCTCACCTGAGTATTCAGCCCCACCCCCACCCCCTGCCACCCACTCAGCCACCCAGTCGACTGCCCTGACTGCAGCGGTCTTGGGGGACAGAGCGGAGTGGGGAAGAATGGTGGAGGGGAGTTCCATTTGTACAGCCGTGGGGATGGCCTCGGTCGGGTACAGACTTTCCAGTGTGGCTGCTTTGAGTTCGTCTGCATATCTGCCCATAACCCCTCACCACTGCTCTGTAAGGAAGCCTTAATGTTCCACCGTGAACTTGGTGGAGTCGCATCTCAAGTTATTGTCGTGACCTTAGGAGGAAGAAGGGATTTTAGGAACACTCGCATACATAGCCACATCCTGGTTTCTTCTATCAGGAGGCCTCCAGTGCCCCCACCCCACCCCCGTGCTCAGTCCAACCACTCACATAAGGAAGATCCCAAAGAAAACTCACGTCGGAGGGTGTAGCCAGGAAGTGAAATCTGGATCTGGTTGGTATAAAGTTCAGCTCTTCACAACGATGATCATCTGGAGACAGGCACTGTGGGGATTGTCTTATTTAACCCTAACTCTGCCTGAGCAAGGAAGCTCTGGGCCTCACTGTGCCAGGAGGAAGCTGAGGCCCCCAGGGCCCGGCTACTAATTCACCTTTGCTTCTGTCTGGCCTGGCCCATTTCTCAGCAAGTGGTCTCAGGGTCTTCCCTCAGCCAGGGATGTCTGTTTCCCAGCTAACTTCCTACCTCTCTCCTCCAGTGACAAAGGCTTCCCACGGAATTCTTTGTAAGCTGGACCCTAGGTACGCATTCTGACTTCACAGCTTGGAGTGCATTAGTGACCGGTCTCTTCACTGAAGAGGTAGAAATGAGGAACCAGTCAAAAAGAAAGTCCCTGTTGGTCCTGGTGAACTTCAGAGGTCAACTTGTCACAGCCTAGAGTCATCAGAGAGGGTCTCAAGTGAGGGATTGCCTGGGTCAGTGTGGCCTATGGCCACCTCTGGAGGGTTGTCTGGGTTGTAGAATGACGGGGAAGGGCCCAGCCTGAGCAGGTGGACGTGGGCTGAGACACCAGCAGAGCGTGAGCCTGGGAGTGAACCAGCCAGCAGCTCCTCCATGCTTTCCACCTCAAGCTACTGCCTTCAGTCTCTGCCTTGACGGTAGCTGTCAGCTAAAGGAACCCTTCCCTCCCTGAGTTGCTTGTAGAATGTTGAATCACAGCCACGGGGGAAACCAAATACTCCGCCTCCTAACTTCCCCCGGCTACACTGGCACACAGCAGGGCCTACCCAGAGGCCACAGAGAAAAGTCTCCCAGAGAGTCCATCACCAGGCCAAGCACCTCCTCCTGCAAACGGAGCAGTGCCGTGCTGCCGGCTGCCAGGGTCATTTGTATTCTCTCCTACCCAGATGCAGGCAGGGAGACCTCTTGTTCCAACCTCCCCGGTGACCCAGAGGAAACTGAAACGCTATTTACAGCTTTCAAAGCCGTCTCTTCCCTCCCCCACTAACCTGCCTGTGCCTGCTCCCTTCCCAGGTCCAGGAGCAGTGGCCAGAAGCAGGTACCAGGTACCCTTGCAGGGCTGAGAGACCAGCTGCTCAACCCTGTTCAGAAATCACGTCCATCCTGGGGTATGTCCATGTGTGGCCTTGGAAGGCACGATTCTGGGCTTGGTTTATGAATGGGGGAATTGTCATTAGTCTAGTGAAGAACATGGCAGCTTAGTGAGGAGGCCAAAGTCTGCCTTTGGGCACTCTAGGAGGGAGCTGGTGTACGAGCAAATGGACTTGCTCCCTTTCCTAGATGTGTAGATGAGAACGCACTGAGGGAGAGAGAGAAGGAAAGATATGGTGTGCAAGTGATTCACTTACTCAGAAATTCAAACTGCCAAGGACTGAGGCCTGGGGAAACGGCTCAACAGTAAGAGTGTTTGCTGCTCCAGCGTGAAGACCCGAGTTCAGATCTCAGCACCCAGGGAAAAAGCCTGCTGTGTTCAATCCCGGGACCTACATGATGAGAAGAGAGAATCAGCTCCTGCAAATTGTCCTCTGATTCCACTTGCACACCGTGGCACAAATGCATGCCCCTGCCAAGAAACACACAAGCAAGCAAAAGAATAAATGTAATAGAGATTTTTAAAAAACAAGGTGTTGGACTAGACAGATGGCTCAGCCGTTAAGAGCATTTACTGCTCTTACAGAGGACCTGGCTTTGGTTCCCAGACCCATATCATGTGGCTTACAACCACCTGTAACTCCAGTTCTAAGGGATTGGACGGACAACCTCTTCTAGCCTCTGCAGTCACTGGCACACATGTGTTACACATACATGCAGGCACTCATACATAATAAATCTTAAATGCATGTCACTACACATGCCTGTGACCCCAGCACTGTGGGGTATGGGGACGAGGGTCACCAGGTCTTGCTGGCCATCAGCTTAGCTCTGGTTTCAATGAAAGATCTTGTCACAAGAGAGTGGGATAGTGATAGAGCAGGGCACACAACACCCTCCGCCGGCTTCCACACACATATGATCTGCACACACGTGTTCACATACTGTCTCCCACTGACTGGAATCTTTCTCAGTCAACTGAGGACTGTTCTTATGGAACTGTCAGGGATACGGTCTCATGAGACTCTTGTGGGCTTCATGGGTCCTGAGTTAGGTGGGCATTTCTGAGTGGCAGGCTCCTTTCCTGGCCTCTGGGCTCAGAGTCTCCATCTGCTTGCATCCACCCCTCTTGTCTCCTACCGTCTGCTTTCTCTCTATTTTCCAGAGAGGTGGCTGGAAGAGAAGTTAGAATCAAACCAGAGCAAAAGAGCTTTGCTTGGCCAGGCAATTTGGCTTTTATGACTGGAGTCATGAAGGAGAAGAAAGATGAGGGGGCTGGAGAGACGGCTCAGTGGTTAACAGCATTGGCTGCTCTGGCAGAGGACCCGGGTTAAATCCCAGCACCTACTTGGCAGCTCACAGCTGTCTGTAACTTCACTTTCAGGAGACCTGATGCCGTCTCTGACTTCCATGAAGACCATGGAATGCTCACATGCATGCACGCAAAACACTCATACACGTAACTTTAAAAATACATATTTTTGTTTTATTTATTTTTGTTTTATTTTTTGAGACAGGGTCTCACTGTGTAGCTCTTGCTGTCCTGGAACTCGCTGTGTAGGCCAGGCTGACCTTGCCCTGGCTCCCAAGTGCTGGGATTAAAGGTGTGCACCACCTCCCCTGCCTTTAAAACGTCTTCAAAGACTGAGATGAGGCACTTCACAGCTGGAGGAGCAACTTTCCAACCCGGATTTCAGACAGACTCTGCAGTGTGACTCTATCTCATCCCCAGGCCGTCCAGCTGTGGTTGGTGGTCACTGAAAACTCTGCCTTCAGCTCACTGGCTGAGAAAATATAGAAACCTGTGTTTGAAGAACTGAAACTGTCCAGGGACCGGAGAAAGTGACAATCTGATTGGGCTTTTAAGCAGACGGTTCTAAAGGTGGATGGAGGTACAGTGAAGGGCAGAGAAGAAGGTATCCCGCATTAGACATGATGAAGGTCAAAATCAAGAGTTGTCAATGAGCATGTGCAGTCTAGAAATGCTAATAAATGGAGAGCTGTGGAGGAGCCAGCAACCATGAGGAGCTGTTACCATATGGAAGCCATAGGCCTGAAGGAGCTGAGGGAGAGGATGCGCCGAAGTCAGTGGGAGCCCATCTGTGCTCCAGGAAAAGCTCATGGTCCTGAAAGAACTAAGCCGTGGTCATACCAATGGCTTGGGACAGAAATGCAAGAACAAAAAAATGCCCAGACTCCACCTGCAGTCTCACACTGCGGCCTCCCACAAAGCCAGTCTTTGGAAGTGTGGGTAGAAAAGTGTGGGAAGTGGATCTGGTCAGTGCGGATCTCGGGCAAGTGACATCAGCCAGTTCACATGCAGAGCATGGGTAACTGGCGTGGTGAAAACACCCAGTCAAAGGTCCTGGGTCCTAAGTCTTGCGAACAGAGTGCGTGCTGAGTGAGCTGGACCAGGGAGCCCGTGGTTCCTTCCCACAGAGGGTCCCATGGCTGTGAGGTCCCATGGAGCTGACCCTCACTAGATCCATACTGGGCTCCACCCATGCAGTCAGGGGTGTGTGGAACAAGGTCAGTCTGAGGGCATCCTGGAACTGGCCAGCATCTGGGAGTTAGCCCTGGTGCTTGCCTCTTCCAGTGAATCTATAGGATTCGCAGAGTCAACCAGGGACTTTCTCAAACGTTCTTTTCACCACAGTGAGGTACATTCAAAAAGAAAGAAGAATGTATTCATCTCCAGAGTGCAGAGTCTTCGCAGAGCTATGTGGCTGCAACTCACTGCCCCCCCCCCACCTCACTCAGTTCCTGATAACCAGAGATGAAACTTGAACAGCAAAAAGGAAGTCTCCAGGCTCCTACGGGGCATCAAATCCTGTTTCTAGATGGTTTCAGTTCTTAAAGACACAGGATTCCATACTTTCTCACCTAATGAGCTGGAGACAGTCTTCACTGACCGCCAAGCACATCAGCATGGCCCACAGGTGAGGTGGAGATATGCTGCAGGGGCCGCTTGGAATCCAGGGTTGGAAGGGTCCCTCTGGCTGTGAAAAGTCTCATCTCTCTTCTTAAAGACTCGGTTTGGACAAGCGCACAGATTTGCATGGTGGGCTTGGGATGCAATTAGCCCTCTCCTGCCTTTTCTTTCCTAATCCTCTACAGGGTTCAGATGACTCAGGGAACCCAAATTCTAGTTTTCATTGTAGACGGGAAGGCCCAAGCAGGCACTCTGAGGGTCACTTGCAGGGTGACCTCAGGATGATGCCAGCCTCTTCACAGCACCGGAGGATCCTGAGAGAATGGCCAGAGGTCTTGCTACCTTCAAAGCGTTTGATCACAAGTACAGATTCTGTTCTGGTTTCTGTGGTTGGGATAGGACAGAGCAAAACCAGAAGATGAAACAGAAAATAAATGGGGGGAGATGGGCTAGGAGAAGCAAGGGGCCCAAGCTTGAAAGAGGGCTCATAGCACCTGTCACACAAGCATGAAGGCCAGAGCTGGGGTCCCCAGAAACTCGTGTAAAGTGCCAAGTAGGCTTGGGGGCTCCCCTGTCACTCCAGCCCTGAAGTTGGAAATGGATTTACAGAGCAAGCAGGACTACTGTGACTCTCCATAGCAGTGAGCTCTGGGTTCGACTGAGTATAGCACGAATCTTAACAGGTCGTATTAATAAAAACAAACCTGAAGTCAGGTATTAGGATGAATGCTGGAAGATCAGAGAAGCAGAACAAGCCACAGATACCTCACCTTGCCAGTTCCTCTGCTGATCCTGTTTCCTCAGACTGGAAGCCTCTGAGTCCTCATCCAAATGGATCTCAGCTGAACTGCTGCTCCAAAGCCTGAATGCTTAACCAGCCAAAAGCTAGATTCTAGATTCTGGTCTTCACACCTTATATACCTTTCTGCTTTCTACCATCACTCTCTGGGATTAAAGGCGTGAGTCACCTGCCTGGTGAAACACCTGCCTGGCTGTTTCCAATGTGGCCTTAAACTCACAGAGATCCAGATAGATTTCTGCCTCTGGAATGCTAGGATTAAAGGAGTGTGTGCCACCATTTTCTAGCCTCTGTATCTAGTAGCTGTTCTGTTCTCTGACCCCAGATAAGTTTATTGGGGTGCACAATATTTTGGGGAACACAATACCACCACAACTGAGAGACCCTGCCTCAGTGAATAAGGTGGAAGAGCAGTGGAGGATAGTTCCAGGCATCAACTTTGGGTTGCCACATGTGCACAAACATGCAAAAGCATGCACATATGTACACACCAGTGTACACGAAGAATGGGAAAAGGTATTGGGTGCACCGAGAAGGAAGAGAGGAAACGTTTCTTCAAGTATTTCCTCGAGGCCCGAGAGGTTCTTTTTCACTGGGGAGACCCTAGAAGAGGAACCTTGGGGACAGCGGGATCTTGTACATCAGGATCCCGACACATGTGCATTTGTTTATCTAATGAGCAGTGACAGGCTGTGCCTGACCCACGGAGTCGAGGGTTGGGGAGAACATCTGGTCAGGTCTGTCAGGAACACAGAAGGCTCTGGAGAAAGCAGTAGCTGAGGCTGCCACAAGGATGCCCCAGTGTGTCGGGGAAATGCAAAGGAGGAAGGAAAACGAGGGCCTGGATTCACCTGGTGCTTCCAGGACAGCGGAACAGGAGAGGCCACCAGGGCCTCTCTGCCTCTCAGGGCTGTCACTCAAGCATCCACGCACTGCCTGGCTTTCTGGGTACCACTGAGTCCGGGGAACTAAATTATCTTTCAGAGACACTGAGATCATTAGATACTAAAACAGTAACAAAAACGTTAAGGGGCTGAGAGGACTGGTAAAGAGCTTGTCAGTAAGCACGAGGGCCTGGGCTGGGTCACCAGAAGCCATGTTGGTTTGGTTTGCTTTTAAAGGCAGGCTTGGGGACACATACCTGCAATCCCAACTGTACAGAGCTGTAGACAAGTGGACTCCTGGGAGTTCCCTGGCCAACTGGCCTAGCTCAGGCCAACGAGAGTCTCCAGAGGGCTGGAGAGATGGCTTAGTAGTTAAGAACACTGGCTGCTCTTCCAGAAGACCTGAGTTCAATTCCCAGCACCCACATGGCAGTTCACACCTGTCTGTAACTGAAGTTCCAGGGCTTCTGACACCCTCACACAGACATACATGCAGGCTAAACACCAATGAACAGAAGATAAAAATAAATTATATATTAAAAAAGATTTATTTTTATTTGCTGCCTATGGATGTTTTTCCTGCCCCTTTGTCATGAACAATGTAGTGCAATGATTAATATTTAAAGGACTAACAAATCTTGGCTTTTTATTCTGACATGAAATGGCCAAGTTCTACAATTTGTATTGATTAGAGACAATTACGCAGTGAGGGAGTTAAGAAATTGTGGCCGGTTCTAAAGAGACCACAGAGAGCAGCAGTCTGGCAGAACTACAGAGCACGTTCGCAGATTCGCCACGTGGAGATGGATGTGCACATGGGGAGAGACCGCTCTGGAGAGGAGAGAGGAGGGCAGGACGGGGTTTGCAAGAATTACTTTGTCTATAAATCTGCTACAGTTGACAGTTCTCAGCAGGCCAAAGACACCGAGTGACTACAGTTGCCTAAGAAGCGTCCTCCAGGCAATGCTGCTTCAATTTCCCTCAGATATCTTCCTTAGATTCCTTAGGTCAACCCCTCACATTCTAATGTTTTGTCCCTTGGCCAGGACCACTGATTTGTGTATCTAATTCTTCCATGCACAGATTATATATGAAGAGGTATTCTGGAAATTACTTTAACTATGTAAAGATGTGTTACATTTGTTTATGCTTCATTTGTTTGATTATGAAGAGATGTGTTGCTGTTTCACCTGGCCTGCCTAAGGCAGCTGATTGGTCTAATAAAAAGCTGAACAGCCAATAGCGAGGCAGAGAAAGGGCAAGTGGGGCTGGTGGGCACAGAGAATAAGTAGGAGGAAAAAAAATCTAGGTTCAGGAGATCGAGAGGAGGAGGAGAGAATGAGGGAGAAAAAGAAGAACACACCCAGGACCAAAAGCCAGGCAGCTGCCAGCCAGCCAGACATGAGAAGCAGTGAAAATAAGATACACAGAAGGAAAGGAAAGGAAAAAAGCCCTGAGGCAAAACATAGACGACGATGAGAAACAGGTTAAGTTATAAGAGCTAGCAAGAAACAAGCCTAAACTAAGGCCGAGCATTCATAACAATAAGTCTCTGTATTATGATTTGGGAGCTGGTTGGTGGTCCAGAAGAAAGCCTGCTACGAAGAAGCTCTAACAATAAGGGCTGAGACAGTCATTGCCGTGAAACAGAACAGCTGTAAGATGAACAAACCACCATGACTATTAACAGCACTTGCACAGCACTGAAGAGACGTGTGTGCTGGGTGATTGACGGCCGCATCTCCGCTTCTGTCATCTACCTGCTGCTTTCATCCTTGCCATCACATGACTGCTCTTAAGCAATTTCATGGCTGACTTATGGGAATTCCTAATCTGCCACAGGAACACTTACCCAGAATTACAGGGACCCCACAGATGACTTGGTGGGTAAGATCACTTGCTGGGTAACCATGATGATGGGAGTTTGGATCTCAGTATCACCGAGCTGGGCATTCTGCATATTCTGGTGCTCAGAACCTCAGCTCCAAGGAGGACAGAGACAGAGCAATGCAGGAGCTTGCTGGCTGCTAGCCTAGGGGAGAAAATTTGAGCCCTGGGATCAGTGAGAGACTGTAGGAGGCCTCGGGGGTCCAGCTCCTATCTTTCCCACCTTTTCTAGGGTTCTTAGGAGGAGGAGAGAGGGATAAGGAAATATTAGAGAGACCTACTTGATGAGAAGAAAGAAACACAGGATAGCTCTAGGAAGGCCTGGATCACTACCCAATGGCTCCTTCCATTTATTCGAAAGGACTTTTCATAACAATGCTAAGGGGTGGGGCAAAAGACCCCCCCTTGCAGGATCAAAGCACACCGCACAGCCAAGTGTAGACCCTTCCACACACCTGGTAACCATGCTGGTGACAAATCATCTCCTTATGCAGCCCTGCTGGGTAAAGCAGGCTCAGAGTCTCTGACCCTGAGTGATTTGGGCCTCCACAAGAGACCCTGCCTGGAAGTCGTAGGCAGAGTGGTGGTTAGGCTACTTTATGCTTTTTTGCAGGTGTCCACCTAAAGCACTGAACCACACACACACACACTCACACTCACTCACACACACACTCACACACATACACACTCACTCACACACACTCACACACACTCACTCACACACATACACACACACACTCACACACACACACACACTCACATACACACACTCACTCACACACATACACACACACTCACACACACACACACACTCACATACACATACACACACTCACACACACTCACTCACACACACACACTCACACACACACTCACACACACATACACACACTCACTCACACACACACACACACACACACACACACACAATCTTAATAAAGAATCACAGGAACAACAGGCTGAGTAAATCATCATCAGGAAGGCATGAGACCCCCCTGGGGAGACTGAGACAGGTGGGAAGGTTGGGCAGACTGAAGGAAAGGGGGACCCTCCAAGGCGTGTGTGTCCCTCCCTTCCTGGTCTTGTTCCTCCTTGGCATTTGAACAGTATTTCATAAATTATTAATAATTTTATTTTAGTTTTGTTTGTTTGTTTGAACTGAGTCTCACTATATAATCCTAGTTGACCTGGAACTCCCTATATAGACCAAGCTAGCCTGGTAAGTCACCGTGATTCATCCACTTCTGCCTCCCAAGCGCAGGGTTCAAAGGCGTGCGCTTCCACACCCAGATTATTTTTGTTTTTTAAAATAATTGATTTTCATGAGAAATGGATTAGTAGAATAAAAAAATGTTAACAAAGATTAGTACTAACAGGTCATTCATAAGTCACTGCAGCCATTAAAGAACCGTCTAGAACAGAGGTTCTCAACCTGCGGATGCAACTCCTTTGGGGTCACATATCAGATATTTATATCACGATTCACAACAGGAGCAGAATTACAGTTATGAAGTAACAACGAAAATAATTTTATGATGGAGGGTCACCACAACATGGGGAACTGTAGTGAAGGGCCGCAGCATTAGGAAGAAGGAGGACCACTGCTCTAGAGAACCTTCACTGGCTTTCCCATTTGTCTTAATAGTGTTTGTTTTTGTTTGAGACCTGGCATCTCATATCCCAGGCTGACCTCAATCTGCACAGCTGAGGACAACTTTGAGCTAACTCTGAACGTCCGATCCTCCTACCTTCTGTGCCTGGTTCATGTGATGCTGGGGATCGAACTCATAGCTATGTGCACGTGACATGAGCAATCTGCTAAAAGAGCTACGTATCCATTGTTGTAATTTCAGACAGGGTCTCACTTTGGAGCCTGGCACTTTTTGTAGCCCAAGCTGGCCTCACATTTGTGGTGATCTTCCTGACTTGGCTTCCCACATGCTGGGGTTGCAAGTGTGCACCTCCACACCGGGCTCTGCTTCTGTCCTTTGAGGGCACTGGCCACCACTGATGCTTCTCACACCGCTTTCTCTCTCCATTTCAAGAGGTACCACCTGGGAAATGGAGCCTGTGGTGTGTTTGCGAGTTTGTGACATTCTAAAAGGGACTTTGGGGCCCTGCTGCTGGTCTAGAGGAAGGATTTGGAGTAAGCTCCATGCAGTCTGGAGATGCTCAGAAGGCAGCTCTGCCTCCTAGACCTCACTGCTTAAGAAGCTGGAGGGTTGGGCACAGAGCAGAGCATGGAGGCCCTGGACCTGCTCCAGGAGTCTTGACTAACAGAGAGGTAGACAAGTAGCTGGTTGTTAAGGGGAATCAGGGACATCCCGAGCACATCTTTGGCCTTTCAGGATGCAAACACTGGACTCTCCCTCACACTTTCCCTCGGGGCTGTGGTCAGAATTCTGAGCCAGTAGTCTTCGGTCTGATCTGTGGTGACATTTCTGGTCTTCTTAAGAATGCTGGATGAGAAAATGTCATGCTAGAACACCCAAAAGTGCAGGTGAGTGGTCTCAAGGGACAGGTCTGCCCTGGGCACAGCCGGGACTCAGGCTAGGAGCCCATCAAGGAAGTCCCACTAAGCTCACGATCACTGGCTGCAGATAGACTTTTGGTAGGGGTCACTAATGATGATGGTGAGGGCAACAGGAGGCAGGTAGCCACACTCATCTCCCTTGCCCCAACTGACAGGGGGAACAATTTTATTTTCTAGTAGCTGTGACCAAATACCTGGCAAGAAGCAACTCAGGGGAGAAGGGTTGAGTTTGGCTCAGTTTAAGAAGGGACAGGGGCCAGTTAGACGGCTTAATGGGCAAAGGTGTCTGCCGCCAAGCCCGATGACCTGACTTTAATCCCCAGGGCCCACGTGGTAGGAGAGACCTCACAAGTTGTCTTCTGACTTCCGTGTGTGCACAGTGGCATGTATGTACCCTCCTTCCTCAAATAAACTAATAAATGTAAGTTTTACATTTTAAAAACAATAAAAGAAAGGCGGTGGCCCATCATGTCGGGGAAGGGAGGCAGAAGGTGGAGCATCTAGTCACATTTCGTCTGCGTCGGGAAGCAGAGATGATCACTTGTGCTCAGCCTTCTTTCTCCGTTTTCTTCAGCCTGGGATCTCAGCCCGTGGGATCCTGCGGCCACATTTAAGATGGGTCCTCCCACCTCAATTAACCCAATCTAGAAAGCCCCTCACTGACAGGGACAGAGGTTGGTCTCCCGGATGATTCTAGGTCCTGTCAAACTGACAGTGTTAGTGTCGTGGTGTGGTTTCTGGATGGGCAGTCCTAAGAAGTGACTGCCTCTCTGTACCAGGGCAGTATTGAGTCTGTCCTCCACTGCTCACACTTCAAGCTGTGCTGCATTTCTGAGGGCCCCAGGGGGGCCTCCCCAGGTCCAGAACACTTGAATCACCACGACCTCCCCAACTCCCCTTCTTCCCTCCCCTCCCTCTCTCAAATGCCTTCTTGGGAGGCACAGATGACCCCACCAGGACCTCCTGAGTGTGGCGGGAAGTCAGGCACGTTGGTGAGTCCTGGGGCTGCCCCTTTTCTCTTAGCTGTTGCTGGGGCAAAACCTACAGCCTCCTGTCGGTAAATACGCACAGGGCGTATTTGAGAAAGACCCCATCATTGCGGAAGACAAGGGGGTTTCAAGTCTTTCATTTTCCTATCCAACAGAGTCACTGTTCTTAACAAGGTTCCAGGTCAAAACTGGGTCCTAATTCAGCTCTGAAAACCCCAAGCTTTCAGGGCTAAGCTGGTGCAAAATGCAGCAGGATTTCGGACAGGAAGTTGTGTGGCTGTGTGGGCGTGAGAGACCAGCTTCCTCCCTCTCTGACACTTTCTATGCTTTGGGGACCTTGCTCAGTAGCCTCCCCTCCCCCCAAGCCCAGCAGACCCTCCTGAGGCATCCATCATGCAGATGCCTCTGCAGCAGTGGTGAAGAGAGCTGGGTGATCCCCATCTTCAGCTGCTAGTGCCCTGTCCCTCATCTCTCCTAGACGTGAGATCTGACACCACGCAGGACTTTCACTTCTTCAGAGTGGAGGTAGCTTGGCGAGTGTCTGGCTTTCAGAACGTCCGTCCTCTCCTGCATTCTCAGAGCGGGTTCAATGCCCAGCACCTTGGGCTATCCTTGTCTGGGTTCGCTGCCCACCAAAGCTCTGCTTATGGAGCAGGTGGGGGCCACCTGGGCCTCCTCAAATTCAAGCCCAGCCTCAGTGAGTACACAGCAGCTGGGAAGGAAGTCTCCAGAGTGCAGAAGCTAATCTGAATACAGTTATTGATGGCAAGTAGAGCAATTTACACACTGGAACCAAGTGGGTGGATCGGCGATGTTTATCAAACAATCAACAGAATTTGTAGATTGCTTCTGGGGCTACGAGTCCACCCCTCACAGCTGGGGTATCCTCAACCACAGTCCCTGCCAGCATTCTGCTGCCAGAAGAGCATGCCACATTCAGACTCCAGGAAGAGGAGCCTGCCCTGACCAGCTGCTGGGCGGGAACCTCAGCCTGACTGTAATCACCCAATGGGGAGCACTCCTGAACCCTACACACCCAGCAGGGAGCACTCCTGAACCCTACACACCCAACAGGGAGCACTCCTGAACCCTACTCACCCAACAGGGAGCACTCCTGAACCCTACTCACCCAACAGGGAGCACTCCTGAACCCTACGCACCCAACAGGGAGCACTCCTGAACCCTACTCACCCAATAGGGAGCACTCCTGAACCCTACGCACCCAACAGGGAGCACTCCTGAACCCTACGCACCCAACAGGGAGCACTCCTGAACCCTACGCACCCAACAGGGAGCACTCCTGAACCCTATACACCCAACAGGGAGCACTCTTGAACTAGTGACTTCCTCTTCTTGTGCCCAAGACCCTCATCTGCAAACTAAAAGGTAGACAAAAATGACTTTAACATCTCTTGCACTTAAAAACACACCGTTCTGTGGTTCTCCCAGCAGACATAAACCCTGTCTTCTAACACTAGCCTTCTTAGGCCTCATAAAGGAGTTGTGCAACTTTAGACCTTGCACTGGTTAGAGACCAGTGGGGTGCGGGGTGCCTTCCAGGACAGGGGAGATTGCAGGAGCAGCCAATATCAAGCCCTTTGCCTAGGAAGGGCCACCATCAACCTATTCTCTTTCCTCTTTCTCTCCTACTTTTATTGTTTTAGTGTGTGTATGGTACCTGTGTACATGTGCTTTCATGCATGTAGAGGGCAGAGGTCAGCACTGGATGTCTCCCCCCACTGCTCACCACTCCTCCCCCATTTGTAATTCGTTCACTTTCTTCCCTGCCCCCCACACAGTGTTTTCCACTAAACCCAGGACTCACTGATTGAGCCAGGCTGCTAGCCTGCTGCCACTGAGCTCCAGAGACCCACCTGCCATTCAGCAGTGCTGGGGTCACAGGTGTGCTCCACGGGTACCTGGCTTTTCCCATTCACACAGATGCTGAGGATTGGAACTCAGGTCCCCGGGCTCACATGGCAAGCCCTTCCCTGGCTGCGTGATCTCACCAGCACAGCCTCGCTTCCCATTTTCCTTCTTTGGCATCCACACTTACAACCAAGTCCTTTCCTTTCTGCCCCACTTCTTGTTCCCATCCTTGCCGGGCGGTGGTGGCACCCACCTTGAATCCCAGCACTGAGAGGCAGAGGCAGAGGCAGAGGCAGGTGGATCTTTGTGAGTTCGAGGCCAGCCTGGTCTACAGGGCAAGTTCTAGGACAGCCAGGACTGTACAGAGAAGATCACAAGAGATCTCTTGTGAGTTCGAGGCCAGCCTGGGCTACAGAGTGAGTTCCAGGAAAGGCGCCAAAGCTACACAGAGAAACCCTGTCTTGAAAAAACAAAAAACAGGGGCTGGAGAGATGGCTCAGAGGTTAAGAGCACTGACTACTCTTCCAGAGGTCCTGAGTTCAATTCCCAGCAACCACATGGTGGCTCACAACCATCTGTAATGAGATCTGGTGCCCTCTTCTGGCCTGCAGGCATACATGCAGACAGAACACTGTATACATAATAAATAAATCTTTAAAAAAAAAAAAAAAAAAAGTGCAAGCTGAGCAGTTGGGAGGCCCAACCAGGACAATTCCCAGGGCTGGAGAGAGGGCTTGGCAGTTAACAGCACCGGCTATTCTTGCAGAGGACCCGTTTGGTTCCCAGAACTCACACAGTGGCTCACAACTGCCTGTTACTCCCATTCCAGGGATCCAACACCTTGCTCTGGCCTCTGAGGATTCCTGCTATTAACATGTCACAGTGCTGGTTTCTGGGTGTGCACAGACATGCACCCAGACATATACATAAAATAAAAATCATCATTTTTTGAAAAGAAGGAAAGAAAAAAAGCATGCCACCATTGTGGTGTAATCCCAGAGCTTAAAAGGTTACTGCAGGGGGATTTCTTGAGTTCTGAGCCAGCCTGGCAACAGAGTAAGACCTTGTCTCAAAAAAATAAAAACAATAACAGAATTCTACTGCTGAAATGAGGTAAGCTGGGCCAGAGAGAAGGCTGGGTAACACATGAAACAGGTGTGAGTCACAGCCAGCTCACCCACTGGGACCAAACTGGGTCAGAGACTTATTGGAAGCCTTATGCTCTGCCATAGCCAAGGGTGCTTCCCCACATGCTTTGCATGTGGCTGCAGGGGAGCTGAACAGGAGAGGACCTACCTGCAGCAAGATGACCTTCCCAGAGAAGCGGCTCTGTGTGCTCTCCATCCCAAGAAGCTGCACAAAGGAAACGTGGTAACTATCTTTATTATCCAAATTCTAGACGAAAGGTCCTGCCTAAGGACAGGACCGGCTAGCTGCCAAAGTGGGGTGAGGAGTGACTCCAAAGGGCAGCCTCCCTATGGGCGGCCTTCTGGATCCACTGCTCTAGGGCAGATGCCCTCAGAGCACATGCTGAGCCCAGGCTGGCCCCAGAGCTCCTAGAAGGGGCACAGCCACAGGTACCTCTGGACACAGGTGTGCAGGGAAACTCTTGGGTGTGCAAACCAAGGTTCTGAGCTGGACAAAAGGGGAGCGAGCCAAGATGTCATCGTGGCAGACAGCTGGCCACAGGGTCTGGCCGAAGCTGCACAAAGTTCATAGGGCACAGCAGCGGGCACATCTTCTCATGCTCCTTCAGAGCCTCGCTCAGATGCAGCAGCTCCTCCTTCAGCTTTGAAATCTCCCTGCGCAGCACGGCATTCTCCTGCTCCAGGCACTCATGCTCCTGTTCAAGAGAGAGGACAGGTAGACGGGTGTGGAAGTGCATGGCCGCGGTCCCAGCCTTTGGGCAGCAGAGTTAGGAGGGTCAAGAATTCAAGGCCAGCCTGGGCGAGAGTCTTCACGTTTGTTTTATTTTGAGACAGGTCTCACTATGTATCCCAGGCTAGCCTGGTACTTACCGTGTCTCAGGCTAGCTTCAAGCTTGTGGTCTTCCTGTCTAGCTCCCATGTACTAGGGTTTCAGATGTGTACCATGGTGTTGGGTCACCCTCATGTTTACTGGATTTAGATGTCTCCCCACAAGAATAAAATGATCCTAATAGTACAGCTTTCCTTTTTAATCAATATTACTGTAGTATAATTTACATGAAATGTGTCTATATTAAGTGTCTGTAATTCAGGGAGTAACAGAACTATACATACACACACGTGTGCTAATACACAGGACATCCCCATCACTCCAAAGTGCTCCCTCCTACCCATTTGCATCAGCTCTCATCCCCAACACTGACCTTCTTTTTGAAGGTCTCTGGTGGGTTCATGGCCACCCCAATACCAAGAATAATACCTGACACAGTATGCCTTTGGCTGCACTAATAAATACATGAATGCATGCCTTTGGCTGCACTAATAAATGCACGGACACATGCTGCCCCTTCCTGCACTCATCTGCTGTTTCTACTGCATCAGGGTGTAGAGGCTCAGAACTGGAGGGGATCAAAGAGCTCCATATCATCTCCCCCAAACTGTGGAGGAACTTCTCATATGCAGGGCTAGCTCACACATCCATCTCGGGCTGGGCACCACCTTCAAGGGACAGTCCCTGCCATTTCTGAGATACTCTATCCTCTTTGTAGTGATCGAAAACTCCTCCACATCCGCCCATTGAGCTGGGCTCCTACCTAATGGAGCCACACAGAATGAATTCAGTACCTTGCAACCTCAGTTCTTGAAATGATAGGCGACAGCCTCATCCCTCCCCCTTAGATGTTCTCTGAGCCTAGATGTCTCAAGTCCTCTGAGTTCCTTGTGCAGGACCACTAGCCTCTCTGCCCTCCTGGCCGCCATCCCTGGCACACACTCCAAGCTGCTGGACTCGCTGAGTTGATACTCTCAAAATGCAGTGTGTGGCTTAGGAGCACACAGGAACTGATGCATGGATTGTCCTTCTCCGTGCTGGACCTGGAGCCACTGGAGACTTCCCTGAGTGTGCAGAGAGCCACGCTCCAGGCGCACCAGCTGAGTGACTATGAGGGACTGAGGACAGGGCTTCCCCCGGCCACTGAATCCCTCTCTTCACTCTGAATCTCCACGGTGTCACTTCATGGATACGTACTGTCACACAGCCTGTGCCATCCAGGAACCTGGCTCACACTTCTCCCCCTTAATCCAGGCCATTGATAAAGTCTACGGCCCCCGGTACTCTACAGCTCATCATCAGTGGTCCCCTCCGGGCTGAGCCATCATTTCCACTCACACCTCCCTCGATTTGTTGGTCAGACTGTGACTCAAGCATACTGGGCACTTGCTGTGCTGAGGACGCCACCCCATCCCCCACCACACCTTCTCAATTACTAATCGTTTTTAATAAACATCAGTTAAGAAGTCTGCTTAGAGCCCCTAAGACACACGCACACCCTTGGCTTGGCCTGTGTAGCTCCCCTCAACCCGACTGCTTTCCTTTTCTCTGTGAGCCTAGCATGGGCTCACCACCTCCAGGAAGGCTTCCCTGATCACAGCGCTTATAGGTCTCACATTTCTCATTCTGAGTTCCATTCAGACGTACACTATTGGATCTCACCTACAGTAAGTTATGCTCTCCCTAAAGATCGGAGATGCCGAGGCCCAGGAGCTCCTGAAGTCCTCTTCTGAACTAGAATGTGTGGTCCAATCTGTGTGCTAACAACCACTCAGCCATGCCATCTGTTTCCTCCTCATCTCTAGAAACCTTTCTCCCTTCCAGGTTACCAAGAGGGACTGCAGGAAGGCCTCTCCAGAATTCTCTCCCCTTCCTGTAGGCTGTCCTGGGACAGTGTGGTGGCCCTCCTTGCAGCTACCTCTAGTTTCTGTGACCTCTAACCTCTAACCAGTTGGAGTCTCGGCATCCAGATCCAACGTCTTGCACCTGTGCACAAGGCAGATGGCAGAAATGAATAGTTCCAGTGAGCTATTTCACTGGATTTTCAATTTTCACTGGATTCCATACTCCAAACCGCCTTTCTATAGTTCCTGAGGCTGCAGCAAGATGCCCGGAGCTTCTGAGCTTTGTCTCAGGCTCAGGAGGGAGTCTAAGCCTGACTCTACCCTGAGGTGCCACTGTTTCCCCAGACCACTGCTCTGGAAGTCGTCAGAGTCCTACTGCAAAGGCCCTTCACCCGCCACCTCCAGGGGGTCTGGTCTCAGAAAGCACCCCCAGTCTCTTTCCACACATAAGCATTGTGTAAAACGATGGATTTCATCATCACGTGTGCCATGTTCTTTGCTCAAATCTATGCTCCACCCCCATTCTCCTCTGTGCCCCAAGCCTCTCCACTGGTCCCTTCCTGTTACGCACAGGGACTTTCTTTCCTGGGATTTAAATTTTATTCTTAAGTCAGCTGAGGGACTTTTACTGATCTGGTGGAATAGGAGGGGAAAATAAAAAGAGAAGCAGTGAGAACATCCAGGCGGGACTAATCTTATAAATAAGAGGCCCTGGGAGGGGAGGGGGCGGCCACAGAACACCAAGTGAGAGCAAAGAGCAAAGAATATAACCATGTCTCGGTGAGGAGAGAGGACTAGACCTAACCTAGACCAAAATGTAAGCAAGAGGGACTATAGTGGACTCAGTGGTGGAGCCTTTGACTGAAGATCAAGAGGTCACCGGTTCAAATCCAGACACCCTCTGACGTGCTTTCTAGTTCAAAGTCAGTTTGGCTAAGGGAGCATCAGAGGGCACTGTGCTACCCCCTAGCCCCCCAATTGTTTAAGTCACACTCTCAAAGCAAAGCCCCCCAAAACATGGGTGAAGGAATGACTACAAACACCAGGTAGGCCTCAAAACTCAAGTGGCTTGAGCTGGGGACGTGGCTCAGTCGGTAGAGAGCTTTCCTAGCCTGCAAAAAGCTCTATGTTCAGTCCCTGTAATCCTAACACTCAGGAGGTAGAGGCAGGAGGGTCAGAAGTTCAAGGTCAACCTCAGCTACGTACCGAGTCTGATTCCAGTCTGGGTTACACAAGTCCCAGTCCCAGAAGAACTTGGTGGGTAACAGGTGCAAGGTAGGAGAGAACTGACCCCTGACACACGCCATGGCACCTGCTCGGCACATGCTCACTCAGATGCACATAACGAACGTAAAGATGTGATCAAGCAGTAGTCCTCGCCAGGACATCGGAGTGGTAGGTGGTCTTGCATCCAGTGGGCAAAGCCAGGGATCTTGCTCAACATCCTTCAGGGCCCAGCCCAACCCCACCCAACACTACAGCAAGGAGGCCCAATGCCAATTGTGCTGAGGTTGAGGTTGGAATCCTGGGTCTCAGGGTCAGGTCGTTTGAGGCAGAGGACACACATGAACAGAATAAGTGACATGAAGGACAGGAGAGGCATCAGAGACTTGAGATCCCATCCGTGTCAAGGTCAACTCCAACACTCATGTGTCATGCAGATTTCCCCACAGTAGTTACTGGAATTGAGATCTCAGGACTCTACAGTTGGTCTGTCCCAACCCTTAAACAAAGAGAGTTCCCATCTGAAAAACAGTGCCATTAGCAAGAACCGAACAAATTAGTGTCATAATCAGTTTCTAAACTGTGTGTGAACTGTCACCAGTAGTGTCTACGAACACGCAAGGTTTGACAACCGCCTGACAACGCTCACCACATCACATTGCCCAACTCATTTTTCAGTTTGTGACATTTAAGGCTCCCGAGGCTGGCATGGCTCCCACCCTCATCTGACTCAAAATTCTTTCTCAGTCTGACGTCTTTGGGTGCCTGGCCAAATCTGGCCCACTTCTAAGCCAGCTTTCAGTGTGGCACAGCTACTCTGTGGCTTCATCAGGGTATGTAGACTCAGCCTAATGCTGTCCAGAGAGAAATACAGATCCAAGTCCCAGAAGTGTGAACCACTGAGGATCGGGGACACTTCTTGTCACAAATATCAGCAACCATGACCTTGAGGGAATTTCTAGGAGTCCCTCAGTTTGGCCCAGTCTATCTTGGGGGATGGGCCACAGGCTTTGATAATGGACAGCCAGGAAGAGAGGGAAGTAGACAAGAAATTCACAAAAGTGGAAGGCCAAGGTATCTTGGGCCCAGGGACAAGTGGAGCGAATGAGAGCCACCGCAGAGAGAAGCGGCCGTTTTGAAGCCTTGTTCCAAACACTCTCTTTTGTGGCATTCACAGAAGAGAAGCATACAACCACAGCTGCTGTAGCATTCAGGGTTCTGCTCTGCACCTCAGAACCGGGAGAGGGGAGGATAAGGAAGCGCCCGGGCCACTCCCCACACAGTATCGGGCAGTCTCAGCTGCCAGGTGGCTGTTTTCCCAAGCCCACAGCCGGCTTCTCACCAGGTGTGAAGTTTCCATGATCTACAGCGATGTGCTAACTGCTCTGCGCTCCATTCACTGAGTCTCAGAGACAACACTCTTTATACTCCACTGTTCACCAGCACCTCACCTCCAGGATACGAGTTAGTCAATTAATGCCCCACTCAACGTAAAACCCAGATTCCTCATGGCTATGGCATTCACGGAAGGAGCCTGGGAGGTACCCATGAAGGGATTCCCCACACAGTGTCTTCCTGTCCACAGCTGACAATCTTTTATTTTCATTTTCCTCAGGCAGTGTCTTGCTCACTCACATCCCCTGTGACCAGTGACCCTTTGGTGTAACTAAGGAGGAAAAGCCAGGGCCACAGCCAGGGTCCGTTTACACATGCAGCCACTGCCCTGACCTACTTGACAGAGTTTCTCACCAGCGCGGGCCCTGCAGAGGTGATGCGCAGAGGTGGTTTCTTCACCTGTGTGTCTAGTCCCGGTGAGGAAGAGAATGATGAATTCTCCCGAGGGGACTGGCTTCAGATCACTTTGCCTTGTTCTGGGAAAGGCATAGCAACCAGGCCACACGGACGTTGGGCAGAAGACCATCTCAGGGTCCTGTGCAAGGGCACACCACCCCTGGCTTTACGAGGGACACGGCAGGCGTAAAGGCAGCAGTAGTCCTGAGTTCCCGATTCACCTGGTTGTCAACGTCAGCTATGAGGCACCGAGAGAATGAACGTGCCCTTTGCATGCCCTTTCTTGGCACTCATGAGGTGGTAAGGGCATCTGTTACCTTCTGTAGCAGGAAAAGCACTGACCCCTAAAGATGCTTCCATCCTAATCTTTGAGACTCGTGAACAGGAACCTTATTTAACAAAAGGGACCTTGCAGGTGAGAGTACGGAATGGAGGGGATCACCCCAGTGAGTCCAATGGAGTCAGGGGAGAGGAGATGGGGCGGTATTGCTTTGAAGACGGAAGACCACGAACCAAGGAACATGGAACTCCCTAGAAGTTGACAAAAGCTAGGAAAGGCATCCTCCCCAGAGCCTGCAGAGTGAACACAGCGGTCAGCATTGTCACTGTGGCACGGTGGAATGCATTTTGGACGGCTCACTGCCAGCAATGGAGGGAAATGAATCCTATGCTTCCTTCCCAAGGACACACATGAGGTCTCTTCTCCCTGTGGCTCCACAGCAATGCTTCACTCAAGGAAGGGCTTAGTAAGTGTTTTTGGATTTACTATGTTTTGGTACATGAAAAGCCTTGTCTAAGACACTTGATCACCTCTGTACACATGATCACTCAGCACTTACAAACGGCAATAAACCTCTGGTCTGGACTGGAACCTTTGAGGGGAGGGACCTGGGTATGGATGGACGTGCACAGGAGCGCAAACTCTTGCCACTTGCTATGACTAGTTTGCCCCTCCGTTTATACTTCAGTTATTGTAGGACTAGATGAGGTCCTGAGTCACCTCCCTCTTCCCACTTCATTCAGAACATGTATTAAATGTTTCCTTCGGGCATGTTCCAGACCTAGGCACAAGAGGAGGCAGCAGGCACACATGGTCTGAATACAGGGCTAGACACTAACGGTGAGCCTCTGGTCCCCCCCCCCCCCCAGGATGCTACTTGGCAACAAAAACCCTTAGGACCTTAGGAACAAGAGGGAAGGAAGGAGGCAAATGGTACTGCCATTCTTCTGTGGAAGTTTTGCAGATCTCCTGAAGACGGGGAAGATCTTCCCTGAAGCCCGTCTGGAGACCCTGGCCTCCAGGCCTCCCCTTCCTGCCTCCAGCAGAGACTCGGACACTTACAACGTATGCCACACTGCGGGTTTCTATCAGTGAGTCTCATCCCTGAGTGTGTGCAGTCTAAACGTGTTCCGATCATGGTCAGAGAGTTCTCAGATAGTCTTTCCTCTCTCCTAACAACTGAATATCTGAGCTGTCAAAGCCCTGACCAGCTTTGGAGAAACGCGCATGGCAAGAGGGCAGGCGGACGCTGCACGGAGGAGAGGGCAGGCGGGCGCTGCACGGAGGAGAGGGCAGGCGGGCGCTGCACGGTGGAGGGGGCAGGCAGGTGCTGCACGACGGAGGGGGCAGGCGGGCGCTGCACGGTGGAGGGGGCAGGCAGGTGCTGCACGGCGGAGGGCAGGTGGGCGCTGCAGGGCGCTGCACGGCGGAGGGGGCAGGCGGGCGCTGCACGGCGGAGGGGGCAGGCGGGCGCTGCACGGCGGAGGGCAGGCGGGCGCTGCAGGGCGCTGCACGGCGGAGGGGGCAGGCGGGCGCTGCACGGCGGAGGGGGCAGGCGGGCGCTGCACGGCGGAGGGGGCAGGCGGGCGCTGCACGGCGGAGGGGGCAGGCGGGCGCTGCAGGGCGCTGCACAGCAGAGGGCAGGCGGTCACTGCACGGTGGAGAGGGCAGGCGGGCGCTGCACGGCGGAGGGGGCAGGCGGGCGCTGCACGGCGGGGAGGGCAGGCGGTCACTGCACGGCAGCGGAGGGCAGGCGGGCGCTGCACGGCGGAGGGGGCAGACGGGCGCTGCACGGCGGAGCGGGCTACACTAAATCTTAACTCTGCACCCCAATGGTGCACAGCTCAGGTTAGAAACATCATTCACCCCTCACCAGTCCTGAGGGGGAGCAGCTCCCGCCCTGGCTGTGGAATTGTGTAGCTTTACACACTCAGGTCAAGGAAAGCAGAATCCTGGGGATAAATGGTGCTGTGGCTCAATGTGCCCCCCCCCAACTGCCTGGCCTGAAAAACTTGGCGCCCAAACAGCAATATTGGGAGGAAGGACCTCGGAGAAACGAGTCACAGGTGCTCTGCTCTCGTGAACAGATTGAGTCATTAAGGGATGGTTGGGCTGTGGAAGGAGCGGCCGTTTACGGAATCAAGCTCTCTGATTTGTTTGCTGTCTGGCCTTCCCGGCCTCCACCACACGACCGCACAGCACAAAGCCCTCACTAGGCGCAGAGCAGACACCAAATTGATGTGGCACCATATTTTGAGACTTTTAAGCCTCCAGAACCCTGGGCCGAACAGTCTCTTCTTTGTCGATTACCCAATCTGTGGTATTTAGTAATAGAGAAAAGACTCAGATACAGGCTCCTGATCTGAGAGATAAGAAAGGTGGTTACGCGCCATTAGCTACCCCGGGAGGTAGTGAGAAGAGAAAGTCTCGGGGTGAAGAGACCGCATTCTGCCACGAAAGTGCATGCAGGCAGAGCTCAAGGGACGCCGAAGCAAGCGTGAGACCCGCCTGTAAGTGACGAATCGATCGTTAGTGCTGATGGTGGGCCAAGCGGGCAGAGAAACATCCCACCACAAGAGACAGATGCTCAGTGGTGGCCTTTCGTCCCAGCACTCTGGAGGCAGAGGCAGGTGGATCTCTGTGAGTTCAAGGCCAGCCTGGTCTACAGAGTGTGCTCCAGAGGACTGTTACACAGAGAAAGCCTGTCTCAAAGAAAACAAAAAAAAGAAGAAAGAAAACAAACCGAGAAGAAGAGGAGGGGAGGAGGAGGAGGAAGGAGGAGAAAGTGATGGCATCCGCCTGTCATCACAGTTCTCGGCAGGCTGGGCAAGACCGGGACGCCATAGCTGGGCTCCATAGTGAGGCTGTCTCAAAAAGCAAACTATACCAAAACAGACGAAGACGAACACCAGGGGTAGACGAGCTCGGCACCAGGCAGACAGGCACTGGGGTGGGAGCTGGGAGCTGACATCTGATCCACAGGCGCAAGGCAGAGGGGGAGAGAGCTGACGGGAAAGCTGTGGGCTTTAGAAACCTCAAAGCCCCTTCCCAGGGACACACCTCCTCCAACGAGGCCACGCCCCCTAGTCCTTCCCAAACTGCTCCACCAACTTCCATACTGAGCAGTCTCACGGATGAGCTTATAGGGGCCATTTTCATTCAAACTATATACACAGGACGAGGCGAGAATTTGAAAAGGAATTAAAAGCACGAAGAGCCATTTTGTTTAGCTTTTTCAATTTTTATTTTCGATTGGGAGAGGGTCTCATGTAGCCTAGGCTGGCGTCAAACTTGCTAGGTAGCCAAAAATGGCCTTGAACTGCTGACCCGAACAAGTGCCACCTCACCCAGCTTCTTTTATTTATCTACTTTCTTTTTTTGAGACAAGGTTTCACTGTAAAGCTCTGGCTGGCCTGGAACTCCCTCTGTAGCCCAGGCTGGCCTCAAACTCAGAGATCTACCTGCCTCTGCCTCCTGAGTGCTGGGATTAAAGGTATATGACATTAGTCCCATTTTTTTCGTTTCTTTTCTAGTCAAAAATCACTATAAAGCCAAGGCTGACCTTGAACTTCCAATTCTCTGCCTGCACACCAGAGTGCTGAGATAAGAGGCAGGCACCACTGTGCCTGACTTGTGTGGCGCGGAGACTCAAACCCAGGACATCTTTTAGCACACTAGGCAAGCCCTCTGCGGAAGTGCTTCCTCGGCACTTTAATGTGTACAACTATTATTGTCGTTTATTGAGACAGTCTTTCTGTTGTTCAAATCAACCTCAAACTGGGTGTCCCCCTGCCTCCACCTCCCCGAGTGCTGAGCACAGGTGTATGCCACCACACTCGGCTTTTATTTGGTTCTATAGGGAGAGAAACTGGAGTGTGGGAAGCTGAGGTGGAAGGGAAGAGGCCCATGAATAAAGAAGCAAAGCAAGCGGCTGGAAAGACCCGGCACATCAGCTGTGCGGAACCGGTGATGAGCATCGTGATGTCATCACTGGCCCCCTCCCCAGGGCAGGGTGGCTGTCCCCGTGGTGGCTGTCCTGTGGTCCTGCCCTCACCACAGTCTCACCTCATGGAGCCTGTCAGCTTTCTGGGTCTGCTTCTTCCGGCTTCTCTGAGCAGCAACCCGGTTTTTCTCTCTCCTTCGAACCTTCCTGTCATCATCCTCTGGGCTCTGGGGAAGAAGACATGTGGCCAAGTGACATGCTCAGTCCGCTCGGCTTTGCTCACTGAGCTCCACTGGCTCATCTGCCACCATGGACAGCACCCCCTGTGACCCCCCAGCGGGCTGCCGCTGGCCCTTGTTAAGGGGCACCCAATCCCTGCTGGGGCGTTGCTTTATATGAATCTCCACACCCATCCTGAGAAATAGACAGTGAGACTGTCACTTAAAAATGAGGAATAAGAGGCCTGGGTGCAGCCCAGTGGCATCACGTCTGTGTGGGATACGTGAGGCCCTGCGTCCCATACCCAGGACCACAAGAAAACAAAAATACTAAGAGACGAGGAATAAGAAACTCAGGTTAGGGAAGTTCTCCAGGTATCATGGCCAGCATGAGGGTGAGTGGGAAGTGGAACTCAGGTCTGCTGGTCTCCAAGCCAACGTTCACAAACCTCTACCCCACAGGGTGTTTGCCTGGAAGAGCTGCTCCTCAGCGTGGGGCAGACCGGGGTGTCTGCTCTCTAGAACTTGCTGTGCATAGCCTTTACACCACCACACAGTGGCAAGTCCTTCTGAAACTGTGCAGACCATAATCGTGCATTTATTACTAATTGCAACCACACAGCTCTACCAGAGTGTTGAGTGTCTCGAACACCAATGAGGACATGCTTGTTCTCTTGAACAATGCTTGGCTGACATTTTCTTTCAGAGGTCAGGGTTATTCCAAATGCAAATTTGTGATGCGTCTCAAAAGTTCTTAACCAAATATCCAAAAATTCTTCATGAGGTGGCATGAGGTGGGCAGGCAGAAAAATGCACATACCACAGTGAGAGCTTATTCAATGGGAAGGGTTTGCTTTCCAGAAATGCACTGGAAACACCACGGGAGAAAAAAATAAATCCTTCAAGATGAAGTCCAAAAGGTGTCTAGATGGGGAGGAAACTTAGAGACAGATCTCTTGGCGACCTGTGCGAGGCCCAGGGTATAATCCCCAGCACAGGTACGGATGGACAGCACACACTGCAGGGTAGTGGCATGGAGACACCGTTCAGAACACAGACGTGTCAAATGTGTCTTCTAGTCTTCCAGAAGCAGTCTTTTTTTTTTTCTTTTTCTTTTAACAGAATTTCAGGTAGCCCAGGTTGGCCCTGAATGCTCCACCTTCCTTCTCCCTCCCTAGCTCAGGGGTTATAGGCCTGCCTCAATCACCACACCCAGCAATCCAAGGAGCCTTGATATACCCAGGGGGACAGGCCATATAAACAACAAAACTTCAGCTTTACAGCCCTCACAGATCCTAGTATAAACACAATTCACCCATCCTTCCAATGTATGTATTAGCTAGGAACCTGTCATGTACTCATACTCTGCTGGGCTCCGGGGACAGGGGCCCCCAACAGTGCTCGGTCAGTCATCTCTGCTGCTGAGGCTCGCCTGAGATACACAGCTTTTCACCTCACTAGTGCTTGACAGGAAATAATGCCTCTATCTCAGGGCAAGGGACAGCATGCCGCCTGTCCTCAGGATCTGTCACCGTAAACCGGACCTATCACCTGTCACAGATGATCATACCTGCCCAGCAGATATCTTAACAGAGACACAAATCCTCCATAGCTCACACAATCTGTGCACACACCATCAGGAGTTGATGCTACAGGGTCCCTATTTACAGACAGGGAAACCAAGGCTCAGAGAGGCGAAACAAATGGTACAAGACTATTGACTCCACCTACGTAGCTCACACTTCAGGGTCACCCTGGGACACTACGTGTCAAGCATATTATTGGGAATGTGGCAGGGGGTGGGGTGGGGGGATGGGGGAGGAAAGATAGAACCAGTTGTTGCTAAAGCAACTAGTTGGCCAACAAGTGTCCCAACAGCTGTCTCAATTTCTTGTGGTGCAGCTGTGAAAGTTGGGGACAGCCGAGGGGACTGATCGGATGGGGGTGAGGAGTTTCCACCCACGTTGGGGGTGGAGTCTGCCCACTAGAGGCACAACCCCACACCCGCAGGCTGACCGGTCTGTCGGTCCCACGTCCCCCATGCGGACCTTAGCGGGAGGTTTGGATGCAGGGACGAACCGCCCTTTGGGCTGAATTCCCAGTATCCGAGGTCCGGCCCTCTCCCTCCAGCGTGGGCCGTGGACAAGGATGCAGTGGCCCCCAGCAGTGCGGACCCACGTGTCGGGCGCAGACTAGTCGGGATGGACAGCATCCTTCCCAGGCGCCCGACGCGCACGGCGGGGACGCACGTCGAGCGCTGCCTTTACCCCCCACTCCCCTCCCTGCACCAGGCCCCGTGTCACTACCTGCGGCTGGTTCCCAGGCGCCGTCACACTCCTCTGCAGGACGCTGCCCGCCGGGGGCCCTTGCGACATGCCGGGCGCTCACCACACGGGGCGCCCTGAACGCGGGGCTCTGCTACCCGCGCTCCGCCCGCATCTCCGCACCTGCCGCCCCGCCCCGCCGCTTCCCGCTCTCCCGGCTCCTCCGCCGTGCCCGCCTCCCCACCCCGCGCGTCCCGTCCGGTCCCGTCCCCGCCCCCTGCTCCCACCCCGCCCCCGCTTCCTCCTCTCCCCGCCCTCTCGCCGCACCTCGGGGTCCAGGATCCCACCCAAGTCGTTGCTTTCGCTAGGGGCCTCGTGCTTCGTGGAAGTCACGTGGCAGCCACGAAGCCCACCCACGGGAGGAGACGCCGGGTGGGTGGGGACGGGGTACTGGCGCGGCACGGCCACTGGGGACCTCCGGCCGCTCTCGGGGAGCAGGAGTGAGAAGCGGGAGTGAGTGGCTTGGGTTGGTGGCTTCCCTGTCCCAGAGCGGGTCACCGGCGATGGGGGACTTTCTTCCCGGCGAGGCGGCACCTGGACCACTCACTCCCTCCGCGACGCCAGGGGCCAGGGACCGCGGCGGTCCCTCCGCAGTCCCTGGGCAGCGGGCGCCCTAGGGCTTCCCTACTGCAGCGGAGCCGGGTCCAGTAGGAGGGAGGAGGCGGGGTGACTCCGAGGGTGAATTCTGATGGGGGGCGGGGAGGGGCAAGAGGAGGTTGTGAGCTGAAACCAAGAAAGGCTCCCAAGAATGTATCTGCCAGGCTAGAGGTCCGTCGTCTCTCATTCGGGGATCCGGGCAGGCCATGCTAAGGTTCCATGGACCAGCTACTTTGGCTTCTTCAAGATTAAGGTGGCACCTGGCTAAAGATTTAAGATACATGGTTGCTATGTTCATGCCAGACCAGGTAGAGGCATAGCGCACGCACCCCTCTTCACCTGCCTGCCAGTTTTAAAAAATGCGAAGTCAAGATGACTGTGCCCAGAAAAGAAAAGAAAAGAAAAAAAAAAAAAAAGAAAGAAAGAAAGAAAAAACTAGCGGTTAAAGGTTTGTGGTCTGAGCATTGGGGAGGAAAGCTAACCGCGAGCTGGGGGGCGGGTGGGAACCAGACAAGAGGGGCCTTCCTAGGGTGTTCGTTTTGGCCTTCTGGTTTCTGGGCAGTAGGGGAGGTGGCCTTTCTGAGTCCCAGCCCAGGGTGCATGGCTCCCTGATAGCATTTAAGAGAGGAGCTTGCTTGAGCTTGGCTGCCCGGCCTCAGGCAGGAGAGGAGTGGAGACGGTCGTGTGCCTTAGTAGGTCGGAAGGTGGACCGTGTCTGCACACCTCTCCCAACCAGCAGAGCCTTTCCACACTGGGTGTTCTGCCTAGATTTCAGTTTTGACCCCATTCCATCAACAACATAACGTGTGTGTGTGTGTGTGTGTGTGTGTGTGTGTGTGTGTGTGTGAGAGAGAGAGAGAGAGAGAGAGAGACAGAGACAGAGACAGAGACAGAGACAGAGACACAGAGACAATCACATCTCACACAGTATGCCGAAGGCACACAGCACGGCACCCGGCACTCTGTGGGGCAGCCCAGGACCTCTGTTCTTGAAAATTAATGTGACTATTAATTGTGTGGTGGCACAAGCCTGAAGTTCCTCCACTCAGAAGGCTGAGGCAGGGTTTCCATGAGTTCAGAGCCAGCCTGGGCTAAACAATAAATTCCAGGCTAGCTAGAGATACATATCAAGACAAGATCTTGAAAGAGCAAGACTAGCAAAATAAGCAGCTTTGGGGGCAAATGGTCATGGCTCTCAGGGGTTCACTCACACGTGTTTAAGAATGGAGGAAGAATTCCTGGACACATCAGTGCACTCCCAAGCTTTCATTCTTGCCAACGCCCCTTTCCTGTTTTGCTAAGCTACCCCACATTCTAAGTCCTCTGGGGGTGCTCCCCACAGAGCCGGGCACTTGTATCAGCATAGTCTATTGATGTCATCACAGAACTCTCCACAGACAAGGCTGACCTCGGATTCACAGAGATCCGCCTGCCTCTGCCTCCCAAGCACTGGGATTAAAGGCGTGTGCTGCCTTGCCTGGCATGGGATAGTTTCTTTCCCTTCATGTAGGTCTGTGTACCACATGAGTGTCTGGTGCCAGAAGAGGGTGTCAGACCCCCTGGAATGGAGTTATGGATAGATGTGAGCCACCACATGGGTGCTGGGCATGGATCCTGGGTCTTCTCCAAGAGCAACGCATGCTCTCTTTACCCCAGAGCCATCCCTGAGCTCCTGGAATTACCATCTCGAGACAGGATTTCTCTGTGTAGCTTTGGAGCCTGTCCTGGATCTCGCTCTGTAGACCAGGCTGGCCTCGAACTCATAGAGATCCACCTGGCTCTGCCTCCCGGTGCTGGGATTAAAGGCGTGCACCACCACCGCGCGGCTCCATTTGCTTTCTTAAACTTCTTGAAAAGCTTGGTGCTGGCTTCCTTACACACTCCACATTTATAACATAGCATATTGTATCTGTTATTCCCATAATGTGGTTATAGTGCTAAGCCCATTTGCCACCAGAACACCAACCCTTTTCTGACCGGGATACCAGCCTGGTCTATGTATCAAATCCCAGGCCAGTCAGAACTACATAGTGAGACCGTAAAAAAATAAAAATAAAAATCTGGGCGTGGTAGCATAGGCCTTATTCCCCACACTCCAGAGGCAGAGGCAGACGGATCTCTGTGAGCTTGAGACCAGCCTGGTCTACAGAGTGAGTTCCAGGACAGCCAGGGCTACAAAATAGAGACCCTGTCTCAAAACAAAAATAAATAGGAGAGAGATAAAAAAGCAAAGAAATACTTCAAATATCTTTTTTTTTCTTTTTCTTTCTTTCTTTTTTTATGTATTCCCTTGAACTGGGAAGATACATAGTATGATGTGTCAGCGACCTATTTATATCATGATGACCCTGATTCTGTCCCTGGGGTGGGGCAGGGATGCCATAGGTCAGAGCTGGGTAAGGGGGTACTGTAAGACAGAGCTGGGTGAGGGGGTACTGTAAGACAGAGCTGGGTGAGGGGGTACTGTAAGACAGAGCTGGGTGAGGGGGTACAGTAGGTCAGAGCTGGGTGAGGGGGTGCCATAGGTCAGAGCTGGGTGAGGGGTACAGTAGGTCAGAGCTGGGTGAGGGTGCCGTAGGTCAGAGCTGGGTGAGGGGGTGCCATAGGTCAGAGCTGGGTGAGGGGTACAGTAGGTCAGAGCTGGGTGAGGGTGCCGTAGGTCAGAGCTGGGTGAGGGGGTGCCATAGGTCAGAGCTGGGTGAGGGTGCCGTAGGTCAGAGCTGGGTGAGGGGGTGCCATAGGTCAGAGCTGGGTGAGGGGTACAGTAGGTCAGAGCTGGGTGAGGGTGCCGTAGGTCAGAGCTGGGTGAGGGGGTACTGTAAGACAGAGCTGGGTGAGGGGGTACTGTAAGACAGAGCTGGGTGAGGGGGTGCTGTAGGTCAGAGCTCGGTGCTTGGGTGATTCACTTCACCAGAAGATGGTTCTTTCCAATAACAAGCTGCTTAGATGCTTGGAAGTCCCGTGAGCAGTTCACTGTTGCTGTTCTCTTCAGGAAACGCCTTCTGCTGAGTGTCCTCTCAGGGCTTTTCTCAGAAGACAGTCCTGTGGGCTTCTGGGGAGGCTAGGGAAGAGAAAGCCAGGGGGAGAGACCACTGCATTCACCAGAGACTGGCCACTGTGTCAGCCACACCTCAGGGAACTCGCTGTCCTGACAGTCATACATAAACGCAATGGAGTACTTTGGATGTGGTCTGCCTCGTGAAGGCGGAGAAGAGCAAGGGCTGGAAGAGAGGGTGCAGTGTGTGTGTGTGTGTGTGTGTGTGTGTGTGTGTGTGTGTGTGTGTGTGTGTGTGAGAGCAGGGAGAGCAGACAAGGCTTCTCTGCAGGGCTGTGGGGACACCTGGAGGACGTGGTCTGGGCTGCACCACACAGAAGCAAAGGCCTTGTGGAAGCGCCCGGCCATTCAAGAAACGACAGGAGACTCCCGGGTCTGGAATGGCCTGGGGAGGGGTGGACGCCTAGAGATGAGGTCAGGGAGGCAGTGAAAACCCTTGATTCAGGGCTACCTTTTATTTGGAATATAGTGGAAAACTCAAGGCTTCTGAGCAGAGGTATGGCATGAGCTGACTGAAGTTGTTATGGGGTCATGTTGGTCACCTCACAAAATAGTGCCACCAAGTGGAGATCCAGCGTCCAAAACAGGAGCCTGTGGGTGTCCTTCCGGGCCATGACAGTAACATTTGCAACGGGATATTTAAATCTTAAGACTAACAAATTGGAAGCAAAAAGAGACAGAGGAGGTGAGGGCCATGGTCCAGGAAGGCTGGGGTAGGCTGGGAAGATGGTGGAGGCCAAGGCCAGGCTGCAGGGAGCGTGTTGAATGGAAGGTTCTCTGTGCCTCAGTACCACAGGCCCATCCTGACCCAGAGTGGGCCTTGCCTGTGTTCACCTGGTGATGCGTTCATGAATGCATTGGCCATTTTTGCCACACAGTGAACAAAATGCCTGTCAGAACAACCTAGGGGCCCGGGGAGATGGCTCAGTGGTTAGAGTGAAGTGAGAGACAGGCCATGGAACTGGAGTTCAGATTCCCAGAATGTCTGTGGTGGCCTGCCTGGAGGTTCAGCTTTCTGAGGCAGAGACGGGGGATCCCCAGAGCAAGCTAGTGAGACTAGCCCTATCACTCAGTGATAGAGTGATCAAGATTGATTCTCTACATCAACCTCAGGCCTTCACATGCACCTACACGTGTGCTCCCACACATGCAAACATTCATACACACACACATGCACACCACAAACACAGACCAGAAAATGGAATAAGGAAAGGGGGGAAAAAGTAAGGGAGAAAGTACTTGTTTTAGTCTCCAAGCTTCTAAGTTATGGCACAGAAGATATAGAGCAGTTCATGGCAGCAGATTGTTCACGTCACTGCTGACCAACTGGACGGTAAGCAGAGAACACCAACCTGAACCTAAGGCTCCACAGCTTTCAAAGGCCTAGTCCTGGTGACTCAGTCCCACCACGGTGACCCTACCTTCCAAAAGTTCCATAGCGTCTCATCATAGCGCCACCTACTGGGGAAGTCATTCCAAACAGGAGCCTGTGGGGACCATTTCCAATGGTTAACATATTTGTAAAAAGGAGAGATTTAAATCACAAGTGGGTAAGACCGTTGTCTTTTTTCAACTCATCATTCCTTAACCCCCTGGATTCTATCAGTGTTGCGTGCAAGCATTTGAGGGGCTCCAGAAAAGGAAGGCTTAGGCAGGGAAGTTTACACACGGAAATCTATGTATGTGGTTTACAGACACGATTGTGTAGACAGGTTTTTTTGTATGACCTCCAGGAATATTTCCACTGTCCTCTGTGCTAAACTGTGCACCAGCATATGTTCTAGTAAGACAAAAACACCTCCCACACATCCCAGCACCAGAATTATGTGGGTGGTGGAGGGAAGTCAGATTTGAACCAAACACCCCAAACATCCAGTGTGAAAATTCTGTGTCATCAAACAGAAGTCGGTAAGCGTCAGAGTCCTATCTTGTTTACAACTCTTCAGAACAGAGCTTGCTATTCCAGGACTTTAACACAAACAGCACACACGAGTGTAAAGCACCTCCTGGTCTTTTTGTGTATTTCTTGTTAACATGAGTGACACTTTTCAAAAAGCTTGACTATGCTTAACTTCTTGTTATTACTATTTTAAGTGTATGCATGTTTTGCCTGCACGTATGTCTGTGCCTGGTGCTTGTGGAGGCCAGAACAGGCTGCTGAATCCTCTGGACCTGGAGTTACAGATGGTTGTGAGCCACCATGTGGGTGCTGGGAATCAAACTTGCCCTCTAGAAAGTCAGCCAGCGCTCCTGGCTGATGAGCCATCTCTCCAGCTCCTTGAATATGGTATTTTAACCATAGTCTAGTGCATTTGGAAATACACTAGAATATTTCATTAAACAAGTTAACAGAGGTAGACTCCTGATTCATCTGCCCATTTGTGAAGGACATAGCACATATCCCTCTAAATTGTTTACATATTAAAGAACTGAAAATTTTAAATGTATGAAACCAAGGAAATATAAAAAGCGATAACCGCAGGGATTAACAATCAGTAGACATGTCATACCCATAGACCAGTTATGAGAAACCTCAGGTTATGCAAGAGAAAACAGTCCATTTAGAGGAGAAGATCAGTGTTGATTGGACTGTTGGCTGGTCCAGTCACAAGGAAGAGGGGCTGTAAAAACACAGGCACTGATAGTTCTCTCTGCTGTCACCTGGGACCCTTTCCAGATTGAGGACGACACCCAGCTTGTGAGCCACTGTCCTGGGGACTAATGACTAATTAACTAAATATCAGTTCTAAGAACTTCAGCATGAATCACAGGACAAGAAACCATGAAATGTCCTGAAAATTACAACTGAGATTTTTTTTTTTTTTTTTTTTTTTGGTTTTTCAAGACAGGGTTTCTCTGTGTAGCTTTGCGCCTTTCCTGGAACTCACTTGGTAGCCCAGGCTGGCCTCGAACTCATAGAGATCCGCCTGCCTCTGCCTCCCAAGTGCTGGGATTAAAGGCGTGCGCCACCACCGCCCGGCTCAACTGAGATATTTTTAAAAAAAATTAACAGGGACTTTTCCAAGTCTTCCAACTCTTAAAAATTACACGATGTTACTCCATACACACAACATTACCATCACACACATTACCTCCCCACGTGACATTACCCCTCCCACATGGCATCACTCCCACACACGACATTACCCCTACACACACACACACACACACACACACACACACACACCACACACACACACACACACACACACACACACACATACACACACACACACACGTGTCTTATGGAGTATAAAAAAATAGCTGACATTTCTTAAATTATCATGCAATTACCTGGGCTGAATTATCTTTTTAGTCTCTGTGGAACGAGGTATCATAGATCTGTTGTCAGTACAAACAAAGCAACTAGTTAGAGATGGATAGGAAGTAATCACCACAGAAATACCAGGAAGTTATTAAATACACAGGGTTTCTTGATTTTAGGGATTTGTCATCCCTTTAAATTTATGATGAGCTCTGCCTTATTTTTATCTTCTGTGAAAAATGTTTAGACTTATTTTGCTTGCATACATGTGTGTACCACGTGCATGCCTGATGGTCAGAAGAGGGCATCAGATTCCCTGGAACTGAAGTTACAGACATTTGTGAGCTGCCGCAATGTGGGTGCTGGGACTTGAACCCAGGTCCTCTGGAAGAGCAGCCAGTGCTCTTAGCCGATGCGTCTCTCCATCAGTGCTGCCAGCTGAGTTCTACATCCTTGCTGATTTTGTTATCCTGTTAATCATGTTTATTTTTCCTGTCTAGTAAACTCAAATTTCATTCACCTATCGTCTCAATTTGCTTTTCCATGCATTTTAGCAAGATTGGTCATGAAATTTATCATTCTCTTTCCTTCCCGATTATACTTCTTCAAACATGTAGCTGAAGGTTTTCCCAGTATCCAATTCTATGTGAGCACGTGTGTGTGCACATGTTGTGTGATCACGTGTGTGCACATGTTGTGTGATCACGTGTGTGTACTTGCAACGGAAAGCCAGAGGTGAACCTCGGTTGTCATTTCTCCCTTCCACCTTGTTTTTTGAGATCGATTCCCAGTTTCCTGGAGCTCACCAAGTAGGCCAGGCTGTCTGGCCAGGGAGCCCCAGGAATCCACCTGTCTCAACCTCCTCGGTGATGGGATTACAAACTTAAGCCATCCTGGCTCTTTAAGTAGGTGCTGAGGATCAAACTATTTCTTGCAAGGCAAGCCCTTAATCAATTAAGGCATCGCCCCAACCATAGTTACTCAAGTTTAATCCTTTAAAATGAACTGTTTCAGCCTTGCTTTGGATCTTGTTTTTGCAGGGCCTCTGCAGATGCATCCCAGCCCAGAAGTCCAGACTATGTCTCCGAGCAACTCTCCCGCATGTGTCAGCCTGCACAGGGCAATGCATGATGGATACACGTGCAGGTAAAAAGCCTCCACGTCCAGGTCCAAGGCCTCTGTGGTGTACTTCTGATCCACCTAACTCGTCTGTGTCCACGCCCTGCTATGTTCACAGCGCTAAGGCTGCAAGTTTTCATGATTGTTTTTGGCCCCACATGCTCCTCAAATGTATTTCCTCTTGCTCTCCCTCAGTGGAAGCAGAAAGGCACCCGCCTCTCTATCTGCCAAGAACCTTCAGGGAACTGGCCCACCCAGTCTTGGGCACTCCACCAGGGTCCATCCTTGGTGTCCAAGCCCTGTCTTCCAGGTTTGCCGTTTTCGTCACTTTCCTGGGCTGTTTGAAATTGGCCTCTCTGAAAGCCAGGAGCCGCCTGCAGTGACTTGGGGGCGGGCGGGTTCTCTGGCTGACTTCAGGCTCACCCTGTCTGACCTGTCTGAGGATCATCTTGTGGCCAGTTCCTGCTAAGCCTTACAGCCTGTGGCTGAAGCGTGAACTTCCTAATAAGAGCCACAGAGAACCACACAGGCAGTTCCCAGAACTGGCCAATTTCTCAGTGAACAGAGGATCAAGAAGGAAAAATATAGATTTCCTGTTTCCAGCCAAGGCTCCTCCCAGACGTCCTGGAAAGCCTGGTTACAAAGAATAGGCCAGGACCCAGGGGTGCCCTAACAAGGGACGTGTCTGGGGACCATGTTCTTAGAGAGCTCTGGCCACCAGCTGGGGTCATAGCTCAGCTGGGAAAAGGCTTGTCTTGTTTCCTGACAAAACACTGACCAAAGGCAACTCGGGGAGGAGGAGAGCATCTGCTTCATCTGACATTCTGCAGTCCATTGCCAAGGGAAGCCAAGGCAAGAACCTGGGGCAGGAACTGAAGCAGAAACCACGAGGAGCACTGCTTACTGGCTTGCTCAGCCTGCTTCCTTATAGCACCCAGGACCACCTGCCCGGGGTGGCACCGCCCACAGTGAGCTGGGCCCTCCCACATCAATCACTAATCAAGAAAAGCCCCCCCCCCCCCATTTGCCTCCGATGGAGGCAATTCCTCAGCTGAGGGTCCCTCTTCTCCAGTGACTCTAGCTTGTACCCAGTTGACAAGGGCAGCTGGCGTGCTCTTGTCCCTGGGTTCAGTCCCCGGCCCAGCATAAACCATCTGAGGCGCAGCCCCGCCTGCCAAGGACAGTCAGGACAAGGACTTCGGGGTAATTCTCAGCTACATAACGAGTCCCAGGCCAGCCTGGGATAAATGACTTAACCCCACCCCTACCTCCAGGACAGCCTGGGATACAGCCCCACCCCACCTCTCCCCACCCCTCCCCCCACCTCACAGGAGCTCTGGTTTCTTAGGGGCAGCCTGAAAGCTCCAGGAAGCTGAAGTTGATCTGCTGCCTCCTGCTTCCTCATTTCTCTGCAAGCCACTTCTAAATGCAGTGCCCTGGGTACCAGAGAAGCTGAGAGGGAGCAGCCTTGGCTACTCGGGGCCTCAGACCGAACCCTGCCGGAGCAGCTGGGAGGCTGTTCGCACAGAGCCCGGGCAGTGCTGACAGTGTGGACGGGTCCCCTACTGGGAGCCCAGCCTTTGCCGAGGCACCTGATGCCATGAAACATTCGGAGAAAGTGACTGGACAGTTCTCAAAACTACTTGCCCGAAGTGGCCTTCCATTCTGGTGGGAAGGAGGTTCATTCATTATTTCCTATTGTTGTCTGGCTCTTGGCTCTCTGGATTTTATTTTACTTTATTATTTTACTCTGTCGAGCTCACACCTCCTTCCCCAAAGATCCACAGTGAGCGTTGTGTTCTCCCATTACTTAAGAGGATCTTGAAACCCGCTTCTAGGAAGTCCTCCTTGACCAACTGGACAGGGGCCCCTCGGGGTGTTGTATGTGACCAGCCCCTCCTAGAGCATCCACAGAATGTAAATTCTGCAGTCTATCCATTGGCTCATTGTGTGTTTCAAATGGATTACAGAAAGGCCCTAATCATAGATGACACCTCCCGAGAGGCGGGATGGCACGTAACTGGTTATGGGATGACCCCCAACATATCAGACCAGCAAGGCTGCCCCTGCAGATGACTTCACAGATAGCTGTGGACACTTTGCCCTTCAAACCTGAGCTGCGTTTCCAGCGGGCTGCTGCTCACATGTGTTCACGAGTGTTCACTCAACAGGTGTCTACGTAGGGATCCGTGGGGCTCATGCATTGAGTGCAGGGGATGGAGTCTCTGAGATTTGGGGGGCTTTGTTTGTCGTTTGTTATTGTGAGACAGAGTCTCACTAGGTAGCACAGGCTGGCCTCAAACTTTGACCTCCCTGCCTTAGCCTCCCCGAGTGCTGGCAGTCATGCAACTGAATGAAGGGACTGTGGGGGTTAAGCTGGCTTCCTCAAATTTTACTTCATTTTATGCACACAGGTGTTTTTTATGCATGTATGTATGTGTACCACATGCACACCTGGTGCCTGCAGAGGTCAGAAGAAGGTGTAGGATCTACTAGAACTGGAGTTCTGGACAGTTGTGAACCACCTTGTAGGTGCTGGGAATTGAACCCAGGTCCTTTGAAAGAGCAGCCATGCTTTAACCACTGAGCCATCCCTCCGGTCCTAGTCTCCAGGTGTGAGTTTTTGAGGCTGTTGTAAAGGACCATGAATCGGTGGCCACAGTGAGCCACTCATCAGTATGGATGCCTTTGTGTGTTTCCCTGCCTGTTGTGGGATATTAGTTTAAGATGTGTTACATTCATTTATGCTGTAGAATATTTGTTTAATGATGCAAAGATGTGTTGCATTCTTTTATGTTACTTTTGTCTAACTCTGAGAAGCTGTGTTACTTTGCCTGTCTAAAACACCTGATTGGTCTAATGAAGAGCTGAATGTCCAATAGCTAGGCAGAAGAAAGGATGGGGGGAGGGTGCTGGGGGGGGGGAAATAAGTAGAAGAAATTGAGAGGAGAGTGAGGAGAGAGTGGGAAAAGGAGGAGAGGAGGACAGCCAGGGCCAGCCACACAGCCACCCAGCCACCCAGCCAGTCACACAGCCACACAGCCACACAGCCAGCCCTGGAGTGAGAAGGAAAGAAAGAGACATAGAATAAAGAAAGGCAAAAAGCCCAGAGGCAAAACATAATTAAAAAGAAACGGGATAATTTGTTAGAAAAGCTGGCTAGTAACAAGCCAAGCTAAGGCTGGGCACTCATAAGTAAGAATAAGTCTCCGTGTATTTTGGGGGGAGCTGGGTGGCGGACCCCTAAAGAGTAAAAAACCCAACTACATCCGCCTGGCCCCATTTTGAGTCTGGGCTGGCCTGTGACCTCTTACGAGCGGAATGGAGTGGGGCTGGAGAAATGCTTCAGTGGTAAGCTGCTGTTGCCTAGGGCCTGCGTTCAGTTCCCAGCCCCCACGCAGAAGCTCATAACCACCTGCGACTCCGGTTTCGGGGTGGAACTGTGACCCCCCTCTTCTGGCCTCTGTGGACACTGCACACACGGTGCACATACATACATACTTGCAGGAAAACCATGTAAAAATTAAATTTTACAGACTTGACGTGAGGTGCCATTAGGCCACCAGGCCTGGGTCTTTGGTGTCGGATGGGGCTGATGGAGATGGAGGAGTCTGCTTCTGTAGAGGTGGACGCGGGCTCACACTGCATCTTTCACAGGGCCTGTACCAGCCAGCCTTCACAGTTCCCGAGACTGCCCCCCCAGGCAGGGTCGGGAGGGAGCAGGCTTAGCCCAGAAAGTGGATGGAAGTCAGCCTGACGTTCTCAAAGTATATATACTGGGAAGACGGAGACGATGGCCAGTGGTCCACTAAAATGATGGTTAGAAGTTTAGTTTCTCCTAAGAGAAAGGATACTGGATTAAATGCGAGGCTTGTGCTGTTCCTAAAATGTGATGACCCAGTTGTCTGGAAAACGCTTCAAAACCTTAAATCAGTTCAGTGATTCGGAGGATTTTGTAAGTGGTGCCTGAGTAGTGAGGACAGTTCACATCCTGTAATGAAGCCAGCCTGGCTTTGGTGGCTGGTATAACCCGAGCCACAACCAGCAAAACACATATTTGACCTGCTTTAAACAACTGTTTCCTTTTGGAATCGTCCCTACTGCTTTGTATTAGCTGTGCCTGGATCCCAGGAAATTCAGAAATGTTTCTTGTCACAAAACAGTCAAGAGGCTGTGATGTCTTGGTGTCTGAGACCAGACTAGGCCTTAGCCGAGAGCCTGGGCTGGGGCCAAGCCTTGCTGGGCCTGCTCAGACGTCTGCTGGAGCAGCAGGTTTGGCTTCTCTCGGCTCCACATGATGGGGGGTGATGCCGCCCCACCTCAGGGGGTTCTGAGGATGAGAGCAGATCTTAGCACATGGAAAAAAACAAAAAACAAAACCCACCTAGTGTGTGGGAACCGTGGACACCTTGCTGTCCCCTTCAGCGAATGCACTGGTCACAGACTGGGCCTGAGCCCAGCGGCAGGCTTGCTCATTGTGCCCAAGGCCTTGGCTTTGAGCTCTAGCCCCACAGAATTGAAAATAAGTAAGTTTTCAGGTGTGGTGGTGAGGGACTAGGGGTTGGACAGACCCCTCAGAGGAGTCGGATAGAAAGGGGGCCACAAATCCGTAATAAAGACGGCAAATTTCTGGCCCCTTCCTTGTACTCCTGATCAACAGCCTGGTGGGCTCCCCCCATCAGTGGGCTGCTGCTGTGGACTGGTTCAAAGTTCAAGGCTGGATCAGGACATGTTTTCTTCAAAGTCATGGGTCATCAGCCTCCCTTTCTTCATCTAGGGGATGAAGGCCCCTCAAAGGCCCTTAAAACCCAGAGCCTTCAAGGAAAGACAGGATCTAGGGCTCAGGAGTCCGCCTTCTGCAAAGCAGAGGGCCTTTCTCTGTGCGCCCTGCTGTGTGTCCTCACCTAACAGAGCCTTCCTCCAGCTGACCATGCCTGCCGTGTCTGAGATCTCCCTGGTGCTCCCAGTTGTGGTCTAGATTTCCCTGCCTTTTAATTCTTTAACTGGCAGAGAAGACCACCCAATCTGGACCCCCAAACAGTAACAGTGGCACACACCTGTGTTCTCAGACTCAGAGGACTAAATAAAAGGATCACCAATAGTCTGCAGCCAGCCTAGGCTATAGAGTGCGCTTTAGGCCAGCTCAGGCTACAGAATGAGACTTTGTCTCCTAAAAAAAATAACAAAACAAAAACTCAAACTGAAATGGTTTTAAAAATCTATTTTTGTACAATTCCGGGGTGTGGTAGATTTTAGCTAGATGCAGCAACCCATGTCTGTATTCCTAGCTACTTGGGAGGCTGAGACAGGAGAATTACTGGAGCCCAGGAGATTGAGATCATCCTTAGGCTTGAGTGGGGGCTGCCACATGCATGTAACCCCTCAGCAGGCTAAGAGGGGAAGATGTCAAGTTTGAGGCCAGCCTGAGCTACACAGTGAGAGCCTGTCTCAAAAATAAAAACACCAGGTTGGAGAGGTGGCTCAGAGGTTAAGAGCACTGGCTGCTCTTCCAGAGGTCCTGAGTTCAATTCCCAGCAACCACATGGTGTCTTACAGCCATTTATAATAAGATCTAGTGCCCTCTTCTGGCCTGCAGGCAGAACATTGTATACATAATAAATAAATCTTTAAAAAATAAATAAATAAAATAAAAACACCAACAGATCAGCCTGGACAGCATAGTAGTCATTATTACCTATCTGCTGCTTAAACAATGCTGTTAGCTGAACTCAGGGCCTTGAGCAGTCTAGGCAAGTGCTGTACCACTGAGCTGCATCCCCAGCCCAGTTCACACAGCCCGTTAACCACCTCCCAAACCTAAGATCTCTCATTCTTTGAGCCATCTTTTATCTTGAACAAACAGAGGAGAAAGGAGACCCAGTGGCTGGAGCCAATCTGTCCATAGAACATTTTAATCAGATTCCAGGGAGGCATGAAAGAGAAAGGGAATTTCATTAGGAAATTCATACTTTTTGAGGATTCGGATCCTGGGCTGCTATGTTGAGCGGTCTCACGCAGCACTGGGTGAGATCTCTGGGGGGAGCCCCTTTCACAGATGACACCAGGTGAAGCTGGTCATGGTCCCCTTGCTGCTGTACCTTGACATGCCTGTTTCACTCTATTGGGGACCCCAGCAGGGCCCCCCCAAGAAGGGCAAGCCTGGGGGTGCTGGGGTTGGGCTGGGGACTGGCTGGGGACACAGAGTCCATTGTGGGGCGTTTACCCACCACCCCCACAGCTTCCCAGAGTTTTCTTGAGTGCGAGCAGCAGGAAATATTAGATAGAAGGATTTATAGCAGAGAATCTTGTGGAGATAAACAGATAGAAAATAAAGGATAGCCTCGAGAGGGCCTGGAACCTATTCCAACGGGCCTCGACTGTCTCTGGTCCAGGGTTTTTATAGAGACGCCAAGGGGTGGAGCAAAAGACCTCCTCCCCCAGCACAGCCAAGTGCAGGCCATCTCTGACACCTGCACTCAGGCCCGTGGTCCTGATCATCCTCTATTCGGACCTGCTGGATAAAGCCATGAGGAACCCCAGAACGGGCTCCCACAGGTCCCCCCTTCTTAATATATAAAAAAATAACTGTTAATGGCTTACAGCAATCTCCATAGCTGTTACACCTCCCAGTATGGGAGTAGAGGATGATATAAAGGGCATTTCTCTTTTGAATTAGGTCCAAGGTGACTACAGCAGTCTTAGCTGCCTCAAGCCCTTTCTAAACCAAAAACTCTTAAGGCAACTACAAACTTAAAGAATCCCTTAGTGTCATCATTACCATTAATAGGTTAACATAAATATTGCTATACATAGTCACAATTCTCTCAATCTTACAACTCAAAGCAAACTCTTAACAACCATTTGAATTAGCATATATGGTGCTATATAGTTATCAATGTTCTCCGTCTTACAACTTTAACCCAGTCATTTTTCTTGTTAACAGAACATAGGAAAAACTTCGATGTATTCACATCAAACTTAAACATTCCCTCAACTCCACAAAACCAAGGTGCATTAATATCAATAGGTTTAACATAATTTCTGCAAACATAATTCAACCTCATAACTCCTCCTTTTCTTTATAATTTTTTAAACAAAATCTCAAACCTAGTTAGAGGAACCCAAACTTATACAATTCCTACAAACCCATATTGAAAAGCAATATTTTCGATCTAACCATTAACACTTTGAAAACTTAGCAAAACATCCAAAAGCAGTTTCTTAATAAAACTCTTTACACACTTTAAAAGTAGTCTCTTAGTATACCCCATTTGCATTTCTTACTAACAAAACATGACATTAATCCATTCAAACAACAATTTAAATTAAATAGACTAAGGAATATTAACTCTCCCTTTTCTTTATAATTTTAAGCAAAATCTCAAGCCTAGTTAGAAAACCCAAACTTTTCTGTTTAAACAGTTCCATTTGTAACACAAAACCAGTTCCATAAGTAATTCCATTCTTAAACAGTTCCACAAAACAATTCATGAATCACCAGTAAATAAAGCATATACACATACACAAAATTGCATCTTGATTCTAAGTAGAAATACATTTCTTCGTTTAAACAGTTCCATTTTTAACCCAATTCCAGAAAACCGTTCCTAGGTCATTACTCAAAACTGTCCCATTGCAATGAAATCTCTATGGTTTGTTTCATTTAAGTCTTAAAATTCAAATGATAAATTCTGGTACTAGCCTTCCAAATATGAGAAATCCATAACCAAAATCTTTTTGTAATTTTATCTCATTTTAAGTTCAAAAAGTTCAAGAAATAAATTCTGGTATCAGGCTTTTACTTCCAAATATGAAGAGACGTTTTTCAACCAAAACTTTTTGCAGTTAATTTTTGTTCAAACAAGCGTCTCTGCAACTTTTGTTCTCACAGACAGACCTTTTTAGTTATAGTAATATTTTAAACCGCATCGTTTTTGCTGTTAGCTCAGGTTTTTCTGCTGCGTTGATATTCCACAGATCTCGGCTGTGGATGCCTTGTGCTGGTTCTGGCGTCCGCCATTCTTAGCTTCTTAGCAGCTTCTGGAGCTTTTGAAACCATTCAGACTGCCTACTTTGCAGTCTACTAGGACACTATCTCCTGTGTCTCAGGTGTTTTCACCATATACATTAATAGACTCACACTTAACATTTACACTTTTTCACAAACTCACATATAACATTTTTTGCCTTGCAAAGCATTTAGATTCATATTCAACATTTACACGTTTTTACAAACTCACATACATTAACATCTACTTATTTATACTTTAAGGAACCTATAGAACTACTTTAGCAAATATATTTCTTATTAATTCTTATATACTCATATTTATTCCATCTTATTTCTTATTTAAACTTACATTTACAACTAGTATCTTACAAGCTTATTACTACATGTCTTAAGACTACCTTAGATACTTCTTACAAGCTTATATTAAAGGAACTCTATAGATCTATTTTATAAACTTATATAGGCTACCATTAGCATATATCTAACTTAGCAAACACCTAAAGATTTCTTAACACAGATATAACAAGACAGAATTTTTACAAACTCACATATCTTATATTCGTCTTTCTACTTCTCTTATCATCACCATCTCTATCAGAAAGGTTCTCTTAACTAGACAAGAAGTACGTACATCATTTCTAAAGTTTACAGTTAAGATTTCTTAACACAGATCTAACAAGACAGAATTTTTACAAACTCACATCTTATTTTTGTCTTTCTACTTCTTACTCTTAATTATCACCATCTCTATTAGAAAGATTCTCTTAATTAACTAGCCAGGAAGTACATACATCATTTCTAAAGTTTACAGTTTATAGTTAGCTTTGTTATAAAGCACTGGGATTTAGTGAGTGTTGTCATTATAGAGTTGTGATACTTGTTGCTAGGGGGTTGTAACATTCTCAGGACGAAGCAACACTCCAAAGTTGCCAGTTCTCTCAGCCGTTCCGGACCGGCAGAGATGCACTGTCAGCGGTAGATAGTTTTTAACTAGAGGCTGTCCCTTCACCCAAATTCATAATAGCTCCCCTAAGAACTTCAATTCAAACAAACGTTTCTATCACAGCAGTACTTTTGGTTTGTTCTACTGAAAAACTTCACTTCACACTGAGGGTGAAATTATTATATTTAGCTGCTGTAAAGCTCTTCGCCAAAAACTGCACAGCTATTAGGTGGTATTTTAAGGATTTTAAAGTGACTTGTTTGCTCTTATAGGTAGCTTTTTGTCATCCAACTACCGTAAAAACTTTTCACAGCTATTAGGGTAAATAAGGCATTTTACCAACGGAGCCCCAAACTGCGAAGCGCCTAGTTCCGTATCCTTTCAATTTTTCATTGGAACTGATACTTAAACTTAGACGACTTTCCTACTCATTCTTTTAAAAGCTGTATTTTAAGTTTACCATGAACGTATTTTCGAGCTGACAAAAGTGTTTCAGGGCAATGTCGCCATCTTTAGCGGAAAAACTACCTTTCCCAGAATGCATTTCCCTTATATCAGTCCATAATAATGTCAGTTCCATATCAGTCCCTTATATCAGTCATTTCCCATAGTTCTTTTTGGGTCTGAGAGTCAACGGGTTCTCTTTTACTAGACTTGCTTACAAATTCTTGCCCGGGAGGTTTGAACAAAGCTTTTTGCTTTTTCAATGGGAGATTTGAACAAGCATTTTACATTTTCAGCTATGGCACATTGGGAGGTTTCTGGTCTCTCCTCAGCTGGCTTTAACAGGTGTTTCAACTTCATCAGACACTGGCCCCCGAATCAGAACCACACCTGCCTCGTTAGCCGGCATTGAGGCTGGCATTTTTGATAGCAACTTTCCTCGGGGCTTGTGCTTGCCTTAGCCAGTCAGTGAAAAACAAAAACATTTGCAACAGAGCTTTTCCATAGCTCCTTCAGAGAGATTTTCTCCCACTGATCTTATTCTCATTTTGCTTGTTCCTTCCCCCCCAGATGCAGAGCTTCAGCTATCTGTCTGCGGCTCTGTACCTCTGCTCGCTGCCTTTGGAGGTAGGGGCTTTTTTTTCTCCCCCCAATCTGCCTCAAACTCTCGAAGCTTTGTCAGGTCATGCATTTTCTGGGGAGGAATCTGTCCCCTCTTTCTTCAGAGTCTTTCTCCCAGACAGTATCCAGTTTGGTCTCAGTTTATCCCCTCTACCCCAGAAACAGTTTTCGACACTACAGTGGCAGCTTTCCCTGCTACTGAAGGTAGGGGCTTTTTGTCCGTTTCTGTTTTCGGGGTCTGTGTCATTTGCGTACAGACTGAAAAATTTCTAAACTCCCATTAGGACAGGTGCTTTGCATCATCAGGCCTTCACCTGGCCCAGTCCCCCAGTGGGTTGTGTTTGCTTGTCTGGGTGCTCAAGGACAGAGCTTATGCCAGAGGCAATCACCCCTTAGGGCTACACTCCCTCATCTCATCGGGAGTCAGTTAAAACAAAGCTTTTCTCAAAGAGTTGCTTTCTCTGACAGAAAAGAAAGCTTTACTCCTGGATAGTCCTGTTCTGCCCTGGCTGGACTCTTTCCCCAGACAGCATTCTGACTCGGCAGCACGACTGCTTCAGACCCAGTTCAGCTTTACTGTTTTCCCAGAAAGGTCCTTACTCTGATAGGAAAGCTTTTTCTCAGATTTCTTTTTGCAGTTGTGGACCTTTCAACCCGGGACTTGTAGGAAAGTGGACACCTGTGCCGTTCCCACCGCCTTTAGCTTTGTTTGTTCATTAGCAATCTTCCCCTGGGTCCTGCACCTTCCTGCCTCAGCTCTGTGCTCCAGGAAGTTTACAACTGCAGGAACCCTAGTATCCCCGAAATGCACTCCAACTCAGAGACGCTGGCCTCGCCTCTGGGTTTTTGCTCAGAAGCGAGGATACAATGCTAACAGTTTCAGGGAATCTTTGCATTGGACGATTAGGAGCACCTTTTCATTCTGAAACGCTCACTCAGAACCTTTGCTGCCTCAGCTCGGCTGTAACTGAAAAGCTTGGCTTTTTGCTTTTCTCAGGTCAAGTTTCTGGCCCTTTTGGGCTCTCTGTAGCTCTTCACCCACACTCTCCCAAGCGTTTCCCTCAGGGTACTCTGACCCACTGCCTTTTTACTAGCTTGAAGAGACAGAGCTTAGAAGAGGTTTTTAGAAACTTGTTCATACCTCCTGCATTGCAGGGAGGATTGTTAAAGCTTGAAAGAACTTAGGTCTTGCTGTCTTAAATTTGTTGTTTTCCCTTAGAGCTAATCACAGGTGGTCACCATACTAATATCTTCAGGTGATTCTAATTTTTGTCCTTCTGAGAAAGTTAAAGGCTTTAGTTTCTAAGTTTCTTAAGAGAGAAAGATTAAGGCTTTTTAGAGAGATTTTCCCCCCAAATTTTCCAAGAAAAACTTTAGAGTTTAAGAGAAATATTTTTTCCCTAGAAGACCAACTTTTCCCAAAACTTCTGAACTTTAAACTTTGACTTCTTACACCCCCATTTTTGCCTCAGGGAGAAATTCCTTTCTCCTGCCTCTTAGACTTAGCATTTCAGCTGTCCCCAGGTCAAAAGCTTCCATAGGAAACTTTTTCTTCCCCATAAGCTCAAAGAAGAGCTTTTTTTTTTTTGGTTTTTCGAGACAGGGTTTCTCTGTGTAGCTTTGCGCCTTTCCTGGAGCTCACTTGGTAGCCCAGGCTGGCCTCGAACTCACAGAGATCCGCCTGGCTCTGCCTCCCAAGTGCTGGGATTAAAGGCGTGCACCACCAACGCCCGGCTAAAGAAGAGCTTTTTTACTACCCGTAAAGCCCAAAGAGATTTTTTCCCCAGTTTGCTTTCAAAGCCCCCAAAGTTAGAAAATTGACGAGTTTTTCTATCTAGTTGCCTTACTTATTTTTTCCTACACAATCTTACACTTCTAAGTTTTTCCTAAACTATATTACTACCCTATACCTTACTTATTTTTCACAGATAGAAATTGAGAAAGGGATAGAAGATAGAAAATTTTGACAGAAGAGAATTTCGCTGCAGCATCGGACATCCTTCCAGTCCGCTTTCCTTTTCTCTCGAGGATAAAACGCCTGCCTTCCCAAAAAATATATATAAAAATATATATATATTCCATAACACCGGCATGCCTTTCCACTGGCAGGGCTGACTCAGCACTTTCACCAAAAACTCTGTAATAAAACTATTATTTTCCTTTATCTTTAGTCCCTATTACTTTGTCTTAAGTCCCTGTTCATTTGTCTTTAGTCCCCCCTTTTTTGTCCCTTTTTTTCTTTAGTCCCCTTTCCCCCCTTTCTTTAGTCCCTTTTTTTTTTCTTTAGTCCCTTTTTTTTCTTTAGTCCCTTTTTTTCTTTAGTCCCTGTTCACGGCGCCATTCTGTGGGGCGTTTACCCACCACCCCCACAGCTTCCCAGAGTTTTCTTGAGTGCGAGCAGCAGGAAATATTAGATAGAAGGATTTATAGCAGAGAATCTTGTGGAGATAAACAGATAAAAAATAAAGGATAGCCTCGAGAGGGCCTGGAACCTATTCCAACGGGCCTCGACTGTCTCTGGTCCAGGGTTTTTATAGAGACGCCAAGGGGTGGAGCAAAAGACCTCCTCCCCCAGCACAGCCAAGTGCAGGCCATCTCTGACACCTGCACTCAGGCCCGTGGTCCTGATCATCCTCTATTCGGACCTGCTGGGTAAAGCCATGAGGAACCCCAGAACGGGCTCCCACAGTCCATCACCCCAGGCAAGGGGCTGTGTTTATGAATGTCTTAATGCTCTCCTGCAGTTTCTGGAAACAGATGAAGCCATTTCTTGCAAACATCTGATTCCACAGAAATTGCCGAAGTCTGAGTTTCACTCCCACGTTCCCTTAGGAGGTCAGAGTGCAGGGAACTCTGTTTCCCTCACATCCTACTTCCTCCCCAAGAGGTCCTCAGCTAGCACTCATGTCCTGGACAGGAAGCCACTGGACAGGTGGGGAGATATGTGCACAGATGGAGATCTTCACCCACCCCCTGGAACCACTACTGTGGAGCCACTGAGTGTGGAGTACAGGAACTCACTCACATGAAAAATGACTACTCAGCTGGGCGGTGGTGCCCACGCCTTTAATCCCAGCACTCAGGAGGCAGAGGCAGGTGCATCTCTGTGAGTTTGAGGCCAGCCTGGTCTACAGATCGAGTTCCAGGACAGCCAGGACTGCTATACAGAAAAACCCTGTCTTGAAAAAAAAAAAAAGAAAGAAAAAAGAAAAATTACTACTTAATTCAAACTTTTAGTATAAAACTTTCCAACGTAGAAAGAAGTTCATCGAGCCTCAACAGCTAACACTGTCACGTTAGTCTTATCTATTTCGTGTGTGTGTGTGTGTGTGTGTGTGTGTGTGTGTGTGTGTGTGTGCGCGCGTGTGTGTGTGTAGGGGGTGACACACACAGGGTGCGTTGCCAGCCAGCCCAGGCTGGCCTCAAACTCTCAATCCTCCTGCTTCAGCCTTCCAGGTGCTGGGATTATGGGCATGTGCCATGAAGCCTGTCTCCTTATTCATCGCACTTTTCAAATTTTCCTGCTGGGTCATCACATCTAAATACATATAAGCACTGTTACCTAGACCTGCATTCACATAACCACAATACCACCATCCAGCTGAAAAAGGAAATCTAGGGGCTGGGTAATGGCTCAGTGGGTAAAAGCACTTCCACGGCAAGACCTGACTGAGTTCAAATCCCCGGCACCCACGTAAAATGCCAGGCATGACTGTGGGCGCCTGTGGCCCAGCTCTAGGGCTGGAGACAGGTGGATCTGGGAGCTCACTGGTCAGCTGGCCAGGCAACCTAAAGAGAACCTGAGGTTTAGTGAGAGAGTCCGAGACAACTGGGAGTGACAGAGGAAGATATGGATGTTCTACTCTGGCCTCTACGAGACTGCTCACAGGCACCTGCACCCACACCATCGGGGACATGCACGCACACACACACACACACACACAAGCACTCGTGCACGCACACGCATGCACACATACGCATGCACTCATACACAAGCACTCATGCATGCACACACACACACATACACAAGCACTCATGCACACACATGCATGCACACATACCTAGCAATTCTTGTAAAATATCTAATACCTTGCCTTTCAGAAACATGGCTTTTAAATATTGTTTGGATGTGGCTGGATTGGTCAGAGAGGTGGAAGCCAAGGTACACACGGGCAGGGTCCCTGTTGCGGCAACTTGCCAGTGATTTGCTTCAGGCCTGCACACCTCCACCTCCTCTGCCCCTTGCAATTGACAAGCTCGTCTTTTGTATTTTTGACACGGGGTCTCAACCTTGTGTTCTTGTCTGTCCAGGAACTCACTGGGTAGCCCAGGCTGGCCTCAACCTCGTGGAGATCTACCTACCTCTGCCTCCCAAGTGCTGGGATTAGAGGTGTGGGCCACTAAGCCCTGCCAATAAACCCATTATTTAAACTCAGTCCATGAACAGTCATGCCACAGTCACTAACGGCTGAGGCTGTGAGGATGGGGCACTGAGAATTTGGACATTTCATTAGTACTGGGGGAGAAACCCCATAGGTATTAGCAATCCAGGGACAGCCATGACACAGGTTTCTTCCTGAAGTTCCAGGTGAATATACCAACACTGCCAACCCTCCAAGTGTTAACTATGGCTATCAGAAGGCTCCTCCCCTCCATTTCTGTACACTGGAGTTTGAGGGTAAAATCTATTACAAAACAAAGGGTCGAGAGGGAAACAGACCCCATAAAACCAAAACTGAAATTCACAGTCAGGAAAGCTAATCCAGGGAGAGAGACAACTCCGCAGGTCGAGTGCTTGCTGCTCTTCCAGGACTCGGGTCAGGTTCCCAGCACCCGCCTGAGGAGGCTCCCAGCAGGCTCTAACTCCAGCTCCCCTTTCCTGGTGTGTGTGAGCACTGCACTCACACGCACAAATCCAGACATACATAATTCCGGAGACGGCTTTCACAGAATTTATTTTTTCTTTTGTGTGTGTTTGTGTATACGTGGAGACCAGAAGTCTATGTTGGGTGTCTTTTTTTTTGAGACAGGGTTTCACTACACAGCCTTGACTGGCCTTTCTGTGTAGACTAGACTAGCCTTGAATTCACAGAGACCCACCTGCTTCTGTCTCCAGAACGCTGGGACTAAGGTGTGCACCACCTCTCAACCTATCATGCCGGGACTGGGCAAGCCCACATTCACACAGCACTTGGTGTTGCTCTGGCCATATTTCTGTTTATGTTCCTCTGAGATACGCATCGCCTACTCCACTGCCTTTCACGTGAACCACTCAGTGGCTTGACTTGACACCAAGAAGCCAACACAACCATTAATTTAAAAACATTTTACGGCTCGTCATGGTTGGTACAAGCCTTTAATCCCAGCATGTGGGAGGCAAAAGCAGGTGGATCTCTGTGAGTTCAAGGATTTGAGGGCAGCCTGGTCTATACAGTAAGTTCCAGGCCAAGACTACATAGTAAGACCATCTCAAAAATGAAGTGTGTGTGTGTGTGTGTAGGGGGCAGCACACGTGATATGTAGTGCACATGCGGAGGTCAGAGGATAATTTGTGGGAGTCAGTTCTCTCCTTCCACAGTGTGGGTCCTGGAGATCAAGGTCAGGTCACCAGGCTTGGTGGCAGGTCCCCTCCCCTGCTGAGCCAGCTCACCAGCCTTTAACTGTCGACATTAAGAATGTGCCTCTTCTCGAGGGCTCTCTCTTCCCAGGGCCTAGATTTGGCCTTTTGTTTAAATTTTGTTGGCAGAGAAATTCTTAAAAACATGCATGAATCTTTTGCCTGTATGAAGGCCTGTGAACCACGTGTGTAGTGCCCAAGGAGGCCGGAAAAGGGCGTCAGATCCCCTGGACTGGAGTTACAGATGGTTGTAAGCCAGTGTGTGGGTTCTAGGAATCGAGCCTGGGTCCTCTACAAGGCCAGCCAGTGCTCTTAACTGCTGAGCCATCTCTCCAGCCCTCACAAGGAATTTTAAGACCCTCTCCAATTCAGCCTCCTTTTCCAACAGAGACAGCAAGTTTTCAGTTCTCCCGTCGTTTTAGTTTCAATACTCTCATGTCGCTAACCCCTGGCCTGAGAAGCCGTAACTCCCGTTACAGCCTAGGCCTACTCATCGCTGCTTCTTCACTGCTGTGCCTGCGGGACAGAGCTGGGCTTCCGAAGACTCCAAGCTTCATCTGCGGGGCTGGCTGCTTCACAACAAAACAAATTAAAAATACATACATATATGTATATTTTATATACGAAATTTCCAAGCACAAAGTAAATGTTGTATCACATAGGTCCAATGCCATCAACATTTCTTATACATTTGCTTAATCTATCCCTTCTCTTTGCTTAAATACTTAAGAGCAAATCCAAGATACAACATCATTTAACTATCAACATGCACCCCTTTAAACTCAATAAAAATGCAATTAGAATTAACATTTTTTATTTGGGGCTTTTTCATTACATATTCGACAGTCTAGTTTTACTTAAACTTTATACATTACACTTTGTCTTACAGACTGACCGTGGGATATTTTGACAAGAGTTAAGTACAACCAAGACAACAGCACTTCCTAGAGAGGGGGGAAGCTGCAGTAGTCACCCCCTCATGCTGCAGAACCACTCTCCCCTCAGCAGCTCCTCACCTCAGTGCCACTGTCTTCGGGCAGACGGTTAGTTGTGTCAGCCATCCAGAGCATGCGCAGCCTCTATTCACCAGATGACAGCAGAACCCCGCTGCCGCACACAAACATCTTACCTTACAACAGGCAAAACGTCTTCACCTCTACCAAAGGTCCCCAGTCTCCCTGGAGTTCCCCAGTCACTCGGCTTCTGCACTAGGACTGAACACCTCTCAAAGGTCACTACTGAGTAAGTGCTTTAGTCACAGGGTCAAGTCACATTCATGCCAGACCAAATTCATCACTCCAAACTCCTCTTGGCACCATCTCACATCCTGAGTGTGGAAAGGGGCCTTTCAAGATGTGACTTTGTCAAGTCCAGCCAGAACCATCTAGTGGGACTCCTCCAAGCTCATTCTCCCATCTTGCCATACAGCATTTGCTCAATGGAAATCCACTGCCTCACCTCACCTCACAGCCTGGTGTGTGAGCCTAACCCACTGCCTCACCTCACAGCCTGGTGTGCGAGCCTTACACACTGCACCACCTCACCTCACAGCCTGGTGTGCGAGCCTTACACACTGCACCACCTCACCTCACAGCCTGGTGTGTGAGCCTTACACACTGCACCACCTCACCTCACAGCCTGGTGTGCGAGCCTTACACACTGCACCACCTCACCTCACAGCCTGGTGTGTGAGCAAGCTTTACACACTGCACCACCTCACCTCACAGCCTGGTGTGCAAGCCTTGCCTGCTTGGGCACTTCTGAAGTGAAATAATCACAGAACGTAAATGCCATGAAAGGCACAGAACCACAGCCACCTTCTGAAGTCACAAAGTGATTTTAAGGCAAAGGTCAGTTCACTCCGGAGTGCAGAGTGCCGGCCTACTGTCCTACTAAAGTAGGTACCAAGAATGCCTTGTTAGCTGGAGAAAGCATGTGCCAAGATTTTGGTCTTTATATATTATTTTTAAAAACAAAACATTGCTCTGTATGAATATACTGATCTCAATTTAAAAAAAAAAAAAGATTTATTTTATTTATTATGTACACAGTGTTCTGCCTGCATGCCAGAAGAGGGCACCAGATCTCATCATAGATGGTTGTGAGCCACCATGTGGTTGCTGGGAATTAAACTCAGGACCTCTAGAAGAGCAGTCAATGCTCTTAACCTCTGAGCCATCTCTCCAGCCCCCTGAACAGAATCTACAAGTCCCATAAAGTAGCCTCACCATAAGGCTTTTCCAATCGAGAAAACCAGACAAACCTAGATGTTTATGATCTTCAGGACATACCGAGCAAGAGCAATACAGATTTTCCAAGCCATGATTAGTAAATTTCTCTGAAAATAGACAAAAGTGTATAATCACCAAGAAAGGAAACAGGTGGCAAGCTAGAGGCCCTATCTACAATGTCCCATGTAAGGGACACAATGTGAGAGGCTGTGAAGGCTGTGGCCAAGTCTCAGAGTGTAAGTTTGCTGAGACCCCTTTGAGGTCTGATGCTATACTGGATAAGAAATGTCTTTAACTGGAGCATGCCAATCAACCCTAATGTATATACACTTTGAACTGGAAGGATCTATTTAGAAATGAGGACTTGAAAAGAAACTATTAGTTCCCAGACAAATTATGTTCAAAGACCTATGGAAATGAAAGTGTAGGGAAGAAACAGAGACTCCAGCCTCAGGTTTTCTTTTTAAGAATATCTCCTGCACAGCTGGACGGTGGTGGCACACACCTCTAATCCCAGCACTCAGGAGGCAGGAACCGGTGGAACCTGTTAAGTTCAGGGCCAGCCTGGTCTACAGAGTGAGTTCCAGGCCAGCCAAGGCTACACAGAGAGGCCCTGTCTTGAAAACAGGCAGACAAAAAAAAAAAATTAATTTCCTGCACAAATAATAGCCTTCTCCTTTATCTTACAAAACAAAACCCTAAAATTGTGGATTAAGTGCCCGTGGAACAAAGCCAAGGCCAGGCCCATCTTCTGTGCGCTCCTCTGATGAACTGGACTAGCAACGAGCAGGCTGCTGTGCAGAGCCAACACCAGTTCGCAAGCCTCCAAGAACCACCTCACGGCCTCGCACATAGAGAAAGCTGCACATCAAGAAAACCCCTCAGAGCATGCCCCCCTGGGGTGCCCCGAAGGCTGCAAGGCAGCTGGCACTGATAGCATCTGAGGACACTGACAGGTCTGTGTGATACTCCACAGGCTTTTTACCTACTGCAGACGGAGACCCAGCCCAGGACAAGAACGGTGCACTGCACCTGTACAGAGTCACAGTTACTTTCAATGAAGTCCCCCGGGCAGCAGACCGTGACCTGGATGCTGAGAGCACCGACTTCCAATTCCCCAACAAACAGAGCTCATACATCCAGATCAATTCTCTTCGGCCGCAGCGGGTAGCGCTGTCTCTGAGAGCAGTCTGGGACATGCTTTCTCTTCAGCACTATGTTCGATGCTTTCCTGGCTGCGGTCTCAGTTGGTGTGGTTTCTACTTGTGTCACAGACTTGTCGGGCTTGGTATCTGCTCCCCTGGAACAGCTGGAAAAGACTTCCTGGTTGATCCTCTGCAGCTGGATGACAGGCTGCATCTTTAAGACCTGGGAAAAGCCGTCTCCTTGTTCAATTAGCAGAGGCAAAGCCTTGGGAAGGAAAATCTCAGGTTGAAAGGTGAACACACAGACAAAGACACTATACACAGACCTCACTATACACAGACCTCGACATGCTGCCCTGCAATTCTTTAGATCAAGTATATTACTGAGACCTGGTTTCTTGGGGTCATGGATATTCGACTTTATATTTTAAAATACTTACTTAAATGAAGGAATTTTAACTAAAAGCTAAGACTAAAAGATACGGCTCATTCCTACAATAACTGTTAGTGATATTCAACCTGACAGGGGTAAGAGAATTTCAGAGCTAAGAATTTAAAGTCTGAAATCCCGCTTCTTTGAGGAGCATGCTTTAGGAATGCTGGCCATCAAGAGTAGAGATCGGAACCTTCTGACTATCATGAATGAAACAGTAATAAGCATTTTAGACTCTGGGGCTCTGTGCCTAAGAACTCAGCCTCAGGCAGCCACGGTAGATGATACACAAATGTGGTGATATTTTATTTGTACTGAAATGTTATTTTAATTTTATGTTAATAAATAAAGTTGCCCTGGGGTCAGAGCTATTAGAGCCATAGTGAGAGCGTGGTGGTTAGAAGAGCTAGGTAGATTTCTGTGTGTTCAGGGATACAGCCAGTATTGGAGACATACGCCTTTAAGACCTGGAGGGCGGTACTTACAGGCAGTGATGAGGCAGTCATGTGGTTGGGTTTACAACCAATGAGAAGGCAGAACAGAAAGATTATTTAAACAGGGACACAGGAAGTACCTCCCTCTCTCGGGGAAGCTAGGAGCACTGCAGGAGGTAAGATTTTATCTCTGAGCTCTGACCTCTCGGCTTTTCTCTTTTACCTTGGCTCTGTGTTTCTTATTTTAATAATACGATTGGTTACATCTACATCTGGCGCCCAACGTGACAAGAATCCATTAAAAACTGCTTGGGGCCGGCTCCCTAGCCGGAGCAGCCGGCTCCCTAGCCCCAGCCCAGGTCTGCTTGGGCTCAGGCCGGACTGTGAGCTGCTTGCTTAAAGCCAGTGCTACAAACAGCTCAGGCCTGCCCTGCTAAACAGGGCCCCTGGCTGTAAAGCCAAGCCTTGACTCGGCTCAGAGGGAACAAGTGGCTGGCTTTAAGCTTTAGCCGGCTACCCCTTCACTTTCACTTTCACTTTCACTTTCCCTTTCCCTTTTGCTTTCTCTCTTGCTTTCTCTCTGTCTCTCTGTTTCTCTCTCTCTCTCTCTCTCTCTCTCTCTCTCTCTCTCTCTCTGGATTTACACCTAGGACTCTAGGTGGCTGTTTTGAAATTCGCTCGGATTTCTACTGTTCTACGCAGATTTGGTAAGTCATAAAGGAAACTATTTAAAAGACAAATTTTTTCCACATTTAAAAAAATGGGTTTCCTGTGTACATTGGAAGAAAATTGGGTTTTGTTTGAAATTTTAGGCAGTCTGACAATGGAACAACTATATGAAAAGATTAGTATTATGGGAATTATGCAGTTAATCACCATGCTTATTCTCATTTTACTATTTAAAAAGATAGTCGATTTAAGTGCCAGGATAACAGCTTTAGAAAAACCTGTTAATTTTAACAGTGAAGTTGGTTCAAGTTTGGATCATAAGGTTACAGAAAGAAAGCCTGTTTTCACACAATCATCCTTAATTTATCCTGTAACCGTACAGCAGATGCCTGATCAAATGGCTACACAAAATATCTGGGCTCCAATTGAACTGATGGATTTTAAAAGGTTTAAGGAGGCAATAGTATCTTATGGCATGCATTCCCCATATGTAAAGCAAATGTTAAACTCTTGGTCAACATATAATAGGATTATACCACAGGACTGGCGGGACCTTGCACAAGCTGTTCTGGAACCCAGCCAGAGAATTCAATTTCTGACTTGGTTTAAGGAGGAAGCTAGAAACGTAGAAACACAATGGAGGGATAAAGGAATACAAGTTTGTCAGGATCAGCTTATTGGAGAAGGCCAATATGCTTCAATACAAACACAATGTTTATATGATGTTCAAACCGTAATTTTATGTCGAATGGCAGCCTTGAATGCATGGGACAGAGTTGATGAACCAGGAAAAAAACATGAGTCATTCACAAAGGTTATGCAAGGCCCTAAAGAATCTTTCACAGATTTTTTAGAAAGACTGGCTTCAGCAGTAAACAGAATGGTCTCAGGATCAGAAGCTAGTAAGGCAATAATTGAAGCTTTGGCATTTGAGAATGCGAATGCAGCATGCAAAAGAATAATCAGGCCGTTAAGGGCAAGATCTGCACCTTTGGAAGATTGGATTAGAGAAACAATTAATGTTGAGGTTGATGAGCATGATACGTGGGTAGGAGAAGTAATTTCAAAAGGTTTGAGGAGTGTTAGATGTTTTGGGTGTGGAAAGCAAGGACATTTTAAAAGGGACTGTAAACAGGTCATTCCTAGAAGCAATGTTTCTTCAAGGAACAATGGCAACAGAATGCCCCTTCCTTCTGGAGTATGCAGAAGGTGTGGTAAGGGAAAACACTGGACCAATGAATGTAGATCAACAAAGGACAGACAGGGTAATCCTTTGCCTCAGTTTTCGGGAAACTCCCGGAGGGGCCTCATGCAGGCCCCCATAGCAAAACCAGTTCAAACCTTTCCTGCAGCTGTAGAAGAAATCCCTGCTCTGAGCGATTAAATAACCAAATGACTATTGGAATAAATCATGCTGGTCAGGATGATGAAAAAGAGAGAATAGAAAATTCAGGAGAAAACATAAAGAAAATTTTTTGGCAAACTTCTATTAATGAACAGAGACCAAAATTAACGATAAAAATAAATGGTGTTTTGTTGTCTGGTCTGGTAGACACAGGTGCGGACATTACCATAATTGCACCAGAATTTTGGCATCCAGCTTGGCCTCTTCAGGAGGTAAACGTTCAACTGTTAGGAATTGGGACATTATCTGGAGTGAAACAGAGTGCAAGATGGCTGGAATGTATAGGTCCAGAAGGACAGAGAGGAAAATTAAAACCATATGTCGCTAACATAGCTATGAACCTGTGGGGTCGAGACTTGTTGCAACAATGGAATACTCAGATTAAAATCCCTCCAATCTCAGAAACAAATCATAAACTAGCACATGTTTCTGAGAGAAATATTAGAAGGCATTATTTTGAGTGGTCACCAGCCATCCATATTATACAGGAACAGGGCACAACAACTGATAATCTTCCAAAAATACCAACAGCTCTACCTTTAAAATGGTTAACAGACAAGCCTGTATGGGTTCAGCAATGGCCTTTAACAACAGAGAAACTCCAGGCTTTAGAAGAGCTGGTAGAAGAACAGTTAAATGCTCAGCATATTGAACAGTCAACCAGCCCTTGGAATTCTCCTGTATTTGTTATTAAAAAGAAATCTGGTAAATGGAGAATGGTAACAGACCTTAGAGCAATTAACAAAGTAATTCAGCCGATGGGCTCTCTACAATCTGGAATTCCTTTGCCTACTCTGTTACCAAAAGGATGGCCTCTCATAGTTATTGATTTAAAAGACTGTTTCTTTTCAATACCCTTACAAGAAAAAGACAGAGAAAGATTTGCTTTCACAGTGCCTACTTATAATAATTCTCAACCGGTTAAAAGATTTCAATGGAGGGTCCTCCCACAGGGAATGTTAAATAGCCCAACTCTGTGCCAATATTTTATACAACAGCCATTGGAAGTGATACGTAAAAAATTTCCTAAATCTATAATTTATCATTATATGGATGATATTTTACTAGCTGACTCAAATGCAGATACTTTAGAAAGAATGTTTGAAGAAGTAAAGAAAATTTTGCCTTGCTGGGGATTACAAATTGCTCCTGAAAAAATACAAAGAGGAGATTCTATTAATTATTTAGGATATAAAATAGAGCTACAAAAAATTAGACCCCAAAAGGTGCAAATTCGAAGAGATAGACTACAGACTCTTAATGACTTTCAAAGATTATTTGGAGATATTTCTCATCTACGAACTATTGTTGGGGTAAAAAATGATGAACTGACTAATTTGTTCAAAACCTTAGAAGGTGACAAGGACTTAAATAGTCCAAGAGAATTATCACCTGAAGCTGAGAAAGAATTGGCCTTGGTAGAAAAGAAAGTACATGAAGGGCACGTGGATCGTATTGATCCAAAGCTGGATTGCATTTTGGTTATTTTACCTTCTAGGCATTCCCCTACTGGAATATTAATGCAGAGGGAAGATATTATATTGGAATGGATATTTTTACCAAATAAACCAAATAAAAAATTAAAAACTTATGGGGAAAAAATCTCTGACTTGATTTGGAAAGGAAAATTGAGACTTCGTCAATTAGCAGGAATAGACCCAGCAGAAATTGTCGTACCTTTAACTAAGGAGGACATTGAAAAATTATGGACAGAAAGTGAACCTTGGCAAAGAGCTTGCAGTAATTTTTTGGGAGAAATTAACAGCAAATATCCCAAAAGCAACAGAATTGATTTTATAAAGAGAGCTGATTGGATCTTGCCTCGAATTGTACGGCAAAAACCCATATCTGGAGTTCGTACATTTTATACAGATGCCAACAAACAAGGAAAGGCAGGTTACAAATCAGAAAATTTAAGTAAAGTGGTACAAAGTCCTTATAATTCAGTGCAAAAATCAGAATTGTATGCTATTCTGTTGGTATTAATGGATTTTTCAGAACCTCTCAACATAGTAACTGACTCTCAGTATGCTGAAAGAGTGGTGTTACATATTGAGACTGCAGAATTTATCCCTGATGCTTCAGAATTAACTTCACTATTTATTCAATTACAAGATACAATCAGGAAAAGGAGTCATCCTTTATATATAACTCACATCCGATCTCATACTGGTCTGCCAGGCCCTCTAGCACAAGGCAATGATGAGATTGATAAATTATTGATAGGAAATGTGCTGGAGGCCTCAGACTTTCATAAAAAACATCACGTCAATAGTAAAGGTTTAAAAAAGGATTTTTCCATAACCTGGCAACAAGCCAAAGAAATAGTAAAGAAATGTCCTACTTGTTCCTTCTATAATCAAACACCATTACCAGCAGGATGTAACCCAAAGGGTACTCAGAGGAATGAAATCTGGCAGATGGACGTGTTTCACTTTGCAGAATTTGGAAAACTGAAATATGTACACCACACTATCGATACTTATTCAGGATTTCAATGGGCAACTGCTTTGAGTTCTGAAAAAGCTGATTCTGTAATCACTCATTTGCTAGAAGTTATGGCCATTATGGGTATACCTGCACAAATCAAAACTGACAATGCTCCATCATATGTCTCTGTTAAAATGAAACAGTTTTTTGCTTATTACAATATAAAGCATATTACAGGTATACCACATAATCCTACAGGTCAAGCAGTTATAGAAAGGTCAAACAGAACTCTAAAGGATATGCTAAATAAACAGAAAGGAGTAACAAAAACCCCCAGAAATAGACTGCATAATGCTCTATTAACTTTGAATTTTCTGAATGCCAATGAGAAAGGAACAACAGCTGCAGAGAGACATTGGGTAATAGAAAAAACTACAGAATTAAATCAGCCTATATACTTTAAGGATGTGCTGACCTCAGAATGGAAGCCAGGGTATGTATTACGTTGGGGACGAGGTTTTGCTTTTGTTTCTATAGGAGAAGATAAGCTGTGGGTACCATCAAAATTGATAAAGGTTCGATTTGAACAAGAGAAACCTCTTAATTAGAGGAGGTGATAGTTCATCAACCAGCATGAACATCCAATTTAAACTAACTTGTACCTGTAACACATGTCTTTTCATTTAATCAGATAATAACTTGCCAAAAAGGAACATCCCCAAAATTAGTCTTGGGGGAAGGTTTTTGTTTTTGTCTTTTAGGAGAATGAAGGTTAAGGAATCTGAAGGACACAAGACAAATGAGACAACTGAAGAAAAGGGACAAATCATCTATCCCAGGAAACAGAGTATATTGGAGTATATGGCATATGGGTATATATTATCTAAAAAATTTTATGTCTTCTTAAATGTTTGTTTCTGCTTTTCTCTAAAGATTTAACACTATTGGTTTTCTAATAGTCCCAGTTCAATTAAAATTTAAAGCTGACTTTGGAATTGGAGAATGGCTCTCTCCTTCTTTAAACTCAAGCATGTTGTTAAAATGAAAATACAAACTCCCTGTATCATGACAGAATAAAAGAGCCATTTTCTGCTATGGGACAGGACAAAAGCCAAATTAATTAAGGGACTATTCTATTACTAATCTCAACTCTTTGATTCTATTCTGATTCTTTAAACTTTTCTTAAAGTATAAATTTTATATCAAAATTTACAAGATTAATATATATATACATTTTAAACTTTGTTAAGATATGAATGGTCATATAGAGTACTAACTAATTCTAGAAAAAAGGCTTCAGTTAGCTGCATATATATGTCTTTGTGTTCAAGTCTCTTATCAGTTTTCTGCAGGAAATCACGGCCAGGCCTAACATCAACTGAAGTCTCCGGAAAGAAGATGGGGCCCCACAACAACAACAACAACAACAATTCCACGTGGACAATAATAATATCACTAAGCTGACAAACATCATCTACAGATCAGCTTTGAACTACAAGGTACTCAGAACAATTTTGAGATGACTAGCTGAGATGATCCAGTCTCAAAGACTACTTGAATAAAGACTTGAGATAAACCCTGAACTTTGGCATTATACACAGACTGGATAATAATGAAGGATATAGTTACCTTTCCTAGAATTTGACAATTAACCTAAATTTTTCTTTCAGGATAAAGATAACTTCACCCATACCCAGCAGGAAGCAATTTTAAGAATATGACACCCACATTGCCAAAGAAGTGGTGTGGGGCGGGTGGTTTTTTGGTTCTTTTAATGGGTTTTGGGTCTGGGATAATTTTCAATTGTTTAGGGGGGTTGGTTACAAGTTGTCAAGGGTTAGGAAAAAGGCTAAGCAAAGGAGATTAGATTTAAGGTTCTTGTTTAAAAAAAAAAAAAAAAAGAAAGAAAAGAAAAAGACAATTACTAGTTTTAAATACTTTACATTATTACCAACTATTAGGATATAAAGAAATGAAAGTTAGTAGTTAGACATTACAATAGAAATTGTAGTCATATTAGATATGTTTTAAAAATTGAGCAGATGTATTTTAGACAGGTCATCTTCAAACCCTTCAGAGATCTACAGAATATGGCATTTAAAATGTTTTAATAACTTAGAAATTTTTCTTTTTTGAGACATGTCGGCTCCTGGCAGTACCAATCTACTTCAGAGAAAATATGGGCATTGAAGAAACTGCATATGGAGTTAATTTTCATTGTGGCAAAAGTTAGCCACTGGACAACAAAGTATCCTCAAATCAACAGGACAAAATGGACAGACAGAACACGAAACAAAGGACTACCGATTCCTGCCAAAACAAGTATGGTTATGGCTTTATCAGAAGGCATCTTCTGAGGCCAGGACAATATGGCACCATCCCTGAAGTGGCCTTCACAATCTGGAAAAGGTACAGTGCCCTTTTCTTTGAAGGCAGCTGAACAGGCAGTGGGCCGATGGCTTCTGTTGTGCAATGGAACAGCAACTGAAAGCTCACGCCTCTCAATAGTAGACTGGCATTTAATAGAGGGATGTGGAGAAGGGCATGCTTAGATGAAGCCATATATACACAGCCAAGAAGAATGGACAGCTGAATTCAAAAACCATCAACAATTTCCAGAATTTAAAATCCTGAATCATGACATGACACTAGTGGAATTCAGGTGTTTCTGGTACATGGACTGCTCTCACCCAGTGTGAGGTTGAACTGTTGACCTTGTGTACAACCTACTTCACAAATGAGTCTGTCAGATACGCTAAGCCTATAGGCTGAAGATGATGCCCCAACACTGCAGAGAAACCTCAGGTGACTGTCCAGGCAGCTGGCTGTTTCTGTCAACTCACAAAATTTTTGGAAGTTGCTTTTGTGCACTTCCTGTTTTTATTTTTGTTAGCTAATATTATTTCCTTCTTGGGTCTCTGAGGGAGTTGAAGATTAGTTAGTTATAGTTGAAGATTAATTAGGATAGAAAGTGAATTAGATACATTTTGGACTTACTAAAATAGGATAGATAAGGGAATTATTTTCTCTGATTTGTCAAATACAAATGGACTAGACATCGTTTAGGTATTTGTTACTTGTATATATTGTATATAGTTATTGTACTTTTGTATATAGGTTTTCTTTTGTTAGTTATAACCTTTTGCCTTTTTTCTTTTTATTAAAATAGAAAAGGGGAAATGTGGTGATATTTTATTTGTACTGAAATGTTATTTTAATTTTATGTTAATAAATAAAGTTGCCCTGGGGTCAGAGCTATTAGAGCCATAGTGAGAGCGTGGTGGTTAGAAGAGCTAGGTAGATTTCTGTGTGTTCAGGGATACAGCCAGTATTGGAGACATACGCCTTTAAGACCTGGAGGGCGGTACTTACAGGCAGTGATGAGGCAGTCATGTGGTTGGGTTTACAACCAATGAGAAGGCAGAACAGAAAGATTATTTAAACAGGGACACAGGAAGTACCTCCCTCTCTCGGGGAAGCTAGGAGCACTGCAGGAGGTAAGATTTTATCTCTGAGCTCTGACCTCTCGGCTTTTCTCTTTTACCTTGGCTCTGTGTTTCTTATTTTAATAATACGATTGGTTACATCTACATAATCTCTGTGCTCGGGAGACTAAAACGAGTTTGAAGCTAGTCTGTGGAACACAGTGAGGCCCTGTTCCCAAAATAAAAGAACTCAACTCCACTATTAGAAGATGAAAGAAACGACAGGAAGGAAATGAATGATCCCATTTGTGTTCCAAAAAAAAAAAACGAGGCCAACTGAATACCTGGCCCACCAACTCTGGATCAAGGATAGGATAAAAGCAATAGATGACCAATTTCCAGAAAAACATGGAATCCATATAAACTAAAAAATAATGCCACAGAAAATGGACATCGGAACTAGAGAGGTTCTGAAGGAGTTTAAAATCATTTCCATGTACTAGGAATTGATTTTCATGTTTAGGTAAAATAAATGTCCCAATTGAAACCATGCGATGATGACCGTGAGGCTCTCCGGCTGGAGTAGTGTAACAGAGCGATTAAGAGCAGAACTCCATGGCTAGCACACAGCTCAGGGTACAATGTGTGATGAGCACATGGCAGGCCTGGGTCCAGACCCAGCACAAAGCAGAAACAACAACAGACAAGCTCCGAAGCCAGATGTCCTGGCTCAGGGACTCTCAGTCTTCCCTCCACACACTGGGGGTTAAGATACCGATCTTCTGGGTTAGTGTGAGAGTTAAGAAGACAGCAAAGGTAAAGCAGAAACCACACGCTCCGTAAATGCTACCAACAGTATCGTCCCACAGTGCCTAACAAGCTGCCAGCTCGGCCCCTAACGTACAACCTCACTGGAGAAGCCGGGGGATCCACAGCTCACAGGAGGAACCTGCCAGGCAGAATACGTGGCACACAGTAGGCGCCTGATAAATGGAGCTCTGGATGTTACTGCTACTTAACAAACACACTCTGAACCACGTAACAGTTCCTGAGATCCTCCTGCAGCCCCAGACACACCCGGCACCGACAGCAAGCACCAGTCTTTTCCCACTCGATCACTTAGTACAGCTTTTACCTTCATGGCGTCATTGATTTTCTTAGCTATGGCGTCCCCACGGCATTTCAAATTTTCCACATGAGAAGCTGCAAGAAACCACCAAACAGTATTTTAGGTTCTTTATCTAGTTAGCCAACCATAAAGCCATTTAGATGCAATCCAGACAGAAATCTGTTAGGAACACGCACCTTAGTCTATTCTCCTTTAGAGTACTTTGTAATCTACTAAAGCCAATGCCCCATTCAATTATCAAGATGAATAAGAGGACCAGGAGAGCAGCAGAGTGCAATTCAAAGGTGTGCACACAGGCTCCATGCTGAGCAGCCCCGCTGTGCAAGAGCACCAGGTATCTGTTGTATAAACACTCCTGCAGCTGGTACCTCTATCCATTATCAAGTTTTAAGACAAGAGCAGGCTAAGACTTCTTTTTAAATGATTCTGAATCTTATAAAAGCAAAACACAGGCCAGTAAGATGACTAAGCAAAGTGGCTGCAAAAAGAGTTCAGTCCCAGAACTGAGGCAAGGTTGCAAGGATGCAGGAGAGAATCCACTTCACAAAGCTGTGTTTGATCTTCACATGCACATTGTGTGCCGCCTGCTGCTCAGGCATTCCTTCACTGTTAGAACCTACTTCTCTAGGACTTCAATGTAGACTGAAGACCAACAATTCAACAGGAATTCCCTGGGACTCCAGCACCAGACTGGAAATTGACTAAACCTTGGCCTTTCCATCGGGACACAGACATAACTGAACCACCCGGACCATGGCCTGTAGGCCACTCTAATAACACTGTCTCTCTCAAATTCATTTCATCGGTTGTTCCTTTAGAGAGCCCAAACACAGCAACAAAACCTTAGCATCCTTGTGTACATTAGCCACCCTCACAATGATCAAAAAGTCCCTCTTCAGTGTGCACGCCCCTGTGCATGCAGTCCTTCCCTCTCTGTGTGACTAGTAACTCACAGCTCTGACAGCATGTCACTGCCAAGACTAGGGTGTTTTAGAACAACTCCAACATGAGTGGGCACTCTCTGTCACGGCAGGAAGCTTAGAGCCCATGCTGGGAGGAACTAAAGTCCCTTCTACTAGGTTAACGACCTCAGAAACCACAAGGGATAGAACACGTGTTTAATGTTTAGATGTTAAATTTTGAGATAATTTAAGTAACAACAGATAACCAATCCAACATGAGAGCAGTATGTCTTCAAATTAACGCATTTAGTCGTAAGTGTAAATTCAAATTCTCAGTAAATGACTATCTAGAACATTCCAGTGGATCCTGAATGTTCCCCAAAGGCCAATGTGTTAAATGCTTGGTTACCAGGCAAGTGTACTGGGAGGTCTGCAGGTCTCTGGGGGTGTGTCCAATACATCTTATTCCTCACTTTACTTTCTCCCAGATAAAATACTTCTAAATTTAAAGAAATAGGTTCACTAGTTGACAGAAACACAATAGACCATTTTCCTTATGATTCCAGGATTTTGGCATCCTGCTGTGTTCACTGTATACATAAAAACATAATGGACACATCTGAACGTGGTCTAAAATGTTTACCATGTTTCTGGCCATCGGACACTCATATCTAGATGGTGGTGGTTACATACACATGTACTCATGCATAACTTGATCAAGTTGCATACTGTATGTTATTCTACAACAAGCACACGTATGCAACACTGACTCTTACTTCTGTGTGTGAACAGGGCAGCCACAGTCTTGACTGCTGCTGCAGCTTTTACTAGGAGCAGCAGCAGCTACAGACCTTGGCCTGTGATCTCTTCTCTAGGTCTCTTACAAATTAAGTTCTTTTTTTTTTGTTTCTGATTTTTTGAGACAGGGTTTCTCTGTGTAGCTTTGGAGCCTGTCCTGGAACTTGCTCTGTAGACCAGGCTGGCCTTGAACTCACAGAGATCTGCCAGCCTCTGCCTCCCCAGATTAAGTTCTATCAATGACTACTACAAACAATTCCTAAAATACCTCATGCCACCTTTTTTGGTCTTTATCTTCCCACTGCTGAACAATGCCTGTTTTTCATCTGTTGTACAAACAATGACAACATAGAAGCCCAAGAGTGGTTTGGGCTTGTGTGTAAAATGGAGCTAGGCTCTAGGCTTGCATACTTACCGATTTTCACACCCAAGTGTGTGATGGGTATTCTACAATGGAGCTAGATACCTAAGACATTTAGTATTTCTGGCATGACTACAAATCCCTTTCACAAATTTTATAATTTACACCACTCCTTACCCCCAAACATCCTCCAACTTTTTCAGAGGGGCCACTAGAGGGCAGTATGCACACCAATGAGAAGTCTGGAATGTCCTGGGAAGAAGACTATGTTCTCCAACCCTGGGATCCTTAGTAGTGATCACAGTACCTGAGAGTACTCAAAATTATGACAGGGAACAGCCACGATATCAGGCACTTCCTTAATCAAAGAGGGTGACGTCAACTCACAGAGGACAATATTATTATGGATAGTTTGCCTTAAACAGGGATCTGGTGCCAAATGGACTGAGGAGAACAGGGTCGGAGGCAGATGGATAGGATATGCTCTCCCCAAATAAGGAAATGTATCAGAAACAGGAGAAAACAGGAACCAGGAACCACGACCCACAGAGGGAGAGAAGTAAAGAGATTCCCAGGACAGTGATGAAGGGTAGACAGGATGAAGGTTTGCAGCAGGCGAGGGCGGCTGGTGAAGACTGGATAAGAAGAAGGATTTACAGTTCTGGTGAAAGCCAGAGACAGGACAGAAAGGCTGCAGTAACCGTGTTCACACCAAAGGGCATGCACTTGGTGTCAGACGTCAGGACCCAGCAGACGGATGCTTTTCTACAAAACTGAGATTAAACGTGAGGTGTGTGGACAGCTGGGCATGGCCCACGCCTTTAATGCCTGCACTTAGGAGGCAGAGGCAGGTGGATCTCTGGGAGTTTGAGGTCAGCATGGTCTACAGAGCAAGTTTCGGGAAAGCGGGGTCTACATAGAGATACCCTGTCTCAAAAAAACCCCAAAACCCAAACAAAACAAAACGAAAAGTGAAGCTGGTGAGTGCGGGTCTCCCGAGGACCTGGCCTGTGAAAGCAAGGACCGCGGGGCAGGACACCCGAAGCCTGCTCTGCTGCGGCCATCACATCCTGGGATCCTCAGGCCATTTCAGAGCAGGGCTACAAATAACCCGAGACGGGAACTGGACAGAATCAGACTCACATCTTCTAGAATCCAATGTAACACTCTAAAATATCGCTTTGCCAGAATCACATACTGTCTTCCTAAAAATGTAAATCCACAAATGGGAAAAACTTAGCTCCAGGATAAAGAAAGTTTCCTGATACCATTCTAAAATTAAATGTTCAACTATGAATTTACAGTACTTTTTCTTTTTTAATTAAGTAAATTGAATCCTCTGCATTCAAAACTAAAAGGTATCTGCAGTGTGTGGTAGTGCTTGCCTTTAATCCAGCACTTGGGGGGTAGAGGAGGTGGATCTCTCTAAATTTGAGGCTAGCCTGCTCTACATAGTGAGTTCTAGGCCAGCCAGAGATACACAGTGCTTCAAAAATAAACAAGATAAAACAAAAACCCGGGTGGGCAGGGGGGGAGGGGAGGGGGGCAGGAAGGGAGAAAACAAGGGAATCTGTGGCTATTATGTAGAACTGAATAGTATTGTAAAATAAAAAAAAAATAAAATATATAAAAAAAAAACCCAAGTTACAATAATTCTAGGAATAGAATAAAAGACAAGTTTTCAAAAATAAAGACAAAAGGGGAGAAAGCACACACACTTAAAAACAATCCCTAACAGTCAGGCAAGGAGACATATCTGTAACCTCCACACCCAGAAAGCAACAGCAAGAGGACCACACATTCCAGGCCGTCCTGTGCTACACAGCAAGATCCTATATCAAAAACAAAACACAAAGCTACACAAAACTCATAAAATGTGTGGATATACTGCACATACATAAAAATTATTTTCTGGGCTGGCAAGATGGTTCAGCAGGAAAAAGCACTTGCTGCCAATCCTGACTGATGCCTGGAACCCATGTGGTAGAAGAAGAGAATTGACTTCTGCAAGTTGTCCTCTGACCTCCACATGCTACTATAGCATTCGTGTGTGTGTGTGTGTGTGTGTGTGTGTGTGTGTGTGTGTGTGCGCGTGCGTGCGCACGCGCACGTGCGCACGCACGCACGCAAAAACACACAATAAATAAAAATTTTTAGGAAGATAAAAACATCATTTCCCAACATGAATTCTTGAAGAAATTCCAAAGCAATAAGCTTTTTGCTCCTTTGCTCACAAGGATTCTAAGTGACTCTGTCATGTTTTATGACTGAGAAGAACACATGAGCATCCAGTGCCCATGGCTGGCCCAGCCCATGTAAGAGATGGGGTGGGCTTCCCCTAAGTGTGCTCTGTGCCTCCTTCTCCACAGGCTCCACAAGAACATCCTCACGGTGCAATATGTATCATGCTTACCAATGTCAACAAAAGTTCCTAAGAGAATTTCAGAACCTTCTAAGGCTGATTAACTGACTCAGCACAATGGGGAAAGAATAAAATGTTTCAACTCAGAGCCAAATCACCTGAGTCATCTTTAGTGCCCTTTACAGTCATGTACGCCCTCCTTTGTAAGTGACCCTTAGAGACCTGACATGCACCAACAGACCCCAGTTTCTGTCAGCTAGAGAGAGAGCTAACAATGCTGTCCGACAGCATCGTAGGCCACAGCTTCTCTGTAACCACCTACCTGACACTCCCAGAAATGCACCAAAAAGATCTCAGTTTATGACTATCTTCACTGTTAATGTAAAACTCCACGAAACTGTTACCACACTGCAACATGAAATCTGCAGTAACCGAAATCTGCACTCCCCGGCCATGTTCACTCCTATTTATCTCCAAAATAAACTCTCTCTTTTCCTCTTTACAGTACAAGTTCTGCAGCCCAGACTCAAAGCTGAACCCTGAAGTGTAAGTGTCTATGAGTGCCGCCCACAGACTGCTCAGCAGTGCCTGAAGCCAGACAGCTTTACAGAAAACCAGAGGCCCATCTGAGCACTCTGCTTGCAGGGTGGGCCTGGAACTCAGTGACTCCAGGAGAACTTTACACCTCTCTGCCACCACTACGTGTTTAACGCAGTGAACGGGGAAAGAACCTCTTCATTTCAGGGGCTTTACACTGATGACTAGTCAAGGCTGCTCCTGACAGACGAGAACCACGTCTTATTGGTAAATAGTTAATTAGTACATAGCTGGGGGGAAACGTTTGCCCTTACAAAATGTGGAAGTTCAGAACCTCTGAGAACACTCTCCCCTAGCTGCTTGCTTTCTAAAACAGAGGGAAATGAAAAAGTGGAAATGAAAGATTGAGTAATGAGCCCAGTTTTGCTTCCGGGTCACTGCCTGACTAAACAAGGGAACATGAAGCTCCAAGGCCTGCAAATTCAGCAGAAATGCCCTAGCTGAGAGCTTCCCATTTACTTGCAATGTATTTCCTGAGCATGAACAAGCAAGCATGCTCAGAGGACACACGGACGCCGTGAGTCAGTGAGGAGGGAAATCAGCACCCTTGCTGAAAACAGAAACAGGTTACACATGTAGGCCCACGGACCTCACTCTTCAGCAGCACTGTGGAGCCAGGCTTGTTGTGGAGTATCTGTTGAAGATGTGTTACATCTGTTTATGCTGTGGAATATTCGTGTGAATGATGAAAAGATGTGGTGGATTCTTTCATGTTGCATTTGTTTAACTCTGTGAGGCTGTGATACTGGGCCTGTGTAAAACACCTGATGGTCTAATAAAAAGCTGAGTGGCCAATAGCAAGGAGGAGAAAGGATAGGCGGGGCTGTCAGGCAGAGAGAATAGAAGGAGAAATCTGGGAGGAAAAGAAGAAAGAGCAAGAGAATAAGGAAAGGAGGATGCTAGGGGCCACCCAGCCACCCAGCCACCCAGCCACCCATGGAGTAAGAGTGAAAGTAAGATATACAGAAGTAAGAAAAGGAAAAAGCCCAGAGGCAAAAGGTAGACAGGATAATTTAAGGAAAGCTGGTTAGAAACAAGCCAAGCTGGGTAATAATATTAATAATATAATAATTATAGGTAACAATATAATAATATTATAAGTAATAATAGGCCTCTGTGTGTGACTTATTTGGGGGTTCAGTGGTCGGTCCCCAAAGAGTCAAAGAGCCAAAAGAGTAATAAAATAAAACAGAAACCCCAACAACTACTCAGCCTCAGTCTCTCTTGGGCTGTCAAAATCTTCACCCAGGGGTTTTGATCTGGCCTCAGCCAGGTGTCTGATCTTATTCGTCAATTCTTTTGTTCCACGGACTCAGATTTCCTCCTTTTGATAGTAGCCATACGACTTCCTGTCTGCCATTGCACAGCGGCTCCCTTTCATCCGAGCACACCGTTCCAGGCTCTTGCTACCCACTGGTTGAGCACCACGCTACTGCAGACTAGATGCTATTTCTGGGTCCTGAGGAGATGACTGACCCCTCAGCCAAGGCCACAGCGGCAGGACTTCACTACTTCAACCCACACAACCTGGCCAGGACTGTTTCATTACGCAGACCCTGGCTAGGGAACAGTAGCTACAAATCTGCCTCCCTGTAAAATGGAAGGAACCAGTGTGCTCCAGCGGGGTAGAAGTGGGACCCATCAGCTTCCCTGGTTTACAGCCAAGGCTGAGATAAAATGGAGACTGGAAGAAAACTTGCCACCAACCCACAACTGTACTTCAAGCGACACCGTAAGTGCTGGGGGACAGGTAACATCTCCGGGGGGCCGCACCGTGTGCCTACCCACCGACTGTCTCACTACCACAAGTGTGCAGGGCCTCTTAACCACAGCCCTCGCCCTGGACTGCACCTGACTAGGTGAAGGCAGCACAAGCTGGTGCAGGACGGAGCGCCGCACAAGGGAAGTCCAGGGAGCGTTCACGAGAAAATTCTAAACACGTGAAGAACGCACGGCCACAGCAGCCCCATAATGTACGCCAGACTGACCTTAGCTCTCGGGCATCCAGGCCATTTTGGTTTACCAAATCATCTGCAGTAAGTTCCTCCCTCTCAAACTGGCTGCCCTGACTCTGATTATCTTAGAACCACAGTATGCCTCTTCCGGACTGGGAACGAAAGTAAGAGAGTGAATGGCACCCTGTCCACACAACAGAGGGAACGACACCGTGTCCACACAACAGAGGGAACGACACCGTGTCCACACCACAGAGAGTGAACGACACCGTGTCCACACAACAGAGCAAACGACACCGTGTCCACACAACAGAGAGGGAACGACACCGTGTCCACACAACAGAGCAAATGACACCGTGTCCACACAACAGAGGGAATGACACCGTGTCCACAACAGAGAGTGAACGACACCTTGTCCACACCACAGAGGGAACGACACCGTGTCCACACCACAGAGGGAACGACACCATGTCCACACAACAGAGTGAACGACACCGTGTCCACACAACAGAGTGAACGACACCGTGTCCACACAACACAGAGTGAACGACACCGTGTCCACACAACACAGAGTGAACGACACCGTGTCCACACAACACAGAGTGAACGACACCGTGTCCACACAACAGTGTGAACAACACCGTGTCCACACAACAGTGTGAACGACACCGTGTCCACACAACAGAGCAAATGACACCGTGTCCACACAACAGAGGGAACGACACCGTGTCCACACCACAGAGGGAACGACACCGTGTCCACACCACAGAGGGAACGACACCGTGTCCACACAACAGAGTGAACGACACCGTGTCCACACAACACAGAGTGAACGACACCGTGTCCACACAACACAGAGTGAACGACACCGTGTCCACACAACAGAGGGAACGACACCGTGTCCACACCACAGAGTGAACGACACCGTGTCCACACAACAGTGTGAACGACACCGTGTCCACACAACAGTGTGAACGACACCGTGTCCACACCACAGAGGGAACGACATCGTGTCCACACCACAGAGGGAACGACACCGTGTCCACACAACAGAGAGTGAACGACACCGTGTCCACACAACACAGAGGGAACGACACCGTGTCCACACAACAGAGCGAACGACACCGTGTCCACACAACAGAGCAAATGACACCGTGTCCACACAACAGAGGGAACGACACCGTGTCCACAACAGAGAGTGAACGACACCGTGTCCACACAACAGAGAGTGAACGACACCGTGTCCACACAACAGAGCGAACGACACCGTGTCCACACGACAGAGTGAACGACACCGTGTCCACAACAGAGCGAACGACACCGTGTCCACACAACAGAGAGAGAACGACACCGTGTCCACACAACACAGAGTGAACGACACCGTGTCCACACGACAGAGTGAACGACACCGTGTCCACACAACACAGAGCGAACGACACCGTGTCCACACAACAGAGAGTGAACGACACCGTGTCCACACAACAGAGGGAACGACACCGGGTCCACACAACAGAGGGAACGACACCGTGTCCACACAACAGAGGGAACGACACCGGGTCCACACAACAGAGGGAACGACACCGTGTCCACAACAGAGAGTGAACGACACCGTGTCCACACAACAGTGTGAACGACAGAAGGCAGCCAATGCAGGGCTTGGTGAGAGAGACCTGGAATTGGAAACTAAAACATCTGAAAATCTGAATATAAGGCAGGACTCCTCATCTGTGCCCTTCCCTGTGTTTATTAAAACTATGTCTGAACTAACTCAAGAAGTTAAATATAACAAAGAAATGGACAAAACCAGAAGGACCATATTCAAGATAAAATCTGAAATCCTGAAAACAAGGACTAAAGGAAAGAAACCTATGGCGGAAGTGAGAGAGACGGAGGGGACAGACAACGGCTGTCACACTCAAGAGTGTCCGACATCTGGGTCAGTGACACTGGAGAGGGAAAACTTGCAGAACACAAGGAACATTATAAAATCTACAAACAAGCGCTCCATCAGTGTGGAGGAGAGGACTCACAGCTGGGGACCATCACTGAGGACCCTTCATCGTCCACACATTCCGGGACTGGCTTACCTGGGTCAGGGTCACACTTCAGGTCCAAGGGAGGAACAACAGGGCGATACTGCTTCTAAAGACAGCACAGATTAAAACATTAGTTTAGACATGTGATGCCTCAGATAAATAAGCATGTCTTTCAGCTAGTGTAAGCAAGTATACGTATACAGTCAATAGTGTTAGCTTCAAGGTCTTCTCTTTTTAGATCATGAACTCTGTCGGGAAAATGTCCTTAGGTTTGAATACCTTTTTGTTTGTGTGGTTGGTTTTTGAAACAGGGTTTCTTTGCATAATTGTCCTGGAACTCACTTTGTAGACCAGGCTGGCCTCAAACTCAGAGATCCACCTGCCTCTGCCACCCAAGTGCTAGGATTAAAGGCGAGAGCCACCATGCCCAGGTTTGAATACCTTTTATGTACTGCCCTCTGCTGCATACAGTAGGAAACAGCCCCATGAAGATTATAGTAAAAAACAAAGTGAGGAGGGCATAGTGGTTTGTAAAATACAGGACAATGACCAAAGTGTGATGGAGTTCATTCAGGACAAATGTTTCAATTCCAATTTCCACAGGAACGTTTTAACAAGTGGCTAGATTACCAGCCCAGCCCATTACTCTCCACACCCGAAGCAGCACACGGGCCAGCTGGCCATCCCAGTCAGGCAAAAGGCAAAGGGAAATGTTCCTTTCTCCTCTTGCTCAATGATAACCAGAGCCCAAGTGTGAAAAGGAAGGGCCACGGGACAATGGACGCTCTCCAGTTTTCTCTCTGCACCTCAACCTCCCTGGCGAGTCTCAGGGTTCTCCTCAGGGAAGTCAGGGAGGTGAGGAGGGAGGCACGGCACAGTCAATACACGTCCAGCATTTTTCCTGAGGTTTAGGGAGGGCTTTCTTTAAGGATGAGTGCTGTGAGAAAGAGGAAGCATTCACGTGGATTTTTTCCCTATTGTGCCATGACTTTGGGTGTTTAGGGCAACGGCAGACCTTTAATGCCCAGAAACACTGCTGAAGGAGGGACTACTGGAAGGTTCACACTGAAAAGCTGCTGATTTAAAAACTAAAGGCACCGGGCAGTGGTGGCGCACTCCTTTAATCCCAGCACTCGGGAGGCAGAGGCAGGCGGATCTCTGTGAGTTTGAGGCCAGCCTGGTCTACAGAGCGAGTTCCAGGAAAGGCGCAAAGCTACACAGAGAAACCCTGTCTCGAAAAAACAAAAAAAAAAAAAACAAAAAAAAAACAAAAAACCCTAAAGGCATAGAGGACTGCACACTCTAAAGCCCGCATACGGTCAGGAGGAGGGACAATGCCACCCCGGCAAGTCTCCTCAACACCCAGAAGGAGACTCGGTCCAATCTGCCAGGGCTCGCCTCACTTCCATTTGTCCCAGTCGTAATAAACCTGAGAATCCGGGTCTGTGACTGGCATGGTGATTGATGCCTACAGGAGAACAGACCTATGGCTCTGCCCGTCTGAAAAGCAGAGCCAGCCAGCTGTGGTAGTACATACTGCAATCCCAGCACTTGAGGTGGAGGTTGGAAGATCAGGAGTTCAAGGCCAACCTGCCCTACATGACAGGTAATCTAATTTTTTATTGTGGTGAAATACTGTGTGAGAATTTGAATGTAAACATCTCACCAGAATCTCGTGCTGTGCTTTCAGGGTTTTGATGACACTCTCGAGGATCCTTCGCGGGTACTGTCTACGTTTTGTTGCCACATCTACTATGAGCTCATCAAATTCATCTTCAAGCACTTTGATGTCAGAATCTATTCCAGAAAAAGTCCATATTAGTATAGAAACATTATATACACTCAATTCACAAAATCGTTAAAGAAAACAAGCATGGAAAACTAATGGAGCCCCCTCATTTCTGTACTGATCAATCATCAAGTACCTCCAGGAAGTACAAAGACGAATGTGGCATGACCCCACGAGACAGCAACTGTAACCTGATAAATGCAACAAGGGTATAAAGACAAAGGACACAGAACCACGGAACACCACCAGTGGGAGTTACCGACTGGAAAGAAACATTCAAGCTTGAAATCTACATATAAACGAAGGCACGGAATGAAAAAAGGCCAGGGAAACAGCTTTGGGAAAGGAAACTGTAAGGATGTGGAGTCTTTGCAAACAGAAGCAATCTAAAAGGATAAACTACAGGGACAAGGGCTGAGGTGTAGCTCAGCTGCAGAGCATGTTTAGACCTCGCAGGGCCCTGAGTCCAGCCCTGTACCCTCTTCCTCACAACAGACTCTAGACGGCATCTCATACCATGGGCAAACTTTGACAACAGCAGTAAAAAGAACGCCCAGGTGTGAACGCCTAACTCATGGCGGGGGCGGGGATATGAAAGGTACGGCGACCTGGGGGACTTTCTCATTTCGTGGTAACTGTTTTACCAGCTCTTTCCTCTGTTGAAAGACAATGGTTCCCAAGCTCCACAAGGAGGAATGGTTACCAAGGGAGTAACATATGTTACTAGGGTGTAAATCTGGACTCAGGAGGTCTAGGGTAGGGCACAGAAATGACGAGAGTGCAGCAGACGCACTTGGCCTCGTTTAAAAAAATAACTTAGAGTAAAAATGCTGGGTTGGGGAGGGCAGCTAAGTGGTAAGAACATCCGCCTTGCACTGGTAGGGATCTGCACTCAATCCCCGGTACTGAAAGAAAAAACCCTAAGAAATACTAAGTGGTTACGAATGCTAAAGACCCGAGTCTTCGGTTAAACGACTCGCACCCTGAGCTCTGCTGTGCCAGGCAACGCTATCTCACTGACTAAAGCTTTACTAGGAAGGAGTCTGACTGGCACAGTTTCTGAAACATTCTGAGAGCTGGCTGGTGTACGTCAGCATACGCATGTCACATCTAGACTGTGAAGAGGAGTGGGGACGGCCTCTCCCTCCTGTGACAAACACTGAGTCCACTCAGTGGCCCTTGGAGGATGTCTGAGGAATATGTCTCACTTGGAACACTTACTGAAATAAGCAACTTGAAATTTTATCATGTTCATTTGAAAAGCGAAGTCACTGGCCTGCAAGGACCAGCACAGCATTTTATAAACGCTCTTTTTAAAAACTGTGTGTGTGAGGGGGAAGGGCACATGTGCCAAGCATGCGTGGAGAGGTCAAAGAACAAGTCCTTGGAATCAGTTCTCTCCTTCCTCCTCTGCCCAGGTCTGCACAGCAAGCCCCTGTCTGGGCTCAGCCATCTCATCTGTCAGTGAAATCTTCTATGTAGGAAAACAGTTTCTTAGCGCCACCAAGGGGTAGAATTTGTAAAAGCACAACGTATAAACAAATGGACAAATATTGGGTGAGCGTCTAATTCTGAAAACAGAGTTCTGCTCTCAAGGAACAACCTTACAAATTTGTCTGACCAAACTTCCTGTGATCAGACCCATCCATGGCAGTTACAACAGGGGGAGAGACGCTGCCTCACACACAGTCTGCTTTCTTTCCAGAGCGGTACTGTGTGCAGGAGCTGGGGATGTCCATAAACAAAGCAGGTTAAACCTCTGTCCCTGAGAAGCCTCCCAGAAACAAAGCCTGTTAAATCTAGTCACGTAATTCTCCTTAAAATCCTCACCTAAGACTGGGCTTTATAGCACAGATACAGTACTTGGCCTGACATACGTGAGTTTATAGGCTCGTTCACCAGCACTAACACACACACACACACACACCACTCCCATGATTTCTCCAAGACCACACGATAAAGTACAAATCCCTTGTAACACTTTTGAGGCATGTGGTAATCTCTCCTCAACTTCGCTTTCTTGACACATTTGCTATTACTTTTCCCAGCTCAATGCTGGCTTTCCAAACATATCACTCCCTTGTGCCTTTTTGTATAATGTTTTGTTTCAAATAAAGACCCACTGAAAAGCTATGTGGTGTAGAAAGTACTTCTGGCTAATTGTTTATACATTCCCTACTAATCAGCAATTACTGTGTTAATATTTTACAAAACAGATGCTGTTGGTTTTATCCTTTTAATACGTAAACCCAAACTCTGTTTTGATAATTTTAAAAGGACAATCTAACATAGTCCCGGGTAATAGACAAGAAAATGTTCTGGGCAAAGCACTCCCTTACCGCTGAGAAGAAAAGTTATGTCACAGTGAGTTGCTAGCAGGCCTGCAATCAGCTCAAATGACTGGACAACGTGAACACAAGCAGTGAGTGACAGCAAGGGGGCTCAGCCCTGAGTAGTGTTACAGAGGGACAGACGGCACATGCGGCTTCTTGTCGGGGAGCCCTCCTCTGGACAGTACTGCAGACAGGGACGCCTGCCTCTTTTCTCAAGCGGATCACTCCCTTTCTGTTGATGGTTCCTTCCTGCTCTGACCTTGCTTTCTCTCTCCATCAACACTTGGCCTTCTTTAGGCATGCCAGCACCGGTGAGGTACAGTCAAGTCTAAGCCAGGCGTGGTGGCGCACACCTTTAATTCCAGCACTTGGGAGGCAGAGGCAGGTGAGTCTGAGTTTGAGGCTAGCCTGGTCTACAGAGTTCCAAGACAGTCAGGGCTACACAGAGAAGCCCTGTATCAAAAAACAAACAAACAAACAAACAAAGGTACAATCAAGTCTTTGGAATAAGCTAAAAGTCTTAAGAAGCCATCTACAAATGTTAATACCCTATGGTTTAACTTTACACCTAAGAACACTTCACTATCCATTCTAAGTATCATCTAAGCATTGCAAAGATATAAACCTGGCTTATGAGGAAACACAGGGATATTCTAGGCCTATTTCTTTAATTGGGGATAATTCTACAATATCTTCCAACAGCCTACTGACAGAAGCTTCTGAAGAACAGATGACAGACATTTTCAGACACCAGATAATCAGACAGGATAGATCAAGGTACCCCGAGTTTCTCTTGGGCTATGACTTCAATGATCTACATTAGTTTCTTCTTTTTATCCCATAACAATTTAAATGTGTTTTAAAATAAGTGATACTGAAGCCAGAAAGATGGTTTAGCAGGTTAAAATGCTTGTCATCAAGCCTGAGTGAGGACCTGAGTTTGATCCCTGGAGCCCACATGGTGAAAAGAGAAAAACAACTCCCGAAAGCTGTCCTCTGACCTCCACAGTGTGCCATGACAGGCACACCTCCATCCAATAAACTGTTTATAAAAGAGAGAGTATGTCTTAGTTACTGTTCGAGTGTGAAGAGAAACCATGACTAAGGCAACTCTTATAAAAGAAAGCATTTAATTGGGGGCTTGTGTACAGTTTCAAAGGCTTAGGCCATTATCATCATGGGAGGGAGCATGGTGGCCTGCAAGCAGGCACTGAAGAAACTGAGAGCTACAAGCAGAGAGAGAAAGATCCACAAGCAAAGAGAAGACAGACAGACTGGGCTTGGCATGGGCTGTTGAAATCTCAAAGCCCACTCCCAGTGACATACTTCCCCCAACAAGGCCACACCTCCTACTCCTTCTCAAACAGTTCCACTCCCCAATGACTATGAATTCCAATATATATGTCTATGGAGGCCATTCTTATTCAAACCACCACAGAGAGACAATAAAAACAGAAATTGCAAAACAGCATTCAAAATAAAGTTAGCTGCAAAAACAATCTCAGAAATTAATGATAGAAGAGAGAAGCCACATACCCATAAGACAGTGATCTGCAGCTTCCTGCCAGGCTTGTCCATTGATGCTGACATTCTCCTGCACAGCCGACTCAAAAGTCTACAATACATTTACAGCAGCCAAGTCAGCAAAAGGGATTCTAAATACTGAATTCAAACATTTTAACAAAAAAGAAAAAAAAAAAAAAGAATCTCTATAGAACAGAATGGAAATAATGAAAAATTGAGGAAAAAAATTGAATCCAAGTTAACTATTAGGAGAAAGCTAAATACCCTTACCACACAGTGGTACTGCACCGGCTCTACCAGTGACATCTCATCAGCATGACCACATAAATAACAAACAAGAACACAGAGGGGGAAACTGTAAAGAAGGGCAGAGGGGTTAGGCTCCACCACCTGTCTCCAAAATCGTAAGTTATTTCCAGAGGGGTTCAGACAGACAGGGAATTCAAAGATGGCTTAATAAATGCTATTGTTTGAAAATATTTTTAATGAGCATGTCTTTTGTATCACTTGCATAATTAAAAATAAGTATAAATAAATGACTGGTAACTATGAGTCACAGTACATTTTCTATACTAGTATCTTATAAAAAGGGCTACAATGTGCTCAGTGGGCAATGCTTTGCTAGCATGAGCAAAGCTCTGCATTCAATACCAGGCACTAAAGGAGAAAAAAAAAAGATTTTATAGAGTAAGATTCTTACGATGTTAAACTCTCGAAGATTAAATGTGAATACAAACTGTCTTTGAAATCCTTGCTGCAGTTACACCAATCATTTAAGAACATGCCACTACATTATTCAGTTTTACCCAGAGATTTATCAACATCGTCAAAACTTCTCTATAGACCACTACTTCTCATTGTCTTTAAGATCTCATTCAATAGGATATAAGAGGTTAAGCCACATTGGTCTTTTTCTGTGCGTTGATGTTCTAAGCATCTTAGCAATTTTCTAGAATCAGACAAGCCCTCTTATTTACAGCTGTCTCCCAAAATAACTACTAAAAATGTTACGAGCTGTTTCTCGCCTTGATTCCAAGGAGGGAATAACAGGAGCCGCGGTACAAAAACTGGAATACAGAATTACAATCCCAGGAAGGTTTGTTCATTATTCCTTCATGTAACCTCTGTCTCGTGCATGCTACAAGAACACTCAGCACTAAGTACCTCTCCAGCCCCTCCTTATTTCTGCTTCTTGAGACTGACGACATCTGTGTTTACTCTGTACTGTTGTCATTTGGTCACAGATGTGCTGCAGTACAAGCTTGGGACGTTCCCCTACATATAGACTGTTCAAGAGAGAGGCAGCAATCCCCCAACTTCTAGTGTCTTTCCTCAGAAACCATCAACTTCAGGGTCTTTGCAAAATATGGGTGAAAAGGGAAGTGGGTTATAAGGGCCAATGGGGTAGGAGGAATAGGGTCTCTTTATGTAGCCCTGGCTGGTCTGGAACTCACTGTGTGAGCCAGACTGGTCTGGAATTCAATGAGATTTGCCTGCCTCTGCCTTCCAAGTGCTGGGCGTACACTGCCATGTCCAGCTCAACCAGTGACCTTAGTAAAATTTAACATCAAGACAGCGTTTTCATCTGTTTTTGACTTAAAGTAAAATGCGTTTGCTCCATTCACACAATGTTATAAAATAACAAGCAAAAGCAAAGACTAAAAAGTAGCCAGGTGACTGACTTCGAGGACTGTTGGCTCCTGGAGAACTCCTCGTACCAGACTGTAAACATGCGCTGGTCCCTAGGAGAGCCACTTTGTACTTAACTGAGCACTTAAGCTACGGCAAGTAACAAACGAGACGGTTTGTGGACATAAGCCATCAGATTTGAAAGCCTTAGTATGATGCCTTATTTATATATTATAGTGCCGTATGTATTAAAATATATGAGCACACTCATGCCGCCTGTTTTTCAAGATTGCGTATGTGCTCGCTTGCCCTGTATGTCCAGCGGACAGGAAGCACCCAGGTGGCACTAGCATCTTGGTTGCCTTCCCCGGCATTTCCCAGGCTAGCCTGGGGCACCCTGCGGTCTGCGGAGCGGGGCAGAGTAGGGTGAGGGGCGGGAAGGAGGGACCGGTCCGTACCCACTGCGCGTCCCGCAGCGCCAGCTCTCGGATGTCCTCCGGCAGCGCGGCCCCCAGCTCCTGCACGAAGCGACCGCACAGCTCCATCACTTCCACCACAGCCCTTTTCAAGGTGCAGCGCACTCGGAAGTCCTCTGGCGGAGAGGCGGGTGCCGAGGCCTGGGGGTCTGAGGAGGTCCGGGCATCCTGACCCTGCGAGGCGGAGACCGGCACCGTTTCAGGAATACCCGCCATCTCTCCGGTTTGAACTGAGGCGGTGACGTCGAGACCGGAAGGATGCTTCCCTCGGTGGAGCCCCTCTGTCCGCGTCCGGCCGGAAACTCGATCCCCCGGTGCTCATAGTTCCGCTCGGGCTTCCGCGGCCCCGGGCTTCCACTCCGGCTTCCGGTTGGGAAGTCTGCAGAAATGGCTGTGGGTCCCGTGGGCTTGGGGCTAGTGGACTGTCACTGCCATCTCTCCGCCCCGGACTTTAACAGCGTACGTGAGGGCGAGTTGGGGCCTGCGGGAGTCGGGAGTCCTTTCCTGAAAGTTATCTTTTCTCCCCAACCCCTCTGGCCCTACCTAGTCTATGGCGACCTGAGGGTTTCCCTTTGAACCTCATCCTACTGGTGTTCTTCCTGATCTTAAACAGCGGTAAACTATCGCCACGAAGCTTGTGTTTGTCGTCTCAACGGTCCTTTCTCTTACCACTCCTGAGATGTGCTCCATCCGAGCCCTTAGCAGAGGTCCCAGTTCTGGACCGAGAGAGGGGCAAACGGGATGGGGCGTGTGTGTAGGGGTGGAATAGGTTTTACCTGCTACCTTGGAGAGACTGAGGGTGGACTGTATTTCTTAGGAGGTGACGCTTATGGTGTGAGTGTGCGGTAGTAAGGAACACCGGCAGGTTGTAGACGCCTATCCAGTATGGAATTTGGCCTCTTTTAGTTAACCAACAGCTGGAAGCGATTAATAAAATAAAATTTTCAAAGACTAGGGAGATTTTCAGGGTATAGGAGAGGTAAGTCAGTAAGACATTTGGATTGCTTTAGATGCACACTTTTAACCCATTAAAGTTTTAAGACAACCCATTTTAAGAAAGAAAAACAGAATATTCTGAAGACAAATCTGCTGTGTGGCAAAAAGGTGAAGGAGAGAAAGCTACAACATTTAAGAAGTCTCAGTATACAGACAGAAGATGGTAGAGGCTAGTGCTGTGATATCATGAGAATCAGAGTAGATGTACTCATCGTATTTTAAAAATAACTCCAACAGTACATGCAGGGGACTTGGATGTGAAGAGCAAGGAGAAAGAAGGAATCGACATGGCTTAGATTTTTAGTTTGTGTTTTAAGGTGGTGATGCCCTTTGCTGAGATGAGTAAAGATCAAGGTTTGGGATGGGAGTGGAGAGGCAGGCAGATAGAATCCCTAGTGGGGACGTATTGGTATGTCTGATCTCATCCAAATAGAATGATTATGTAGTGATTTAGAATGTGAGTCACAGGTTCAGGAGAGAGTAAAAACTGAGGTAAGTTGGAGATTCTACATGCTACCTAACCCCACGAGAGGCTGAGGATATAGCTCAGTGGTAGAGAACAGGTGTGGTGTAACTGAGGGCGCTAGATAAACAAAAGAAGACAGATGAGATCTCTTACAAGTACAGAGAGAACAGAAGAGCTTGTCATAAAGATGACAGTCAGTCAAGGAGACTGGAGAGTAGCCATCAGTGAGACAGTGATACTTTAAAAGCAAAGTGTGTGTGTGTGTGTGTGTGTGTGTGTGGCGGGGGTGTCTAGAAGCTGCTGAGGGGGAGAGTAAGGTGGGACAGACCTGTCCTTTGTATTTCTCAGCAGAGGTTTGTGTTGTACAGTGTGGTAAGAGTGTGGGTCAGGGGAGGCACTTCATTTTCTGCCACCCTGTGGGAGAAACACTGTTGTCCTTTATGATGTCTCAGCTACATTTATATGGCCAAAGAGCAGTTAATTCCCTGTGTGAAGTAAGTGTGGCTGCTTATGTTTGTTGTAGGATCTGGATGCTGTGTTGGAGAAAGCCAAAAAGGTAAGTTAGTGTCCATTACTGCCCCCCTTTTGCGCCCCTCCTGTCTTCCCTGGACATACTATTTTTAGGTACTGTTTAGACATGCTCCATGTTTCCATGGGCTATGCCAGCCACAGAGCTAAGTCCTTGCTAACGTCAGCTCTTCTAAAGTCTCCACACCTCCTGAGGAAGTTCCTCTTTCATAGTCAGACATTCTCCATTTGATAGTTGAGGGTTCTCGTGTCTAAAGGTTAGGAACAAGGCAGAGACGCATGCCAGGGAAGTGACAGAGACACAAGACTCTGACCTGCCACCATGTACGGCAGCTCTGTAGAATGGATAGTGCGGTCAGCCTCTCACTTCCTAAACTCTAGGATACATTACAAAAGTCTTCTGAAACATTTTGATTTGTTAGAAAAAAAGTTAGCAAGGACTGAGAGATGGCGGAGTGGATAAAGTTCTGAGCTCAACCACTGGGACCACAGTGGAAAGGCAGAACTGACCCCACGAAGGTGTCTTCCGAATCCCACACGCTTACTGTGGCATACATGTCCTGCACATGCTTGTGCACCCATGTTCACTAAGAGAGAGAATAAGTAAAAATAAAATTGAAAAATAAAAAATTGTAAAATCTTGGAAGTATTTATGAAATTAGTTGCACACTGTTGTGTGGCAGGCATCTTAACTGACACATGGGCTGTAGAGTCACATGAGCCTAACGACCTTGATTCCCTCCCAAATGCTGTCTCTGTCCAGTGAATTAAAGCAATGCCTACCTCTGGTCTGTGTAGGTTAATGAAGTGACATTTATAGTCATTGAACATGGGGCCTGAAATAATAAGTACTCAGTGGTCGTCACTTTGATTGTATTACTGGGGCCTACTAAAGGAGAATAGGAAATGTACAGAAAACTTTAACATTTCTCTTAATTTATATCAAATGTGCATATTGTTTGGAATTCTATTTTTTTTTTTGTTAGGCTAATGTTATGGCCCTTGTAGCAGTTGCTGAACATGCAGGAGAATTTGAAAGGATTATGCAACTTTCAGAAAGGTGATTGTTGTTTCTCGTCTTCTTTTGTGTGTGTGGTGTTCACATCTGTGTGCAGATGTGTGGGGGTGGGGCATGTGACGACCCAACGCTGACATTAGGTGTCTTCTTTGATGGCTCTCCTCTATTTATTGATGTAAGCTACCTCACTAAACACAGAGCTCATGGATTCTGGCTAGTCTAGCTATCCTGGCTTGCTCCTGGATCCCCTGCCTCCCAAGTGCTGAGTTATAGGAAGCCACCATGCCTGCCCGTCTGGGGAGCTGAGCCAGGCCACCATGCCTGCCCGTCTGGGGAGCTGAACTCCGGTCCTTGAGCTTTACCTGCTGAAGCACCTCTCCACCTCTGGTGCTACTTCAGTTAAGATTTGTAATTTAGGCTACTGAACCCAGTCTTGAACTCATGAACTCAAGCAGTTTTCCCACCTTAGCCTTCTTAGTGCTGAAACCAAAGCATAGACTCTGCACTAGCTCTAATGAAGATTGTAAAGAGTTGCTAAGAAAGATTGTTATGTCCAATTTAAATAAAATCAAAGAATTGTTTTTTAAAAGAATGAGGAAAGTCAGGAATGATAGCACATGCTTTTAACCTGGCACTCGGAGACAGAGACAGGAGAATCTCTGTGAGTTTGAGGCCAGTCTGGTCTACATAGTGAGTTCCAGGCAAGCCAAGACTACTTAGTGAGACCCTGTCTCAAAGAAAATAGAAAGATCAAGAAGGAAAAGGCATGTTAACATAGTCTCCAAAGCGGAGTGTTCCCTTTCTGTTCTTTAGGGAGGCACTGTGATCTCCTGGCCTACTGTGGCTTTCTTAACTTAGTCTACATTTTTAGGTATACTGGATTCATCCTGCCATGTCTGGGAGTTCACCCAGTTCAAGAACTTTCACCAGAAAAACCAAGAAGTGTGACATTAAAGGTAAAAGTCATGTAAATGAGAGCCATAAAAATTATAACTGTTGACTCAGTGATCACCCCCATAGTTTATATTCTTGTGATGTGGGGTGGGAAAGCTGGGGATGAGGTTAGGGCCTCAGACATGCTAAGCAAGTATTCTACCACTGAGCTGTAACCTCTGCTATGTTTTTATTCTGAGACAGGGTCTCACTGAACTGCCCAGACTGGCCTTGAACTCATGATCCTCCTGGTTCAGCCTCCCAAATAGTTAGAATTGCAGCCTGTGCCACAAACCCAGCTTCTGATATGTGTTCTAAGTTAATAACCCCCAAACAAAGAAGCAGCACCTTCCATCAATTCAAGATTGCATGACATGATGATATAGTAGAATTAGGATTTCTTTTTCCCATGTTTTTTAACCATGTCATACTGCTTTTTCCACCAAAAGAAAGTGATAAGGGGCTGGGGAGGTGGCTCAGTCAGTAGAGTGCTTGCTGCACAGGTGTGAGGACCTGAGTTTGACCCCTAGAACTCATGCTAAATAGCCATGGTGATGGTACCCACTTGTCATCTCAGTGCTGGGGAGGTGGAAACGGGGATACCTGGAGCTCCCTGGCAAGTCAACCAGTGAGACCCAGGTCCCACTGAGAGACTTTGTCTCAAGATGAGACTACCATAATAGTAAAAAAACCACAAAGAGGATGGGCTCTAGCTCAGTGAAAGAGTGCTTACCTACTATGTATGAAGTCCTAGGTTCAATCCCCAGCTAAAACATGAAAAGTTCAGGGGCCATAGAGACATCTCAGTGGTTAAGAATTCACATGGCTTCTGCAGATGGATCAAGTTTGATTCCCATCCCTCTCACTGGGCAGCTTATAACCACCTGTAACTCCACCCCCAGGAAACCCAGTGCCCCTGGCCTCTGAGGGCACCTATATACACATAGTTTAAAACAATAAAAACACATAAAATACATTTGGATGCATTACATAAGTGTGGCGGGGGCTGGAGAGATGGCTCAGCAGTTAAGAGCACTGGCTGTTCTTCCAAAGGTCCTGAGTTCAATTCCCAGCAACCACATGGTGGCTCACAACCATCTGTAATGAGATCTGGTGCCCTCTTCTGGCCTGCATGCATACATGCAGGCAGAACACTGTATACATAAATAAATAAATAAATAAATAAATCTTAAAAAAAAAATAAGTGTGGCATTGTGGAAGAAACCGGCCCCCAAAGGGAGTGGCACTAGTGGGAGGTGTGGCCTTGTTGGAGGAGGTGTGGCCTTGTTGGAGGAGGTGTGGCCTTGTTGGAGGAGGTGTGGCCTTGTTGGAGGAAGTGTGTCACTGTGGGGGTGGCTTTGAGGTCTCTTTTGCTCAGGCTTCCCTCAGTGTGACTTTTAGTTTCCTGTTGCCTCTGAGTCAAGATGTAGGACTCTCAGTTCTAACACCACCTTTACCTGCATGCCATCATGCTCCCTGTCATGATGACAAAGGACTGAACCTCTGAAACTATAAGTGAACCGCCCCAATTAAATGTTTTCCTTTATAAGAGTTGCCATGGTCACAGTGTCTCTTCACAGCAATAGAAACCCTAACTTAGACAACAAGTAATGTGAATCAGGGTGTAGTTTCTGTGTTTATCACCTGACTTGCCAGAAACCTTCTAGCTCTTTTATTAGGGGTTTGAATAGTCTCCTGTGAACTGTTTGCTTTTCTCCTAACTAGCACACACTCTGGGAGCTGCAGGCCTCTGCATCTGAGCTTCATCCTTATCTTCAGCCTCTTTCTGAGTTTGTTTTTTAAAGATTGATTTATTTATTTTATGTATATGAGTGCTCTAGCTGCACATGCACCTTTACACCAGAAGAGGGCATCAGATACCACTATAGATAGTTGTGAGCCACCATGTGGTTGTTGGGAATTGAACTTAAGACCTTTAACCAAGCTGCTATGATGCCATTCTAGGGCCTTAATTTACATCCCCTCTGCCTCTGCCTCCCTGTCCCCACAAGCACACAGCTCCTTTCCTCCTTCCCTTGGTTCTCCTTGTTCTGGTTTTCTCTAGTAGAAGAGCTTTACAGTTTATATATTCTGAAAACAATCCACAGAGTGCTTTAAACTGTTCCACAGGGAGCTGGAGAGATGGCTTAGCAGTAAGAGCACACACTGCTTTTGCAGAGATCACAGATTGGGTTGCCAACACCCACATCAGGGTGACAGCCACCTGAGGTATCAAGTTCCAATGCCCTCTGACTTCACACGCCTGCACACACATGGTACATGTAACTCACACACACACACACACACACACACACACACACACACACACACTAAACAAATCTTTTCAGAATTATCTACAAGTGATTTCTAAATTTTGTCTTTGCCTTAGAAAGACACCATCAAATTCTCTTAAATGAAATTAACAATCTACCACTACTTTAGTAGTTCTCAGACGAGATTATATGTGAAATGCATAGTTTTTATTGTTGAACTCTTATTATAGGTAGACCAAGCAAGATTATAAAGATAAATCAATGAAAAAGGAACAAAGGGAATGTGGGACTACCACTCTTATAAACTTACAAACCACTACTTAGGAGGAGACAGAGCCATGTGCATGATGACCACCCATGTCTTCTCACCCACCCCAGTGTGGGAGCTCACAAAGATTTTCTAGTTAGATCTGAGCTTTCTTTACACAGCAGGGCTGCATTAGGGGATGGCTTGACCACGTGGTTACCAGTGTGTGGTTACCAGGTATCCTGGATGGTGTGCACTTGGCTGTGCTGGGGGATGTCTTTTGCTCCACCCCTTGGCATTCCTTTCAAAGCCCTTTAGTAGAGACAGAAGGGACTGGTGGGTTTTGACCCAGGCCCTCCCGAGCTGTCTTATGTTTTCTAACTGTCTCTCTCCTCTATACTTCTATCTACATACTTCTCACTTCTCCCTCCTCAAGAGTACCCTGGGGGAAAAAGAGGGAGCAGGTCTCCCTCAAATGGCACTGGAAACAGGGTCCAGGGACTTGGCAAAAGGAGGGTTTGAGGGCCCCGTGAGAAGTTAGGACATGTTTGGTTATGGAAATTAAAGCAGGGGTAATCTATTTTCAGGAGTGAAAGGGGCTGGAAGATGCCCTAGTGAGCCTGGAGAGTATATTTTTCTCTATCTAGGTTTCTTTCTTTTTCTGTCTCTCTTAAAATTCTGTCTATGAGGAATAAGGAAGGTAGAGTATAGTAATATAGTGTAGAAAAAACTTAGAAAAGTAGGATGTACAAATATAGCATTAGTAAAGCTTAGAAAAAGATAAGCAGCAAGACAGAGGAACCATGTCCTTAATTTTCTAACTATGGGTCTATGTATGCAAACTGGGAAAAATCAGAGGAAGAAACAGGGAGAAAAAGATTCCTGTGGGAAGCTTTTGGTCCCAAGTAGCAGGGAAAGGATTTTCCCCGAGGCAAATGCAGGTGAAATAAAACTTTTCACTCTGCAGCCAATGCCACTGTCTGGAAACACCGCAGCATCAGAATTAGTTTCCTCTTGGCCATGAAGCCAAAGTTTAGAGAACAGAAGTTTGGGGAAAACTTGGTGGTCTTTCTCTCCCCAAAACTAAAAGCTTTCTTGGGAAAAACTTAATCTCTTTCTAAAAAAAAAATAAAAAGCCATTCAGATCTTTGCTTCTCAGAGACTCTCTTTCTGTAAAGGCAAAATTGGATTCACCTGGAACTTTATGGGAAAACCGCCTGTGGTTTTAAGAAAACAAAAAGACCTCTTGGAACTGGACCAATCTTCTCTGCTAAGCCCTGTCTCTCTAAACTAGAAATAAAAAACAGCAGCCAGAGCTCCCTGAGGCAAGGGCCTGTCGAGAAAGTGCAGGCCGAGCCGAAGCAGGGACAGATTCCCCAAGGTGGAACCCCGACAGAGGTGGTGTGGGAACTGGGGAAGGGTTACTGTAGAAGAGGAAGCAGTAAAGCTGAGCCTTGGCTGCCTCCAGGACTCTGTGTTTGGGGAGGAGACAAGCGGGGACAAGACAGAGGTCTATCAGGGAAAATGTCTCTCAGAAAAGGCCGTGAAAAAGTTTTGTTTCAAGCTTCACTTTCTTTCACTGACCCAGTAACTCAGAAGAGCAAGCCCTGAGGGAATTTTGCTTTTGGCACAAAAGGACCTGCCCGAATATGAGTGCATTAGCAGGCGGGTATAATTCAGTTCTGGGGACAGTATCAGGAAGGAAAAACACCTAGCAAGACCAGCTCAGGGAGAGTAGACGTTTCCCTGTGGGGTTTTGCCCCACCAGGAACTTAGGTCACCTCTGATTAGGCAGTAAGCCTCTTTTATAGCAAAAAACCTTAGAACCCTAAGAGGGAGTGGAAGGAACCAACCAATTGTTTTAAAGGCCACCCTATACTAGTTTCCTTGTTTAGGAGTTGTTTATGCACTGACATCATCTCCTGATCTTTGTATCTTATCTCAGCATAAACAACTTGAACTAACTTCCTCTCAGCATCATTTGTATCTAATCTTAGTGTAAACAACTTGGGCTAACTTCCTCTCGGCACCATCTTTGTAGCTCATGTTTGCCCCACATTTCTCAATCTCCCATGGTGAAAAAGCAAAAAGCTTGACTCAGACCTCCTGGGCTGAAGGCAGAAGCTTGACTTTGACCATGTAAAAGGAAACGAGCATGGTGGACTTGAAAGGAATTGTGCCAAACATAGTCCATAATGTCATTCATAACAGCAGGCCAATATAGAGAAATGCATTATGGGAAATGTAGTTTTTCAGATAAAAATGGTAGCACTGCCCGTAAAACCGTTTTTTTTTTCCCCAGCTGAAAGTGAAGTTTCTTTCCTAAGCACTGCTAGAAAGCTTAGATTTACTTCCCAAAAAGCTAAAAGCAAACAAACAGCTTGCCTCACAGGAGATAATTAAAACACTACTGTTTATCAACAAGTCATTTAAAAACCCTTTAGAAAGCAAGGGAAAATGGTCCTTACACTGGGAGATGGCTTCAGGTGTGAAAAAAAGCTTACGAGATTGAGTTGTGCTTAAGATTCAAGAGAGAAACATTGACATCATTTAAAAACACTCATGGTAAACTTACAGCAGCTCTAAAAAAATTAAGAAGGGGGCAAATTGTGTGAGAGTTTGGTGGGAGTGTGGAACAGAGGAATGTCAGCTCCAATGGCACTCTTCCAGAGGAACTGGGGTGAGAAGGAGCTGACACAGTTCTGCTGACATTGAGGTTCCATCTTGCAGTCCGGGGACCGTAGGAGAGTAAGGAGGCCTCCAGGCTGCTGAGGAGTTTGGGATGAAGTTTCAGCAATGTTTTTGGTACACAGGGGCACCTGCTAAAAGCTGCAGGTCTGGAACCCCACTCCAACTTAGACAATTACCTTCTCCTGATGGGAAATTGACTGCTGTGGAGATGCCAGCTGAGCAGTTCAGAGACAGAGTGTTCCTTAGGAGGTTTTTCTCCTCGTCTCTTTTCTGCCTTTTTGGGCCTGCTGTAAACTGAGCTCTCAATAGAGTTTTTATAAAAGTTTTAGCAGCAGCACTATTTCTACTTTCTAAATGAAGTCCAAAGAAAATTGCTCTTTGTCTTGTTGGAAGATAATGTAAAAATCTATTCTAAATGTTTGATGGGTTAGTTCTGTTAAGAGATTATTTCTAGATGTTTGCTAATAGTTTAATATAAGTTTGGTAAATAGTTCTCTAAGAAATCTCTTCTAAATGTTAAGAAATCTCTTCTAGATGCTTGCTAGTATAAGTTAGTTCTAGATGTCTATATAGATCTATCGAGTTTCCTCTTGAATATACATAAGTAAGCTTGTAAAAAGTGTAAATATGTATAGTGATAATAGTTCAGAGATCTCTTCTAGATGTTAAGGTTTATAAAGTAGTCCTATAAAATGTAAGTTTAAATATATATATAGTGATGTAAGTTTGTAAGAAGTGTAAATACATATAGTAAATGGCCATGATAGCTGTAAATATGTGACGTTTATACTAAAATTATGTTGATGTTATAAGCCAGAGTTTGGAAGAACCTAAGGGAATCTTTTAAGTTGATGTAATTTATCTGATGTGTTTTGCATCAAGAGTTCATTGATTTAAAAAGGGCTTGGCACAGCTAAGGCTGTTATAGACATCTTAACACCCATTCCAAAAAAGATACGCCATCTCTATCATTATCTACTCCTGTACTGGGAAGTGAGGCAGCTATGGAGATTGCTGTGGATGGTTATAAGCTCAGTAGGAACCTGGGCCAAAGCTAAGTTAAGCTCAGTACTCCCTCCTGCCAGAGGCTGAGAGTCAGTAATGGGCAACTTTCTCTTCATAGCTTCCAGCCTAAGACAGAGTATGCTTGATGGAAAGCATATCTCCATGATGGGTAACGGAAGAAATAATCAAGGAGAATGACCTAAGACAGACCTCAGTCTATCTGATGGGGCCTGAGGGGGTCTTTAAAAAATTAAGAGGAGGGACCTGTGGGAGCCCACAAAGGTTTCCTAGTTAGATCTGAACTTGCTTTACACAGCAGAGCTGCATTAGGGGATGGCTTGACCACATGTGTGGTCACCAGGTGTCTGGGATGGTCCGCTTGGCTGTGCTGGGGTGGTCCGCTTGGCTGTGCTGGGGTGGTCTGCTTGGCTGTGCTGGGGGAGGTCTTTTGCTCCACCCCTTGGCATTCCTGTAAAAGCCCTTTAGTGGAGACAGAAGGACAGAAGAGGCAGGTGGGTTTTGACCCAGGACCTCCTGAGCTATCCTGTGTTTCTGTCTTTCTCCTCTATATTTCTATCTACATATTTCTCACTTCTCCCTCCTCAAGAGTACCCTGGGGGAAAAGAGGGAGCAGGTCTCCCTCACTCCAGGAACTTCAGATCACAGTTTCCACTCCAGGTTCCTCCAAATCTGTGAGGAAACACCTCCTAAGCAGAAGGCCAAGTATAAGTGGGATCTTGGTGGGCTTGTAACCAGAACATGTGTGGATGGATGTTCCTACTCATATTTCTAGTTGCTGACTTGATAGAGGCGATGATTCCTATGTCATAGGTGAGTTAAATGGATTCAGTTGTGTGAAGTACCAGTATGGCATAGAACCTGGCACATGGTTCTAAATAAGGAACTATTATTCCTACTCTCAGCATTAATACATTTTTTTTTTCCTCGTAGGATTTGGATGTAGCTTTGCCTATTATTGAGAAGTACAAGGATCGGTTGTTGGCAATTGGAGAGGTAAACCCATTTGCTGATCAGATGATGTCTAATCCAGATCTTCATGGGATATGTGTATTAATCAGTACTAGTGATTATAACCAACTTGGATAGTTTTTCACCCAGTTCAGCCTGCTAATAACTTGATACTCTTGGGAATGAAGCAATAGAAAGCCTTACTCTAGACTTATGTTAATGGGAGATGATGATGTAGTAATATTTCTAAAGACTTTGCTTTTGCTTAAGTGTGGCCATTGCTCTGAGAAGCTAAAACAGTCTGTAGAGGGAGGGCCAGTGGAATGGTTCAGAAGGTGGAAGCACTTGCCAACAAGCTTGAGAACCTGGACCCACATGGTGGAAGGAGAGAACTGACTCCTGAAAGTTGTCCTCTGACCTCACCACACTGTGGCATCCCTGTGTGTCCCTCCACCCAATAAATGTAATTAAAACAACATCAACAGTGCTGGGCGGTGGTGGCCCATTTCTTTAATCCCAGCACTTGGGAGGCAGAGACAGGCGGATCCTGTGAGTTTAGGGCTAGCTTGATCCACAGAGCAAGTTCCACAACTGCTGGGGTGGTTGTACAGAAACCTTGTCTCAAAAAGCAAACAAACAAACAACCTTTATAAGTAACATAAAGGCATACTTTAATCTTGAGTTTGTGATTAAAGACCATGTTACTTAAATTATTAATAATGGTAAGGAATTTTAATTAAATTCTATTAAAAATTCTATTAAATTTTATTTAAAAAATTCTACTTCCTACTAAATATAAAAGCTAAGAAAACACATTCTGAATAGAGGTCATAGACTACGTGCCCCAGTAGCATCAATGGGAATGGTCGCCTGTAATCTGTGCTGCCCAGTGCAGTGACCATGTGTGACTTCTGAAGACTTGCAATGTCGCTGTGCCAAACTGAGATGTGTGACATACACGATGAGCTTTAGAGTTAGAGTACCCCACAAGAGGAAAACAAAACAACTTAGAAGTTGGGGTGTATCCAGTAGACTGCTAAAGTTACTTGTATCTACTTTGGCTAACATTTCCTGTGGCTGCTGTGTAGTGGTGCGTGTGGTCTGTGTGCTGACTTATGTCTCTTTGAGCTCATCCTCACGCATGGAGAGGCCATGATCTTTTGTCTTTCTGTTACAGGTGGGACTAGACTTCTCCCCCAGATTTGCAGGCACTGATGAAGAGAAGGAAGAACAAAGACAGGTCCTGATCAGACAGGTCCAATTGGCCAAAAGACTAAATGTGCCTTTGTAGGTGAACTATCTTTCTGCCTATAACTACAGAGCAAATTCTGTAACAGCTGGTCCTCTTGAAATGAGTGCTGTATCCCTTTTCCTCTGAGTTATTTTTTTAATCCATTCTTTGTGTGTCTGGGTGTTTGCCTGCGTGTGTGTCTGTGGACCGTGTGTCTGTAGTGCCTGTGGAGGCCAGAAAAGGACACTGGATCCCCTGGGACTGGAGTTAGAGCTCTTAACCAGCTGCTGCCATGTGGGTGCTGGAGACCAAACCTTGTCCTCTGCAAGAGTCGCTGAGCCATCTCTCCAGCCTCCTGAATTATTTTTAAAACAACAAAAACAGTCTTTTCCTATGTAAAAGACTTCAAAGGAATTCTGTTGTTGTTAAACAGAAATGTGCACTCCCGCTCAGCAGGAAGACCCACCATCAACCTCTTACGTGAACAAGGTACTTACGTTCCTAATATACAGGCTTCACAGTTCCAGCTGAGGGTGGAAGGAGCAAGCGTGGTCCATTTGATTCCTTAAAGAGAAGGGAATGCAGCAAGAGGAAAGATAGAGACCCACTAGGATGAGTCTGTGTGCCAGGCTAATATTTACAAGATTGATTTTGTGCAGTTACGTGTTTATCAGGCTCCACTAGAGCAAATGAGAACTTGAAGCTCCAATTTCTATTTTTCTTTAAGATTTATTTGTTTTTATTTTTATGTGTGTGAGTGTTTTGCGTGCATATATGTATGTTCACTGTATGTGCGCCAGGTCTCCTCAGAGGCCTGAAGAGGGCATCGGGTCCCCTGGAACTAGAGTTATAGATGTTGTGCCATGTGGGTTCTGGGACCTGAACCCGGGTCCTCTGCAAGAGCAGCAAGTGCTCTTGACCACTGAGCCGTCTCTCCAGCCCCTGGCTCTCATGAGAAAGAGACTGAGGCCACAGGACAGTCTCGTTGCTCACTGTGTTTTCCTGCGTGTTTTCAGTCTGTTGCTTTGGGGCCACATAGGAGAGGGATTGTACTGTTGACCAGACTTCAGTTCTCAGATCCCATCAGGTCGCAAGAGAGAAACAAGTCTCTAGGGAGTTGTCCTCTGATTTCTGCCATGGCACATGGGTGCTTGTACAAGCGCATATAAAATAAATATATATGAAGAATAAATAAATAATAAAACAGTGTTAGACAGATTGTGGCCATCACGTGACTGAAAGAGCAGTCACCTGCTCTGGACTTTCCTGACGTGAGTATAACTTACAGCGTTCTTTTCCAGAGTTTAAAATGCCATTCACCTTACTTTTAGACTCCTATTTGCATAAAAAATCCTGTCAGACATTAAACAGTACATGTATGTGTACAAGTGTGTTTTTAGTTTACAGTTGTGTGTATAAAAAACACACATTGGTTGATTGTGACCTAAATAAATTTTATAAAAAATTTATGATCATAGTGAAGATTCTCAGTAATTGAAAAAACAGATGCTGAAATAATGGAACTACCTGCAGTTAGAGGTGTGGTCACTGATGAATTTGTCAGTAATCAGTACTGAGCCCTTCTAGGGTCACTGAACACATGATTTTAATGCAGACTGAGCAACTATCCTTTAAGAGCTGGGGTTGGTGTGCAAGAATGTATCTTATTGCTAGAGGGATTGCCGGGTATGAGTAAGAGTCTGGGTTTGGTCCTTGGCAATACACGCACGCACGCACGCACGCACAGAACACGATTGGTTTTATGAGCCGAGGCCTGTTTTATTTGTGAGTCCTTTTTTTTTTTTTTCCTACTAGCCTTTCTGTCAGGAAACTCAGTTTACTCAAACCCTCCTATTAGGAGGGGTGATTTAAAGCTCGTGGATGTATAGAAACGATCTAGCAGTGATTTAAAGCTCGTGTATATATAGAAACGATCTAGCGGTGATTTAAAGCTCGTGGATGTATAGAAACGATCTAGCGGTGATTTAAAGCTCGTGGATGTATAGAAACATTCTAGTGGTGATATAAAGCTCGTGGATGTATAGAAACGATCTAGCAGTGATTTAAAGCTCGTGGATGTATAGAAACGATCTAGCGGTGATTTAAAGCTCATGGATGTATAGAAACGATCTAGCGGCACAGACAGTTCAGATGATCTTTTTAAAAGCTGCATTCCAATGTTAACTATTTCATTCTGAAGATCAGTATGTTTATTGAAACTTTAGAAGTTATGGAATCTGATCTTCATATCATGCTGATAAATATTTACTTAAAATTCAGGTCTGTTTAGTTTGACTAATGGGGGAACCCTTTGTTATGGGACAAAATGGAATTCTGACTTCGTTTTCATTGAGAGGTGCTGAACAGGTCCTGCTGCATGCATTCGATGGTCGGCCGTCGGTGGCCATGGAAGGAGTAAGGGCGGGTTACTACTTCTCAATTCCACCGTCCATCGTGAGAAGTGGACAGGTAAAGCCTCTCATTAGGACTTACTGCACACTGTGTGGGTGACAAACCTGTGGTGCCTATGGTTACATTTCAAAAGTTAATCTTAAGTCTGTACCCAAACAGAAAAACAAAATAAGACAAGACAAAAGGACCCGGGAGGGGCTGGGGAGACGACGGCTCTGTAGTTAAGAGTGCCTCTCTGATGCTGGACGTGGTGCACACCTTTAATCCCAGCACTGATGACGTAGAGGCAGGCTTATCTCAGAGTTCGAGGACAGCCTGGTCTACATAGTGAGTTCAAGGCCAGTCAGGGCTACATAGTGAGACCCTGTCTCAAAAAAACAAAACAGCAACAACAACAAAAAGAGAGGACGTGAATTCTGTCCCCAGCACCCATGTTGGCGGCTCTCAACCAGCTGTAACTCCAGCTTCAGATGAACTGACACCCTTTTCTGTGTACACATGCACAAACTCTCTCTCTCTCTACACACACACACACACACACACACACACACACACACACACAATACATACAAATAAAATCATCTTTAAAAAAGAATGCATCAAGGCCTAAATGTAAGAGCCAATATTGTTTGTTGTTGTTGTTTGTATTGTTGTTTTCCAGACAGGGTTTCTCTGGGTAGCCCTGGCTGTAGACCAGGCTATCCTGGAACTCACTCTGTAGCCCAGGCTGGCTGCCTCCAGCTTGCATAGACCCCACCTGGCTCTGCACCCCTACCCCGCCCCCTACCCCCATGCTGGGATTAAAGCTGTGGCCACCACCGCCGGGCTGCTGTTCTGTTTTAAAGTGGCTGGTGGGAGCGTGGTCGCTGTCCAGATAGCACGGTGGTTTAGTGGTAAGGACGGGCCTTAGAGTCCTGCGCGCTGAGACTCGTCCGCGGTAAGTTAATGCTGTTCCATTCCCACCTGTTTAAAGCGAACTCTCTTCTCTCTAAGAAGCAGAAGCTTGTGAAACAGCTGCCTCTAAGCTCTCTCTGCTTAGAAACAGATTCACCTGCACTGGGACCGGAAAAACTGGTAGGTGGATCGCTGGTTTCTGGGGTACAGATGCGTCTTCCGTGGGGGCTATTCTGGCTTGGCTGGGACTCGCTGCAGTACTCGGATCCTAAGCTGAGGCCGTGTTTCCTGTAGAGTCCTTTTCTTTCTATTTTATTTTATTTTGGTTCGGTTTTGTTTTTCCAAGACAGGGTTTCTCAGTGTAACAGCCCTTGCTGTCCTGGAGTTCACACTATAGCCCAGGCTGGCCCCAGACTCACAGAGATCCACCTGCCTCTGCCTCCAGAGTTCTGGGCTTAAGGCGCGCGCCACCACACCCAGCGTCGAGTGCCGGTGTTAAAGCAACCATGCCCAGCTTCATTAGCTTTTTAGGATATCATCTTTCCTTTGAACAGGATACTGTCTCATAGAGGTGAAATGAGACATTCCAGGAAGGGAATGAAGTCTTATCTGTGAAAAATCACTAGATTTAAGATCTCAGGTCCTTCCAGACCATTCTCTTCATATACGTGTGTGTGTGTGTGTGTGTGTGTGTGTGTGTGTGTGTGTGTATGTGTGTGTGCCTTAAGATATATATATCCTTAAGAAAGGATCAGCCTGAACACACTATTTCATACCTTCTGTCAGAAATATATATTATAGATGTACTTTTCCTCAGTGTTTAATAACCACATAATGTTCCACTGTTAAAACTTGGTATTAGGAGGGATGGCTTTGGGGTTAAGAGCATTGGCTGTTCTTCCAGAGGACCTGGGTTCTATTCCCAGTACCCACATCATGGCTCACTACCATTTGTAATGCCAGTTCCAGAGAACCCAATGCGTTCCTCTGGCCTCCACAGACAACAGGCAGGCATGTGGTATGCACACATACACGTAGGTAAAATGCTCCTACACATAAAGTAATAAAGGCATAATTTAAAAAAAAACTTTGTATTAGTCACACACACACACACACACACACACACACAAGTGTTAATTTTCTAAGATAGGGTCTCATGTAGCCAGACTGACCTCAAAGTCAGTGTGTAGCCAGGTTAGGCTTAAAACTCCTGACCCTCCTGCTTCTGCCTCCCAGGTGCTGGGGGTCTAGATGTGTGCCACCACGTTCAGCCAGTCTGTAATTTAAGTACTATGAGGAACAGCTTTGAATGTGAATCTTTGACATAGTTCTTATTTTTTTAGTCTGTATTATCAAGTATTTTTTACTTAATAATTTTATTCCTCTAATTATTATCCCAAATATCCACTTATTAATAATTACAGGAATATTTTTCACTAAATCTAAATGCCATTGATTGCAGAAATACTGTTTTTTGTTTTGTTTTGTTTTTTGGTTATTAAGACATTCCACTGAGTGTAAGCAAAATGCTTATTTATTTCACAGGTTATAAAAGTCAGTGATATGGCAGGACCTAATTGAGCAGTCTTTCCAGTCCCTGGAGCATTTTAAGTCACACTGGGCAGGTGGCCTGTGAGGTGAGAGGCCAAGGAGAGTGCAGTGACCTTTCCCAGCACTTATGCATGCAAAAACACAAAGATGGCTAACCCCTCGGACAAGCTGCTCCCCCGGGTTCAGATGTGGACTGCTTCATATGCTGGTGCTCAGGGCTTGGACTGCAAAAGCCTCTAGGTTCTTTTCTGAGCAGCATGGATGTAGACTCAGCATTGTAGCCGCACCCTGTCAAGTCCATCCCCCGTTTACAAAAGCTTTAATAGAGAAATGTCAGTTCCTCCAGAGTAGGAAAGTAGCTCATCGGGGGTTTTACCCGCTCATTCTTGTGTGTGTGTGTGTGTGTGTGTCTTAGCTGCCGTCTCCAAGGATCTGTACAGACTTTGAGTGTTCAGCTTTGTTCTCTTTCAGACACGGAATGAGCCCTGCAACATCTCCATTTCAGCAGAATTCATTGCCCAAGTGAAAGGGATCTCAGTGGAAGAGGTCCAAGAAGTGACGACACAGAACGCATTAAAACTGTTTCCCAGGCTTCGGTACCTGCTCCAGAAATAGCTTCAAACCACCCACTGCCCGGCCAAGTCAGCTCAGGGCCGCACTGGGGAAAGCAAGCGTTGGCTTTAGTGGTCTGACATGAAGAAGCCGGTGTATATGGATAGCAGTCATAGTTTTACAGAAATGTTTCTCTTTAAAACAAATTCTGGGCCGGAGAGACGGCCCAGCCACTAAGAGCACTCATTTGCTGCTCTTCCAGAGGACTCGGGCAGTTCCCAGCACCCACAGTGGGTGGGTTGCAACTGCCTGCAACTCCATGCAACTCCAGAAGATGCAGCCCCCTCCCAACTTTGAATTAGCCAAGTCCTGGAGCAGACTGGAAAAACACCACAGACACGCTAGCTTCCGGAGTTATTGCCCACTTGAGGGGAGGAAAGCCTCAAGGGACTCCCTCCCCTGCCGCCGCCGCCGCCGCCGCCGCCGCCGCCGCCGCCGCCCCAATCCTGCTTTCCCCCACTTAACAGTAGGCTTATAGAAGATGCTCCATGGAGTGAGAGAGCAATGGAAGAGATATCTAGATAGAGGGAGACATTGTGGGGTAGGGAGAAACCTGGTACTAGGGGAGCTCCCGGGAATCCACAAGGATGACCCCAGCTTAGATTATTAGCAGTGGTGGAGAGGGTGCCTGAACTGGCCTACCCCAGCTACTGCCTACTGTCATCAGAGAGCCTTCATCCAGTAACTGATGGAAGCAGATGCAGAGATCCACAGCCAAGCACCGGGCTGAGCTCTAGAGAGAAGAGGGGTTCTGTGAGCAAGGGGGGTGAAGATCACGATGGGGAAACCTGCAGAGACAGCTGAACCAAGCTCGTGGGAACTCACGAACTCTAGACCGAGAGCTATGGAGCCTGCATGGGACCCCACTAGGCCCATATGAAAGACAGTTGTGTAGCTTGGTCTGTTTGAAGGGCACCTGGCGGTGGGATCAGGATCCATCCCTGGTGCATGAGCAGACTTTTTGGAACCCATTACCTATGGGGCTTAGTCCTGCCTCAGCTGAATGTTCCAGGCTTTGCTGACTCCCCATGGGAGGCCTTACCCTGTTGGAGGAGTGTGGGAGCCCGTTCTGGGGTTCCTCGTGGCTTTACCCAGCAGGTCCAAATAGAGGATGATCAGGACCACGGGCCTGAGTGCAGGTGTCTGAGATGGTCTGCACTTGGCTGTGCTGGGGGAGGAGGTCTTTTGCTCCACCCCTTGGCGTCTCTATAAAAACCCTGGACCAGAGACAGTCCGGGCCCGTTGGAATAGGTTCCAGGCCCTCTCGAGGCTAACCTTTATTTTCTATCTGTTTATCTCCACAAGATTCTCCACTATAAATCCTTCTATCTAATATTTCCTGCTGCTCGCACTCAAGAAAACTCTGGGAAGCTGTGGGGGTGGTGGGTAAACGCCCCACAGAGGAGGGAATGGGAAGTGGGTCGGGAGGGGAGAAGGCTGGTCGGGGAGCAGGAGGAAGGATGAGAGGGGGATCTGTGGTTGGTATGTAAAATGAATTTAAAAATTCTTAAAAATAAAGAAGGTGCTCCATGGATTTTTGTCTTTGAATACTTAATAATTAGTGTGCATGGCAGAGTTCGATATACTTCAGATGTGGCAGTCAGTGTGCCTCTGGGCACAGTGTCCTAGCTGAGGTGTGCCGCGGTAAGAAGGAACCAGATCTGAGTTGTACAGGGAAAGGGCCTTTTCCAGAAGAAACAGCAGTTGTGAGAGCACTGAGATATTCCTCCCCCACACCTTAAAGGGACACACTTCACTATGTGGCTCAGGCTGGCCCCAAACACCTAGGCTCAGCCATGCTGTCTCAGCTTCCTAAGCAGTTGTACCTGGCAAATAAAGCGTATCTTTAAGGAAGTGAGCAGCAGGCTTCTGTGATGCAGGATGGAGATGTTTGCTGGTTTCACTGATGGAGAAGATAACAGGAGAAGAGACTGACCCAGCTTGTCCATACACCTGCTAAATGGTTCTTGAAATTAGGAAGCCTGTCACCTTGTGCTTAAGCATAGAAGTCAGGGCACAGTGAAGTGTGACAGGCTTGAATGGGGTGATGGCAGCCACTGAGATACTGTCCCAGTCCTGGCATCTTGCGAAGGTGTTTTTAAGACTTAGACTCCATCTGCTGCTTGGGTCACAGTACCTACAGCAGTCCTCCTCCCTCACAGATACCACGGCCCCTGCAGAGAACACCGTGAACCTCCAGCTCAGACTTCTAGGGGAGTGAGCTTACATCAAAGGGGTGCTGGTAACCACTCATCCCGCTCCCCACCCTGTCCTGCCTCCTGCCTGGGGATCAGGGCCTGGCTACAGGCTTGTGCTGTGAAACCTCCGCTGTCCTCAGAGATAAGCAGAGACCTCCACCTCTGCCACAGGGGGCCTGTTCCTCTCTTCAGCACCCCACCACATCATCAAACCTCCCTCAGAACCCCTGCCAGGCTGTTGTCGGTCTGAGACATTGATCACCCTTTATTAATGACACAACAGTCTGTCCCGATGTCCCCTTGGACCCCCATCCAAGACTTGCATTATTATAAAGAGACAATTGTACCCGTCCTTTTAGCTGGCTATCAGAATATTAAAACAGTGAACCTCAAGGAACTGGAATTTCCCCAGAAATCACAACCTTTAATCTGGTGCCAGCTAGAGGAGGAACTTCTCTCCCAAGAAGAGATTATACAGGTCTGACAACTTGTCAGATCACCTTACAGGACAGACCAGAGCCTAGACAGTGATGTGTCAATGGTGAGTGAGAATACATCTTGACCAGGTCTACTTACTTAGACATACGTTTCCGCTCTGTTTAACTCTAACCCCCATGCACAGACCCTAATGATGGCCTCTTGACTTCCTCCCAATGTGGCTGCAGTGAATTGTTTTTCCATTCCTGCCCCCCACCCCCACCCCCAACCCCTTGTAAGCCTGGCTGGCCTGAAGCTCACTAGGTACACCAACCACGCTGGCCTTGAACACTCGTCTGCCTCTGCCTGCTCAGTGCCAAGGTTAAAGGTGTGTGCCACCGCCCCAGCCTAGGAACAATGTCTGAGGTCCAGATGCTCTGTAACCAGTCTCACAGGCTCATAGAGGAGGAAGAACCTACAAAGGAGGCATAATATGAAAAGTGTTTTCAGCAAAATCTCTGAGAGAAATGTGCAGATCCTCTGCTCCTAAGTGCAGTCTCTTCTACTCAAGGAAAAAGACAAACTTGAGTAAGGGCCTTTATGTCTGTGTATTCTCACACAGCCCATCCATACTGAGGAATCAACCCAGTCCTTATATTGACCCAGGCCCTTCTCGTTCAGAAGCCCACTTAGATGGTCATGGTCTGGTTGGCTTTGATTGGCCTCCAGCTCTGCCATTCCATCTCTCTGGGCACACTGCAGTTCTGGGAAAGGACGTGAAGTCAGTAGGAGCTTAGAGAGGAAGTACTAGCTGTCTGTGACAACCGTGACAATGCCACAACACTAATGTCCTTCCCAGAGTCATGGGGAAGCATCGAGAATCCTGTGGGCTCAACTGGGGCCCCCGCAGGAAGCCAGGGCATTATCACATGTCACTGACGGATAGGAAGCACTCCTGGGAGGTGAGAGGATGTCTGCTGTCTCAGGTAGGGTCAGAGTCCAAAGACAACTGTACTTTTGAGTTTCTGGCTTTAGCTTAAGACTGCTATAGGGTACACAGGGCAAAGTAGAACTATTTAATGGGAAGGGCCGAAGGAAGGAATTATGAACCACAGGAGGGGAGGGAGCTCAGAGACAGGGGCAAGTTCAGAGAACTGCAACCAGTTCTACGAAGGTGGAGACATACCTACAGGGGAGAGGGGAGAGGGGGGACAGGGGGGAGGGGGGACAGGGGGGAGGGAGAGAGGGGGAGAGGGGGGAGAGGGGGGAGGGGGGGAGGGAGAGAGGGGGGAGAGGGGGGAGAGGGGAGAGGGGGGAGGGGGGGAGAGGGGGGAGAGGGGGAAGAGGGGGAGAGGGAGAGGTGGGAGAGGGGGGTGGGGGATGGGGTCAGGGAAAGGAGGTGGAGGGGCTCAACGACTGTGTATAACCTGGCATTCGCGGCTCTGTGCTCGTCCCTAGAGAACACTGTGCCTTGTTATCTCTAATTGGACTCTTAGGGCACAAGCTCAGTAGATCTGGTCTCTTGTTTCTGTCCAGGCAGGGGGCAGAGGCTCTGATAGCCTTGATACCAGGTGATCGCCTCAGAAGACAGAGATAAGGTCTCCCCTGGAGCAGAGATAGGCCTGGTCACCTCATACAATAAAGATAAAGTCTCCTTATAGGCAAAGGTCGGGCTGTTTATGCTCAGCAGAGGTCCTCCGTCGTGCAGCCAAACCTGTGTCTGTCTGTCTACCTGGCAGCTCTGTCTAGCCCTGAGGGTTCGGAGGCAGTGGACTGGGGGAAGAGAATCAGCTAGAGCCCGAGTTCTCTGCTGTGAACCAAGAGTTTCATTTCTTCTTTTAGTGCCCAAGCTCATGGAAGTAGGAGGCCACCCTTCAAGCTACTCGAAACTAGCTATCTACTGTTGGGAAGTGAAAACGCAGCTCTGGTCTTATTTTATCACATGTCCCCAGCCCTGTTAGGGACAAGGGCCTGAGATATAGCCCAGGCTGGCCTGGAGTTCACTGTCCTCCTGAGTGCTGAGATTACAGGTGCTCACCATGACACCAGGCCAGTTTCTTTCATAGTATTTCTAAATAATTCACAGACATTGAAGACTGATGGAAGAGAATTTATTGTGTGGTCTCTGGACATGTACTTTATCCAAATATGGCATTATCTGAAAGATAAAAAATACATTTATTGGGCTGGTGAGATGATGAAAGGCTAGAAGACTCAGAACAAAACATCAAAAAGAAATACATCTCAGTAATACAATCCATTGCACAGTTTTTGGAATAACCTGAAGGGCAGAGAGGATCATTACTTTCATTTCTTTGTTCTTATGCTAGGATTACCTGTGGACACTGCATATTTGAGACACACACACACACACACACACACACACACACACACACACACACACACGGGGTGGGGGAGGGAGAAGAGCGTGGGTCAAGTTCCTGAGGTAGGAGCTGGCTCAGCATGTCGTAGGAGAGGAATAAAGCAAAGCAGAGAGGCCCGGGGTGAGCAAAGGAGGTCTGCACCTGGGCTGTTCATGGAGAATCGTGCCCCACAGGGTGGGATGTGGATTTTATCCTCAGTGTGTGCCCCACAGGGTGGGGTGTGGATTTTATCCTCAGTGTGTGCCCCACAGGGTGGGGTGTGGATTTTATCCTCAGTGTGTGCCCACAGGGTGGGGTGTGGATTTTATTCTCAGTGTGTGCCCCACAGGGTGGGGTGTGGATTTTATCCTCGGCGTGTGCCCCACAGGGTGGGGTGTGGATTTTATCCTCAGTGTGTGCCCCACAGGGTGGGATGTGGATTTTATCCTCGGCGTGTGCCCCACAGGGTGGGATGTGGATTTTATCCTCAGTGTGTGCCCCACAGGGTGGGGTGTGGATTTTATCCTCGGCGTGTGCCCCACAGGGTGGGGTGTGGATTTTATCCTCGTCGTGGTAGGAAACCACAGATGAGTTTTGTGCAGCGCGTAACATGTTCTGAACAGTTCCCTCAGGCTGTCCTGTGAAGTAAATGTGGGAGCAGAAAGGGTGCAAACTAGGTAGCCAGAGGGCCCCGATACACTTCTTTGATTATAGGTTGGGCCAGTGCAGTGGAGGGTTCAGATTCAGAACTGATTCTGGAGGAGGCGTTGATAGGACGCGCTCACACACAGTGTGGAGTGTGCGGGCCAGCGTTCCACTTTGGCTACTTTCCCAGGTGAGGAAGGTGAGGCTGCTGACAAGTGATGTGTTTGGTAACAGGAATTTTGTCTCAGCGATACTGAACTGTAGATGACTTCAAGTAGAGTGGCAATGTGATAGACAGTATTCATGGCTGAAGGTCAGAAGAGGGGTCAGAAATTAAAATGCGGGGTCATCAGAAAAGAGATGAAATGTTAGTCATCTGGCAGTTGTCTAAATGGCAATGTCCCCACAGGCTCAGGCATTTGAACACTTGGTGCCCAGTTCATGGTGCTGTTTGGGGAAGTTTAGGGGACGCAGTCTTGCCAGAAGAAGTACGTCTCTGGGATTGAGCTTTGAGAGGTTCGGGCTTCACTCTCCTCACAGCTATCTCTCTGCTTTGTGCTCCAGGTCCAAGATGTGAGCTCTCGGCATCCTGCTCCACCCGCCATGCCTGCTGCCTCCACCCTGCCATTACGGACACTAACCCCCTGCAGCTCTAACTCAAAACGTCCTGTCACAGTAACAGAAAGTAACTGTAGTCCACCAGCTGCCTGCCTCAGGCTCCCTGAGAGGACCACAAGGCCCGTGTTGGACCTCCTCACCCTTCCACATTCAGGATAGGAGAGCACTGTCTTCCAAAGAGAGGCTGTTACTTTGTGGCAAATGATGTGTATAACTTAATTTGTTGAAACCTACCAAATTAATGCCTTTTTCAAACCATCATGTCCCAGCTCCTAACTTAACGAATGATTTTCTCTGCACCTGCTGGCCTCCAGGGCTCTCTCTGTCATTTGTTCTCAGCCGAGAGCAGCAGACCTCAAGTTCTGCTCTGGGAATGGCTGCTTGACCTCTTTTTAGGGAGCTTCTCCAGTGAAGGTCTGTTTTTTCAATAAACCAGCATTTTTATCTTCATCCTATTTCTCAATGAAACTCAAATCAAAGGCAAGGGGCTTTCTAAATATGAAAGACGTAATGTTTGGGGGTTATTGCTTTACAGTTTTGACAGTATGAAAGCTAGTTGTGGGATTAGACATGCTAGACTCTGAACTGTATGAAACCACGCATGGTCCTGCCCTGTACTGTATGAAACCACGTGTGTTCCTCTAAGGGGGACGTTCTCACTACCATCAAAGTGCAGAGAACTGACATACTGCTGTTCTGAATAGTTCCACTAAAGAACTGCACTTTTTTCTTTTAGAATTAGGAATGGAAAACATTCTTTTTTATAAAGATAGTTGAGTTTTGTTTATTTTTTTTTAAAAGAAATACAGTTGTTACAGACTAACCTCAAATCACAATACAGTGTCTGGGCTTTCCATGCCACACTGTACCACCACTCCCTAAGGACACTGGCCAAAAGCAAAGTCATGGCCACTAATGGTCAATGTGGGCTAGTCTTTGTGAACTAAATTAATAATGCATTGGCTATAGTGAATATAATTACATATGCACACTTTCTCTAAATAAATGAGAAGATATTGTCAGTTGCCTGCCTTGACTGTAGAATAGATAGTCACAATCCATATTTTAACACCAAAACACCACCCCTCAACCAACTTCTAGCCATAGTTTTAGTACTGCTTCTTTTGGCATTATATGTCACATTTGTTACTAAAACTCCATTTTACTTCAGTTTTGAACATCAAATTCTGTAGACAATGAAATTGGTGACACAGGAGGTCTCTGAAGGGAATGCAGCTTTTCTCAAAATGTGCTTGTCAGGCAGTTAAGAACCACCTTAGTCTGCTGGGAATGCAGACACAGGCCCAAACACCAGTCCACTGAACGAACTGGCCTGTGGTGGGGCCTGGGGTCCTACAGACACAAGAAAGCGAGTCTCTGGTCTGTAGTGGAGCTTATACCAAATAATCTATTTTTGCCTTCAGAGACCCCCAGGGCAATGTCTTCGAACCCCTTTCAACCCAGAAATTCTGCTGAGTCTCCATATTTACCCCTCCTGCAGGTTGGTAGGAGTCCTACCATATTATCTTACTTTTCGGTGGAAAGTGCCTTCTCTCCTTGCGAACAAAGAGGCCCCGACCGACCCAGGAGGTCCTGCCACTTTCAGGAACAGACTCTTTGACGTTCATACAATCTAAAGACTGGTAGGCCTGGCTGAAGTGCCTCTTCTGAACTCGCAGGAAGCTGACTTGATTGCTTCTCTCCACCTGACAGTAGGACTCACGCTTTTCGTTTATCTCTTCCAGAAGCTGCTTTCTGCTCAGTCTGTCTTTTTTCACATCAATGCTCTTGTTCACAGATGCCATTTTGTTAGCACACCAGTTATCAGCTGACTCTTGCCGTCCTGCAAACACATTGCTTATTCGTTTCCTGTCCAACTCAGAAGCCAGATTCACCATCATATCCACATTTACCAGTACTTTCTTCTTCTGCAAGACCATGTTTGGAAACATGCTACAGAACCGACTCAGGTCATTTATTGGCCCCCAAATACTGCAAGATTCAGCAGCACCCAACAATTAATGCTGTATTTTCCTGCCACAATAGCCTGTGACTGATCTAAGATGGGCCTGCAGTTTACGTTTCCCTCTCTGACTTATGAACCTTTTTCATTTTATCTCTCTGCTTTGGGAAATCTGTGAGCTTAGAGCTGTATCTTTTACAATACCTGCTGCAGTTTGAACACAGTATAATTATAATGGAGGAGCCTGTTAAGAAGCAGCTGAACCTGGGTGCCTTAGCACTCATATCTGTAACCTCAGCATTCAGGAGGTTGAGGTAGAAGGATTGTATTGAGTTCACGGCCAGCCAGGGTTACAGAGTAAGCTCTGGGTCAGCCTGGGCTAGGGTGAACTCCTGCTTCAGAAAACAAAACAACAATAAAAGCACATACAAAAGATAATTATAAACTACCTAAAATAGTCTGCTGGTATTTAAGTGATTAAATAGATATCTTTAGATATCTATTGCTGAAGTAAGAAAAAAATCCTCTCAAAAATTGCCAATCCAATCCTCTCAAAAAACCTCTGAAGAACCACCTTAGGCTTCTGGGAATGCAGACTGCAGGGGCTGGCATTTGGATCTGGCAATTTTTAATTAAAGGAATTAAAAATGTTTTGTAGAACAATTAACATCAAATAATTTGAGTTGTTTTAGTAATGCTAACCATTCTAAGTACCAATTAATAATATGACAATAAAAATTATCAAGAATAATTTGCCTGGGTGTGATGGTGCATACCTTTAACCCCAGTACTAGGGAGGCAGAGGCAGGTGCATCTCTGTGAGTTCAAGGCCAGCCTGGTCTACATAGTAAGTTTCAGGACAGCTAGGGCTATGTATAGATACCATAATCAAAAAAACAAAAACACAAAACTAAACAAACAATGGATAAACCTAGTTGGCTCAAATACCTCATTTAATCATTAAATATCTCTTACTAAAGATACAAATTTATCAGAACTTAAACTCTAAATTCTACCTCCTTCAATACTTTTGGAGGATACTAGGAACTGCATATTTGAGACAAGAACTTTACCACTGACATTCTCAGCCTGGCTGTTGATAGTATTGTTATCCTCTGGATGATGTGCACATGAAAACAAATGGACAGAGGATCCACATTTTGTTGAAAGCCCATTTTATAGATCTATTCAAAGGTTCACTGGGATCACAAAATTAACACTTTATATCACTTACAAATTTGAGCCCAACACTCAGCTGTGGAATGCAGCGGTAAAACCATGGACTTGTGGTCATTTGGGTCTCTGTGCTACCTGCGCTACCTACTACACACACACTTTAAGTTACCTTCTCAGGGCCTCAGCTTCCTGACAAGTCAGTGAAGATAACCAGCTCAGAGTATCACATAGACTAGATGAACTAATACCTATCAGAGTCTACTATTGCCCATCCTCCACGAATGGTCATGCAATTTATCTCGTAATCAGGCGCTTTGAAAAGAAAAAGGTGTAGTCTACCTGATAAGTAAACAGTATATCTTGGTCTCCCTAATCACTAATCTGTTTACATGTGTTGTGATGAAAATTGGTGGGCTCCAGTGAAGCTGAAACTACCGAATTCTTGTTTTAAAAATCAATTGAGACATTCAGGAGGTCAAAAGCAGAACGCCTGCCAAGACTGAGGCCTGGTGAGCACCAGTCTGCACAGGCTGCAAGCCTGGCAGAGTGGCCCTTTGGGTGATTGGCACAGGAACAGGTCAGTCTGCACAGCTCGTTCTCCTAATTTTACAATCTTCTAGATGCAGACAAGCTGTGTGTGTAACCTATGACACTGAAGATATTTGAAAATGTGAAGCATGAACACAGAGACTTTATTTGTAGAGTTCATGTTAAGCTTTGCTGTCACTAAAATCTGTAGCCCAGGTCAGTACTTGTGGCTTTCACAGTCTGTGGAAGACAGCACAGAGCAGCAAGAAGTCTGTTTCCTGCTGCCCGCCCTGGTGAGGAGTGTGGCCACTCTACCTTCTTCTCTCCGCTCTCAGACTTTACTCTCTGTGGTCCATTTGGCATCATATTCTTCACGTCTGTGAGGTTTTGTTTCTTCCAATGTCTAAGATGACCCGAGTGTTGTACTGGAATGCTGTCAAGTATTCTTGTGCACCCAAAGGTAGAAGAATGTGTTAGATCTGAGATGTTGGCTGTGAATTCAATGGATCAAATTTGAGTTCTCAATATAGATCAAGTAAGGTGGCTTTAAACAGAAGCAGGGTACACTATAGTCCCAGTTACCTGGAGGCTGAGGCAGGAGGATCATTTGAGCCCAGCAGTTCAAGAACAGACTAGGCAATATAGTATGATCCCATATCAAAATAACAGCAAACTACAAACATATGCAAAATAAGGTTATACATTGACTGGTTTACCAAAGCTTATAGGAACTTGATCATCTAGGAGAGTGGTATTTGCTAGTTCAGTGTTTACAGTGATTTTATGAATACAACTACAAGGATAATGAGAACAGACTACATACACAGAGAAATAGTATTATTATTTCTACAGGCACAGAAACTGTGAATTACCTTGAACAACACCAACCCGAAGCCTATGAAGTACACAGTGGGAATCAGCCCATTGGACTGTACCCCGGTGATAGAACTTTCTGAGCTCTGTGAATCACCTCAGCTCTGTTCTGTTCTCAGAACCCTGCTTAACAGAGGAAGTCTCTTCAGAGACCACTTCTTTCCTAACTACGTGTCCTTGGCTAAGCGACCTGACTTGTGTTTATTGTCAGTGAGATACTAAATCACCTGTCAAATGGGAACAAAGATACTCATTGAGTTGTGTGGCAGACGACAGGGAAGAAGCTGGGATTATGTAAGGCACACATGGAAAGCTGTGCTGTGGGTGCTTCCGTTTGCTGGGTGCTGAATTTCTTGAGCGCCCATTCCATGCCTGGTCCCAATCAAGAGCGTGCTCCCGTGAAGAGAGGTGCTAGGAGCTCACTTGGGTGTTGGCATGAGCATGAAATTCCAGCTACAGGGAAGCTGAGGAACAAGGATCACTTGAGACCAGGAATTTGGGGGCAACTTGAGTAATATCACACAATCTCATCTCCAAAAGAAAAAAATACCTTCATGTTTTGCACAAAGGACTATTCAGATATCTTTTTTTGTTTGTTTGTTTGTTTTTGTATTTGTTTTTAGGCAGTCTCACTATGTAGCCCTGGCTGTCCTAGAACTCACTATGTAGACCAGGCTGGCTTCCAACTCGCTGTGATCCACCTGCCTCTGAGTCCTGGGACTGAGGGAGTGTGTCATCACACTGGCTCAGATATCTTTTCTTCAGAAGAGATCTCCTCCTGCTTTTTAAGAAATTCTCAAGAAATAAATTTCAGAAATATAAAAGTCAGAATTTCTTTTATTTCTTGCAGGAATTAGTGATGGGGAAAGACTGGTAGTGAAAGTTTACACACCAGTTCACTGAATAAGTGTGTAACAGTCAGCAAACGAACTACGTCTAGTGAGCCTGGGGTGTGGTGACTGTGGAGACCAATGTAGAGTGGTTGAGGGATGAGAAGAGCTTTGTTTTGTTTTGAATGCCACAGATAATGCAAAGAGTTATCAAAAGGTTATAATTGATTGAACATAATCTTGACATTTTTAAACCCAAGGATACTGGATTCTCTCACTTCCAGGGCAGCTGGAGGAAGGTTTTTACCCTGTGGGCTTTGGCTTACTTAGAGATGGGGCTAACCATTATAGATCTTTGGGATTTGATAACAAATTAAACTGTCTTCTGGAATTAAAAAGACTGAAAAAGATGGTCAACATTAGTTTTTCTAAAATATATTTGAGGTTATTAATTTAGAAAGTTATGAATGCTGTGCCCAAATACCATTATTTTATAATGTGATAATTTGTATTGTAAGTAACCTACCCTGGTTATTCTCAAGCAACAGATTTTCCTTGCTCAGAGATTATTTTCCCTGCGGGCTGCACTTTAAGACTACAGTGATCCTCATCCTCCCAATACTCGGGTTTACCAGGCACCCTACACGTCACTAAAGGCTTACTTCATTCTGTTCTGACACTGAGCCACACCAGCTTTCACTCATCTAACCAAAGGGACGGTGTGCTAACATCGTCATGTTCTCAGGTCTAGACCTGAGGAATCTGTTTGCTATGGTAGTGTCTTAGGGTTACTATTGCTGTGATGAAACACCATGACCAAACCAACTTGAGGAGGAAAAGATTTATTTCACTCATAGTTCCATAAAACAGTTAATCATCAAAAGCAGTGAGGACAGGAACTCATGCAGGGCAGGAACCTGGAAGCAGGGGCTGATGCAGGGGCCATGGAGGAGTGCTGCTTACTGGCTTGCTCAGTCTGCTTTCTTATAGAATCCAGGATCACCAGCCCAGGGGTGGCACCACCCACAATGGACTGGGCCCTCCCCATCAATGACTAATTAAGAAAATGCACAGGCGGTGGTGGTGTACACCTTTAATCCCAGCACCCGGGAGGCAGAGGCAGGCGGATCTCTGTGAGTTCGAGGCCAGCCTGGTCTACAGAGCGAGATCCAGGAAAGGCACAAAGCTACTACACAGGGAAACCCTGTCTCGAAAAACAAAAACAAAACAGAAAAGAAAAGAACAGAAAAGAAAAGAAAAGAAAAGAAAAGAAAAGAAAAGAAAAGAAAAGAAAAGAAAAGAAAAGAAAAGAAAAGAAAATGCTCTAGAGGCTGGAGAGATGGCTCAGAGGTTAAGAGCACTGGTTGTTCTTCCATAGGTCCTGAGTTAATTCCCAGCAACCACATGGTGGCTCACAACCATCTATAATGAGATCTGGTGCCCTCTTCTGGCATACAGGCAGGAACACTGTATACATAATAAATAAAGAAATCTTAAAAAAGAGAAAGAAAGGAAGGAAGGGAGGGAGAGAGGGAGGGGAGGGAGAGAGAGAGAGGGAGGGAGAGAGAGAGAGAGAGAGAGAGAGAGAGAGAGAGAGAGAGAGAGAGAGAAGAAAGGAAAGAAAGAAAGAAAAAGAGAAAGAGAGAGAAAGAAAGAGAGAGAGAAAGAGAGAGAGAGAGAAAGAAAGAAAGAAAGAAGAAAGAAAGAAAGAAAGAAAGAAAGAAAGAAAGAAAGAAAGAAAGAAAGAAAGAAAGAAAGAAAGAAAGAAAGAAAAAGAAAGAAAGAAAGAAAGAAAGAAAGAAAGAGAAAGAAAAGTGCCCTACAGGCTTGCCTACATACAGCCAGATCTTATGGAGGCATTTTCTCCATTCAGAGTCCTTCCTCTCAGATGACTCTAGTTTGCGTCAAGTTGACATAAAACTAGCCAGGTAGCTAATTTGTATCTACTGCTGTGCTAAGGATACTCATTCTCTGAATTGCTACTGAGCATTCCTGTCTAGGTCAATGCTAGGGGAAGGAGATTCAAAGATGACTCAAGAGAGTTGTGTGTGGTGCTGCACATCTGTGATCCCAGCACTCGGGAGGTTGAGACAAGAGGCAGGAGTTTGAGGCCAGCTTGGGCTACATAGCAAGATTTTGTTTCAAAAAAAAAAAAATGAAAAAAAAAACTTTAAGCAGTATAAAAAAGTTTTAAAAATATGATTTTAGATGGTTTCTGCCCCAAACAGCAAATAGTTATTTGAGATACTAATATGCACTTATTGTGCTAAAACAGTATTGTATATATAATGATGGAATGACTTTTTTGCGTGTTTCCTCAAGTAATTTTGCATACAAGTGAGCTTATAAACACATAGGCTGTCTTGTAAAAACTATACATGCTTCTCCAGATACTTCGGGGAGCAACATGGAGCCTTCAGGAAACCACAGGCGGAAATTGTGTTATGTGTTCTATTTATTATTCATCTGCTCTTCCACCTCAGTTTCATCTCGTAGACCACGGTGTGTTTTGATTCTGCTGCTCTGGTCAAGAACGTCAGTGGTTCTTTAGTGTAGAGAGTGAGGCTGACTGAAGTTCAAGGTCCCCCGCCCCCAGTTTGGCCCCAGACCATATTCTTTACCTTGTAGCCATCCCAGTCTTCCTGAGATGCCCTTTCTCTTCTTCCTGGCTGGCATTGCTCACACTCTGGAGAGCTCTCCAGAGCGAAGCGATAGTGATGTCTCCAATCCCACTCCTCACCGCTCCCCCAACCACATTCCTTCCTGAGGCTACAGAGACCTTATCACCCTCTCTTCATAATCTTCCTCATGGAAAAAATGTGTGCACGCACACCCATGGCTTGTCAAGGCTTGCTCATCACCTAGGAGTTGTTCCATTCTCCTGTCTTCCTCTCAGAACTGCTGGCTCACTCAGCTGATCTCTGGCTTCAGCCTTGTTCTCTCCTTTACTAGGGCCTCTTTAGATTAGGTGACTGACTTCTTGTGGCCGAGCTCATCTGGCAGTTCCTCTACACACAGCTTTCAGGGAATACTTATTCTCCAACCATATGCAAATAGAAGCCTTAGGATTCCTCTGGTGTACATGCTTTGGACTGGCAAGGGATAGGAAGGAGACAGAAAGTCTGTTTTTGTCTGTCCAATTCCTTCTTCAAGGTTTTACCAGATTAATTCCAAAGTAGTGAACTCTAAAGAGGAGAATAGAGAGGCTGCCCAGTTGTTTTAGCACAAACTTGCCAATGAAGACACCGGCTGCCACGGTGGGAGGGTGAACAGTAGACGGACTGTAAATTCGGGATGTCCTTGAATGCCATGAATGTCAATCTGTATTTTAACTCCTCCCCCAAGACAAGCTTCAAGCAATAAAACCAAAACAAAGTCCTGAATAAGGCTGTAGAAATGGCTCAAGGGTTAAGAGGAAATATTGCCCTGGCAGAGGACCTGAGTTCAGTTCCCAGTAGACGGCTGATGACTACCTGAAACTCCAGCTCCAGGGCCTCTGACACCCTGGTCTGGCATCTTTGGGTACCTGCACCCATATACAAAAACCCATACAGAGACATAATTAAAGATAAATCTTTTTAAAAACACCTGCACTAATGGGGAAGGGTGCTGAGGAAAGTCAGTGCAAGTTTCAATCAATTCAAATGAAGCAATTAAAAACGGTGAAAGAGCCGGGCGGTGGTGGTGCACGCCTTTAATCCCAGCACTCGGGAGGCAGAGGCAGGCAGATCTCTATGAGTTTGAGGCTAGCCTGGTCTACAAAGCAATGCCAGGACAGCCAGGACTGTTACACAGAGAAACCCTGTCTTCATAAACCACACACACACACACACACACACACACACACACACACACACGTGAAAGAACATTTTGAGATATTTTGAATTTATTTACATTTATTATTATTACCATCATCATTTGTGTGCTTATGCTTTGGTCATCATTATGTGTGTGTGTGTGTGTGTGTGTGTGTGTGTGTGTGTGTGTGTGTGTATGTGTGTGCTTTGATGCACATGTGGAGGTCAGAGGACAGCTTGTGTGAGTCAGTTCTCTTTCTTGCACTGTGTGGATTCCAAGGATGGAGCTCAGATCATCAGGCTTGGTAACAAGTGCCCTTACCTTGCTGAGTCAGCTCCCTGGCCCTCAAGAAGCACTTGTTATATTGATATTTATTTACTTGTTTAATAATGATTTGTTTTTATTTGTATTTTATGTGCGTTGGTGTTTTGTCTGCATGTGTGAGGGTGTCAAACCCCTCAGAGCTGGAGTTACAGACAGTTGTGAGCTGTCACGTGGTTGCTGGGAATTGAACCCAGGTCCTCTGGAAGAGCAGCCAGTGCTCTTAACCGCTGAGCCATCTCTCCAGTCTCTATTTTGTTGTTTAAAAGAATACACCACCAGGCGGTGGTGGCTCACACCTATAATCTCAGCACCCAAGAGGCAAAGGCAAGTGGATCTCTGGTTCAGGGCCAGCCTGGTCTACAGAGTGAGTTCCAGGACAGCCAAGGCTACACAGAGAAACCCTGTATCAAACCCTGCCCCCCAGAAAAAAAAAAACCATTTTGATCTAAGTTTAAACGTATTAAATCTGTAAATATTATTTTAAATATTTTAGATGGTATGATAGGTTTTCCATGACTGTGGCAAAATACCTGAGAAAATCGGCTGACCGGGGAAGGGTTTAGCTTGATGGTTTCAGAGGTTCAGGCCATGTGTTGGCTCCATTACTTTGGAATGGTGAAGGGGTAGGATATCATGGTAGGGAGCATGAGGCAGGGCAAAGCTGTTCACTTCATGGTAACAGAGAAGAAAAGACAAAGAAAGGGGCTGGGCTACCTAAAGGTCCCACCACTCCCAACACAACCAGCATCTGAGGACCATGTCTTTAACACACTTGACTTGGGGGAATAGTTATGATTCAAACCATAACAGATTATTTGTTTTCTTAGACTTTTAGTAGGGTTCAACAGTTAAATGTAGCAGTCTCCTATTTCCATTATATAAATACTCCCATTATGAACAATTAAAAGCTATTTTAGATTTACTTTATTTTGCCATATGCTTGCCTGGTGCCTACATAAGCCAGAAGAGGACTTCAGATCCCATGGAACCAGAATTACAGATGGTTGTGAGATACCGTGTGAGTGCTTGGACTCGAACCTAGGTCCTCTTCAAGAGCAAGTGCTTTGAACTGCTGAGCCATCTCTCTAGCCCAAGATGGACAGTTTTAATCGACCAGCAGTGCTCGCACTAGAGGCAAAATCCATCAGTTCTCCCCAGCCTGTGCAAGCTGGCTACAGCGTTGCTTAAGTTTATCTCGTTACAAATTAGACATTCTATTTAAGAATCTCTAGGGGAATATAGATCACATGCTTAACCTTAAGTAGAATTAAAATGTTTAAAGGAATTTGAAGTTGGTAATCGCAGAGCTTGAAGAAGTCTTGTCACCGTCACGGTGAGGTTAAGCAAATGTGGAATGACCGGCCCTAGATGTGACGCACACCTGAAAGATCTGGAAGAATGATGTGTTCTCATCCACCAACGTGGCTTCATCTCACTGACAACTTCAACTGCTGCAAAGGACCAAGAGAAGAAAAATGAAAACTCAGGAGGGACAATCCTGATTTTTATTCTAGGAATTCAATGTATGTGCACAGCTAATATGTCTCAGTGAGGTGGTGGAGAGCACACACAGGAGGGTTTCAGTTTCTGGACTTCCCCACTTCTTTCCACTTCTGGTCGTCCCCAACCCCCAGAGTAGAACGGCACAGTGACTGCTGCTCAGGCAGATGGAACATGGTTACACTCGTGTAAAAGTGAATCCATCCACTCCCCATGAAGTATAATGGACCATATGTCTGTTAGCAGTGTTCTGGCTTGTACCCTGCCCTCTGAGTTTCTTGGACTACAGGAAACCTTTGCTCAAGGACAGCCACATCACATCACTTCTAATGGAGTCTTGGACCTTGACTCCCAGGTGCTGGTCAGGTTCCATATTACTAAACTGTTACTGCTCAGATCTCTACAAGCTTGGTAGTTAACACTCACGATACAGCTCAGTCTGACCTCGACTCCTGGCCAAGTGATGCTCCCAGTGGTGCCCTTTCCAACAGAGATTAAGGTTCATGTCATATTCTACACCCTCACATATGGTAGAGAGGATGACTCATGCCTACATTGGTTAATAAGTAACTCAAGACAGAAAATTCAAGGTTAAGGGAGTTAACAAAACTACAGAGAGACATTGCTACCTTTTCCTCTCTTGCTATATTCCATCCTTCATGGAGCTTTGTTGAAACGGGCATATGAATTTTATCGAATCCTTCCATTAGAAGCCTCTTACTTTACTTTGCATAAAGCAACAACGTCAGAAGAATCTCAGACATCACATAGCTCAGTTTTCTGAGAATTCTGTGAAATTCAGGAATCATATCCATGACATACCTGCCCAGACAAGTTTTTAAGGCTTGTGTGGGAGGATGTCAGTAATCACGTAGTTGTCCAGGTAAGGAAAATGGTGGTTCGCCCAACTGTTGATCGCCCCATGAAAGAAAGGCACTGAAAGGATAAACGGCGCAGGTGGGTCGACGGAAGAGTCACAGCCACGGCAGAACCCAATATTAGTTTTCAGAGCTTTAATGGGGGGGGGGGCAGACCTGGCAGGGGAGGGAAGTGGGGCAGAGCAGACAGCAGAGAGGAAACAGAAAGAGTGTGTGTGTGTGTGTGGGGGGGGGTCTCTGTGCAGTTTTTTAAGGTGGAGATTGTGTGACCACGCAGTGGTATGCAGTCCCCGGCGCCCCCCTGATGATGGAAGACCCGGAAGAGTGACAGCAGGATCCTAACAGGTTCCCCTAGTTAGGCAATGAGCTTCTTAGACAAGCCACTGAGTGCTTCACTTCAGGAGTACCTGAAAACGCCCACTAGGAACGGGCCCTACCACTGCAAATTCAGTTTGAAAGTGATTGGTGTGAACAAGTGCTTGACAATCCAAGCAGGCTTAGACAAGCTGGGGTCAAACCCGATTAATAAAAAGAATAAGATATGAATAGATAATAATGGTGATAACATTTACCAAATATTAATATAGGAAGAGATCAGGTTCTCCTAGAATGTGTGGTATTTACTAATCATTTATTTTTCACAACAATGTCATCAACGCTGACCTATACATGCACATGTGTACACACACACATACACACACACACACACACACACACACACAGAGGGGGAAAGAGACGGAGAAACAGGCAGACAGAGAGAGGAGACTATTCCAAGGCCATGTAGCCAAAAAATGAAAAAACTAGGGTTTGAACCCTAGCCTTTTGAAGCTTGATATTTTACCACTATACTGGGTTTCTTACTAACTACTCAGAGAAAGTCTACCACATACCAAGTATTGTTCAACCCTTTAATCATCATAACAGTCCCACAAAGGATTCTGCCATCCTAGTACAAAACAGCTCTGTAAAATGCCCAAGGTCACACATCTAGTGAAAACTAAAGGTGGAATTTAGATGTCCATAGCCAGCTGTGGTGTCCCACACCTTTAATCCCAGCACTCAGGAGGCAGAGGCAGGAGGATCTCTGTGAGTTCCAGGCCAGCCTCATCTACATAGTGAGTTTTAGGACAGTCAGGACTATGTAGAGAGACCCTGCCTCAAAAGTATATGTGCGTGCGTGCGTGCGTGCGTGCGTGTGTGTGTGTGTGTGTGTGTGTGTATAGATATCCCTAAGCCCAACCACACATATATATGTGTATATTGTGTGTGTGTGTATATTGTGTGTGTGTACCTATGCAGCCTGTCCTCAGTTATAATGCCCTTCCCCACATCTACAGACTCCCCTAGGTAGTAGGCTCCATGTATGGTTACAGTGTTATAAACATAACTTTATCATGTGCAGGGAAGGCACATGAGAAGGAGAGCAAGAGTAACATAAACATCTGTGGAGGAAAATTAAAACTGATTGGCTACGCCAGAAACCTGGGCAGTTGTCAGCCAATCCTTGTTAACAATGGAGAAGATGACCGATCTAAGCACAAGGAGCCTAAACAACCAAGAGACCCCAATTTCATGCAGAGAGAAGAGGCTGTCTATCAGATCTGGTAAGAGAGGATCTCCAAGTCCTACCAGGCTAGGGGAAATTATATCTAATCTATCTTGCCAGTCTGGGGCCTTTGAAAGGGAGAGAGTTTACAAATAATCTGAATGTTTACTATGCCTGGGCATCTGAAGAAAGGTACACAGCATTCGATCCCTGATCCCTGACCCGAACACTTTTGCTTTCTTAAGAACAGGTCGGGCTGGTAGAGTGGTGCCTGCTATGCACAGAGCCCTGGGCTGGCTCCTCAGCACTGCATAAAACTGAACATGGAGGCACATGCCTACAATCTCAGTACTTGGGAGGCTGAGGCCGCGAGTTCAAGGCCTGTCTAGGTTCTATGAGGCTCCATATCAAAGACAAAACAAAAAACTCAAATGGCCCTGTTGTGTTGTCTAGGCTGCCAGGGTACCTTCAAATCTGTAGAGTCGGGTGATTCTTCTGCCTGTGTGGAGGTCAGAGGACTACTAGCTCTCAGGAGCCTCTTCTCTCATTCATCGTGTGTGTTGAGGAATCGAACTCAGGTTGGTAGGCTTGGTTGGCAACAAGACACCTTACCCACTGAGCAGTCTTGCCCTATACACGCTTGATTTTTCTTAAATGAATTCATTTACAAAGTGCTTTGTGGAACTATTCCCTGGAGCATGGGTAACCCCAGTAGCTGCCTCACGATATACAAGGACTTCTCCCTCTGCAGCCCTGACGTCATTCATCCCCCGCTGCTATCTCCCGAGGCCTGGAGGTTTGGGGTCTCAGTCTTGCTCAGGTCCTAGGCAGGCAACCGCAGCCTCTGTGACTTCTTTAGTGCCTTGCTCATCAAACAGATTTCAGCCAGGCGTGGTGGCGCCCATCTTCAATCCCAACACTCACGAAGCAGAGACAGGTGGATCTCTATGAATTCCCGGTCAACCTGTCTCCACAGTCCCGGGCCAGCCAGGGCAACAAAGTGAGACCCTGTCTAAGAAAGAGAGGAAACGCCTGGTACCCCGTGTTTTCACACACAGCTTTCCAAAGGGTAGCAGGCTGACTTTGTCAGTGGTCCAGGAAGACCCCAGGACTTCCGGAGCTCTTGTCTTCATCCGGTCCTGGCACAGACAGCCGTAGGTCACTGGAGGGGAACAAGGGGCAGGCAGGGACTGCGCCTTGTCCCATCACCTTCAGTCCGCTCTGTGGACGGAGACGGGCGGCTCCGGACCGCACAAAGGGCCTGCTGCAGAGGAAACCTCTTTCTCTGGCTGGACTGAAGCCCTTTCCGGCCCTCTCCTTCCCAGATAACCCGAGGATACCCGCGGTCGAGCGAGCGCAGGCAGAGGCCTAGCGCAGGCAGCATCTAAAGTGGGGAGCACGCCTGCTCCGGGCTCCCAAAACAGTCTCACATTTGATCCCGCCCCTCTTCCCGGCAACTCCCTGATTGGCTCCCCAGCCTCCAAAGGCGCCCAATGATTGGCTGGAGGCCCGTGGCCAGGGGATACGCGGCGCCCTGGGGGCGGGGCCTGCCGGCGGGAGCCACACCGCCGGGCGCCGCGCGCGCAGCTTCACTTAGTCAGCGGGCGGCGCGGGCGAGCGTTCCGCTGCAGGGAAGGAGAGTGGAGGGGCGGCGGGGCGGGGAGCCGGGAGGCATGGCGCGGCCCGACGAGGAGGAGGAGGGGCCGGCCGTGGCGCCCGGGCACCCGTTAGCAAAGGGATACCTTCCGGTGCTGAGGGGCGCCCCGGATGGGGAGGCGCGCACGGAGCCGCCTGATGGGCCCGAGGCGGAGAACGGAGGCCCGGGTCACGGCTCCGTGGTCGCGGGAGCTCCGGACGGGCCGCAAGGCCTGCTGGCGGCGGCGGAGGAGGAGGAGACCCAGGCCCGGCTGCTGCCCGCGGGCGGTGGGGAGGACGGCCCGGGCCCCACGCGCTCCCCGCGCACGGCGCTGTCGCCGCGGCGCTTCGTGGTGCTGCTCATCTTCAGCACGTACTCGCTGGTCAACGCCTTCCATTGGATCCAGTACAGCATCATCAGCAACGTGTTCGAGGGCTTCTACGGTGTGTCGGCGCTGCACATCAACTGGCTGTCCATGGTGTACATGCTGGCCTACGTGCCCCTCATTTTCCCGGCCACCTGGCTGCTGGACACGCGAGGACTGCGGCTCACGGCGCTGCTGGGCTCCGGCCTCAACGGCCTGGGCGCCTGGGTCAAGTGCGGCAGCGTGCAGCGGCACCTCTTCTGGGTCACCATGCTGGGGCAGAGTCTGTGCTCCGTGGCCCAGGTCTTCATTCTAGGCTTGCCCTCTCGCATCGCCTCGGTGTGGTTTGGACCCAAGGAGGTGTCGACGGCTTGTGCCACCGCGGTGCTGGGCAACCAGGTAAAGACTGGAACGAATAGACATTAGGATCCTCTTAAGGACGGTAGGAAGCCATAGGCGGGGCTGAGCCCACGGTTGGTGGGTAAGGTGCCTACCGTAGAAGCGTTAAGACTGAGCTCCAGCACCACGTGGCATGGTGGCTCCAGGTTGTATTTCCAGCCAGCACTGACAGGTGAGGAGGACAGCTCCTGAAAAAGGACGCCCGAGGTTGCCCTCTGGCTTACTTACACACAGGCGCGCCTGGACGCGCTGACAGTGAAGGAGATCTCATAGGTATTTTTGTCATCACTGCAGAAGGAAAGTGTTGAGTTCTGTGACGTTTGTTTCCATATTGAATGTCCTTGGAACAGTCCCGATTTAAGTGTATTAGCAGTGAGCCCAGCCTGGTACACACTGAACAGGCGAAAGTGAGTGTTCAATAAATGTCTTGGTGATAAAGACTTGGCAATATTACTGAGTCCAGTTATTAGTTCTTAATAAGTCAGGCAGTGCTGCAAATCACTGACTCTGGAATGGCTAGTGGTTTAATTAGCCGAGGCTCCCTTAAGAAACGGCCTTGTTTCCCCTACCATGATAAATTCAAATGCCACCAGAATTCCAGACGCAATACTAGGCAAAAGGTGTGTGGCAGACTTCAAACTCTTGAGAATCCTGCTTCAGCCTCCCAAATGCAGGAATGAGCCACCCACTCTGATGTTTGCATTTGTTAATTTCAGGGTCGTTCCCTTATTGTAGCTTAAACTCTTAGTAGAGGGCACCTGTGACACCGGGTACTTTGTCACCGCCGTAAATGTCACCATTGTAAAGGATAGTTAGTATTCATTCAATTGAAGGAAATCTAGTTAAAATCATCCACACCCCTTTATACATATATTGCTACATGCAGCTATGTAACCAGAAAATGTTTCTTTTTCTTTTCTTCCTCCCTTTCTGTGTGTAACAGCCCTGGCTGTCCTGGAACTCACTCTGTAGACCAGGCTGGCCTCCAAGTCACAGAGATCCTCCTCCCACCTCTGTCTCCTGAGTGCTGGGGTTAAAGGTGTGCGCCACCACTGCTGAGCGAAAATGTTACTTTCTTACTTCCAAGTCTCAATGGGATCAAGATCATGGTTTAAAACACCCCAAAAGACTGTGTGTGCTTATTTTGTTAGACTTACTTGCTTTCTCTAAGACGGTAGAAGGGCCACTTAAACTATAATTGCTGTGCATTCAAAATAATTTATTACTGATATTTTAGTTGTTTCTTTATATTTGGATAGTAGATGTTTTCTTAAGATATTTTTTGTTTCAAAATTATATTCAAGATTATGCTTCATTGACCATAATAAAAATATTATCAGCTCTTTATCTATGAAGCATCAATTTTTATGGATAATAAAGGGAACACTTATAGGTGCCTTCCCTCCTCTTAGCAGCACATTTCTGGCTTTTCCTGTAGCCTCCTCAGTGTTCCCATTCCTTCCTTGGTGCCTGTAACTGTGCAGTTATGACCAAATAAGCATTTTTCAGTCTCATTTATGGAGTGATCATGCATAATGATATTCAGAAGCATTATGCAGTCACTAAGAGCTTGGTAACATTAAAGTGACTTATGTGCATATGCCATTCAACTTAATATCATAAGGTTAGGAACTATTAGTTTTCCCACTTGTTAGATAGGGAAATTGAAACTTTAAGGAATGAAATCATTTTCCAAAGGTAATAATACTGCTTGTTCACGTGTCTGTCTGGTTCCTGAATGGTAGTTTTTAACTTTTTAGGTCTCCAGAGAGAACCAGAGTACTTTAAAAAATATAAAGTGTTTACTATAAGTTACAAAACCTTTGTCATGTGTCTTTGGCTTCTTAAACAGTGTCAAACTTGCACTTGCACAAGGACCTTTGCAGAAACATTCCTTCCCCATGCTTAGAATTTTCTTCCTGTTCAGATTACGTGATTACACACTTACAGCCACTCAGCTCTCAAGTCAATTTGATTAGCCAGTTGCTTTCCTGATTCCATGTGGAGTTACTTTCTTACTGCATCATTACATTTTCTCTCTCCATGTAGCATTTATCACTGTCTCATGTTTATTGCTCATATATTGACAAATATACATGTTTTATGCTCATTACTGTCCATTTTTTCATTTCATTTCCTGAGTAACTTTCCATCTCTCTTTGTAATTTAATTTTTTAAAAATTTTTATATGCATTGGTGTTTGACCTGCATGTTTTTGTGAGGGAGTTGGATCCACTGGAACTTGAATCACAGATAGTTGTGAGCTGCCATGTGGGTGCTGGGGATTGAACTCAGATCCTCTGGAAGAGCAGCCAGTGCTCTTAAGCCCTGAGCCATCTCTCCAGCCCCCACATCCCTTTGTAATTACTTGTTTGCCTTCTTTCTTTGAATGTCTTCCTGTGTGTGTGTGTGTGTGTGTGCGTGTGTAATGTATGTATACAGGTGTGCAGTAGGAGGGAGATGGTTTGGGTGAGTGCACACTTGGAAACCAGAGGGGGATTTTGGATGCCCGCTGTCTCCCTGTGCCTTGTTCTGTTGAGGAAGAGTCTCTCATAAGCCTGGAGTTGAGGTTTTTCAGCTAGGCTGTCAGCCATCAGGCTCTAGAGAGCACCCTGTCCTCACCCCAAGTGCGGTGGGTGCAGGAGTGCACAGGACCGTGCCAGCTCATTGTGTGGGTGCTGGGATTAGAACTCTGGTCCTTACGCTGTGCAGCAAGTACTCGTCACCACTGAGCCAGCTTGCCAGCCCAGAGTTGCTTTCGATATGGATTTGTCTATGCTGAATATTTTATATAGATGAAATTATATACTGTGTGTCTTTGTGTCTGTCTTAGTTCTCTATCATGTTTTCAAGTACATGGGATAGTACTACATCAGTACTTCATTCCTTCTTACAGATGGATATACTTCATTGTGTGAACATGCCAGATAAATATTTAGGTTATTATCATGTTTTGGGTCTGTGAATGGGGTTGCTGTGTTTGTATATAGTTTATTTGACTATCTGTTTTTAGTTTGGGGGGCATGGACCTACAAGTGGAATGGAAACATCATATTTCAGTTCTGTTTTAAATTTGTGAAGAAATTGCCAAACTATCCATAGTGGCTACTATATCATTTTACATTTGTGCCACAAGGGTTCCAGTTTCTCCCATTCTTGGGAACACTTACTTTCTGTTCTTATAATCACACTCATCCTAGTGGATGTAAGATGGAGTCTCGTGGTAATTTTGATTTGTGTTTCCCTTTACAGCATGATATTGACCTTTTTTTCATATTCTTCTTAGCTATGTATCTTCTTTGGAAAAATGTCTTTTCAAGTCTTTGGCCCATTTATCATTGGGATTCTTATCTCTGTTGTTGGGTTGTAAAAGTTCTTTACTCTGATGCTAGTTCCTTCTTAGATATGATTTGGAAATATTTTCCCCATGTTGTAAGAATTTTTTAATCCCTTATCAGATATAGGAGAGAAGTTTGCCAACAGTTTTCTTTTAACAAAGACATGAGAACAGATTTTTTAGGGTTTACAGTACATCTTTATATGTACTACCGTTTCTCTTTATGTTCTGTTAAATGCCAGCATTTCGTCTTTGTTTCCTATTAATGGCTGTTAACAGGACTGTTTATTTTACAGCTTGGAACTGCAATTGGCTTCTTGTTGCCACCTGTTTTAGTGCCCAACACACAGAATAACACAGACCTTCTGGCTTATAACATCAACACCATGTTTTACGGAACAGCATTCATCTCCACACTTTTATTTTTTTTAACAGTAATTGGTAAGTGACTTGTTCGTCCTAAGCTTAGATAAGTGCATGACAGATGTATGAGGATAACTAACCCTGGAAGTTTGCTGATGGTGTGTCCAGTGCTGTTTATGTTCTCTTCATGCACTGTCTTGCTTGGGTACTGAATGGAACAGCTCTAGGGGTACGTTATGGTCCACTGTACGTTGTCCTCAACATTCTAAAGGGTTTGGAGACTAATCAATCCCATTTACCTTCCTACTAACTCAGCTTGGTAAGCGTTCATCTCAGATATGCTGCCTGGCTTCCCTTCCCATGTTCATCTCTGTGGTGTGCATCTTGTACCTGCCTAGCCTGCAGCCGGTTTTTGTCATGCTTTGAAATGATGCAAGCAGGCTGCCACCTCCCCTCTCACGGGAAATTCCCCCAGGGGTCCCCAGTTTAAGATTAACTGGGTCTAAAATGTTGACCTGTAAGTGATCCTGGGCAGCCTGGAGCTGTTCCGAATTTCAAACTGTGGGAACTGTCTGCTTGTTAGGCCACTTCAGCAAAGCCCGGCTGCCGTCCCTCGTCCCCGCGTCCTCGCCTGGGCCTGTCTTTTGAAGGAGTCAGTCAGAGTCAGCTGCAAGCAGCCATCACCAGCTTGGAAGAAGCTTTGGGAAGGTCTGCTTTTTTTTTTTTTTTAAGTTCATTTTTAAGGGAAAACAATTTTGATTTTAGGGAGAAGATAGGCAAGGAGTATCTAAGATATACTGCTGCTGCCGTAACTAGACTGCCTGCTAGACACTCAGGACCTCTCCGATGGGTTTTATTAGAAAAGGAACTGTGAAGTCCACAGACCATCTTTTAATTAACACTTATCATTAAACCGTGTTATTGTTGGAGGTCTTAGACTTACATATTAAACTTTTACCTTGCTATGATATCAATGAAATCTTCAAATTTTGTGGTCTCCAGATGTGAAGTTGAGTTTCAGAGAAATATCTTCTGGTAACCTGGGTAGGCGAGTGGCAGGACCAGGTATAGGAAGCTCAGCCCACATCTGCAATTTCCCTTGAGGTGATGAACGGAATGTTCTCTTAGTAGCATCTGAAGTATGCTAGTATGTGCAGTTGGCTTCTCATTTTCCATCTTTGCAGTTAGTCAGGGAGTGGCATGTTTCTACTGTGCACATTGCTGAAAAGTTTGTCTTGTACTCTTAGTATTTTAACAGTTTTAAAAGAAATCTGTACTGGTGAGGGAGACTCTTAAATCAGCTTTTCTGGTTGGTGCATTTGGCTTGCTTGACCAAGTACAAAATATTGCTTCTGTACATTTTTAGAGAAATGGATCTTGCACTCACAGTAGGTTTAAGTATAAAGTATCTTTCAATCATTTATGTGTAATCACATAAATCTCGGGCTTCTGTCTTCTTGGATCTTAAGTTGAGCATCTCTTCACAAGAAATGAATAATCAATTATAGAAGACATCTTTATAAAAAGAGCCGGCTGGAGAGACGCTCAGCAGCTAGGAGCACTTGCTGCTCTTGCAGAGGACCCAGGTTATGTCCCCAGCACCCATGTCACCGGTAGCTCACCGCTTCCTGTAATTACAGCTACAGGGGACCTGACTTCTTTCTCTGACCTCTGTGTGCACCGCAGTCACGTGCAGGAAACCCAACACACACACACACACACACACACACACACACTCACACACACACACAATGAAAAGTTAAAATATTTCTAGTTAATTAGTGGAAAGGTAGCTCAGTGGTTAGGAGCACTTGTGCACTTGTTGCTGTTGTAGAGGACTTGGTTTAGTTCCCAGCATTCACATGTAACTAGCTCACGACCATATATAACTCCGGTTCCAGAGACTCTGATGCCCTCTTCTGAGCTCTGTGGACACCAGACACTAATGGTGCACGTATAGACATGCAGGCAAGTCACTCATTCACAGAAAATAAATCCAAAAGTAAAAATAAAATTTTAAAAATAATTCTGTAGTTGAACTTTTTTACATGATATATATGTGTGTGTGTGTGTGTGTGTGTGTGTGTGTGTATAAACTATTACAAATAGGTTTTTTAGTTTCCAAAGACAGATGAAAAACAATGAAATGAGTATGACTATTAGTTTATTATCTTTTGTAGTCTGAGAAATTAAAGTGAGCTACTTATGTATCTAATTAGTTATGGGTGTACTTTTGCCTTATGGGTTGAGAGTGGAGATAGAACTGGAAGTGTAGAAACAATGGAATGAAAAAGCCTTGCTTTCAAGTCTGTTTTAGTGCCCTACATTTTTAGTTTTATGACTCTAGACATAGTATAAAAGCAAAGTAAGAATTAGTCATGGAAGCATCTGCTATCGTCCCAGTATTTGGGGGCTGGAGACAGGAGGATCAGGAGCCCAGGGTTGTCCTTGGCTACGTGAGACCCTGTGTCAAAAAACAAAAAAGATAGCACACCGTCACTGTGGGAGACCTGTGACAGTCAATAGAAAGGCAGCCTGTGTCACCGTACTCAGGGTTTGCCGAGGAAGAAACTGAATTTGGAAACTCTTAAAGCGCCTTGTTTACTAGAAGAGAGGAGGTTACATCCTTCTAAATTCTACTGATAATTACTTAAAAATTCAACCAAATCCATATAATTTATGGCTTTAAATTACAGTTTTTAGTAACATGACACATATTGAACTAATATTCATCAGCCTACCTCAAAGACTTCCTTAAAGGCTCACTTTGTGTGACCTTTCTTGTCCTCGTGGGTTGTGTATATGGATTTATGTGGGAATCTTAGGAACTCTCCATACCTTCCACTGAGTCCACACTGATTCCTCATTCTTGAGGAATTCTGGCCTCTCACATTTGGATGGTAGATGTGCACCAAAACATGGTTGAATACACACCACATGTTGGTTCTTATTAAGCCTCAAGATTCTTTATCAGCACCTGGGAGGCAGAGACAGGTGGATCTCTGTGAGTTGGAGACCAGCCTGGTCTACAGAGTGAGTTCCAGGATAACGAAGGCTACACAGAGAAACCCTGTCTCAAACTGCCACCCTCCAAAAAAGAAAAAAACATTTAATTCAATATTAGTCTTACATAAACAGAAGAATGTATAGGCTAGATGTGTAATTGTACTTTGGATTCTTGTATTCACGATGGCTGTACATGGCTGTAAACTTTTTACTAGAGATGCCTTTTACTTACTTAGTCTATAAATATTTCAAGCTCTTGAGACAAAGTCTGATTTTTTAAGTGAATATTGTATTTACTTATTTTTTTATTTTTGGTTTCTCTATGTAGCTCTGACTGTCCTGGAACTCACTATGAAGACCAGGCTGGCTTTGAACTCACAGAGATCCACCTGCCTCTGCATTCCAAGTGCTGGGATTAAAGACATGCACCACCAAGTTCCACTCTAAGTGAATATTTTTCAAATAATACAATACATTTTATATAACAACACTTGATAATTGTAAAATTTCACATATTTTATGTGATCTTTACAGCAGCTTGTCATTGTCATTTCCATTTAAAGAATGAGAACCTAAAACTGAGACATACGTAAGACAGGGCAGAGGCAGAGGTGTATTTACAGTCTGCCTGCGTCTCCCACAGTGACAAAAGGGCTCTGAGCAGCCCGGGTTTACTCTTTCTTCTTCCAAGGAGGAGCTGCGTGAACTCAGTGCTCTGCAAGCTTTTGATGACTTTGTGTGTCTAATGCCAGGTGGAGAGGAGCTGCTATTTGAGGTTAATAAACAGTTCTTTTATTGGCACAGATTTTTAGTGGAAAAAAAAGAGTTCCCCATTTCAAAGGAAAAAAAGAAAGGCCTTATTTCCTGCTTTGAGATAGATACACAGCATAAAAAGGTCATAGACAGATGACCTTTTGTTCCTGCTTTTCTTCATGTAGCACTGAGTCTGACCTTTCAGCGGTGTGTGGCTGGGAGGTACAGGTTACATTTGCCAAGAGATCAGTTCATCTCTCCGAAACTTGAGAATGATACTTGTATTCAGAAAATCAATCTGAGTGGAGCTAAAGACCGATGAGGATTGTTTTTAATGTATGTGAGTTTTTAATCCATATTTGGTTCATTTGGATTTGTTTTGCTATAGTAAATTAAAACCTAGATATTTAGGACTTGCTAGAAACTAGACTACAATTACTTATAGTCTGAAACCTTGATTTACTACTGTGAAAGTTTTGTGTTACCAATGCTAATAAAGAGAAATATTTCCTATCCGACTAGGACACAGAGAGACTTGCAGGACAGACTCGAGGCCTCCTAACAGTGCAAGGATCAGATAGGGAGGAAGGAAGAGGAAGAATTGCGGCAGCTAAAGGTTTTGTGCCCACCAGGCTCCAATGTAAGGATGCTACGAATAAGTGCCGATGAGTTCTGTCCCTCTTGCTCTAGTTCTGAGCTCTGAAATAGAAGTATACTGAGTTTGGTTTTAGTTACATCATAATTTTTTTTCCAACAAAAACTTTAACTTTTTGTTTTTATCAGCAAATAGAGAAATGACTCATAATAATTTGTGGGGGTTGCAAGGATTGTTTCTTCCCTGGTAACTCTCAAATATGTCTGTGTATTGGGAATGTTGGGATTTTTGTGTTTAGTGTAGGGTCTCATATTCTATCCTACAGATTCTGCTTGTTAACCCTTGTATAGAGTCTCAAAACCAGTATTAATTTTAAATTTTTAAATGAGTCCACTTGACAACCAGAGACACCAGACCTAATCCCCTTCAAATTGAAAATAAAACAGGCCTCTTCCAACCAAGAAGAAATTGTTTTGAAAGGGAGAAGGAAAAAGAGGAAATGGAAAAGTGATGAGCGGCAGGGAGTGGGGGTTTGTGCTGTGTAAAGGTCAGTGCTCCGAGAGGAGAGACGGGAGGAGGAGGGCAGAAATTATGGTCTTAGAAAACGTGCCTTTGCCCCTGTGCTTCCCTTTTGCTTTTTGAATTTACTTGTTAATTGTAAAGCACATTTTCATGAATTGTCTGATCAGTGACATGTACATCTGGGATCTATGATTATAGAAACATGTGTGACTCTTGATACCTGGGAAGGTCACTGAATCCAAGCATTTATCTCTTCCAAGGGACTGAATTTAAAAGTGAAATCCTTAATGTAGTAAATATTGATCTTGATTATTGAAAATGGAGCAATCAATGGGCAAAGGTGGTCTCATTGCCAGTGATTTTTCAGCTCCAATGAATTGGCCAAATCTCTGAGTTTTAGTTCAGAGAGCTAAAAGGATAATGCCAAATTATTCTTCACTTAGAAGTCAGTAAAGCTAAAAAACAACCTTGCTATACAAAACTTTGACTGCCTCTTTAGTCCTAAACTAAATTCTGTTCTCTCACTGAGAAAGATGCCATATATTGAATCACATGAGGTGTGTGGGTATAATATACGTGAGTTAGTCATATGTAATCCTTTTCACACATGTTTCCAGTGTTCAAGGAAAGGCCTCTGTTACCACCAAGTCAGGCTCAGGCAGCTCTGAGAGACAGTCCTCCTGCGGAGTACTCCTACAAGACTTCTATCTGGAACCTCTTCAGAAACATCCCCTTTGTTCTCCTGCTGATCAGTTATGGTAAGTGGCACTGTGTTCACTGGTGGCCATGGACACCTTTAAGCACTGTAGATTCTTTTTTATTGAAACTAGTGGCTTGAATATTAATGAGGTTGGTCCATGAACTTCATAGCTTAATGATGAACTTAAGTTTTGCCTAAAGGGTTTTTTTTTTTTTAATGTTTTTAAATAGAAAAAAAAAAAGCAGATCTCAGAAGTACTGCATGCTTTTTTGAGTCCTGGTAGAGTGTTACATCTAGAATGTAGAAGTTCTGCCTGCAGATATATTTAGAGAAACCCATTCTTGTGTTTAGGAGTAAAATCTTAATATCAACTGCAGTCTTATTTTAAATATTGAAAACCTGGGGGAGGAGTGTTAAATGTCTACTGATAACAGGTAACTGAATTGAAATAGATTAACACTATGGACTATTACACAGTAGAGAAAAATCAATGAACTAGAATGAAAGTGTCACCATGAACCACAAAACAAACAGTTGAGTGGTAAGACCAAGTTATAGATGATGTGGAATAATTCTAATTATTCATGAATACACACATGAAATTAAAAACTCCCAAGATCAAGATAGGAGTACTTTTGGAAAAGAAAGTATAGAAGTGGGAAAATTGAAGCAAAGATCAGTGATGAGAGAGTATGTTATTCACTGTGGTCTGTAGTCAGAAACGTCTCCAGTCCTGCCTTGCCCCGCAGTCCTGACGAATCTCTTCTCCCCAGGTCCCGCAGCTGCTTATGAAATAATCCCTCAGAGGCTCATATGAATTACAAACTGTGCGGCCTATGGCTTCAGCTTCTTGCTAGCCAGCTCTTTCATCTTAAATTAACCCATTCCTACAAGTCTATGTACATACGTACATGGCTGTGCTGTTATGGGTCTGCTGGCATCTTGTTGCTCCTTTGGCAGCAGGCTCGAATCTCTACTGACTTCGACCTTCTTTCTCTGTATCTGCTTGGATTTCCCACCAGGCTGTAAGCTTTCTTGCCATAGGCCAAAACAGCTTTATTTATTATCCAATGGGAGCCACACAAATTCACAGCATGTAGAAAGACACCCCACAGCAGTGGTCTTTGTGTGCTTGAATATTTAATAGTAAAAGAGAATGAATAGTAAATTAAATCTCAGCTATGTTACCAATCCCGTGTCTTTGAGGAAGTGCACACGAGGGTTTGAGACTGCACATGTGATTCCTGATGACAATCTGTTGAGATTCTTTCGTGTTCTTTTATTCTCTTAGGAATTGCCTTGTAAGTTTTTGATTCAAGTGTCAGGTCTCTGAAACAAGCGTTCTGTTATGCTGTTAATGATGAAGGGTTTCTTTTTCTTAAGACTTGGTTGGTTGGTTTTGTTTGGTGGGGTGTGGTGCTGTGATGCTAGGAATCAAACCAAGGGTCTTGTGTATACTAGGCAAACGCTGCCATTGAGCCCTGTCTCACTTTTCATCACCACTGACTATGGTTTATGGTACATGCACAGGAAAGGTTGCTTGAATGTTTGCCATATGCAGAGTTGCATGTGGTGATCTACATGCCTGAATCAAAATAATGTGTTGTAACAAAATCCTAGTTTCCATTTCTGTTGCTACAACAAAATGCCCAGTGCTGGATATTTTATAAAGAAAAGAGGTGTATTTATCTCATATCTTTGGAAAGATCAAGACCAGGTAGCCATATCTGCTTAGTCTTTGGCAAGGAACTTGGGAGCATCATGACAGGGATAAAATATGACTTTGTGCCAAGTAGACCAAGGTGTTTGGTGGCCTTATTTTATAACAGCCTTCTTCACTAATAACTGACTTACTCCATGAGACCTAAATGAATCTTTCTGAGGAGCCCCTGGGCCTCACCTCATTGTTTTAGGTCCCACCTCTTAAAGGTTCCATCACCTTTGACCCACCTATGGTGGAGACCAGGATTCCAGCACAGATCTCTAATAAATCTGGTATTAAATCCATCTGTCTATCTTCTAAAAGGCAACAGTGGTGGTGTTTAGTCTTCTTGACTGTCTGAGAACATTACATTTTATACATATTGCATAGCATTCCGTGTTATTTCATGGAATGATGAACTTTTTTTTCTTTATAGGTATTATGACTGGAGCATTTTATTCAGTTTCAACATTATTAAATCAAATGATATTGACACATTATGAGGTAAGCTTTGTTTTGTTTTCTGAAACAGAGTCTTGCAATGGAACATTGGCTGGTCTAGAACTCATTATGTAGACCAGGCTAGCCTGGAACTTGAGATGGTTTTCCTGCTTCTGTCTCCCCAATGCTGGGATTACAGGCATGGGCCACCATCTGCTTTTATATTGTATGCTTGACCAAGACTTTTCCTTTAACAATATAATTTGCATTAGTGTGGTTCTAAAATGACGGATTATGGCCTTGTTAATGCAAAAGATTTATATCTGTTGTTTTTTTTTAAAGGCAGCATTCCATCTACAACTAAGAGGTGGAAAAAAAGCTGAATAAAGCTGTTTAGGCACAGAAGGCAGATGGGTCTCACAGTTAGAGCAGAGAGGCCAGATTCCTGAGTTGTCAATATGATCCCTGGTGTATCACACCAATCTAGTTTGTTCTGGTCTCCTGGACTTAGTGTGTAAACTCAGTCCAAAATCACTAGCTCCCATACTTTTATTAAGCGTATTTAACCTAATTTGCAAAACACACATTGAAAGTAAATATTATTAGCATTGTGACAAAACCTTAATTTGGTTATATGGAAAAACACAAAACCTTTTAAAGGATGTAAGCTTAGACATCGAGGTCAGACTGGCCTCTCTCTTAAAAAGGAGCTGGCACCTTTACTGTGTAAAAGTGTTGCCCTTACCTTTCTCTATGCACATGTATAAATGATTTCAAAGTCTTAACAGAAAGTAAATACAACTATGGAGTATCCAGGAAATGTCTCCTTTTTACTTCTTTCATTATTTTATATTCACTTTTACTGATTCTGTTGTTTTAAAATAGAATGCCTTCAATAAACCATCCTCTCCAAAAACACACCTCTATCCCATGTAATGAATCTTCCTATTGTGTGCTTAATTTTAATAATTATTTCTGCTAACTATGTAAGTGTATGGGAATGTGAACCACCTGCTTGAATTAGAAATATCTGATTATCAAATTGTTTTAGAGAGAAGAGGTGAATGCTGGAAGAATTGGGCTAACGCTGGTGGTAGCTGGAATGGTGGGCTCTATTCTTTGTGGCTTATGGCTGGATTACACCAAAACCTACAAGTAAGTTACAGTAGATATGTGCATGATACGTAAGTAAAGATACACTGATTTTAAAGAATGGGGTTTCACTAGGTAGCTCGAGCTGGCTTGGAGCTCCATCTTGCCATAGCTGCCGAACTGCCAGGATGCCAGCGTGACCCACCATGTGTAACTGAGACTTGGAGCATTTCAGTGATCTGCCTGCATGAATGCTTTACAGATCTTCCCAGCCCTTTGTAGCTTGTTTCTATCTGAAAAGAGCCCTCCCAGGGAAGCACCAGGTTCCCAACAAACTTTATCTTGTCTTTTTTATGTTATAAACTTTAAAAAAAGTTTTTTTCTATGGGAAGATTATTGTTGAGCTAGCCACATTATCCACTGATGAGAAGGCATGATTTGTGATAGCCAGCCACATTTTTCTCTGTACCCTAGGGCAATCAGAAGGGAACCATTAATTATTTTGTCTTTGTTTTAGGCAGACGACTCTGATCGTGTACATCCTGTCTTTCATTGGGATGCTTATATTTACTTTCACGCTGGACCTTGGGTACATCATTGTGGTGTTTGTCACTGGGGGCTTCCTTGGGTAAGTGTCAAGTGTGTAAAAGAAATTACACCCTGCTCCTACGACTTGGAAGGACTGTGTAAAAAGCCCTCCAAAAGTTCTTTTGATATTTAAATTAAACTCTAAAAGTTCCATTATGTACATATAAATGTATAATTCCTCAGAACTATAACAAAAAAGTTTAAGATATTTTGGTATGCTGTTGGTGAAAAATAGATGAGCCTCATCTGGCAGGTGGCTGCCCTCTCCTAACCCACCTGTCTTGTGGTCTTGCTCTCCTAGTTTCTTCATGACCGGTTACCTCCCTCTGGGCTTTGAGTTTGCTGTTGAGATCACTTACCCTGAGTCTGAGGGCACATCCTCTGGACTCCTCAATGCTGCTGCACAGGTAATCCTGCTTTTTCCTAACCCAAGACAGTTAACCAAGTGTGGTGATAGTGATCTCAAGCACTTGATAAGCAGGGGCAGGGGGATCAGGAGGTCAAGGCCAGTGTTAGCTACATAGTGTGTTTGAGGCCAGCCTGGCTACATGAGCCTCTTGTCTCAAAAAAACAGAACAAACAAAACCACAAAAAACAAGGTGATTCCTATGGCCAGCAAGCAGTGAGCTTGGCCTGACTTTGTGGTTTAATTATCCTGACTTTCAGTGGTTATTTCTAGAAGCCAGATCATAAGGAAAGTCAGTTAAGGCAGGCTCTGTGGGGAATGTGTACTTGTTTTAAAAGAGCAAACTTAATAAAACTCATTTCACGAATTTTATCTTAGATATTTGGAATTTTATTCACATTGGCTCAAGGAAAGCTCATGTCCGACTACACACCTCAAGCAGGAAACATTTTTCTCTGTGCCTGGATGTTCTTAGGCATCATTTTGACAGGTAAGGCTGAGTGCGTGCAGCCTGTTGTCTGTGTTCAGTTTTGTGCATTGCTGCTTCATGGTGTTGCAGAACTCTGACGTTAAGAATGAAATAAGAAGTGGAACACAGTTTTCTTCTCAGGATGTGAGTCTGTCCTTTCAGTTTGGTGGGTCCAAATTTAATACCATTACTGTGCATAAAAGACAGTGCTGGGTCTGGGGAGGCGGCTCACCGCACCCAGTTCAATCCCCAGCACCCAAATGGTTGCTCACAGTAGTCTAGCTCTGGTTCCAGAGGATCTGATGTCCTCTTCTGGCCGCCTCTGGCACTGCACAGACACAAATGCAGGCCACACGCCCATATACATAAAATAAAAAGAACCCTGTAGCCAGAGTTTTCCTGCCTTGCCCACAGTCAGGACAAATCTTTGTCACCCGCCAGTCCCACAGCAGCTCAGACCCAACCAAGTAAACACAGAGACTTATATTGCTTCACACTGTATGGCCATGGCAGGCTTCTTGCTAACTGTTCTTATATCTTAAATTAATCCATTTCCACAAATCTATACCCTGCCACATGGCTCGTGGCTTACCGGCGTCTTCACATGCTGCTTATCCTGGCGGCGGCTGGCAGTGACTCCTTCTGTCTTCCTGTTCTTTTATTTCTCCTCTCTGTTAGTCCCGCCTATACTTCCTGCCTAGCCACGGCCAATCAGGTTTTATTTATTGACCAACCAGAGCAACTTGACATACAGACCATTCCACAGCACAGCCAAGTGCAGACCATCTCAGACACCTGCACTCAGGCCCGTGGTCCTAATCATCCTCTATGCGGACCTGCTGGGTAAAGTCACGAGGAACCCAAGAACGAGCTCCCACAGGACATACAGAACATCCCACAGCAGAACCCTTTTTAAAAAATTATAAAAATTGTATTAATTATTTATCTTGTGTGTCTTTATCACCTTCCACTTGTACATGTGGGCATCTTAGATCTCCCAGTGAGAACCAGATTCACTGTGTTCCCACTGTACATACCTGTTTCTCTTATGTTTTCTATTTCAGTTAGCTAGTGCTGTTACCCATTCAACCGCCTAAACAAGGAGATCCGGAAGTCACCATTCTCCCTCCATTACTACACCCCGTTATCCCACCCTGTATTTGTTAGCTGAGGGGTGACTGGTAGTTAAGCTCAACACCAAGGTGTCTTCTCAGCTGCAGCGATGCTATTGGCTGTCACAGCATTGTGCACTGTGTGTTACGTGCTGTATAGAGAAGGAGAAGGTGACCAGTCTGTACCTCTTGTGTTTCTGTTTTAGCATTGATCAAATCTGATCTGAGAAGACACAACATAAACATGGGGCTTACAAACGGTGACATGAAAGCGGTAAGTAGCATTTTTATGGCTGGACTCTTGAGTGTGCGGACGGTAAATGGGAAACCATTCTTGTTTAATCAGTAACTTTTTTTTTGAGTCAGTTCAACAGTTGACTGTTAAATAGCATGTGTTAGATGCGGTACATCCCTCCAATGCCAATTACTTTTGCAGGTGCCAGTTGATAGTCTGATAGATGAGAAACCAAAAGTGGTGATGTCTAAGCAGTCAGAATCTTCACTCTGAAGAGGGGAAGGCACCCGCCCTCAGCGTGGGGATGTGGCATCGTCCTTGGGGAGCTGTGTGAGTGGTGAGGACACTTACTTGGAAAGTATTGGGGGAACTCTGGACTCTGAATATCATTTTGGTTTATTGTTATTAAGCAACATTTTGCTTACATCTCAACACTACCATTTATCTAATATTGTCTGTTTTCAGCTGTGTATTGTGTCTATGAAAGTAACATTTTTGACATTTTTCTCAGGATTTTTTTTTAATGGGGAATTTAGAACCATAAGGCAGGTAAGAGTGTGTGCAGTTCACATGTAAACATGTCCAGTGCATTTCCAGTTAGCTGTCATCTCACTGGAATGGCCACATCAGGAAACTGACCCACTGGAGGACAGGATGGGATCAGGATCCCAGAGAAGTCCTCCGATGTTTCCCATCCTTTATACTCTTGTTATACACTATGTTGGTTCTGTGCCACAAAAAAAAACAAAAAACAAAAAAACAAAAACAAAAAACAGTTGTATGCACAGATTAAATTCGTTACACTCTGGTTAGATGAAGCACATGTAGATCATCTGGAGTTCCTCTCTGTGCTGCCTTCATACAAATACTGTATTTTTCAGTGCAACTTGAAATAGAATACCTTTATTTTTACTCATCTGTGTTACAAGCTAGCTCATGATTTCTTTTCTTTTCTTTCTTTCTTTTTCTTTCTTTTTTTTTTTTTTTTTTTGGAGACAGGGTTTCTCTGTGTAGCCCTGGCTGTCCTGGAATTCACTCTGTAGATCAGGCTGGCCTTGAACTCACAGAGACCCACATGCCTCTGCCTCCCAAGTGCTGAAATTAAAGCCGGTGGTTTCTTATGTCACATCTGTATTTGCCGTGGAGATGCCTAAGACAGGGAGTCTGGGCTAACTTCACAGAGCCCATGTCTCTCTATTCTGCGGAGAGCCCTCGAAATACTAAGTGCTGTGTTCCAGGATCATTTCTCTGACCATCATCCTCTGAGTAATGCCAGCCTTTGCACATGTTCTTGAGTGCTGGGGACAGCTTCTCCTCCACTACAGAGTGTATGTAGAACCACTCTGTGGATATCGTATCTCTTTTACATGCTCAGGGCAAGGAGAATGGGACCAAGTGAGTTTTCACAGTGCCTACCACTGTGTCTTGTTTACAGTGAGAATTAAATGTCATTGATGTTCTGACTCTAAGCATATTGTCATGTCATTTGAGCAACAATAATATTTAAATAGTGTAATTTTATAAATTTTATTAAAAATTTATGTAATATCAAAATGCATGAAGAAAAGCCAATTATGTAATGAATATGTTTGAAGCAAATGCAAGTTTGATTTAGGCAAAATATGCATTGATTTATTTTGATATTATATTATTCTCTTTTATCAAATTACTATAAATTATGTGGAATCTGACACTGGAAAATGTATTGGAAGAACTTAATATCACTCAGCATCAGGAATTCTGGTTTTGTGTCCTTGGTGTTTCTAGCATGGTAACTCTGGACACTTCATTTAACCTCTCTGGCAGAATTTTCATGTCAGTGAAATGAATGCTTTCACTTTGATCTAAAACAGTGGTTCTCAACCTGTGAGTTGCGACCCTTCTGGGAGTTGAACGACCCTTTCACGGGGATTGCATGTCAGATATCCTGCATATCAGATGTTTATATTATGATTCATAACAGTAGCAAAATTACAGTTATGAAGTAGCAATGAAATAATTTTATGGTTGAGGGATCACCACAACATGAGGAACTGAATTAAAAGGTCACAGCATTAGGAAGGTTGAGAATCACTGATCTAAAAGATCTTTCAAAAATATTGTCACTCATCGTGGAGTAGACCACAGGAACTTAGAAATCTAGCTAGAGAACAACTCCATGGACAACTGAATAAACAATGTGATTGCTCCTGTGTAGAGACAGGGGACTTTCAAGTAGCCTTTTAACCTTTGAGTCAGTCTGTAGTAGTTCAGGCAGAATCTGTGTAATCAATAACTTCTTGTGATATTTATGTCACAGGTTAAAAATGACCAAAAACAGTCTCCCCCAACTGTTTCTGTTTTTAAACTGACAGTGCTGTTTACAACAATCATGTGCGTTTTTGCGTCCTGGAGCTTTGAACAAGTCACAGATGGAAGTCATGACTCAATGTCTGAAAGCATGTGTGTGCTTTGTTTGTCACTGTTTGGAAAGGGATAAAGTTTGATGTAATAATGCAAAATGAATTAATGATGTTTTCAGTATTTTAAGTGAATGTTATGGATACTATGTCAGGTGAGAATTTGATATAATTCTGTGTCATGGTTTTAGAAATAGTGATTATCACCTGTGTCAACTTTAGCCAGATGATTTTAGGAACAAAATTAGATGTTCTCAAAAGCTGTTGCATTTGTAAATACTGTGAACATAGCTTTTGTCTTTTGAGAATGTTGGAGAACGTCTTGTGTGAGAAGGTTTGTGTTAGTACCTGGAACAGTGCCTGTGTCTGATGTCTTAATTCCTATTCTTATTTTTGCTATTTTTATAATTTCATTATGTGCTTGTTCTTCATTATTTCATACTTGAAATAAATTTATTTTTTTAATGCTACTCTCATATGTCTTTTAGAAACAAGTTCTGGTGCCTGGTGTATGTGGGAAGTTAGAAAGCGATTATATGATTTTAGAGTGAACCACGGAGGGAAACAAGTCCACTGTGATCAGCACTCAACAGAAAATAAAATATTTTATTTACTTAAATATAATGTGGGAGTAAACTGGGAGAGTGGCTCAGCATCTAGGATGTGTACTGCCCTCGCAGAGGACCTGAGCTTTGTTCCTAACACCCAAATCAGGAATCTCACAGCAGTCCCAGGGATCCAACACCCTCTTATAGCTTGGGTCGGCAACTGCATTCGTGTGTATGTGCCCCACACATGTGCATAATTTAAAATCAAATCTAAAAGCTGGGTGGTGGTGGTGCACACGCTTTAATCCCAGCACTCGGGAGGCAGAGCCAGGCAGATCTCTGTGAGTTCAAGGCCAGCCTGGTCTACAGAGTGAGATCCAGGACAGGCACCAAAACTACACAGAGAAACCCTGTCTCTGGGGAAAAGAAAAAAAAAATCTAAAAAACTCCAAAAAACTTAGGTTGATATCAGCAAGACAGCATTATTCTCAGAAGTATCGTTTCTCACACTCTTCATGGACAGCACTTTTGTTGGGGATCCAGAAATCCAGTGTAGAGGATTCAGCATAGTTCAAGCAGAAAACCTGTGAGTACGAACTCTGAAGAAGGTAAGACAAGCTCACTTTAACCATATTGACCTCACCCATAGTGGCAAATCACAGTGCCAAGAAAAATCCCAGCAGAGAGCACAGAGCAAACACTCACTCCATCAGCTGTACAGATGCTTTCTCACTGGCCCAACCCTAATAATGAGGTGACTGATACAGCCGAATGTTGGAAAAGGCTGCAAGCAGAGGAGGAGGAGGACCAGGGAGCCTGTGGCCCACTCCGGATTCCCATCACTGCTGCCATGTCCTTCCTGACTGTTGCCTTTCGCACCACGATAAACTCTGGACCTCTGGAACTGTGAGCCTTTGAATACTCTAAGCCCAGTTTACTGGGCTGTGCTAATAGAAGCTTGGAAAATAGTAAAGCTGAGGAATGCAGACATTGGAGGCTCAGGTCATGAGAGTCCAGAGGGGAACAAGAAGTATTTTAGGACATAGGCTAGAGGCTAATCATGGGATATTAACAGAATCTGGCTGCATTCTGCCTCTAACCTGAGAATTTGCATATGTCTAAACAATAGACCTTAAAAAAAGAGGACATGAAGTTGGGAGGGGTCAGGTGTGGGAGAATCTGGGAGAGTTGGGGGAGGAACGAAAGAGTGAATATAATATATTTCATATACTATATGAAATTCTCCACTAATAAAATATATTAAAAATAAAAATGTAATGCACTTCCTTTGGCAGAGGAAATTTCAAAAGCATAGCACTGAATCTTTGTCATGGTTATTACTAATTATTCCTATGCAATGAGAAAGGAACAAGGGAGACAGAAGAAAATGAAAAACATACAGTTGGAAGAGTGAAAGCTAGGACTCTTAAGATTTCAGTCTTGTCACACACGGAAAGGGAGCCTATAATTGTGAAAGGGGTTAACATTAGAGAATGTCTCCTGTTCTGCTCAGGACAATAGCAAAGGCGCCCTGAGGTCAAGACCACACCCCGCTAAATTCCCACCTTGTAAAAGAGAGCCTTAGGAGTTGCTTACGCCCAGAAAACAAATGCCTAAGCAGTTTTCCACCAGCTTCAGTGTGCAGAAGCTGCTGCAACTGCACTCCAAGGGGGTCAGAAATAGAACAAAATTAGTCCATTCCAAAAATGAAATTAAAAGCAAAACTGCCTAGGTCAGGATTTCCCTAGGGTCAGCATACAGAACATGTTGTCACTGTGGTCCTGTGGTACCAGACAACATCCTTGGCTGGCAGGAGGATGTCGTAGTGCTGTTCATGTGGTACTGGTTTTATAGGTATGAGAAATGGAAGATCAAAGGGGGATCACGGAGTCACATGTCAAGGTTCCAGAGCGCCACTCAAGCAGGACAGTGAGTGGCACAGTCGGGGCCATCCTGAGATGCCATGGCATGAAACTGACAGTGAGGCCACGGGTGGAGACACCAGAACCATGGGATTTCTGCCAAGAGTCTGTCCAAGAGCGAGGTGGGTTTCCCAAGCCCTTTGGAGCCCAGATGATTCCATTACTAGCCCCGTATATCAAGCATAGAACCTCAGGATTTGGTGGTTTCCCTCTGGGTTGTGAATGAGAACAAGAAAGAAAAAGGTAAGGAAAGGACATGACTGCTCCCCGGTATGGTGGAGGAGAAAGGTTACTGTAGATAAAAGGGGCAGGGATATCTGGGAGAGTCCAGAGTGGACATGACCAGACTAAGCTGGGTCATGTGGGGAGAAGGAGAGGGGACAGAGAGGAGCCAGGTACAGCAGCCAGAAAGCCAAAGGTACAAAAAGGGCAGGTAACCAAAATGGAGGGATTATATAAAGAAGAGCCTCTGGGGGAAGGACAGCCCAGCCCCTGGGCTAGAGAGTTCAGGGTAGAGGGTGGGGTATGCCAGCCATACCCTGTAACAGGTAGGGACTGAGGTTTAACAAGATATCCAAGGAAGTCTGATTAAGGGGTATAGGGAGTTTACTAGGATATAAATTGGAGAGAACAGCTCACTAAACAGAATAAGGCACAATCATTGCACAGTCCTGGAAGGCTGATGTCCTGTTCAACACTGCTGCTGCCTGAATCAGTCCCCACTGTCCAAGCCCATGAGGGAGAGAAGAGGGCCAGCCCCTTATGTGCCCCTCAGATCTAAGCTAGCCCTGAGGCCACGCCCTAGGAGCTGATACCTCAAGGTCATAGGTGGAATAGGCACCCACTTCACTGAGGGATGCTGGGAAAACCTGGCAGCCAAGTCCACTTTGATGTGTTAAATATGCACCTCAGCCATTTGTCCCAGGATCTGAGACTTAACAGGTGGTAGTCTTGTAATGTCCTCATTCCTCTTTTCTGAATGAAGGTGTTTGTTCTGTGCCATTGTGACTTGGAAATAGGTAGCCTGTTTGTGATTTTATAGAAGCACACAGTTAAAATGTAGCATTAAATCTCAGACAAGAGTTTAGACTTTTGAGTAGTGTTGAGGCTGTTAAGAACTATGGAGACGGTTTTAGAAATGGATTAAATGCATTTTTCATTATGAGATGATAGAGTGCAAACGTAGAATGTTATTATTTAAAGTGAAGTATTTGGGGTGGGACTGTAACTAAGTTGGTAGATTGCTCATGTACCATGCACTAAAACCTGGCTCAGTCTACAGACTAACTGGGTTTGGTAGTGTGTGCCTGTAACTCCAACACTAGGCAGGTAGAGGTAGGAGGTTCAGAAGTTCAAGGTCATCCTCTGCTACAGAGCAAATTAAAGAACCAGGCTGGGCTGTTGTGGTAGTTTGAAAGAAAATGGCCCCCAAATGGAGTGGCACTATTAGGAGGTGTGGCCTTGTTGGAGGAAGTGTGTCACTCTGGGGATGGGCTTTGAGGTCTCAGTTGCTCAGGCTTCGCTCATTTTGACTCTCAGTTACTTTCTGTTGTGTGCAAGATGTAGAACTCTCAGCTTTCTCCAGCACCGTGTCTGCCTGCACACCGCCATGTCCCACCATAATCACAATGGATTGAACCTCTGAACTGTGAGTCTTCACCTCCATTAAATGTTATCCTTTATGAATTGCTGTGGTCATGGAGCTGCTTCACAGCAGTAGAAACTCTAAGATATATAGATATAAATATAGGTATAGATATATCCCACACTCAAAAATAAATAAGTAAAGTGATGTGTTTGGGGGTCAAAGTTGTAAGGAGTGCCGTTGTGGTGGTGACCTTTTGTTGACTTGAATGGACTGACGGTCACTGAGGACACACACTTCAGGGTATATCTTTGATGCTGTTTCAAGAAAAGTTAACTGAAGATGGAAGACTCACCCAAATGTGGATAGAACCATTAATGGGATGGATTCCAGATTGATTTAAAGGAGAAAGTGGGCTGAATATCAGCATTTCTATCCCTCTGCTCTCTGACTGTGGATGCAGTGTGATCAGCTGCCTCGTGATCCTCCTGCTATGACTTTGCTGCTCATTAATTTATATTGATTATTAAGCTGACAGGCTTTATAATATAATCACCAAAGAGACAAACATCTGGAGATGCCAGTGAAGGGTTATCTTAATCAGGCTAATTGAGGTGGGAAGACCCATTCTAAATAGATGGGTGTTCACATTCCCTGGCCTGTGGTCTTGGGCTACATAAATAAGAGAGAGCTAGCTGAGGGTAAGTATTCACCACTGTCTGCTTCTTGATGGCTGATACAATGTGACCTTATGCTCTTGCTGCCAGGACTGCCATGATGGCCTGTGCCCTCAAACTGAGCCAAAATAACCCTTCTGTCCCTTCAGTTGCTTTTGTCAGGGTATTTTGTCACAGCAACAGGAAAAGTAACTAAGATGTAAAAGCAGTACCAGGAGTGGGGTTACTGTGATGAATCTGACAATGTGATTCTTAGGCCTTTGGAACTGGTTTATGGGGCGGGGGGATATAGAAAACTTTGGGATTTGGGGCTAAAAAAATCCCTTGGATGCTGAAAGCATAACTTACGGTGTCATTCTGGTGGGGGTTTGGAAGACTAGAAGGCCACGAGAGAAGCAGACGGTGGTTCATGAGACTTCAAAGAGGAATGAAGTGCCAAGAGCCGTGGCATAGTACAGCAAATGGCAGATAATACTCATGGTGTCACCATACCAGATGAGTAATTCTCTGATGGGAGGACCTCGCTAAGCGTGGCTGCAGGGCCACAGTCTCTGGAATATCGTTTACTTCTGTCTGTAATTTCTCATGTGCTATTACAGTGTTTCCCTAAACAGCTGTGGGAATTTCCCCACAGCCTCTGTTGTGATGTGTCCATCCCATGAGTATGTATACCCCATCTGCTGGACACGTTTGTGTCTGTGGATGGTCAGGAGATGATTTCTCCTTAAGCTGTATAATTTTGATGAATAGAAATAATACTAGGATATTTTTCATAACTAGGTGTGGGGGACCCACCCCCATTTTCCCCCCAGGGTGCTCTTGAGCAGGGAGAAGTGGGAAGTATTTAGATAGAAATATAGAGGAGAGAGACAGACGGAAACACAGCATAGCCTCGGGAGGGCCTGGGTCAAACCCACCAGCCCCTTCTGTCTCTTCTAAAGGGCTTTTAAAGGAATGCCAAGGGGTGGAACAAAAGACCTCCCCCTTGCTAGATCAAAGCATGCCGCATGGCACAGCCAAGTGCAGACCCTTCCAAACACCTGGTAACCACACACAGGGCCAATCCACCTCCTTATGCAGCCCTGCTGTGTAAAGCAAGCTCAGATCTCACTAAGAAACCTCTGTGGACCCCAACAACTAGGGCTATTGTTTCACGAAGACTGTGAGATACTTAGGGCCTGTTTTATATCATAGCTCAGGCTGAAATAGCTGTATTTCCAGCTCTAAGACAACTGTATACCATTAGCTGATTTAAAGCTTCACAGGAACTTCAGATTAGACCAGGTGCTTTGCCAATAGTTTTTAAGATAAACTGTTCCCAGGAAAAGCAGTCCAGTTCACAAGGACATACTGAGCTATCTGGCTAGGTCATAAATACAAAAAACCCAATTATTACTAGCTGGCAAATGATGTAGTCCTTGCACACACTCCTAACCTCAATTTGTGAAAATATATTCTGACTAGTCAAAGCTACAGAAGATAACTTGACTGTAGCCCCTAATGAGGGCTACAGATGTTTTTAGATAATTGGAAGTTACACGCAGGACAGAAAAATATATTTTAAGATTTAAAATGCTTTTATTGTCACTATGCCTTGGAAAGTGCCTAGTGAGCTTATATTAGGAGATATAAGGTAAACCTGAGTTCCAACCAAAGCATTTATGACCCAGCTCTCTGTAAATACTCGCAGTCAGAGAGAGGCAACTAATCACAAAATGTTAGTTTAAAATGTTACAACACTTAGAAATACAGCATATATATGCACAAATACCTTATTTTGTCTTAGACTCCTCAGTAGTTTGGTTTTATAAAGCTATCTCTCTAAATAGGTAACAATGACTGGTTCTTTCTTTGAAGCTGCAGCTGTGAGATCACAGCTCACCAGTTAAGAAGTTCAGATTTATTACATGTGTGTTGTCAGGACAACTCTGCTTCTTATCATTTACTTAAGAAATGAAATGTGAGCTGGGCGGTGGCGGCGCACACCTTTAATCCCAGCACTCGGGAGGCAGGGGCAGGCAGATCTCTGTGAGTTCCAGGCCAGCCTGGGCTACAGTGAGTTCCAGGAAAGGCACAAAGCTACACAGAGAAACTCGGTCTCGAAAAGCAAAAAAAAAAAAAAAAAAAGACATGAAATGTGACCTTCAAATGTAATTTTTATATTGTCTGAAGGATTTCTGTGGGGTATAGAAAACTATATATGACAAAAAAAAAAAAAAAAAATTCTTAGCTTGGAGATGCCGTGGATTCCTTGCAGCCCTGTGTGCAACCTTGGAGCCGGTTCTCTGCAATAGTAAAGATTGTATTGGGACCCAAACCAGGCACAGTTCTTGGTACAATCTGTCAAGGAATTTAGCTTTGTTCTGCCCATGCCCTGAAATATTGTGCAAGGATAAATCAAAATACAATGAATTAATTTTTGGCAGAGGAAATTTCCAGATAGAGCAGTCAGGCTTCAGAGCATGCCTTCTGCTTACTCCTCTTATCCAGACCTGCAGTGGAAAGAAGCAAAACGTTGGGTAAAACATAAATGTAAAAGAAAAAATTATGCATTTTCATGAGGAAAAGAGAAAGTTTAAAGTTGCAACCAATACGGACGCTAAAAAAAGAGACTGTAATTGTTAAAGATCAACCTTCTGCTCTGTACTGGCACAAACAGGCCCCAAGGATAGGCCCCTCATTTAAGGCTGCAACTTGTAAATATATAAATTTATTTTAAAAGAGAGCTAAGCTTTAAATGTGGGAGGGGTTCCCTACTCCTGGAAAGCAACTGTCCAGGAGAGTGTCTGCCCCAGGGTACTTGAGCAGCATCCCAGTGGACCGGACTCTGTCTCAAGATGGCAACAGAACTTGGCAGCATAGTTCCCTTGTTCCTGCCCCTGCCACCCCATGCATGAAAGACTCTAGATGAGAGGATCACGAGTGTCGCTCCATGGTTTCAGAGAGCCACAAAGGCCAGGCAATGTGTGGCAGAGCATAATCCCTGCAAAGAGGCCATGAGAGGCCATTCTGTGGAATGAGGGTGAAGCCCATGCAGCAAAGGCGACCACAGAATGGTGGAGATGCCAAAGTGCCGTGGGATGTCTTTCTGTACGCTGTGACTGTGTTGCTCTGATTGGTTGATAAATAAAGCTGCACTGGCCTATGCAGGGCGGGATAAGTTCAGGTGGTACATTCAAGATGAAGACGAGATTTAGAAGGATGGGGTGGAGGAGACGCCAGCCTGCCACTGAAGGAGCAACAAGATGCCAGCAGCCCGGTAACACCACAGCCACTTGGCAGCGTATAGTTTAATAGAAATGGGTTGAGTTAAATTGTAAGAGCTAGCTAGCAAGAAGCCTGACCCGCAGGCAGGCCATACAATTTGCAATTAACATAAGCCTCTGAGTGATTATTTTATAAGTGGCTGCGGGACCTTGAGAGAAACACAGGGCCATGGGGCTGGATGGGACCAAAAAAACGTATGGCTACACCAAAACCATGGCACATGCCCTAAGGAAAGATGCATGCAGGAAGTGGAGCCATCTCAAGAGAGAGGCTTTGTGTGCTGAAGATAGGCAAACTGGAATTGAAGGCCCTACATCAATCCTCTGGAGACCTGATGATTCCCTCACAAGCCTCAGATGCTAGACATGGAGCCTCAGGATTAATCATCTCTGCATTTTGTTGTAGTATTGTGAAGCTGACACTGCATATGAGTGTAGCCCTTGACACCGCGAGTTACAGGGTAGCTTCATGATGCTGTGTGTGCATCACCTTACCGCCTCAGCTGCTCCTTAAGAATTCCCGGCATTCCATCAGGTGTGGTATAAAAAACAGCCTTAGGGAGCCTAAAGTCTTGAATCCTGATTGTTTGCAGAAATTAATTTGGAAAAATCTTGGAATTTAAACCCTCTCAGTTTTCACATTTTTTTTATTAGTGGTTACTAACTTGTGAGGATTAGTTCTGAGCAGAAGGCATACAATTGCCTCTCAGTGACTCTGACCCACTGTGGTTCTTGTGGCAAAACAGCTGTAGTAAGAACTTGCCGATACCCACGTGTGAGAAGCAAACTGGCTGATTTGGGAGAACGTGGTGCTGTGGTATCTGAATTTGACCTTGTTTATAGCAGCTGCTAATAAATTGACCATGGCGTCTAGCCATTTCCACATGCCTGTGAGTGCAGAAGCAGGTGTCACCTAGAGCACACGAAACTAATTCAGAAGACTCGCGGCGGCAGGGGACCTGGGCGCAAAGGAGCACAGCTCAGTTGCTTTTGTGGTCAGGGAAAAACGTGCAACAGCATTACGTTTGTTGCGCAACCCACAACACAGGACTAAAGAACAAACAGAAGCTAGGCCTGGGGGTGCACACCTTTTAGTCCCAGCACTTAGAGACAGAGGTAGGTGGATCCCTATGAGTTCAAGGCCAGCCTGGTCTATATAGCAAGTTCCAGGTCAACCTAGACTACATAGTAGGACCCTGTCTCAAACAAAACAATATTGGTGGAAGTATTAAGGCAACTCCACGTAGTTAAAAGGGAGGTTTATTTTGTGGGGTAACTTACAAGTGAAGGGATAGGTTACAGGGTTCGGGAGAGGTAAGGTGCAGTCCAGCAGTGTTCTCTGGAGGACTGTTCGGTCTACCTCCAGTGTCCAGGATCCAGGAACCAAGAGAGCCGCATCTCAAGTCTTAAGGGCTCCTGTCTCGGCCCTGACTCATAGGCGTGACAATTACCCGAAGCTTCAATGGGGGTAGCACTTCCAGGTCAAAGCTGGAACAACTACCCACTACAAAACAAAACAAAGGAAAAAAACTAGAAGGAAAGTCAGCCTGGACCACACCCATATGTGCAGTACCTTTTACAAGCTTAAAGTGGTTTGTGTATTTAACATAAACGTTTTCCGTATGCCTAGCTGTCTTTCTAACCATTATTGAAACAGCAGCATACTAGTCCAGTGGGCTGATACAGCATCATTTACTTCATGGCTGTTTGCCTGTGGATATCTGTCATTCAGCTGTTCAGCAGAGTGGAGGTCAGGGTTCCTCCGATGTCGTCCCTCTTGCACATCTGTTACTCCCCAAACCACTGTCCCTTTCCTTGTGCAAGAAGTAAGAATGTGATGTTAGGGGGCCGGGCGGTGGCAATGCAGGCCTTCAATCCCAGCACTTGGGAGGTAGAGGCAGGCAGATCTCTGTGAGTTCGAGGCCAGCCTGGTCTACAGAGTGAGTCCCAGGACAGCCAGGACTGTTACACAGAGAAACTCTTGTCTCAAAAAAAAAAAAAAAAAAAAGAGAATGTAATGTTAAAATCCAGACCATAAAACCCAAAGCAGCCCTTCTCTCTCAGGTGTTGACAGACATCCCACTAAAGGCACTCTGTGAATACCTAGCTAACAGAAGTCCATGTACCAGGATCTTTCACCTGGGGGACTCAGTTTACATCAACGGGGTATTGATGGCCGTTCATCCTGCTCCCTATGCTTTCTGTGCTTGCTGCCTGAGAACCAGAGCCTGGCTGCAGGCTTGCCCTATGAAACCTCCCCACCCTCCGAAAGGTATAAGAAAAGATGCTCCCCACACATCTGCTTTAAGGACCCTGCCTGGTTCCTCTCCTCAGAGCCTCTGCCATACAGTTGTCTATCTGTATAATAATAATAATAACATGATACTAATAACACTTCTAATAAACTCTTTACTCCCAACAATTCATCTCAGGGTCCCTCTTGAACTTGCATCTGAGACATTTCTTAAAGCAAAACAAAACACAATAAAGACCTTTTCTCAACTTTCCATCTCAGTGAGATGGGAAAGGCAGATAACAGCTTCAAATGTGATTCGGCTTATCAGTGTTGGCCAAAGCAATAAGGCTCTGGTAGAGATCCCTGCCATCCAATAGGAGATGGTCTGAAATCCTTCCCCTCAGGCCTGGCACTACACATAACTTTTCCAGGACAGAAAAGCTGTCAGAAGAGCCTGGGGAACCATTTTCACTCCAGCAATTGGGAAAGTGCGTCCTCTACTGGTCATTTGATGAACTGTTTGAGGAGAGAGAGGTGTATTGAGATAGAGGAGAGGCTACTGGACCATAGAAAAAGGCAAGCCTTGACTAAAACTCTGGAGTCCCTGCTGTAGGAACTAGCCTCCTCTGCCTCTTGCAGAGTGCCTTGGAACCACCCAGGAGGTTGGATGAAACAGTGCTCCTGGCTAGCCGTCTGGAGGCCAATTGTGGTGTTATGTGTGTTCCTTTACCACCTCAGGCTCAGATGCGCTCCTGGCTTGGAGCTGGAAGTAACCTGAGGAACCAAATCTCTACAGGGTTCCTCTTCAGTATTATCTGCCGCTCTGTCCCCACGCCCAACAAGCCAATTGAACACTGGCGCATGCATCTAGACTGTTTTCTGTTACCACTACACCCTTCCTTAAGGCACACATAACCCCTAATGCCTCTTATGAAAAAATAATAAAGAAAAACTTTGGAAGGTTGGAGATGTAACGCCGTTGGTAGAGCGCTTGCCTAGCATGTGGGAAACCCTGGATTGGATTCGCAGCATCACAGAAACTGGGCATGTGGTGCACAGTTGTACTATTACCCATCATTTGGTAGGTGGAGGTGGAAAGATCAGAAGTTCAAGGTCATCCTTGACTACAATAGTGAGTCGGAGGCTGGGGTACATGAGACCCTATCTCAATTTTTTTTCCCTTTGGGTCCTCGCTGATTGTAACCCACTGGGCAAAATGAGTGACCTGGGGCCTCCTCACTTTGCCACAGATGTTTAATCAGAAGGGCATGAAGTTGGACGTGGGCCACAGTCTTGAGAGAGGGCAAGCTAGGTCACTCTTGTGCAGCAGGTATCTGACAGTATCCCCAACTTCGGGCCAGCAGCGACAGCACCAGGCGCTGATCCATCCTAGTATTCCACAGGGACAGCTTCAAGTAGGAGCTGAACTGATGCCAGATCCTGAGGGACCTAGGCTGGCTCTCAGACACTTGGCTGTGGTCTGCCACTGGCTTTTCTGCCCCCTGGGACCCAGGAGATGCCTGCTCAGATTGTTCCGCAGTGCTGGGGCTGTGCGGACCCTCAAGAGAGAAGGTGGCCTGAGCCGTTGTTCTGGATAGCTACCCAAATTGTCTTGAAGGCTGTCCCTCTGTCAGCCACCCCATCCTCCAGACTCACAGAAGGGATCTGAGTCAGTGATTAGCCGAGTGGAAAGAGGTGGACTCTGTGACCTTCTAGTTACCATGATGACGGCAGCAAGTCACACTAATGAGTCTCTAATTTAGTCCTTGGGATCTTTCAAGAAGGAAAAGCCCAGTGAACCATGTCTACCTACTCCCAAGTCAGATTTCTGAAAATTATGTTTGTTTTGCCTTTGATGATGGATCAGTATTAAAAGTCTTTTTTGTTTGTTTGTTTGTTTGTTTTTGTTTTTCGAGACAGGGTTTCTCTGTGTAGCCTTAGCTATCCTGGAACTCACTCTGTAGCCCAGGCTGGCCTCGAACTCTGTGATAGATCACAGAGATCTATCTGCCTGCCTCTGCCTCCCAAGGCATGCGCCACTGCTGCACGGTTGAAACTCTGCGTGTGCTTGTTCTCATACCCTCCGTGAAGAGGCGTGTTTAGTCTTATGGGATTTGTCCACTCAGGACACCATGGGATAGCTGTAGCCTAGTATCCAGGGGTTACTAGTATGGGCTGGGCAGCAAAGCTGGGGCTCCTGATAGCTGAGCTGCTCCATGCTGCTTTGGGGATCCCATCTATTCCATAACCACTGCTGACAAGAAAGGAAACAGTCCAAAGAGACACTTGTGTCCCTTCCTTCAGCTGTTAGACTACTGAAACAATGGACCCCATCCCCACTCCCCAAATTAAAATTTCCCCAGGAATTTCATGCTGGGAGAAAGGAAAGGCCTAAGCCCTGGTGCTAGCCAGGGGTGGGGGTGGGGAGCTCGTTTCCTGGGAAGGGATTTCATACCGTTCTGGGAACTTGTATGCGAGATCACTGGAGCTGAGACAATGTGGCTCAGCGATGAGTGTGGCCACATCGTGACCCTGACTGCTTAGTCACACACCTCTTCTCTACACCTCATGTCAGCTCCCTGAAGACTGGCTTGGGGCTGAAAGGATAAAAAAGGAAAGGCAAAGTGGGTGACTTCCAGCAGGCCCTGCCAAGGTGCGCCACGTGCAACAGGGTCAGTGCAAGAGTGAGAGGCCGTGTCAGACTGGGGACAGAGAGAGGCAGACAGACAGACAGAGAGACAGTGAAGAAACAAGAAGAAGAGAGGCAGGAGAGCGCACTGTGCCCAGCAGGCGATCTTAAGGGGTGCACATGTCTCCTAGCTGGAAAGGCACCTGGTGACAGGTGATGATGTCACTGCTTTGGTGGCAAAGGCAGGCTGCTGCGGTGACAGGAAATAACAGGGGCATCCCTGGACCTTTCTATTTGTTCCTCTTTCCAATCCACATTGAATACATTGGCTGTCCATGTGTGTGTGGTGAGCGTGTGCGTGCATGCGTGTGTGTTTGTGTGTGTGTGTGTGTGCTGTATGTTCATCTGTCCATGCATGTGTATGTGTGTATGTGAAGTCAGTGGACAATGTCAGGTTTTTCAATGAATCTGGAGTGAGCTCCAAGTGTTACCAGGGAGACCAGAGTTCCCTTTGGGGGTTCATCGTCTGGTTAATAAAAGAGTTTAAAAACTGACCCAGAAAACATGAGAACAATTGTATTAGAGTTTAGGAGACAAACAACAGGGTTGGCCAGCTGTAAGTCCTGGCAGCTGCTGGGAAGAGGCAGAGAAGAGGAGGAGATTAGAAATGGAGGTCAGTAAGCCGCTGTGTGGCAGAGGGGAAGAGGGCTGCAAAGAACCAGCCGGGAAGTCCAGAGTATCTGGGAAAGACAGAAACCAGAAAGCCGTGCTTTCTGAATTAAGACTCAAAGCGGACAAGCCTCATGCAAGCCCTGCAAATGGCTGCAGTTGTAATCCCTGCAAGGAGGCCATGAGATGACATTCTGTGAATTTAAGGGCGTAGTTATTGTGCCCATCTTCTTAGCATGACTTTAGGTCAATCAGCTTTCCTGAATGGAGCGGGGAGCAGGTGGACTCCTGGCCAGATGATTGACAGGTCCAAACGGACTAACTTTTCGAAGGAGGAGAGAATAGCATGCCTGATCCATGTCTTGCCTCTGCAGCCTCTACTCAGATCCCAGAACCCAGCCGTGGGACTGTCCTTCCTTCTTGGGCACTAGGTGGCAGTGAGAAAACTTTTCTGTCTGCACCCTGTTTGGGATCTGTCTCTGAGGTGGGTGCTCAGGGGACCAACACTTTTGCTTTGTGTCTTTGGGCAGGTGACTGACCTTTCTGGACTGAGTGTCTGCCTCTGTGATCTGGACCAGGACTGAATGTTTGCATTTCTAACCAGTTCTCGGGTGATGTGGTTACTCCTGCTCAGGTAGGGCTGATAGCCATGCGGTCTCTCCTAGTCTAGAGTCTCACAAGAAGAGGTGCCCACATCCCCCTTCTCTGAGAGCCTTCATCTCTGGATCCCAAGGGGATGCTCCACCTAAGGCCTCAGAGACTGAACAATCAGCCTTTCTCCAACACCGGAGGGTTCAACAGCAGGCAGATGCCATATAGAGAGAACAGAAAAAGGAGAGAAGTAACCGGAGAAGGTCATGAAGGAGGAGTGTCATCCCAAACGGGATGGCCAGATAGCCACCTCTAGTACTGAGTTCCTGAAATAGGAAGACGGAAGCCCAGCAGACAGAGAGGCCCCTCAACACTCCTGGGGGGCGCCTTTCCCAGGCTCTGCACTGCAAACTGGCCTCAAGAGCCTCCCACCTGACTCTGCCCTCATCTTCTACCATTTGGGTGGGAGAGCCTGAGCTGCCTTGGGAGCCCCCTCTTGAAGATGATGGTACTCCGGCACTAGAATGGATGCTTGGAGTAGAAGACTTCCAACAAAGCCTGTAAGAAAGAAGTGAAGCCAATGAGATTCAGGGCCTACCTGTTACAGCATCTGCCCTACCTTCATTCAACGTATTGACGGCCTCTCTGACCGAAAGTGAGAAAGGTTCTGAGTGCCAGTGCTTCCTCTCTTACAGTCTCTCTGTTACCCTCACGAGAGCAAGCCCATTTCATAGCCACCACGGACTGTTTGCCTCCATTAAGTCCTGTTAGGCCTGTGCTGTGCTCAAGATCCTGTCCCGAAGTTCTCCAGCAGAGGAGGTGTTTGATCTTTATGCTGACAGTTCCCCACACAGGCCAGTCACCGGCGCCAGCTGCACTTGTGCTGGGAAGACACACTATGGGCTTGGTTAGCATCAGGAGGCAGAGTTTTTCTGGTCCTAGGATTATGGGCTAAATCCAAACATTAGAGGAACAGAGTGTGGATTCAGCAAGAACAGATCCTTCTCTGCTTTGAGGTTGGAGACGTATCAGTGTGGGGATCTTGGGGTGAGCGGGTCCTTACTCATCTCTTCTTAAGTGCAGCCTCTTCCCCGCTCCTCTTCAGCCTTTGTTCAAGGTCTGTCCTAGGAGTTGAATGCTGGTGATTGACCTGTGTACTGTTGGATCCTTAGGACCTTGGACAGCACAAGGCACATAGTAGGTGCTTAGGAAACATCTATGTAATTAATAAGCCAGGTAAACAGCTTACTGGAATTGGCAGCAAGCTGGTGGCCACTTGAGAGTCCCAATTCATTTAATGTTATTACTCTAGGGATGCTGTCTGGTCCCTGCCCTGCCTCTCCTGAGGACAGTCTTCAGTGATCCCTATCCTTTCCCTAAAACTCTGTGGACCACAGGGTTAGTTGAGTCCTCTAGAGACCACACAGGCCTCTGGGTTCCAAACTTAACTGGGCTCAGTTCTGAGGAGTGTGACCCCCACCCCTGACAATTCTGCTTTCATGGCTGTGGGCCGCAGCCTGGATGCTGAGACTTTCTTTTAGCTCCTTCAGATGGTTCTGTTGTAAATCCCAAGTCTAGCACTAGAGACCTGATCCTTCCTTTATTTCATAGTCCAAACCCCTGAGAAGAGAGAGGCTATGGCCAGGATTGGGCAACTCTTTATATATATATTTAAACTTTATTTTATGTGCATTGGTGTGAAGGTGTGAGATCCCCTAGAACTGGAATTGCAGATGGTTGTGAGCTGCCATGTGGGTGCTGGGAATTGAACTTGGGCCCTCTGGAAGAGCAGCCAGTGCTCTTAACCGCTGGGCCATCTCTCCAGACCAACTGGGCAACTCTTTAGTGACAGAGCTGAGCACCCTGCCCACCCAGGAAGCCCTGTCTCCATGCACACGGCAGCTTCATTACCTGCTCAGAAAATGCAGTTGAAGACAATTGGCTTCAAGTCACATCCTTCCAACATCTCCTTGATCTGCCCAGAGGCTTTAGTTTTAATTCAGCAGAGAAAACAGCCTCCCTTGGGGTTTCGCCTTCAGCTTCATGCAGTCCAGATTTTACAGTCACAGATGTGATTTGCTCAATTTCTTGGGGGCACTCTGTACCTGCTCCAATGCCTCTCACTTCTGTCTCTCCTCAGCCTTGCTGGGCTCTTCCTGGCCTGCCTTCCTCCACCCCAACTGACCTCTACCTACTCATTTTCCTCCTGTCCAGTCCTTGGCACCTTGTCCCTACTCCCCCTAAATTGCTCCCAAGCAAGATGTGGACATCCTTGACTGTAGTCCTGTCTTTCTGTCTTAGCTGATAAACCCCCTATGGCTCTACCAAGAGAGTGCCAGCCCCGGGAGACAGCTCACTCGCAGCTGGAAAACAGCACACTTGACTCATGGATTTGGAACACAAACATGCTGCTTTCGTCGTGTGTGTGTGTGGGGGAGAGAGAGAGAGAGAGAGAGAGAGAGAGAGAGAGAGAGAGAGAGAGAGAGAGAGAAGCAGCCAGAAAAAAACAAAAAATAAAAAAACTAAAACAAAAAATCCCACACTGAAGGCCCCAGCGAGGGGGTGGGTGGGGAATCTGGGGAAGATATCTGTGTCTGATAAACAAGCTCCCCCAGACTCCCTGAGCATGTTGAAAGCTGTTGGAAAGTTTGCACCCCATTAGCCTCAGTAGGAACAGGAGCACTGAGCTCTTACACACTGTAGGGCGTGGAATGACCAGGCATCAGCACACACACACTAAGTGCGCCTCCCAGTCTCCGTGGCGGGGGCTGCTCTGCTCCCCGAAGTCTCCGTCTCCGTGGCGGGGGCTGCCCTGCTCCCCGTAGTCGTCTCCGTGGCAGGGGCTGACCTGCTCCCCTCAGTCTCCGTGGCAGGGGCTGCCCTGCTCCCCGCAGTCTCCGTGGCGAGGGCTGCCCTGCTCCCGGCAGTCTCCGTCTCCGTGGCGGGGACTGCTCTGCTCCCCGCAGTCTCCGTGGCAGGGACTGCCCTGCTCCCGCCCGCTGTTGCCACCTCTTTCTCTGCCCTCCAGCCCTGGCTCCACAGATGCCTTTCAGAACTTGTCTGCCCCTTACCCACAGGCCTTAAATCAACCACAGAGGTACTTACATCCCTTAGCGGCCGTACAGGGAGCAGCCAAGGTGTGGAACAGGTGAGGCTCCTGTCCACAGAAGAATGAGGAAAGGGAATGTGGTAGATGCACACATGGAGTTTTAGTCTGCTCTAAGAAGAATGACATGATGTCATTTGCAGGAAAATGGAAGCAGCTGGAGACCATCACGGTTAGCAGAATAGCTCAGAATCAGAACCGTGATGTCACGAAGCGGTTTTCTATGTGATGGAAGAGGAAGTGGAGCAGTCTGGAGGAGGAAGAACTCCTGGGAAGGAAGGCTACAGGAGAGAGGGGTGGGATGTGATAGACATGGTCAAGGTATGCAATACGCTTTATTGAGAAAGTCTTTATATAATCCATAGCTGGGTACAATAACTAGGCACCAAAAACACTTTTAACGTTTTATGTGTGTGGGTGTTTTGCCTACATGTAAGCCTGTGCACCACTCTTGTGCCTGGTACCCATGGAGGCCAGAAGAGGATGTCAGAGCCCCTGGAACCGGAATTATAGACCATTGTGAGCTGTTATGTGGGTGCTGAGAATGGAACCCTGGTCCTCTGGAAGAGCAGCCAATGCTCTTAACCACAAGTCCATTAAAAACATTTTTAAATCCCTTCTCTTTCAACGTGATAGTAAAACTGACAGTGGAGTATACAGATGGCACACAGTCTCAACACTGACACAGCTGGAGATGAGGAGTGGGTGTATACCCTCAGCATCTCAGAGCTAAGGCTGGGTGAGAGACAATTCACCACACACCCGCTGCTTCCTGCCGCACCACCTCATCGAGCTCTTTGGGAGCTTGTGTGAGGTGGGTGCTACTGGACCAGTTTCAAGAGAGGAAATATTCACAGTTGCCGAGTTTACTATAAACAGGCTTGTGTGAGATGATTCTGCCCAAGGGCAGGCTCAGGAAGGGTTCTGAGCTTGTTGAGGTGAGCTGGGACAAGTGGATGCTGGATAGGGTAGGGGTGTTCAGGGCACTTTTTCTCTTTTCTAATTATTTATTTTTATTTTATGTGCATTTGTGTTTTGCCATGGGTCCCCTGGAACTGGAATTACAGACAGTTGTGAGCTGCCATGTGGGTGCTGGGAATTGAACCCAGGTCCTCTGGATGAGCAGTCAGTGCTCTTAACCACTGAGCCATCTCTCCAGCACCGAACACTTTTTTCTTCTATGATGCTGGTTCTTTCTAAATAGCCTAGAGTGGCTCAAAACTCTTCGTCTCCTGCCTCAGCCTCCTGAGTACTGAGATTACAGGCTTGACATCTAATCAAATACACTTAAAAAATCCATTTTTTTTAGTGCATGTGCAAACACATGGTGCACAGAGGGAGGTCAGAGGTCAGCTTTTGGGTGTGGGTCCTGGGGATCAGACTCAGGTCATCACGCTTGGCACAAGCAGTGCTACCCACTGAGCTACCTTGCCAGCCCTCCATGAGCCTTTGACTCCCGGAGTTTTCCGTTTCTGATGGATTTATTGAGATGCAAGCCTCCTGAAGTAGAGGTACACCTGTGACTGGCCGCTTCCCCAGGGAGAGATGGGCAGGGAGCCACCAGACAGAGTCTGGAGAGCCAGCGGGCTCCTCACAGATGGCCATTGTGAGAGAAGGCAGTCGTTTACAGTGGTGACCCTCTTCCCTGGGCAGATGGGAGCTGCCATCCGAGAAAGTCTTCAGTGTCTGTTCTTTCTAGCCAAATGTCCTCAGAGAACCTCAGATGCTGGACTCTAGGAAGGACTGGGACCAGGGCCCTGGGTGCATCCTGCAGGTTTTGGAGACCCAGCTTCTGTCCTGGTTCTGGTCTCAGTTTTGAGTTTCTGGCTCTCCTTCATGCTTGCCCTCCTCCCGCAGCCCACACACAGGGACAAGGGACAGAGGTAAACAGGGTGCTTGTTTGGAGTTTGGTTTTCAGTGCTGATCACTGAACACAAGGTCCCCTGTGTGATTAGCGGCACAACTCAGACACAGACAGCCTGGAAACACCTGTGATTGTTGTTTACGTCTATTTTTCATTTCTTTCTCTTGCTATTAAAAAGAAAAAGGGGCAGAGGCTGGGTGGTGGCACACACCTTTAAGCCTAGCACTCACAGTACTCGGGAGGCAGAGGCAGGCAGATCTCTGGGTTCGAGGCCAGCCTGGTCTACAAAGCAAGTTCCAGTACAGCCAGAGCTACACAGAGAAACCCTGTTTAAAAGAGAGAGAGAGAGAGAGAGAGAGAGAGAGAGAGAGAGAGAGAGAGAGAGAGAAGAGAAAAGAAGAGAAGAGAAGAGAAGAGAAGAGAAGAGAAAAGAAAAGAAAAGAAAAGAAAAGAAAAGAAAAGAAAAAAGAAAAACGAAAGGGGGGGGGGGCAGGGTACCGTGGAGATGGCTCCGTTGGTGAAGTGGATAAGATGCTTGCTGTGTAAGGAGAGGTCTAGAGTCAGATGTCCAGAAGCTGTTTGAAAATATTGTGAGTCCGATATGGTGGCACATGCCTTTAATCCCAGGGAGCCAACGGCATGCAGACTTATCTACATAATAGAATCTATCTCCAAAAAAAGAAAAGAAAAGAAATGAAAACGCTTGTGGGGGCGGAGAAATGGCTCAGTAGGTTAAGGTGCTTGCAGCTAAGTCAGCCTGAGGATCTGAGTTTGAGTCCCAGGACGCCATGATGGGAGGAGAGAAGCGCCTTGTGAAAATTCTTCTCTGACCTCCACACGCACAAATAATAAATAAATAATAATGTGCCCCCACCCCCACCTTAACTTTTGAGGGTCTCTCGCCAAACCTGAAACTCACTGTTTCGGTTAGACTGATGTCAAGCCTGTGATCCCTTGTCTCCACCACTAACCTCGAACCGGGGGTCCAGGCACAGCAACCACAGCTGGGGGAAGCCCTGCCCGGATGGTGGCCGGTACCTTCTGGTAGCAGCCCGGGTTGAAAGGGTATGGTAGGGAAAAGATGGCACCCTTTTCTTTTTGACTTTTCCTCTTGCTGAGGAGTTGATTTACCCTGTGTCTTGGTTAGGGTTTTCATTGCTGTGAAGAGACACCATGACCATGGCAACTCTTATAAAGAAAACATTTCATTGGGGCTGGCTTACAGTTTCAGAGGTTCAGTCCATTATCATCATGACGGGGAGCATGGCAGTGTGCAGGCAGATGTGGTGCTGGAGCTGATAATCCTTACATCTTGACTCAGAGGCAACAGGAAGTTGACTAAAAGTCACACCGAGGGAAGCCTGGGCAAAAGAGACCTCAAAGCCCGCCCCCACAGTGACACACTTCCTCCAACAAGGTCACACCTCCTAAGAGTGTCACTCCCTTTGGGGGCCGGTTCCTTCTGAACTACCACATGCTGTTGCTGTTCCATCCTTCACTGACATCAGTGTTTCCAGACTTTTGTAGTGAGCTGAGGACCAGCGGGTCTCCAGATGGCGACCACTGAGGCTCCCAGCCTAAAGAATGGGAAAACTTCCAGATTCTCAGGTGTGATTCAGCTGCTGTTATTTTATCACAGGCTTGCTGTGTGTGTGTGTGTGTGTGTGTGTGTGTGTGTGTGTGTGTGTGTGTATGTGTGTGTGTGTGTACATCCTGTTGATTCTGTTCCTTTAGAGAATCCCGACTAATACAATCACAAATCAAGGTCAACCCTGAGAGGAAGGCAGGGGAGGAAAGGGGAGGGGATGAGGAGATAGGAGGGGAGGGGAGGGGAGGGAAAGAATAAGAAGGGAGGAGAGGGGAGAGGAGAGAATAGGAAGGGAGGGGAAGGGTAGGGAGGGAGGGAGGGAGGGAGGGGGAGAATTAGGTTAAGAGAGTCTTCGATTGAGCCCCAGTTCTGATTCTTGATGGTTGTTATCACTTTATATACAGGCAGTTTAATCTTTTTAAATTCTCTCCAAGATTTTGTATGGGATTTGTCCTTTCGGCATTTGATGTAACTCATGTAAAAAAAAAAAAAAAAAAAAAAAAAAAGATGGGGGCCAGCAAGATGACTTCACACATGCTGGTGAGTACTCTCCCCCGATCCGTAGCCCCAGCCCGAGGACTGTGCTTCACATTTCTGACTAGGTTGCTTCTCACATCTGGCTGATCAATTTTAACTTTCTTCTGTTTGTTGTGTTTCTTTCATTTCTGTAAAAGCTTTAAACAAAAGCGTGTTATAGTTAACTTCTCACTTCAGTCTGATGTCTACTTACTCATGTGGACTCTTGGCTTGTGGGGCCTGCACGATTGTGACTAATTTTTACTCATTTGTTTGTTTGCTTGAGTTATTCAAGATCCCTGAGCCTGGTTTGAGGGCTGGCTTTTCCAGAGAAAGGTCAGTCTCTGGCTTCTGCTCAGCTGTGTGAGGACTGGGGTGTCTGCTCAGCTGTGTGAGGACTGGGGTGTCTGCTCAGCTGTGTGAGGACTGGGGTGTCTGCTCAGCTGTGTGAGGGATGGGGATGTCTGCTCAGCTGTCTGAGGGACTGGGATGGAACTGGAAATCAACTTCTCAAGAGAAGACGGACTTTACTGTTTCCAGACCCCTAATGATGCTATCAGCCTAAGCTTAAGCTTGAGTTTTCCTGAATTCTCTGGGTATCAGTAGCTCAGTGTAAACTAGGACAGTGGTGCACACCTTTAATCCCAACACTCAGGAGGCAGAGGCAGGAGGATCTCTGTGAGTTCAAGGCCAGCCTGGTCTACAGAGCTAGTTCCAGGACAGTAGACAGAGAAACCCTGTCTTGAAACACACAAATAAGCTCAGTGTAGAAACAGGTGCCTAGTTTAAAATTCTTAGAAAAACTTAAATTATTGTACTTTGTACCCTTCAGAATAGAGGCTCAACAGGACTAATGACTTTTGTGACTTCCTTGTCAATCAGCTTTCTGTTGCTGTGATGAACATGAGACAGTCAGCTTATAAATGGAGGAGGTTGACTGGGCTCAGTATGGGAGGTGCCAGTTATTACCAGGCACACAGAGTTTTGTTTGTTTTTCCAAGCGGGGTTGTGTGAGACCAGGGTCCCACAGTCACCTGTAGCATGAATCTTAAAAGTTCTTATTAATAAAATCAAACCTGAGACGAGTTATTGGGGTGAACACTGGAAGATCAGAGAGACAGAACAAGCCACAGCTATCTCACCTTGCCAATTCCTCAGCTGGTCCTGTTTCCTCAGACTGGAAGCCTCTGAGTCCTCATCCAGAATGAATCTCAGCTGAACTGTGTTGCTCCAAAGCCTGAAAGCTTAACCAGGCCAAAATGCTTCTAGTTTCTGGTCCTCACGCCTTATATACCTTTCTGCTTTCTACCATCACTCCCTAGGATTAAAGGCTCGCTTTCTGGGATTAAAGGCGTGAGTCACCATGCCTGGCTGTTTCCAATGTGGCCTTGAACTCACAGAGATCCCAGATGGATTTCTGCCTCTGGAGTGCTAGGATTAAAGGCTTGTGCTATCACTGCCTAACTAGTGGCTTTTCTGTTCTCTGACCCCAGATAAGTTTATTAAGGTACACAATATTTTGGGGAACACAATACCACCACAGTCACCTTCACCTGCCTCCAGTGGCCTGAACCCTCCCTTGAGGCCCCACTTCAGAGTCTCACCACTTTAGAAATCACCGAACTGGGGACCAGGAATTGGACTCGGAGACCTTAGGGAAGACATTCAGTATCCAAACTACAGCTTTAGTGTCTGGACCTAGGGCAAATTATGTAAGCTTTCCTAGTGCTGGTTTAAAACTCACAGGTTCCTTGGGAGCATTAAGTAACAGGATATGTGTGCGGGGCTCAAGCTGTGCTCAGCATAGACCAAACACCCAGTGGAGGTCGCCTCTCTTCTTCATATGGCAAGACCTGCTCCCAGCACAATTAGGGAGCAATGCGAACCACTGTGTGAATCAGTGGTGATTTGTGCAGTTCAATCCATTGCTTGGGTTTTCCATCACCATCAGAAACACCTGATAGATACAGTTTTTTTTTGGGGGGGGTGTTACTTTGGCTCACAGCGTCTGAGATTTCAACCCACCATCTCTGGCTCCATTGTTTCCGAGCCACGCAAAGCAGTCCTTCACAGATGAAGGACCAGGGGCTGCAGAGTTGCTCTCCTCAGGACAGCCAGGAAGCAGAGAGGGCTGGGCCAGGGCATGGCATGTCCCCAAGGTCACACCTCCAATGGACTACTTCTCTCAGTCAGGCTCTGCCTTTCAAGTTTCCAGTGTGTCCCTACATAGTAGCACCATTCAGGGAACTGCACCTTTAACATAGGAGTGTAGCAGGAATCTTCAAAGTTCTTATTGATAAAATCAAACCCGAGGCCAGTTATTGGGGTGAATACTGGAAGGTCAGAGAGACAGAACAAGCCACAGCTATCTCATCTCACCAGTTCCTCAGCTGGTCCTGTTTCCTCAGACTGGAAGCCTCTGAGTCCTCATCTAGAATGAATCCCAGCTGAATTGTGCTGCTTCAAAGCCTGAAAGCTTAACCAGCCGAATGCTTAACTAGCCAAATGCTCCTAGTTTCTGGTCCTCACGCCTTATATACCTTTCTGCTTTCTACCATCACTCCCTAGGATTAAAGGCTCGCTTTCTGGGATTAAAGGCGTGAGTCATCATGCCTGGCTGTTTCCAATGTAGCCTTGAACTCACAGAGATTCCAGATGGATTTCTGCCTCTGGAATGCTAGGATTAAAGGCGTGTGCTATCACTGCCTAACTAATGGCTTTTCTGTTCTCTGACCCCAGATAAGTTTATTAAGGTACACAATATTTTGGGGAACACAATACCACCACATAGGAGCCTCAGAGGGACAGTTCACATTCAAGCCAGACAGTCATGAAATACAGGTGACATCTCAGAGAGAGCTTGAAAGGTCAAAAGAAAATACAGAAATATGGGTGGACCTCTTACTGGTGTTTTCTCCTACTGTCTTAGACCAATGTTGCTGAATCTTCAGTTTATGTAATATTAGTGTTGATACTGCATGGAAAAGTCGTTTCTCGAGTTCAGCCAGCTCCCACACCTGAGCTGAGTCCTGGCAGCCCAGAGTCATGTAGCTTGTCAGAGCAGCAGTGAGGAAGAGCTGCAATCAGCATGGTCTGCACAGAGGTTGACCACCCACCCTGCTGGAAACTGGAGGGAGTCAGGGACCCAGGCCTCATCGAAGCCTGCTCCCTCTGAAGACCCTTCAGCCAGTCTGTGCCACACCTGGCTCCTGGCTCCAGTTCCTTCACTGTCAGGAAGTAGCTTCAATCCTCACACCGTCTTTTCCTCATGTACCCAGCTGTCTCAGCATCTAAATTTTCCCTTCATGAGTCTATCATTCCTATTAGAGTAGGAGCCCAACCCCTTTGGTATGAGTTCATCATAACTAATTACATCTCAGTGACAATATTTGCAAATATCACATTCTGAGGTACTGAGGGTTAGAACATCAGCATACAGATTCAGTGCAGGAGCGCACACAATTCTGCCCACAACTGTGTGGCTTCTCCTCCATGCTATCAGTGGAAAAACTCGTCCACTTCTTCCTGTGTGCCCAGCACCTCCTTCTAGCTTCTCTAAGCTTTGCTCCCCTTCATATGTCTGTGACTTACTTCAAATGTTTATTCTTTTTGCTGGGTAACTGCAGTTATTTCTCAGTCTCGACTAACAGACAAGGAGACATACTAGGCACAGATGTCTCCAAATCTGTTTGTGGAGTGTCCCAAATTCAAAGTGAGGCCCAGCTCACACGCACCAGGCTCTTTGTATGGGTTTTCTCGTACCTCATATTATGACTTGTCTTGTGGAGTACTACCTTAACTGTGTGAAGCTGTGTTACATTTGTTTCTGCTGCTTTTGTTAACAATAAAAGACGTGTTACATTTGTTTGAATAAATAACATTAACCTGGGGTCCGGAGGCTGAGTCAGCAGCTAGCTAGCTGTCAGGAAGGATAGGGAGGAACTGAGTCCAGAGAGGGTTCTTTAGTGGGGGCTGAGCAGAAGGACGGCCCCATTTGTCAGAGGCTCGAGCAAGGAGAGAAGATTAGCTATTTGTTATTCAGCCTCTTTGAGCCCTCAGGGTTTCACCTCAACCTTTGAACCCTGAGTTCTATAGAATGACAGAGATTTGGATAGTTTCCTTCAGTGGCCGTGAGAGAGCCAGGAACAGAATCCACCTGGCTGTGGCCCCTGTGGCCAAGCAGCTGCTGGTAGCTGTGGAGCTGCAGTTGCCGGATGGGACAGCAGTTGCTCAAGGGATGGCCACTGTATTGAGCGTAAAACAACAGACTTGGGTCCCTAGAAGTCACGGCTCGTCCTGGTTGCTGGGCAGCGATGCCGTCAGGAGGTGGCACTGTCTTTAGGAGGTGGGTGTCTGTATTTGGTACTTCTTTCCTTGTGACCGATTACATGACACTACGCAACTTGAGAGAAATGGTTTATTTTTGGCTCAGCGTTTGGGGGGACGAAGTCTCTAATGGTGGTGGGTGGCTCCATGGTGCTAGGAGTGTGCACCTGGACCCTCACCTCAGGTCTAGGAGGAACAGAGAGCAGACTGGAAGTGGGCATGGGTTATAAACCCTCAGTATCTTATCTCCATAACCCACTTCAACTCCCAAAGGTTTGACAGCCGTCTGCAACCATGCTGTCAGCTGGACAGCAAGAGTTCAAACACGTGGGCCTAGGGGGGACATTTCACATTCAAACCCACAACAGGTCTAACAAAAATAAGTTAGGTCATCGAGGACATCCTTTAAGTGGGATATTGGGACTTCGGTCCTTGTCCACTCTCTCCTTGCACCTCGGCACAGCTCTCAGTGAAGAGGTCTTGGGCCCCTGGGCCAGCAAGTTCACTCAGGAGCCTGCACTGACCTCACTGGGAAAGTTGCTGAATTTTGTGCCTATCCTCACAGGCCACACTGCTCATCCCATCTGTGGGGAGAAGAAATCAGCAACCAGAATCCCGGGGACTGTCAGGACTGTCAGCAAATGCTCTCCCCTCCATTGTCAGTGAGCTGTGAGGCATCTCAAAGCAGGAAGGCGGAACACAAACTCCTTCTGGTGTCTGGAGTTTCAGGCAAATCAGGATTCAGGCTACGGATGGACAAGATGCTGGGTGCTGGGTGGACTTGGTCTATGTGTGGACAGTAGAAGTGGCTGTAAGGGCCGAGAACCTGGTTTCTGCCATTCTTTGATGTTTATAAACCAGCCTGTTCACTTCAGGTGTGTGTGAGCTATCTTCTCTGAGGGACTGCAAGGCCTAATTCTTATCCACACACGTGCTTGTCCAGTTTCCCCGGGGTGGAGGCGCAGCATACATGAATGGGACTTGTAAGGTCCTTGTAATTCCAGCACTTGAAAGGTGGAGGCAGGGCCGGGAGTTCTAGGCTATCCTTCTCTACATAGCAAGTGTGAGGTCAGCTTGGGTGCTGTGAGACCTTGTCTCAAAAAAGGGGTCATGGGGAGAAAGAGGAGAGGAGAGAAGAAAAATGTAGTGTTGTAGTGGGGACCGTGGGAGTGCCACTCCTTGGCTTCAAGCATCCCACCAGAAACCAGTAGCTGTGGCAGAAGGGGCCTGACTGGCCTCTTGTATCTTACAGCAGCTTGGATTGAGGGACCTTGTTATCCATGACTACTAACAGAAGATGTAAGGCAGTATCCACTTGTTAATCTGGAGAGAAACTTGTAATGGAGAATTTTGCTAAGTATTAATGTTGAGCTTTTCCTGAGCCACCCAGAGCCCTGTGTAGGGCCGGGTCACTGTGCCCAGAGCGAACACGGCTCCAACGCCAAGACCTGCTCTATCTCCGAGCCACATCTCTCTGGGTCTTCACTGCTGCGCCTCCGCCCCGGGGAAACTGGACCTTAGTCCCTGGATAGTTGCTCAGCTCCGCAGGGCTCCCAGGACACCGCAGCATCGGATTTCGCGTGGCAGCCCAGCTTCCCTTACTCCATCCCCTCCCGTCTGGGGACCTTAGAGCCAATCACAGAGCTGCACAGCTCCGGGTTGTAGAGTCCCAAGCCCGGGACCCGCCCCTCTTTGTTGCGGTGTCCAATGGATGCATCCGGAACATCGGCGGCTGCCCGGGTGACTCGATTATATGTCACAGAATAACATTCGAGAATGGGACATGGAATGAGGTGACGGCCGCCGCAGCTCCAGCAGCCCTCTGCAGCAATGAGGCTGGTTGGCCCGAGGTGGGTCCCCATGCCCTGCGCGCGCCCTAACTGCTCGCAGCTGCCACTCACCGTGTCCGCGAGGGACCCGCGGGAAGGGGGCGGCGCTGCGCTTGCCCGGGAACCCCGGCTGGAGCCGCCCCTCGCGCGCCAGGGTTTGGGGGGCTTCCGGGAAGACGCCAGGCCTCCTGAGCAAGCAGAGGCTGCTGCGGCACCCTCGTGCCAGCCCCGGGTGCTCACGTGCCGGCTTGCTGTGGGTTGGTGGCAATCCACCACATCTAGGGACCCAGGGATGAGTGGATCCTGGAGGGGTCCCCTGTGCCTTCTTGCTACACAGCTGTCTTGCTTCTTCCTACCCTGTCCCCTCTGCACCCCGTGCTCCTTGCATGTCTCCCCATCCCCGGGTGCAACTGGGTGTGAGTCTTCGTGGCGCCTTTCCAGCCGCCTTGCTAGGTAATCCGCCGGGCTAGAGGCTCGCGTTAGTCCTAAGGGGGTGGGTCTCGGGCAGCGAGGCAGGGGGTGGGCGGGAGCCCCGCTGCCTGTCTACTGAGCCGCAGTGTGTGCTGTTTCCACTGCTTTCAGGCCCGGCCGGTGAGCGGGGAGCCCCGCAGTTCCCTTAGTGCGTCCTGCGGCCGCGAGAGATGAAGGCCACCCCCGCAGGGCTCTGATCTCCGGCGCGCCCAAGTCCCCTGCCGCGTGCCCCTCACCATGACCGGCTCCGCCGCGGACACTCATCGCTGCCCCCACCCCAAAGGCGCCAAAGGCACCCGGTCCCGGAGCAGCCACGCGCGGCCAGTAAGCCTCGCCACCAGCGGGGGCTCGGAGGAGGACGACAAAGACGGCGGGGTGCTGTTCCACGTGAACAAGAGTGGCTTCCCGATCGACAGCCACACCTGGGAGCGTATGTGGCTGCATGTTGCCAAGGTCCACCCCAAAGGAGGAGAGATGGTGGGCGCCATCAGAAACGCTGCCTTCCTGGCTAAGGTCAGTGGTGTGACTGGGAGAAGGCGAGATGGTCCGGATGGGCGGGATGGGACCGGCTCAGCTAGGGTGGAGCAGGCAGCAGAGACCTCATGTCCAGTTCCTGAGTCCTGTCTCTGTTCCGCTGCCTTCAGAAGGGCTAAGAAGGGGGCTTGCTGGCTTGGCCGTGTAAGGTTAGGCTGAGCTAAAACCCATTATGTACTCAGCCCCTGTAACATCTCCATCAAAAGCTAGTGTCACCAGGTCAACACAAGTCACTCCAAGAAAGCATAGAACCCCACGTCCACCCGCCGGTCCTCCGCGGAGTGTTCCGCTTCTCCCTTGTTCCCCTAGCAAATGATTTATGGAGCCGTGAGTGAATTTGTAGTCAACCAGCCAGACTCCTCAGCGTGAATCATTTCTAGACTTTTTGCCAATTTTCTCTTTCTTTCTCATTTCCTCTCTCTCTCTCTCTCTCTCTCTCTCTCTCTCTCTCTCTCTCTCTCCTCCTTTCTTCTTTCCTTTCTTTTTTTATGACAGTGACTTTTACCTCTGGAACTTGCATAAAACAGTGAACTGCCTCTTCCCAGCTTATCTGGCGCTATGGGGAGAAAAGGGAAGCGTCTGTGGCTTAAAAGGGACTTCCCAGACACAGGATGAATTAGTCTCCCCGGGTAAAGGAAGAGGCCAAGTGAAGCTCTCTTTCTAGTCTGGAGAGCAGCCAGCGAGCGATTGAGCTTGGTGGCCAAGGATATGGTTACAGAGGGAAGATGTCCCCTGGTGGGAGTGTCCTGTTATATAAAATAGCAAATAGCAAGCTAGATGAAAGCCTGGTGTGCCACTATGGAGATGGCTTCCCCGAACTCTGGGGACCCTGTTTGCTGAGAAGGATCCTGAGACGGTGCAGGAATCCCATACCCCAGAGCCATGCAGTAGTCAGTCCTAGGCTGTCTGCGCACAGCAGAGCGTGCAAGCCTGCAGACCAGAAGGCTGTGTGTGCGCCCTTGGGGAAGTGGAGGAGGCTCTGCTTCCCGCTCCATCGTGTTTTATTACTCTGCTAGGCAGGGGATTTATTCCATCCAAACAGGAGCTTGTCTGACAAGAAGCTGATGCCCCAGCATCAGCAATAATGAGCCCTGCTCTCGAACACAGACAGCCCCGGCTCGGAGATCATCTTCCTCTGCTTACCGTGATCCACCAGAGTCCTTAACCATGCAAGAGTTGGCCAGAGGGAGCAGAGGCTGCATGCCACTGTGCGGGCTGGCTTTCTGATTCCTGCACCTCCTTCCATGTGCCTTTATGGTTACCCCAGCTCTGTGTGCGGGAGTCCTTCTCTGTGTGGACAAGCATCGGATCTTAGTATTGGTGAAGATGTCTCTCACTCAAGTCCCCCTGAGAGGGAGTTAGTACAAGATAGAGGCACTCTACCTCTGTTCTCTGTGGCCTCCTCTTCCTTCTCCTCCTCCCTTGTCGTCCTCCTCCTCTTCATTTTCTTCTCTTCTTTCTCTTCTTCCTCACGTCAGTCTGCTCTTTCTGGGACCTTGGCTCATTTGCCCCCAGGCGGTCCCCATACGAACACAAGTGAGATGCAGTATTCTAAGTGTTGCTGAGGTGATACTTCCCGTTCTATAGCTGAATGCTTTCTTTTTATAAAAGAATGTTCCAGTCAGGCATGGTGGTGAGTACCAGTAGTCTCAGCACTCAGGAGGGAGAGGCAAGAAAATTACAAGTTCTAGGCCATTGAGTTCAAGGCCAGCCTGGAATGTATAGTGAGACCGTTTCAAAAAAGAAAATGTTCCTGTATCTTATATGTGTCGTATTGTATTTTCATTGTAACCCAAGAGCCTCCTGACAGTTGCTGGTAAGTCGGGACTCCTCTAGCTGAGCACAGGCCATTGGCTGCTCTAGATTTGTTATTGTTTTTGCTATTTGTTTGTTTGCTTTTTGTTTTTTTGAGACAGGGTCTCACTCTGAAGCCTTGGTTGGCCTGGAACTCCCTCTGTAGACCAGGCTGGTCTCTAACTCACAGAGATCTGCCTGTCTCTTCCTCCTGCCTGGCTCCTTTTGTTTATTTATTTTTTAACTTTTTTTTTTTTTTTTTTGGTTTTTCGAGACAGGGTTTCTCTGTGTAGCTTTGCGCCTTTCCTGGAACTCACTTGGTAGCCCAGGCTGGCTTCGAACTCACAGAGATCCGCCTGGCTCTGCCTCCCAAGTGCTGGGATTAAAGGCGTGCGCCACCACCGCCCGGCTTATTTTTTAACTTTTAAAGACTTATTTTATGTGTACAGGTGTTTTGCTGGCATGTGTGTCTGTGTACCATGGCATGAGTGCCCACAAAGGTCAGAAGAAGATGTTGGGTCCTCCAGAACTGGAGTTACAGTTGTGAGTCACCATGTGGGTGCTGGAATTGAACCCGGTGTTCTTCACCATGGAGCCATCTCTCCAGGCCCCTCCCCATTCTTTGACGGGGTCTTTGTTGTATCTGGGGCTAGCCTCAAACCTGTGGTCCTCTTGCCTCAGGGTTCTGATTTCTGGGTTCATAGGCATGTCACCCCCTGGTGACAATTGGGTCTTTAAACTTGAATAAGAGCATAAGCTTTCATTTTCCTACATTGCATATTTGTTTTTTGTTTGGTTTTGTGTTTTGAGAAGTTCTTATGTAGCCTAAGTTAGTCTCCAATTCACTTTGTTGAGGCTGGCCATTGAGCCTAGTCTCTACCTTCCAAGTGAGCACTGAATCTTAATAGTTGGTTCTCCATCCCCAACCCCATCATGGCATCTCCTGGCTTCCATGTCCCCCAAATCCTGGCTCCTTCCCAGGCACAGGCATGCAAATCTCAAGCTGCTCTGTCAGAGGCCATTCCCCTCCAGCTCCAGGGCTTGGCAGTCTCTCCTGGGGCCAAGTTTTTCTCCTTTGGCCAAGCCAACACCATCCTGTGAGGAATGTACACCAAAGGTGTGTAGTGGACAGTGCTGAAGAAGAATTACAGGCTTTGGGCAAGGTTAACTACTTTATCAGCAGAATGGGAACTGAGGCAAGAGAGTATCTGGAGCAAGTTCCCAGGGTCTGTGAGGCACGGATGACATGTCCTTCAATTACAAGACCTTAGTTAGGGACCATGATAAGTTCTGCCTGAAGGCCTGGGTACCTCTCCTTGGAGCAGGGGTGGGGTGTGTATCACTTGAGATCCTCTCCAAATTGTGACTGCATTCTTCTCCACTCATGGTTGCTGAGTCCAAGTGAGCACCTGACTAGGTCCCATCCAGGCTTTTGCTGGGGTAATTTAAGAACAGATCACGTCACTGGGGTCGCACAGAAAGGGAAGAGAGTGACCGAGGGAGGCAGGTGCAGAGGAGCAACTGGCCCTTCTAGGTCTGGCTCTCAGACATCCTGGTGATCAAAGTCCTACTCTGCTGAGCCTGGACGGGCACCAGGGCGGCTCAGCCAGAAAGGCCGCTGCGTTTCTTGCAGCCCCCATGTGTGTGTGTCTCATTTTCACAGTGATTCCAAATTTGGAAAGAATTCACATTAGAGGGCTGAGATCTGAAGTGTGAGCAGGGATCTGAAACTCCTGCAGGCTCTGCCCCTGATCCCTCTGCTCTCAGGATGCTCCCCCGGTTCTGTGGCCTGGATTCAGAACTATCTGTCTGGATCCTCACAAGATGCGACTCCAGGGCCTCTGTCCCAGACCCCAGGCTGGGCCCTTCGATGCAGGAGCCCGGGGCCATCCTGGGGCTATGACTGCTTCATGCTACTCCTGTGCAGTGAAAGAAATGCTTTGGTTTCTCCTTGTTCTTGTCCAAGGTTGCTCGAGTTGGGGCTTCTTGCTGCCTCCCTGGCTCCAGGCCCGGCTTCCCCTTCCCTTCTTCACGGCCATGCCAGCGGCACACCTGTGCTCACCTGCAGTCTTCCCTCTCGCCTTCTGTCAGCTTTCTTGTTTGGCAAGAAGCAGGTGGAGAGGCGGCCGCCAGAGGCTTGCCGGTACTTCTCATTATTCTTCCCTGCCTACCCCGCACCCTCCTTTTCCAAATCCTCTAAACTGCCAGGGCTTCCTCACCAGCACTGGATCTGCCTTTCAGAGCATGGAGACTAACAGGAAGGACGGAGGATGGCATTTTACAGGGATTTCATCTGTGTTTAAGTTATTAGTGAACTTAAACCTTTCCAGACAGTCATTATTTGCATTTCTCCTTTGGTAAGCCACTTTTTGTGACCTTATTTGTTGATTGGGGTAAACTACATGGTACATGACTTTCCTTTTAACCATTTTGAAGTGTTTGCTGCTGCTGTTTGGATCCTGAATGCCCCAAAGGTCCACTTGTTGAAGGCTTAGCCCCCAGCTTAGGATGCTATTAGGTGAGGACTCATAGGAAGGATTTAGGTCATTATGGAGTGTGCCCTAAAATTGAGATGGTGCCCCTCCTTTCTCCTCTTACTTCTTGGATTCCATGAGGTGACAGACCTTGTTTATTACATGTTCCCTCCACCATGTGCTTGCTGTAGGTCCAAAGATATAGGTACAAGTGACCATGAGCTGAAACCTCTGAAACTGTGAGAAAAAAAATAGACCTTTGTTCTTTATAAGCTGACTGTCTCAGGGACTTTGTCACAGTGATAGAAAGTTCTGTGACATAAAGGACATGCACGTGGTCACACTTCCATCACCACCATGCATCTCCAAAACCTTTCACTTCCCTCTGAAACCCACACACTGAATACCGACTGCCCGGAGCTTACTCCCCGACAACCGCTCCCACTTTGTCTATGAGGCTGGCCACTCTAGGAAGTTCATGCATAAGGAATTACGTAGACTTTACCTTTAGAACCGTTTTCACATTTATGTGTGCGTGTACCTACACACCAAGACACACATGCAGAGGTCAGACAGGTGTGGGTCACTTCCCATCATATGGGTTCGGCCAGGGCCTCCTGCTGAGCTGTCTCCCTGGCCCAGTATTGGCTGTTTTGAGGTTGGCTTACTTCAAGGCTCATCCACGTTTCAGTGAGTCCCCAATGTGTGCCTCCTTTTGAAAGCTGACTAGCATCCCTCTGTCTGGATGGAGTTCTGTCTCTTCGTTCTACCCATCCACAGGCACTGGGCTGGCCCCACTTTTGCTTTCTTATCACTCTGTGAAGTCTCCATCAATTAAGGGCACCCCCTCCTTGTCAGCATGTGCTGAACTTGGCAATGGAGTTGATGTTCTTAACGCCTATGGGGTAGGAAGACATCCGCAGGAAGTGAAACCTCAGGGTCTGGGAACTAGGGTCCCTGCTGATCCTGAGCCTCTTCCAGCCCAGCTCCGGAGACCATGTTGCTGATGGATAACGGCACACGCAGCTCACCTGTGTGTGCTGCGCCAGCCCCGCTGCCTTGTCTACACCTCTCAGTTATTTTACCTCCGTGCAAGTGGAGGCTCTCGGGGTCCTGTCATGTGACCAGGGTCCACAGCTGCTCGGGGACAGAGCAGGGATTTGAACCACTGCGTGTGTTTCCCCATAGCACCTCCGGGGCCCTTCTGGTTTATACTCCAGCAGGAACACTGGCTGTCTGAGGTGCTGTTTGAAGCCGCCTCAGGCTGAGCCCCAGCCAGCTCACCTGACTTCGGGGTGACTAGCAGCTGATGGTATCTTCCACTGAGCGCCTTGGCTCTCCCCACACAGCCCTGCTCCAGCCCACGTGGGGGAATGCCTACATTTGTCCTCCTACTCGGGAGCAACTGTGGCCGCAGCCAGCTGAGGTAACTGTGCAGCTGTTTTCCTAAATCCCTTGGGCGCCACTGGCTGCTATTCTGAGGCCCAGCTGCCTTCTGAGCCCCGCTTCACACCCTCTCTATGGGCTTCGTGGCATGGGGGAGGGGTAGAAGTAACTCTGTGGTCAGCTCCCAAAATGGACTCTGAGCCAAGTCACGGGCTACGTGTGCAGGGACCCGCTCTCTCTCATGTCCCTCGCTTCCTGACTTTTCTGTGAGGGAATCTCTGCCTCCCTCCCTTCTCTGCTCCCATGTTCCCTGCTCTGTACCTGGCCTAGCGCTCACAGCATGGAGGCGCTAAGGCAGGGTCTGTTCTTCAACCTCTTCGCTTCGCTTCTCACCTCGCTTTGAAACCTCTGATTTTGTTACATGGGTTTGGTAGACATGTGGGTGTTACTGTGAAAAAACAAGGCAGTCTCAACACTTGCTAGTGTTGGTTGGACAGAGAATTCATGTGTGAGTTTGTGTGAGAGAAACTGTTTATGTGGGAGCGTGTGCGTGTGGGGGGAGGGGGAGGGGTGTCAAATGGAGTCGTGGTAACAAATCTTCAAATTGGAATCTTTTGCCCTCCAGAGTGACTCTTCCAGACAGGGAGTTTGAGTTGAGGTGTCGGAGAGAAAATGTGGCTTGTAGAACAGTTGGGCCTGTGTGTGTGTGCCCACACAGCCATGCTCGTGTGCGCGCGCACACACACACACACACACACACACACACACACACACACACACACACACACACACGGCGCCTTGGCTTGTATGTACCAAGTGTGACTGCTTCCCTTCCAGCTGAAGGGACGGTTTCTGTGAATTCAGAAGGCCTCAGAGCCGAGGCTGAGTTAGAGGCACCGAGGAGAGGCTGTCGGCAGGGGATGTTGGCAGAAAATGTTGCACAAGTTGGGGAAGAGCTGGCTGCCCCATGCTTAGGGCACCATGCCCACCTCTCACTGTGCACGCTGCAGCCCGTGCCTGGAGAGCCGGGTTGGCTTAGGTGGTGTCTGGCTCTGCTGTCCAGCCGGGCTGTCCCCACTCAATCAGCTAACGGTTTTCCTAGCGGCCCCCCTTCTATTGGCAAAGCTGGCCCTGTTCCCTCCAAGGATGAGACTAATCTTTCTTTTCACCCTTTTTACTTCTTCAGAAGAAGCAGACGCCTAGGGGAGCCTCCTCCCTTAATCCTGCACTCATAGGGACCAGGTTTCTTAGTCACCAATGACAAAGCCCACCACAAACATGCAGAAGTGAGGAGTCAGCGGGGATAAACAAACCTTCCTGTCTTCCTGTCTGGCTGCTGTCCTTGTGTCTAGGGAGGGCTTTGGTTGAGTGCTGACTGTAGGCACTTGGGGAAGGAGAGCTGGCTGAGCTCTCATGAGGAGAGGCACAGCACTCACCTGGGGAGAGTCGGCAAGAGGAGGGCCTTCCTTAATCTGGCACTCAGGAAACGGGCTCAGGAAGGGAAGCAATGGGCATGTGAGGTGTGTGGTGTTGAGAAATGGTGCCCGTGGCTGGTGAACCATTCAGCTGTAGTTCTTTTATCTTGGATGCCATTTGTCTCGTGTCCCGTGTCAACGATGCTCAAGACGGGAGCACATATAATGGGGTCACTCTTAGCCATGCTGCAGAATGGACCATGTGATAAAAATGTAAGCGTCAGTCAGTGAAGCACTTTGGGGTCCATCCTGGGCCAGTCTCAGTGGGATATTCCACAGGATATGGTCCCTGGCCTCGAGAAAGCCGTTATGTTCCCATAGAGAAGTCAAACTGTGTTACACTCAGTGTCAGGAACCCAGAGTGGAGTATGTTTGGAGGGGGCTTAGAGGGCCTTTCAATGGTGGACCAGCTATCTTGGGGGGATGCTGTGGGGGAGGCACCATGGCTACTGGTGACTGGACCAAGTGTGTGTCTGCTCCTGGGAGCAGCTCTCACTTGATTTCAGCCCCGTGCTTGCTCCAGGAGCTGTGCCCCAAGCAACCCCTCAATAACAGGAACCCCCCTCTCTGTATCTCTCTGTAGCCTTCAATTCCCCAGGTCCCAAACTACAGGCTGTCCATGACGATCCCAGACTGGCTCCAGGCCATCCAGAATTACATGAAGACTCTACAGTATCCTTTCAGCCAGGGGCTGAGCACCCCAGACAAGGGATGGGCACGGTGATCGCAGGCTTGGTGGAAAGTCACCCTTGGAAGAGAGCTTGCAGCACACATGACAGCAGGGTATACCATACAGAGACCGGAATGATGAGGGGTTGTCCTTCAAACAGAGCAGTAAGGTTGGTCCACTGTTGGCCTGTGACTTCTCTTTTCCCCTTCCCTGTCCTTTCCTTTTCATTTTTCTCTACTTCTTGGTTGTCTTTGTTCCCTTCTTTCCCTACATGATTAGTTTTCTTTCTCCTTCCCTCGTCCTTAGAAATGATAGGATAAACGGGTAGATCATTGAATCTACTTTTAAACCAAAAAGTCAACTACTTTTTGGTTTAAAATAGTTTACATTGGTATGGATTTTTGCATATTGATACAGATTTAAGGTTATGCTGTATATGTTTCTATTCTTGTTTAAGGTATTGTACTTATGCGGCTCATTTAAAAATGCAATGTAAAGTTTTAGTTCTTGAAAGTTATTTAGGATAATAAAGACAGGTTAGTAGTTAATCATCTATAACAATGAACTTATGTTAGGTATGTTTTCAAGGTCAAACAGAGATATAGTTTAAATAGATAGATGGTCTTCAAACACTTCAGAGACCTTCAGAATATGGCATTTAAAATATTTTAGTTACATGACAGTGAGACACCCTCTGTTCCTGGCAGCACATGTTTACTTCAAAAAAGGATAATGGGCATCAAAGAACCTCCATATGCAGTTTGTTTTCATTATTGGCAAAGTTAGCCACTGGGCAAGAAACTGCCCTTGTCTTGACTGCTGACAGTATGCTGTCCAACTTGGACAAGCAGGACACAAAAGAAGGTGACTGCCAAACTTGCCAAGACAAGGTAGGGCAGTCCTTAAAAAATTGCTGCTTCACAAAATGCTGTCAGATAGTCCAGGCATGTGGGCCGAAGAGGGATGCGCCAATGTTGCAGAGGAACCTTGGGTGGCTGTCCAGGCAGCAAGCTGTTTCTGTCATTTCTATAGTTTTGTAGGCTGCTGCTTTGCACCTCCTGTTAACTCAGGTAATATTATATCCTTCTTAGTTCTTTGATGGAGGTTGAAGACTAGATAGTTATACTGTTTTCTTTGTTATCAAATTCAAAAATGAAACTTACGAAAGAAATGTAAAGTTTGTAAAGGCTGAGAGACACAAAAGCTTAAGTTATTTATCTAAGAAAATGTTCTAAGGTCTAAAAAGGTATTTTTAGGATGGAAATACAAGTTATGATGGAAAGTGGTTTAGTTATAAAACTTTGGACTCATCAAAATAGAATAGATAATAGTTTCTCCCAAATGGCCAAATGCAAGTGGACTGAACATTGTAAATATAATTCTTACTTGATAGTTGTTCTTATTAAATATAGTTTTACTGTGTTAGAGTTAAACCCTTTCTTTTTTATTTAGACAAAAAGGGGGGAAATGTTGCAGAATATTTGTGTACACTGTAAAGCTGCGTCTCTGCCTAAGGAGCCTTCTGATTGGTTTAATAAAGAGCCAAATGGCCAATAGCTGGGCAGGACAGAATAGGTGGGACTTCCCAGAGAAACTGGGAGGAGGAATCTAGGTGTGTGATTTTGCCAGAAACTAAAGAAGTCGGACATACAGTACAGAACAGGGTAACTGAGCCACGTGGTAGAATGTAGATTAATAGAGACAGGTTAGTTTAAGTTATAAGAGTTAGCAAGCTTTCATAATTAATAATAGTCATTATTTGTGGGCTGGCATTGCAAAGACAGTCCAACAAGGAAGCTTGCCACACCTCCCAGCCTTCCTTTTCTCCCCTCTCTCACTTGTTTTTACCTCACCCCTGGCCTCTCAGGATCTCAAGAGACCCACCTGTCCCTGCTGCTGGTTCCCAGCAGCTCAGGTAGGTGACTGTCCCAGTGGGTATGCATAGGGCATTTGGGCTCTGCAGGGGGCCCCTACCTCAGCTTGAACTAAAAGAGCTACCGAGGAGCCTGAGGGTTCGGTCAAGGCATGGTTTTGGCCTCCTCAGTACCCTCAGGTTGTTTACAGTCGGGGTTAGTTTAGTTCTGCAGGTCCCTCAGAAGCAGCACTGTGGGGACAAAGGGGCAGAGGTGATGGCCATGGATCACTTCTGGTATTTTATTAGGCACAGGAGTCAGATGGGGAGCTGGCTTCAGTGTGCTTTTCAGGAAGATGCACTTCCAGTTGACTGTGCACAGAGCCCCCTGGCATGTTGGCTTTCTTTCTGCTTGCTCCTCCCCAGCCTTGAGGCAGAGAGGACTTCAGGAAGCAAGGAGCCTCTGCTGCAGGCAAGAATGATAATGTCTCTCCTGAAGGGATCAGACACCAGCACCTTCCAGGGCTGCATAGCACCTGGAGGATAGCATCTGTTTCCGTTCATTAAGATAGATTACTTGATTAGCATCTCAGTTTCTGCCTCATAGGTCATCGCCTTCCTATGTGGCACCTTCCCCATGGAGTCCTAGCTCCTCATTAGGAGACTGTGGCTTCCTCCAGAGAGAGGCTGGCAGCCCCAGGCCCTACCAGGTATTAATGCTGATCTCCAATCTGAGACACCACATGGGTTGGTGGTGGTGGATGGGGGGCTCAAACATCTTCCCAAATGGACCCAGGTCCCAAGAGCTGACCTTCCATCAGTTGTCACATACTATCACCAAGCATTCCAGGTGACCTGAAGTTAGAGCTCTCAAGGAGAGTGAGCCTGGCTGAGCTTCATCACTAGGGACAAATTTGCATGTATTTTGCATATCATTTTCTCACACTGATAGAAAACCTGCCACACTTACCTGGCTTAGTCCTCATCATTGCTCTTGAAGGGTCCTCTCTTTCCTTTTTCTCAGACCATTAATGATGGCCATTGACTACGAAGTAGGCAATGGAAAGCACAAGGGAGATTGGGGGCCATGATCAAGGGAAACAGAGTAGAAACCCTTCTATTTCTGACCTGGTGTCTAGTTCCCTGGGGAGCCTGACTGCTTTGCCTTGACACTGGTGGGGATTGCCTGGGGCCCTACCTGTAGTCAGATTTCTCTGTCCCACCAGCCAGCTCCCAAACAAGAGCATGAAGACTTTAATTATGAAAGCTCAGCTGATAGCCTAGGCTTGTTCCTAACCTGCTCTTGTAACTTAAATTGACCCATTTCTATTCATTTACTTTCTGCCTTGTGGCTCTATCGCTTTACTCTGTACTGCCCATGCTGCTTCCTCTGAGTCCTGGTGTCTCCTTGTGACTCCGTCCTTCTTCTTCCCAGTGTTCTCTCTGCCCCAGAAGTCCTGCCTAGCTATCGGCCATTTAGATTTTTATTAAACCAGTCACAGTGAAATATCTTCACACAGTGCAAAGGAATATTCCACAACACATACCTAATTATACATGTGCTCTGGTGTCAGTGGTGTTTTGATGGCTCAGCCCTGCCTTCTGGAACAGTGTGAGGGACAGTGAACTGGAATACTGGTCTTTGTGTATGTTTGGAAGGGATGCCCATGGCTTTGCTAGGTGAGAGAAGCCTGCCCAGGAGCTCTATGCTTTGCACATGGAAGGCTAGAGAGAAACTTCCAGAAGCTCTTACCAACAACAAGAAACTTAGAGAAGATGGCCAGACAATTTTTCATTACTTATTCATGGATTTAATCTTACCTTTTAGAAACTGAATTCTACTTTATATGTACTGGGAACCCCACTGTTGGAGCAAAGTCTTTGATAGAGTAAAAAAATACTTTACAGTAAGAGCCCCTTGCTTTTTCTTTTACCCCTTAAGATTTTTAAACTTCTTATTTTAGAAATGTCAGGCAAGCCTGTACCGCTATGAACACAGCCCAGGTCAGCCCCTCCTAAGGTGCGCTGGTTCACATCACCCTTGACCCTGACCATGTTGTTTTCAAAGTGTGACAGGAAGTCATGAACCTACAACTGGAATCTGATTTTGAGCCCCAGTCCCTTTATCTGTGCCTCTCTCCTGGAGAGGACCTAGTTCCTCTCAGGGCAGTGTGAGGTGTGTACCCACACACGAAGCTGCTTGCATCACTGGGACACAGAGTGAGTGAGTTCTATGCACCCAACTGGACACAGCAGCTCTGGGAAAGCAAAGGCACTCTTCATCAGCATCTTCCCAGCACACAGTTTTCCAAATAGAATCTTGTTGGAAGCAAAAAAGTATATAAAACATATAAATCAAGTTTTCTTTAAGCTCAAAAAACAATTCAAAATTGTGTCTCAGCATGACATGAGGGTGTGTTGTGGAATATTATTTTAAGTTGTGTTACTTTTGTTTATGTTGCATTTGTTTAACTCTGTGAAGCTGTGTTACTGTGCCTGTGTAAAACATCTGATGGTCTCATAAAGAACTGGCCAATAGCAAGGCAGGAGAAAGGACAGACACCTGGCAGGCAAAGAGTATAAATAGAAGAAGAAATCTGAAAAGAGGAGAAAAAGAAGTAGCCAGAGAAGGAGGAGGACTCTAGGAGCCAGCCACCCCGCGACACATCAAGCCACACAGTAAGAGTAAGATTTACAGAAGCAAGAGAACAGGAAAAGCCAAGAGGCAAAAGGTAGATGGGATAATTTAAGTTAAGGAAAGCTGACTAGCAATAAGCCAAGCTAAGGCTGGGTATTCATAATTAAGAATAAGCCTCTGTATGTGATTTATTTGGGAGCTGGGTGGCAGCTCCCCAAAAGAGTAAAATAACAACTAACAACAAGGGGGTCTTTGGTGGTACAGGTTTGCTAGCTCTGGAGAACTAGGCTGTCAGTCAGAATCAGGATGTGGATAGTGGTGCCATCTGTTTAGATTAGTGATGTCAAGTGTTGATCCAGGCATGAAATAAGTGACATTTTCTTAAGTTCTTGGTGCTATTGAAAAGTCTTACTGCCATTCACCCACTCTCCCATCTTTTCTTCCATACATTGATATATTGGTCAGCCTGTACACACACACACACACACACACACACACACACACACACACACACACACACACACACATCCCTTTGTCCACTTATCCATCCATCCTACCACCCACCCATCCATCCATCCTTCCAACCACCCATCTATCCATCCATCCATCCATCTATCCATCCATCCATCCATCCATCCATCCATCCATCCATCCATCCACCCACCTACCCATCTATCCATCCATCCATCCATCCATCCATCCATCCATCCATCCATCCACCCATCCTTCCACCCATCCTTCCATCCATCCATCCATCCACCTACCTATTCATCCCTTTACTTTTTTTCCATCATCTGTTTGTCCATTCATTTTCCTTTTCTTCTATCCATCTTACCATCCATTTGTCCTTCTGTGCATCTACTTTTTCTTTCTATCTTTTCACTTGTTTATCCACTGAGCTGCCCACTCATTAATTAAGTCATTTACTTATTCTCATTTATTTAATAACATTTGCTAACCTGTGTATGTTGAGCTTCTTCTAGGCTTTATGGGTGATCCAAAGATGATGAAAGAATGTTCCCAACTCTCAAGAGCTTCTAGTCTAGCATGTGACTTAGACATGTGGTCATGTGACCTAGACATGTGGTCACCATGACTGGGACACAGGGCAGAATGAAATGAGATATTATCAAAAGTAAATCTAGGCTCAGTTAGAAATTAGATTTCCAGGCTGGAGAGATGGCTCAGTGGTTAAGAGCACTGGCTGTTCTTCTAGAGGTCCTGTGTTCAATTCCCAGCAACTACATGGTGGCTCACAACCATCTATAGTGAAATCTGATGCCCTCTTCTGGCCTAGAGTTGTACATGCAGAGAGAACACTCCTATACATAAAATAAATCTTAAAAAGAAAAGAAACTTAGATTTCAAGAGTTTCACAGTGAGGCGTCACAGGCTGTTGGCTTCCCCTGGCCAGTGGCCAGAAAAGCAACTACTTCCTTACCCCATAGAGAAATGGGAATCTGTTGTGGCCCTCTGCTGGATGACCAGGACTTTGGAGTGTCTGTCACTTTGCCTTTACATATTTCACACAGATACAATCATACAGGGACCCAGTTCTTTGAAATCAGGAAAATGAGACCTCTGAGCGGGTAAGTGGTGCATGATCTCGGCCTCTCTCCTACGGGTGAGCCACCAACACCCTCTCCCAAACTCTGTCCCTGTCTCCTAGGGCTCCAAGATTCTAGTATGCAGAGGGTGGAGGTGCCCCAGGGCCAGACTGTGGGTGGGGCCTGAGCACTAGTTAGTCTTGGCAGCCAAATTCAGTGATCAAGACTGACTCTCGGGTCAAGTGTGATGACCCACATTAATCCCAGCACTTGGCAGGAAAGTGCATCTCTGAGTTTGAGACCAGCCGGGTGTACATAGCAAGTTCCAGGCCAGCCAGGGCTGCACAGTGAGACCCTGACTCAAAAAGCAAAACAGACCAGACTGACTTCCAAGATGGCAGAGGCCTGCAAACCTGCTCATGAGGCCTGCTTTACTTGTTCCTGTATGTCCCCACCTCCAGGCTGGGAGGGTGCTGGGAGGTATTAACACGCCCCCCCTCTGAGGTAACTGGGAGGGGGGTGCGGACTTGAGGATCTTAGTTCTGTCAAGCGCACATGTGTTTTTGGGGTCCTCCCTTGGAAGCAAGTTGTTCCCTTTCTAGATTCCTGCATGGTGCTAGTGTGGAGACAGGCATACAGACAGACTGAGGAACTGACAGTCAAACTGACTGCGTAATTGTGTAAGTCCTGAGGTCTTCTCTTGTGCTCTATCCCACAGGTTAATGGAAACAGCGAAAGAGATGACCCGAGAATCCTTGCCTATCAAATGCCTTGAGGCAGTCATTCTGGGCATGTATCCTTTAAGCTTTGTGTGTTTACTTCGTGACCCTGTTCTAGAGCTAGTTGTGTCTTTGGTGTCCTTGGAGAAAAGTGTCAGACCCCCTTGGTACTCCTCAATTTGGCCTGGCTGGAGTTGAACAAAATCAAGGCTTGGCTCCCTGGACCAGCTTTCATCTCACCTGTTGTCTGTGGAGCTGTCCGGGCCAGCTGTCGTCAGGCAGGTGACTGTGGATTCAACAGTCACAAGGAGAATGCAGGGTCAGAAGGACTTCAGAGAATGCGTGTGTGGCACTCATATGGCATTGTGGCATATGTGTGCACTATCCTGACACTGTCATAAGAAAGACACTCGCATGGAGTTGAAGCAAGGCCAAGAGGACGAATATCCAAACCCATCACCACTCCCAGTGTGAGAGCAGGTTGCAGAGATGAGCAGGTGCTGGCAATGTGCCTCAATGGAACCAGTGGGCATGGGGTCTGGTCTCCTGTGCTTTATCATTTTTGCCACATCCTTGGCTCTTTGCCTTGGGAGGAATTTGGTCCAGAAAAGCTGTGATGACCCTGACTGGTAGTGGTGGTAACTGAACACAGCCAGACAGAAGAGCCAGAGAAATGCTGGAGCCTGTGGGTAGTTGGCTGGGGGGACCATGGCCACGGGAGCACAACAAGGTGTCGGATTAATGATCAGTGCTAAGTGGCTTTCCAAAAGACCTGAAGCCGAATAGTGATGCGGTCTCAGGCCTGGGTGTTCCACCTAGAGTGGCTTTCTCAACGGCAGGACAGCGGGAGCAGCGGGGCTGGGCCTGCTGCTCAGTGTGAGCGCTTACAGGAGGGATTGGAGATATTTGGATCATGACCTTGGCAGTAGGACTGGGTTGGGCGAAATCGTTTCCAGAGCTGCCAGGAGATAAAGTGCATGGAACTTGGAAAGCAGCCAGGCATAGGAGTTGACAGGGAGTCAGCTAAGAGAGGCTTCCCATTAGGCCACAGATGGAGGAGATGAACATGAAGGGTCAGGAGTGACAGGAGTGTGACATCCTTTGTGCAGACCTGCACTGGGACAGAGGCCGTGAAGGCTGAAGGGAGGGGGCTGCAGGTGTCCAGGCGAGAGCCCTGTGGACCCCTGCAGTTCTGTCTTGCCACAGCCCCAAGGGAAGGACTTGGAAGGAAGGCTCCGACTTTAGGGCATGAGTTCAGATGTGGACTGGCTGGATCTGAAACGTGGGATCTGGGCTGTTCAGGATGGGATATTTGGAGAGTGGTTGGGCTTTTGAGGGGGTGGGTCTGTGCTAGATGTTGGGGAGACAGGAGGAGGAAAAATGATTATGGATGCCTTTTAGCACTGTCCACCTGTGTGTGTGTGTGTGTGTGTGTGTGTGTGTGTGTGTGTGTGTGTGTGTGTAATGTAAGTGTATGCACGTATATGTGTGTAAGTGTGGGTAAGCACATGCCACAACCTGAGTGTGGCAGTCTGAGGACAACTTCAGGTGTCTGTCCTCACCTTCCACTTCATTTGAGACAAAATCTCTCTCTCTCTCTCTCTCTCTCTCTCTCCCCCCCCCCCCGCCCCCGTTTTAACACACAGCAAGTTATGGGGCCCATAGACTTCCAGGGATTTTCCTACCTGCCAACCCACCTCATAGAACTGATGGGGTTCCAGATATGTTCTGCCATATCTAGCTTTGTGTAGGTTCTTGGGATTTGAACTCAGGTCCTTTGCATGTGCAATAAGAGCTTTAACTCACTGAGACACATCCCTTCCCAACCATCTACGTAACTTATTGAAACAAGGTCTCCCACTGAACCTGAGGACCCTGGTTTGGCTAGACTGGCTGGCTGGGCAAGCCCCTGGGACCCTCTTGTTTCTGTTTCCCAGTTCTGGGATTACAGGCACGCACCGCCACACCTGACTCCTTCACATGGGTGCTGGAGATCTGAACTCAGGTCCTCCTGCTTGAACACTAAGTACTTGCTTTGCAAGACACAGTTTCTCTACCTACTGTCCTGGAACTTGCTGTAGACCAGGCTGGCCTCCACCTCACAGAGATCCTCCTGCCTCTGCCTCCCAAGTGCTGGGATTAAAGGCGTCCGCCACCGCCGCCGCCGCCGCCACCACCACTGCCGGGCAGCAAGCACTTTAATCACTGAACCATCTCTTTGCCCCTCTTGTACCTTTTTGTTTTGTGTTTGCTCTTTGAGGTGTTGGAGACTGAACTCAGAGCCTTGAACATGGTAGCCCAGCACTTCACCTGAGCTAGACCTCTGGCTCCAGATATTCATAGGGTCTTACGCTCTGTGTGTGTATGCTTTGTGTGTGTGTACATTGCTTGGTACTAAAGCCTGGGCTCCACGCCTGCCACTGCATGTTTCCACAGGACAGGGAGCCTCTTGCCTGTCTGTCACCGGCAGAGCACGCAAGGGTCTGAGCTGAAATATGACTGTCCATCCATGCCTCAGTTAGCATTTGGAAAATGAAAACTTGAGTCTTTCTGAAGCCTCTCCCAGATCTTCTCCTTGCTCGACATATAAAGGGGAATGCGCATTAGAGAGCGTGGCAGGAGGGCAGTCTGCGGGGCAACAGGTATCTCAGGCCCACTCTTGACTAGCAGGAGTTAGCCACAGTTGGAAGCAGAGTCCCTTACTGGCAGCCATTGGCTTGGGAGCTGCTGGTAGAGGCCAGCAGAGGACACAGGCCAGACCCTGACAAGCACCGCTCAGCTGCTCTGCCCGCCTGCTGAGTGTGCTGGAGTATATAGGCCACCTTGTCCTTTGCACGTTGTCGTACATCTGAGCATCATTGTCCCTGGAATTACCCAGAAGCAGGGCTTATAGAGAATAGATCTAGGACCCCGCTGGGCCAGTGCTCTTGATTTTACTTTGTTCTTACCTTTGTGACATTTCAGAGAAGAGCAAGGGAGGTGGGGGCCGTGGGAGACCGCCGGTCATGCTATGCTCAGGGAAACCGGACTCGGCACAGACCTCCATCCCAAGTTACAGCAGTTCTGTATTTGCTCTGTGTCAGCGTCTCGTGTCCTGCTTTCCTCTTGGGAAGAGTGATTCAGGGCATGGTCAGTGTCTCCCAGTTTCCCGCTGTCCTGGGAAGCAAGGTTTCCTTGACAACTGGGAAGCTGGTAGGTTTGGCTGACTTTTGGTCACTGGTCCTTCTTTTCTATCTAATGTGTATAAGGGTGAGTGTGCAGGCCGGGGACAACTTGGTATGGTTGCTCAGGCACCATCCACCTTTTTATTTTATTTTATTATTTGTTATAATAAATCCACCTTTTTTATATTACTTATAAATATAAATTTATATTTATTATTATTTTTTTGAGGCAGGATCTCCCATCCACCATTTACCTTTTTATATTATTTATTTATTTATTTATTTGTTATTTTTTAAATTTATTTAAATTTATTTTATGTGCATTGGTGTGAAGGTGTCAGATTCCTGGACCTGAAGTTACAGACAGTTGTGAGCTGCCATGTGGGTGCTGGGAATTGAACCCAGGTCCTCTGAAAGAGCAGCCAGTGCTCTTAACTGCTAAGCCATGTCTCCAGCCCCCTTATTTATTTACCTATTTAATTATTTATTTTGAGTCAGGATCTCCCACTGGCCCAGAACTCACCAAGTACCTAAGCTGGCTGGCCAGTGATCCCCATGGATCTACCTGTTTCTACTTTCCCAGCCTGGGATTACAAGCCTGGGTTCTGGGAATTGAACAAGGCCAGTGCTTTGCAGACCAAGCTGTCTCCCCAGCCTGTGTAGTAAATCTCTTCGCGTCAGCCTGAAGTTCAGGATCCCTTCCTGGCCAGCCACTTTGTACCCTGCTAACTAATATGCGTCCACATTTCCCATGCATGCCAGACACAGGGATCTTAGGCTCCAAATTCTTGTCTGAATCGTGGTGGGTACTTTGGAGGAATAGCTGCTGTGACCAGCCTTGCTGGGAGGATTGTGGTGCAGGTTGGTCATGGTCCCAGCTGCACTTGGTGTTGGAAAATGAAGCTAAAAGCTGCTACTCCCACAAACAAGCTACCTTGGTTGATTTGTTGAGTAACGTGTTTCCAAGAGTTCCATAATTTGTTTTGTTTTGAGGCAGAGCCATACTATGTATTCCAGGCCGGCCTTGGACTTCCTCTAGCCTCCCAGCTGCTAGAATTGTCGGCCTGTGCCATTGTGCTCGGGTGTCCTTTTGTCTTTTGGGTGGTCCTGAGGATTGAACCTGGGCCTCATGCTTGAGAGGCAAGTGCTTTCCCACTCGGCTGAAACCCCAGCCCTGCATCTGACTTCCTGATACACTGTGCTCTGTAAAGTCATCTGAAGGTCCTCCGTCTTAGTTACTTCTCTATTGCTGTGGTAAGATACCATGACCAAGGCAACTGATGGAAGAAAGAGTATTTGGGGCTTACAGTTTCAGAGGGTGAATGGGAACATGGCCACAAGAAATCGTGGTGTTGGAGCAGTAGATGAGAGACAAAAACCTCGAGGCAGGGAAAGAGCTAACTGGGAATGGTGTGCACCTTTGAATTCTCAAAGCCTACCCCCAGTGACATACCTCCTACTAAGGCCACACCTCCTTTAATAAGGCCATACCACTTCCAATGAGGCCACACCTCTAACAAGGCCATGGCTCTTAATCCCTCCAAAAAAGCTTCACTAACTGGAGACCAACCATTCAAATACATGAGCCTATGTGGCCGTTCTCATTCAAACCACTACACCATCTAAATACTCAGCTTCTTCTGGGGGGAACATATGTGCTAAGGACCGTGGCTTCCACTGTGTTTTCAGGACAGGGTTTCACTAAGGAGCCCTGGCTGGCCTCAAACTTAGAGCTCTGTCTGTCCCTGACTCTCAAAAGCCGGGATTAAAGGCGTGTGCCTCCATACCTGGCTCCTGTGTGCATTCGTTATGGCTTCAGGATGTATCCTTCAAAAAAGTTCACAGCCTCCCGATGGTCAGATAAGGACACTGAGAAGACACAGAGGGTCAATGGTCAGGGGCCAAGTCACATCAGGACTTTGCTCAGGGATCTAGACAGTCCTAAGAATTGAGATGTGGAAATCTCTGAGGTGGAAGACTGTTTACCCATTTTGGGCTGAGATATGTCATTCAGGCCACCCAGGAAATCAAGTTGTCAGGGAACATGAGATTAAGACGGATTCTTTAAAAAATGTTTATTTGGAGGGGAGGTGCTGCGGCACATGCATGGGGGGGGTGTCAGAGGACAACTTTTATGAGTCGGTTCTTCTTTTCATCATATTGCATTGTGGGGATGAGACTCGGGTCATCTGGCTTGGCGGCAGGTACCTTTACTGCTGAGTCATTTCAGCTGTCTGTACAGAATGAGGATGGATGGAGAGCTGGGCCTGCACATCACACAGTGCCATGGCGTCATTTACCTGACAAGCATTCTATAAGAGGAATGGCCGAGAGAGTTTTTAGAAAAGTTGGGTCAAGGGCCATGAGATCTAACAGGAATGGTGTGGAGTTTCTAGAGGGGCTTGGAAGTGTGATGCCTCTCGCTCAGCCATCCAGGGCCTGGAGTAAGATGTTAATTCAAGCTGCTCCTCTGCACTTATTGGTCAAAACCAACACTGTAGTGGTTGGGGAGGCCGCTCTGTTGGTAAAGTGATTGCCTTGCAAGCACCAAGACCCGAGTTTGCTCACCCAGGACCAATATTAAAACAAACAAACACCAGGTGTTGAGACTTGCTGGCCAGACAGCTTACTTAATGATCCAGTTCCAGGACAAGAGATCCTGTCTGGAAAAGTAAGGACAGCAGAGGAACAGCAAAGGGGACCTCTGACCTCCACACTCATGTGCATACACCACACAGCACACACACACAACTAAAGTCATGGCAAGAGGCTGCTACTAAATCAATACAGGCCAGCAAGTGGGGAGAGCCAAGGTGTGCCATGTGAGCTAGGGACTAGGATGGGGGGGCACTTGGGATGGAGGGTAGAGGTTTTCTACATGGTAGCCCAGGTTGTTGGCACAGTATGCCAGGTGCGATGAGAGCAACTATGTGACTCCTGGTTGGAGAGATGACTCAGTGGTTAAGAACACTGGCTGCTCTTCCAGAGGACCCGGGTTCAATTCCTAGCACCCACATGACAGCTCACAATTGTTTGTAATTCCATTTCTAAGGGATCTGGCATCCTCACACAAACATGCATACAGGCAAAAACACCAATGCACACAAAATTAAAATCTAAAAAATACCCCAAAAACCCAAAATGGGACTTCTTCCGACACCTCTCTGTCTCTCATCCTCCGGTCACCAGCCAGCCTTGGCCTTACCTTGTGTCTTGGATTCTGGTTTTCCTTTCCTGCCTGGACCACCACAGAGGCTGTTAGATCCTGCCTGCACCACACAAAGCAGTCGGAACATATTCTGATTGTGTTTGTTTGGTTTTTCAAGACAGGATTTTTCTTTGTAGCCCTGGCTGTCCTGAAACTCACTCTGTAGACCAGGCTAGCCTCGAACTCAGATCTGTCTGCCTCTGTGCTGGGATTAAAGGCGTGTGCTGCCGCCACCACCACCCGGCCTGCTCTCTAAATTCTTAAGGTCCCTGTCCCTTCCTTGACTCCACTTGTGTAAGATATTTAACCAATGGTCAGCCTTCCATCGAGCGGTTCCCCATCAGCTTTAAAACCTATTTCTCAGGAAACTACTTTCACCATGTCGTGCTGGGGATTTATTGCAACGGTTACTATGGCTCACTGGGCATGAGCCGAAGGGCTGAGCTGATGGACAAGCCGCTGACCTTTCGGACTCTGAGTGACCTTGTCTTCGACTTTGAAGACTCCTACAAAAAATACCTGCACACAGTCAAGAAGGTCAAAATCGGGCTGTACGTCCCCCATGAGCCTCACAGCTTCCAACCCATTGAGTGGAAGCAGCTGGTCCTCAATGTCTCAAAGATGCTGAGGGCTGACATAAGGAAGGAGCTGGAGAAGTACGCCCGGGACTTGAGGATGAAGGTGAGTGTCGAGACAAGGGCGTGGTTGTAGGAGTTTTCCATCTGCATCTATTGCTTTACACACAGGACAAAATACCTGACCCCGGAATATGGCAAGGAGGGAAGGGTGTTTGGTTTAGTCCACAGTTCAAGGATGCACTCCATCATGGGAAACAACAGAGCTGTAGGAACCTGAAGCAGCTGTCCACAGCTGGGGCTCAGCTCACTTGCTCCTTTTTATTCCGTTTTGGCTTCAGCCACATTAGTGTGTTGTTCCCAACCCAATCCAGCCTAGAAACTTCCTCACAGACACACGCTCAAGGAGCAACTTCCCCTGTGAGATTCTTAAACCCCGTCAAACGGAGAATCAGGATTTAACAATCACATTATCTCTTGCTTTTTCTAAATGGCAGGAGGTTTTTTTTTTTGTTTGTTGTTTTGCTTAGTGGTCACTCTGTAAAAACAAACTCTGTGCATCCTCATTTGATCGGACAGTTAGTCCGTTTGCATGTGATACGGCCTGCCCTCTGTGCCTGTGGAGTTGGCACCCTTGGTTTCAACCAGCTCTGAATCAAGGATAATATGAAAAAAACCTGTGCTGTGCTGAAAATACATAGTTTTTTTTTTTCTTTATTATTCCCTAAATAATATATAGTTGAACACTATTATGTCTTAGGCATTACAGAGCGTTCAAGTTGTGATGCGAAGTCTACAGGAGGGTGTGTGTAGGTCATATACAAACATAAGGGACTTGAATACCCATGGATTTTGGTGTCTTTTTGGGGTGCTGTAACCAATTCCCAAAAACATCCCTGAGGGGCAGATGTACTTCCCAAATCAGAGCTGAAACCATCGTAGATGTTACAAAGGAAGCGGTGCCTCTTTTCTGAATTCCTTCTATGAACTAAGATCTGAAAATAAGAGACCAGTTCTGTTGTTCAGGTAGTGTGCCTGGAACAGAGGGACTCCGCAGGAAGTCACTTCTCGGGCTAAGACGATCACCCTGTCTTATGGTCTATTTCAGAGACATGTCTGTTTGGCCTAAGTTTCAAGGTCTTGGCATCAGGTTCTGAGCTGGTGTCACCGGTCCAGAGAGGGCCTTCACTGCTGAGCTAGGGGGCATGGTACTCAGTATCCATTCTTCACTGTCGGCTGAGCTAGGGGGCATGGTACTCAGTATCCATTTTTCACTGTCAGCTTGCTCCTTAGTGATAGCACGCCCACTTGTCCCTGTCCCTCCAGGGCTTGTGGAGTCACTGAGAGAAAGTGGCTATTCTGAGTCTGGCCTGCTTATCTTCAGTCTTCAGGGCCCCGAGTGGTGATACTAGTAAGCTGGAGCCCACTCTGTGCCTGAACATGGGAAAGGGGAGTCAGCAGAACCTGGTTTCTGGGGTGCTGCAGGGCAGAGTTTGCCTTCCAGGGTGAGAAACTGTAGCGCGAATTCTAATTGGCCTTAATAACAAAACCCGGAGTCAGATATCAGGGTGAAATCTGAAAGAGCAGAGAAGCAGAGCAGCCAGCCACTAGAGAGACTTCTTACCTCTAGGAATCCTCAGACTGAGAGGGACTGAGCTTCTGTCTCCACCCACCTTACATTCCTCCCTCCGTCCAGCCATATCACTTCCTGTCTCCACCTCCCTAGTGCCGGGATTAAAGGTGTGAGATCCCAAGTGCTGGGATTAAAGGTGTGTGCCATCACTGCCTGGCCTCTATGGTTAATTGGTGGCTAGCTCTACACTCAGATCTCCAGGCAAGCTTTATTTGTTAGAGCACAAACAAAATATCACCACAAGAAACTTCTAAGTAAACAGCTCCAGGAGGCTGAGAGTCTGGGCTTGGTTCCCTCCCTCCCCAGAGAAGGGAGTGATGTAGTGATGTAGTGATCCCTCTCGCTCTCCAGAAACTGGTACCCTTATCTTTTTTCAGTGTAAAATGTGAGGAACATACATCCAGCAGGCTGGGGTTGGGGTGTTGTTGTGTTGTGGGAATGTGAGAGGTGCTGGTCCTCAGGATCCAGCGTGGCTAACTCCTTCTGTCTCCTTCAGATCCTGAAACCTGCAAGTGCTCACTCTCCAACCCAAGTGAGAAGCCGAGGAAAATCCCTGTCTCCCCGAAGGAGGCAAGCAAGCCCCCCAAGGAGGCTTGGCAGGCGAGACAAGTCGTGAGTGCCATTTTCTCTTCCCTAGCACACACATTTGCAGGGGTTTCCTGCCCTGTGGGGATAAGCTGAGTCCCCTCTGAGAGGACTGTCCCTGTTTAGAGGCCATACGTGGAAAAGGTGCTATGGTACATGTCACTCCCAGGGCGGCAGTCAGCTGAGGATGAGTTGAACACAGATGGAGGGAGGAGCCAGGAAAGGCCTGAGGGAGGAACACTGGGGATGGAACCGGGGAGCTTGGGTCTGGCATCAGCTTAGCTACTTAGGACCCGTGCCACCAGGGTATTTCTTGTGACGCCTGGTGAGAGTTTGAGCCTCTCAATTTCATAGCTCTGCATTCCTCTGTGCCCAGCAGGGTGTGGTTACTGTGAGCCTCATGGCACAGGGGTGCTTCCAGGCTCTTCCTCCTCCTTGGCTAACTCTACCCTAGGCTGGTGATGCCACAGCTCTTCCTTAGGTCAAAATGACTCACATAAGACATGCCAACTGAGCTGCTGAGAGTCTCTAGGGTAACCAGTGCCAACCTGCTAGCAAGTGCCCGGGCCATATCACACTGAAAATTTGCTGTTGGCTAAAATAATGGCAGTGGGTTGTCACTGTGGCCTCCTGCGAATTGGGGTCTGGGGCTAGGAGTCTTGGTTGAGTCCCTGTTAGCCACATGGTAGCCATGTAGCCAAGCAGACCCTGGTCCCGAGGGAGCCATGGTTTGCATTGGTAAGAGGCTGAGAAGGTCTCCTCACCTGTCTCCCAACATCATTGAATGGGTCTAATTAGCTCACATGCTGGGTGTGGCTGCTTAATGGTAACCTGCTTTGATAAAAGCATGTTCTGATCAGCATGTCCATCCCAAAGGCATGGAATGTTCTGCAGCGTTCACTCTCAGATGCGGAAAGCAGAACATGGAAAGAGTTTGTTATCTTGGTCCTAAGTCCTGTAGCTGGTCAGTAAGGGAGCCAGCCCAACTCCGTGGACTCGAAGGAGGTGGCGGGGAGAGGGGTGGGCCTGCTTGAGAAGAACAGGACAGAACAAAATGTTTCCAATTCCAAAGAAGGTTCTTCTTCTTCTTCTTCTTCTTCTTCTTCTTCTTCTTCTTCTTCTTCTTCTTCTTCTTCTTCTTCTTCTTCTTCTTCTTCTTCTTCTTCTTCTTCTCTCTGTGTCCCACTATGAGCCCCAGATTTTGCATGGACAGCTAGCAGAGCCTTGCTAAAATGACAGGCCTGGGAAGAGAGAGTCCAGTGCTTCTAAAGCCAGAGAGGCTGACATCAGAACGCTCCAGCATAGGCCCATTCTCTCAGAGAACCAAATGGCTTCTGACTTTTCAGCTGTGGCCTCTGATGACCCTAGTCTTACCCTCAATGCCAACCTCTGACCTTGACATCATCCTCACGTTGACTTCACCCTCACCCTGCCATCCTCTGACCCCGATAATCATCCTCGCTGAAGCCAAGGTCTTTGTCTCTGGCTCAGTCATCCATTCCTGCTGCACTGCACTCTCAGAGAAACCCTTCCTGAGGGGTCAGTGACGCGGGCCCAGCAGCAGGAGGGAAAGCCCTGTCATCTGGTCTACTGTCCTCTCTGCCCATGAAGAAAACAGTCATTAGTTCCTTCGAAGCTCCTGTGCGCAGCAGGGGTTGAGCTGCCCATAGTGGGGTGCTCTTCCCTCCAGAGCCTGGACCAGTACACAGGAAAAGCGCCTCCTGTTGGGGCAATGGGTGTCTGCACAGAAGGGCCGCCATTGGCATTTCAGCATTTCTGGGTCAATGTTTCTGGTTGGATCTTTGCACCTGGACCCACAGGAACTCAGTGTAGTAGGGGTGTGGAACGCTCCTGATCAGTAAAATAGATTAATAGAGTAGCTGCCAGGGGACAGGGCAGGGTGGCAATCAGGATAAGGTCAAAGTCTGAGGGTAGGGGACAGAGGCAAGTGTTAGTAGAGATTGTGGGCTCTGAAGGGCTTCTCAGGCTTCTAGAGTGAATGTTCTAGAAAATACTGATAATAATAGGGTTTGAGGACAGATTTAAAATTGGAAGCATCTAGCCAGGCAGTGGCGCTGACAGGCCTTTAATCCCAACACTTGGGAGACAGAGGCAGAGGGGGATCTCTGAAGTCAGCCTGGCCTACAGAGCCAGTTCCGGGATAGCCAGGGCTACACAAACCTCTGAAAACCAGTCTTGAAAAAAATAAAAACAGAATTGGAGGCAGCTACAGAGAAGACAGTTCAAACAGTGGCTCATAGGTAAGGGGAGAAAAAAGAGAAAAAGGAATGAGTAGCTCTGGGGAGGCCAGAGGAAGAAGAGCTGGACAGGAAATGAGGAAGGGGTGGCTAAGGGGCACGGTCTGCCGGTGACAGGGTTAGACAGCCACCCTCCCTGCCCTACTCTGGGGAACCCACTGACCCTTCTCCCCCTGTCCACGTGGTTCATCAAAACGGGCCTGGGGGTGAGGATAAAGAAAAGGAACAGGTAGGGGTCCCCCAAGTCGGGAAGGGGTCTCCAGGAAGAGGGGTTCTCCTTTGTCACCCTCCCCCCTTCATATCCCACGTCTCAATTCAATTCCAGTGTTGGGAGCGCCAGGAGAACCAAGGCGAGGACTCATGGCCCAGTGGCAAAAGGGTAAACTCAAAGATGGTGTGGATAGTGAGGTTCGGGGGAGGAGCGGATCCTGAAGAAGTTGGGGGGCGGGGAGTAGGAGCTGGAAGACACTGTGGATTCAGGGGACCTTTGGAGTGCAGGGTGATGGGGCTGAGCCTGTAAAAGGGAGGGTCATGGAAGGGGAGAGCATACAGGATGAGCCCTGAGTGAGATCCAGGGACCAGATTCCTAGCCCAGTGACCCAGCATGTGGTTTGGGAACTGGTTTCCTTACCTGTGAGAGGAAAGGGGAGTTAGCATGGATTCTTAGAAGTAGTTTATAGTAGAATATAGTATACCTTCTGGGTTTTTTCCTTGCAGAATTGAAGAGAACCACACTAACTTTGGAGACAAGGTGGAAATAACCAGGAGGAAGAGGTGAAGGTTCAAAAATAAAATGATGAATTCAGGAAGCAGGGTTTTGGGGGAGCCAGGGTCAGAGCGATGGGATGTGACAGTGAGGGCTTAGAGGTAGGGAGGACTTGGCTGAGCAAGCAGAGGCTGATGCTGTCTGGGGAGAGGAAGGGGAAAAGCTATGGGCACAGACTGGACAGGGTGCAGGCTGAGGACCTCACTACAGGCAGGTCCTGGTTCTCAGAAGGACCTTGTTCCAAACCAGAATGGGGAGCCACCCTCCCCTGGAGCTTCTGAAGCAGCAGCTTTGGGACAGGCATCTGAGTTTTTATTTCTGACAAGTGCTCAGTTCTCTTGCTGGGGGTGGGGTTGGGGGAACTTCCCAGAGCCGTCCAGCAGCAGACCCACCTCCTTGTGTGCTTGAGGAACCAAGGCAAAGGGCTGACGTTAACAACCAACACGCCAAGATAAAAGTGTTGAAGTGAAGTCACTGGCATACACCCCGGACCTGCCCAGGCCTGGTGGGTCACTGGCACACACCCCGGACCTGCCCAGGCCTGGTGGGTCACAGGCACACACCCCGGACCTGCCCAGGCCTGGTGGGTCACGGGGCATACACCCCGGACCTGCCCAGTCCTGGTGGGTCATGGGCATACACCCCGGACCTGCCCAGGCCTGGTGGGTCACGGGGCATACACCCCGGACCTGCCCAGTCCTGGTGGGTCATGGGCATACACCCCAGACTTGCCCAGGCCTGGTGGGTCACTGGCATACACCCTGGACCTGCTCAGTCATGGTGGGCCTACCTTGGCTGGCCTCATGCTCAGGCCTCACTTAATTCAGTCTGGGGGTGCCCACTGATTCACCCTGACTTTCCTTGCCCCAGACCCTAATCTCTACTACTTTGTCATGCAGCCAAGGCAATCGTCCACGCTGGCGCCTTCACCTGCACCCAAGGAAGACAGCTGTTAGACAATTACGGTTGTGAGTGTGAAGCTTCTGGGTGCCAGGGCCCTACTTGTCCTTACCCCTCCTGACACACTCGAGTGGCCTGAGAATGGAAAGACCAGGAGGGAATGAATCCCCGGGTGTTTTCCTTATTGTCCTACCACTGCTCCCCAAGGTCTGTCTCAGCCCCCGGGGGGCAGTCACAGGCCAGTATATTGTAAACTTCTCAAAAACAAAAACAAACAAACAAACAACAACAACAACAACAAAAAACCGTGGGGTGGCTGTACCCAGCTCCCAGGCTGAGTAGGTTCCCGGAAGCCCTTCATCAACTCTTCCCAGTGGGGTAGGACTGGGAGGCCAGGTGGCCTCGGGAGAGCATGATCATTAAGAGCCCTGCTGCCTGTGGGTGCCTGCGGACAGAGCTCCACAGACACAGAGCTCCACAGACACGGGTCTCATAAGGTCATAGCTCTTCTCAGCATCAGAGGTCCTGCCCGCTTTGCTCTTTATCTGCATTTGGAGGTTGGGAGGAGCCTCGAAAGGGCAGCTATGGAGGCTTCCATTTAAAGTGGACAGAGTGAGGAGGGACAGCCTTTCTCCAGTTCCTCTTAAACCTTGACTTCTGGGGGGCAGGATTGGGGAAGGGCTGGTGCTGCCATGCAGGAGAGGGGTGGGGGAGGCCAGAAGCAAAAGAAAGACTGGAGAGGAGGGGACCATCAGAGATATGGAAACTCCAAGCCCACCCTCCCTCTGCTGACTCATGCATCTGCCAGAGCCACAGGCTAGACCAGTACCCCTGGCTTCCAGACATGTCCACAAGAGGATCTTCTCTCCTGCCCAAGCTTTCTCACAGCAGGCTTAGTCCAGCCAGCTCTTCTTGCTTTTTAAAGGGACAAGTTTGACCACACTGCTGTGACTTCACAGACTCTCACTGAGCCAGTCGGCATCAGGAAGGGCTCTTGGATACCGTTGCTGTGCTATTATTTCAGCTCTGCCTAAGGCCGGCGAGTCATTTCTAAATACACGGAGTGCTCAAAGTGGAAAATAACCACAGTGGGCACGAGGCCCGTCAGCTGGGGCCCCATAGATAGTTCTGGTGGCTTATGCCACCCTCCTGTCACAGCTGGAGCCACTTCAGCTCCACGTTCCTCTGTCTTTGTGCTTGCCTAAATAATCCCTGTAGGAGTGTCTGTGTCCCCGGGCTGACACAGGAGTCCCATGAGTGGGAGGGAGGAGTGACTTCCCCAGCCTCAGTTAAGATGAAGTTTCTAAAGGGAGACAGCACTCCCTTCCCCCAGCGGGTTCTCCTTTGCTCTCCCGAGTGTTTTGGTCTTCTTCTTCTTACATTTATTTGTCAGAACATACGTTCATGTGAAGGGCCGAGGACGTTTTGGGTTCCTCCATCATGTGGGTCCTGTGGATAGAATTTAGGTCATCATGCTTGGTGACAAGGGCCTTTCCCTACTGAGCCATCTTGCTGCTATTTCCCCTCCAAATGTTGAAGCACCTTCTACACAGGACAGTCAAGTTTCTTTCCCGCTCAACTCCACCCCCAAAGATTCTTAAAGAGAACTGGGAATAGGAATTGGGATCTGTGTTTCAAAGCCCCTGTCAACTTAAACCAATCCCTTCCCAACTCTGGGGCTCAGTCCCTCAAGCACTTTCTGAGGGGTGTCCACGGTGACTTGTGAGTGGGGTCAGCTCTAGAAGAGCAAGTTAGAGAAGTCAGGGGAGCCTGATGGATCAGTTGTTCCAGGAACTTGAGGTGGGAGCCAGGAAGATCACTTGTATCCTCAAGTTCAAGACCAGCCTAGAACTGTATATTGAGACAATCACTAGAAAAGAAAGCGGGCTGGAGATATAGTTCAGTTGAGTGTTTGCTGAAAAAGCGTGATCTTGAGTTCAGATCCCTAAGACCTAAGTAAAAATAAAAATAGATTAGGTGGAGAAGCAATTGAAGAACACACCAGGTCAGCGGCTGGCTGCCACATACAGTGGCCTCCACATACAGTGGCCTCCACATACAGTGGCTGGCCTCCACATACAGTGGCCTCCACATACAATGGCCTCCACATACAGTGGCCTCCACATACAGTGGCTGGCTGGCCTCCACTTGGACACATAACTCCACATGCACATATAAACATCTACAGGGAGAAAAAAAGGAAAGATCACTTCTTCACTGAGGTTGGTTTCCCCAAGGACTAGAGCAAACCTATTTCTCTCCCCAGGTGACTCTTTACCTGGCCTTCCCTTTTCTTTTTTTTTGTTTTTTTGTTTTTCGAGACAGGACAGTTTTGGTGCCTGTCCTGGATCTCGCTCTGTAGACCAGGCTGGCCTCGAACTCACAGAGATCCGCCTGGCTCTGCCTCCCGAGTGCTGGGATTAAAGGCGTGCACCACCACCACCCAGCCTTTCTCTTTTTTTCTGCCTTGTTTCTTTCCTTTCTCTTTCTTGAGTAGCATTGTTCCTTTTTAGTTGTGAGCCCATGAAGGGTCCTCAGGTGGGTCCCTGAAGCTGCTTTTCGAGGCTTGTAGGCAGTGGTTCTGTTTAAAGTTAGCTGATCCCTAGGGCATGACTGGACCAAAAGAAGCCATCACCCGGAAGGCCTTGAGCTCATGAGCAGTCGAGTGAAGTTTGCACACAGGCATTTCCATTTCTACTGTCTTTATCATTGTGAATGTCCCAGGAACCATGAGAAGAGACACAAATGTGGTGTGGACTCTTGGGACACAGGTGACTAAGATACAAGTTCTTTAGTGGGGTCAAGTAGGAAGTCGGGAGGTTTCTTGACCACCATGAAGCTGTTTCAGAGAGAATGATCATAGGTCAAGATGTCAGAATCTCTTAGTGGCTACTTGAGAGGCTGAGGCAGGAGGATTCCAACTTCAAGGGCTGCCTGGTAACTCATGGAAACTTCATCTCAAATAAGAAGTGAAAGGGAGTTGAGGCATGTTCCGTAGCAGTTTGCCTGACAGAGGGAGTGTTTTAGGGTGGTCAAGTCACACTACTTTCCTGTCAAGAGGAAACAATTTGCCGAAAGGGAATTTTTCAAAGGTTTAGGGACTTTCTTGTACTTGAATTTTCACTTTTTAGCACTTAAGGTCAAGGTTTGTCTGTCATCGCTGTCACCTCTTTGATGCTCTTAGGAAAACAGAAAAATCCCGACATAGAACTCACCAGCATCCCAAGTCCCACTTGGTCACATCAACCCAAACATACAAGGGGCTCATCAGAAGATGGAAGCTGTCAGAGTATCATCCTGGAAAGCCGCCAGCACCTTAAATGAGTCCCTTACACCCAATGCTAGTGTTGAGGAGTTTTACTGCCAAGTGCTTTACCAGTTGCTTAGCAAAGATGCTTTGCCACTGAGTCATTTTCTGCCATGGTGTGTGGTTTCAGGGGAATTCTGAAAGATACACTATAAATATATTATATATATGTATGTATGTATGTATGTATATGTATATGTATCTCGTTTGTGTGTTTTTTGAGACAGGGTTTCTCTGTGTAGCTTTCCTAGAACTCACTCTGCGGCCCAGGCTGGCCTTGAACTCACAGAGATCCATCTGCCTCTGCCTCCCAAGTGCTGGGATTAAAGGCGTGCGCCACCATAGTGGCAATACACTTTGATCTTACACATTCAATCCTAGAGTATAAAGCATCTTGCAAGGGTAACTGAGAATGCCCACCAGAACCAAAGTCCCCTTGTGATCCCTGGGCTCACTGTTGCCAAAAGAACTTGGCTTAGTCCTGTAGTGTATGTGACTTTGTTAGGACCTGCAAGGTATGGGGTTTTAAAAGTTGTAGCTCTGAGCATGGTGCTATGCAACTATAATCCCAGAACACGGGAGACTCCAGCAAGATGGAAAGTGCAAGGTTATCCTGGGAAACAGTGAAATCCTGTCTCAAAAAAGTAGAGCCTGGCGGAGTGGTGGTGGTGGTGGTGCATGCCTTCAGTCCTAGGACTCTGGAGGCAGAAGCAGGCGGATGTCTATGAGTTTGAGGCCAGCCTGGTCTAAAGAGGAAGTTCCAGGATATGCTCCAAAGCTACACTGAAAAGTCCTGCTTCAGAACACACACACACACAGTAGAGCCTGGTTAATTTTGCTGTGATGTTTAATTTTCTTCACTGAAAGCCTTCAGAACTCCTTAAAAGCTCTCAAATAGATCAAGAACAAGAATTAGGAGCCAAGGCTGAAGGAATGTGGGTGTGGGGACAGGCGAGAGTATCAGGCCCTTGAAAAGCTTCATTTCTGTATGTCAGTTCCTCCCCACCATCCTTCTGCCTTCCCCTTAGGCCTGCTCTCCCCGAGAAGAAGGTGGCTGACCTCAGCACTCTGAATGAAGTGGGCTATCAAATCCGGATCTAGCCAAGCCAGGCTGGCGAGGTTTCTATGGTGCTCTTTTCTGCACATTACCCAGCAGCTTCAGGAGGACCTGCAAGTATTCACGAAGAACTTGTGGAGTTTTGATTTTGAAGGACTTACCTGGAAACAGAATCTGAGTGGGTGGAAATGGTGAGCTTTGAAACTCTCTGGCAGCGGGCATGACTGGGCTGATGTGACGGACAGGCCCCTGGGTTGACTGTCTCCCTCACTCAGGACCTCAAGGACAACACTGCAGTTTTCTATTTTTCCATGTGCGACTCTTCCACTTGCTTTGGACATTATGCCTCGGCTGTAGTAAACGTCTGGAGTTCTCTCCACTCTTTGTAACTCAGTCAGTGTTACCGTCTTCTCAGCAATAACAAGCAAAGCTGGTGGGTTTTTTAAGCAGTTGATATTACCTCAACATCTTGGCATCAGAGATGCAATCTTAATGAGTTTTTATATTCTATTTGTATTGTTTTCTTAGTGTTTCTTATAGGGGTCTTGATGGTTTGGAGGGTTTGTTGGTTTTTTTTTCTGGTGCACACATGAGATGTGATTTAAGGTGTCATATGCAAATGCTTTAGCAAAAAGCACTGAAATTCTGGCAATAAGGGACAACACTTTAGGATCTTGGAGTCACTTTTCCTAAAGCATCTACTGACGGCAGGTTTTCCTCTTTCAAACAAGTATGCCAAGAGCTCTAGTCCATGTTCTGTTGCTAACATTTAAGCTTTTCTGAATCCAGCAAAAAGCACAAGAGGCCATGCACTCACGAAAATGTCCTCAGGCAGAAAGGTGCTCAAAAAGGCAGACACTGGCGGCTAATCTTTCATTCACACTTGGTCAGCCTTGGTTCTGAGGGGTTTGTTGTTAATGTGTTCTGCTGTCTTACATTAAGGCAAATGTGATGATGGATTATTTCCCACTAGCCTGTTTTTAGGCACCACTTCGTGACATTAGGAAGTGCTGGGGAAAACCATGAACTCAAGAAGCAGGCCTGTCTCAAAGGAACAGGTCCAGCACAGGGCTGTGCCCACTGCAGTGCAACTTCTGCTTGCAGACCACGAAGTTGGAGCTGAAGGCATGCAAGACTGCTATAAATCTGGAGTACAGCTTTAAGTCATTTATCTTAGTGCTGCCCCTATGCCAGAGGACCAGCTGATCCACAGAGCTCTCAGCATGTGTCCCTCTGAGACACCGTTATGAGACCACTCACTGAGTCTTCACCAGGAAAACCTAGGGCCACAAGAGAGGCAAAAGCCGTGGCCACAAAAATTCATCCCACCCTAAAGCCAGCATTATTAATGAAAAGTGTTGTTTTCTTGGAAAAGTTTAGTGTCCTTTAGAGAACAGGACCAGGAAATTAAAACACAGTATAAGCTTCAAATTCTGAACGTAAACTGCTTTCTTCAGGAATCCTGTTATCAGAGTTCAAGATGAGTTACTGGGCCTGGGTGAGTGCTCACAGGCTCTGCTCTGACCTCAGGACCCAAGGAAGCAGCTTTCTTCCATGTGCCCTCACACGCCGACACACACCCCCCTCACCTGCTGTTGTACTTCCACTCTTGCTCAGCTGTTTCTCCCCTGAAACTGCTCCATCCGGTACGTGGACTGATCAGAATTTGACGACCTGGCCTAGTGCTTGCAGCTGCCTTGTTCAAGGACAGCTCACACGAAAAGAATGTCAAACAGCCAGTGGGATAACCTTGACCCATGGCAAGGCAAAGAACAGCACCCAGCTGTCCCTGAGTGTGACACTTGGTCACCTAATCTCCTACAACCACTTTCTGATTTTTAGATTCATTTTCCAAATCAAGGTTAGTCACAGGAACATTTAAAACGCTGTCATTCAGTTTTACTGTCTGTAGTTAACTAACTTCTAAAATGGAAGGAAGTCACAAACGCCTAAATTCTAATGCAACAGTTTAATTAAATAATAATATGGCAAAAACAAACCCAGTGTGTTTTGCCTCTCCTCAGCCTAGCTGTGATTTAAGAAGATAAAGAGAAGTGTGAGGTGACTGGAGCAAGTTTATCCTCTGCACAGGGGCCAGATGTGCAGAGCTGGAGGACAAGCCTCAAGCTGACTGTTGACTCTGAAAGGGGATCCCAGGTGTTTTCTGTACCCTGGAATCATGAGTGTATCCCTGTTTCTGAGTCAGCTGTTTCACAGGGCAGCCTCAGCAGACGTGAGCAAAGGCTCTGCAGCCCTTCAGCTGACTACACAAGGTTTCCTTTCGTATGCTAGACTTGTATGTACGACCTTGTACAGTTTTTGACATACAATTCAGACTCTTGTTTATTCTTTGTTCTGGCCAATACATTTTTAAAAAATATTTCAGAAGAACCGTGATTGTTTTAGTGAGTATTTTTCTAAGTCCACGAAGATTTGATCGTATTCTAAGATCACCAGGAGTGCATGTTTCATTCAGGCTTGCATTTCTCTCACCATATGTTGGACACAGCATGGAACTGTAATAAAAACCATTCTGGAAACTGAAGGACTTTGAGATGTTTTGTTGCTGTTTTGTCCTATTGAATTAATTTACCATTTTCTCACTTTCCTCTTTTAGGCTTTATTGACTATACTGTTTGGGTGTATTTCAGTCATTCTAACTGATAAAGGCTGAGAAGGTGATGGATAGTTGAGGGTGGCAGGCCAGCACCAGCTGCTCAGCACGTTTACACAAAACCCAACATAGATGTGCAAATATAATACTTTATTACAGCTTACAGGGACAAAGTAAAAGAACTCATTTTTTTTAAAAAAACAAAAGCTTAAAAGCTAGCAGATGCTAAATCCTGAAAGACAAGATTTTGAGCATGCTTACTGTCTTGATGGCAAAAGGTGCACTAAAACTAGACTATCATCACTTTACAGTTTCCCTTTGCATATAAGACTTGGCCAGCAGGAGGCTGGGAAGACGGCTCAGTTAGAGGAGGACCTGAGTGTGAGTCTCAGGACCCACAAGGAAGCCAGGGATCCACATGTAATCCCACATGAGGGAGGCAGAGACAGGAGGGTCTCAGCCTTGCTGGCTGGCCAGTTTACCCTACTTTGGCATGTTGCAGGCCAGTGAGAGACTATCTTAAAAATAAAAGGTGGATGGCTCCTGAGGAACAATACCCAAGGCTCACCTCTGGCCTCTAGACACACATGTCTAACACACACACACACACAAACACAAACACACACACACACACACACACACACACTACACACTTTATAAACTGTGAGATCTGACTTCTGCAGTCAGCCAGATCAGATTGTGCTTGGCAGATAAACACAAGGCCCAGAGGAGCTGCCAGATCTTCTGTCAAGAACAGTAAAGAAAATAGATAATTTTTATTGGAGCTCTAAAAGCTTGTGAAAAGTGTCTGTGGCCACAGGTTAACATTGAACAGCAATTTATGGGTTAACTATCAAAGAGAAGTGTATGAAATGGGGCTAAACTCGTAATATATTCATTAGGATATAAAAACTTTTTACAGAGGTTTTCAGGAATGTTAGTTTGCCAACAGTGATGTTTATACCAATACCACTCACCCCCCTCCAATATTAAAAAGGAACAATTACCACTAATTTGATAAAGACTAACCAGGATCCTTAGCACTCCACAAAGCCCTGAAAACTGTGGGCATCTTGGTACCATGGTTAATACTGTCCATGAAAACCAAAGTTAAGACCCTTTGTTTACTACAGATCTCACTGGCCATGTCTTCACAATCTGTACACCTCTGAGGCAATCATCTAGTACACCTAAAATAACAATGTAATGAGTTAAAAATGTAAATTGCCAAGACTTATTGTCTTAATTTAAAGCATTCTATAATAAAACTCACTGTAGAAAACATCTGTAACTTACTGCGCAGTAAGGACTTAGGAAAAATGCAGCAGCAGTCTGACTCTACCACCTTAGAAAGCCGAGGGAATTTCTACCTCTATGTAAGTCTTTCACTCGACATGTGTACAGGGCTTAGCAGACCTGCGGTGAGCATCACGGACCGTGTGAGCGCATGCCACACTGCTGCACCACTGTACCAGAAAGCACAACCCTGCAGCCAACAGTCCAAGTCTAAGCTGTGCCTCCTCCTATGCTCTGGCTTTGCACGTTGGAGGTGAATGACAAACAGCTGTAGGGCTGCCACTTCCTTCCAAAGACTGTTTTTTTTAAATTTATACAAAATTGGTTCAACAAAATGTCACTCCTGACCCAAGGGCCTTCTACTGTCACTAAACAGAAAGGAAGAACAGGGGGACAGAGGTACAAGCCAGGGCCTGCCACTGCTTTGTCTGTCTTTGAGACAGGGTCTTGCTGTGTAGCCCTGACTAGCCTGGAACATGCAGTGATTCTCCTGCCTGTCTCCTAGATGCTGGCATGAAGGATGTGCATGGCTGCACCTGGCTCATCTGCTTTCCTGGGGGCAACCCCTCTACAGAACAGGGGTGGGCTTACATAAAGGACTTTGACCTCTTTTCAGTTTTTGAGACAGGGTTTCTCTGTGTAATAGTCCTGGCTGTCCTGGAACTCACTCTGTAGACCAGGCTGGCCTTGAACTCAGAGATTTGCCTGCCAAGTGCTGGGATTAAAAGCGTGGACCACCAGCGCCCAGGTTTTGTTGTGTTTTACAGATAGGGTTTCATGTAGCTCAGGCTGGCCTCAAACTTGCTATGTTGCTAAAGCTGGCTTTAACTGGTTAATTCTGCCTTCACCTCCCAAACGCTAAGGTTACAAATATGTACCACCATTATCTGGCTAAGAGCTTTGCCCTCTTATGAAAGTGACCTGCATTTCTCAACTATTTCCTCAACAAAGTACAGGCATGTCCCCAGCTCCGGATGGCGGTGAAGTGGGTCTGTGTATTAGTACAACTCAAGAGCGTCATCAAGCCTCTCAGAAGCTGACATGGTTGTTTGTACTCCTGTGAATGAATGGCCCCGTGATTTCTAAGAACTGATTAGCTCTCAACAAGCACAGGCTTCTCCCACTGAAATTAGGCCTCCAGAAAAGGCAACAACCTGAGCTTTGCAAGTCCTGGTAGGTCCACTGGATGGACTGAAAAGCACTGAATTCATGTCTGGAGAGCCAAGGAGATGAACTACACTTCAAAATGCTGTTCACTTTACCAGGACTCAGAAGTTATTTATATCTTTTTACAGTAAAGTGGTTAGACATCAGTTGTCAGGAAAATAATTTCATTTAAAAAAACTGTTGTAAACTTGTTTCTCCCAACCTGTTTCAAGCATAGAGCAAACTCAGAACCCCAAGCACAGAAATGAACAGCATGCAAACAGTTACGACTATCTTTACAGCCTCTCAGAAGACAGGAAATTGTGTGACTGAGCAATGGAGTCAGAGTTCGAGCCTGAACTTAGCCAGTAGAGGCAGGTGGTCTGAAGAGTTGTGTTCATTGGGAAGTCCATTCACAGTCCACAGGTCTTGTTCTGTAAGAAGCGACAGTCTAGCCAGAAGTTTCAAGCCACCAACTAAAGCCACTTCAGCTCCTGGTTGAGGAAGCACATTTTAGTGAGACTGTTATTAAGCAGGCAGGTTTGTTCCTTAGACAGTGAAACAGAACCTGTAACCCACCAGAAAACTAATATGGAAGTTTTTATAGTATAAAGTTTTATGAAGTTATAACTAACAATCCTTAAACTGTAGAGTCACATTATTTATGCCAGGTAATTTTTCTATTTCAATTTATAAAATTTACACCTTTGAAAGATTAATGTAATAAAAAATGTTAGAGGCAGGCAGATCTCTGTGAGTTCCAGGCCAGCCTGGTCTACAGAGCTAGTTCTAGGACAGGCTCCAAAGCTACAAAGAGAAACCCTGTCTAGAAAAAAACAAAAAAAGGTTAAGAATTTGCAAGGAGTGAGGCTGCAGAGATGGCTCAGAGGTTAAGAGCACTCACTGGCTGCTTTTCCATAGGTTCCGAGTTCAATTCCCAGCAACCACATGGTGGCTCCCAACCTTCTGTAATGAGATCTGGCGCCCTCTTCTGGCCTGCAGGGATGCATGCATGCAGAACATTGTATACATAATAAATCTTAAAAAGAATTTGCACTGGGTGATAGTGCTGCACACCTTTAGTCCCAGCACTCAGAAGGCAGAGGCAGGCAGGAGTTCGAGGCCAGCCTGGCCTACAGAGTGTTATAGGACAGGCAGGGCTACACAGAGAAATCCTGTCTCAAAAAACAAAACAAAAGGTTAGGAATTTGAAGCCGGGCGGTGGTGGCGTACGCCTTTAATCCCAGCACTCGGGAGGCAGAGGCAGGCGGATCTCTGTGAGTTCGAGGCCAGCCTGGGCTACCAAGTGAGTTCCAGGAAAGGAGCAAAGCTACACAGAGAAACCCTGTCTCGAAAAACCAAAAAAAAAAAAAAAAAAAAAAAAGGTTAGGAATTTGAGATTGACAACCACTTAAGAATGATCCACCAAACCACTCTAACTGCATAGAGCCAAGCTTGGCAGGGGCCGCCAAGGTGACTACAGAGTAAGGTGATGTGATTTGAGCCCAGTCATTCTCCACTCAAATGAAAAGTAACATCCTCTTGAGAGACTGGAGCTGCTGATCCCTGATCAGACACTCTCCTGCCACCTAGTGAACTCTGTAGGCATGGCAACTTCCAGACCGTACTGTGTGAACCAAGAGCAGGGCACACTGGGTAGGTGGTTTAGTTAGAGGAATGAGGTCACTGAGAAGGTATGCCCAGATGGAACAAACTGAGAGACAAGTAGCATCAGAAAAGGATGTGGGGAGTCTGCCTTGTCTAGGACGCCAGATATTTTCTAAGTGTTTTTAGATTTCCAATATCTCAATGCTTCCTGTTTTAAATCCTTCGGTTGGCTTATTCAACCTGATTTCTTGTTGAGCTGTAACAGAAATATACTGCCTGTTTCCATTTCTGAAAATAGTCACAAGCTTTCTCCCTCAGGTCAGCATGACCAAGTGTCTGTTGTGGGCAGCATAGCCTGGCCCTGCTGTGAAGGTAGCATGACTTTTAACCTAATGAATGCCAGAGCTGGAGACTTTGCCATCTACTCAGTGGCTGCCACAGGAAGGCAGGTGCTGGGGATTTCTTTCTGTATGCTATGCGTTGCTCTGATTAATTGATAAATAAAACGCTGATTGGCCAGTAACCAGGCAGGAAGTATCATATAGGCAGGACAAGCAGAGAGGAGAATTCTGGGAAGTAGAAGGCTGAGTCAGGAGACATTGCCAGCTGCCACCATGAAAAGTAAGATGTAAAGTACTGGTAAGCCACAAGCCACGTGGCAACTTACAGATAAACAGAAATGGGTTAATTTAAGATATAAGAACTAGATAGCAAGAAGCCTGCCATGGCCATACTGTTTATAAGTAATATAAACTGTGTGTTTACTTGGGTCTGAGTGGCGGCAGGCCCCGGCAGGACTGGAGAAATCTCCAGCTAGAGGCAGTGTTTACAGTGGGAGTGGACGGTTAGGACAACTGAGGATGCAGCTCTGTGCACGAGTGGTCTCCCCGTCTCCCGTCCACACGGAGCCCTCCCCCCTGCTGAGGACGACGTCCTCTCTGCGCCTGCGTTCCAGCAGACGTGCTCCCCATGCCCCTCACCTGGACCGCGGGCGGCGTCCTCCTTCTCTGCAGAGTAGAAGATGTAATCGACAGTTATGGCGCTTTGGGAGTGGCAGGTGGTCACCTCTGGAAGTCCAGTGTCAGGAAGGTAGTGAGAATAAACAGATGACAAGCTGAAGTGGTGCCGGAGATGTGAAGGCACCCTAAAGCGGAGAGAGAAGGGCAGTATTCACCAAAATCTTCACAGTACAAAACATCTCATCTAAACTACTCTTCCTCCATTGCTAGACTAAGCCCAGGATACCTTTTATTATTGTTTAGTCTTTTGATTTTGTTTTGCAGACAAGGTCTTACATTATAGCCCAGGCTCGAGTGGAACTTACTTTATCACTTAGGCTGGCCTCAAATTTGTGGTACTCCTTCTCTCTCAGTTGCTTGAGTACTGGTATAATATGTGTAAGCCATCATGCCTGGCATTTTTGTACTTGAGGTTTCATTATGTAGCTCAGGCTAGCCTTGATCTTACTCTATAGCCCAGGCTGGCCTCCATTTCATGAGGCTTTCACTTCTGCCTCAACTTCCTGAGTGTTATGATGACCATCCCCTAAGTCAGGTCTCCTTTCCTGATGCAGTGGATGTAGGTGAATGGCTACTAACACCCAGCAAATGACAACAAATGGGAACCAAGATGCTAATTAGACCTCAGACTTATACATGTTTGAGAAACTCCATTCAAACAATGAGCATACAATCCTTAGACAGCTTGCACTTTTGGTTGTGTTTTTAAGGATGCTCTAAGTGGTCAATGGTGTGCAGGGCTATTCGGGACCCCTTGGACCTCTGTTGGCAAAGAAGTGGGATCTAGTTAGTGAGTCAAGGAAGAATCCCACTGAAATCAGGAAGATACTTTCCTGTGATCTGGAAATTTCAGAGTTCCTGGGCCAGTCCAGGCCCACATGCTGTTTCCAGACACTGCCTAAACACTCCAAGCATGAAACATTGTTTTCCAAGCTTTGGCTTCCTGAATCCTCACAACCCAGCAGTTAGACCTGGAATTCACGCATATCTGTCTTAACCCAGTGGCCTATGCAGCTTGGAATAATATCAACTTTATTTTGGATCCAAGTGTTTTCTGAGGTAATTTTTTTTGGGGGGGCGTGACTCAGTCAGTTAGGGACTGTCTACTGTTGCCCTTCCAGAACTCACTTTTCAGCTGACACTAGGACCTCTGTCTTCTCCAGCTGAGCTTGTGTCAGATCGCTATCTGAAAGAGCAGAGAGAAGCATATCAATCCAATGTGCATACTGTTTTGTTCTAGTTTGCCACAGCATAGCTGTCTCTAGAGCCAGATTCAGGATAGGTCTAGTTTAAATGTCTGGTTAAATGTTTGATCCTATGGTCTATATTCTGATGTTCTACAGAATGGGGGAGGGGGAGAATGCAAACAACTCTAAGGCAACAAGTTATTCATGAACAAATAACATTGGAATTTAACTCTTAAAAAGGAAATTTAGAGCACATTAAAAGAAGGATGAGAAAATAGCTATTTATATTAATATACATGAGCATTCACGCCTAGATACTGAAACTTTGAAATTTTAGCATTATGTCTTCAAAGGGAAGACCATTACCCAGAAGACTGCCAAAATGTACTACAAACACTCACCTGTCTTTTCTACTCTGGGAACCTGCTGTGCCTCATACACACAGTTCTGTGAGATGCCTAGGTTTGGGGGCCAAATTGGAATAGATAAAATTCTCTGTCCCCGTGAAGACTGTTCCTGGCCAGATACCTGCACAGAATTTCAACAGGCATCTTAAGTGAATAGACTTTAACTAATTTATGTATTGAAAATTTTATATCTTAATAAAAGTAATCACAAATGGTAAGCAAGCTCTTCATTTTTATATAAATGATTGCTTGTGATTACAAACTTCCATCCAAATACAGTTCAGACAGCACTGTCATTTACATGGAAATGACAGGCTTTTCACATGCTTGTTTCCCTCATTTGAACATCTAAATATCTACAGCTTCCCACTAATACTGTCTTCCTCTTTCTGCCACCTATAATATAGTTTCTATTGTGTCAAATGTAAAACTATCATTGAAAATTCTGTTGGTGGAAGACTTATTTTGGTTAAACACTGAAAATCAAATGGTCTAAAACAAGCAGAGGGAAGCATGAGAATATCATTCAAAGCCCCCCCAAAAAATAATTCTACACTGAAGAATAATAAAGTATTTCAGCATTACAGAAGAAAAGCCATTGTCATATAAAGGAATACTTATACAATGAATATTAAGTGACTATATTGACCATGTCCAGCATTCAGAACTCCTCCTACGCCCCGTGAAAAGGGGCTTTCAAGTTATCCTTGTCTCTCAACACTTTTCTTTCTACCAGCTAATTCCTTCAAATAGAATGCTTCCATAAGTGGAAAAGACAAAATCAAACCAAGTGAACAAAGCCACGTGTTGGTAACTGTAGGAAATCATGCCATCTTAGCAGAGTGAGGTATTAGATTCCACACAGCCATGCAATAACCATCCTCACTCCAACAAGGACCATTCCCCTCATTCTGGCAGAGCAGCTGAAATCCACTTTCTACCAGATGAAGCGAGCACTTGCCTTTCCAATTGCAAGTCCTTCATAGTTCAATTTTCCTTCCTTTATGAAACTATAGAGTGGAGAACCAGGAACAGAATTAAAGTCACCACACATGATGATGGGACAGAAGCTACCGTCTTTCCGATGGGCCACACTGGAAATCTCTGCTAGCAGCATTGCCAGCTGGGTCAGCTTTATATCACCTCGCCGTGGGTTGTACAGCAGATGTGTGTTAGCTACACAGAGGGAGGGAGAGGCAGCACGTGGGATTTTGGGTTGCAAGAGTAAAACTAATCCAATGTTGTCTCTGTCCAACAGAGGAATATCACGGCGGCAGAACTCTACTGGGTTCACTGACAGGAGTGAAAATTTGGAATGTTTGAAGCAAATGGCACAGCCATCAGGTTTCCTTCCTGTCTTCATCTTATATTCACAGTGATAGCCTAGAAGGAATCAATTTAGAAAAGAGACTGCATGTCAAAACACGGGATGCTAGTATGTGTTAAAACCAGAGTTTAGGGCTAGAGCTGGGGATGTCAGGAGAGACTATGGGCCCAGCTAACCTAAGAGTGTTTTAACTTCAGCACTTAAGAAGATAAATTCTGTAATACCTTATTTCTTTTTCTTCTTTCTCTCTTTTGGTGGTGGTAGAGGTGTTGGGATCAAACCCAGGGTCTCACACATGCGAGGTGGACACTACCATAGATCCACATTCCCAGCCCAAGGGTCTTCTAAGACAGGACTCACTATGGATCTCAGGCTATCCTTGAACTAACTTACTATAGCTTGGAGTGGCCTTGAACTTCTGACTTTAATGCCTTGGCATGCCAAGTGCTGAGATCACAATGAGGCCCCACACCACACCCCTTATGTCTAACTTCAAGTGGGGAGCAGTCTCCCCTGCTTGCAATGCAAGCATTTGGAGGGGCTGGTGAATTACAAGTCTGAACCAACCTGCGTCATACATACAGCAAGACCTCGTCTCAAAGCCAATATGCATGGCAGGCTTCTTTACTGGGAGACTTCACGCTCTCACTCAATCACAACCAGGACACCAAGGCCTTGCAGTAATTTATTCTGATCTTTTTGCCCCTTTTCCTTATCTCACTCTCTGTGGGCCAAATTGCCCAAATCCATATCAACATCAGAGCCTTTCCTGTGCTAGCTCTGCTGGTTAGGATGCTGTAGATACAGCTTGATCTTCGTCTCCTCCAAATCTTTGAAATCTTTGTTCAGACTTCACATTATCCAATCCTCCTGCTTTCCTTGCTTGCTGTTCACTTACTTACACACAACCCACAAAGCCAGCTGCTGAGACCGGTGTTGTGCTTACTTTCTAGAGCAGCATAAAGTATATGCAGGCACTCAGAGGCACACCTGCTAAATGAATGAATGCCACGTGGGCAGTTTTTATATTTCTTGTCTATAAATCAAACTCTAGAAGCTCCTTCATCAAACAAGGCTTTCTCTTGGATCTGTTAGGCCCTGGTAAAACCTACTGTTGGAGGCTGGGTCCCTGATCTTGTGTAGTACGGACTCGCAGAGGTGCAGCTGAGTGACTCCTGGAAACATTTCCCTTTGAAGATCAGAGCAACATGAAATTTCTAGCAGAAATGCCTCAATATCACACTCTCAAAATTAAAAGTTATCCTAAAGGGGCTGGAAATGGCTCAGCAGTGAAGAGCACTGGCTGTTCTTGAAGAGGACCTGTGTTTAGTTCTAGCACCCACATGGTGGCTCATAACTGCTTGTAACTGTAATTCCACAGGAGCCAACACCCTTTTCTGGTCTCCAAAAGCTTGAGACTCACACATGGTACACAGACATACATGTAGACAACACACACACATAAAATAGTAAATAAATGAAATTTAAAAGTTATCCCCAGAGCTGGGGAGATGGCTCAGTGAGCACTTGTTGCTTTTCTAGTGGACCCAGGTTTGGTTCCCAGCACCCACAAGGTGGCTTATAATCACCTGTAACTCCAGTTCCAGGACATCTGACACCCCTTTCTGACCCCCATGGACATTATGAATGCAGGCAAAACTTACACACAAAAATATAAATAAATCTTAAAAAGTAAAAAAAAAAAAAAAAAAAAAAAGGGCTGGTCAGTGGTGGCACACACCCTTTTTTTTTTTTTGGTTTTTTGAGACAGGGTTTCTCTATGTAGTTTTGGTGCCTGTCCTGGATCTTGCTCTGTAGACCAGGCTGGCCTTGAACTCATAAAGATCCACCTGCCTCTGCCTCTCAAGTGCTGTGATTAAAGATGTGTGCCACTGGTGGTGTGTGTGTATATATGTGTGTGTGTGTGTGTGTGTGTGTGTGTGTGTGTGTGTGTGTGTGTGTGTGTGTGTGGTGGTGGTGGTGGTGGTGGTGGTGGTGGTGGTGGTGGTGATGGTGGTGCACACCTTTAATCCTAGCCCTTGGGAGGCAGAGCCAGGCTGAACTCTGTGAGTTCAAGGCCAGCCTGGTCTACAGAGCTAGTTCCAGGACAGCCAGGGCTGTTACAAAGAGAAACCCTGTCTTGAAAAACAAACAAACAAAAAAAAAATGAATAAAAGTTATACCCAAATATGTCATGCATTTTTGTTTAAAAAAATTATGTTTTAATAATGTAAAACTCTGCAAGAATAAATCTGGCAAAGCAAATAAAGGTTACATTGTACCCAGTGACTCTAGACTCGGCCTGATTTCTGCTCCATAGTGATCTTCTTGGACTTCCTGCAGACAGAGCACCTGGAAGAAAACAGTGATTTGCATGAAAACACACAGATGCAAGTATGAATTTTATTGAACTCTGACAGTGTGGAAATCAAAGTGGCATATATACCTTTTCTTAATTTTAGAATAAATTAATGCTTTTATTTATTTATTCTTTGTTTTTTTTTTCCAAGACATGGTTTCTTTGTGTATCCCTGGCTGTCCTGGAACTCACTTTGTAGACTTGGCTAGTATTGAACTCAGATCTGCCTGCCTCTGTCTCCCAAGTGCTTTGGATAAAAGGTGTACACCAACAATGCCCAGCCTTTTTTTTTTTTTTACTTTTTGAAAAAAAAAATTATTGCTCTCAAATATTCTATATCACAAAAAAATACGTTTCTAAACATCTTATATCTCAAAACCATAGCCCATACTCATATGGAATAGTACTTTCATCATTCAAAATGGTCTATTTCCTAAAAGAACTTTTTTGTATTTCTCCTATGTGAGGCTATTTTTCCTGAATTTCCATGTTCAACGTGTCTAGGCTTTTGGTGTCACTATATAACCCAGAGGAACCTTGAACTCAGAGTGGTCCTTCTGCCTCAGTTATGTGCTAGGTTATAGACATATGTCATCATACCTGGCTCAGGTCCTTTCTTTAAAAAACAATTTTTTGGAGATTTTATTTTTATTTTAGCTATGAATGCTTTGCCTGAATTTCTGTGCACGATGTTCATGTAGTGCTCACAGAGGCCAGAAGAAGATGTCAGATCCCCTAGAACTGGAGATACAGATGGTTGTAAGTTGCCATGTGGGTGCTGGGAATTGAACCCAGGTCCTCTAGAAGAACAAACAGCCAGTGTTCTTAACCACTAAGCCATCTCTCCAGCTCTGTGTGTCCTTTCATAAGAGGCTGGTTTCATTCCAGCATCCCTCCTGCCAAAAACAAAACAAAACAAAAAACCCTGTCTCTTTAGCTGAGCATGGTGACACATGTCTGCACTTGGCACTTGATCGGGAAAGACAGGAAAATCAGGAGTTCAAGGTCATCTTATGCTACAAAGGAAATTTGAGGCCAGTGTAAGCTATCAGAGGTTCTGTCTTAAACAAAAAAAGCAATTTGCATTCTTTAAATGCTATCATTTTACCATGTAGATGAATTTTTGCACAAATTATTGAAATTTTAAGTCCATTAATTTTACTTAAAATGCTTCCAGTCTGATTCTCAAAGTTGACCAATACTTAAATACTTAAAACTTTCAGCTCTTTTGAAAAGCTAGGTGATTATTTTGATCAGCAATTAATAACAAAGAAGCCACACCTCGAGAACAACATGCAATAAAACACAGCCCAGGAATGTACAATCAACCACACTCTCCTTACAAGAAAAGCTGAGATACTGCTTTGCACACTTACATCTGCGTCAAAATGTTTGATTTCCTTCAGAATATTGGGAAACCGAAAACTCCAGTGTAACACTGGACGTCGGCAATGTCTGTAGAGGTGCGAGTTATCCTCCAGTAAATCTTGTGAGAGTATATTGTAAGACATCACTGAAAAGTCAAACTTTTCTTCATTGTCCTCACACGTGGAGTCAACATCTCTGCCGTCTAGATCCTTCATCTTTTCTTTATTATGGCTACATAAATACTCCCAATTCCTTTTTATTGTTCCTGTTAAAATATATTGGACAAAATAGAAAAGAATCAATCAAAAGGAGACCAGATAGTTTCCTGTACACAAATACTTTACTTAACGAAAATTCCCACAGCTAATGAGTAAAATGTTTTCCCTTGGAAATCGCAATCTAACAGTGACTAGTGACAAGCTGTCATCAGGTGGGCTGCCTAGGCAGGAAATCCTAGCACACCTTTCTGGAGGCTGCATTTTCCCATTTGACTCTGGTTAAGACTTCCATCAGTCAGGCTTAGCATTCTTTAATGCAAAGAGACTCACCAAAGCCAGCTTTCCAGAGATGATTTCCCAGAACATTTTATTCCCTATCAAGATCATCAGTTACCTTAGTTCAGAATTCTGGTTTATGCATGAATGTAGGGTTGTATAGAATGACAATCTGTGGGACCGGGTTTAGCGTCTAAAATGTTGAAGTGGGGAAGTACAGACAGAATGAATATAATGAATTGTTACAAATTATAGATGACAAAATGAGCCCTGTAATACAGGGACACCAAGACAAAAGTTAGCATGATGTTACAGAATGCTCTAGACAAACAGCAGAGGCTGGTTAATGAGCCTCGCAAAAACCACCAGGATCACAAAAAATGCACCATAGATCACACTCTGCAAAGACATAGCATTCTCTGAAAAAGCAACAAAAAGTGGATAGAAAAAAATGAGATTCTGTAATTACAGGTACTCCTCAACTGAGAAATTATTTTCTGAGGATGCATATGTGTATATATACACACATATACTCATATCCAGGTGTGGTGGCACACACCTATTGTTCCAGCACTCAGGAGGCTGAAATAGGAAGATCGAAAGTTCAGGGTTAGCCTGGCCAACATGGTATGTTCAAGGACAGCTTGAGCTACATGTAGTGAGATTAAAACAAACAAAACAAACCAAAAATCCAAGGGCTGATAATTACTCAGTGGTTGAGCACTTATCTGACAAGTAGGTTCAATGCCTAGTGCCAAAAAATAGCAAGTGAATAATTCACCTTTGATTTCTTGTCTCATTATGCCACATGCTTAATGTCATGGAAGCCATAAAAAAAAAGATAGAACATTTAGTTAACCTACAAACTCAACAATGAGGAGAAAACTTAACCAGAAGAGAATCGATTTGGAGATGGCTGGCCAAGCATGCGGAGAGTAAATGACAGCTTTCAGCCACAGACTGTCTTCCTCTATCCTGCATACAGGTTTTCATTTCACTAGATTACAATGCCTAAGATTCTAAGAAGTTATCTGAGCATGAGGCTTACACCTGTAATCCCAACACTCAGGAGGATAAGGCAGGAGAATTACCAAGAATTTGAGGCCAGCCTGAGCTACAGTGTGAGTCCCGGTCTCCAAAACCAAACTAAAACAAACTAAAAAGGAAATAGATTGAAACAATAAACTTACATGCAGAGTGAAAAGGAAATACTGTTTTAAAAGTCTTCTACAATGACAAGGTTTTCAAATCAGAATATCCATATGCTACATCAGCTGCCAATAAAGTCCATTATGGGAAGCTCATTAGAGCAGGGTGCTCTCCTCAGTATCTAAGTTTCTGCCTGCTGCATGGAGGAGCAGACATTTGACAGACAGAGGATAAGCGTGTGATTAGTGAGGGCTGGATGGGGTGAGGGAGCTGATGGTATGAAGATGCTAAGGGAAGGGCTCCAGAAAAAGGTGAAAGAAACAAAATCAAAAGAGAGAGAAATCTTTTCAACAATACAGAATTCTGCCCAAAGCAGCCTCAGGCCCATGTAAGGGAAAAAAGTTGGCCCTTCCCTATCCTGCACCGAACATGGAGAATCCCACCCCAAAGGCTTAAAATTGAGACTAATGGTACTAGCTCCACAGAGACACACCGACAGTTACAGGGCCCCACAAACTGGGGGTGTCCTATGATGGTTTAGCACAGACTGAAGTCTTCATAAGATGGAAGGCTCCATCATGCGACATGCAAGCTTTCACTCCCACTACAGCACGATCCTCTGTCACTATCATGATGAAATAGAAAAAATGAAAGTCTAGAACACTCAATCGCTGTTCCTTATAAAATATGTACATAGAGTGTACATGAAAACACATCGAGATTATTATGGTCCTGGTAATGACTTTGTAAGGGTACTTCTTAATAACCAGGACCAGTGGGTACCTGATTAATATGGTGGTTCCGAACTCCTACAGCTTGTGGCATTCTGGCATTGCTCTTCCTGTCCCAAGAACACCAAATCTCTGCTGAGGGAAACAGTCCATGCTAACCACATTTGTTTTTACTAAAAAGGCACAAGTGTGAGCAAATGCTAGGTGCCATGGAGGACTGACTCAAACCACTGACACAAGGAATAGTCGCTGGCTGTCACATACTTTATAACAAATTCACACTGCAAAAGCTTATATACCTTCCATGTCAGGAGGAACAAGGTGATCACAGCAGAGAAGAGAGATGTGTCAAAGAAAGGAAGCAATAGGCATGAGCAGGTATTGGGGTGCCTAATTAAAAAGTCATAATTGTGTCACACAAATCCTTCAAATACTTTAAAGTGATAGGCAAATTAGTAAAGCTGTTCTCTTGATTGAAATGTATTAGTGAAATATCGGAAGTCACATATATGGCTTAACGAAGAGCCTTTTCCTTATTCTCAACACCTAGGAAGAATGGACAGATAAAAAGTCAGGTAGCAATCAGAGATTATCAGTATATAAATGTAATTCCCCATCCAATTTTCTGAGTAGTCTCTATGAAACTCATAGTACGTTAGTCATGTAGACATACCTCATTTTGTCTTTAACAGACATTCAAAATAGATGTTATTTATTACACTGGAAAACCAAGGAGCAGAGGTAGGTGACCTTTCCAAGCTTATGCCACAGTGGCAGAGCATACATGAGGGTACAGAATGCTTCTTAAACTTTATCATGCTTATGGTGCATGTCAAAATTCAACTGAGAGTGCACAGAATTACCAAAAGGTTGCAAGAAAGGAGTGTGAGTTGGCCCAATGAACAGCAACATATACATAAAAAATAACTGGGTCCTTCCGAGCACCCTGGTTTCAGTGTCTCATAGGACTACTTACCTCCATATGCTATAATTACATATTACACAGATTTCCACTGCCAAGGACTTAGTGTCTACTTACATGTGTTTGTTTATTTGAACTAGCTCTTTATAACTGTAGCAACTAATCAGTTCTGTCTTGGGACCCCAGTGAATCCTCCAGAGAACTTTCTGGTAACAAAGAACACGGAGCCTGAACCCTAAAAGCTCAGGAGCTCACTGTCGGTTCTCCCACCTCTGTCAGCTCCCTACATCCCAGCTCCCACGCAGCCTCCTAAAGGTCAGTAAGAAAGGCAATCCTGAGCTTACATACCTCAGTATGCACTGGGATTACAGTGGGGTGGGAGTACATGAGTTGTCTAGAAGTAAAAACAGCACGAGAAAAGCAGACCGAGTCAATACACCTTTTTAAGAGTTCCACAAGTTGACTAAGCTATGGCTCCCATTCTAAAAGGTAGCAATTCTGACTCTCTCTCGAGTCTCTCTAGGACTGGGCACATGGCTCAGTGCAGAACAAGTATAAGATGCTGGGTTCAATCCCTAGCATTGAAAAAAAGAAGAAAAACATATTTGTAAGCTATTTATAGACTCTAATTTGGGAAATACAGATTTACCAAGCTTAAATCTTACCCTGTAACATTTTATATATGATTATTTCTAATAAAATAATTCTTTTACATTATATATTTAAAGTTACTATTAAAATAAAAACACAAAATTAAATTTTTTTAGACCAGTGATTTCTACTGCCAATCTCATCTCCAAGTCACCAAAGGCTCTTTTCAAAAACTGCTGGACATGAAAGCGGTTGTTAAAGGTTGTGTTTTTAACTCCTTCTGTTTTCTATTGTCATTCAATCAGTAGAGTAATTATCTATTTTATATTCTTATATGGTCTACTTAAGTACTTATATAAACTATGTAAACCTACTGATATAGTCTCCTTATATAGTCTTATAGTCCTTTTCTACAATTATAGAGAGAGACATAGTTGAAAATAAAGACACCATTCCTAACCCAGAATAACTACTGGCTAAAAATAAACACTAACATCTCTAGAATATGGAGGACAGCTTCAAGGTTAGATACGATTGTTTCAACTGAGTCTATCATTACATCTGTCTCTTTACCAAGATAAACACTTCCTTTACCATGGTGTTTTCTTCGTTTGGATGAGGGTTCATCTCTGTCAGAGTTCATGATGTAACTGGAGAGCCGGATCAAGGATGTGTTGCTTAGATGGTCAGGTCTCCAATTACAGTACTGAAACTGAGTTCCAGATTCAAACAGCAGAGGTGGTCTACAGTTCAGTGAGAAATGCCTGCTACTGAAGTATGGGTATGGCGAACGTGAGTAATGTCCAGGCCACCTCAGACAACTGGAAATGTGTCTGTTCCAGCAATACCTCTGCAGATCCTCCCACGGTGAGGTCCAGTCTCGACCCAAACTCTTCAGAGGATAGGGAAACATGGAGTACCTGGAAAAAATAAAGACACTCCTTGAGGTACCACTTTTTGTTTAGCTATAGTATACAAAATCCAAACTATTTTCTCCCAGTGAGATGTCATGTCATATTTAAATTTACTTCTAAATCTGTGAAGGATGGTCAGTCGGTAATGGCACACACCTTTAATCCTAGCACTGGGGAGGCAGAGGCGGGTGGATATCTGAGCTCAAGGCCAGTCTGGTCTATAGAGCAAGTTCCAGAATGGCCAGGGCTACACAGAGAAACTCTGTCTCAAGGGGGGGGGGGGTATACAAAACTCAGGCTAGAGAGCTGGCTCAGCAGTTAAGAGCACTGGCTGCTCTTCCAGAGAACCCGGGTTCAATTCCCAGCACCCACATGGCAGCTCACAACTGCTTGTATCTCCAGTTCCAGGGGATCTGACCCCCTCCCAGAGACAAAAGTGTACATAAGGATGAAGGGGAAAGTGCCCATAGTCAACTATCAGCACCAACATCTCAATGGTCTCATCTAAACAACCATGGATGGCATTCTAAATACTCAACAAGAAAATACCAGTTAGGTTCCCAAGACACCATATATGCCCCAAAAAGTTCATCTACAAAAAAACTGAGAAGTTAATCCACTAACAAATTAGTATTCAGATTTCTAGCACCAAAAACTCAACAGACAAATAAAACCTATAGCAAACATAACAGTTAAATATGACAAACATATTGGAATGTAAGAAAAAGTGTGTCTCCTTCCAACTTGAGTTTAGAGTAAAAACATGTTTTGGAACAGTATTTTTATACCGAAGTGAAATTCTTCCCAAATATGGGTAAAGTTAAAATATAAAAATCCATGGAAGGGTTCTGACAAACTACTGCCCTTACTAACCCATGGGTGGGAACATGCTTTCCCATCTTTCCTCATTCTTAAGCATACAGTCCTTGGGGAAATTAAAGAGCATAAGGACTGTTTACCAGGACTCCGTCTATACTCCAAACTCAATGTTATCAATTTAAGCAAAGCACACTAGGATTATTTCCTGTGTGTGAAGGTGCATGTGCTTACGTATACACAACCCAGAGGTTCACATCAGGCATCTTTCTCTATTGTTCTTATATATTTTGAGACAAGATCTCTTATTGAACTGGGAGCTGGAACTATTGAGTTGTCTAGACTAGCAGCTCAGCAAGCTCTGGGATCCTCCTGTTCCTGCCACCCCAACACTGGGGTTATCAACACCACATGACACCATTCCCACCTGTTACATGGATCCTGGGGTTTCCAACTCAGGTCCTTGTGCTGTACAGCAAACACTTAACCAACTGAGCCATCTTCCCAGCTCACCAAGCTTATGCTTAATAGACACGCTGCTCTTAAGTGAGTTCTTAAAAAGCACTGAACCTGTCGGGTGGTGGTGGCGGCGGCGCACGCCTTTACTCTCAGCACTCGGGAGGCAGAGCCAGGTGGATCTCTGTGAGTTCGAGGCCAGCCTGGTCCAGTGAGATACAGGACAGGCACCAAAACTACACAGAGAAACCCTGTCTCGAAAAACCAAAACCAAACCAAACCAAACCAAAACAAAAACACTGAACCTTACGTATTGACTCCTCACTGCATTCTCTAACAAAATGTTAGGATTCAGAGGACTCCATTCCCTGGGATCCCTGTATCAACATCTACTATCACTAATGGAATTTTGCATAAGTTGCATTTCCTTATTACATGTATTTTTATTTGAAAATATTTAGCTTTTATTATATATTTGAAACTTAGTAGTCTCAAACAGCTCTCTAAATCAAACTGACTGTAAATCTTTAAAGGCACAGCATGGGCACTAGCTTGCCATTGACTAGAAAGCCATTCAAAGGGATTTCAGCACTCAGGCCTTTTTATTTTTAAAATTCAAAAAGAATGTTTTGAGCCAGGCCTGGTGGCTCACGCCTTTAATCTCAGCACTTGGGAGGCAGAGGCAGGTAGATCTCTGAGTTCAAGACCAGCCTGGTCTACAGAAAGAGTTCCAGGACAGCCAGGGCTACACAGAGAGACCCTGTTGTCTCTTAACAAGAAACAAAACAAACAAAACCCCCTCACAGTTTCTTTTTTCTTTCTGAGATAGGGAACCATGCAGGACAGGCTGGACTTGAACTCTTAACCCTCCCGCTTCCACCTCCCGGTGCTGGAGCCGTTGTCTTCTACTGCCACCTGCACCGTGACAGTCTCTGGATTGGCAGCTATCTATACCACTACCTTTTTGAGGGCCACTAAGCCCGGTCTCTACCCCAGAGACTGCCTAGCACGATGCCGGCACACGGCTGGTGCTCAGAAAACACGGTTGAACTGAACTGCCAAAGGAAGAAGGCATAATGGAGTTAGCAGATCCCGACGGTTTATGTAACGCTGCTGTGCCGCTTCCCACGCGTGGTACACCAGACGGTTTTAAAGGCTATGCAAACCTTTGGAATCTTAACATCCCAGTATTTAAAGTTTCCTAGAGAAAAACACAATCAGTGCATCCGAGCTAAGATCCGGCGGGCACTGCATTAACAGAGGCTGCATGTCCTGTGGCTCTTTAAAAATTTCAAGTGAATTATTTTTTTTTCTTTTATTTTTGGAGGCGGAGTTTCACTCTAATCCAGGCCAGCCTCAACATCACGGCTATCCTCCTGCCTCAGCCTCCTGGGTGTTGAGATTACAGGCTTAAGCTATCACGCCCGACTCTCACTGAACCATTCAAAGAAAAAGACCCGGGACGGAGCGAGAAGTACAGCGTGCCGAGGAAAGTTGGCCTCCGCTTGACCGAAGTTGGCGAGCAGAGGGCACTGGCCCAGCCACCCCGGGGCGCGCGGCCTCCCTCCAGGCCGGGCCTCGCGCGCGGGCGGCGGCGAGCGTGGAGGCCGCGCGAGGCCAGCAGGACCCCGGGGGCCGCCGCCCGCCCGGCCAGCCGCCCGCGCGTTACCTCTCCCTGGGCGCAGCGCGCCAGGCGCGTCCCCGCCGCGGACCCTCTTCCTCCGCCTTCCTCCCGCGCCCCGCCCCGCCCCGGGCCGCCCGCCCCTTCCTCCTCCCCCCCGCCCGCCGCCTCCGACTGACCGGCCTCGCCCCGCCACACAGCGGCCGTAGCCCCTCCTCACACAGCGCCACGTCTCCATCTTGGCACTCTGCGAGCGTCCAACGCCCAGGCCCGCGGCCGCGCCTCAGCCCCGGCGCCTCACAGGGTCCCGCCGGATCCCCATCCCTCGGCCTCGTCTCCGGGCCGGCCGCTAGGCATGCTGGGAGGAGCGTCTCGCCGCGAGCGGAGTCGCCATCTTGCCTTCTGGGGCCATTCCTTCGGCTGCGCGACTCCTGGCATGCGCAGAACGTGCGCGGGTAGCCATTTCCGCGTAGGGCAACACTTCGGACCGCCTCTTAAAGAGGCAGAAAGGCCGGGCGGTGGTGGCGCACGCCTTTAATCCCAGCACTCGGGAGGCAGAGGCAGGCGAATCTCTGTGAGTTCGAGGCCAGCCTGGTCTCCAAAGCGAGTTCCAGGAAAGGCGCAAAGCTACACAGAGAAACCCTGTCTCGAAAAACCAAAGAAAAAAAAAAAAAAAAAAAAAAGAGGCAGAAAGCTAGTGCCGGTCGGCTTTGAGCTGGTGCTGAATGAGACTTGCTGTGTTTTCTGCTCGCTCTCTCTCTCTCTCTCTCTCTCTCTCTCTCTCTCTCTCTCTCTCTCTCTCTCTCTCTCCTCTCACCTTTGTCTCTCTGTCTCTTTCTTCTCTCTGTCTCTCCTCGCCCCCACTCTCACCTCCTCTCTCCTGGACACATTTAATTCTGTAATTTCCCTTTTTTTTTTTTTTAAAGATTTATTTATTTATTTATTATGTATACAGTGTTCTGCCTGCCTGTATGCCTGCAGGCCAGAAGAGGGCACCAGATCTCATTACGGATGGTTGTGAGCCACCATGTGGTTGCTGGGAATTGAACTCAGGACCCCTGGAAGAACAGCCAGTGCTCTTAACCACTGAGCGATCTCTCCAGCCCCTGTAATTTCCTTTTTGGTGAATCACCCCCATACATGACAGGGTGACAGGGCCGGTTCTGCCTCCTCTTAGACCTGGCAGATCCTCCAGATCCTGTTAAGTGTGTGACTGAGGGGAAAATGGAATGAATCAAAACTGGTTGTCACTTAACCCTTTCTGAGACCCAGCCTAGCTGATTAGGACATTCAGTGCACCTCCCGCCCTCGCCCTCGAGGAAAGGGGGCCGCTTCTGTAATGGGTGAGCGCATCTGGCTTGGATGGCTGCTCCAATTCAGTTTCCTTCAACTGCAGCCTGAGTTTGTACAAATACATTTTAGAGTGTTAATCCTGAGATTCGCTGGAGAAAAACTAGTTCCACCATTTTTGGCCATATTTAAACGAAGCTTTTACTAAAGGTTAAATACTGACCAAGATGGAAGTTGGTCAGGACCACTCCCTGAACTTTCCAGCTGAGTGGCCCCAAGATACCTGTTGTGGGGGCTTTTATGGACAAAACTCATAGGCTACCATACTTTCTCCTGAGACTTGGCTATTTCTTTAAGAACTACAACTCTGAGAATCCCAGAAAGCTGCCTGAAACTTTGAGCAGGTGAGGTTATAGGTTAACTTAGGCTTTAGCAGGAGAACCCATTTGTACGTTAGTGTATTGATTATCCGTGTCTGTGACTTATAGCGCAGGGGTCTGGGTTCTTGGGAAACGTAACTTAAATGGAGAGAGGACGCAGGAAAGCCATAAGGAGGCCAAAGGCAGAGAGCACCAGGGGCCAGGGTTGCTGTCTGCAGAGGTTCGTTAGTAGACCTGTGTAGTGGTTTCTTAGGAAGTTCTGGTTTTTGTTTTTTCCTTATGTTAATTTTGAGAAGTACTTGACTTTCTGTGTATAGTTGATTCTCTTTATCTGCAGTAGTTAAATTGTATAAACATGCCAGGAATGCTGAATTAGTGAATTATGAGGAAAGTCTATTGTGATTTCACACATGCACACACTCGACTGTTCTGAGACAAAAATCTTGCTAGGTAATCCAAGCTGGCCTAAACTCATCTCACATCCGATGTCCGGGTGCTGGGATTACAGGCATGGCATGTGCAGCTGGCCACACTTGGCTTCTGATCACATTTTCATCAACCAGTATGATATCTTGTTTTATGCATGTTCCTTGTTGCTGGTAGGTTTTCTGTACCCTGATAATAGGTTTCCCTGCTGAGGCAGTAAGCCAGATCAAGCCAAATTAAAAAGTAAAAGACCAGGTATATTTGAACAAAGCAACTCCTGGGTGAGTCCTCCAGCCCCTAGAGATCAGGGTAGGTACGGGGGCAGGAGAGAAATCACATGGCCATTCTAAAGGAGGGGGCTTAAATACCCTGTAGGTGTGGGGGTGATGATGGGTCCTCCACAAACTGGGTTTGTGACCAATTATAAGCTTTGGGTGGGGACTGGGGGAGCTGGCAGCCTCAGAGGAGGAGCCACCCCTTAGCGGGTTTTTCTGAGAGGGCGGAGTTTGGAGAGGGAAGGATGGCTGGATCAAGCAGGGGTGAGCTGGAGATTCCAGCCAAACAGTTATTTCGTACCTAAATGAAGGTTATTTAGTACACATATTTTCTCTATATATTACATCATTTCCTTTGTCATTTCAGAATTTCACAGCAATATGCTTGGGGACCATTTTTAACAGCAAAATCAGTCAAGTGTGAAAAAGTGACACTAAGTAGGCCGTGGAAAGGTGACTTTCTTACGATCTGAAAACTCAAGAGGGCAGAGTGTACCTTGCTCAGCCTTGGCTAGGAACAAGCACACGAGGCAACTAAATTCTGCCCTGCTCCTTGTTGGGAAAAAGCTGTAAAAACACTAAGGATTGGTTTGTGCACCATAGGTAGGTTTGGGGGACTAGGCAGTTTGCAAAGGCAGAATCTGCAAATGAGGACTGGTTGCCTCTGTTTATATGGTCCTGTTTTCTTTTCTTTTCTTTTCTTTTAATTTTCTTATTTAAGGTTTTTTTTTTTTTTTTTATGTGCATTAGTGAGAAGGTGTCAGATCCCTCAGAACTGGGGTTATAGACAGTTTGAGCTGCCATGTGTGTGCTGGGAATTGAACCTGGGTCCTCTGGAAGAGCAGCCGATGCTCTTAACCACTGAGCTATCTCTCCAGCCCTCTATATGGCCCTATTTTCTAAGGGTAGTCACAATTTTGTAGTTTACTAAATTTGACCAGTAGTTTCATATATGCCTTGTTCCATAATGACGTTTTACGTAACTTGTGAGCAAGGGTTATGACTCACTATTTTCAAATTTATTCAACCTAGTACTCTGCTGAATACAACAACATATGGCAGACAAAATATCACTAAATGGGTTATTAACTGGACCAGAATTACGGGAGACCTGCCAATCACCAGAATCTCTCCTCCAGTAAGCCCTGGCTCCTCTGGCTTGTGTAAAGACAAATGCACCTGGGGCTGGAGAGGTGACTCAGCGGTTGAGAGCACTGACTGCTCTTCCAAAGGACCAGGTTCAATTCCCGGCACCCACATGGCAGCTCACAACTGCCTGCTCCAGCAGATCTGACGCCTTCACACCAATGCACATAAAATAAAAGTTAAATTGAAAAAAGAAAAAAGAAAAATGTACCACTTTGAAATAAGCAAATGACATTGGCAACTGATGGCTGTCAGAAGAGGGGAAAGTGAGTTTTCTTTTTTGTTTTGTTTTTTTTGAGACAGGGTTTCTCTGTGTAGTTTTGGTGCCTGTCCTGGATCTCGCTCTGTAGACCAGGCTGGCCTCAAACTCACAGAGATCCACCAGGCTCTGCCTCCCTAGTGCTGGGATTAAAGGCGTGCGCCACCGCTGGCCGGCTGAATTTTCTTCAGGTGATGTTTTCTTCAGGGATGCATCCTCATACTTCAGTACATGGCCCTACCCTCATGCATGCAGCACTAAGTTGACTTGGAGGGTTTAAAAGAAAAAGGCACATGAAATCAGAAGAGAATAGTGGAGGAATTGGAGGGAAGGGATAGAGGGGATGGATTTGATCAATATATGCACAAATGACATTCTCAAACATTTTTTTTTTAAAAAGAAATGAAGTATTTTGGAGTCTGGATACTCTCTGAAACTTGAAAACCCAACAACTAAGATCAATGTCTGTTGTCCTGGAATTGTCAGGCTAATCTGGAGCTGAAAGAAGGCTCTGAGTGGAACAGGAATGAATTCAGTGTCCCTCCTGAGGACCACATCAGTAGTGGAGACAACTTTCAGAGTATGACAGCGGTACAGAGAACCACACTGAGGATTCTATGACTAGAAATAGAGAAAAATGGGGCCAGGGATGCAGCCAAGTTGGTAGACTGCTTGCCAGCATGCACAGAGTTCTGCACAGATGTTCAAAGTTACATAAGGCGTTCAAGGCTAGCTGGGGATACCTGGGATCCTACCTAAGAAATAAGAAATAAAAATAATTCTAGAAATAGTTATCCAAATGTAGCAGACAGGAAAGTAGTACTCAAAACCTGAATTATGAGCCATAGCAGAGAACTTAGAATTACCTGAAAAGTTGCTTTCAAATTTCTGAGCAGGAGAGGGGCCCGGCTAAGTCAGGTGTGACTGGAAATTCCGTGCATGTTGGGAAGGACCAGTCTACTTTGCCTGAAGTGTACGAAGTCTTCCTTGGTTGTAGAGGGCAGGGCCATAACGGGCACAGCCATGCGGTTTGCTAACCAGGCTAGACCATCTTCTCAGAAAGTGTGGCTCCATATCTACAGAACCCAGTGGAGTCTAACTGCCCTTGCAGTCGAGATCTTTTTGATTAGTCCTGCTCTCAGGAAAGAGAATATTACAATCTAGTTGAAGCACTTGGCTTCTCCAGGAACAAGCCGGGCCTGCAGCTTCAATCAAGTCCTAGTGCTGTCCCCTCCTGGACATTTTTATATAAGCAAGTATTTTAAACCATGTATAGTGACTTTATACATTAAAGCTATAAAAATATCACATCCTGTATCTTTCTTCAATTTACTTTGCACTCTCAACACTATATTTTTTTAAGATTTAACCACACAAGAGCTAGGGATGTAGTTCAGTGGTGGGATGCTTGGCTAGTATGCTCAAGGTCCTGGGCTCAACCCCAGCAATTCAAAAGACAATATAAAATCAAATGAGGGGCTCGAGAGATGGCTCAGTAGTTAGGAATGCTCTTTGTTCTTCCAGAGGACCTGAGTCCAGTTCCCATCATCCATATCGGGCAGCTCACAGATACCTGTAATTCCAGCTCCAGTGGATCCAATGCCTGTGGCTTCCAGGGGCACTAACAGCATATATTTCGTGGGTAACTACACATAGACACACAGACATATAATTAAAGATAATAAAAAAGTTTTAGCTGTGTGGTGGTGGCATATACCTTTAATCCTAGTCCTGTCTCAAAAACAAAAATTAAAAAATAGACGATAATGAAAGTTTTATTCATGCTTATACTGGCTTATTTTTCAGCATATAACATTCCAAACACAATAGATTATTAATTCTTTATTTTGTTCTTATGTATTTGTACTGCTCTCAGCTTTTGTTTTTGCTATTGTCATCAATGCTTTTAGAAATAGTGCTGATATTTTTGGTGTTTCTTTGTACATTCCCAAAGGTGCAGTTACCAAGGATATTGAATACAAATGTATGTTCCTGATACACAATCAACTTGCCCTCCACATTAGTTGTCCAAGCCTTAGGAGGGGTGGAAATTCCTGATGTGATAGAGTGATTTGATTTTTAGTTCTAACAGAATTGATTTCCTTCCTCTTTCCTTTCATCCTTTCTTCTCTTTGGTTTTTGAGAAAAGAGTTTTCTCTTCAGCTCAGAACTCACTATGTAGCCTAGGCTGGCCTTGAACTTGTCATCTACATCTTGCCTCCATCTCCCTAATGCTAGGATTACAGTTTGTGACTCCACAGATACTCCAGTCATAATACATATTATATATAGTATATTATATATTAATACGTTAATATATAATATGATAGAGAGAGAATTTTAAGCTGGGCATGGTGGTGCATGTCTTTGATACCATCCCTTGAGAGGCAAAGGTAGGCAGATCTTTGTGAATTCAAGGCAAGTCTGGTCTACATAGTGAGGCATTATCTCAAAAAAAAAAAAAAAAAAAAAAAAAAAAAAAAAAAAGAAAGAAAGAAAGAAAGAAAAGAAAATTGTACATATGAAATTATATTTATTCTGATCAGCAATCTGGGATTGGTAACCCTAACCCTAACCCTAACCCTAACCCTAACCCTAACCCTAACCCTAACCTCCCTTTTTTGGGTTTTGTTTTTGTTAATGGAGATGCTGTACATCACTATACTCTGAGCCAAACACCCACCATCTTTGTTAGTTCAGCTGTGCCTGCTTGAAAAGATCTTCAAAGCCGGGCTTGTGACTGCTGACTTCCATTACAGAAGGGCAATGGAGAAGCATGAGACCTAAGCATCTGGCTACTCCTCCAAACAGTTGTGTGCAAGTCTGCCTCAGGGTGAGGCTAGAGTATATAGACCAGAGAGGAAGGAGGGGAGCTGCATCCATGCGGCCATCGATGGGAAGCTTTCATCCATGCTGGTGACCAATTTGCAGCGCAGCTGCTTCTGGGTATTTTATGCTGTACTCAGTGAACTCATTGGTTTCCTGGCGGGTGGGTGGGTGGGTGTCTATTTGGTAGAATCAAAATAAAGTTTATCATTGGGACCTTAGGAGGGGTTAGACTTGGCCTAGGCCCTCACCCTCAGAGAAAATTCTTGAGGAGGAAAATTGCCTTACATGATTGACTTCACCTGAGGTTTGAGGGTGGCCTAAAAGTGCTGTCTAATCATGTAGTTGTTTTCCCTGGCTACTCAGGTTCCCCACCCCCAAACCTCCAGACAGAAATTATGCTGTCATCACAGAAAAAAAGATACTTAACATGTAAGAGAGTCCACGTTTCAGCATCTGTGTACCAGAGAAAGGTACTAAAACCGTGCTCAGTTTTCATATTATTAAATCATACTGTGTACTATAAAACAAGTACAAGGACCAAATACATACACTTCTTAGTCTCAATCACACAGCGAATGGAAAGGGTCAAATTTTAAACTGGATGTGTTTGACTACACCTGTAATTCCAGCAACCGAGAGGTGGTATTGGGAAGATCAAGAGTTCAGGGTCATTTTCATCTGTGTAGTGAGTTTGAGGTCATGTGGCACACACTTAGAGGCAGGAGGATTGCAAATTTGGGCCGACCTAGGATTTGTAGGTAGCTGAGGATAATCTGACAATATAGTGAGACCCTGCCTCTAACAGAACTGGAAAGCTCCTGAGCCAGACTGTAAAGCAGTGTGTGTGTGTGTGTGTGTGTGTGTGTGTGTGTGTGTGTGTGTGTGTATGTGTGTGTGTGTGTGTGTGTGTGTGTGTGTGTGTGTGTGTTGGGGGTGGGGGTGGGAGAGAACTACATCACCATGGCAACCTGGGCTATTTTTACTGAGAGATGTTAGGCTATCTGGAAATATTTCTCAGGATTTGGAGGTGGAAAACGAAGTGCAGAACACATGTCATTGAGTAAGGTGAGTTGAGCAACACCTTAAATTCTTTTTTATACTTATCTTTTAGTTTTTTCTTACATCACCAAAATATTTTTATAAGTACAGAAAGACTAATTTTATAACCTGTAATTACATATGAATGCTTATAGCACATATGTATGATTCTGTAATTGGAATGTAGGAGATTTTCACTTAAAGAACAGGAGAAATCTACATTAATCATTAATTCAAAATAGATTATTGTATAATATCACAACACCCATTTTTTTTTACAACACCCATTCTTAGGTACAAAAATATGGATACCTCCCAACCCTTTATGCATTGAAGCCATCTTACTTTTCATTATCATTGAAACCAAAACCATATTACTTTTGTTATCATTGAAACCAAGTTACTTTTTGTTATTGTTGGAACCAAAACCATGTTACTTCTTGTTATCATTGAAACCAAGTTACTTTTTGTTATCATTGAAGCCATGTTGCTTTTTATTATTGAAGCCACTTTTTGTTATTATTGAAACCATGTTACTTTTTATCTATAACTTGTGCTTTTATTTCTTCTGTGATGTTTTCTAAAGGATCTCTAGGAAGTGTTCATTTTAAAATTATTTAAAATATTAGATTAGCTTTTGCTCGCGTGCATGTACGTGTATCCTGTGTGTCTTGTACCTCAGAAGAGGATGTCAGATTCATCGGAACCGGAGTTGAGGACGGTCGTGAGCCACCACGTGGGCGCCAAGAAGCAAACCTGGGAGCAAGACCAGCGGGTCTAGAGCGCTGTGCCGTCTCTCCAGTCATCTGTCCATGCACCCTGTGTGCGTGTGTGTGTACCAGTGTACCACGGCCCATGGGGGAGTCAGAGGACAGATGTGGGATTGGTTCTCTTCTTTCACCATGTTGATTTGGAGGATCAAACTAACGTAGTCAGGCTTGGCAACAAGAGACTTAACCTGCTGAGACATCTTTCCGTCCCTGATTAACATTTTTTAAAAAAATTACATTTATTTGTGTGTGCATGTGGGAATGCCACAGCACGTGCGTGCAGAGGACAACATGCAGGAGTTCTCTCCTGTCAGTTTGGCCCCTGGGATTGAACTGAGGTAATCAGACTTGCTGGCAAGTGCCTGTATTCAGGGAGCCATCTCCCTTACCCATGAGTTAGTTTCAATCTTAGCTTTGGTTAATTTAGACAAGGTTTCAGTTGTCTATGCTAGTTAAAAACCTTTGTCTAGTAAGAGTATCCTCTCTATTTTCTTGTAGACATTGTTTTTATTGCATGTGTATGTATTTTAAGCCACCCCTGTATGGGGGCCATACTTGTTTTTATTTTTTATTTGTTGCTTATTTTTATTATTTATTTATTTTAGACAGGGTCTTACTATGTACCCCTGTCTGACTTGAAACTCAAGAGATCCACCCATCTCTGGGATTAAAAGCATTCACCACCATGACCCCCAGTGGTGGTTTGGATGAGAATGGCCCCATAGGCTCATGTATTTGAATACTTGGTCCCCCCCCCACCGCCCCCCAATTGGTGAAGCTGTTTGGGAAGGATTAGGAGGTGTGGCCTTGTTGGAGGGAGCAAGTGTGTCACCTGGGTTGGTTTTTGAGGTTTCAAAAGCCCATGGCCTTCCCAGGTAGCTATCTCTCTGCCTTGTGCCTGTAGATCAGGATGTGAGCTCAGTTATTGCTTTAGCACCATGCCTGCCTGCTGCCATGATATTCATGGACTCTAACCCTCTGTGTAGATGGACTTTTCTTTGGGCCTCCAGCTCACAAATAATGACATGGAGACTTATTAGTAACTATGAAAGCTCACCCTTAGCTTAGGCTTGTCCCACTAGCTCTTATAACTTAAAATAACCCATTTATTTTAATCTACCTTCTGCTGTGTGGCTCAGTTACCTCTGATCTGTACTGTATGTCTGCTTCTTTAGAGTCCCTAAGGCATCTCTTTAGCACCTAGATTCCTCTCCTTCTTCTCTCTCTGCCTGGAAGTCCACCTAAACCTCCTGCCTAGCTATTGACCATCCAGCTTTTAATTACACCAATCCCAGCAACACATTTTCACCCAGTATACAAATATCCCACAACACTCTGAAACTGTGAGCCCCAGTGAACTCTTCTCCCATACATTGCCTTCATGGTGTCTCTTCACTGCAATAAAGTGACTGAGACACTCACTTAGGACATAAAACTTTATGGGGTTGGGGAGGGGCTTCTGTGTTAGGAGTTGAATTTTTTTGTGTTTGTTTGTTTTTGTTTTTTGAGACAGGTTTTCTCTGTGTAGCCCTGGCTGTCCTGGAACTTGCTCTATGGATGACGCTGGCCTCAAACTCAGAGACCCACCTGCCCCTGGCTCCCTAGTACACCTGGCAGCATCTCTTCATGGAACACATTTTGTCCCACACAAGATATATGCCACTGAAGTTAGTCAGTTTTTGTCCAGAACATCCTCAGTACTTAGCTTGAATTTTCTAAATGCAACTTTGCCATTCTGTACATCAGCAAGGCTCACTTCAAACACATGACTCAAGTCCTTGTGACTAGTATTTTCTAATGTTTCTAATATTGAACATTGCTGGAACTTTCACATCATACCAATCTCTCTTTAAAAATGGATCAACCACTTTCTTCCTAGCTCCTTTCTTGCTGATCACCCTGGTATCAAAAGGTCAATAGTAGAGTTTTAAAACTTCATACCCAAATCAGGTGTGGTGGGGCACGCCTTTAATCCCAGCACTAGGGAGGCAGGGGCAGGCAGATCTCTCATGTAGGCATGTATCCTCTTCACAATGTCTTCCTTAGGTAAGTAAAGATGCTAAAGCCTAGGTCTGAGTTGGGAAAACTCATAGTGTTTCATGGTGCAGGTGGAAGTTCTGAAAAAGCCGCTAGTGAGGACACAGGCACTCAAGCTGACGAGCTGATGAGCTGACAGACAGGAAGCTGCAGTCGAATGACCTGTTCAAAATTCAGTTGCTCCTTCCTTCTCCTCCTCTTCTTCTCTCATTATTATTATTATTATTATTATTATTATCTTTTTAGATGAGGTCTCTTTGTAGTTTTGGCTCACCTGAAGCTCACTGTGGAGACTAGATTGGTCTTGCATTCATAGAGACCTACCTGCCTCTACCTAAGTGCTGGGATTAAAGGTATGTACCACTATGCTGGCTAATTTCCTGATTTTATTTTCTTTTTTGGTTTTTCAAGATAGGGTTTCTCTATGTAACAGCTCTGGCTGTTCTGGAACTTGCTTTGTAGACCAGGCTGGCCTTGAATACAGAGATCTGCCTGCCTCAGATCCCAAGTGCTGGGAATAAAGGCGTGTACACCACCCCTGGCCCTAAAGTCTAAATTTTTAATAGTAACAATTAAAAAGTCCTATTTGTGACTTAAAGAAAAAGTTATTGGTTGGGTGGGATGGCCCAATAGGTAAAGGTTGCCGTCAAGCCTGGCTGTCTGTGTTCAGTCCCTGGAACCCACATGGTGGGAGGAGAGAACCAACACATGGGGGTGGGGGGGTGGGGGGTGGGAGTGGGGTGGGGCGAGACAGACAGACACACACATATGTAACAAAAATTATTGGCATAGGTTTTTAAATCTCAGCTATAATTGTAGAATTGATTATTTTAGTTTCAATGTTTTTTTTCCTACACTTTAAAGGCTTGTCATTAGGTGCAAATACATTTAGAATTAGTCTGTATTTTTTTTTTTTTTTGGGTTTTTCGAGACAGGGTTTCTCTGTGTAGCTTTGAGCCTTTCCTGGGACTCACTTGGTAGCCTAGGCTGGCCTCGAACTCACAGAGATCCTCCTGGCTCTGCCTCCCGAGTGCTGGGATTAAAGGCATGCACCACCACCACCGCCTGGCCTAGTCTGTCTTCTTAATGGATTAGACTCTGTCAGTAAACTTGATCCTTCCTTATCCCTGATGCTTTTCTTGGGCTGGCAGGTGCAGAGTATATGCTTAGCAAGCATAAATGCCTGCCTTTGAGCCCTGGCACTGCCTAAAATAACAAAATCACCCAAAGGGTGGACATGAAGGGCAACAAGACCATTCTTACAAAGTCTCCTCAGTGGTGTTTTCAACGTGTGTCTTTTCTTTCTCTTAAAAAAAAAAAAAGATCTATTTTTATGTGTGTAGGTGTTTTGCCTGCATGAGTGTCTCAGTGTCTATGGAGGTCAGAAGATGGCCTCAGAGTCCCTGGAACTGGAGTTACACACACGGTAGTGGTAGTGGGCCACCATGTTGGTGCTGGGAACCAAACCTAGGTCCTCTAGAAGAGCAGTGAGGGCTCTCAACAGCCGAGCCACCCCCGAGTCCCGGCATTTCCTTTTCTGGTCTATTTGACTAGCAGCGTTTGGTAAATCACACAAACTCGGAGACAGTGGGGAAGAAGATCTCTAAGGACGATTCCCAGTAGCTGGATAATGTAATGACACAGAAAGCAAAACTAGCCGGGGAACAGGGACAGGGTGTGAAGGAAAAGCTCAGACTTTGATCGGCCATGTTTTCAGTGTCAACTGGATGTAGGCAGAGTCTAAGACCTAGCAGAGGGATGTGAATGGAGACACAGATTTGTGAGTTTACCAGAGCTGACAAAAGACCAGGGGCAAAAGTCCTGAGAAACAAGAGTTAAAAAAAAGGCAGTGTGAACTCATACTAGGTAAGAGCTATGAAAATGTAAGAACACCCAGGAATGCCTAAAGCTGAAAGTCCTGGTATGATGGGGTTATCAGAAAATTTATTTGGAGCATTTTCAAAGTATCTACCTAGTACCGAGGCTAGACTGACCAGGCGCAAGGAAAAGATGGTGCAGCTTCACACAACTGATGCGAAGAAGGGGGAAAGACAAAAGGGTCCCCTCTGCTCCTTCTTTCTGGAACTGCCATCTGCCTTTCCCATGTCGGCCAGGGTCCCTTGAACAGAAAGCCTAAGGGGATCATTCTTGATTCATAAGCTATGTATCTGTATGATTCCATGCTATGTATCTGTCATGATATTTATCATGATATATTTTGTTACATACTACATGCTATGTAGAGAGGGATGATCTTTATAATTCCCATGCTTAATTAACATCTGGCACATAGTAGGTAGTGAATTCAGGGTTAATGAAGAAGCCACAGGCAGTTTTTAAGAAGGTAGAGGTCTGAGCTGGAGAGAGAACGCAGCAGTTAAGAACACTTGGTGCTCTTGCAGGAGACCTGGGTCTGGTTTCCAGAACTCACATGGTGGTTCACAACCGTCTCTAACTCCACTTCCAGGGGACCGGAGGTGATGCTCTCTCTGATCTCTGTGGGTACCAGGCATGCATGTGGTGCACATACATGTAAGCAGGTAAAACACTCACATATATAAAAGGAACAAATCTAGGAAAAAAGACTATAGAGACTCAGCAGAGCCTCGTAGTAAGAGATTAAACATAGAGTGGAGATATTACTGGAATAATGCTTTTCCTTCTGTCAACGAGGGTAAGATTCAGCCCACAAGGGAAGCAAGTATTCAGCAAGACTGTCAGGCTGGAATGGAGATGTGAGAAGTTGAAGAATTAGTGGTAAAGTCACTCCCTTGTAAAAAAGGTTTTTATGTGTATAGGTATTTTGCCTGCACTTTGGTGTGTATGCTGCCTGTGTACTGGAGGAAGCCAGAAAAGAATACTGGATCCCTTGGAACTGGAGTTACAGGTACTTGTGAGCTGCCACTTGGATGCTGGGAATGGAACCTCACTCAGTCCTCTGGAGCAACCAGTGCTCCTAACCACTGAACTTCTGTCTCTAGTGCTCGCTCACTCGCTCTCCCTCTCTCTATGTGTGTGTGTGTGTGTGTGTGTGTGTGTGTGTGTGTGTGTGTGTGTCTCCCTTTCTCTCTCTTCCAATTGTGTGTTTTAGGAGTTGGGGCAGGGAAGCAGGAGATACAGATCTGAGAATGACAAAGCCATGCAATGAACATTTAGGGGAATGAGGGCTCTGATCCCAGGCAGGGGATGGCAATCACTTGGAACTGGAGACTCTTTGGAGTGACTTTGCCTCCCTCCATGAAACCCCCAGCAGATGCGCATTTAAGAATCTAGGAGAGTTAAAACCAAAGAGAAACAAAAACAAAGCAAAACAAAACAACCCAACCAAACAAAAACTTTTAGCCTGGCGGTGGTGGTGGTGAATGCTTTTAATTCCAGCACTCAGGAGGCAGAGGTAGCTGGATCTCTGTCAGTTCGAGGCCAGCCTGGTCCGCAGAGCAAATCCAGGACAGCCAGGGCTACACAGAGAAACCCTGTCTTGAAAAACCAACCAACCAACCAACCAACCAACCAACCAACCAACCAACCAACCAACCTATGACGTATGGCAGCCTATCCTGGATCCTGTGGCTGGGAGGGTTTTGTCTGTTTTGCGACAGGTTCTCCCCATGTAGTTCAGGTTGACCCGAAACCTATTTCACTCATGTTAGTCTCAAACTCGCACGAGTCCTCCTGGGAGTGTGGGTCGGGTGACAGGGGTGAACCTCTATGTGTGGCTGAGGTTCGCTGTGCATGCAGCCGTGGTAATGGCAAGGCAGGCTGCAGGCGAGAGGCTCCATCTAAAGAAAAAATGGCTCTCGACGGCGGCGGCACACGCCTTTGATCCCAGCAGTCGGGAGGCAGAGGCAGGCGGATCTCTGCAAGTTTGAGGCCAGCCTGGTCTACAGAGCGAGATCCAGGAAAGGCGCAAAGCTACACAGAGAAACCCTGTCTCAAGAATAATAATAAAAAAAAGGAATGTATCCGTCCGAGCGCTGAGATGTTGCTGTGGGCACCGTGCACCCTGAGTAGGGAAGGAAAGGAGATGCTTGGCTTGGGCGCTCCTGCTTCCATCACCCAGGGCTCTGCACAGGGCGGGAGGCGCAAACCTCTCACCAGCTCGCAAATTCTAGACGACCTCGAAGCTAGTGCAGGAGGAGACTTAGTAGCCACGCCTCGGGTGTCCACGGCGACTGGGACCGGCTCTCGGGGAGAATCCAGGGTGGCTCCTCTCCTTTCCCGAACGCTGACGAGGCTGATCCGGAAGTGTATGTGGTGATCCGGAAGCAGATCCCCGCGGCAGGCCCCAGGAGCCACCGCCCCCTCGTCGCGGTGCTGTGTGCTGCTTGGGGTCCGCGGTGGCTGGGGCGTCCCGATGGTCCCCAGCTGGCGGAGTCAGGGGCGGAGGGAGGATGACCTCTCCTTGGGGTCACAGTGCCGACCTGGCCCGCTTCTACACTGTCACCGAGCCCCAGCGACACCCCAGGGGCTACACGGTCTATAAGGTTACCGCCCGGGTGAGTGCCTGGATGGGGACTCCGGGGCGGGGCACCGGCTCCCCACTGCGGCGGGGTGCGGCTCGTGGTAGGCAGGACTCTTGGGGATGGAGACTCGGACTAGAGACCCTAGGTATTAGACAGGAACTGCCGGCAGAGACGGGACCCCGGCATGGAGATGCTGGGGACCCTAGGCAGGAGACAGGGACTCCAGGCACGAGAAGAGACCCAAGGATGGAGGTGGTGGGAACCCCAGGCAGGAGATTGGTACTCCATGATGGAGATGATGGAAACTCCAGGCAGGAAGCCGGACTCCAGGATTGAGATGCTGGGAACTCTGGGCAGGAGTCAGGACCCCAGGATGGAGATGATGAGGACCCCAGGATGGAGATGATGGGGACCCTGGGATGGAGATGATGGGGACCCCAGGCAGGAAGCCGGACTCCAGGATTGAGATGCTGGGAACTCTGGGCAGGAGTCAGGACCCCAGGATGGAGATGATGGGGAGACCCCGGGATGGAGATGATGGAGACCCCGGGATGGAGATGATGGGGACCCTAGGCAGGAGAATGGACTCTAGGTAGACTAGGGTGGTCGCAGATATGGGACGGCAGGCTCCACTAGCCATTCTGGGGCGGAATACTGGTGGATGACTTTAAATGGATGACCCAGTCTCTGTCCCATTTGGACTTTCTCTTAGAATGAAATTTGCAGAAGTGGGCTGGCTAGACCCAGAGGGAAAACACAGACTTAAGAATGTTAGTGGGTGTGTTGTCTGGCTTATGTAACTCAAGAGCTGTCTCCTTTCAACGTCTCTTTAAGTGAGCGGTTTGCTGTGAGGCAGGTAGGCTGCTGGCAAAGGTCTCTGTTAGTTTACCTACCCTGGACCTCTAGCCTTTGATTCTGAGTTCTTCTGGGCCCTTTCAGAAGGAGATGCATGTATACTTAAGTGATCTTACCTGAGTTGACTTGAGGGCAGGCTGGGCCGGCAAGATGGCTCAGTAGGTAAAGGTGCTTGCTGCCAAGCCTGAAGACCTGAGTTCAGATCCTGGGACCTATGTGATGGAAGGAGAGAACTCACTCCTGCAGATTGTCCTCTGGCAGCCAGAGGTCTCCCCCGTCCCCATCTCCCCTGCAAGTAAATAAATGTTAAAATTTTTTCTCGAGGCTGTTTACATGAGTTCATTGTTCCAAGTTTAGCACTGTTTCTCTTAAATTTTGTTGCTCAGCTTGAATTTTGAAAACTACTCATTTTCCTAAGAGGAGTGTGAGAGTAATAATAACATGAAATAAGTGCTTATGTGTGTAGTGCTTGTGTGTATGCTAGGCATTTTTTTACTCATCCCCCAGTTTAATTTTCAACTTCATGATGAGGAAACAGATTCAAGGAAGTTTAGAAGTTTGCTAAAGTTTCTGTTGCAAAGCAGCAGCAGCCTTGGTCTTTGGAACCATTTCTGCCTAACTCCAAGATGAATACAGTGTCAGGAATGAACTCAGTTTTGAAGAAGACAGGTATGGGTGAAGGAGTAATAGTAGCACAGTATCTATTTAGAAAGCACGCAGGAAGCATACCCCGAGAAACCTGAGAGAATAGATTGGGGTACGCCAAGCTTGGGACGTGCAAGTGGTTGATGGCATTTGGAAATGGTGCAGAGTCAGACAGATGAAAGATGCTGGGTTGAGCAACTTTGTTAAGATAGCGAGAAGACCAGCTTTGTGAAGACTAGGGAGAAGTCTGCCTTCTCTTTTTGTAGGTCAGATTGTTGTATGGGTGGGTGTGAGACTATAACAGGATGAAGGGATTCTTCTTATACCATTCTTGAGGCCTTTTTAGTCATTGAGATCTGTGGTTTCCTGATACAAAGCTTATAGCATCAGGACTATTCAATAGACAAGAGGTGCCCAGCACACCAGTGTACTCAAACTCCTCACTGTTAACACCAAGGGGCATCCATGTGCACACAGGCCTTTGCCTCTTTCTAGACAGAGAGCAGGTTTCTAGCACTGGTAGTGGTTTCGTTTCAGATAAAGCACTGCTTGCTGCAGTGGCCCCCAGATGGAGTTTTTCCTCTTCTTTTTTCTTTTTAAGATTTATGTATTTTTGTTTTATGTGTGTGAGTGTTTTGCCTACACGTAGATATGTGTACATGTGTGCTTGGTGCAGGCAGTGTCCTGAAGAAGTAATTCAATCTCCTGGAACTGGAGCTACAGACCATAGGGAGCCACCATGTGGGTGCTGGGACCTGACCCTGGGTCCTCTGCGAAAGTGCTCTTAATCACTGAGTCACTCTCCAGCTCAGAATGTTTTCCTCTTTATTCTAGGCACCATATGTAGTGGGTGTGTAGTTCCAGGTACTTGGCACTATAAGGTAGGCCAGGGAGTGCTCGGGCTTCCCTTTCTACTTACAGTGGAATGGAGTTTATTGTGCTTAAATAGATACAGTGTATGGGAAAGTGTTTAGTGCCACAGACACCACAGGAAAGCGCTGTGGGAATTCAGAAGACAGGTTGCCGTGGCTCTGGCTGCGGAAGATGGGAGGAGTCAAGAAAGGAGAGGAGGATGTTGGATGTGGAAGAAAGATGGAGCCTATAAAGGCCTGGAGTGTTGCTGTCTGTGGAGCTTAACTGAAAGCCCTGAATATGATAATTGTATTATTACTTTTCAAAAGGAAGGTTGATCAAATGCAGATTAAAAATATCCCAGTATAGGGGCTGGAGAGATGGCTCAGTGAATAAGGGCATTGGCCTCTCTTCCAGAGGTCTTGAGTTGAATTCCCAGCAACCACATGGTGGCTCACAGACATCTGTAATGAGATCTGGTGCCCCCTCCTGGCATGCAGACATACATAAAATATTCCAATATAAATCAGGTGATGTAGCTCAAGATGTGCCCTCATGCATGTGCTGTGCATGCTGCCTGTTGCATGGTCACTGAACTTGAAGATTGTTGACATTGACTTTCTTCTCTCTAAGTGCTTGTCCCCATTTACTGCTTGTGTTACAGATTGTGGTTTTTACAATGTTAGTGGTTTTTTTTTTTTTTCCTGTTGTTGTTTTTGTGGTTGTTGTCAGAGCTGGGGATCAAACCTGGGGTCTCACAGAAGTGAGAGCCCGTGCCACTGAGCTGTGCCCATAGCCTGAATTTTTTGTTTTGTTTTTAACATTATTTATTTGTGTGTGTGCATGTTTCTGTGTGAGTGTGGGCCACTGGCATGCATGTGGATGTCAGAGAACAGCTTGTGGGAATAGCTTGCCTCCTGTCACCAATCGGGCTCTGGAGATTGACCCTGGGTTGTCAGGCTTATTCACTGGGCTGTCTCGGTGGACCCAGAGCTTTCATATTTTGTTTTTGAAATTAAGGATCAACATGGAGGAACATTTTAAAAATAATTAGGCCTAACATTATAAATCAAGTAAAATGTTTATTGCTTTTTTGGAACTTAAGAAGAAAAACATCTTTCCTCAGGAGAACTAATCAGGTAAATGGTGCTCCCCTGAAAACTCCCCAAGATGAAAGTTAGAAGAACCTTCTGCATGTTTCCTGCTCCTGATTGAGCATTTTGGGAAACAAAGGAATTCTTTTATCTTAAATCTCTTTAGTACTTTTCTTTTTCTTTCTATTTTTAATTTTCTGGAACCTGGCAGGCTTACGATAACTTCATGGTAATTTACAGGCAAACCAACAGGTTCCCTATTACTTCTTTTTAGTTTTTGTTTTTAGAGTAACCGGAAGTATTTTACTAGAATGTAAGAATTACAGAAGTTTCCAGAGCAGTCATGCACAGTGGTTGGAGGCTTTTTTGACCCAAAGTTAGGCTTACATAGGATTGCATCTGAAGAACCGCTTAACTGGTTCTGAGCATGCCCACTGTGTGACTGCTTATCTTAGAATTGATGAGTTAAAAGTAAGGAGTCTTGTGGAGCACGTCCACATAAACATATAAAGTCCCCATTTGTTTAACTCTTCAGTCTGGGCAGTGCTGTGAGGTTTTCAGTCTCTCTCTGGTTTTTTTTTTTTTTTTCTTTTTTGTTTTTTGGGTTTTTCAAGACAGGGTTTCACTCTTGTAGCCCTGGCTGTCCTGGAACTTGCTCTGTAGACCAGGCTGGTCTTTAACTCACAGAGATGTGCCTGCCTCTGCCTGCTGAGTGCTGGGATTAAAGGCGTGCGCCACCATAGCCTACCGAGGTTTTCAGTTTTTCACGTAATTTGGAATTTCAAACTGAGCCTATGTCTATCCTCATTTCATGTAGCTAACGTTTATTGAATGATGAGAGCAGATACTTGGATGGTGCTTACTGTGAATTAAGCATTTGATATAAACAAACAAAAAGTTGCCCAGTGAGTGAGTACTGTTGTTTTTCTCATTTCTGATGGGGAGTGGAGGCTTAGAGAAGTTACTTATTCAGGATCACTATTAGGCAGGGAGTGGACTTTGCATTTGAATGACAAGCACTGTGCTGTGCTGCTGATGCCCCTATGAAACATTTCATTAGATACTGTGCATGTCCCTCATGGGCTTTCCTGTCCATTGTGAGTGATGGGCATTTAAATATTGGAAAACTCATGACTCAAATTTTTCTGTTCTGTACAGGGTCTGGGTTTATTCTGCCCTTCCTTTTCGACTGTTACACTGTTTAACCTAAACACTCTCATATGCCAATATTTTAGTAAATGGATCTAAAAAATGTAAATTTGTTTATTGACATCTCAGATACTCACATTTGTTTTAAACTGCAAATTTTCTTTTTTTTTTTTTTTTTTTGTTTTGTTTTGTTTTGTTTTTCGAGACAGGGTTTCTCTGTGTAGCTTTGCGCCTTTCCTGGAGCTCACTTGGTAGCCCAGGCTGGCCTCGAACTCACAGAGATCCGCCTGGCTCTGCCTCCCGAGTGCTGGGATTAAAGGCGTGCGCCACCACCGCCCGGCTAAACTGCAAATTTTCTAAACATTCAGAACTTTTTTTCCCATTTTTTCTTTTTTTTTTTTTAAATGTGCATTGGTGTTTTGCTTGCATGCATGTCTGTGTGAGGGTGTCAGAACCCCTGGAACTGGAGTTACAGACAGTTGTGAGATGCCATGTGGGTGCTGGGAATTGAACCTGGGTCCCCTGGAAGAGCAGCCAGTGCTCCTACCTGCTGAGCCATCTCTCCAGCTCCTGAACTTTGATTTTCTTTGACCCTGGGCTGGGAAATAGTTCGCTGTAGTTTGGTGCTGTCACTGTAAAGTCTGATAAGAGTAGAACGACAGCCTGGGCAGCCTTTGAGTATCGACCACTCACCGCCAGGCGCTTGAGAGCTGGGGTTTTTAATAATGTAGAAAACTGCTAGTCCTGTCTTTTGTTGCATTTATTTATTTGTGTGTATTAGCATGGAGGTCAGAAGGCAACTTGCAGGAGTTGGTTCTCTCCTTCTACCAAGTGAGTCTCAGGATTTGAACTTAGGTTGTCAAGTTTGACAACAATCACTTTTATCTACTGAGACATCTCAACATCCTCCAATTCCTGTCTTAGTCAATTTGTGTTCACCAGGTTCTGTAACAAGATACTGTTGGCTATGTGGCTTAAGCAACAGACTTTTTTTTTTTTTTTTTTTTTTTTTTTTTTTTTTTTTAAAACATAGGGGGCTGGAGAGATGGCTCAGAGGTTAAAAGCACTGACTGCTCTTCCAGAGGTCCTGAGTTCAATTCCCAGCAACCACATGGTGGCTCACAACCATCTGTAATGAGATCTGGTGCCCTCTTCTGGCCTGCAGGCACACATGCAGACAGAACACTGTATACATAAGAAATAAATAAATTAAAAAAAATAGTATTGACCTTCTTAAAAAAATAGTTCTGGACACTGGATAGCCCATGGTCAAAGTGTAGCCAGTTCAATGTCTGGAGAGTGCCTGATTCTTAGGTTGCAGATGTCTGCCGCCTTCTTGTATTTTATGACTGAGGGATCATTTATATTCTTCTTGTGAGGATACTAGTCCCTAATTATTTCCCAAAGGCCTTATATCCAGACATTGTGATCAGAGGGAAGTGTCAGCATGGGAGTTTTGGGGGACACAGACATTCAGTCCATAGTGCTTTAACCTTTCATGAAAACTCATTAGAAAGTGGAATGCCCAGAATTTGTCCCGTTGACTTGTCTGTCTTATCTGGGAGCTCATTGGCATCAGAGAACTAGGAAATATAAATGTCTGGTGATGGCTTGTGCAGGTGCTGTCTCTGGGGGCCAGACTACCTGGTTGGCAGGTGAGAGCTGGCCCACATCTTGCCAGCCTGTGACACCTGCGTCTCTGCGGGGAGGCTAGGGAGCGAGGAGCTGAGATGCAGGTGCTACGGTGAATTGGAGGTTGAATTTGGTAAGAAGACAATTATATATATGAGCTGAACGCTTTGACGTGCTTAATCATCCTGCCAGAGTCATGGTTTTGTGTGTTCGAGATGCAATTTAAAGATGGCAATGTATCCCTATGAAATTATGGGTTTCCTGAAAGTTAATGTCTGAAAGCCAAGGTTGCGTGTGTTACATTGATGAACGTGCCATTTGGGTACTGGGTCACCGCAGGGATCCCGTTCAGTGTCACACAGCATTCCTTTTGTGTAGCCTGCCATCTCTTCAGCACTCTTAGAGCTTTGTGTCTGTGAAAGGTAAAACGGGCACAGCCCTCCCTGTTCCCTTTTGTTATCTTTACTTTGCACTTCATGCTGTATTTAAACCTAGTGCTTTGTTATTTGCCTTCTTAGCTGAGTCCTGCTGGTGGAGTAGCCACGAGAGGACTTGGGTACTGTGGGTTGGTTGCTCAGTGCCCATCTGGGCCCCTTCCTGTGGCGCTGCTGTGCAGTGTCTGCAAACAGCAGTGACCTCAGCAGCAGATGCAGCCTCTTGCTTGCCTGGGTTGTTGAAGGGACCTTGGGATCAGCCCCTTCCAAGGGACATTGTGTTTCACATGGAGCTCTTCCTGGGTCTAGGCTTTAGGCATTATGTGGAGGTGCCTTTGGAAAGTCCCAGGGTTCACGTTGGTCAAATCATTGTGTCCACCTGCATCAAACTGCAAAGCAGAGGACACATGACTGAGATCTTACAGGGTCAAGGTCTCATTTCCTGGCAGTTGGATGACCTCAACCTCAAAGAAGTGGGGTATTACCCAGTTTAATACTGGTGCCTTGGAGAGCTCAGGGCCATGGATTTTCTCATCTTAGACTGCTGTGGGATCATACACATCCAAGCCTCATTCCTGAGGACCGGTGATAGGCCCTCTGCTCAAGAGGCTTATACTGTGTTACCTCTCCTTTAGTCTTAAGCATCAGTAAATCCTGTTTCCTGTCCCAACACACACACACACACACACACACAGACACACACACAGACAGACAGACAGACACACACACACACACACACACACACAGACACGCACGCACACACGCACGCACGCACGCACGCACGCACGCACAGTTAGCTTCTTAAAACTGAAGTTGAACGTCCTTCTGTGACTGGTTTCTGATGGCTTAGGAAATACAGTAATGAGAGCTGAATAATTTTTGTAGTTTTATTTTCTAGTAGCTGTTTATTCAAGAAAAGGGAACTCCTTTATACATGTCTGAGAGGATGATAATTAGCTGGAACAGTGTGCATGCACATGTACATGTTTGTGGTGTGTACATGTGGTGGTGAGGCTTTACCTCATCTCCACTCCTCACACACGGCAGGTGGGTTGGCTGTTTCTCTTACTGTTGGGGTGAAACAGCTAACAGAACAGCCTGGGAGGAAAGCTTGCTGCGGCTCACTGCAGGAGGGAAGCTGTGGCAGGGCAGGGCTGCTCTGGGTGGTGTAAGCATGGGGTAGAGTTCCTTTGCAGCTTTGCAGACAGGAACCAGCTAGTCTAGAACCAGACCCAGCATAACCCTGCAAGGCCTGGCCCTGTTGCCCAGCTTATACCAGCTTGCTTCAACTCCCAAGGTCCACAACCTTCTACACCACATCTGGGACCCAGTGCTCACACATAGGAGTTTATGGGGACACTCCACACCAAGCCAAGCATTCAGTGACCAAGCTACATATTCAGTCCGTAAAAGTACTTTTGTCTTTGGGCAGTGGTGGCGCACGCCTTTAATCCCAGCACTTGGAAGGCAGAGCCAGGCGGATCTCTGTGAGTTCGAGGCCAGCCTGGTCTACAGAGCGAGATCCAGGACAGGCACCAAAATTACACAGAGAAACCCTGTCTTAGCCCCCCCCCCCAAAAAAAAAGTACTTTTGACTTGACTTTTAAGGACTGTTATAATATTTGTTAAGAAGTAGGTAAAATGGGTTAGCACTATGTTTAATTTTGGGGACTGAAGGGTGTTGTGATCTGTTGATCATTGTGGCCTCAGGTAGGCCACACTGAAGAGTATGGCCATGGTCTCAGGATAAGCATGGAGGACATGAAGCAGGATAGAAAGATAGGGACATTGTAGAGATGCAGGAAGGTGAAAGACCACCGTATACATGAGTCAGATTGAAGTCTCTGGCCAGCTAAGAAGCCAGAAATCTAGCACAGTTAACAACATAGAGTTAAATTCCATATAACAGTGATCCAGGCTTAAGGCCTGGTTGTGTATAACCCTGGGCAGAGCCTCATTCCTTGACCTAGACTTTGCCCTAGAATCTCAAAAGTTTACAGTGGAGATAGCCTACCCTTGGTGTCCCTATGAGCTAGATTTTTACTTATCAGCTATAATCCTGTCTGGCTAGACAGGACCACCTAGCAAGCTCCTTTCAGTGTCTTGGCAACCCTGTAAAGATAGTAACTTCAAATCTCACCCAAATCCCTGGATGACTGTAGTAAAAAACAAGGAGCTGTGAGTTTCCTTGAGGGGCCATACCCTCCCTTTCTGTGACTTTTTGAGAAGCCCACATGGTACTTCTGGGTGTGTCTGTCTGTCCTTCTGAGTGTTTCTCTTAACCATTGTGCTTAAAGTCTATATTCAAATGTCCCAGTTAAACTCCAGCTCTGCCTCATAAACTGACGAATTCTGAAGTTCTTTCTGCATCAAAGCCACACATCCTGGTGTCCTGGGTTAAGGTCCCTGGAAGTCCAGGGGAGTTCCTCTGGCTGCAGGGTGATGGATGATGGGGAGTTGTGCTTCTGGTCTCTGTCCTCATAGACACTGACGAGTGTCCCGGTGGACGCAGGCTAGTTTTCGGTAGCCCTTTCTTTGATTCAGTACTAAAGAGACAGAAAACCTAACCCCACCCTACCCCCAATTCTAACAGGTTTATGGCCAGGACTGGAGCCACTGTTCAACCCCTTTGTTTTTAGTTCAGAGCTCCTTCCTGCTCCGTCTTTCTGCCCCATCTTCCTGCTCCATCTTCCTGCTCCGTCTTCCTGCTCCGTCTTCCTGCTCCATCTTCCTGCTCCATCTTCCTGCTCCGTCTTCCTGCTCCGTCTTCCTGCTCCATCTTCCTGCTCTGTCTTTCTGTTCCATCTTCCTGCCCCATCTTCCTGCTCCATCTTCCTGCTCCATCTTCCTGCTCCGTCTTCCTGCTCTGTCTTCCTGCTCCGTCTTTCTGTTCCATCTTCCTGCTGTGCTAAAGTGCATCTCCTTCTTTCTGGCTGACTTATTTTTCTTTGGGAATGAAAAATTTGGGGTGTCTTGACTACTGACTTGTGTCCTGGAAAGGTGGGGTCCTGTCCTGCTCTGTTCCTGGGGCACTGGCTTTGCTGAGCACATCCAGTTGCCACTGTTGTGACAAAGCAAAGCATTTCATTTTCTGTGCAATAGAGGTGGTTAACCCCTGTAGACTTCGCTTTCTTAAACTCAGAGGTGACTGCTGCAATGAACTGAGTCATCTGAACTACAAACACAGGCAGCGTCCCCCTGTGTTCCAGCTTTTACGTGTTATATTAGTGACGGTAATCATAACGAACCAACAACCTGAAAATAAAAGTTGAATTGTCAGGGGCTGCAGAGATGGCTCCGTGGTTAAGAGCATGGCTGCTCTTCCAGAGGACCTGGGTTCAGTTCCCAGCATGCACATGGCGGCTTACAACACACGGTAGCTCACAACTGCTTGTAACTCCAGTTTCAGGGGATCTGACTCCTTCACGTAGACATGTATGCGGGCAAAACATGAATACACACGAAATAAAGATGAATAAATTATTTTTAAAAGAGTTGAGCTGTCAGGTGACTCTGGGAAACACCACACAGTGTGGCATCCCTTTAGAGATGCACAAGGGTGACTAAGGACTCTTCCTTACATAAAGGAAAGTGGAAACTCTAGGTTCCTCCTTTGAAGCTGATGTTAGTGAGCACTGCCGGTCCATGTGGTGCTGATGCAGCACTGTAAGAGAGTATGTCTCAGGATGATTTGTTGACAAAGTTCTTAACACCGAGAGACTCTTTGAAAGAATGCCTGGTGCTCCCTCGACCCCTGTAACTGATGCTGCAGTGGGTACCGTGACCTTTAGAGGAGTAACGGCCTCATCCAGGTGTAGTGGGACTTGTTGGCCGAACCTTATGACTGTGTAACTTCACTCAGAAAAATACCGCTAAGCACTTGGCAGTCTAGTGAATTTGCAGTTTTTATTTTAGTGTTATTACTTGTAATTGCTAATATACGTTTAAAAGTCCTAAAAGTTTGGGTCTGAGGGCTTAATTTTGTTCATGTTGGGTATGGTTAAACACTTTGCTCAGATTTCCAGTGACTGATGAGAATGATGCAGAAAGCATTGCTAGTGGGTGGGTAGGATGGCTCAGTGGGTGAGGAGGGTGCTTGTCACCGGATGATGTAAACATGACAGCCTGAGCTCCATCTCCAGAACCCACACAGACGTGAAGGGAGAGAACTGGCCACAGTTGTCCTTTGCTCTCCCTGTCACACACACATGAACCCGTCACACACACACATACACTCCATCACACACACACACATGCATGCTAGATAATAATAAAATCAAGTGTTGTTAGTAGTAGACTTTTAGACTCAATTCATGTTATTCTAGTCTTTGTGTTTGTTTCTTTTCTCCTTTAAATTTTTTTTATTATTTGTGTGTGTGTGTCTATGTGTGTGTGTGTGTGTGTGTGTGTGTGTGTGTCTGTGTGTCTGTGTGTCTGTGTGTCTGTGTGAGTGTATGTCACATGTGTGTGTGTCCTTGGAGGCCTCACTCCTGGTGCTGGAGTTCTGAGTGGTTGTAAATCACTTGGTGTGGGTGCTGGGAACTGAACTTGGCAATCCTGTACAAGAGAAGCAAGTGCTCCTGCCCACTGAGCTCTCTCAGCTCCAGGGTACAGGAGGGTACTGTAGGTACAGAGCCCCTTGCTGAGATGGCAGGGATTGAACTTGGCCGTGGATCTGGGCAGTGACAGCATTTTTATGCAAGCAGCATCGGAGACAGACCATGTGTGCTCCCTTGTCCCCAGTGCACAGCGTGCTGGATGAATAAATGTAATAATGAAACCTCATGGTGGCAGGGCCTTGTGGGAAGGAGAGAGCTTAGTTATTGCTGAAAGTACCACAGAGAGGTTCTCACTCCAAATCTGAAGTGAATAACATGAACTTTTGTTGTCTGAAGAGGTGAGTGCACAGTAACCCACTCTAGCGTCACTTAAAGATTGTGGAAGGAATGAACTAAATCATTAGTACAAAATGCTTTGCGAATACACAGTCAGATGGTTTCCCTCCTTGGCAGAGTGCCTTGAGCTGAGTCAGCACAGGTCTAGCCCACTAGCAGTGAAGAGGAGGTTGAAAGCAGGGTCCCGGCCTGCGGCTCAGTGTTTGCCGTGTTGAGTGGGAGGAGGAACATGGAAGGGAAGCAGAAGCTCAGAGGAGGAAGGAGAGTCAGGACACGTGGCCCTGTGCGCTTGCTCTGACCCCTCTGAGCTTGGTTAAGCTGTGGGGAGCGAGACTGCTGATGCTCCACAATTACCGCTCTCCTCCCCTGCACACCTCAGGACCCCTGCATGCCAGGCAAGCGCTCGACCAGGGCCACATCCCCGTGCCTCACAAATAGCTTTGATTTAATTTTCTGAATTCTGTCTACGTACATTTCTCCCTTCATTTGGAAATATTTGGAGGGTGAAGCGTGAAGCCTGGTGTCTTTTGTGACTGCAAGGGTAGAGTGAAGACCTTCACTTGGCTGTCCGAGTCCTTCAGCTTTGACTTCCTGTGTTTCCTGTAACAGCCATGAGATGCTTCTGTTATGAAGACTCTCAGATTTGACCCTGTTCCTGGAGGTTTCTAGGATGCCCCTGTGTCCAGTGAGGGCCAGTTTCACTGGAAGGGTCCAGGACAAAGTATGCTGCTTGTCACACTGCGCTCTCAGAGATGAGGAAATAAGTTGGGAAATATACGCTTCTTCCCTTTGAATTCCTGTTTGTTCGAGACAGGGTTTCTCCGTGTAGTTTTGGAGCCTGTCCTGGATCTTGCTTTGTAGACCAGGCTGGCCTCACACTCACAGAGATCTGCCTGATTCTCTACCTAATTTATATAAGAGATCAAGATGGGTAATTTGAGGGCTGGAGAGATGGCTCAGAGGGTAAGAGCACTGACTGCTCTTTCAGAGGTCCTGAGTTCAATTCCCAGCAACCACATGGTGACTTACAACCATCTGTAATGAGATCTGGTGCCCTCTTCTGGCCTGTAGTTATGCGTGCTGTATACATAATAAATAAATAAACCTTAAAAAAAAAAGATGGGTAATTTGAACTAAGGTTTAACTTTAAGTCCAGTATTTTTGTTTTTCTTTTGGACTTAAGTCCCAAGTAATACCTTTTTTTTTTTTTTTTTTTTTTCCATATTGGGTTTTACTATGTAGCCCTGGCTTGCACGGAACTTGACCTCATATAGACTAAGCTAGTCCTGAACTCACAGAGATCTTCCGGCCTCTGCCACTGCCTCCTGAATGTGCCACCATGCCTGGTGTGAGAAGTTGATCTTAATTTCCAGTTTTTGATATGTTGTCATCGATTATTAAAAACCCATGAACAACCATTTCCACATGCTTGTGTGTGCTTCTCTTCAGAGTCCACCATTGCAGCTCCAAGTTCATTAATGTTATATTTAAGTAGGTAGGTGATCTATAATCTAAATTAATAGGAGATTTTCCCTCCCTGTAATGCTACTTCTTTTTCCTTTCTGAAGTTTTGTCAGTATTTCGGGCTTTTTGACCTTTGTATCAGAGAAACCTGAAAGAATTGGTTCTCTCTCTTTTCTGTTGCTGGGAGTGAAGCTACGGCCTCATATTCACCAAGCAGACACCTTTGCTACATCCTGCCCTCGCCCCTCATCACGGGTTATTAAAAGAAGGGTTACCCTTGTATTTACATTTTTGTTAATTTTGTTTCCTTTTTCACCGTTAGGTGTCCAGTGAGCACCCCTCACAGATATTGAATGTGTTTGAATACTGGGGGGGGGGGGTCTCTCTTACGTTGAAATGTTATTGTGCTAACTGGATTCACACACAATTGGAGAAATAATACACAGAGGCTGCGGTGATAGCTCACGAGTAGTGCTTGCCTGTTTGCACGGGCCTGGGGTCAGCCCTTGCACCACAAAGGGACAATGTGGAGAGATCGGTGTCCACGCGCCCAAGTGCAGTTGTCCCTTATGCTTGGGTGTGTCTGGAGTCTGAGAGGTGACAGACAGCCTGCTAGATTATAGTGTGCACTAACTGCGGCTGGGGTGTTCTCTCACGAATGGGATGCTTGTGTTCTTTGAGGTTTTAATATCATTGCAGAGTGAAATTACCATATTGACTGTGTTTTTAGTAAGTGATATAGCATTCATTTTCTTTTCCACAGATGGAATTTTGTGCAAATACTATTGAAAGTAATTACAGAGCTGTGAAATCTTATTTGATAACGAGCTATTTCTGTCTGTTTGGTTTTAGGTTGTTTCACGAAGAAATCCAGAAGACGTCCAGGAGGTAGCATGCTTATCCATGTGACAATTCCTCTTAACCTTGTTGAAGAAACTGCCCGAGTTACTTGTCTGAGTGTTTGTATTTGTATGATGGCTTCTCTAGCTACGTTACAGTAGCTGAGTTGTACTTCATCCTGCTGAGTAGGCGTTAAGTGGAGGGAGTGAGGATTTGAGGACTAGGGAGTCTTCTCTCTAACCTTCACCTGACTCCATTGCTAGTCAAGGGCTTCGCTAACCTTTCCAGTCATGATGCTTGTTCATTAAAGCACAAGGATTGGGTGGCCAGTGTCAATTCTAAAGATTGGGGCTTGATAGATTGGGGCTCTGCATACTCCCACTTCCGTTAGCATGCTGACGTCACGACTGCGCGGGTATCCCTGCTCATTTTTGACAGTTTTGCTTAGTTCTTTTCAGGCTTCTCCCCAGGATGATGCTGGCCTGGCATGTTTCTCTGCGCTTGGTGCTTAGTCTAGGGATGCTGATCAACAGGCTGCTTCCCTCAGTGCATGTTAATTACTTCCTGTTTGATTCCCAGTCATTTTTGAACTAGAGGCACTGTGTTAGGGGTCCCACCCAGCCAAGTGTTTAAACGGATGCTGTAAATTTAACAGCTTTTATTCTAGGGTGGTGTTGGTTGTCCCCCACTTGAGTTGGAGTGTCTTTAGACGGGGTGTGGACTTCTGCTTAGATGCAGGTAGCACTCCTGCTCAGAAGCACCTGGCTTGATTCTTACGTTGGAGTTGATTGTTTCACACTGGTGGCCCACGGTCATTAGACTCTTGATGTGTCTGACTTGGTAGTTTTTGTCTCATGACTCAAAACTACAGTGAAAGACGCCTTCAAAAGATTTCATGGTATTCCCCTCATGGGCTTTGAGATTCTTTTGTTGTTTCCCTGACAGGGAGACTGTCAGAAGAGAAGGACCTATGTATGTCTCACGATTAATTGTTCTCTCCTTGCATGCCATTGATAGCATGAGACAGTCTGTAGAATTACCGCCACCTCTCGTAGATTTGGCTTTTGAAAGTTTACAGCTCTGTTAGCCTTGGAGATGGGTTGTGTCACCTTTGACCATGACGTCTGATTGCTGTGCTGTGGTTGTACCTTGATGTTCCCTTTTCCAGAGAATCCTGAGCCAGCTTGTCCATGAGTGCACTCTCTGCCATTTCCTTAGTCCTTTTTTGGGGAAACTCTTTTATAATGCCAACTGCTGGTGACCCGTTCATCAGCAAGCTCTTGTAAGTGTCCTTCAGTTAGACAGTTGCATGTTCTTACGTTAGAAATGATAGAAAACATTTAAGGTCGTCTATGTAGCTGACTTCCTAAACCGTAGACTAATCCTGAAGTTGGAACCGTACCTCTGGGCTCTCGCTTGTCATGTTTAACCACTGGTGTTCTCACTGAGAAGCGTTTATTGTTCAGGCTTCCAGGTCCTTTCTCTTCACATTCTTAAGCTGTGAATTCACGGATTTAGAGTCTGCTTTAGAATATACTCAGACTTCCCCAAAGCTCTTGGCAACTAATCAACACACGCTTAGTTCAAGCAAACTATGTCTATACTGTCCTTATAAAGCTGGAGAAATGTTTTCGTCCTTTTGGAGAGCTTGTCTGACCTCTCCAGATCTGTTCTCTTTCTAAGAATGCTAAAAGAATATGCATAGGGAGTGAGTCACTTGATATTATGTAGGGCAGTTTTCCTTTCCAAATTCCCTCTAAATTTTTAAGAAAAAGTTGAGTGGTTGGGGAGATGGTTCAGTTCATGAAGCACTTGATGTGCAGGGAGGAGGACTGAGTTTGATTTTAAGAGATCACATTTTGCCAGATGGTGGTGGCACACGCCTTTAATACCAGCACTGGGGAGGCAGAGGCAGGTGGATCTCTGAGTTTGAGGCCAGCTTGGTCTACAGAGTAAGTTCCAGGACAGCTAGGGCTGTTACACAGAGAAACCCTGTCTCGAAAAACAAAACACCAAAACCAATAGAGTTCCCATTTTTCCTGGACACAGTGATGTGTACTTGCAATCTCAGTGCTGGAAGGCAGAGACAGGCAGATCCTTGGGGCAGCAACTGAGGATGACACCCGATGTTGACCTTTGGCTTCCACATCCATGTGTACACACAGGCAAATAAATAACATAAAAATTCAAAAAAAGAGGGGAAAGAAAATACATAAGCAAGTAATGTGACAGTCATAATATTTGTTGATAGCAAAGATGACCCAGTAAGTTTTTAGTATTGAATGAGAGTGAAAATGAAAAAGTTGTTAGGTGATGTTATAAAACATAGGGAAACAACTTTTTGGTGTCATTAAGTTTAAGTATCTGAAAAGGAAATGTTTATCATATGTTGAAGTGCTAAAGGGAATGCTTTAATGAAAAATTGAGCTTTTACCAAATTTTTAATTTACATGTTGTCATCGAATGCTTCACTGGTAAAATTTCTTCAGAGTGACATGAGCACATGAGGAACCCATGCTTATTTCTGTTGTTCCAGGGACCCAGGCAGACCTTATCAGTGAGAATACCTTACACGTGTGTCTGGTCTTGTTTTAGGACAGCACAGACACCAGTCCCTGCTGATCTGGGGAAGTATGCTTTTGTTCTCATTTCCACTTGAGGGTTTCTGGGAATGTCAGATTTAATGAAAAGGAGTAAGAGGAAAGGAGAAGGTGGCTGGGCATTCTGGAGCCTCATGTAGAACAGGACCGTGTGATGATAAATTGGGCTCTGGTGAGAGTGTTGGTTGGCTCTGACAGGTTTATATGGCTTTATATAATCCGGTGTTTTTTTTTTTTTTTTTCGGTTTTTCGAGACAGGGTTTCTCTGCGTAGCTTTGCGCCTTTCCTGGAGCTCACTTGGTAGCCCAGGCTGGCCTCGAACTCACAGAGATCTGCCTGGCTCTGCCTCCCGAGTGCTGGGATTAAAGGCGTGCGCCACCACCGCCCGGCTATAATCCGGTGTTTTAATTGTGAAAGTTTTTCTCAAGTTACCACTCCTTTATGTGACAGTGATCTTAACTAGGATGTTTTATCTGCAAATGTGATTGCTTTGTAATCTCTAGTTTTCTGAATCTCTTATGCTCATCTTGTAATGGTTGGTAACACCCAGTTTGGTCCTGCACTGGCCCTGCAGAAGACGCTGAATTCAGCAGCTCATTACCCAATCCTCCCTAAGCTCTTGGCAGCATGGTACTCGCATAGTTTGGGTTCCCTGTGTATTTATGGATCCATATTTATTTATTTATTTTTTATCTTCTGAGAGGGGCTCTTGCTCTCTAGTTCAGACTGTCCTGAAACTCACTGTGTAGTCCAGGCTGGGTTCATGATCTTCCTGCCTAGTCTTACTGTGTAGCCCAGGCTGGCCTTGTGCTCATGATCTTCCTACCTAGCCTTACTGTGTAGCCCAGGCTGGCTTTGGGCTCATGATCTTCCTGCCTAGACTTCTGAGTACAGGGATTTTAGGTATAAGTCATCATGTCTAGCTCAGTTTGATACATTTTGAAATGTAAAAATAACACTTTTCCTCATGACAAAATTATGTTTCTGTATTAAAATTGGAAGCTACAGAGAATCAAGAGCTGTGATAGTTACAGCCACTGTTGTCTGTCCCTGCCCTGAGTCCCTGACTTGTAGGTATTGGTCTGAGGAGGTTGATGCTCTTCCCTTACTTGTGCTAGAACTGTTGGTTCTGGGTGGTCCATGTTCCTCCTGTTCACTGGCCCTGCAGACCATCTCAGCATAGCCAGGCTTCTGTTTCCCTCTTCCATGCTCCTGCCTGGTCCTTTGGTGTCCACTGTCCCTCGTTGGGCTCTTTGTCCCGATGCAGACACTGAGAAGCAGCTGCTGACTGGTCACCGTCTGTCTGCTGATGGCTCTGGTGCGAGCATATTTTACACTTAGACCTCAGACCTATGTGTCCTGTTGAACAGCTCACAAGCACGTGATCCAGATGTGCACAGGTGGCTTCTGACAGGCTTCAAGTACTGCTTCTTCCTTGCCCCCATCCCAGGAGACAGTACCACCACTGCTCAGTTACAGATGCCAGGATTCTAGAACTCTCTGCCTTTGGCATCTCTCTGTCTTCAGAAACTTTGTCCACAGCCCCCCTCTACCTCTCCATACTCTTCACTCCGGCGGCTTCTCCTCTAGATGCCACTCATTGCAGTGGATACTTGTTCAGTGTCCAGGCTGGGCCGGGAGCCCTCTACACCACTTCGTGCATTTTCTCGGCATTCGCCACGCCCTTTGTGAAGTCATCCAGGCTGGCTTGTTCTTCTCACCTTGCTGTGAACCCTGAAGGTGGGGCCTGTGGTCCCCAGCTCATACTCTGGGACAGTGAAGTGTCCGGCACAGGGTAGGGACACTGGTCTGGGTGACTATTTTTGTTGAGTAAATGAATAAAAAGGAAGCATTGGGCAGAAGCATCTTGTCTGGTTCATGCTATTGTCTTAGAGCTGCCTGGGCGATTGTAATTATGAACACCAAGAAACACTCTGCAAGGCTGACTTCAGATACTAGGACAGAGTTTGACAAGACTGGAAAGTCGTTGGCCTGGTGTTTGGCCGTTATCAGCATTACCCTGCAAATACGTGAAAACACGCAGACTCTTTGAAAAGTGAGATAGTCAGGCTTTTGGGAGGGAAGGAATTTATGATCTAGATTTTCTTTACTTTGTGGAACTCAGAGCTGACAGTGACATTAAGGCCACGCATCAAACATTTCCTTTTTTATAAAGTATGTTTTTCTAATTTTATCTAAGTAAGGTCAAATAATTTAAGCTAATGACAGCAAATTGCTTCTCCATGTTATCTAATCTAGAGGACTGTTACTTTGTTTTTTGCTATATGTGGGTTTTAATTATATTCTGGTCAATGTTTACTTTGTATTCAGAAATCTTATAGTTAAAGGTTTATGAAAAATTATGGAATGTAAAAACTCATGTTTTTCTTTCCTCACAGCCATTTCTCCATCACTGTTAGCCTTTTTTTTGGGGGGAGGGGACAAATGTTATATCCTTTTTGTTTAAAATTTGCCTGAGTTGGGGGCTGGAGAGATGACTTGGAGGTTAAAAGCATTTCCTGCTCTATTTCTTGCTTTTGCTGAGGACCGGGGTTAGTTCCCAGCATCTACATGTCTCTATCGTGGACCATGGGAGACCAGCTCCCATGATCAGCTCAGGGTAATAAAAGGAATGCCGCAGAGTAGCGAGGGATAGGAAACTTGTTTATCTGAGGGTAATTAGGAATAAGTTTTAATCTATGACTGGTAAAGTAAGGAAACACATACTTTCTGATGGTAACTTTCTCTTTTACTTCATCTTAAGAATGGTCTTTGACTCTGTCTTCATACAGCTACATATCTCCACACTACTGCACATAGCTACATATCTTTACGTACATACATCTTTTCATGTGGCTACATCTTTCTTTTACATACATTTCTCTTCTGCATCTCTTTTCTATACAGCTTCATCTTCCTTGTCTCCACACAGTCATAAATCTCCACACAGCCACAGCTGAGCATCTCATTTCCACAGCTCTCACCGTACAGCGCTTTACACAGTTCCTAGGCACAGCTTCTCTACGTAGCAGCAGCTCCTTCACACAGCTCTCTCTCACACTCACACATCTTTCTTGTACATTATTCACTCTTATTTACTTCCTCACACTTCTGTCATGCTTCTTCTTTCTCTCACCCAGCGCGAGCACACACACCCCACTCACATTCTGCAGCAGCTCTTAAATAGCTCTCTATACAGCCATCTCTCCACACTGTCTCTGTTGCTCACTCAGCCAAACTCTGGACAATTATAAGTTACATTTTCAGGTCCTACCCATTCTCAAAACACAAGATAAGTCACGCAGTTTCTCTTAGGCTAGGGATGTCACATTGACCCACGCACGTAGCTCTAAGTTGGTGAGGGGTCCCAGACATTAAACAGTTGGCTGAACCTTGAGCAGTCAGGGTAGGTGCAGAAAGGGAGCTACTGCAAGGACTGTCTTGATGTAAACAGCCTGGCCTTGATTTAGCAATAAACAACACCTGGGGATTAATCCTTGCGTATATTCTGTAGGGACAGTTTAGTCTGTTTTGGACTAGTTCTAAGGTCTTTGCAAAATGTGTAAAAGGCTGTCTTTGAGACTGAGAATACTGTTACTTTCCTGTGTCAGTAAAGAAGAATATTCTGGTATTATTTCTGTTCATCAGAATTATATAGCTTAAACAGAAATCCACTGCTAAATGTGTGCCCAGAGATGTAAAACACCACCACAGTGCTGTGGAGAGCACCCCACTGCTGTTCTGATAGGGAGGCATAGCAGTGGCACCCGAGAAAGTCACAGGCAGAAAACAACCGGTTTCCACAGCCAGTGACCCCAGGGCTTTGCCAGGTGGGGCTCCCCCTCTGGAGTTTATACGTCTGGTGGGTCGACTTGTCAAACACTAGTTGTCACCTGCTGTATACTTCTATGGCCCTTGGCATAACTCCAGTTCCAGGGCATCCAATACCCATTTCTGGCCTCTGAGGTCCTGCATGCACGTGGTACATAAACTCATGCAGGCTCATATACCTGCACATAAAATAAATGGATAAATCTGAAAAAAAAAGATTAAAAAATAAATTGTCCAAGTTGTTTTGTGCCTTATAAGCATGATATTTGAGATAGTGTTTGTCATTAAATTCATTCAGATCAATAGTAACTGGTTTTTGGAGAAGATCCATTTTATGTAGCATAGTCCATTTTTGTACCAGGTGGACACTTCTCTAGAATGAATTAAGAGGGTTTAGGAGACAGGACTTAAGAGCCCCAAGTCAGCAATGTTAGGAGGAAGCACTGCTTTAGATGGAAGGCAGCTTTTAATTCAATTCAGATCTTGAACCCTGCAGGCTAGAGTGTATATATGTTTGCGATGCATGGTAATTTGGACTATTTAAGAAAATATTATTTGTGGCACAGAGACAGAATGGTTATGCTTTGAAATATGCAGTTAATTTTGTTTTCTTTTCAGATAATTGTATGGAAGAGATACAGTGACTTTAAGAAGCTGCACAAAGAATTATGGCAAATTCACAGAAACTTATTCCGACACTCAGAGCTGTTTCCTCCGTTTGCTAAAGGGATAGTGTTTGGTAAGTGCTCTTCTGAACTTGTGACTTACTGACCTTGTCCGTTCAGGGCCCTCCGTCCCCCATCAGACTGGGACTCGAATCTCAAGCCTCGTGCTTGCTAGGCAGGCTCTCTGCCACCGATCAGCCCTAAAGTGTGATTGGATGTGATGATTAGCTAACGATGGTCTGGGTTGAGCCCTTTCATCTTCTGTGATAACTCATCTAGTTTAGCAAGCACTTGACACTGTTCTCTCATGCCCTCAGTATAGTTCATATAAAATACGTTTCCTCTTCTAAGCTGGGGGGTAGCTCCATCTCTGGCCAGGCAGAGAGACTAGGAAGCTAAGAGAAGATGTATTATCCAAAGTCACACACGTGACCTTGAATGGTGTCTTAGTTAGGGTTTCTATTGCTGTGATGGAACACCATGACTAAAGAGCAAGTTGGGGAGGAAAGGGTTTATTTGGCTTACACTTCCATATTGCTGTTCATCACTGAAGGAAGTCAGGACAGGAACTCAAGCAGGGCAGGAACCTGGAGGCAGGAGCTGATGCAGAGGCCATGGAGGGGTGCTGCTTACTGGTTTGCTTCCCATGGCTTGCTCAGTCCATCTTCTTATAGAAGCCCAGGGATGGCACCACCCACCATGAGCTGGACCCTCTACCATTGATCACTAAATGAGAGAATGCCCTCCAGCTGATTTCAAGGAGGCAGTTCCTCAGCTGAGGCTCCTTCTCTGATGACTCCAGCCTGTGTCAAGTTGACACACAGAACCAGTATAGATGGGTTGGCTCTTGCCCTCCAAGTGCCTTTCCTGTTTCCCAGCCCCAGTGTAATGCCTCTGATCACATTAGTGTCTTGAATACAGGTGCTTTACCCACATCACCCCCGTTTGCAGCTTTAAGTGCATAATTTTCCACATCTTTCTCCACCTTTCCCCACTGTAAGCCTGGCTAACTGCCGTACAAAGAGATGATGCCACAGCCTGGCTGCTGGGCTGCCTTCAGATGTCTACCACATACATTACTTTATTATTTTTAAATTTTGCTTCATTTGATTTTCAGGATGTAGGCAGAATGTAGCCTGGGTCTTTGCCAGAGTAGAACATGAATGGTTTCCAGCCGAATTCTGGTAGTTTTCTTTTTCCTCTCTGAACCTTCTGACCTGGCTTCTCTGTTGCATTTTTCTGAGCATTCTAGTCTTCTGAGTCCTGCTAGAAGGGTCACTAGGTTTTTAGGCTTCTCTGGTTCACAACTCCATATCCCCCCGTTTCCATGGCCTGTGAGCCACACAGCATACAGCTCCACTCCCAGTTCTAATTTTCTTAGTTACTTTCCTCTTTTCTGTGATAGAAACAACTTATGCAGGAAGAATTTGTTTTAGTTCAGGAAACACAGTCCATCACGGTGTCCGCAGTGGGTCTGGGTTAGCAGGAGTGTGTATAGTTCAGGTACACAGTCCATCACGGTGTCTGCAGTGGGTCTGTGTTAGCGGAGTGGGTATAGTTCAGGTACACAGTCCATCACGGTGTCTGCAGTGGGTCTGGGTTAGCAGGAGTGTGTATAGTTCAGGTACACAGTCCATCATGGTGTCTGCAGTGGGTCTGTGTTAGCAGAGTGTGTATGGTTCAGGTACACAGTCCATCACGGTGTGTGCAGTGGGTCTGGGTTATCAGGAGTGTGTATAGTTCAGGTACACAGTCCATCACGGTGTCTGCAGTGGGTCTGGGTTATCAGGAGTGTATATGGTTCAGGTACACAGTCCATCACGGTGTCTGCAGTGGGTCTGTGTTATGAGGAGTGTGTATAGTTCAGGTACACAGTCCATCACGGTGTCTGCAGTGGGTCTGGGTTAGCTCGAGCTTGTAGCGGTGATGTCTCACATAGTACTGATGAGGAAGCAGAGAGGGAGGACTGTAAGGAACATCAGCTGAGACCTTCCAGGCTTGTCTCCAGTGGCCCACACATGTCTGCCCACGAGGCCCTACTTCTAAGTATTCCACAGCTACCCATGAAAGTCCTACCAGCCAGAGAGCAGTGTTCAAATATATGAGCTATGGGGACATTTTACACCCAAGTCCACAGTGTGCTTGTTCACCCTGTCCGGTATTGTCAGGGTTGGTCATTGGGGTCTGTAGCAAAGGTGACGGACGGTTCCTTGTGTCTGAGATTTGGCAATAGAAGTCTGTGGCTTCTCCCTGATGCTGTTTCACTTCCCTCCCCTCTCCCTTCCTTCCCCCTTCTTACCTCTCTCTGATTCTCCCTGCTTTCCTCTTTCTTCCTCCTCCTTCTGTTCCTTCTGCTCCCTCCTTTTCCTGATCCTCTCCTCTTTCTCCTCCCTTCATCCCTGTCACAGTCCCTTCTCTTGCTCTTATAAGATACTGGACACCTGTGACGAGGCCCACATGATGAGAAATGGGGCCTCCAGCCATTAGACACCAAGTACGGAATGTGCCCATTCTGGGTGAACGTGGGGCAGATTCTCCAGTGCTAACTTAGCCTTGCGGTGACTGCAGCCCTGGCTGACAGGGTGGGACCCACGCTAGAGCCCCCCAGCTGCACCTGCCTTTAGGTCCTGACGCTCAGAGCCTGTCTGACACCAGTTTGTCACGTAGTAATAACTACTTCATGGATTTTGTTGCCTGGAAGTGGGGTTGCTGCCACCAAAGGCACACATGTGACCCTGGTTTTGGAATTGCCCTGAAGAGGTAGGTGATCAGTAGAAGTGGCATGACTGAACCTTTCCAACGCCCTTCCTGACCTTGGGATAATTCTGAATGGCTGTGTTTATTGGCCATCTCTACAGAGTAGGGATTTCTTCAGGCTGCTGTAGGACTCACCATCTTCACACCATTTCCTTAAGACATTCTGCATGTTTTACAGCTGGAGATTGGGGGGCAGATGCAGGGAACCCTGGATGGTCTAGCAGCATCAGGGGCATTCACCTGAGTGTGAGGTGGGCATCCAGAATTTGTTGCCAGGATTAATTAACAAATGCTTAGTAGTCTGAGAGTTTGGGCATTATCCTGAAATAAGTCATAAAGCATCTTGAGGGCTGTTGATGTTTAAATGTGACTGTCCCGGGGCTCAAGTGTTGAAGGTCATTCCTCTACTGGTGATGATGCACTGTGGAACCTGTGGAGGTGGGGCCTGGCTGGAGGAAGTGGGTTACTGTAGGGCGGGCCTTGAGGTTTAGAATCCTGTCCTGCTTCCTGCCCTTTTTCTGCTTCCAGATCCTTCCTGGATGAGTAAACTTTTACCACCACACGTCTCTGTCATTATGGACTGTGTCTCTTCAAACCATGATCCAAGTAAATCTGCCCTTAAACTGTTTCCTTTAGGTATTTTATGACGACAAATGAGGAAAAGAATAGAGACCTGGGCGTTAGGGCAGTAGCACCAGGTCCACTGGTTCATCTCCTCTCCTGAGCACTGGGGTTGGACTTCCTGCTGTGTGCCGCTCCCTTCAGTTGTTTCAGCCTTGGGGCCCAGCTCCAACATTCAGTCATATCTTCACTGTCTCTGTTTACAGTGTGCTGCTCTTTGCTGCTGACCTTGGGGGTCACTCTTGTGCTGCCACTGTGCCCAGCAAGCATGGGCAGATGCCCAGATCTGTTAGTCAAAGTGTCATCTTGGATGGATTTCAGCCAACATTAACTTCTTTGAAAATTGTATGGCACCCTTACTTCAAGAAACTTTTAAAAAAGCAGGCATTGGGAATGAGGACCCAAATAAGCTCTGTCCTTGAAGAAACTCAGTGTCCTGCTGTGGAAGAAGTGAGTGGCAGCCTCTCTGTCACATTGCTTTGTCTTGCATGGGAAGCACAAGGCTGATACACCTCTGGCCCACTTCTGAGTATAATTGAATGTGCAAATAACTTTATGAAGCTTCTAGGCTCTATGTAGTGGTGCACACCTATAATCCCAGTACTCATGATGCTGAGGCAGGAGATCATGAGTGTAAAGCCACCCAGAGCTACAAGGCTTGTCTCGAAAACAAGAAAACAACAACAACAACAACAACAACAACAACAACAACAACAACAAAAACAAAGTAAAAGTGAAGCCAGCAGTGTGAGGAACCTTAGCTGTTATCTCTAAAATTACCCCAAAGAACTTATTCTACAATAAGAACACCCCTTCTTTGCTTCTTAATAAATGATGTCACTGAGAGTATGTTCAGGGTTTGCCTAGTGTAGGGAAATAGTCACAGGAAGAGGATAAGCTGCTGTATTTGTTGGAGTTGAAGCATACTTTTCTTAGCAATCATTTAGTGAATTTTCATATTAACCCATTCTCCTGTCTGCATAGGAAGTACACATGAATTATGGGCAGGTATTTGGGTCCCAGAAATTCTCTTTATCTTCTTAAAGATGATTGAGGGCCAGAAATGACCTTTATTTATATGGATTCTAGCTATCACTATTTATCACAGTAGCAATTGAAAGAAAGAAAAGGGGAACAAGGGAAAAGAAGACACTGGATTTGAGCCAGATTTCAGTCCTGTGATGTGCTGTGCAGTCCATGGGAATCCATCTCAGACGATGCTAATGGAAGGAGGGATGTTTAACTGAACAGTCTTCGGTGGACCAGAACTTTACTGGTGATTCATTCTTGCAGACTAACTGCACCATAGACTTTGAAGCTCTGTGGAGGAAGAAGTGATCTTTCGGAGTGCTGAGTTACAGTTCTTGGGCAGTCTTGTGAATGCACCCATTACCTCTGACTGTAACATTTTCCTTTGCTCATCTGAAAAGTACTCTGTTAGGGCTGGAGAGATGGCTCAGCAGTTAAGAATCCTGACTGCTCTTTCACAGAATCCTGGTTTGGTTCCCAGCACCCACAAGGCAGCTCACTACCATCTGTAACTATAGTTCAGTTCTGATACCCTTTTCTGACCTCCGAGGTCACCAGGCACTCATGAGCTGCACAGACTTACATGCAGGCAAACGCTCATAAGTAAAAATAAATCTCAAGAAAAGACAAATATTTTGATGCCCATATTTTGCAGATCTTACAGATGGTTCCTGGTTTGGTTAGATGATGCCAGCAATGTTTATATGGTCAGAGATCTCTAAAAAGATTTTAAGTCCCAGGAAGCTGGCAAGCTCAAGTTGTCTCATGGCTAGAATTTTCTCACCACCAGAAGTTAGTCCTCCTGAAAGTATTAGACTCACTTTTCTTTTTTGAGAAAATGTCTCTCCTGTCCAAGTCTGACTAATCACAGTTTGTTCTCCAAGGGCCAGGATTTAATAAATTTAATAATTGTTACTGTTTCCTTGAGGGTACTTTCTCAGTGAAACTTCCATGAAAGTTTTTAAAAATATGAGTAAGTGGCAGAAAGTAGTGAAAGAAGTATTAGTGGGTTTGATGCTTTGCCCTGGTATCCTGCTAAGAGGGCCACAGTTTTCTACCATTGTGTGTTGACCATTAGTGCAAGTGTCAACACAGAAAGATGCAGCGACTGCCATGGTATTACCACAAAAATGATTAGCAATGTTGATTGACTCTCAGGACACCTTGAACCACACTTGGAGAATTATATCATGTGTATTTTCTTAGTGTTCTACTGATGTGAAGAGACACCACTGGCCGCAGCAACTCTTGTTTAAAAAAAAAAAAGCATTTAATTGGGCTTGCTTACAGATTCTGAGATTTAGTACATTATATCATCTTGGTGGGAAGCATTGCAAATTACAGGCAGACATGTGCTGGCGAAGTAGTGGAGAGTTGTACTCCGGATCCACAGGTAGCAGAAGGACAGAGACCCTGGGCTTGGCATGAGCTTTTGAAACCTCAAAGCTCATTCCCAGTGATACACTTCCTCCAACAAAGCCACACTTCCCAATCCTTTCAAATAATGCCACTCCCTGGTGACCAAGCTTTCAAATCTATGACCCTATGGGGGCCATTCTTATTCAGACTACCACACATGACATGGATGTATCCCAATCTGAAGCTGTTGGAATGTGCTGGTATTAAAAGGGTGCATGAGATGTGTGTGTGTGTGTGTGTGTGTGTGTGTGTGTGTGTGTGTGTATGCATATACATAGACATGAATATGTATTTAGTTTTTTCTCATCTAAAGTTATTAATTGATTTTGAGGAAAGGTGTCATTCTGTGGCTCTTGCTGGCTTGGAACTTGCTATGTTGATCAGGCTGGTCTCACACAGGTTTTTCTGCTTCTGCCTTCTAAGTCCTAGGATTAAAGGTGTGAGGCACCATGGTCTGTCTGAGCTACATTTTTTAGTTTAAGCAAATGTTGAACAGTGTTGTGTTTAGTGAGATCTCATCTGTAGAGAGCAACATTCTTGCCCCATGTGAAGAGCGCCTGCCCATGTGGATACCTTCTGAGAGCTATTAGGGGTGTTTATATCCTCACCTTGTACTTTCTGTACTGTGAATTTTTAAAGCATTTAAGTTATGGTATGTGCATGTGAGTGGTACCCATGGTCCCCTGGAGCTCAAGTTATAGGCAGTTGTGAGGCATCCAATGTGGGTGTTGGAAATTGAACTCCGGTCCTCTGTGAGAGCAGTATGTGCTTTTAACCACTGAGCCAGCTCTCCGCCTTCCTAGACTGTATAATCTAACAACTTATAGTTTTAACTTTGATGTTGAAGACACAGTTTTGGCTTTTTAAGTCATGCAGTTGCCACGGTGTGAGAATAGCTTCTAAATGGATACTTTCAGCTTAGTGCTTGTTGTTAATGGGTTGTCTTTATCTGTCCCCACATTTCCTCATCACTTTTAATAAATGAGTAATTTATCTCTTAGTAAAAGGTACTCATTTGTAGCACTCGATAACTCTAGTGAGCCCTGCAGGTCACAGCTGTGGTTGCATGGAGAGAATTGTTGGTTAGCCATCCATTTTTTTAAGCTTCTCTCATACTGAGTAGGTAAACCTCAGCAGTAAGGAGTATTGCTACAATCTGCAGAATGTCAATGATACATTTACTCTGCTGGGGCCACAGTGAAAAGAATACTCCATTGGCGGTCAGATAGCTCTAGGCCACATCTGCTGCCCAGAATCTATTACCGTGCAATCTTAGGATCCCATACAGTTCAGGATGGTCGTGGCTTTGCTACTTAGCTGAGGATGCCTAATCTTCTGCCTCCTTCTCCCCAGTGCTAGGGTTATAGGCATTTGCAATCATATCTGGCTTTGCAGTGGGTCTTAGAGAGTTACTGTCCACTGTTAGTAAATTGATGGCTGAAATGGCAAGGACACAGTTCAGCCCTGGAGGGTGAGGTATCCTGGATACCTCGAGCTGCTCAGAACAACAGCTGTGTCCTGAAGGTGTCCCGGACACCTAGAGCTGTTTAGCACAGCTCTGACGGCTGGGACTGCAAAGAAACAGCCCAACTCTGGAAGGGAAAATTTTCTGACTTCTTAGGAGAGTCAGGCCTGGAACTGCGTTAGCAGGGAAGGGTATCCTGACTCTTTGGGAAAGTCAGGCTATACCTGGTGTGATGGGGGATGGTCTCCCCACAGGACACAGCATTCCTGCTCCTCTCCTGGAGAGCCACAATCTCTGGCTCAGTGTTACCAGCTCTCTCTTGCTCAGTCAACTACGGGACATCTTAGCAAGGTTCTTCTGTTCAGCTCCCCCTTGCTCAGTCCACTATGGGACATCTTAGCAAGGTTCTTTGTGTTCAGCTCCCTCTTGCTCAGTCAACTATGGGACATCTTAGCAAGGTTCTTCTGTTCAGCTCCCCCTTGCTCAATCCACTATGGGATGTCTTAGCAAGGTTCTTCTGTTCATCTCCCCCTTGCTCAGTCCACTATGGGACATCTTAGCAAGGTTCTTTGTGTTCAGCTCCCCCTTGCTCAGTCAACTATGGGACATCTTAGCAAGGTTCTTCTGTTCAGCTCCCCCTTGCTCAATCCACTATGGGATGTCTTAGCAAGGTTCTTCTGTTCATCTCCCCCTTGCTCAGTCCACTATGGGACATCTTAGCAAGGTTCTTCTGTGCACCAGTGAATGAAGGTCTTCACCCAAAACTCTTTTCAGAAAGAGGTTTATTTGGGAAGGAGGAGTCCAGGAGAGTAGCTGCTTCTACCATGGTGGAGAAAACAGCTCACAACTGACTGGGCAGGGTGGTTTATATAGGATGTCTAGGGGGTGGAGTCAACTTTGATAGGTTAGTTTTTTTTCTGCCCAGGGATTGGCCAGTTTTGTGGGCAAAGGGCAGAGATGGCCCTGACTTCAGGGCCAAGCTGTGTTTCTTTCACTGGCCTTTCTTGGCTTTCTGTCACTACCTCTAAGGCAGGGCACATTTCTTTCACTGACTCTGATTCTAGGGGCTGAGAGTATTATTTTGGTACTAGTTTCAGAGTCAGGGCATATTTCCTGGGTTCTGGGTTTGGGGATAAAGTGTTCACTTCTCTGGCTCAGGTCCCAAACACAGGCTGTGTTTCTTTCCCTGGTCCTGGGCCCTAGGGCCAGGATTCTGCTGTCCTGTTCTGTGATTGGTTGATTTCACAAGTCAGTTGGACAGGGGCAGAGATGGCTCTGATCTGAGCTAAACTGTGTTTTTCTCACTGGCCTTACTTAGCTTTTTGACACTACCTCTAAGGCCAGGGCACATTTCATTCACTGACTCTGATTCTAGGGGCCAAGAGTGTTTCTTTGGTACTGGTTTCAGAGTCAGGGCATGTTTCCTTGGTTCATTTCTCTGGCTCAGGTCCCAAACACAGGGTGTGTTTCTTTCCCTGATCTTGGGCCCTAGGGCCAGGATTCTGCTGTCCTGCTCTGTGATTGGTTGGTTTCACAAGTCAGTTGGACAGGGGCAGAGATGCCTCTGATCTGAGCTAAACTGCGTTTCTCTCACTGGCCTTATCTGAGCCATCCTTCCCTAATTCTGGGCTCCAGGGTCAGGGTGGGTTTCTCTACTAGCTCCTTTCACCTGCACCCACTGTAACTTCTCACTGTATATCTGCAGGGTGTTCAGTATCTCCTGATATTAGCTGTTACCTGAAGCGAGAATCTAATTAGTCTTCTTCAATAAAAACCCAGAGTCAGATATCTAAGGTGAAAGCTGAAAGATCAGAGAAACAGAGCAGCTAGCCACCTAGAGACTCACCTCTATGAAATCTCAGACCAAATGCCGAGATCCTTTCTCTATGAATCTTCAGGTTGAATGGGGCAGGTTCTCTATCCAATTTATATTCCTGTCTCTACTTCCCTCGTGCTGGGATTAAAGGTGTGAATCTCCACCCCGGGCTCTGTTTCTCTTTTAGACTGGTTCAATCTCACATAGCCCAGGGTGGCCTTGAACTCCTGATCTTCCTGCTTCCTCCTCCCAAGAATTGGGATTAAAGGTGTATGCCACCACTGTCGGCCTCTATGGTTAACTAGTGGCTAGCTCTGCCCTCTGATCTCCAGGCAAGCTTTATTTTTCAGAACACAAACAAAATATCACACAACAGTTAACCTGTTGCTCAGTTCACTGTCCTGCCCTCCCTGGGTCTCCTCTGACGTTGCACTCTGCTACTCAGGTCTCTGTTTAGCCTGCTAGACTTTCAGTTTATGTTTCCTGTGGGCTGAGCTGCCCTCTTTTCCTGACTCTACAGATGATCAACACAGCACTTTCTAATTAAGTTAAACTTTTTGTAAATACTTTATTAATATTTATGCATACTATGTTCAGTGATATCAATTAGCACTCATTTTATCTTTTTTTCCTTTTTTTTTTTTTTTTTTTTTTGAGACAGGGTTTCTCTGTGTAGCTTTGCCCCTTTCCTGGAACTCACTTGGTAGCCCAGGCTGGCCTTGAACTCACAGAGATCCGCCTGGCTCTGCCTCCCCAGTGCTGGGATTAAAGGTGTGCACCACCACCGCCCGGCCATTTTTAAAGTTTACAAATGTTCAGCTTTAGAGAAGAGAACATAAAAGGATAGGGCAGTGGGCGCTCAAATACCATTTTCCATGGTTGCTTATTCTTAACCCTTTTGTTTTCATGTATGCACAGATTTGTGTGCTCAAACATGTGTGTTGAGCCAGAGGTGGACATCAGGTATCTTCTCTCTCTCCCTTCCATCTTACTTTCCTGGAGCTCACTGATTGGCTAGACTGGCTGGCCAGTGAGCCTCCCTAGCACTGGGACTCCAGGAGGTGCTGCCATGCCTCACTTTTTATGTGGGTGCTGGGGATTTGAACTTAGGTCTTTATGTTTGTGCAACAAGCACTCTGTTCACTGAGAAATCTCCCCAGCCCCCAATACAATTAAAAAAATTCCAAGATATCTCAGAAACAAAGAAGGGAGGGTGGTACTCTGATGATACGGTTCAATGTAGTCAATCTTTTATCACATATGCCATTATTTTTTGTGGTACTCTGACAACATTGACTTTATCTCCTTTTATCCAGATTTAGTGGGCTAGAAGTGCATTCAGGTCAATAGAAGTAGAACAGAGACAAGCTTGGAACAGATACATCCTGTTGTTTAAGCAGTTTCATTTGGCTTGCTGGGAGGGTGAGCTGAGTCATCAGCATTACAGACTCCTCCATGTCTTTAAAAATTTTTATTTTATATGTATGAATATTTTGCTTGCATGTCAGTCTGTGCATCACATGTGTGTCTGGTGCCATGGAGGGCAGAAGAAGGGACTGCACTGGCCGGGAATTGTAGTTATGGGTGGTGGTGAATGGTTGTAAGTCGTCATGTATGTGTTGGGAATCAAACCTGGGTCCTCTGCAAGAACAAGAGGTGCTCTTAACCACTGAGCCATCTCTCTGGTCCCCCCCCCCCTTATGTACTTGTTTCAAATAGAGATGAGATCTTTGCAGGGCATCATTAACTAATTAGTAAGTAAGTCCTTTATTGACTTTCAGCATATCTTCATGTAGCTGAAGATATGTGCAGTGGTTGTGTGGGTTAAAACAGAAAACCAGCATTGTCTGTGCTTCTATTCCAAAACCATAGGTGCTTGCAGTAATATTAATTCACTGTTAATAGCTATTTGTGTGTGTGTACCTGTTTATGTGTTTGTGCATGTGTATGAACTTGCATGGGTGTGTGTGTGTGTGTGTGTGTGTGTGTGTGATGATTTTTTCTTTTTTTAAAAAAACATTTATTTATTTATTTATTTATTTATTTATTTATTTATTTATTTGTTATGGATACAGTGTTCTGTCTGTCTGTATGCCAGCAAGACAGAAGAGGGCACCAAATCTCATTATGCATGGTTGTGAGCTACCATGTGGTTGCTGGGAGTTGAACTTAGGACCTCTGGAAGAACAGCCAGTGCTCTTAACCTCTGAGCCATCTCTCCAGCTCGTGGTGTCTTTTTCCAGTCATGCTTCACTTTACTTTTTGAGACAGGGTCTCTCAGTGAACCTGGAACTTGCTGACTCATCCAGACTGCTGGTTAACAGGCACCCAGGGTGCCTGTGTCCTTACCCAGAGTGGGATTTGAGGCTCATGTTGCTGTGCTTGGCTTCAATGTGGTCACTTCGGATCAGAACCAACTCCTCATACTTGCATTGTGTTCTGGTTAACTTGACACAAGGTAGAGTCATTTAGGAAGAGGGAACCTTTGAGAAAATGCTACTACCAGATTGGCCTGTGGTTGATTATGGTGGGCCCAGCCCATGGAGGGTGGTGCCACCCTTGGACAGATGGTCCTGAGCTGTATAAGAAAGCAGGTTGAGCAACATAAGAGGAACAAGCCAGAAAGCATCCTCCATTGTCCCTGCATCAGCTCCTGCCCCAGGTTCCTGCTTTGAGTCCCTGCCTTGACTTCTTTTGATGATGGACTGTGATGTGGAATTGTAAGCCACATAAACCCTTTCCTCCCCAAGTACTTGGCTGTGGTGTTGATCACAGCCATGGAGATCTAAGGCACATGGCAGGTGCTTTAGCTACCAGCCCTTTCTCCTCCGAATTAAGTATTCTTTAAAGAGAGAAAGACTCTGGGCTGTAAGTACAGGTTCATGCTTACTTACACACCAGAAGGAACTATGGATATTTCACCTGTTTGACTACTGAATTTTTCTTAATATTGAATACGTTATAGATTACTTCAACTCATATGTTTATTGTACTTATTGGGATGTTGGACATTTTATTTCCAGATGATACGATGGATAGGGAAGTGTTGTCTTTGGGAAAGTTGGTTTTACTTGTCACATATGAACTGAGAAGTGACAGTCAGATTTAGCATCGTGGGTCATCTGCAGTATGGTTACATGTGGCACAGTTTCGTGTAGGATAGAAGAAGGCAGTTTCTTTTGCATGTTTGGAAGTCTGGGTGCAGCCTGGGATGGAAGTGCCACAGCCCCCAGAAGTTACAGCCCCTGCTTTGTCCCCTCTGCCTTCCACGGCACCGTTGCCTGCTAGCAGGAAGGGACCCGGGAGAGAAGCAGGGAGAGGGTGTTGGCAGCTGCCTTCCATTGGATTCCGGGGAAGCAACAGCGTGCCTTATGTTGATAGTCAGACCTAAGTCCAGGCCTACTGGGATGATGCAGCTTGGCTGGCACGTGCCAGGGGAAGTCAGGGCATTTTGATAAGGGAGAAAGTCAGAGGCTGGACATGTGTCTGAGTCTTGGCTCTCCGGAGGCAGAAGCAGGCAGATGTTTTTTAGTGCAAAGGCAGCCTGGTCGATATAATGGGTTTTTTTGTTTGGATAGCGACTGGTGACTTGTTCTGTAGTAAACCAGAATCCCAGATGGTAGGAACCCTGCAGCTGACTGCCACTGGCTTTTACCAGGGCCGGGGCTCTTGAGGGCGGTGAAAGGACATGTGGAGTTCTCTAGCATTGCTGACTCTACAGTCTGTCTGTGAGCTGTGGTTCAGTCTGTCTGTTTTTCTGTCTGTCTCTCTATTTACACTGTTAAGGTCTTCTATAAGAATTTACATTGTAAGACAGTTTTTTTTTTTTTTTTTTTTTTTTTGGTTTTTCGAGACAGGGTTTCTCTGTGTAGCTTTGCGCCTTTCCTGGAACTCTCTTTGGAGACCAGGCTGGCCTCGAACTCACAGAGAACCGCCTGGCTCTGCCTCCCGAGTGCTGGGATTAAAGGCGTGCGCCACCACCGCCCGGCGCTGTAAGACAGTTTTTACAGAGGATCTTTCTGTCTTTGTTAATCAGCAACAGCCCACACAGATTTGCTAGCATGCTTTGTGTGCTAGTCCCTATGAAACTTTGTGAAGATTCAGACACCATGATGCTCTGTGTAGTGTTCAGGGTTGTTGTGGCCACAGGAGACTTAACAGTCTGTGACTCACATTGTCCACAGGACACCTTCTAGCAGGGAAGGCAGGAGCTTGTATTTGAATCCAGGACTAGCTCCATCTCCTTCCCCCAGTCCTATAACTAACTTTTAAAAGTTACATAGATAGTTTACCACAAGCACAGGGATTTCAGTGTCTTGGTACCCAAGAGTGCCTTTTGTCTTAGTATTCTGTTAATGCTCTGCAAAACCATTTAGAATGTATTTAGGCTGTGAGGACACTGCCCTTTTGATTTGGTGTTTTTAAAACGTTGCAAGGCAGCCAGTGTGATGGAGGGCAGGCATGTGACATGTCAACGGGTGATGGAATGGGAAAGCTGTATAGCGTGCGTTATCACACTGGAAAATCTTGTACGAGCGTTCACATTGAGAGTATCATTAGAGCTGGTGTGTGAGCCACTGTGCTGTCTCCTTGTGGAGTGGATCACGCCTGTGCGTGGTGCCTTCACGGGCCGCCACCAGCCGCACTCGAGAATTCAGCAGAAGAGCTTTCAGCTTCAAGCTGAGGTTTTGACCCCATTGCTGATACAGATGTTCTCATAATTCCCTCTCTTCAGCTTCCTTTGTAAATAAAAAGGAGTAGAAAAGGGAAAATTAGATGAGTAATTGCGGTATTAAATTACTAGAGGAAGCCATTTGAATTCTTTAAAATTCTCTTTTCAACTTTAGTTTCAAATTGCCATCTTCTTACATAGTGAGTTTCTTACATGGGCAGGACCTGGGTTTGGATGCAGTCTATTTATCAGTTGACAGTGCTGCTTCATTTCATCAAAAACATTGTAAGGCCTTGATGGGACTTTGAAGTTTGCATGGTAAGCACTGCAGATGGGCAGCGTGGCCTGTGGTGGCTTTGCTCCCTGGGCCTAAACTGTCACAAAGCCAAACTGTCCTTCTCTCCCTAAGTGTTGACGCTCATTGAATTCTAGGGCGATTTGACAAAACCGTTATTGAAGAGAGACGCCAGTGTGCTGAAGATCTGCTGCAGTTCTCTGCCAACATTCCTGCCCTGTACAACAGCAAGCAGCTGGAAGACTTCTTCAAGGTTCGTGGTCTTTCTGAGAAAGCATGTACCGTAAAAGGTTTTCTCCCGTGGCATGTAGAAATTCAGGGAAAAGCTCTATCACTTTGGAGTTTGGTGATTTACTAGGAAGTAGAAGTTACAGCTGTGCATCTGTTGTCTGTGGCAGAGCTTCTGTTCATGGTGGTGTAGAAACTGGAAGTTTTCCATTCATAGAATTTTTTGTTTTTTGAGACAGGGTTTCTTTGTATAGCCTTGGCTGTCCTGGAACTCACTCTGTAGACCAGGCTGGCCTTGAACTCATAGAGATCATTCCTGCTTCTGCCTTCTGAGTGCTGAGATTAAAGGTGTGTACCAATACCCCCCAGGCTCAGTTCATAGACTTGAAAGCTTTGGTACACAGGGCTTGGGAGATTAACTGATTCTCTGTTGTATCAGAATACATTGAGAAGAAGGTGAGATGTGAGATGTCATGGACTCTGGGAGTTCCTTTAGGAGGTGTTCCTGAGTGACAGCCTTTCTGAGCAGAGCCCATATTCTTTCTTTGTGTAAGGATCTAGCAGAAGTGGTCATTGCACAGTTTTGTAAAGGTGGATCCGTGCAAATTGTATTTCTGAGGTCCTTGACTCTACGTGGTTCATGTTTTTTGAAATGTGGCACTCTTTTTTTTTTTTTTTTTTTTTTTTTTTTGGGTTTTTCGAGACAGGGTTTCTCTGTGTAGCTTTGCGCCTTTCCTGGAACTCACTTGGTAGCCCAGGCTGGCCTCGAACTCACAGAGATCCGCCTGCCTCTGCCTCCCGAGTGCTGGGATTAAAGGCGTGCGCCACCACCGCCCGGCTGAAATGTGGCACTCTTGCTGTGACTTTTTCATTTGTTTTAGATCTGAGACAGGGTCTCAGATGTCACCCAGGCAGGCCCTCAGCTTGGGACCCTTCTGCCTTGGCTCCAGGCACTGGGGAAACAGGCGTTGTCATTGTTAGTATTTCCTCACTTGTTTTGAATGTCACTGTCACTTGTTGGTGGGTGTCTCTGCTCTTGAATACGCTTTCCCGTTTCATTTCATTAGCTTTCCAGAAAGAGCTGAATGACTGGGTCGTGTTTGTTCCTTTCTCTGGCAGGAAGCACACATTTGTATAACTTCAGTTTCTAGACTATATGATATTGGTTGAAATATTAAGGCCACTCCACGTAGTTAAAAGGGAGCTTTATTTTGTGGGGTAACTTACAAGTGAAGGGATAGGTTACAGGGTCTGGGAAAGGTGAAGCGCAGTCCAGCGGTGTTCTTTGGAAGGACGTTGCAGAATCACAACCTAGAGTAATCAGTCCATGGTGACAGTGTTGTCCCCGATGCTGTTCTTGCTTCCTTTGTCATTGTTCTGGACACCAGGCCCAGGCCATGAATCTGCTGCTTATGTAAACCCAGTACAGGGCTTCAGGAGAAAGGCCAAGTGAAGTTAAGGCTGTCTTCTCATGCCTCCCTGTGGGAGTGGAGTCCTGGAGGACTTCGCCCTATTGAGATGTGAAAGACAGGCTCAGAGACTGCTCTGGGTGTTAATGGAAGGTAGAGGGGCTTTAAACCCGGAGACAAGGTCCCTGCTCATCCTTTGTCTTTGTTGTGGGATTCCTGATGTAGCTGCTGCCACTTTGTTTTGGACACGCAGTGAGATGCGCACGTTGACCGTTTGTGAAGACGGGACAGTTTAAGAGAAGTCAAACTGATTTGGGTCCATTTCAGGCAGAGTCAGACTTGGTGGCAGGTGCCACCTCCCTGTCCTGTTCTCTCCCTCCTTGTGTGAAAGCGTATTGATTTGACACTGTTCTTGTCTGATACAGGCATTTACAGTAATAATATTTCCTCTGAGCATTCAGCCTCTTCCTATATTTTTACATTTCATTTCCATTTTTATTCAGTTTAGTGTGTTTTCTGATTATCTGTAATTTCTCATTGACTCATTGGCTATTTAGAACTATGGTAACATCTAAATATTTCTTGATTTTCTAGTTTCTTCTGTTGTTTCTATTTCTAATTCTTTTCATCGCCCTCATCTTCGCCTCTGTCGTCATCTGTGCCCTCTTGGTTCTAGGTCTCTGTCTTATCTCTCTTCCTCTCTTCCTCTTCATCCTCTTGTTCTGAGGCAGGGTCTCACTTTGAAGCTCAGGGGTCTCGATCCTTGAGGGCCTCCTGGGTGCTGGCTTACAGGCATGCAGATGCAGGCCCACCTAGTGATTTTTTCGTGTGATCAGAACACATAGTCTGTGACTTTAATCCCTGTAAATGGACTTATCCCCAGCCTGTCCTAGAGAGCGCTCACTCCACATGTGCTGGAGGAGCACCTGTTCCCTTGTCAGATGGACGTTTAGGAAGAGTTCCCATTAGTGAATCTTATCAGGTGGAGAGGAGAGGGTTCCTCTTGGCATTTGATATATTGATTGTAGTATTGGCGCAAAAAACTGTTGAGAGAAGACAGAAAGACAGATGTTAAAGCACAAAGGAGTTAGTATTTCAATGATGTAATTGCTTAGGGGTTATACATCTGCTTGTCTGTGATTGGAGTGTCCAGTCCATAAAGTCCCGTCATGGCGTCCCCGCTGTACCACTCTGGTGACTGCCATCTGAGTGGGACAAAGAGGCAATAGCCTTGAGGCCTGAATCTGTAAACTTAGATACGTCATTAAAGTAGTGATCACATAGAGATCCAAGTTTGGTTAATTATTAAACATGGTTTCACAGGGTAGCCCAGTAATTCCCAGTGGTCCGCCTGCCTTGTGCCTTAGCCTCTCAAGTGCTAGGTTTATAGGTATGAGCACCATACCTTGCTCAAAAAATTTTTTTTTTTTTAAAATATGTCTGTTCTCAGAAGTTAGGGCTCTTGCTGTTCTTGCAGAGGACCGGGCCCAGTTCTTAGCACTCACGTTAGGTGTGCACAACTGCCTGTAACTCCAGTTCCAGGGGCTCTTACACTTCTGGCTCTGTGGTCACTGCACGCCTGTGGTGCACATACAGCCATTCAGGTACACAAATCTACACATAAAATGAAATAAAAATGACTCCTTTTATTTCTTTATGGTGTGCACAGGTGGCTTTCTCATATAAATGTCTTATCAGATCACCTGATATGATATCATTTGTAATCTGATAAAATTTGATGGCTTTCTGATGAGTCCCCAGTAGTTAAATGATCAGGCCCTAAGGATACTGACAGTTGTTTTTTTTTTTTTTTTTTTTTTTGTAGTGGTGCATTTTTTAAAAAACTCTGCGGCAGATTTTAAACTGTGCTTTGACACTATAGCCGGGTATGGAGGCACACACCTTTGATTCCAGCATTCAAGAAGCAGAGGCAAGCCTCTGAGTTCTAGGCAGCCTGGTCTACATAGTGGGTTTCAGGCCAGTGAGGGCTAGACACTGAGACCCTGTCTAAAAAACGTTACAGTAAGCATGGTAGTATTATTTAAAAATTATGAATTAAAAAAGTAACAGATTATCTTTAGAACAGCTTAGGTTTACAGAGAGATCCTTTAGAAGTCATGTGCCCCTTGCATTCCCTGTTTTACCCATGGAGCGTGGCTGTGACACATCTTTATAATCAAGCCACACCAGATGTACTTTCTTGATGTTCTGTAAAGGGTTAAGTCTATGAAGTAGGTACTGCAAGCCTTGTGAGTGCGTATATGTTTATTGCTGATCTTTTTGTGCTCTTACTGACAAGGGGACATGATTGCTCTGCCCTTCTCAGGGTGGGATAATTAATGACGGCTCTGCGTTAATTGGTCCTGCTGAGGCGTACCCAGATTCCCTGCCTGACGCCTTTCCTGAGTGTGGTGCAGAAGGTAAGACACTTTATTTTTCCTGTGTTTCAAAGGTTGCAGTTGCAGAAGATGTGAGTCACATTGCGTTGTAACAACAGCTGTCTGCAGAGGTGGGAGGGCCTTCCTGTAGCTGACATCCCTTCCCGGTGACTCTGCACATCAGCACCGGGCTGGCGTGGTGATACCTCACATTTAACCCGCAGCTTTGCCTTTTCTTGCTGCTTGTGAAATGATGATTCATCAGGTAGTTCCCGGCAGCTTTGCTCTGAGAACATATGAGGACGCCAGACCTCAGTAAGACATTTCATACACAGTGCGCCTTGCTGTGTGAGTGTGTGATGGGGTCCACCCAGCCATGCCTGACTCTTAGCCCATTTCAAGGCCAACTTTAAACGAAGCTGTCACCTGGAAAGAATACTCCCAAGGCAGTTGTTTAATGTGTTTTCTAATTACACAGATCTCAACCAAAGCAATGCTTTACTTTTAACCACTTTAATTCTCTTGCTTTGTTTTTATTAAGCTGTACTTGAACTTACATGCAGATTTTAATATATGCCTTTCAGCTTTTGGATTTCCTAACTACTGTTCTTTTTTTTTTTTTTTTTTTTTAAGTCAGGGTTTCTCTGTATTGTCTTGGCTGTTTTAGAACTCGCTCTGTAGACCAGGCTGGCCTTGAACTCACAGAGATCCATCTGCCTCTGCCTTAACTACTGTTCTTTTAGGGCAAGTTATAGAATATTAAAAAAAGAGAGATTGGGACATGGGATGGATTTTTATAAAAGCAATCAGATTTTTTCTGAGCTAGCCTAGGTTTGGCTTGTCAGAGGTCATTCATAGATGAAATAATACACCTTGATATCTGTCATGAGGGTTGACACAGGAGGCTGAAACTCCTGACAGCCTGCTGGGAGGACCTTGGGGTCTCCTTGGCACTGAGTTTGGGGGGTGCACCGATTTAGACATCTGCAGCCACACTGACCTAGACGTGCTGTAGGACGTTCTCATCTTGGTTTGGTAAAACTAGTGACTTTCTGTCTGTTGTGTGGGCACATGTGTGTACACGGGTACAAATAGGTAGACACACTCTCACATACTATACACACACACACACCCACACACACACACCCTCACTCTTTCACTTTCTTTTGGTGTAACCTCCTTGAGTAGAGATGTGCTCAGCTTTTAATCTTTTCCTTTACCTCCCATTCCTTTAGACCTGTATTCTGCAGTGCACACAGCCTGTGCGCCCAGGGCTTTCATGGAACTTTCAGTATCTGTGACTTCAGCCTCGTTCTGCTGCAGTCATAGAAAACATGCCGAGAGTCGTTTTGCTTTATGATCTGCGGTGCTGTTGAGGAGGATGACTGTTAATCTGGGCCTATTTAATCAAGGGTTCTCGAGTGGGTTGGGGATCTGCAGCCCCAGCTCGGGGGTGCTGCTGCGATTGTCACTCTAGAATTGGTTTCTGGGCTAGCCTGCTCTGTCTGTTGCGTTAGAGTCCCTGTTCCTGAGAAGGAAATAGCCGTCTCCACCTGCGTATGTGCTGATGCTGTGATGCCCAGCCAAACCAGGAGAATGAGGAAGAGTTCTGGGGAGCACCAGTGAGGAGGCAACTCCAGGGGTGATGGGTGCCTCTGTTTCTAACTTTCGCTTTGATTTGAGGATCCTGGGCTGTGCTGGAGAGTAGCCTTTGGTATCCACAGGGATTCTTCATTGCATGTGGAGATCCACGTGAGGAGGGAAGGCTACCCAGAGCCCATTTCACGTGGACGTTATCATGGGTAGGAGTGGTTTGGAGGCCTACCTGTACTTCGTGGTGGACCAGGAGGGAAGCAGAGGAGTGTTGTTTTGGAAATGATTTTTTTTTGGGGGGGGGATGCTGTTTTAAAATATTGAAGGGTGTTGAAGGTGAGCAGATGGCTGACATCCTCTCCCTGCAGAGGCATCTAAGCCTGGCTGGTCAGTTCTGCTGAAAGACTTCTCCTTCAGAGCTCCCTCTTTGGCCTGCTTCTCACAGCTCCACCCTGCTTCCAACAGTTCCACCACTGACTGGGAACCAGCTCAGACATGTGCCTGTGGGGGCACGTGGGCACATTTCATATTCAAAGCACAGCACTTGCTGGGATGGAATCCAGACTGAGGTGGGTCCCACAAGAACTACATTTATCTCCTCAGAAGGTGATGTCCTCATAGTATCTCCTACTGGGTCCCACCTCTGGTGGTTCCACTTCATCACAGTTCCCCCGGGGAACCAAGCACCCAAACTTCTGGAGAAGTTCATGTCCCAGAGACAGGCATGCTGAGTGGTTATTATTACGGTTGTTGTTTGCACTTTAAACATGCCATTGACAAATTCTAGTTTACTTCAAAGGGAAAGTACTGATGGAAACATGAAAATATGGAATTTGTTTTTGTTTTAAGATTATCACAGTACAATGGAAGGAAGAACCCTCTTTCAGATTGCATAAAACAAGAATTTGATGGTTAAACTGGCAACTACTTTAGTGTGAAATCAGATTATGAAATGAGTTGGTTTTCAGACAAACTGTAACCTTTTTCTGTATTTTTATTTTTATTTTTTTTGGTTTTTCGAGACAGGGTTTCTCTGTGTAGCTTTGTGCCTTTCCTGGAGCTCACTTGGTAGCCCAGGCTGGCCTCGAACTCACAGAGATCCGCCTGGCTCTGCCTCCCGAGTGCTGGGATTAAAGGTGTGCGCCACCAACGCCTGGCAAATTTTTTTTTTTTTTTTTTTTTTTTTTTTAGATTTTCTATTTTATGTGTATTAACTGCATATAGGTCTGTGCACCTAATTGTGTATATGATGTTCTTGGAGGTCCAAAGTGTCAGGGCCCCTGGACCTGGAGTTCTGGACAGTTGTGAGCTGGGACCTGAACCTGGAGGAGCATGTGCTCTTGACCACTGTCCAGCCCTGCATATGACACTAATTCCGCTCTGTCTCCTTTGTCCAGAGCAGTTAGACGCCATTCCCTGAGAGGTGAATGGAGCGCTCGTGGTACACGAGCATCTTATTTCCACTTGAAACTTGTGTGTCTTATTAGAATTGCTGAGACGGTGCGGGGCCTGGGAACACAGCCTTGGGGAGGGGCACTTCTCTCCTCTGCTGGCCCGCGTGAGGGGTGCAGGGGCCTTGCTGCTACACTGCTAGATTTTGGATAGTGTTGTTTATTTATTTATTTGGACTAACTGGGAAGGTGCATAGTTATTTAAGTTGGATTACAAAACAACTCTTTCATAAGGCTGGCTCAGGCCTGTGTGGTGGAGTGCTTGCCGTCTTAGGTGTGAGGATCTGAGTTCAGATCCCGAAAACCCACACAAAAGTCAGGTACACATGTGCAGTCCCATCACTCTTACAGAGAGGTGGGAGGTGGAGACACCCCAGAAGTGTGTAGGCCCACTAGCCTGGGGTGTGACGTGTCATCTGTGTTCATGCTAACACACACAAACATGCATGACGTACATACATGAAAATACACAGAGGATAAAAATACCCTTTGTTTTTAATTTTTCTTTGTGTTATTTTATTTAGTGAATTTAATGTTTGTGCTTCGAGGCAGTCACTTTAAATATGAATATACTTCAGATGGTCAGCTAACTAATAACATAAGTCTGTTTTAAGATTAACCTAAAGTCTGGATGGTGCAGAGTATCCTGACAAAGTACAAAGTCCAACTAAAAGCAGTTTACGTTTGAAATGGAAGTTGTATTCCACAAGATGTCCACAAGATGGCACTGTGAGAACTCAAATCCCAGGGCTGGGCTTCCCCCCCCCTCTGCCCTAGTGGAGCGGGTGCCCTCAGCCTGAAGGAGCTCTGCTTTTTGTTCTTAAGTGCTTGTCTGCTCACCATTGTTCGCTTTCTAATTGCATTTGCTTCAGTGGGAAATCTTTCTCAAGATAAACACAGTTGAACAAGGGCTGGTGGTGCACACCTGTAGTCCCCGCACGCATGTGGGAGGTGGAGGCAGGAACATCAGGAACTGAAGGCCAGACTCACCTACATAGTGAGTTTAAGGTTAGCATGAGCTACCGAGTTCCTTTCTCAAAAAAACAAAACAAACAAAACAAACAAACAAAAAAAAAAAACAAAAACAAACCAAACAAAACCCAACGAATAAACCATAAAGATAAACACATATGTGAATGTATATTGTTGTATATATGTTGCTTGAGGAACAGGGGGCACTCCAGGGCTGTTGAGGGTGACACTGGATATTTGGAACTTTGTGGCAGGTGGGTGGGCCAAATGAAAAGTTCATGATTTGTTATGGTCACTTGGGTTTTGGATTAGCAGGGGCATTAGATGTTATACAAATGCCCCTTCCTTTTCAATTAGACACTAGAGTTTGGCACTAGTCAGGTAACTACTTGGTGCTATTTGGTAACTCCCAGAACTTTGACTTGCTGTGAAGGGATGAGCACATATTTGGTGGAGAAAGCTCAGGGTGTGTCCAGAAAGATGGCTCAGCACTTGCTGAATTCAGTTCTCGGAATCCATGTTGGGTGGCTTCGCACACTCTTGTAGCTCCAGCTCTGGGGATTTCCTACCCTGTTCGGTCTCAGAGGGACCCGCGTGGACATAGCGTGGACACTTCTGCACATGCATGTATAGGGCAGCAGGACTGGAACCTGGACCTACAGAAAGATGGGCAGTGGGACAACAGGCCCTTGAGCCGCAGGGAGCTGGGCCAGAGCTTAGCCGTGTTCCTGCTGGGCTGTACTTGAAGCCTGTTCTGTTCCCAGTGGATGCACAGCAGGATCTCCGGGACTTTTGTAGTTTTTCAGAGGTAAAGCGTAGGCTTGTTATTAACCTTGGCACTGTCCAAGGCTGGTTCTTCTGGGTTCGTAGCCCTTGGCAGCTGTTGAGTAGCACGATTTAGGGATTTTCTCACAGACATATTTGGAATGGCCTGTTTCTTTTAAAAAATGTATTCTTCAACAATTTTCTATTTGCATATAATGCACCCCTACACCCTCTCACACTTACCCACTCTTTCTGGACCCCTTCTTCTCCCGAACTAATTTCCCTCCTGCTTTTCCCTATTTAATTTTAACGGCCCACTGAGTTTAGTTAGGGTTGCTGATGAGTGTGGGTGTGTGGCTGTTAACTGAAGCATAGGTTTCTTTCCATGGCTAGACTACTGAAGAAGAATGACTGCTCTCCCAACATCCCCAGCTAGGGGTGGGACCTCATGAGCCTCTCCTCTAAGAAGGGCTTGATCAGATCAGATCCTGTGTCAGGTCCTAGTGCCTTCTGCCTCCTGGTAACCTTGGTTCTGGGCTGGGTGCTCTTTGCTGTGCATGTAGCAGGAGTGACTGATGCTGGGACAAGTAGAAACTCCCTTTGGTCGACTGTGGCAATGTTTGAACCGCAGAGTTGAGTAGAGGTGATGGGCTAATAGTAACGAGGCCATGTGTTTTATATATAGTCACCCACGAGAGGCCACCTGTTGTCAAAGGAGGCCGGTCTCTTTGTGCAGATGGTCTTCAAATGCGGGGTTCTGATGGCTCATAGTATAAAGCTCCTGTGTGTGGCAGCCCAACCTTTCCCCCAGGCCCGTCTTTCAGAGATGGTGTCCTAGGCAGATTTCGCTATACTGCCTGACTCTGAGCAGTTCAAAGCCCAGAGGTGAGGGCAGGCAGGTGGACTGGGATGCTAAACACACCCCTCGTGTCTGTAGCTGCTTTTTAACAAGTCACCTGGGGCCCTCTAATAGCACCGAGAGTGGAATCTCTGTGATCCACACCCGGAGGCAGGAGACTTTCATGGAACCTTTGACTTCCCCTTGTATCTCTTCCAAAGGAGGCGTAGGGTTTGGAGTGATGGCGCTGTGGAAGGGTGCGCCTGCTACTCTGGTGATGTCCTCAGGGCCCCGTCAGGATGGGTGGCTTTAGCTTGGTTTAACTTTGACAGATAGTCTGAATATTGTAAAGGTACCGGTGCTGCCCTGTCCCACCCTCTTCCTCCTCAGCGAGACTCACAGCTGTAATGTGCTTGTTGCTCCCTGTCTCATACTTACTCACTCCCTGTCTGGGTTGTAGTCTCCACTTCATGGGATGCTCAGATGTAGTTTTACATAAGACAAGCTGAGTTGTAGGACCATGTCAAGCTGCTGAGCAAGACTGTATTATCAGATGTGCTTAAGTAAATAAAGTAGGTATTGACTTTTAAGTGTCATGTCTATGTATCTGTATGTGTACCCATATGTACACGTGTGTTTTTACACATTGTATCTATAGACATCTGTATGTGTGTACATATACACACGTGTATTTACATTTCTATCTATATAGTTATACATGTGTGTACATATATGTGTATTTACATTTTTATCTATACAACTACACACACATATGTGTGTATTTACCCATCTCTCTGTACATCTATATGTGTGTACATGTATATGTAGTTTAGATTATGTTTGCTGATAAAACAAAGTTGTAAAAGCAGGAGGAAGTGAAACTATGTTCTTAGATTTTTGTGGTCAAAAGCCAAGAAACAGTGTACATAATCACCTGCTTGCCTTCTGGTCCTGCTGGGAAAGCGAAATTGGGCGCAGTGTGGAACAGCCATGAGAGGGAGGAAGTGGAGGTTCTGGTGAGAGGGCTGTGTGGCCGATGGAGCACTGCTCAGGTCAGGAGGCACTGGAGAACACACAGAAGCTCCCGGCTCTTTCCTTCCTTAGTTGTCTGGACATGCAGAATTTTCCTCCAGCTGAATGTTGAGTAGTTTCAATGCAGTAGTTAGACAACGGCAACATTTAAGGAAATAAGTTTGCATTGACACATATGAAGTATTTTAAAATTACTCAAAAAATTAAAATAGTTTTTAGAATAGTGGGTGAATAACTTTTGGATGCTGTAGGAAGATTTTGACTATGAAATGCTATCTACCAGATGCTGTCTTCGTCTAGAAAGCCAAGAACTGACCTGATATTCCCCATGGTCCACTGACATCCATTTGAAGCTGTGGATTTAATGAAATCTGTTCCTTTTTGGGAACAAGGTAGTTCTTTATAGGGACCCCAAGAATTTGAAAGAAAAAAGAAAAGAACAAATGAAAACAGTGCTATATTGACAAGGTGCTAAAGTTGTGTGTAAAGCTGATTTGAACATGGACTTAGCTCCTGGTCACATGTTCTTATTCTTACTTTATTTGATAGGAAGTGAGCAATTGAGGCTACCACCGGCTGACAAACTGGCCCCCAGCCGTTTTCCTATGGCCTGTGAGCTAAGAATGTTTTTTACGGTTTTAAATGGTTGAGAAACCACAAGGGATATTAATTAGTTTTTGATGTGACATGACACACAATTATAGTTTCAGGGTCCACAACTGAAATGTTACTGAAGTCCAGCCGTGCTCATCTGTCCGGGGTGGCCAGTGTGGGCATGAGTGGCTAGAGCAGACCTGAGGTGTTTACTTCCTGCCTCTCCACAGACGGGAATTTGCTGATCCCTTGTCTTAGAATTGTGTAGTCTGGTCAGCCTGCAGTTTTCATTCTTAGTGTTGCCTCCCGTGGAGAGAACTGTCTTTCACAATGCCTTGTTCTGGAAACTGGACATTGCATAGTCAGTGGTGCTGCTGGCCGGAGATGTAGTTCAGCGGTAGGATGCTTGTGGTGGGTTTGATCCCCAGGATCATCAAAAAACCAAACCAAACCAAACCCTGCCAAAATCAAAGCCAGGAGACAGCAGTGCAGGTCTCTGGCTGTGCCTAAACTGCTTCAGGCGATGTGATCTCGAGTCTTGTCTCTTAGAATCAGCAGTTTGGTGAGTGGTTGAGACCTTGTGTGTTTCTGAGATCTCCAAGGATTCACAAGGCCCAAACCTTTTTGATAACGCAGTCACCTGGGATGTTTTTACCGCGCTGACCTTTGCACTGAATGTCACACACAGAAGCAATGGGGACCAAACTGTCGGACACCGAAGAACTAAGACTCGTTATTGCACATGCTCACGGCAAAGCGGTACTGCCTCTCAGCGTGCTCTGGGGAGAGCAGTGAGCAGTGTGCCCGCTGCCCCCACAGCCCAGCCCACACCGTGCGCTGCTAAGCCGTCGTGCCTGCAGGAGGGAAGCGGCTGTGAGCGGTGAGCAGGGCCGAGGAGCCGCTTGCTCACGGGAGGCCATTTTGCTTAAATCAGTAGTGGATAAACAGACGTTGTCACACTTGTGTGTTTGGTACACTCTCTTCTTGAAATAACGTGAGCTGACTCTTTAAGGAAAACAGCTCGTAGTATTTGTTGCCAGTGAAACAGTTTTCCTCCCCAAGTTCGCATTTTTGTGTCCCCTTTGCCTGTTTGAATTTGACAGTTTCTCAATGTGATTTTTATACCATAATAGTGAAATGAGAGCTTGATATCTGGAAGATCTGTGGTACTCAGGGAACTGACATTTTAAAAATAATTGATTTGTCAGGCTATAAACAGCATAGATAAAAGGTTATTCAAGACAGACTGATGGATTTAAATGTAGTGAACCTACAAATTTCTTGTTTAGATGTTATGTGTTCTGCATTGCATCCAGCTTTAGTAAGAGAGCAGCAGTGTAGAGTTTTAGTGTCATATAGAAAAACAGTAGTAGCCGGGCGGTGGTGGCGGTGGTGGCGGTGGTGGCGCACGCCTTTAGTCCCAGCACTCGGGAGGCAGAGCCAGGCGGATCTCTGTGAGTTCAAGGCCAGCCTGGTCTACAGAGCGAGATCCAGGACGGGCACCAAAACTACACAGGGAAACCCTGTCTCAAAAAAAGAACAGAAAAACAGTAGTATGACAAGGCTCAGCAGGTAAAGGTGTCTGCTGCCAAGTGTGATGAGCTGAGTTCGGTCCCCAGGTCTGACATGGTAGAAGGGAAGAACTGACCGCACACAAGCCGGCCTCCAAGAATAACAAAAGGGAAAAACAGCAAAGTCAATTATCTTACAACACTTTCTCTTTTATCCACATCTTCCACCACAACTGTGTGATGACAGATAGGAATCAAGGGTCAGAAAGTCCTCGTGTTCTGTTCAGCCAGACACTGAGACTTGAAAAATGTCAAAAGATTGCCACTTCTTCCAATAAGTTTTTTTTTTGACAAATGTAGTTAGTTTTCATAAAACTTATTAATGTGTAATGGTTTTAATATTTTAAAAGGTTTATTTTTATCTTGTGTGTGTGAGTGTTTGCCTGCATGTACTGCATGTGTGCCTGGTGCCCTCAGAGGCCAGAAGAGGGTGTTGAATCCCGCAGAACTGAAGTTACATGCAGCACAGTACCCGATGGACCAAGCTGAGAAAACTGCTGGAACCTTCCAGCCACCAGTAGGCCATACTGCCCTGGCTGAGCTGGTTATGGGAGGATGGCGGTGTGTGTGAGCGTGCCCTGTGCCCTGTGGCTACTGCTAGTCTCATGTTGTCTCCTGTGTTCTCCTTCCAGGCTTCTCCAGTGACAGCGACCTCCTGTCCCTCACTGTTGATGTGGACTCTCTTGTAGAGGTAGATGATGGAATGGCTTCCCGTCAGGGTTCTCCCAGTAAAACTTTCGGTCTGAGTCTGGCTGCGGATTCTTCGGCAGCAGGGGCTGTTGCGGCTGACAGTGAGGCGAGCCGAGCAGAGGACCGGGAAAGCCGAAGCCTCTTCCCCAGCAGCTTGAAGCCCAGGCTTGGCAGGAGGGATTACCTGGAGAAGGCCGGGGAGCTCATCAAGCTGGCCGTGAAGAAGGAGGAGGAAGATGACTATGAAGCTGCTTCTGACTTTTACAGGAAGGGCGTTGACCTGCTCCTAGAGGGTGTGCAAGGTACGGTTTTGCCCACAGTCTTGTCCTGGCACAGCTTATGCACTGTGAGGAAATGAAAAATGTCTGTACTGTGCCCGACACTCTGTCTCCTGTGTTCAGGGCTGGAAATGAGAAAGCCACATCAGTGACGTCATTGCAGGTGCTCGGCACTCTGAGCAATGTATGAAAATGGATTACTTTAAAGAGCAGCTTCCCGAATGCACTGTGTGAGTGGCAGTCTTCCTCCTGTAACAGTACTCACAGAGGGCGGTGCTGGGGACTGTCCACGAGTTTACTCAGTGGACTTTGACAGTGGAGAAGGGGACGCTTGTCGTTTGTCCACCACTCTGCTCTTCATTAGCTGAGGTGACTGTCACCTTCACCTAGTTAGTGCAAGTGACAGGAATGTGTGCAGCTGAGCATCATTTAGTGTCTCTAAGTAGACCTTACTTTTTCTTTGTTTGTTTAGTGCACCAGGCTTTATTTTTGTATTCTTCTTCATCTCAGACACAGAATAAAGTGCCCTGTAGTTAGTGAAGCGACTTCTTGGATAGGATGTAATAATCAAAGACTGATGGGACTTTCTTCAGTGTGTAGAAAGTCATTTCTGCTGCTGATCTTTGCTCTTTGACCTGCTGATCTGCTTCCTGTCTACTAACACTTCCCTTTACTATGTTCTCTCAGTACACCTGGCATCCTGTTATTCTAGAACCTTCTGCCCTCTTTCTGGAGTGTGTGTGTTTCCACACTGTTTCTTATCAAGCATTTTGGCTGAATTTCTTCTTAAAGAACACTTTTTTAGGTTTTATTTTATGTGTATGAGTGTTTGCCTCTGTGTATGTCTGTGTATGTCCTACCAGAGTTTGATGCCCTGGGAAGAAGACATCGGAGCCCCTGGAACTGAAATTACAGAAGTTGTGAACTGCTATGAGGGTGCTGGGAACTGAACCAGAATCCCCTGGAAGAGCAAAAAGTGCTCTTAACCACTGAGCCTTCTCTCTGGCCCCAGATTCTTCTTTTTAGCCTTCATTTCTACCTTGTTGGTTACCTAGTGTCCCAAGTACCCTAACTTCTGGAGACTTTTTTTTGCAAGTTTTATTTTATCTCTCTAAGTGACCCTTTATGACACTGTACAGTTATGAAGACTGCTTTTTAATTTTATTTTTAGTTATGGGGGAAGGCAGGCACGTGCATGTGAGTGTATTTTGCCCACAGAAGCAAGAGAACCCCTGGAGCTGATGTTGTAGTTTGTTAGGAGCCGCCTGATAACTTGGATCTTCTGGAAGAGCAACATGTGCTGTTCACCACTGAGCCGTCTCTCCAGCCCCCATTGGAGACTTTTTATTGGGCCATGGAAGTACATGTTTGCTAACTGCTGCTTATCTAGCGTTTTGACTGATTCTCCTCGTTTACAAAAAGGGGTCATGAGACACTCTTTCCCATCCATTTACTTCCTCATTTCTAAGGTTTTGTTGCTCTTCTTATTTCTCTCCCTCTCTGCTCAAGTAGGGCTTTGCCCTAAGTAAATTCTTCTGCTGTCGTGCTAGTGGAGGGAGCCTTAGGAGGGCAGAGACGATTGGGTCCCATTGTCCTCTTTAACTGGAGTTGGGGCCTGGTTCAGAGGTTGGGTCCCAGAGCTGCTGACGTCTGTGTATGTGGAAACAAAAGGAGTGAACTCTGTTTCCTTTTTGGCTAGTAGTTGTCTTGCTGATGTTGCTGGATGCCTTCTTTTGACTGTGACGTGGAGTTTCAATAGCTTATTCTATGAGACTTCAGTATTTAAAATGTTATGTTAGTTGTAAGTTTTAACATTTCAAATTGAGAAATTAACTCTGAAGTCATTTGTTTTCATCTTTTGATTGGTAGATGATTTTGAACTGCTTTACTTTTCAGGCCTTTCATAGTCTCGCTGGGGTTTATGTGTGGAGTCTTCTGTCTAAAGGGCTCTTCATTTCTCTTCTTACCCTAACTGTCGTCTGGAATTGGGAGGAGTTGCAGAATATCTGCTCTGATGCTTCTCTTTTTTTTCCAAACATAATATACCAGCTTGCTGAAACATCATGTGTATTTAGTTAGCATAGGTGAGCCATATCATTGTGACATCTTTCTGTCTAAAAGTTATTTGTACTTAATAGGGACACTTCATAATGTTGCCACTTGATGGCACCAGACAAATAAAAACCGTTGCTCCACAACGGTTTTTGAGAAGTATAAATGCAGATCAGCAAGTGACAAAGAGGCTTCAGTTGGTTATTAACTCTGCTGATTATAGTGGGTCGTATATCCAGCTCGCTACAAAGCTCACTGAGCGTCTGTCTGAGTCCAGTTAGCTGTTTAAGCTGTTTCTGTCTTCCTATGCATGTCTGTCTGAAACCAGTGTTCTGTCTGCTCCTGATAGGGTTTCATTGTTAATGCGCCATCCAGAAAGAGAGCAATTGACCTACTGCTTGTAGCGTTTTGCTGTTTACTCACCACAAATGGCTTTATTCAGACAGACTATTGGAACCTCAGTTACTGAATTCTAGTTTTCTGTTTTCACTCAGCTCCCATCTATGGAATTCTGATTCTTTATAAGGAATATGCTTCTGTCCATGCAGTTTTGCATGTGACAATGTGTAGAATGTGACGTCAGAGCGGTGAGCACAGTCTGAGGACTCAGCACAAGTACAGTGCTCACCACCCTGTGGGCCTGGGGGCCTTGTCCTTGGTCTTTAGCTTGTACTTGGTTTGACATTCATGCTCAGAAAAGACCCCTCCTTGGGGAGAGTTTGTTCTGGTGTGACAGTTCTGTCACTAAAATGTCCTCGGAGTCAGTAACACCTACAAATAAAGAACCACAGCCCAGCTCTTTCTATGGCAGTTGTTCTCAGGACTGGTTTGGGTCTGCATGCTTTATGTGGTGATTGTTTCTGGGCTCCTGGTAATCCAGGCGGAAGTCTTTCATAGAGAAGCCTGCAAGGTTTGTCTATGACCCTCACGGGTTGGGAGCCTGTCAGGTTGTCGTAGAGCTGGTGGAATGCTGGTGTTTTTCTTACTAACTGGCATTTTCACAGCAGAGACTAATGCATGCAGAGTGACACAGACCAGAAGTGTGTCCTGCGGGGGCGGGGGGTGGTGCTTTGTCCTCTGTGGACCTGACTTTGCTGGAGATGGTTCTCAAAAGAAAGTACTATTTTCTAGACTCTCAGGTTGCTATGGATTTAAAAGAGAAAGTCTGAAAGTCAAGGTTGCAGGAATAAATGTGAACCTTTGTAGAGGATGGGTAGTCCATTCCATACCATCCTTCCACGTCCCCTGTGCCCTCGGAGTAGGCTTGTTGGGAGAGTTAGATAATACAGCATGGCAAATGGATGGCAAAAGGCGCTAATGAATTGTTTCAGCAGCAGCGGTGTGGTGGCGGCGGTGGCGGCGGTGGCAGCAGCAGCCTGTCATGTGTTAAATGCCTGTCACAGCACCAGTTTCTTAATTTTCAGGAAAGCCAAAGCCAAATTCTATAGTCACACTGGGCATTGTCTAGGCACACTGAAATTTAGAGGGTGCAAATAGTTGATGCAATGACCCTATAATCTTGGCACTTACTTAGCAAGAATAATTATTTAAAACAGGAATCTGCCAGATGGCAAGCACTGTTCCTATACCACCTCTGGTCCCCCGGGAATCACAGAGCTGATCTTGCTGCCTTTGACTGGTGTGTCTTGGTTGCCAGAGTGGATGTTTATTCCCTTTGAGGTGACCTCAAACCCTCACTTTGAGGTGAGGGGGCCAAGGCCCCGGTGGAGTCGTGCTGCCGTTGGTCGGGGCAGTGATGTTGAGCTGAGGTTCCGTCTAGGCTTTTCCACATACAAACCTGGTTTCCTGACTAGGATGCTGCACGGTGTAGCTTGAGTTTTCCTGCCGTACATCTCCTAGACGGGTTGGTGTTTTCTGTCCAGCTGCAACTGTTTTTCAGGGACTTGGTGGCAGGGCCACAGTTGACCCCCCCCCCCCATTTCCTTTTCCTTTGATATCTCCAGTACACATTAGTTAGGAGTTTATAATGAAAAGATCTCCAGAGTTATTGTTGATAGTATTTTACCTTTGGAAATTCTGTTGGTGTCTGTCACTAGTGTGACTGGTTCTACTGTTACAGCTTAGCCTAGAGACACAATTGACCTTCTGCTGTTTTCATGCTGGCAAAAGATTTAATCGCAATACCCAGCCTTTCCCCCAGCTCACACCACCCAGTCAGACTATGACTGTGCTCATGCTGTGCCGCTCTGTCTCTTCCTAGAAGAAACCAGGAGCTCATCTGTACTTCTGGGTGACAGTCACCAGGGGAGCTCTGAATTCAGCCATGTGTCAAATGGCTGGTTTAGGACATGCCTGGGCCTCGTTGCTGCGGCTACGCGGTCGGTCATGCTTAGGTGCTGCGTGAAGCAGCTGCGGTCGTGGATTCTTCCCTTGGATGAGAATTGCTTACATGTTTGGAAGCCCTGTGGATCCTCGTGTTTGCTTTAGAGTGGACAGACAGACAGACGGGACAGTCAGGAAAGTGTGGGTCTGATGGAGGCAGGCAAGGCGCTCTGTTATTATTGGCTCTTAGGAATGGAAAATGCCCCTTTACCCTGAGGTACTTGTCTCTCCCCTTAGTGCTATTAACATCCTATCACAGATGCATTTTCCAGTTCACTTACCCGCCGCTCACTTCACTACAAACATTGCTGAGCGTAAGGACAGTGTGTAAAAAGCTGGTGTGTCTTTGTCCATGTATGTGTCTTGTTTGGGAAGGGTCTGCCGTTCACTGCTGCGGATGCTAAGGTGGTTGGCCACTGGTGACCAGGGCTTCTCTTGCCTCCACCCCACTTCCTGTGGGCATGTCATTTTCACTCAGTTGCTCTGCTAGCACACACACACACACACACGCACGCACGCACGCACGCACGCACGCACGCACGCACGCACGCACGCACGCACGCACACTCATTTCCTTCTGGTGGCCGCTTTAAGCCTACTGCCACAGAGGTTTGTGTTGTGATGTGAGTCATGCTGTGGTCTTGTTGTTTCTTTCATTTTATTCCTCATTTAGTACGGTTGGATAAGTCAGTGAATATAGCATTATTGAACAAATTTAGGTGTTTTCTAATGTGAAATGTTCTGTAGTTTTTTAAAATTCTAAAATAAGGATTGTACTTTTCCCTATAATTCAATAAATTGCCTTAATTGAGAGTTTTCTAGATCTTAACTGTTTTAAAGCTGCCCAGAAGAATTTTAAAGCACTAAAATTAAGAGTGAAAATGGAAGATTTGAAGTAGGTTAAGTACTCTCAGCTCGCCTCTATTTTCTGTGTCCACCAGCACGCTAGTTTCTCTCTTCTCAGGCAGGTTTAGGAGTGAGCCAGCGGAAGCCGGTTTGGAGGCTGTGAGCCCGTTTTGGAGGGACTGTTGCACAGGCTTGTAGAATACCTGTTCCCTCTCAGGTGACACCTGCGCCTCAGTCACCCCTCTTAGACTTCCTGTTACAGGGCTTTTCCAGTTGTGGGTAACAAAACCCTTAGCAGCTCCAAGAAGTTCATATACAAAGGAATGTTAGCCTAGAAAACGCTTGACTGTGTGCTCAGCTCACCTTGGGTGTCTTAAGAAAGACCGCTGGTCTCTGTCTTTGCGTCGCCTGCTCTGCATGCACACTGCACTTGCTGTTGTGTCCTTGCTCAGGCTGGATCCTTGGGATCGTGGGGAAGAGGCTCTCCTCCCTCCTCGTTTTAATGAACACCCAGAGTTTACTGCCCTGGTGTGGTATGGTCATGCACCCTCACTTGTTTTCCTAACTTGATAAGGGACAGTCACCCCTGGTGCGCGGGGCAGAGTTGTCCCTGGTTGGCGGACTCCTCCTATTGGATAGCAGAACTACCGAATGCGGGAGAGTGGGCTAGCACCAGGGAAAACAAAATCTGCCGCTCACCCTCCTGGGGGTCATGGCACCACCCTCTGCTCATCCTTCTGGTGGACATGGCACCACCCTCTGCTCACCCTCCTGGTGGACATGGCACCACCCTCTGCTCACCCTCCTGGTGGACATGGCACCACCCTCTGCTCACCCTCCTGGTGGACATGCACCCTCTGCTCACCCTCCTGGTGGATATGGCACCACCCTCTGTTCACCCTCCTGGTGGACATGCACCCTCTGCTCATCCTCCTGGTGGACATGGCACCACCCTCTGCTCACCCTCCTCGTGGACATGCACCTTCTGCTCACCCTCCTCGTGGACATGCACCCTCTGTTCACCCTCCTGGTGAACATGCACCACCCTCTGCTCACCCTCCTGGTGGACATGCACCCTCTGATCACCATCCTGGTGGACATGGCACCACCCTCTGCTCACCCTCCTAGTGGACATGCACCCTCTGTTCACCCTCCTGGTGGACATGCACCCTCTGTTCACCCTCCTGGTGGACATGCACCACCCTCTGCTCACCCTCCTAGTGGACATGCACCCTCTGTTCACCCTCCTAGTGGACATGCACCCTCTGTTCACCCTCCTGGTGGACATGCACCCTCTGTTCACCCTCCTGGTGGACATGCACCCTCTGATCACCATCCTGGTGGACATGCACCCTCTGCTCACCCTCCTGGTGGACATGCACCTTCTGCTCACCCTCCTGGTGGACATGCACCCTCTGTTCACCCTCCTGGTGGACATGCACCCTCTGTTCACCCTCCTGGTGGACATGCACCCTCTGTTCACCCTCCTGGTGGACATGCACCACCCTCTGCTCACCCTCCTGGTGGACATGCACCCTCTGTTTACCCTTCAGGAGGACATGCACTCTCTGCTCACTATCCTGGTAGTTGTTATCATTTATTATTATTTCTTTGGTTGCCTGTGTAAAAAGGTTGTTTCTTTTATTTTTAATCACGTGTGGGAGAGTTAGTTCTCTCCTCTACCATGTGGCTTTTGGGGACCAAGTTCAGGCGGCAGGAGTGGCAGCAAGCCCTTCCCGCTGAGGCATCTTGCTGGCCCGGTGCTGGTTGTTTATGTGTGCTCTCCTATGGGATCTCAGACTACAGTTACCTAGAGAACAGGTAACTCCTGGAAAATTTACAGTGTAGTTCCCTGTTCAGGAGAGTGTGTAAGGCCGTGGCTCACTGTAGTTCCACACACAGAAGAGTCCTTTAGAACTGATACCTGCACTAAGGGGCAGCGTTGATCAGCATCCTGCGGTGCTCCAGTTCCCCTCCCGGTGCTCCTGTGGTAGCTGCTGCTCAGGTCTCTTTGCAGAGTGCAGTGGTCCGCCTTTTCCTTCTTGTTCCTTGCAGGGATGGCTTGTGTGGAGGTCTGCTTTCCCCTGGCTGTGCCCTAGGGGCCGGCACCTTGTTTCTCTGTGGTTGCTTTCTGCAGAGTCCTTGGTCGGCATCTTCTTTCCTTTCAACTCTTCACTGACACATCTTTCTGAGATCACCCGAGCGCTGCTTAGTTTCTGTCAACTGGATAGAAGCTGGAGTTCTTGGAAAGGGAGCCTCAGCTGAGGAACTGCCTCTGTCAGATTGGCCTGGGGGAAGTCTGTGGTGATGGTCCTTTTGAAATGAAGTGGTCTAGTCATGGTGAAATAGAATGTAGTGAAATCCAGCAAGTGAAGTCAGTCTGTTCCGTGTCCTGGCAGTCCCCCATGTGCGGGAAATCTCATTCTGGACTGGAGGATAGGGTCAGGAATTCAGTGCTCCTCATTTGAACTGGGTCCTCAGTCCCCTCATCATTTTGTTACCTCATGTCCAGCTAACATTGACACTTTCATGGTGTAGCTTCTGCCTCAAGAGCCTTTTCTGCTATCTCAGTGACGGCGTAGATCTCTGGTTCTTAGGCTGACCCGCTCCTCTCCCAGCTCTCTCTTCACTTTAAGTTTGTGGGACTTCATCTGCAGGCTTCTTGGACTCTTAGCTAATCTCAGTATGACATGACTTGAGTAATGAGCTACAACAGCATTAGACAATAGCCATGTAACCTAAGTCACATGCAATCTTGGAGTTTCTTTTAGTAGGAGATGGCTCAGATAGAAAGCGCTTTGTCACGAAAGCAGGAGGACAGGAATTCAGACCGCCAGAATCCATGTGAACCCCGACTTGGTAGCACCTGTCTGTGATCCTGTGTTCCTATGGTGGGATGAGTGTCGGACACAGGAGCAGCCCTGGATGCTCAGGGACCCGCCAGCCTGCTGTTTACAATAGTGATCAACAAGAGATCTGTCTCCAACAAGGGGGATGTGAATACTGAGGGTCGGCCTATGACCGCTATACGTGTGCCGTGACATGTGTGTCCCATTGTCCCCATATGAATGCCTACTTTGTGTGTGTGTGTGTGTGTGTGGTGTGTGTGTGTGTGTGTGTGTGTGTGTGTGTGTGTGTATGTATGTATGTATGTATGTGTGTGTGTGTGTGGTGTGTGTGTGTGTGTGTGTGTGTGTGTGTGTGTGTGTGTCTCCCTTTCCCCAATTTTTACTGCTGGCCAGCATGGGTAACAGGGATCATATATACTCTTTTTCTGAAGCAAAATATCACATGTCAGTGAAGGACCATGGTTTCTGAGAAACAGGAGCCAGAAGAGGGGAGGCTCATGAGTCCTTGGATTCTGGACTTGTGCTTCCCTAGGCTGTGGTGCAGGAAGAGGTTGGCATAGGACTCCTGTCTTGTATATTAATAAAGGACCAACCTTAATAATGTACTTCCCAGGGGCTCAGAAGAGAAACTACGAATGGCAAGGACTATTTTCGGGAAATGAATCTAAGTACACCAAACTCTTTGTCCGTCTACTTTATTCCTCTGGGATAAAATCCTATCTGCACAGCTACAGTTCTGTACTCAAGCCTAGTTCCTTTCTTGCCTGATATGTCTCTACCTTTATCTGCTGTCCCCCTAAGTTCTATCTTAATTCTCTCATCTTAGTTCTGCCTCATCTAGGTCCTTCTCAACTCATTCTTATCCATCTAGCCCCATCTGGCTCTTCCTTATCCTCCATCCTGACCTCCAGTTCTCTAGTCAAAAATCCTCTCCAGCCGAAATCCTCAATATCCTCTCTTCATTCTCCTTGTACCTCAGTTCCTCTCAGTCTCTGAGGTGTTCAGTTATAAACCCAAGCCATAGCGATCCTCTGGCAGGGCAAGGTCACCAGGCTTGAATTCTTACAGGGTCATAAAGGCAGGTAGGAATTTTCCTCAGGCAGTGGCTAGCAGGCTTTCTTTCTTTCTTTTTTTTTTTTGGTTTTTTCGAGACAGGGTTTCTCTGTGTAGCTTTGCGCCTTTCCTGGAACTCACTTGGTAGCCCAGGCTGGCCTCGAACTCAGAGATCCGCCTGCCTCTGCCTCCCGAGTGCTGGGATTAAAGGCGTGCGCCACCACCGCCTGGCGCGGCAGGCTTTCTTTTACAACCCAAACGAATGCTAATGATTGGTTAGTCAAGAAGGGAATTTATGTGCTCAATGTACATTCCTCGAAGTGGTTAGGTAAGAAATTAGGAGTCTATTAGTAAGGCTGTAAGGAAGGAGGGTCTCACCCTAAATTGCACAAGAAATAAAGCTATCCTCCTGACCTAGGAGACAGGTGTTGTTTCGTTTGTCCTTGGATGCTTGATAGGTCTTTTAGATAAATAAATAGGAGTTCTTGGAAGCATGCATTACGAGAAAATCACTGTAGGAACCAGCTAATACATACATACATACATACATACATACATACATACATACATACATATATATGCTAAAATATCACCAACTTTTTTTTTTTAAACCAAGACTTCGTAATCCATGGCTTGACTTTCGGAAAAGTCCTTGACTTTTCCAAGCAGTAGCTTTTGTGATAGTAGCTGGGTTCCATTACATTTTCCTGTGGCTTGCAGCATTCCTGCAGAATTTCTGAGCTAAAGAGGTGCAGTTAAACCACCAAGAAGACCAAAGCTGAGCTATAGTTAGGACTTGCTGGCTGGCCTGTGTGTCTTATCTGGAGAGGAGATTCATGCAGTGATGGCAGACTCTACCCAGGGCACTCAGCACTCGGGGCAATGCATGGTTATGGGGAAGTCACTGAAGGAGCAGGGACCACACCGTGGACAGTTGTGCAGAGCCGGGGACAGTGTCTGCTGCAAAGAGACAGCCTGACTATTTCAACCATGGCCGTTAGGTGGGATGCTGAGAAGTAGTGAAGAAGGTGTATAACAGATTATAAAAACAAGATCTCAGAGAATTAAACGTCCTAAAACAGACTCAAGAATAAAAAAAATAAAATCTAAAACCCAACAAGGAAAAGTTCACAGTGGCTGAGAGCCAGTAAAACACCATTTGTTCAAAGAAGCAGGGAAATGGCCTTCAAGAGGAAAGTGGAGCTCACCCACGGCGGTGGCACAGGTGGTGAGTTATCGGTCACACAGGAGTCATGTCGCCGTTCAGTGTGAGGCAAGATAGGCAGAGACAGGAACTACAGAAGACCCCAAGTGAACCAGAGATGAGAACTACGTTATCAGAAGAAAAAGTACTCTGTGTGTGTGTGTGTGTGTGTGTGTGTGTGTGTGTGTGTGTACACATGTGCACACGCTTTTGAAGGACCACCCATTTGTGAGGATGAGTAGATCCTGGGTTCTCTGTGGCCTTGGGGCCAGTGTGCAACTTTTAAGTTCCCAGGGATATTCTGGGGTATGTGGGGCATACCATGGTTGTCTTGTTCCTCGATGTTGATTTCAGCATCCTCACTTGCTGAAGTTTCAATGGAGATAAAGGTAGATGGGTCCTCACAGCCACCGTCCCATCGCATTAGGTTTGGGAGCAGATAGAAGCAACTCCATGTTAAAATACCACAGGCCTTTGCTTTTCTTACTGCAGTCTCTCTCTCTCTCTCTCTCTCTCTCTCTCACACACACACACACACACACACACACACCCCTACCTCAGTTCTTGTATGTCCCTGTCAGTCTAGAATTGATGATTTAGGTAATTTTATATTGTTTTATCTGGGGAGAGCTTTTGCCAAGTGACCCCCCACATCCTGGAAGCCTGTCCTCTGTTATCTCTTTAATAACAACTTAATAATAATAATAATAATAATAATTATTATTATTATTTTTGGTTTTTCAAGACAGGGTTTCTCTGTGTAGCTTTGCGCCTCTCCTGGAACTCACTTGGTAGACCAGGCTGGCCTTGAACTCACAGAGATAGATCCGCCTGGCTCTGCCTCCCAAGTGCTGGGATTAAAGGCGTGTGCCACCACCGCCTGGCTTCATAATTATTTTTACAACTTCTGTTCCTATTGATTGTAACCCATTCTTTCTCTTCTTACAGCCTAGGCGATCTGTGTGAATGCATGCACATGTTTGCATGTGTGTGCAGGGCAGACACTGATGTCCTTGACCTCCCTTCACCTTATGTGCAGAGGCAGGGTCTCCTCCTGAACCTGGAGTTCATGGATAGCATTGTCTAGCTGGCCAGCTTGCCCCAGGGTCCTCTGGCTTGACTCTTGAGTGCTGAGGTTATGGCACTCGACCATCCCCACTCGACCTTTATGTGGGGCTCTGGACTCTGTCGTCTCCGTGTTTGTACGGCAGTTGGTTCATCTACTGAGTCTTCTCCCAGGCCTTCTGAGTGAGCTATTGAAGATGGACTCATTGATTTTTAGGACACTCGCAGTTACTGTGGCCATAGGGCTGCGCAGTGGGCTTCTGTCTCCCTCCCAGGCTTATCTGGAGTCAGTCCCCTTTACTTGCTCAGCTTCAGCCACAGGGACTTCTTGCATTTCCCGGGAAGCACCGAGGTCTTTGCATGGTGGACCTCCGTGTGGCTGTGCTTGGGATAAGTCACTGTGCTCCTCGGTTGGTTGACTCTTTGCTTAGCTCCAGTGGCTCAGTTCTGCTCAGACCAGAACCCCTTTCCTGACCTCTCTCGCCACTGTACCCCTTTAATTGTATTCATGATGGATGGATTCCTGTGCTGTCAGTACTCAGGGGGTCATCTTGTCTGCAGGGCCCTTCAAGGCAAGTGGTCTGTTTGTTCATTATTGTCTTCTAAGGAGTGCCTAGTACATAAGACATTCTCTGAAAATATGTTTGCATAAGAGAACGATTCTGTCCTCCGTGTAAGTAGGTGCCTGGTGAGAGAAGGAGATGGTACTGGAGAAGGCAACAGTGAGCTGAATCTTGAAGACTGTGGCCAGCAACCAACAGGCAAAAGTGAGTTTGAAAGTACCAGATGAGTTTAAATGCCCCCACCTGGGGTGTTACTGGACCCCATCCTTTGACACTGTGCAGAGCCCAGCCATTGAAATGCATTAGTTATGTGTGTTATATTATAGCTTGTTGAGTCAGAGACTTCTGGCCTTAACATACTGCCTTGTTTCCTTTCTGCGCCTTGACTATGTGCTTCCTGCAACCCTAGAACTGGGCTTCTTATCTACTCAGGAACTCCCTCTGACTGGCTGGGCAACTGGGCAACTCATTTGCTTGGCTGTGACATTTCTGATCTTTGTGGAAACAGCATGTTGATAGATTCCCGTGGCCCAGCATGGTTGCTCATGTTCAGGAGAAGCAATGTCACAGAAATAGTCCACTGAAGAGCATAGGAGCTAGTTATCAAAGGTTTATATCAAATAGTTAAGTTCGGACCTGCAACATTGATTCTCGATGTCTGCAACAGACAGAACCTTGTTTGTGAGTGCTCTTGATCGTCAAGGCACTGGGCTGCTGTGATCATGCTCCTGCTTTTCCCCTTTGTGTTCTTATTTTTTTTTAAATGTATACCTATTTATTTATTCTGTGTTTTTGTGTGAACACAACATACACACACATACATGAGCACACACACAGACACACTCATGCATGAGTGCACACGTACACACACACACACACACACACACACACACACACACACACTTGTATATTTGTGTGCCATGGCATGAACATGCAGATCAGAGGCAACTTGGGGAGTAAGTTCTCTCCTGTGGGTCCCAGTGATTGAACTCAGGCCATCAGGTTGGTAGTGAGTGCCTTTACCTACTGAACCATCTCACTGGCCCTGCTCTTGTTTTTTTTTTCTTTCCATTTATTTATTTATTTATTTATTTATTTATTTATTTATTTATTTATTTATTTATTTATTTATTTATTTATTTATTTATCTATCTATCTATTATCAGCTTGATACAGTATAAATTCTCATCCTAATAGTGAAATGTTTCACTGAAGCTTGCCCAGTGATTGAGTAAAACCAAAACTTGTTATAAGCCACAGTCACCCTAGGGTCCCCCCTGCTATGTAGCCTCCCTGGTTCTGTGGGTTGCAGTCTGATTGTTCTTTGCTTTATATCTAGAATCCACTTATGAGTGAGTACACACCATGTTTGTCCTTCTGGGTCTGGGTTACCTCGCTCAGGATGATATTTTCTAGTTCCATCCATTTGCCTGCAAATTTCATGTTGTCATTGTTTTTCTCTGTTGAGTAGTACTCCATTGTGTATATGTACCACATTTTCTTAATCCATTCTTCAGTTGACGGGCATCTAGGTTGTTTCCAGGTTCTCCTGCCCTTGTTTTTTAGACAGGGTCTTCTTCTATAGCTTAGGCTGTCCAGGAATTTGCAGTGTTGCCCAGTCTGGCGGGGAACTCCCTGTCCTCCTGTCTTTACAACTAGGGCTGAGATCATAGGGGTGAGTCACCACACTCAGCTGGGTGTTTTTTCTTTTCTTGTTTTGTTTTTTCGAGACAGAGTTTCTCTGTGTAGCTTTGGTGCCTGTCCTGGATCTCACTCTGTAGACCAGGCTGGCCTTGAACTCACAGAGATCCACCTGGGATTAAAGGTGTACACCACCACCACCTGGTGACCCAGCTGTTTTTATTTTATTGTTTTATTTCTTTGGGGAGAAGGAGCTGGGAAAAATTGTGTAGAACTTTGCTTCTTTTGTAATTTTAGATTTCGTTGCCTATAGAAACAGAACTTGAGAGGTCATGTGCGTTGGGCCATCAGAATTAGTTATGATGACAGCGGTGAGGAGTGTGGTGTGGTCCCTGTGGGTCAGCTCGGCAGAGTCCGCTGACACGAGCAGAGTGGGTTTGGGAAGGACTCGCTTCTTCATTGGTCAGCTCAGTGTGCACTGGGTGGCTCTGAGGGGCCGCTGTATTACTCAGAAGCAGAACAACCTCTAAACTGGAGACTATGGGGTGGCTTTGCTGACCGTTTTCTACAGACTGCAGTGATGGAGTTCCCCCAGGGTCACAGCCAGAGGAAGAAAGTCAAGATGTTTACCAGCGTATGCTCCTTGGAATTTTCACTATTTTCATGTCAGTTTTTATGTTGAGACTTTCACATTTTAATGACAAAAATGTTTGCTGGAAATTATAGCTTAGAAAAAGAGCAGTGCTTTCGTGCTTCAGCAAAAAGCTAGGTAAAGCGCTGATGTGCACAAAGTAGCTGTGGAGTTTTATATTCAGATTGTATGAGCAGTAAGCAGAGCGTCTGAAATCACCACTTGCACATTGCAACAAACACATCATCATCTGCTTAAAAAAGAGTTATAATTACAGTTGACGAAGCATGGACACCATAAAAAATGCATTAGTGTGGCTTGACACATTAATTACCTGTTTTTGCAGATGTTTTTATGTATTGTTGTGTGAACAGTTTACAAAATAATTACAGGAAAGTCATATGGAAAATAAACTAAGTGGGTGGCTTCCCATCTAAATATTTTCATTCATGTGAATCTGTGTGCGGCACAGCTGCTGTGCTGCACCAGCGAGGGACAGAGAACTCCCCAGGGTTGAGCAGGCGACCCCTGTCATCGGCTCAGCACGTTTTATATCCTTAGCAATACAGTTTACAAACGTTCACTTCAGCGGGTGGGTTAATCCGTGTGATTACTAAAGAAATCCTTGATTCAGATTGGAAGAAATGTAAATATCCAGTAGTAACGTAAGTCAATCAAGTAAAAAATCAGTGCAAAACCCCAAGTGGAAAACTGCTGTTGTTTTACCACTGACAGGCCATGAGGCTCTTTGTGAAAGTTTTAAACATTAGTCTGTGATTCCTTGCATTAAGAGCTGTGATCCCTAACTCGCAGCTTGTTATGTACTCATTGCTAAACGTCACTGTGTGTCAATTGCCCAGGTCAGTCTCCTGTTGTTGTTGAAAGTGTGAACCTGCCTTTTCTTAGCAGCTAGCGCGCTGCAGTGAGTGGTCTCAGAAGTGCGTGTCCTCTGACGATTGCCAGGGCACAGGGCATGCCTTCGGTGCTTTCACAGACCATTAGGAAAGGTGTCTTGGACAACGGAGGCTGTCAAGGAGGAGAGCTAGTTGGTAGACTTCATCTACTTACTTGTGGTTTATAATTACTTAGAGTGCCCGTGCTTTTTGTTGATATTGTTTTGACAATTTCAAACAGAATTATGTCAAAATGTCATTTCTCTTTTTAGTATAATCCTGCTGCTTAGGGACTGTGTTCTTCTAGGTCCCTTGGGTGCATTTTAGCTACTTAGACGAAAACGCAGGGATTATGCCGGTCCCCCGCTGCACATCTTATGCGTTTGTTGTTCTTTAGGAGCAAGGCACGCAGGTCTAGGGAGGGGTAGCAGAGGCACCTCTAGCTGTCTAGGTACGGTCCCTCCTCCCCTGCTCCAGTCCGGAAATAAGTGGGAAATTGGAGAGAGTCACAGTTAGCAGTTATAAATGTGTGCCTGAAGTCTCGTGTCACCCTGCCTGGGACACAAGCATCCTTGTCTAGCTTCCTTTGATCTAGATTGTGTTCTGGCCTGACCAGCAGTCGCTTCAAGCTTGTCTTGATTGTAGACAACTGTTTCTGGTATTGCAGAGGTTTCATGGACTTAGTTCTCCTGCAGACTTCGGATGTCCACTGTATGTCTTGAGCTTGGTCCTGTGGATAAGGGGAAACCACCATGTTGTTTGTCAGATGTTGTCATGCTGGCACAGTCGTTCATTCACGTATTCGGTTTGCGAAGTTTTATTGAAGGGTCGTCTGTCTGTGAAACTCTGTGACAGTACTGAGGTGACTGTGCTGCTGGAACCTAGCTAGCATAGTGACTAGGCCTCGTTCCTGAAGGAGTGGGAGGGCCAGGAATACATGGAAGAGAGAGGTTTTCACTCTGGCTGCTTCCTTCATAAAGAGACCATTGACAGGAAGATCCCCCCCCCCCCCCAGTGTCCTGCAGCTGGCTGGAGCAGTCTGGTCCAGGGGTGCGACTCAGCCTGAGCTGCAGTGGGAGAGGTGTGGCTTCCTGTTGAAGTGGCTCACAGAAGATGTACTTCTGTGCTCTGGTTCTGATGGACACCACATCAGTTTGGTTCATAAAAAGGGATGTGTTAGAGCTGGCGATGTGGCTAAGCTCAGCAAGGCATTTCCCACAAGCCTGATGACTTGAATCCAATACCTGTGACCCACATGATGGAGGGAGAGACTTAACTTCTGCAAGGTGACCTCTGACTTCCACTTGTGTACCGTGGTACACATAATAAATAAATGTGGTTTTTTTCTTTTTTAAAGAAGGGATGTGTTAACAGAGCCCGTGAAACTTTTAGGATAGCAGATAATAAAGTACTTACAGCTAGTTTTCATTTTACTTGATTTCAAAGGAAAAATAATGAAATTAATATGATATCAAGAAAATAGTTGCCAGTGGTGGCGGTGGCGGCGGCGGCAGCGCACGCCTTTAATCATAGCACTTGGGAGGCAGAGGCATGCAGATCTCTGAGTTTGAGGCCAACCTGGTCTACAGAGTAGTTCCAAGACAGCAGGGCTACACTGAAAAACCCTGTCCTGAAAAACCAAAAAAAAAAAAAAAAAAAAAAAAAAGGAAGGAAGAAAGAAAGAGGAAAAAAAAAAAACAACACCACCCAGTTGTTGTGTTTGGAGATGGCTCAGTTGCTAAGAGTGTTCGCTGCTCTTCCAGAGGATCCAGGTTCAGTTCCCAGGACTCCATGGTAGCTTACAACTCTCTGTAACTCCAGGTCTAGGGGATCTGATGCCCTCTTCTGGCCTCTGCTGGCATTGCATTCACGTTATGCACACACATTATATGCAGGCAAAACACTCATACACATAACATGAAAATAAACCTTAAGAAGAAAAGAAAACTGTGGTAATATATTGTGTACCCTAATAAACTTGCCTGAGGATCATAGGAGGACAGAGACAGCCACTAGATTAGACACAGAGGCCATGTAGTGGTGGTACACACCTTTAATCCTATCACTTGGGAGGCAGAGATCCGTGTGGATCTCTGTGAGTTTAAGGCCACACTGAGCTACATGAGATTGATCCAGTATAGGAGAGAAACAGAGCCAGGTGTGGTGGCACACACCTTTAATCCCAGCACTTGAGATCTCATGCCTTTGCTTGGGAAGCACACACGCCTTTAATCCCAGGAAGTAATATGGCAGGGCAGAGAAAGGTATATAAGGCGTGAGGAACAGGAACTCACTGTCTTTAGGCTGAGGATTTCATAGAGGTAAGAACTAGTGGCTGCTGTTCTGCTTCTTTGATCTTTTAGGGTTCACCCTGATATCTGGCTGTTGTTTTACAAATATAAGCGGCGCTGTTACCAGATGAAAAGGTCTTGAGACACGGCAAAACCCAGTACCAGAGCTTTATTAGGAGGAAGGGGGGCACAGAAGAAAGCGTGGCCAGGCCTGGGGGAGAGAGTGGGGGGAGGAGAGAGAAGAGAGGGGAGGAGTCTGTGTCCGGCTTTTTAAGGATCCCCCTGCACTTCTGTAGGTGGCTTATGGAGCTATGCCACACATGTGCTGATTGTGTGACTGTGTGTTTGTACATTCATTCAGTGGACTGATGACGTAAGGCCCCTTGCTTAGCTACTGAACTGCGCATGTGCAGTCACGCAGCTGGAGGAGTGGCAGAATCCTAACACAGGCTCTGGGTTTTTATAATAAGACCATTTAAGCTTCGAGCTGCAGAAACAGTTGTTGGGATTGGTTCTTCTGTGGATTGCCACTTCTATTAGGATGACAAAATATTTACTAGAAAATCAGATAGTTATTTATATGATTTTCATCCCAACTTTTCTTGTATTTTTAGCCCATATTAGAAAGCACAACAATCTTTTTGCCTTTTAGCTGATGAGTTAATTAATTCTGTGTGTGGGGGTGAGTGGGTGCTCTGGTGGAGGTCAGAGAGCGCCTTGCTGGAGTTGGTTCTCTCCTTCCACCCTGGTGGTCTCAGGGGAAAACTCAGGTCATTAGACTTGGTGGCAAGTTGTCTTACCAGCTGGCCTCTTACCTTTTAAGTCTTCACTCTTTTGTTTTGTTTTCTGTCAAAGTCACCTGTTAGCTGCCTGTCTTACTTGGTCTGTCTCTGTCTCTCTTCTTGTGCTGTAGATGTCAGACTCCTAATCTCCTGCCTCAGCCTCCTGATTGCTAGGGCCCGAGGCATGTGCCACATACTTGGCAAATTAGTTCATTTTAATGTTTCTCCCAATCCTTTAAAAAGCCCCATTTGACTTGAGAACATAAGAACATTAGAAATTTAGGAGTTGCCAGAGTTTCTTATCAGAGGTGGGGATATAGCTCAGTGGTGGAACCTTGTGTAACACGTGTGTGACACACTCATGGTCCTTTTCAGTGCTGGGGCCTTGTGTAGCATGTGTGTGACACACTCAAGGTCCTGCTTATTGCTGGGGCTTTGGGTAGAACGTGTATGACACACTCAAGGTCTTAATCTTAGCACTGAAACCAATTCGTAGAGGAGCAGACCCAGCAGAGTCAGAGGCAGCTGTTAGTGCGGTGTGTGCAGGGGTGCATGCTGTCATGTTATCATTCAGAAGGAAGATCCCAGCACTCAGGAGCTGAGGCATGAGGCCAGGCTGGCTTATACAGCAAGACTGACTCTGTTTTAAAAACCAAACAAACAAAACAAGAGCTGGCTGTGGTGCTGCACACTTGTAGTGCCAGTGCTTGGGAGGAAGATCAGGGGCCATCGTGGTCTTTGATGGTCTTTGAGATCATATTCCAAAACCAAACCAATGAAAAGATACAACCCAGTTGGCTTCTTGAACACCCACCCACCCTGTTTCTTGAGTGCTGGATTTTTTTTTTATATAATTTAATTTAATTTTACATATCAGTCACGGATTCTCCTTTCCCCCCCTCTGCCCTCCCCCCAGCCCGCCCTCCATTCCCATCTCCTCCAGAGCAAGGATTCCCCTGGGGATTCAGCTCAGCCTGGTAGATTCAGTCCAGGCAGGTCCAGTCCCCTCCTCCCAGTCTGAGCAAAGTGTCCCAGGATAGGCCCCAGGTTCCAAACAGCCAGCTTATGCACTGAGGACAGGTCCTGGTCCCACTTGCCTGGGGGCCTCCCAAACAGTTCAAGCCAATCAACTGTCTTACTTATCCAGAGGGCCTGGTACAGTAGGGGGATCCTCAGCTATTGGTTCATAGTTCATGTGTTTCCTCTAGTTTGGCTATTTGTCCCTGTGCTTTTTCCAATCATGGTCTCAATAATTCTCGCTCATACAAGCGCTTGCCTTATGTATATCGGTTCTCATTGAGTGCTGGAATTAAAGGTGTGTGCTACCACACGTGGCCAGTAATGATGTTTTGAAAGAAAGAAATGAAAGTCTTTTGATTATTCCCTTTTAAAATTGCAAAATAAAGAAAAGAGACAGAGCGGAAAGAAGTAGTTGAGTCTGGAGAGGCTCTGCAGGTGGCGCTTAGCACAGGACCTGCTGGTACTGCCCTTCAGCGCCCACAGGAGCCTGGGGAACCCGTGACTGTCGTGGCAAGCGTCAGTGGAGGCCGTGCGCATTGTTGGGACTTCGCTTTAACTGTTCTTGGTGATCTTTTCACTTCTGGGGTTGCCGCACAGCCGGTTTTCAGAACAACGTGGTAGGGAGTTGACTATAATACAAAGCAGATTCCCCGACTGACTGGCTCTTGTTACACTGAGTGCTGATGGCTTCACCTCCTGCAAGACATGCAGATGCATAAATCATCCCTCTCTCAAGGCTGCCTTTTGTTTTCAGAACACTTAACACGGGGCAGAAATGGTAGGCTATACCTGAGAAGAACAAAGCATCATTAAGTATAGTCAATCATCACTTAAAAACTGTAGCCACCAAGGCCATCTCAAACAGGAGCATTCTTTTATGTGACCCAGTTGCAAAACAAAAACAAAAACAAAAGAAAAAGTGAAGAAAAAGCAACAAACAAAACTCACTGCAGTACATAGATCAACTCGACGTCCTTGCCAAAGTGATACAGCCCAGGGAAGCTTGGGGCCTCTGTGTGGGCCCTGTTGGGGCAGAGAAGAGGAGCTGAACTGTAGGGTGTGCTCAGGATTGTCTAGTGTGGGCGTCGCGTTCTGAGCATGTGGTGAAAATCTGGCTAAAACACTCCTGCAGGCTCTGGGAACTGCCGGTGAGGGTGAGGCAGGCACACACTACAGACACCTGTCTTCTGAGAAGGCCTCGCCGTCCAGTTCTGCGTCCAGTGGCGGGGGTGGGTAAAGGAGAGTGTCGAGGAAGAGCTAGCTGCTTGTGATGCAGGTTCTAAACTGGGTTTTATTCCCTGCCTTGCTTAGAACACACCCTTTGCTCTTTGGTAGAAAAATGAGAAAAGACTCCTTGATTTCCAAGTAAATTCTGGGGTAGCCAAGATGTGTGAAAGAAGTTTTCTGTCCTGCAAGAACCATTTTTTCTCATATTGATATGGTTATGACATATTTTCTTTCTAGAGTTACATCAAAATGTAGATTTTCTTTCTTCTTTCCTCTTTTGTTTGTTTAATATTGTAGCTTTTGAACTAGGTTGTTCCACATCCCTCCAGTGTTCCTTTCACAGTGAGGATGTAGCTGGGCTCCGTGTTCCCTGCATTTGTCTGTTACCTGGGCATCCCTGGACCCCACCCTCTGCTCCTGTGCGCCTTCTCACGGTGTGTGTACCTTCTCACGGTGTTTCTCTCCTTCGTTGTGGACCACTTACTGTGCTTGTCCATGCCTTGTTCTTTCTTCTTCTTCTGCTCAGACTGGACAATCAACTTCAAGGTCTCTTCTTTTCCCTCCTGTGCCATATACTGTAGAGGGACAACTTGGCTCAGAGCTTCCGAGGTCATAGTCAAGGTCAGCTGGACCCATTGCTTTGTGCCCGAGGCTGGAAGGAAAATGACCCAGGAGCACTGGGGGGGCTGCGCACCTCACATCAGCTGGGGCAGAAAGAGCCCCAAGAACACCGGTGACCTGCGTCCTTCACTTAGCCCCTATTTCTGAAAGTTTCTGTCACCCCGAGCAGTGCAGTCACATGACGACTCCATCTGTGGGTCTGCACACTGGTGAGGTCAGAGCTTCAGGAGCGAGCCATCCCTCAGTGGCTGCACCCAGCAGCTGTGGCCAAGCTCCAACACTTGGGCCTTTGGAACACACCTCACCCCCAAATTGGAGCAGGATTGGCTTAGGTGTAGAATCTGACATTACCTCTGTAACTGAGAAAAACGTTTCTCACCCTGAGCTTTTGTTTGTAGTTATAAAGGAGAAGAAATAACTTGTAAGTAGAGTGTGGTTCAGTGATGGGCCCAGTGGTCATGGCTTCTTGCATAATTTCGTATTCCCATAGTTTAGCATACAGAGAATGTGTCTTATGTAAAACATCAGAGTTGATGTCCAGAGAAATGCAATTTTCAGTTTTTCCTTTTGTATTTAGCTCCACTTTTATGCAGCACTAGAACTTTTTGACAGGACAGTGATTGCATCGTTATGGTCCCCCAGAAGCCCTCTCAAGCCGACAGGCTGTCTATGACTGTGAGAGGAGTTTTGTTAATTGGCTCATGCCGTCAGAGTCTGAGTAGACGCAATGGCTGGCGTCAGGCTGGAGAGCCTGGGAAACCAGTAGCTGCTCAGTAAGCTGGATGCTTGGGACACGAGGGGCCAGCGACTTTGCATGCAAGCTCCTGAGCAGGTTGCTGGGAGTCCATCTAGAGGCTGGTGTTCATGGGCAGGTGAGTGAGAATGCCCCTGCTTAGGAAGGTCAGAGCTGTGCAAGCAAGCTCCTCCCCTTTCAATTCCCCACCCCCCAAGCCTATTTAGGGTGGTTCTCCCCACCTCAGCTCCCTGCCTCACATGTCAGTCATTTCTGGAAACACCTTCACAGATGTCCAGAAATCTGCTTATCAGTTTTCTGGGTATTTAAAAAGTCACCCCAGTCAGCTTGACAGCTAGGGTTAACCATCAGTCTTGGGTAGTGGGAGTCCTTCTTCTTTGAATGCCAAAGCCCAGTGAAAATTCTTGCTCCATCTGAGCCATTATTTTTTTACTCAGTTAAGATCTGTCTGAAGCCACATTTGTGAACCACTGATGACTTGGAGCTGTGCTGGAGAGCTGCAGCTTTATCTTTGTGTTCTGGTCCAACCCATAGGCATTGGGTGGCAGCTGTCTGCGGGGGGCTGGTCTTCATGTGTGGCTGCTGTCTGTCAGTCACCGTGGCCTTTGAAGGGGCCGAGTGGAGGAATCACAGGATCTGTTTGTGGAAGGTACATTCTGAAGCCCTCCCAGCATCTCTCCCATGCTTGTAGTTTCCATGGAGTTGGCCCACCATCAGCAGCAGGGGTCCGTCTCAGCACTGGCTTCCGTCCTTGTTTCTCTGTTACTATGGAGACTGCCTAGAAGGTGGCAGAAAAGCCAAAAGTTTAAAAAAAAAACCAAACCTAGTGATTCAGTAACAAAATGTGATTGGAACTGTATATAGCTGTATATTCCATAACTCAGTGTGAATTTCAAGTGAGTGTGTGAGACAAGCTTAATACTGTGAATAGAGCCAAGTCTGAAGCTTAACAAATGGGGTGGAGCCCAGGTGGACCAAAATGACAAACAGAGCTTGCTGAATATTATTACCTAGAATGTGAAGAGCAAGTGGGTGGTGGTCATCACAGTCCCAAACTGTGAGCCCAGCCACTGCCTTGGGCACAGAACTGGAGAGCAGCATCATTAGTGTGCGATACCATCTCTAAAGCACGCGACAGGTATTATGTGATTTTTTTAAAAAAAAATTTTGGTATATATGGAGTGTGTATGGTGTGGTATGGTGTGGTGGTGATGGTGTGTGTGCACCTGGTACTCAAGGAACATTTTAGAAGAGGGGGCACAAAGATTCAGCCAGAGGACCAGGAATTCTACTGTGAGATAGTGTCTTTGTGTATGACGGGGAGTGGTACCTCTAAATCTCACATGTGGTCACCTAACAAGACCCGCACAGTGACAGCGCCAGTTGCCATTCCAGAGTGGATGAGGGAAGTCCCCACCCTAGATGACTGCCAAGAGAGGGGAAGTCGGTCTTCCCCAGGGAAGCCTCGAGTGTGGTTATCTCATCCTAAATAGTCAGCACTACACACACACACACACACACACACACACAGCCACACATGGTCTTTGGGGGACCGTTAGGTCTCACTTATCCATCTTTGATTGAAATGGTGCCTCTTAGTCCCACACACCATCCCACTCTGGAGAGGAAGGAGCCCAACACTTAAAAAAAAAAAAAAAAAAAAAAAAAGCTCACATGAAGTCTTGGGAATCTGGAGGCTGTTTTTAGGAAACAGATCCAGATTTATTAAATGACCTACCTTATCTCATAGTGTCAGGATTTCAGGCATGTTCCTGCTTTCCTGTGTAAGATGAGTGACAACTGGTTGCTAATGAAACAACCATGAAGTTTACACAACTCAGTGAGTGTAATTTTAATTCGGAATCACCTGAAGTGGTTTTATTCTCGGTTGCACTGGACGTTGGTGCATCCTGCAGTCTGTCAGTCCCATGTCACTGCTCACTGAACAGGCATTATGTTTGCTTCTAGTTTTGAGTCAGAAATTCAGTACTGCCTGCGCCCGGCTCCCCTCACCCTCAGGACTTTGTACACAGTTTCGTATATACCCTAACTTGCTGAGTTTCAGTGCGCACTCGGATAGCGGCCTGTCAGCTGTGGGCAAAGGAGACCCTTGAGGAGTAAGTTTGAAATGATTTCCAAGTTTGACTCTGCACGGTTACAGATGTGAAGAAGCAGTAGACTGGGCAAAAAGAAAGAAATTGCTGTATGGGTCAAAAAAATGCCCGTCCCCTCTCACAAGACCAGACATCTGCTTTGTCGTCTCAGGAGAGTCGAGCCCCACGCGCCGGGAGGCTGTGAAGAGAAGGACGGCAGAGTACCTCATGCGTGCAGAGAGCATCTCCAGCCTCAGGGCCACGCCTCAGCTGGACTCTGGACTGCAGGTATGCTGGGGGCCTTCTTTTTATGTTCTTTAGCCTGCCCTTCCTTCCTTCCTTCCTTCCTTCCTTCCTTCCTTCCTTCCTTCCTTCCTTCCTTCCTTCCTTCCTTCCTTCCTTCCTTCCTCCCTCCCTCCCTCCCTCCCTCCCTCCCTCCCTCCCTCCCTCCCTCCCTCCCTCCCTCCCTCCCTCCCTTCCTTTCTTTCTTTCAGCTTTATTTATAACTAGAATATTTGAGAATTTTGGTCTTCAGAATTTTTCTGTAATTTTCTTTTTTTTGGGGGGGGAGGGGGTGGGTGGTTTCAAAACAGGGTTTCTCAGTGTAGTTTTGGAACCTGTCCTGAATCTTGCTCTGTAGACCAGGCTGGCCTCAAACTCATAGAGATCCGCCTGGCTCTGCCTCCCGAGTGGTGGGATTAAAGGAATGCACCACCACCCGGCTGTAATTTTCTTAAGTTGTTGTCAGAAGGGAAGCCACGAGAGTAGAGTAAGAGGGCCTCCCGCACCTTGCCTCTGCCCTGGGTGGATAAGGACAAGAGTTTAAGGAAGGAAGATTGATTCTGGCTCATGGTGTGAGCAGCTTTCTAGGTGGTCATGGCGGGGAGGTGTGGAGGCAGGAGCAGCTCAGAGCTTCCTCATTTCTGAGTGGAGCAGGAAGCAGAGGGGTGAGTGCAGCCTCTGTGAGCTTGCTCCTTTTCCACTTTTTATTCTGTTTTGGACCTGAGCCCATGGTGTGGTGCTACCTACTTCAGGGAGGGCCTTCCCTCCTCAGTTAATCTTCTCTGGGAACATCCTCACAGACATGCCCAGCAGTGTGTCTTCTGGGTGATTCCATGTGAGACTGGCAGTGCCAATAAAAACTGTCCTAATCTCACTGTCTGTAAGATGCCATGGCTTATCATCCACGGCCTGCTCTTGAGCTTTGGAAGCCACAGTTCCTGTGCGTCCCCGGCTTCTGAGGCCACAGTTCCTGTGCGTCCCCGGCTTCTGAGGCCACAGTTCCTGTGCGTCCCCGGCTTCTGAGGCCACAGTTCCTGTGCGTCCCCGGCTTCTGAGGCCACAGTTCTTGTGCACACCTGTGCAGCTTTATCAGTTGTGTTGAAACTGTTCTGGGGAAAATCCTCTAAGGATTTGCTGGAGACCCCCTGTAGCTGCTGAGGCACAATGATGTAGGGATGTTGTAAGCTGTTTGGGACTACCTCAACCCTGTTTGCGTGGCATAAGGTTTAGAAACATTCTTGTTTATTGCTTTGATGTCAGGTCTACTTGGGTTTGGCCAGTTTCTGGAAGTAGCATTTTTTGTTTTAAATTCTTGCAAAGGTTTTCTGAAAATGGGAGGAAGTGTTTAGTTTATTTCCTTAATTGATCCAAGAGGCAGGTAGTCTTGGTATATTCTGTGACTTGAAGCCATGAAAGAGACAACAAAATTCTTTAAAAGTTGCAGTTTTTAGTGTGCTAGTGTGTGTGTGTGTACACACACGTGTGTGCACCCATATAGTGGGAATAAGTTTTCCTGGTGTTGGTCCCAGGGATTAGGTTCAGGTTGTAGGCTTGGCGACAAGGTGCTTTTCCACCGAGCCATCCCGCTGGCTCCGCACATGGTTTGGCAGAGACACTTCCTAGTGTCTGTTTCTGGATCTGGAAAATGAGGGGGAGCATGCTCTTCTGCTGGACTGTTGATAATTATGAGCGCAGAGCGTCTGTCCCCAACGGAACAAGTGTCTTCATTCTCCGTTTTGCTCTGGAAACACAGTTGAAAACATCAGATGACATCCGTGCTATACCGAATCATCCTGTATGGCCGTAGTGTCTTAAGAATGCCCCCAGTATCATTTTAAATGGTACCTATGATGCCTTCTGTCCCTCCTGTGTGTCCCTGGTCAGCATCCTACTGGCTTTCCATGGAGTCATCATTTCTTTTTTTAAGATTTACTTTATTAGCCCATACTGCCTGTAATGGTTTATGGCATTCGGAACAAGCATATGACATACTTGGAGTCATAGCAAATAAACACAAGGCCTCTTTGGAGCTCGTGATCAGAGATCCAGCCACTCTGTAGATGAGTCAGAACCTCACTTGAAGCATAACTTGTAATGACACTAAGCTGAGGTCTAAAGAGGAAAGCTGATTCGATGAGGCTGCTCATTCACTAAATGTCTTTTAAGACTGGGTGTGTAGCGTCCCTCCAGACACAGAGCACCACACAGCTGCTCGTCTTGCAAACCTTACAGCATGACTGAACACAGCTCTGGAGCTCAGGAGACCAAGCTCAGAGAGACCGTGCAGAGCTGACAGTAGTGGAGAATTGTTTCCGAAGGCTAAAGGGGGGTGACCACTGGTTCTGAGCTGACAGGGAATTTGTGTTTGTTTCTGGGTGAAGGCAGCTGGAGGAGAGAGTAGACACGGTGTCTTTCTTATAGCCAACATTTGTTTTCATTTCCATTTGTGTTTTTCTGTGAGGCCTATCTCTACACTGCTCAAGAGTAGGCTTGGTTGTTTTCTTGAGATCAGCTTGGTGAACCATTGTCTCTTTCCTTTAACTGTCTTTGAGTCTGAATTTCAGTCAACATGATGGGGATAGGTGTGAGTGACTCGGCCCTTTTCCTTAGGCTGTGCAAAGCAGACGCGGCTTCTCTGGTGAATCCCCGTGCAAACATCTCTCTGTAGCTGTTTCAGCAGCTAAAGGAATCCTTTGGGGCTTGAGCAGCGCTGGTCTCCATCCCCTCTGGGGCAGTGGCTCCCTCTGCCCCGGCCTTTTCTTTGCTTTATTGAACTTTGGAGCTTTGGAACCTCTTATGTGGTAAATGTAGAAATCCTTTGCAAACAAATGCTGGAAAAGAAGCCAGTAGGAACTTTCCCAGCTCTGCCTCATTCATCATACTTGAAAGGCTCCAGGAAAATTGGAGAGGTAGGTTTATAATAGAGGTAGAATCTTGACTGTGGGAGACAGGCTGCTTTTATTTTTATTTTTCCAAATTGTGAGAGATTTAAAATAGCATTTTTGTGTAAGAAAATTTAAAATCAATTAAATTTAGAAAAGGGACAATAAGTTATCTAAATAGAGGACATAAACATGTAAATGCCATTTTATCCTGCAGTTACTTGGGGTGAGTGAATGTCACCATGGACAGTGTTCTGAGGTCCTGCAGATTCTGAGCACAAGTGTGACGCTGGCATTGATGCGGCGCGTCTGTGTTTGCTGATGCTGTTGGCTGACGCCAGATGTCATTGGAAGATGTTGACACTCGGCGAGAGAGGTGGCAGTAGGCTTGGGACTCAGCAACAAACGGCTAAATGCCAGGTGTACCAGCCACCCAAGGGAGAGTGCTCGAGCTAGCCATTCGCTCAGGAAATATTTGTAAAGTGAGAACTCTGGAGAAGAAAGAGCTTGTGTTCAGGGACTCCATGTGCTGGATATTGAAGTTCTGAGTTTGGATATTGATTGATTGATTGATTGGATATTGATTTCTTTATTTGAGGCAGGGTCTTGCTGTATCACCCCCGCTGGTCTCCTCCCTGCTGTAGGGATTATAAGTACTCACCGCTGTCCTTAGTCAGAGTCTGGATTCTTGATATGTTTCTTTCCTTTTGTTTGTTACTTCTTTTCCTCAACACCAGTGACTGCTGCTCAGGTGTTCTGAGTGGGGCTGGTGAACCAGCATCAGCAGCCCCTTCAGGGAGCTGTGGGAAGTACAGAGTCCTGGGTGCCCTCCTGCATCTGATGTTTCACTTTGATGGGTCCTCAAGTGATGTGCATAAACACTGTGGTTTGAGGAACGCTCGCCTACAGGTGGGTGGAGGTTGCACAGTGAGCACACCGAATAAAAGACTGTGGGTAGGTCAACCGGCAACTTAGCGCCACAGAGAACTCTAAGAAGCAGCCAGGCGGTCTTCACTTAGCCTTTTAGAGAACAGAAATGGCAACCAGGTGTGAACTGTGTGCTGACTACAGGTACCAGGTACCAGCTGTGGAGAGCACTGCAGGGCGCTAGGCATGCCAGCTGCCTGGGCCATGGCCAGTCGAGCAGCATGATCTTGCCATCCCCATTGGGTCACACTCCTTGTCCCGCCTCTCTTGTCTGTTCAGTCCTGGTATAGATGGCCTAACCATTCTTTCTTGGCCCCTAGAGTGGCCCTGGCATATAAGAGAAGCACTGGGGAGTCACCCTGCTCCTCCGACACAGTGTGCTGCTGTTGCTGCTGTTGGTAATCGAGGTTATTATTTCATTCATTGTGTGACAGGGCCACCTTCATCCTCCTGCATCAGCATCCTGCGTGGTACAATTGCAGGTCTGCGCCCCCTCCCCTGGGTACAGTCACAGGTTACCCCTCTCTTCTGTTCAGCATCCTGCGTGGTACAATTGCAGGCCCTCACCCCCTGCCCTGGGTGCAGTCACAGGTTACCCCTCTCTTCTGTTCAGCATCCTGAGTGGTTCAATTACAGGCCCTCACCCCCTCCCCTGGGTACAGTCACAGGTTATCCCTCTCTTCTGTTCAGCATCCTGCGTGGTACAATTGCAGGCCCTCACCCCCTGCCCTGGGTGCAGTCACAGGTTACCCCTCTCTTCTGTTCAGCATCCTGAGTGGTACAATTACAGGCCTGCACCCCCTGCCCTGGGTACAGTCACAGGTTACCCCTCTCTTCTGTCACAGCTATTGCCGTCATAGACGGCTTAGCTGTGTTGCTTCCCGGTTTCCTCTGTTAGAGAGAGGAAAGAACCCGAGGTGTGCATTTGGTCTCTGCAGCCTCTCTCTAGTTTTAAAATTCTGTAGATTTATGTTTCCCTTTGCTGTCTGAAGACAGGAACAGATCTGTGGTTATACATAATTTAAATGCTACCACATAGAAGAAATAAAAGATTTTGAAGAATATGTTTATTTTTTGAGTATTTCATGTGTTTGTACAATATTTTTTTTTTGTGATATATATTTTTTATTTTACAATACCATTCAGTTCTACATATCAGCCATGGGTTCCCCTATTCTCCCCCCTCCCACACCCTCCCCTTACCCCCAGCCCACCCTCCATTCCCACCTCCTCCAGGACAAGTCCTCCCCCGAGGACTGTGATCGACTTGGTAGACTCAGTCCAGGGAGGTCCAGTCCCTTCCTCCCAGACTGAGCCAAGTGTCCCTGCATAAGTTCCTGGTTTCAAACAGCCAACTCATGCAATGAGCACAGGACTTGGTCCCACTGCCTAGATGCCTCCCAAACTGATCAAGCCAATCAACTGTACAATATATTTTGATAATGTTCATTTCTCACTTCTCCCAGATCCACTCCCCACTTTCCTTCCCACCCCCTTCCAATTTTGTGTCCTCCTTTATGACCACCAAGTCCAAGTGTACTGCCCATGTACTCATGGGCATGGGCTAGTAGGGAGATCTACCAGGGGCCACACCCTCAAAGAAAACTGACTCTCCCTCCCACAGAAGCCAACCATACAAGGTTTGTAAATGACTCCTTTATTTGGTGATCCTTGTGTGCCCTGTCTCTGGCCCTAAGCTTGCAAAGCGGTTTAAAGAATAAAGACAAGTTCGGTGTCTATTGCCTTTGCTGTTCCCATCATCACCCAGCTCTGTCTTACAGCTTCTTTTGCACATAGAACACCTGCTCTCCCCACTAGGAAGAGGACTGTGCACATGTTCTTCTTGGCGTTCCAGTGCTGTGGAAACCGACGCTGAGTATGGACTTTTGTTTTCCTGTCCTCCACTTGGAATGCTTCCCTCACTCAAGCAGACCCTCCATGCCTCTTACTGATTTGTAGTGTCTTCATTAGGTTTTTAATTGCTGGAAAAGGATGGAAGGGTTTATTTTGGCTCATGGTTCCGGAGGTTTTAGTCTGTGGTCACTTGGCTCTGTTGTTGCTGGCCTATGGCAAAGCCTCATCATGATCAAGGGCCTGTGGTGGACATAGGTGTGGGAGGCAAGTCTCCAGTGACCCACCTTTCTCCACTTAGGTCCACTTCCTAGATCCCATTAACACAGCACCCTTTTAAAGCCACAAGCCCATAGTGGATTCATTTATGACGTCAGAGCCCTCAAGATCCAGTCACCTCCCAGAGGACTCGCTTCTGAACACTGCTGACCTGGGGCTGCCATCAACATAAGGGCACCGAGTGGCCCCAGTCTAAACCCTAGCACTGTTCTGCTGCCATGCGCGGAGTGGTGCGGCAGACTGTGCGGCTCTTGCTTTGCCGTTGTGATAGGTGAAGTCAGCTGCGTTCTTTGGAGACTGAGCTCAGGGAACAGTGACTGAGAAGTGTGAACAGAAGAGAGGGTGCCATGTTGGGGCATTTGGTATTAAACGTCAAGTGTAATGGCTAAGATATCACTTTTCCCTGATAATCTCTTTTGCTGAAGTTATAAACAGGTCTTTCTTTTTCTTGGTAATGCAGCAGGGTGTGTGTGTGTGTGTGTGTGTGTGTGTGTGTGTGTGTGTGTGTGTGTGTGTTTATCTGTGTGCTATATAGTAGGATTGCCAGCAGCAGGGCAGGGGCTAAGGTCTGTCTAGGATTCCACTGTCTCTCTTTGTGATGGAAGCAATTCACTTTTCTGTTTCCCTTTATGTAGAGCAAAATGGGTATTATTAGAGCAACTTTTCCTGTGAGCACCACATTCCGAGTGGGAATGGGAGGATAAAGATGAAATAATACAATATAAACCATGTAGAAGAGACTTTTTACAATAGTTCCCACGTGTAACACTAATGTCATGATATACATTTGTATGCATAAACACCCTCTTTAGATTTTAACCTTTTAAAGAGGCATCTAGTTTCTGACATCTGCTCTAGTTCCTATGAAATGGGATATCAAATAACATTTGTTGAGACAGCTAAGAACTCCAAATCATACGATTTAAAAAAGATTATTATTATCTAGTACAATTGAGATACTGTCTCAAGTTAAAGTATCTCTAGAACAAAAGCCAGGGCTGAGGATGGCTCTGTGGGTAAAACATGAGGACTTTGGATCCCAACAGCATGGCATTGCATGCTAGCACAGGAGAGGTGAGGACACGGCGTCAGGATCCACGGGGCTTGCTGACCAGCCAGTGTAGCCATTCAGTGAGCTCTAGGTTTAGTGAGAGACTCCACCTCCAACTGTAAGATAGTGACTGAAGAAGGCATCCAGTGTTGACCTCTGACCTCCACATGCATGTACATATACATGTACACACACACACACACACACACACACACACACACACACACACACACACACAGCCTTAGCCAGATGTAGTACACACCTGTAATCCCAGCATATGGGAGGTAGAGGCATGAAGATCCAGAGTTTGAGATCAGCTTTGGTTACAAAGCAAACTCAGGGCCAGCCTGGGCTACATGAGCCCCTGTCTACAAAATCCAAACCACACCAGACACCTTCTCCCATATTCCAGCATCAGTATTCCAGACGACCTGGATTCAGCCTTTGCTCTACAGCCAGAGATAAGGAGACAAGCTGAAGGTGGTCAGAATGGCTTCTCTAGACAGTCTCATTATAACAGGCACCACGTCCCCCAGACAGCCTTCTTGCCAGCTCCCCTCTGCCTCCTCCATCTCTTCCTTCTGTTGGCCAGCCACCATCTCAGCTGCTGCTGGAGCCTCTCCCCCCCCCCAAAAAAAGAGGGTGACCAGGGTGCAGTTCTTCTTAGGAGCTCTGTCTGGCCATGTTGGTCTGCAGAGGGACATAAACGTCCAGAGTGGCGTCTCAGTCCTTCCCTGATCATGCTTGAGTATCTGCTGTCCCTTCTCTGTTCTTGTCTAGTTTGTTGATAAGGCCTTCTGTCCGGTGTGACAAGGCTTTATGTCCCCTGATACCCTTCGAAGTGTACTGATGTACTGTGAGGAATAATTACAGAAGGACTTTCTGGACGTACGTGCCAGCTGGAGATGCTCTGAGGTACCGCCAGGGAAAAGCTACCTGGAGTTTGGAAGTTAATACTGTTCTAACTGTGCCACTCCAGCATCCCTCCCTCATGTCCATTATCTTGTCTGTAGCTAACAGACTGTTTTCCACATCACAGATATTCAAATATTTGAAGAAAAGTTCTTTCTTCCGTAAACCACCCCCAGCCTTTGTTCTCATAATTACTGGGTATATTGATGAGACTTTTTTTTTTTTTCACCGTTGTTTGGTGATTTTTCTGGCTGAACTTGAATGTGCTGATTCTTCTTAAAGCACGTGGTCTGTATTTAAGGTTCTAAGTGCTTACTTTGTTCTGTAAGGAAACACTAGAGGACTGTAGTTTCAAGGTAAGAGAATGCCTTATGCCCTTCTGTTCCAAGTGAATCTGTTAATTATTATTATTTTTCTTTGTTTCCCTCTGCTGGATTATTTTTGGTCTGCTGGGGTAAACACAAGGTTGTCGCTGACTCCGGCCCACTTACTTGATTGTTAGACATTTTCATGATAGCTGTGAACCAGCATCAGCTCATTAATTTTTCTTTTTAAAAACCTGTTTTCAGTGCTATGACTTATTTACTTGTGCTTTTGTCTTGCTTTTCCTTTTAGATTTTTGATTTTGATTTTTTTATTTTGCATTACAGACAACAGTAGCTTCCTCCTTTCATCTTCCCTTCTCTGATTTATGATAAATTTAGTTTCTTTGGCCTGACGTTTGCTGCAGTAGGCAGTCTTCCTTCAAGTACCTCCCTGATTGATGTGTAATCTTTGATATCTTCCATTAGCCTCCAGGATCACTAAGTTCAAGGCCCCCTTGGAACCTAAGGAGCCCTGCCGAGGAGCTGAAGGCCTTCAGAGTCCTTGGGGTGATTGACAAGGTAATTCTTCAGTGTCTCTTCAAGAGTTCAGTCATAAATGGACTGCATGCTGGCATTCTGTCTTTGAAGCTTTGGATCTTAAGGATATGAAACAAAAGAGGAAATGACTCAAGTGCATCCGCACTTTCAAATAACAGAGCAGCGGGGGAAGCTTTTACCTCAGCCATTCTCTTAAGGTCATGCAGCATACACTGTGCCGAGGAGAAGGGGTAACAGTGTTTGTGGGCATTCAGTTGAGTGTGGGGTTTTAATTTTCCAAAGTGTGGCTGTAGGATGATGCACTTTGTGAAGGTGCAGCTGTGAAGCATTGGTCAGGCCAGTCATGTTAGTGGTCAGGAAGAAAGGTGGAATTCCTGGTAGCTGTCATTTGTGAGCACCTGCTGTGTGCCCACCCCACATTTATATGAAGTGGTTTATGGAATCCCTCCTACAACCCCATTACCTGCATCTTGATGGGAAAGTGATACAAAAACATAGAGTAACTTGCCCGGAAGTCCCATGGCCAACTTGGAGGACTGCTGATCAAAAACCTTGAACTTAGTTGACTCCAAAAATGGCTTTCTCAGTACATTGGGCCCCTTCTACACCAAACACACACACACACACACACACACACACAGAGGCACACACACACACACACACACACAGGCACACACACACACACACAGGCACACATGCATACACACAAAGTTTGGTGACATGTCAATCATGCCCAATGTTTATCAACACTGAGCCTGTCAATTTGCATGCCTTGGAAATACTAGATTGTTCTGCCATTATAACATTAAAGAAAATGCCACTTAATGTTGACATAAATGAGTCTTTGACCTTGTGGCCACTTGGCATTGTTCCCCGAACACCTTGGTGTTGTTCGTTTTGGTTTTTCAAATGCCGCTTGTCTTCCGAAGCGTTCGTTCTTAGGAGTCCATGCTGCACTTGAGCGATCTGCAGTGCAGCGTGAGATGCTTGGGCAAGGACTCACAGTTCCAGAAAGAGCATCAGGTCAGAACTTTGATGATCGTTGTTACACATAAGCCAGGACAACTGAGTTTGAGCTTAAAGAAGTCTACAGTAGGACTTCTGTGTTGTTTCAGAGTCCGCGATAGTCTGTGACTGGCTCTGTAGCCTTTGCATTACGGAGAACATTCTGTTTGAGAGTAGACACTGAGTGGATTCAGGTCCCGTGCTTTGGGGCAGACGTGCCATCTGCATGTGCTGTCTCAGCACCTCTTAGACTTGTGTCTTGTGACTCTGTGACTGGTCATTGCTGTGCTGTGAGCCTCAAGTTGCACACAGTTCTGGTGACAGCTAGGAGTCCCACAGATGAAACCAGGCAGATGCTAGCGGTGGAGGAACCTTGCTTCTTCCGCTGAGGCACCGTCCATTGCTGTGTGTCTGCATTAGCCAGTGTCACTCAGATGCCATTTTCTAAGTGGCAAGAAGGAGCTCAGTGTCTGGGAATCAGTCAGCTTTGCAGGTAGTCTTAGCTTATAACATCATCTCTCTGCTGGTAAAATATGAGCAGGCAGATTTTAAAATTTGGATTGTTCAAGGTAAATTCCTTTCTGTTGTACTAAGGCATACCTTAAACTCGGGTTTTAGAAACTCGGGGTTTGGGAAAGAGGTGTTGAATAAATTCACGTCTAGAAAACACACACAGGGTATGACAGTGCTGATCTGGGACAGCAGTTTCTCTGATTCTAGATTTAGTGTTTGCTATTTGTGAATTATCTTGAGTTGTTTATTAACTTAGCAAGTTCAGTTTTGTATTGAACTTCATTAGGAAATAAATTTCCTAAACCTCTATCTAGAAAGCAAATGAAATGGTATTTTTATTAGTGTCTACACTGCGGACTTCATGAGAACAGCATTGTGCTGTTTTATCTCTCACTATGTTCTTTGTGCCTAGAATTATGCCTAGCACACCTTGGGCCCTCAGTGCAGTTGTTGAATGAGTGAATTGAAAAGAATTTAAAATGTGTCATAGAGTGACACCTACTGGTATAACGTGAGACTGCTCCCTAGAACCATTCTCCAGTGAGTGTCTGCCCAGGGGAGGGGGACAGTCTTGCGGGGCTGTTGTTGGCTTAGTTCTGTCAGTGGGAAGTGATCTTCGGTTCTTGGGTGGGGTTGTAGGATCCTTTATGCAGCACGAACCGAAGCACCAGGGCTCCAGGGCATAGGTAAACAGGCGCCATTCCGTTGCAGAGATGACCGGCTGGTGAAGGCATTTAGAGTTCTATTTTAGGAAGACCGGAAGGAGAAAGCAGACATTTTCACCTTTCAGATCATGTGCAGACTTCAGGTATTTGAGGGCTGGAGCTCTGCCATGCTTGTTAAACCTAGAGGGCAAGAGGAGTGTTGACTGTGCTGGAAATCTGGGGTACTGGGGCCTCACTGGGGGGGCAGTAAGGAGTGGAGCTGCTTGTTCTCTTTCTTCTCCCCTCCTCTCAGGAGGCGGCTAGAACCAGAGAAGCTCCAGCTGCAGAGAGCAAGAGAGAATTGGAGGCATGGTTAGAAATACCCGTTTTCTTTTCTTTCTTAACTTTCTCCCTCCCTCCCTCCCTCCCTCCCTCCCTCCCTCTCTCCCTCCCTCCTTTCTACCTCCCTCCTCCTCCTCCTCTTCTTCTTCTTTTTTTTTTTTTTTCTGAGACAGGGTTTCTCTGTGTAGCCCTGGCTGTCCTTGATCTTGCTCTGTAGACCAGGCTGGCCTCAAACCAGGCAGCCTGCCTCTGCCTCCTGAGTGCTAGGATTAAATGTGTGCACCACCAGTGCCCAGCTGGAAATACCTTTCAAGGATTAGTGTCTTAACCAGAGATGGGTTAGATCTGAGATCTTATGAGCTTCTTGTCAGTAGAGGTGTCCAGGGAATGGTGGGAGTGTCAGTGGACGGATGCTGTGGAGGGACCCAAGCATTTGGTGGGCTTTGTTCTAGATAACTTTGATCTTCTTCTGCTTCCAGCTGTGTTTGTGGATGTTTTCCTTGTGTGGCGGCAGAAGGAAGCGAGAGCAGAGCTGGTGGGTGCCGAGGGTGGGCTCCTTCCTCCCTTGGAAGCCCGTTGCCTGCGCAGGCGCCGCCGCCGAGCTTTGTGGAGTATGAATGCACGCTGTGTATGTTCCAACACACAAGTGCTGACGTACAGTTCGTTCGTTGGAGACCTGGCTTCGTTGTTTGGTGGGTAGAGAGCAAAAGCTGAGAGTGTTTCTGAAGAAGCTCACTGTTACATAGCTCACTTTCAGGGTCATGGCCTCATCAGCATTAAGAAGCTTTGTCAAATTCCTGACCTTGCGGCTGTATTGATGCTGCTGCATAGGTTCTCCTCATGGACAGCCAGGCGAAGAGCAAAGGACACTTTGAGATACGCTGCAACTTCCTGTGAGTTAAAAACAAATTCAAAACCTAAAAAAGCTAGAATCAATGGAATGAAAACAAGAGATCAACATCATTAACCATACTAAAGGCCGGTTCTCTGACCATCAGTGAGGTCACTAAGCCTTTAGAGAGGATAACTAAGGAAGAAAGAACTCTGTAGGAGAAACCAGAGAGGGGACATCACTCCCTCTTGTACAGTGAACAGCTTGGATGTGATGAATTTAATCACTGTACAATTTCCCACCACCTCCCCAAGAGACAAAGCCTGCTAACTCACGGAGAAGGAACAGACCCTCTGGGGAAGCGCACGTCGATCTACTAAGGAAACTGAGTCAGTACTTACTAACCACCCCAGATAGCAAGCACTAGGCCCAAATGGAGTTGAATTCAGTCTGATATTTATAGACTACATTGAGCCAGCCCTCTCTAATGTCTTCCACGTATATAAAAGGAACTAGTGGTATACAGATTGGGAAGGAAGGTTTCTGTGTTTACCTGGGTGTGACATGGCTGTGTAATATGAAAGAACTGACAAACTCTTAGGACTAATAGATGTCACATCAGGGTTGCAGGATACAAACCTAGTGTACCATCATCAGTTGCTTTCCTCTGTGATCAATTAGAACCTAAGATGAAAATAATATCAGTGGTAGCGGGCTTGTCTAGCACACACAAGGCCCTGAGTTTGATCCTCAAGCATCAGCCAGGTGTGATGGTGCACATCTATGATTCCAACACCTAGGATTCTGAGACAGGAGGATTCTGAGTTGAGGACATCCTGGGTTACATGATGAGATCCTGTTTGACCCTGCCCTCCCTCAAATCTCCAAACATACACTATAATTTCCATTAGTGCCCCAAATTAAATACTGATGTATAAATTTAAGAAAGTATGCATGTTATCTATATAAGGAAGACTATATAATCCTGATGAAATAAATCAAAGAACTGTAATTGAGAGTTACAGGCATGGGTAAGAAGACCCTTGTTGTTGGGATGAAGTCAGTTCTTTTTAGCCTGAACTGTGGATTTAGTATAGTCTGATTCAAAATCTCAACAGGTAATTTTGTGGACATTAACAATCTGGTTCTAGAATTTATATGAAAGGACAGAAGACCCCAAATAACCAGAGTAATATTGAAAGAAAAGGGTAGACATCAGGACTGACATTTTCTGAGTTTAAGACTTACAAAGTCTAGCAGTCAAGATGGTTACAAGCTAGACTTTGTAACTGTGAAAAACACTGTGGTGGGATGACAGACAAGCCTAGTAGACTGGAGAAGATCCTTTGAAAAGATACTGACCAGAACATACAAAGAGCGCCTAAAACTCAATGACAGCAAAGGAGCAAGCCTCAGTGGAAGCGGTGGCCTGTGGTGAAGTGATGGGTCAGGGTACGTTTGTCTGCGCCAAGGACTGCTGTGGCGGAGGCTGCTGACAGTGGCCCAGTTGTGTGTGTTTGGAAACTGCATTTTTGCATAGTTTTGTCAAATTGTTCTAAAGACAAAGTATCTAAAGTGGAAACAAAACAAAACAAAAAACTACCATATTGGATGAAGATGTGTCTTTAACAATATCTTTCCCCCAAACTGTAACACCACAATTAATGTTAAACTATTAAGAGACACAGGAGAAGCATTTGGCCCACACAGCAGCCGCCAGGTGTCTGCAGATGCAGGGTGGCCCTGTGCCTTTGCGCGAGGTTCTGATGCCGGGGGCAGCCTCTGGATTGCAGACTGCCTGTCTGTGCAGGGTTCTGTGGTCTCTGTAAATTGTTTGGATTTTGACTCAGGAAGTATGGATGCTTTTGTGTTGACAGAGCGAGGGTTTGAATCCAGATCTGTCTCTTTCTAAGACTGCCATTCTTTTCATTGCTAGAACTGGACTGTTGTGATGATGGTGTCTGTATTTTCTATCAACCTTTTCTATTCCATTCTCAGTAAAATGTTACACAAGCAATTGTGCCTAATGAACACAAGTCAATATGTGAGTAACACCATTTTTAATGCTGTAGAAGTAGAAAATCCCCATAATGACTAAAAGGATTTAGTTATTACTAATTGAATAGCTAAGTCATGATCTCATTTATCCTTAATACCTACTGTACATGAGAATTTCACAGATTCCTGATCCTCCAAACTATACCATTTTAAAGACAAAATTACTGTGATTGTATTTATTGATTAACAATTTGAAATGTACATGATTACCATTTTTAATGTATAAACATTAAATTTTTTTTATGCAATATAGTTAGGAAGTGTTATTCTCAATTTTCCTGGTATTTTCAGGCTGTTCTGCATATACTATAAGTCACTAATTAGCTCCCTATTGTTTGGCCCTACATTACTTTACTGTTTGCCTCTGTTTGTGTTGACTATGCCGGGAGGCAGATCATCTCCTGCTATGACTGTTTTTTTAGAGTTGGAGGTAGTAGGTCAAAGCAGTGCACCTGTGCGTCCTTCCTTTCTCTCAACTTGTACCAGCGTGGCCCTGTCAGTGACCTGGGGACCGGGCTTCCTCACCCCAGCACCACCTGCTATTTGCTGGATTAGAATGTGGACTTGAGGTTGCTGGTGAGGCTGTGGATATAGGAGGCCTCGTGGTCTGGGTCCCTTCTGTTTCTGAGATGCTGATCCATATTATTTTAAAAATAGACTTACTTATTTTAATTTTATGTGTATGAATGTTTTGCCTGCATAAGAAGAGGGCGTCAGATCCCCTGGAAGTGGAGTTGCAGATGTTTCTGAGCTGCACGTGTGTGCTGGGAACGGAATCCATTTCTTCTGCCACACAGCAGTGCTCTTAACCGTGGAGCTGTCTCTCCAGCCCACAGGTTGTTTTCTTTCTGTCTGGTCCGGTGGCGTTCAGCAGATATCTGATAGATAATACACTAATATCTGATTGGGGGTGGTGCCCGTGTGTCAGCTTGCTGTATCAGAGTGATGCTGTCTTCCCCTCGGTCTCCATCATTGCCTCCAGTGTTGTGTGATAGCTTCCTGTTATCGCCAGGAGCTTTCCCTGTGCTTCTTTGTTGTTTTACAGCATAACACAGCATTGTTTTCTACATTGATTATTCTGAGTTATCCCATCGTAGGCTTGTTAGAATACACTAAAGTGGACCACACACACACACATGCACGCACGCACGCACGCACGCACGCACGCATGCACGCACCACACACATACACACCATACACACATACACACCCACACTATACATACGCATACACACCATACACACATACACACAACACACATACTATACCCACATATACACCACACATACCACACACACATACATACACACCACACACACACACACACATACACACATGCATGCCACACACACCACACACACACATAGACACCACACACACACACACACACACACACACACACACACACACCACATACACCCCTGTGTTCTGGCACTTTTAGTTTATAAAAACAGCTTTTTATAAATTCAGTAGTTATTACTTCAATTGTTACTTTTAAAATTTTTGATTATGGGCTGGAGAGATGGGTCAGTGGTTAAGAGCACTTACTGCTCTTCCAGAGTCCTTGGGTTTGTTTCCTAGAACCCACATGGTAGCTCATAACTGCCTGTAACTCCAGCTCCAGGGATCTGATTCCTTCTCCTGACCTCCATGGGATCCTGAATGCATGGGGTGTACAGACATACATCTTCCATTGCCCCCACTGTAAAATAAAATAAACATTAAAAAATCAGTTATGTGTGTAAGTGGGGAAGACAGCATCACTCTGATACAGCAAGCTGACACACGGGCACCACCCCCAATCAGATATTAGTGTATTATCTATCAGATATCTGCTGAACTCACATAGTTATGCGTATGTGAGTGTAGGTGCCCTGGACCTAGAGTTCTAGGCAGTTGTGAGATGCCCAACGTCAGGGCTGGGAATTGAACCTGGGTCTTCTTCAAAAGAAGTACGTGATTTTAATGGCTGGGCCATCACTCCAGCTCAAGAATGATGTCATTTTTAACTGTGTCCAGATCCTTTTGAACATTTCATCAGTCCTGAGTTACCTGTGGTCTGAACTACAGAATCATATACCCAGCTTTAGATTCTTGTCGTACACACAGTTATATTGTGGACTTTGTGTCCATTAAGTTGGTGCTTGTTGGCTTGAGGCTGGCATAGAGTTCTATCAGAGTTCGCTTTCCAGTGTTTATTCCCTCTGAACTGATGCATTAGGATCTAGCTATACGAGACCTTATGTAGGGAGGGCAGCGTGCTGGGGAGTCACGGTAGACAGAAGTGTCCCTTGGAATGTCTGTTGTGGTGAGTGGGGGGTGGGTCATGGCATGAAACAGCCTGAAGTTCTGTGACTGGATTCTCACTTTAAATGAGAGCTTTGAAGATATCTGCAAGAGGCTAGGGAAGTGTTTCTCAGAGTGCCAGGTTATTTGGATCATGTTAATAACTTCAGATGAGTGGAGAAATGCCGTTGAGAGGAATGAGCTTACCTATAGGCATTTATAGGCATATGTATAGATCTACAGCAGCAGGGTTTATCTTAGAGTTCTGTATCTAAGAAACTACCTGTAACATAGTAATATAGTGATAATATAGTAATAATATATATTATTAATAATTATAATATAGCTGTGTTGAATTGGAGCAACTATATGTTTGAGAAACACACATTTTAGTTATGTTAATATTAGTATTTTGTGCTTTGCTATATTATTCCACTGTTTACATACTTATAATTAAGGCTACTTTTAATTACATGTAAGATATGCCTATCTATCTAGCACCTTATTACAAAATTCTTGATACATTGGATTTATAGATTATTCGTTTTGTTCCAAAGGACTCAATTTCTTAAGATATGTTTAGAAATAAGGCTGACGAGTAGTTTTATACTAGGACCCCCTAAACAAACTATGAAGCAAGGGGAGTAGTCTCATGTTGCCTTGTAGCCCAGGTTGTGTAACCTCAGATTCAGAAGGACCCTCATGGTCTTCTACTTAGCAACACAGGAAACGTCTGTTGAAGGCTACCAGGTGGCAGGCACCTGTTAGGCGATGGGACAAGTGTGCCATCTGACACATGGTTCTTCTTTGTCTACTGGAGGGACCCGGGTAGGTGCATGAATGCTAGGGTGGCTGGAGGCATCTGTAAGGAAGCAGAGATGCAGTGCTCTGGTAGTGTGCCTGGCCCTTTAACAGTTCCAAGTCCTGGTGTGTCTTCAACCAGATGTGGTTCTATCCTCCACCCCTTCCCAGGGGCTGCAGTTTACTTCTGCAAGCGGGTAAGGTCGTCTTTTGGTTAACCTCTTTTGTATGTGTGCCTCTTTCAATGTTTATTAGAGTTAACCAGGCCCGACCTTCAGCCTGTTGCAGTACCTTTGGCTCTTCCTTGTATAATTTTTCCTCGTGGGAAAATAAATTGCCTTATTTTCCTGTTCCTGTCACTGTAAATTCCCGGACCCTCTGACAGACTGCAGACAAGCCTGAAGTGGACACGCCCAGAGCTTCCCGCAGCCCCTGTCCTCAGGCCTCTTCTGGACTCCTCTCTTGTGCTCCTGACTGCTGACATCCTGGCTCCTGCTTTGCTCACACTCACCTATGAGTGTTTTCTTGTCCATCCTTCTTTGGGTGGGACCAGCTTCCTCTTGCTTTTTTCCTCTGTGGAGGATATAGAATTTTCTTTTTGGTCCCTGAGTTCTAAATTCACGGTGGCATGTTTTGCTGTGAGATCTTTTCATCTGTGAACATGGGCAGAGCTGCTCTTTGTCAGTGTGGGAGCCATGTGGGCACTCTTAGACTTCATGTGGGCCAGTCTCTGTAGGGAGGTTTTCTTGGTCCAAGGGGTCTACTTAGAAATGAACACTCCAGGGGTTCATGCTCGGATCTCCCTGGGAAGGGGAAATAGAAGAGATTTTGGGAGTGGACTGAGGGTGGGTGGAAATGGGAACATGAGCGATCAGATTGGGGGGTCAGAAGGGGAGAGGAAAGAGATTACTGGAAGTGGGGGCATTTCCGGGTCAGGTAAAAACCTGGTTCAAGGGAATCTTCCAGGAATCTACAAAGATGACCCCAGCTAAGACTCTTAGCAATAGCGGATATATAGCTTGAACTGGCCACCTCCTGTGACCAGATTGGTGCCTAATCCAATTGTCATCAGAGAGGCTTCATCTAGGAACTGATGGAAACAGGTGCAGACCCATAGAGAAACATTAGGCAGAGTATGGGGAATTCTGCAGAAGGGGAGGAAGGATTTTAGGAGCAAGAGAGGTCAAGAATGCCACAAGAAAACTCACAGAATCTCATAAGGGCTCACAGAGACTCATAAGGGGAACCTGCGTGGGACTGACCTAGGCACTCTGAATATATGTTAAGTTGGGTAGCTTGGTCCTCTTGTGGGACTCCTCTAACAGTGAGAACAGGGACTGTCTCAGACTCTTTTACGGGCTTTTAGGACCCAATCCTCATACTGGGTCACCCTACCCAGCCCTAAACTATGGGGAGGTGTTTAGTCTTACTGCAATTTGATATTCCATGTTTTGTTGATGCTCCTGGGAGACCTGCCCTTTCCTAAACAGAAGCAGAGGAAGAGTGGATTGGGCGGTGGGAACAGGGTGGGGTTGGGGAGGGAGGAGCTGTGAGGAGAGGAGAGGGCAAACTGCGACCAGGATGTAAGATAGAGAGATAGATAAATTTATTTTAAAAAATGAACACGCCGAACTCTTGTGTAGCGGTTGGTGTAAGAGCGATAGCCCCTGGGGGAAGGAGTCACCAGTGCCCGGCCACTTGTGTGGGCTGCAGTGCCTTGTGTCCTGCTTCCACTGATTTCAGCTCCCATCTCAGTGCACATCTTCAGGGACAAACCTTAGTCTACTGCTGTGTGGCACAGGGCAGCAGCTGCCTGGCAAGTTGCGCAATGGCAGGGTGGGTGTAGGCTTTCTCACATCTTCCTGTTGAGGGTACCTGGTATTTCTAGGGCTGTGCTTGCTGTTGGGTGGCGTTTCTACCTGTAGACACCCAGCATTGTCTTCTGTCTTCTAAAATGTTGCCAGCCTTTTCTTTTGCTTTTCTGTTTGCCTGGAGTCACTGTTGTAGACCCTTAAACCAGTGGACCTCAAAGGGTCTTTAGCATAGTTCCTCATGTTGTGATGATCCCCCAACCATAAAATAATTTTTGCTGCTACTGCATAACTGTAATTTTCATACCGTTATGAATCATAATGTAAATATCTGTTATGCAAGATATCTGATATGTACCCCCCATGAAGGGTCATGACCCACAGGTTGAGAACCATTGTCTTAAACTCTTTCATGTTAGTTGGTAGTAAAATGATGTCAGTCTGTTCCCTCTAGACACTAGTAATCACACCCAGCCTTTCCTTTATCTGTGTTTCAGTTTGCAATGCAGATAGACAGAATCATGTCCAATTTTGAAGTATGTATTTTCTTTATCTCCATCTGAAAATGCACTGTCCATGTTTGTGCTGGTTTCCTCCATCATTCACACTGATTCTGCAATCACTTATGAAGCTGATGCTGTGGAAGAGCAAGCCCCTAAACATGACCACTCCTTGTGTAACCTTCACACAGACCCCAGGCATCCTCTTGATGTAGCCCCTCCTCTCCTCTCTCGCTTCCTTCTCCTCCTGTAGAACCATCGCCACCTCAGTGTTCTGTGAGTGTCCTATGTGTTCTCAGTGTTCTGTGAGTGTTCTATGTGTTCTCAGTGTTCTGTGAGTGTTCTCTGTGTTCTCAGTGTTCTGTGAGTGTTCTCTGTGTTCTCAGTGTTCTGTGAGTGTCCTATGTGTTCTCAGTGTTCTGTGAGTGTCCTATGTGTTCTCAGTGTTCTGTGAGTGTTCTCTGTGTTCTCAGTGTTCTGTGAGTGTTCTCTGTGTTCTCAGTGTTCTGTGAGTGTTCTCAGTGTTCTGTGGGTGTTCTCAGTGTTCTGTGAGTGTCCTATGTGTTCTCAGTGTTCTGTGAGTGTTCTCAGTGTTCTGTGAGTGTTCTCTGTGTTCTCAGTGTTCTGTGAGTGTTCTATGTGTTCTCAGTGTTCTGTGAGTGTTCTATGTGTTCTCTGTGTTCTGTGAGTGTTCTATGTGTTCTCAGTGTTCTATGGCCCTGCTGTCTCGCAGGTCTGAATGCAGAGTGTACAGGGTAGCATGTGCCCATCACTCCCTTCCCTTACTTTCTCACTCTCTTCTCACCTTTATTTCTGTTTCAAAGTTGCCCTTGCTTTCCTCTCTAGTTTTATCTACTTCTCTTTTGCTTGGGCTCTTTTATGCCTTAATTTATGCTATAGAATTGGTCTACCTTATGCACCAGCTCTCTCTCTCTCTCTCTCTCTCTCTCTCTCTCTCTCTCTCTCTCTCCTTCCTTCCTTCCTTCCTTCCTTCCTTCCTTCCTTCCTTCCTTCCTTCCTCCCTCCCTCCCTCCCTCCCTCCCTCCCTTCCTTCCTTCCTTCCTTCCTTCTTTTTCTTTTTCATTTTAAAACAGTAGCCTTGGCTGCCCTGGAACTCACTATGTAGACCAGGCCAGACTTGAATTCAGACATCTATGTACTTCTGCCTCTCCAGTCTTGGGATTAAAGGCATATACCACATACCTGGCTATTTATAGTTTTGATAAAGATACTCACTCTTAGCTCAAGCTGTCCTGGAATTCAAGGCAGTCCTTTGTCAGCCTCTTAAGTGTGGGTTATAGGCAGGAGTCACTCTGTCCAGCTCTGTACAGTAGATTTTGATGGTTTCTGTGCCTCTCCCAACAAGCCTTAGATTCCTCAAATGGCCAAGCATACTCATTGAGTAATTTTGTAGGCAATGGGAAGAGACAGTAAATATGCTACATGCCTTCAAACGATATTGAGGCTGTGTACACCTGCAGCATCCATCAGCACACCCCCACCATTGTCATAGCTCCCACAGAGCACACCTGTGGATTGTTGGCAGGTGCTGGGTTGCCATCAGTGACATTGCCAATTTGACAATGAGTGTCGTGCCTTTGTGTTTTATAAGGGTTTTGAACTGTTGGGAGGACATGAACACATTGCATTCTTACACTAAGTACATTTTCTGGATTACATCAAAATGCTGCATTTCAACCAGTACCAAACCTTGGCTTCATCTTCTATAAAAGTATAAACTCATTAAAATATTTGAAATCATTTTTAAAACTTCCTTGCTTTTGAGGCATTTTCTTTTGGAAAGGGAATCAGGCTTCCCAGGCAGCTGATTGGGGCATGTACTGACAGGCAGGGAGTTGCTGCCATGTCCATTATCATTGTGAGTGAGCATCTGACTGGCCTGTACTTGCCATTTCTCACCAGTGTATGGTAGATGGCTGTGTGGGCAGACTGCTGCTTTTTGGAGCTCATTCTAGCTTCTAGGCATTATACCCTGATTCTGGCATATCTGTGGAGGGCATGGGCAGGGAAAGCCCGAATAGCAACCTGAAGAGTATTAGGTTTTCTCAGCAGATGCAAGCAAGTCTCTGAAGTGAAATATAATAATAGACTATGCTTTTAGAGGGATTGATTTTCACCCAAACTTAACTAAGTCAAGCCGCCATCTGGAGGAAACTTCAGAATTCAAGCCAGAGAAACAGGATAAATAACTCAGTATGGAATTGAACGGCTGGCCTGAACTTGGGCCTGTGGACCCAGGACTTTAGTGTTCGCCCTCTCCTTAGCCATTTTCCCTCTCTTTATGGCCATGGGCAGGCTCTTCATGGAAACAGAGAACATACATACAATTAAGAAGACAAAGATGCTTGGCTCTGGGAAGAGCGTCCTGAGTGTTGTTTTCTTCACTCTCCAGGAGTCCTGTTAAGCCATTCTCTGTCCTTTGTACCCTGCCTCTGCTGTCTTGTGTGAGGTTCCCCGATGAACCACTGTGTCCCATGCAAATGGGTGTTATGAAGTAGCAGGTGTATAGGCGTAGGATGTGAAGACTCACACAAAAGTTGTCTCTGTGATGGAGTATTGTTCACGGAGGCTCACCCCGTACTAGAGGTGCTGCTGAGGGGAGTGGAGAGTCTTTAAATGGATGTTTGTGCTTGAAATGGTTACTGCCTGAGTTGTTTACTGGAGAATAACCCCCATTTATCTTGTTTTAGGGTGTGAGACATTTAGCTATTTGCCCCAGAGTTGGGGATTTGGCCGAATGACTTGTAAACAAAGAAGAAAGATATAAAGACTATTTTTAGAATAGTTTTAGGTTGACCACAAAAGTGAGAGGAAGTAGAGATTCCCCATCATCATGGCTACACACATGATAGCTTCCACTGGTGTCAGCCAGATAGAAGCTATGTTACTCAGTTTGGTCTGGAAGCTACAACCCAAGAGCATAAATAAGCTTAAGACAGCTTCAGAGTGTGTGCAGCCTCCTAGGCTGTGACGGAGTCCCTCAGTAGTCAGTTGCAGAGGAAGACAGGCTGAGTTTGGCTCATGGTTTTGGAGGTCTTTGCTGATACACTCTTGGCTTTGCTGCTTGGCCTGTGTAGATTAAGTGGCCTGTGCTGCCCTTCACGCAGACAGAAACCAGGACTTGAATGTTCAAGCTGCGCTTTGTTCAAAGAGCTGGCAATCTGAGAAGACAGTGGGTTAGCATCCTAAAGATCTGCCTGCCATCCCATCTTCAGCCAGAAGATTCAGGGCTTATGCCTATGATAGCGCGTGTCATAGTCTATATCGTAAGATTACATTTGTGCTTCATACTGTAGGAGGGTTACACACATGCGCTTGTACACACACACACACACACACACACACACACACACACACACACACACACACACACACACACACACCTGTTCTGCTCTAGATGCCATCCAAAGAACTAGCTCAGGGCAATGCAAGACTTGATGGCCTTGGCATTTGTCTCCACCCCACACGCCATACAGAGAGGAGCTGAGGAGAAAAGCCCAACACTATGAGTCTCAGTGAGATGGACTGCCTCTCCAGGACAGACTGATTGCCTTTGTGTCTCCTTAGCTGAGGGGCTAGGGGCCAGTATCCAAGGATGGACTCCTGCCCTCATGCCCTTCCCTTGGGTCCTCTATACTAAAAGTTCCACTACCCCATGACAGCACTTTGAGCTGCTTCTAACACATGGGCCTTGGGGAAGTGTTCAAAGCCCAAACTATGATACACATTTTTATAACAAGTTACCGAGTCTCAGCCAGTCACAGCAGCCTGGCTCCAGTCAGCTGTAGGCGGCCAGCTGATCAGACCGTGTTCCAAATAGGCAAACACTGCACTGTAACTATCTGAGCTGCTCTGCTCTGCTTCCCTGTTCTGTCACATACGCTAACTGATGGTGTTATCTGAACCTGCTCTCGCTCCGAGGCTGCTTGATCACAGATCTGTGCTAATATAGTTAAATTTTAATTAAAAAAAGGATCAATTGTATTTAAAAAAATTCTATACATATATCTGTGTGTCTTTGTGCATGTGTGTGTGAGTGCAGGGCCTGCAGGGGCTAGGAAAGGAGTGGGGCCCCCTGGAGCTGCAGTTACAGGGGCTTGTGAGCTGCCTAATGGAGGTGCTGGGAACCCAGCTCAGGTCTTCTGGAAGAGCAGCAAGTGCTTTTCACTGCTGAGCCGTGTCTCCTGCCCCTAAAAAATTGAATTTCAGCATCTCTTCATTCGTATTAAGGCTCATTTTGCTGTTGTCTGCAGTGTATGTCTTCGTGTGCCCACACTGCTGTGGTGTCGTTCAGGGTGTCTTCATTGCCTTGCTCCTCTGGCCATCCCTCTGCCCTTTGCCCCGCACCGTGGTGTTTCTGGTCCTTTCTCTGCCTCCATGGTACTGCCTCTTCCAGAGTGTCAGTGTGCAGCCTGCAGCCTGCCTTTCTCTACAGGTGAGGTGTGTGGACGTTTCCCACCTCTTCTCGGCTGCTCTCGGCAGCGTCTCACTGGACCGCACTGCAGTCTGTTCATCCTCTGGGCCACTGAAGGACGTCTTGGTCGTTCCTGAGTTCTAGTGAAGAACCTGCTGTCCGTTTCGTGGGCATTTCTGGGTGGGCATATTTTCAGTTCCTTTGGCAGACAGCAGGAACATAATTGCTGAATCATATATGGAGAGGGAAGACTTAGTTTTGTAAGAAACTGTCCAGCTGTCTTCCCAGGAAGCTTTGTTTCCACCAGCTGCTGCGCAGGGAAGTCACATGCTCTGTGTCCTCCTCAGCCTTTGGTGTCAAATCCAGGACCTCTTTCATGCTCAGCAGGTGCCTTTCCACTGAGCTCCATCCCAGGAAGAAATTTAATTGACATGCAATGATTGTATGTGTTTGTGGGATACAATGTGACATTTCAGTAGGCGTGTCCTGTGCAGTGAGCAGGCTAGTTTGTGTAGCCCCACTTGAAGTGTTCAGTTCTTGTTGCTGAGCAGATCCAAACTCTTCTTTATAAATTGTTTGGAACTACACAATTATTTGTCAGCCTTACGCACCCCCATCTCCAGCCTGTGAGCCCTGCTCTGCAGGTGACGTTTACAGTCTCTCTGCCTGTAGCCCTAATGTAAGTGAGAATGCAGTTTCTGTCTGTCTGTGTTTGGCTGGCTTCGTCGTGGCGGGCCCCAGTTTCGCCCCTGTGTGGCCCACTTTAGAGCCAGGCTTCTGCTTCTTATTTCTGAGTTTGAAGAACCTGTGTGTGTGTTTGGTAGTGGGCCATGGTTTATGCTCACATTGTCTTTGCAAAGCAGAGCTTTTTAATTTTCATCATGTCCACTTATCATTTTTTCATGACTATGTGTTGGCTGGCTTTATGTCAACTTGACCCAAACTAGAGTCACTGGAGAGGAGGGAGCCTCACTTGAAGAAATGCTTCCTTAAGATTGGTTTCTAGGCCAGCCTGCAGAGCATTTTCGGGCCTCCTCGGGCGCCACACATGCATACATACCTACAGGCAAAACATCCATACACAAAAATAAAATATATACAAATTCGAAAAAAAGATTGGAATCAACACAAACTGAATCACCAATTACCATTTTGAGACTCAATTTAGAAGATGCTTTTGGTGCCATTTTGTTCTATCTATCTATCTATCTATCTATCTATCTATCTATCTATCTATCTATCTATCTATTTTGTTATTTTAAAATTATATTATTATTATTATTATTATTATTATTATTATTATTATTTATGTGTGTATGACAAGGTTTCATCATGTAGCTCTAGCTGCCCTGGAACTCACTCTGTAGATGAGGCTGGTCTCAAATTCACAGAGATCCACTTGCCTTTGCCTCCTGAGTGCTGGGATTAAAGGTATGTACTACTATGCCTGGCTTCCTTTTATTTTTAATTGTTTTGCTTTTGGTAAATATTTTTCTAAAATTTATTTTGTGTATTTTTTCTAACTATGGTTAAAAGATGAAAAACAAGAAAATTTTATATTGATGAATTTCTGTTAAGGTGAATATATTTTTGAGATTCAGTGTTACAGTTGAGCAAACACCACAGTGTTGTGTGTTATGTATGACAGCTAACTGTGGTTATCCCCTTAAGTAAATTATGTCTGTCTGCCTGTCTGTCTGTCTCTCCCTCCCTCCCTCCCTCCCTCCCTCCCTCCCTCCCTCCCTCCCTCCCTCCCTCCCTCCCTCCCTCCCTCCCTCCCTCCTAAGTCTGTTTTCCAAGCACCAAGATACCTTTCTTCCAATATTGCAACATTATGATTTGCCATGATTATTACATTTCTTGGAAGATAAGTTACTCTGGAAGCATTTGCTTTTTTTTTTTAAAGTCATTTATTACAATTCATAATGATAATCACTAAAAAAAAATCATGTGTGATGGCCAAGTATGTAAATACTCAAAGGTAAGAATTTGTTTGCTGGGGTGTACACCCAGTACAATATTGCTACAGGCATGTGCCACCATGCCTGGAGAGATGCCATCGGTCTTCCCACATCAGGTTTTGTATTTGGTGTTCTGTTAAACTTGTTCCCGAGCGTATTTTCCTTGGGAAATGTTTGGACTTCCTAGCATGCACTGTTTGTGTCTGTGTGAACCATTTGATTTTATTGTCAGTATCATGGGCTCAACAAACAACTTAAATCTTATATTTTGGCTTACTCAGAACAGGCTTATTTTGAATAAGGTTGAGTTTTCAGTGTGATCAGCCTTCTGTTAGAAAGAAAAGCTTTCCCATCTCCTCGGCAATGGTGTCCCCTTGCCCTTGGTCTGGCTGATGGAATGGCCGTGACCTTGGGTACTTTCTGTGTGTGGCTGCTTCTCCCCGTGTTCAGTGTTTTCTGGTAGCTTGCCCGTTGCCTGCCTCTGGCTGCATCATCTCCCTTATGCTGACTTCGGCAGTATTTCTTAGTCTCTTATCTCTGGGCTTTGATGCATGTGTTCTGAAGGTGGCCACCGTGACTTTGGGTAGAGCAGATGGTAAACCTTCAGGCCGCCACCAGCTATACTGGTGCTAAGTTGGGGAGTTCACGTTTGATGAAGAAACAGAAGTGCATATGAAAGCTTTCACTGCCTAAATACCTTCTAATTAAAAAATTAGCATACGAAAACCTTTGCAGCTGCCTGGGCATTTGAAGAAAATGAAAATTAGTTGTTTTCTTAGAAATGCAGTTATTTACCAGTTTCGCGTCTCATTGCTTGCGCCTCCTAACAGCTCTTTCTCTTTTGTCCCAGTTTGATTTTGGCAGTAGTCGAGGCAGCCAGCTAGGTGATTAGGTAGACTGAAATAGGGGGCCCTTTAGAAGTCACAGATGTTTGTACACTTTAAATTAAGGTATTTTGAATTTTACTTGCTAAAATATGTAGCTCTGAGTGTTAACTTCATACAGTTCTGGTAGATTTGATCCGCTGTTTTCTACTTTGGAAGATATTTCTGGATTAAATACATACTTGAAGAACTCAAAGTGCCCCAAGGCTACCCTGCTTTGTCTGACAGAGCAGGTGACTTGTGACTGGCGGGGTTCCATGGGTCATGTATTCACTTCATAGTGATGTATCAGGTTGGACGGAAGTTCTAGCACAAAGAAAACTTTGGTTTCATCTAAAGACATTTAAAATTATTGTGGGTGAATCCTAGATGTCTCATGCATTTGCTACCGAAACATCTTCTTGAGCGTAGGAGGCGAGAGTGTCTTGGAGTTGAGTATCCAGGTCACATTTACTTTTCAGACTTCCATTCTCTTCAGAGGACTTCTGGGAAGCCACAGACAGATGGCTCTGATCCAACAGGAGAAGCATCTTTGCAGTGTGTTCCCTTGGTGCCGGGTCCTGCACTGTAGCTTCCTAGATGAGCACAGTGGCTCATCTCTTGGTTTCAACGTTGTGGACAGTGTACTAGAAACATCATGGCCTGGCCCTGTGGTGCTTGTGAGAGAGACTTAGAGGGCTGATGTCAAAGAAGCATAGTGCCCTGCCCTTTTCTCTGGTAGTTGACGTTTTGAGTGATGGCTTATGAGAGTAGGCACGGGGCTAACAGCCAATGTTGGAACACACTTTGAGTTTTATAAGAATGCAAACTGAGGTGGGTTTAGATCAGAATATGGAGAGCATGTGATCACCATCACCTTACTGAGGACATTGAAGTTTTAGTGCTGGAGGTTTGCTGTGCACGGCCAATTCTGCAGAAGGGTGACGTTTTAATGTTGCTGACACAAATTCCTTAAAAAGTTGCCTAATTGTAGTCTAGTGCAATGTGGCCTCTTTTCAAATGAGAACGTAGCATGCAGCACAGTCTTCCTACCTGAACTAGGAGATGACTGGTTTGTAAATGGTAGGTTGTTTATTGTTCTCTGTTCTGTTGTGAGTGAGTGAGTGTGTGAGAGTGTGTGTGTGGGGGTGGGGGTGGTGGTGAAGAGGAGGGTGCCCTAGTGGTGTAACTTGCTGACTGCTTACTCAGATCTCACCCAGAGAACAGCGTAAGTGTCCGAGGTGACACAGTTCAGGGCCGCATTGTCCACGGTGACTCTCCCGATCCCATCTCCCTTCTCTCTTAAGCACAGAGTCCTACAAATTACCACCAAAATGAAGGCAGGAATTTCCCTCCAAATGATTTGGTTAATTTTTCAGACTTCTAGACTTCTGATGTCAACATTTAAATTAAATAAAAAGATTCAGGAATAGGCAACAGTCCCACTCTGAGAGCTTGTATCACCCTTTCATTGCAGGGGTGTGTGTGTGTGTGTGTGTGTGTGTGTGTGTGTGTGTGTGTGTGTGTGTAGATCTCTTTTCTTTTCTTCAGATTTAATCTTCTTCATGTCATTAAATTAAAATCATCATTTGATGTCTTGGGACCCCGCCCTATCTTTGCAGAGGTGCGGTGTGCTTATCTAGCATATCTTCCCTACTCTGGCTTACAGAGCGACCTGTAACCACTTGAGACTTTTCCTTCTGCTGTGAAAGAAGAGTGGGCAAGGGTCTTGGTCCTGGTGGCATTGAAGCACAGATGGAGTTAGTTGACGCCCCCAAGTCATTGTTTGTATTTCTGTGGGCAAAGATGGAGTAATCCTTTCTGTTAGGCCATATGTTAATATAGTGCTGATATGTAAGTGTGAAAAATGAAAGAGAGAATATGTTAATTGTATTCTTTCAGTAAGATAGGCCATCCAAGGTAATTATTTCATGACGGTGCCAGTAATAGTACTTGTTTTATCATGAAATAAAAGATGGTTTTAGGAGCCTTTTATTGGAAAGACAATTGTATCAAATTAGTACAAATTAGATTTTTGTCTTTACAAAGGTGAGCAAACCCATGAGCAGTTTGTAAATTGCATTTGAGTCTACCAATGAACAAATTCAGTTTGAGGGTTAAAGACGCTGTTCTTTTGTCCTTTATGCTGACAGCTTCGTTACAGATTGGCCTACTGTTGGCACTAAAAACATGTCTGGCTCCTTATGATCTTTGTGCGCACAGCTATGATATTGATGCCATACCACTGTTCATTAAGGACTCGACTTCAATGAGGCTGCAGCGCGCAAATGTGGAGGGATACAGATGTGAAATGCAGCCGTTTCTCCTTGTGTACCGCCGTATGGCTAATAATTTCCAAGTGCTACAGCTCTTGTTAGCAGGAGTACTGGTGTGTTAAGAATGGTACTATAAATAGCTTTAAGAATGGAAGTTGAAGGTGCTTCTTTTAAAGACTATTGTTAACTAAACATTATTGCCAAACAGATGGAGAGCACTCACCAGCCTGATGTTTTTAGGTCTAATTATATTATCACCAGCCCTGTATGGCTCAGTTGAAGAGGTGTATCCAGAGGCCAATTTATAATCATTTAGGCAACACCTGTTTGGGAGAAATTGACAGTCAAAGGGCACATTTAAAAAAAAAATCACATATGTTCTTGTGTTTATTACCTCAATGTGAACGTTGTCGAGTCGCAAACAAACTTGGTAGGAGAAGAAAGGCTGCACCAGCCTGCCGCTTTCCTGCCAAGTTTGTCCATCTTAATGCGTCGTATTTATTTGTCTGCTTCATGCTTCATGACAGAGTGAGGCCAGCAAAGAGAGGAACCCCCCCACCCCATTCCTGTAGGTATTTGCTGTTCTGTCAGGCAGGTGGCTCTGGTAAGAAAATGAAGTTCTCTGACCTTACCTTTTACCCAGAGAGATGTTTTCCATTTCACGTAAATGTGTCTTTGCAAACACGATTGGCTCTCTGGGGAGTGACGTAGAGTTGTAAGTTGATGTAAAACCCGATGAGATGCTAGCAGTACAGATGTCTCCACAGAGCCCACAGCTGCCCATCACCTTCCCTGTGGGGAGGGGCCACTGTGTGATTCACCTTCAGGTTCAAGGGCTGTGAGTTTACTTCCATTCCTTGGAGGGTCCTTCCTTCTGGAGAACGTGTCAGTAGCCCTACTGGCACTTAAGAGGGCTAGGTCTCTCCATGGGTAAGTAATGAAAGCCCAAGCCTTTGTTTGAACTGAGGGTCCACCATCCCCTTTCATTCAGTGCCTTCTCCCGAAAGGTTCAGATCTGTCACCCCCAATTTTTCATTCATCTGATTGACTTGGAGCCACCTGGCTTCTGTCTTGAGCAGTTTATGACAGTGACCTATGACTTCTGATGCCTTCTTCACTATTTTTTCCTCAATCCTTCGTGGTGCCTGCTGCTTAGTAGGTGGATGGCTACCCACACCTTGTAGTTCTGTCTCACATTTGAACCGTTCTTTCCTTGGAGCATCCTTCTTTTTCTTGCTGCTTTCATGCCTACCTATGGTATTCCAGGTGTGCACAGCTTTCTGAATGACATGTAAACAGCATATTGTTTGCACATGTGCAGGGCAGTTCAGCAGTGAGGGAGGAAGCATTCAGAGCTCACTGTCCCACTACAGACCGTCCCTTCTTTCCTTGGTAACTTTTTTGAGCAGGGTCAGTTAACATTTTACAGTTGTTTTCTCACCTTCAAAATTTGTTGATTAGAAATGCACACTTGTTTGGGATGTTGAGAGTGTTCCATGATTGAACAACTCTCCGAAGCCCAGTATTGTGCGTGTTGTGAAGGGAAATTTGAGTAGAATTTTTCTCATGCCTTGAGGTTGTGTCTTTGTGGGGAATGCTCAAAAGAAATCCTTGGTCCTCACTTCTTTTCCAAGTTCCATTCCCACCTTGCTGTCCACCTGTATTCTTAGATTTGAACTTGCTAGTTGTATGTTTATGGATTTCCTGTGTCAAAACAGAAATACCATTTCTACCCTATTGCCAACCGTAGCCAATCATGGCAGATTTAGTGTCTGAAGACACTAAACATATTATGTTAAAGTTGTGCAAGTCAGAGGCATGACACAGGCCTTTTGGGCTGGCTCCACGACTTTCCTTGCTGTAGCCTGTGGAGGACCTGCCTCCATGTGCACTCACACTCGCTCGTAGGCTGCCGCTGCTGCAGCTGGAGGGATGAGCTGTCTGCTTGCTGCTGGCCAGCTGAGGGCTGCTCCTGCTTCTAAGCTTTGCCTGCTTCTCTCAGACTTTCTCTCAGCTTCTAGATGTGCTCCTGTGGTTCTCGCCCCTTGGTGGGTCACCTCTTAGCCAGGTCAACCGTTTCATACTAGAAAGACCCCCTTCTGCCATGTCATGTGCTTCCCCTTCTTTCTGTCAGGATGCAGTCTTCACTTTTAGAAGGTCATGTGATTCAAAAGAACCCACCCAGACAACCCCAAGTGATCTGTAAGCTCTGAATTAACTGTATCTGTGAAGTCCTCTCTAGCATAGCACAGTCCACTCACGGAGTCTGGAGTGGGGTATGAGCATTTCTGAGGGCCGTGACACTGTCTGTGACATGCCCATAAGGAGTTTGACATCTGGTTGGGAGATGACAAATGAACAAATAAAACCATAATAGAAGTTAGTACCGTATAAAATGGGAGGACAGAGGAAGAGCCATCAGTATTAGAGAGAGGGTGGGGATTTGAGCTGAATGTGGAGAGATGAGGGTTGATAAGTGGCCGGAGAACATTCCAGAGAGAGGCTGCAGTAATAGTGACCGCAGCCATGACCCTGGATGCGCTTTTGTGAGATCACCTCAGAGAGATGCTCCCGTACTGTGGCCGCCGCCGCCGCCGCCGTTATCCTCTTTCGTCATAGTGTCACATCCAGAGCCGTAATGCCGGCCTTCTGTGGAATAGGAAGGGTTGTTGAGAGGTTTAACACTGGTTATCCGAAGCTGACATAGTACATCCTTACAATGAGGTAGGTGAGGGAGCAGGAGGTGGTTAAAGGGCTCAGGAAGCACAGTTGGCTTCTTGACTTAGCTGCTGATTCTGCAGTTGGGGAATTCAGAGAGACTTGGAGCTCGGGTTCGGGAACTCTGCAGGACATCTAGGAGGTGCCTGTGTGAATAACATTCTGTTGCAACATAGGTTGACTTAAATAGTGCAGCTCAGGCGCTGAGGAGATGCTGAGGTCAGAGAAGATGTCAGCAGCATTCTTAATGCCTGTGTCTAAGATGGGACTTGCCATGACATCCCCAACATCTCCTTCCCACCTGCAGCTCGATCTCGTCACCATTCTTTTGTTTCCAGGCTCAACAGGCCACCTTTGCCTGCCGTCCCTCCTCTAGGGGGAGCTGTTGGTTGCTGTCAGCCAGCTCTGAGGGGAAAAGTCCCATTTGCAGTGTTCACTGCTTTCTGTGGTATAAATTCTCCCTAATTTGAGACTGTGGTTGTTGGTTGGCTAAAATGACACATTTGAAAGATGACAGCAGATGCTTATGGGCCTGCAAAGTCTCGAATATTTGCTAATTGGCCTTTGTGGCCTATCTCTGCCATAGTATTTAACAAAAATAAACCATGGTTGTGGTAGGATTTGTCCCTGTTTCCTTCTCCTAGGATGGCAGGGATGGCCATTCAAAGGGGCCACGTGTGAGATGGTCCTGAGGTCCTTGTGGAGGGTGAGAGCATGACACACGAACTATACTTAAAAAGAAAGCCTTGCCTGGTCTTTTGAGAATTGACCATAGAGCTGTACAGTGTGTAGGGAGCAGGGGTCCTGTGCCAGCTGTACAGAGCTGGTTCTGGTTGGGTCGGGGGCATTAGTGGGAGGGGGCAGGGCAGGATAAGGGTTGAGTATAGAGTCAGCAGGATTTGCTGACGTGGAAAGAGGAGTTAAGCTCTGGTCCAAGGTACCAGACCCAGTACCCAAAGGACACCTGAGATGACGCTAAAGACTCAGTTATTGAGCTCATGTTACGGTGGGTCACTGAGAGATTTCAGAAGAAAGTTGGAATTTATGTTTTAATAAATTATGTCCTATTTACCATGGGAGAACATCTTTGACCGTCCATTCCCACCCATACCACCACTACCTTGATTTGGGGTTCTCCTGCTCTCAAAGGTGGCCTAGGATTGCCACGCTGGTCTTGTTCTCGCCAGGCTTCTGCCCCCAGTTTCCAGCTGCACCCCCAGTTGCATGTGCACCGTGCCTGGCGATGGCCTGTACTTTTAAGAAATATATTTAAAAATAAATCCAGGAAGCACAGTGATGTTTCTATGCTGTAGCATTTTTAGAAAAGGAAATTGTAATACATCTGTTTTGGACGAGGCTGTTTGGAGCCTATGAGTTAAGATTTTTAAAAAGTCTATTCAGAAATTAGAATTTTGGAGAGAATCAGAACTCCACCCCAACTCTTAGTTTCTCAAATTAAAGAGTTAATGTTTGATTATATTTTGTTAAAATTATTGCTCGTGTCTTTTGCATAGGTTTTACTTGTGATGGACACAAGGACAGAACAAACATTCATTTTAAAAGTAAGTAGAATTCGTATGTTTAGTGAATTTAAAAAAATGACTTCCAAAAACTTAAAAAACATGCTTTTGAAAGAAAAAGTAATTTTTGCATGGCATTTAAGTCTTTTATGTTCACGGTGATCCATATTTCTGTCTTTCACAGCTGATAACATGCTATAGCTTCTCTTTAGAAAGTTTATCTTAGAGAATGTGTTCTCAGAGTGCATCTGAGAACCAAGAGTGTTCAGCTATGTTTGCTGTGATTTGCGAGTCTTACTTTTGTTGTGGAAACTTACCTGAACTCTGACTTGTTCCTTGGCGAGAATTCAGTATATAATTAAATGAATAACTTTAGTTTTGAAATTGTTTTTGGAATGGATTATGATAGTATGTATTCTAAGTATGTCCTGATTAAACATTCCTATGACACCCAAACCGGAAGCTACTTGTCTTGAGCATCCCCTTTCTCTTGCTGGTCAGGCATGACAGACATGTGTGAATCCTACCTGTCTTTGTGGACGTTCCATGCCATCACCCAGTGGCATTTACCCAGGTTTTCAAACCAGGGTGTAACACCAGAGCATACATACGTCTGGTCCTTTGGGAGGTTAGTCGGTGGTGTCTTAGAATAGAATTTAAAGGTTGCTGCTTCATCCAGAACACGTCTGGTGTCTGGAGAATGTGACTCTAACTGATTGCTGCCTTAAAGATGTACATAAGGAAAATCAAACTTAGAGGTCGCCGAGAAATAACTGTATGTCATCCTGATGACTTAGTTTGAGAGCATCGCTAATAAAAACACTGACCCACGTAATTGATTTTAATGGCAGCTTTGTGGCATCTTCTGTTGTCTGGATTCATGCCAGATGCCATCAGCGGAGCCTCCGGGGACTGAGGGGCACAGAGCAGCAGATGAGTGGTTTCTCTGAAGCCCGAGTAACTCGGATAGATTAGCGTGGTTGATAAACACTGAGCACAGCAGGCTCCAAAGGCAACTGTGGGTACAACTGACCTTTCTGTTCTCTGTCAGGGCCTAAGGAAAAGCAGCGAGTCCAGCAGGAGCAGGAAGACCATCATCCCCCGCTGCGTGCCCAACATGGTGTGTCTGCACAAGTACATCGTCTCGGAGGAGTCGGTGTTTCTCGTACTGCAGCATGCCGAAGGTGGGTTGGCGCTCCGACTGGGGCCGAGTGGAGAGCCTCAGCTGCCCGCCGTGTGCTCTGGTGTCTGTGATGCCGCTTCGCCCGCGTTGTTTCATAAGCACCGGGATGGGGACCCTGTCTCCCCACTCCTGCTCAGCCTCCTTGCTGTGAGTTTGGAGGGAGAGGAAAACCCAGGTGACCGACCAGCCTCACCTGAACTGTGGGGCCATCCTAATGTGTTCACTTTGCTGTGGAATTAACTGACAAGGCGAGAACTTGAATGGGAACGCATGCCGAGAGAACTGGGTTTTATTTAGAGATTGAGTTCTGTTCCCTTGTCTGCACTAAAAAGCTACACTTCCGTTAGATGACTAAAAAAGCATCCCCTGCAGAATTAATTAATTGCTTCCTTTACAGGGAAGGCAAGGGTGTTTGCTTAACATTTGACATTGCCTCATTTTCTGATCTGAGCCTCCTGAGCACAGCCAGGGGCACCTCATGTGAGTACAAAGCAGAGCGTGGGCTCTGCCTTCAGCCACTTCCCAGGAACAGGTGGCAGAAGACACTGTGTGGATCTGGTTTTTCCTCTTAACACTTGAATTTAAATAAATATTCCTTTATTTAGGTGACTGTGGCATGTAAGTATAAATTCACATAACATATATTGCCTTTTGGTGTTTAAACAGGTATTCTTAAAATAATGAAGAAAATTTAAATTATTTTCCATATTTCATGAGTCATCCTTAGTTTTATATTGAAAATACAATACTATATTTTATTAATAGGTATAACATTAGAATTTAATACCTTTTTCTCAGGAAAAAGAGGCACTGCTTTCTGGAATGAGGTCTCTCATAATAACTAATGCAAGATTTTTGATGGGGGCAATAAAGTACTAATGTTGTTATTATGAAGTCCACACAAGATAACTACAGATGGAAGGAAGACCTCCATATGCAGTGTTTAATAGGAAATTCAGAGGGGCTCCATGGTCTCACAGGTATTAAGAGAGTTAATTGCGTGTGTGAATTGGATAACTAATTCACCTTTGTTCAGACATTATAGACAGCTTTTATCTGAGGATACCAGTGCATTACAGACATTATTGAATTAGAGGTCATGTCATCTGATAGCAAAATACAGCCACCTCTGGTGTGGAACAAAATAACTTGCGTAGTAATAATCCATAATAATTTAGAACAAGGTCAGTAGGATGAATGTAATTATGGTCAATATTCTATTAGCCGGTGTGGATTATTCACGCTGGAGATTATCTGTGGCAAAGCTTCGGCCCTCGCTTACCTCCGCTGTTGGTGACTTGCCTTCCTCTCCTCCTGAGTCCCACGTTCCTCTTGTTTTTCCTGGGCTCTCCTCCCTTCCGCCTCTCAGAACTGAGCTTATAGCCGATGCTGGTCTCGTGAGGTGTGCCAGGTCACAGTGCGCTGACGCCAGGTCCCCCGCTCTCGGGAGTCGTCTTGTCCACAGGGGACCAAATGCAAACATGATTGAAGACTGTCATGGACCTGTAAACCTAGACGGAATGTCTCTCCTTTCAAATGTCTGCGGCTTAATTTTCTAGAAGTCTTTATGATGTGAAGTTAGTTAGTGCAAATAGTAATCCTCAGTTCGTTTGCGCTTAGTGGATTGATTGAGCGTGCTGCACAGTGAGCTGTGTCTCCAGTGAACACAGCAGGGAGAGGCCTACCCTTTCCACTTATATTGCTGCTGTGGAGTCAAACAGGAGAAAACAAAAACAAGAAAGTACTGGGTACAAGTCAGGGCCGCCACTCTGATCCTTACCACAGGGTGACCTAACAGGTCACAATGAAGGGCCCGCTCATGTGCTCAAGGAGCTCTCTCTGAAATGGGGACATTTAGGAGGAGTTCTGAGTCACAAAACCCCTACCATTTGTATGTAAGGTCCAAGCACGGGGACAGTGTGGCAACAGGGTGTTTGGTGACCGGGAAAGGAGGCTGTGGCTGTGGCTGTGGCTGTGGCTGTGGCTGTGGGGAAGGACAGCAGTGGTGCTGAGGGCTGTGGAGAAGGGCGTGGGGGCTGACCCTGTGGAGTAAGGTCTGACTCACGCTCCACGAGGCCACTCACTGGCCAGTCATCTCAGAAGCAGGAGAGGTCACTCCAGATTTCAAACAAACAAAACCAAAGAGGTCACTCCTTGTGTGGAGGTGGTGTCATAGTTTGCTTTCTGTTGCTGGGACAAAACAATGTGGGGAAGAAAGGGTTTGTTTGGTTTACGTGTTCTAAATACAGTCCATCATGGAGAGATGTCAGGGCAGGAACTTGGGGCAGGCACCTGGAGGCAGGAGCTGATGCAGAGACCATGGAGGGGTGCTGCTTACTGGCTTGCTCCTCATGGCTAGTTCAGCCTGCTTTCTTATAGAACCCAGGACCACCAGCCAGGGATGACCCCACCCACAATGGGCCGAGCCCTTCCAAATCAATCAGTAATCAAATAAATGCCCCCACAGACTTGCCTACAGCTCAGTCTGATGGAGAAAATTACTCATTTGACCTCCCCTTTCCCCCGATACGTCTAGGTTTATGTCAAATTGACAAAAACTGGCCTGCACAGATAGGGTGTAGTGAGCTAAGAGCAGAGCAAGGACTGATGTAGAGTCCTGGCAAAAGATGATGGTGTGGTCTTCGTGGTCCTGTGGACCTGTGCATTTCCCAGGTTTGGCTCAAGCAGTGGAGCAGAAAACTGTGGGTTCTTTTCCCTACTGTGCCCTGCTGTGGTACCTCCATGGATGAAGATGCTGTGCACAGTCCCTTGTGGTGGAAGGAGAGGATCAGCTCCTGTAAGTTGTCCTCCCACTCCCACATACACTGCGGCACTACCCCCCTGAAATAAGTATAAAAAGGAGGCTTTGATAGTGTAAATAGTTCTGCTGAATTTAGAGCATTTATGATTCACAGATTTGGCCGCCCAGAGCTTGCAGAACTAGCTAGAATGTGTAGAGTTTCCCACTCTCTGTTTTCACTTCATTCAGCTAGAAGCTTCTTGAGAGCTTTCTGGGGGCATAGATGTAGTTCTAAGTGCAGTGAGCAGTGCAGAAGAGTTGGCCTGCATGGGGCCCACATGGTGTTTGAGATGGGGCAGACGGTAAACATACACATAGGAGAAGATGCACAGCTGGAGGAAACTAGGAGAGCAGAAGGTCAAGGGATGGGGGAGTTGTTCTCACTGGTGGTCACCATACTGAGAAAGGAGCATTTGATGAGGGAGAAGGAACAGTGTGGGGTTGTGGGCAAAGAGTGCCTTGGCAAGAGGAAACTAGCACATAAGCCCAGAGCCACGGGTGTGTTTGGTGGATAAGCAGCAGCCAGATGAGGGCGGCTGAGCAGAGGGGGGAAGTGAGAGAAGTGGGGAGCTGGAAAGCAGGGCCCACGGTGTCTCATGGGCCACTTCACTGTCTGTAAGAACTTGACTGAACAAGAGGAGCTGTCGCTGTCGATGCTAAGTAGAAGAATGGCAACGTACGGGCCACTGTGGTTGCGTTGTGGAAAATGGTAGCTTGGTGACCAAGCAGAGCGAAAGGCATGAGGACAGCTTGGAGGTTTTGCAGCAACTAGACAGAACGGTGGTGCTTGGGGAGTGTTCACGTTAGCCCAGTACCTTAGGCACCCAGGCAGGAAAGTGTGTTCAGGGCCATGGGCCTTGAGTTTGCTTGGTCCTAGTGACCTCCTGGGGAAAGGCAGCACAGTGCTGGGCTCCTGTGGGAGACAAGGTGGGAGGGTGGGGGAGAGGCCAGTGCAAGTCCAGGCAGGGGCCCGTGAGAGCTACGGTAATTCCTTCCCCAAGGGTGAAACCCAGAGACCCAGTGGCCTCCTGGCACCTCTCCCAGAGCTCTCCAGCTCTTAGCAGCCCCACACTGGGACCAGAGTTAGAGCTTGTGATCTGTGGGAGGCACACTTGGGCTGTATGCAGGCCACAGCAGTGCCGGTGTGTGCTGGCGTGTGCTGGTGTGGTTAGGATGTTTGTTAGCATCTGCATGTCCGTGCCCACACTCACTTTTTATTGTTTGAGTCTGAATGCATTTCAAAAGTAGATCTGACTGATGGGATTTTACCTTGCAGGACTCCAGGGTGCTTGGCTCAAAACATTGAAAAGGGGCTTTTAACAAGTTGTGGGCAAAGTAGATTGAGTCAGGAAAAACAGGGCTTCAGGTTTGGACACAGGACTTGGAGTGTGTGTGTGTGTGTGTGTGTGTACATGTGCATGCACGTCAGCTGTAGATGTCGTTCCTCAGAGAGCTGTCCACAGTGTGTTGTTGAGACAGGGTTTCTTACTGGGCTTGGAGTTTGCCAAGGAGGCTGGTCTGGCTAGCCAGCAAGCCCCAGGGCTCCTCCAAGTGCTGGGGTAATAAGCATACCTCCACCACACCCAGCTTTCTTATGAGGCCCTGGAGATTGCCCGGCAAGCACTTTTCTGACTGAGCAATTTCCCTGGAGATGCTTATTAATACCAAGATGGAAGTGGGTATGACAGAAACGTTTTCAAGAGGGCTGCAGAAGACATAGCTTAGTGGTAGAGCACTTGCCTAGAATGCTATAGTCCCGTGTCCAAAAAACAAGTTTAGAAGACAGGTTTCAAATACTCACTGTTCTTTTTAATGATTTTCTTAACTGTGTTTGAGGGAGCAAGATGGAGAAACTGTTCAGTCAAGGCTGTAAGTGTTAACGTTACTGAGATGGATGGTTATAGAATATTCTGCAGACACAGCCTGGCAACTAGTGGCATGCTCAGTTCGTGGATGGTTCTCAGTCAGGGAAAAAAGGAACAACCAGGTTAGAAGCCCAAGGCTATGAGAGCAGAGCAGGGCATGAAGGAACTTCTCCACCAGAGTCTCTTTTTATTAACTGAGTTTTCAAATTATTAGCACACAGACTCCAGCTCTGTAGATGTGAGGAGAGCCTTCCTGTTGGTGCCGATGCTCAGTCAGAAGTCCTTTCTCCTGTGGACACAGTCTCCTTCTATGACTCAGGCTGTCTTTGAATTTGTGATCCCCCTGCCCCAGCTCCACAGGACCGAGGTAACAGGCCTGAGCCACCGTGCCCATTATTTCTGTTTTGTGTTTTAATGTAAACAGGTCTTACACGTTGCCTCTGGTCTGCTTGTCATCTTAGCAATGTACATTAGACACCTTTCTGAGCTTATATAGAGCTGTGTCATAAACGGTCATGGACACTGTGTGGTGGCACACACCTTTCATCCCAGGACTCAAGGGGCAGAGTCAGGCAGATACCTGTGAGTTCAAGGCATCCTGGTCTACATAGTGAGTTCCAGGACAGGGCTAGGTAGAATGCATAGTGAGACTGACTGGACTGACTGACTCTGCCTCTGCCTCTGCCTCTGCCTGTCTCTGCCTCTGTCTCTCTCTCTCTGTCTCTCTGTCTCTCTCTCTCTGTCTCTCTGTCTCTCTGTCTCTCTCTCTGTCTCTCTCTCTGAAAGTGTTCTCTGGGTGTAGTGGTATTCATAATCCCAGTATTTAGAAGGTTGAGGCAGGGGGGTTATAACAAGTTCAAAGCCAGTCTGGAATACAGAGCAAGGACAATGTGAGTGTGAGTGTGAGTGTGAGTGCTGTCTCACCATTACTAGTTCTGTGACCTTGGGCACATTGCTTAGCTTTTCTGTGCCTTAGTTTCTTTGTTTGCAAAATAGAGACATTGCAACTGTGCACTCAGTAGGACCTACAGAAGATGAAATTGCTACATGACATGTGTACAGCACTTAGGGTGGCAGGCAGGCATGTGGTGAGCATGCATGTCTCAGGGTGGCAGGCAGGCATGTGGTGAGCATGCATGTCTCAGGGTGGCAGGCAGGCATGTGGTGAGCATGCATGTCTCAGGGTGGCAGGCAGGCATGTGGTGAGCATGCATGTCTCAGGGTGGCAGGCAGGCATGTGGTGAGCATGCATGTCTCAGGGTGGCAGGCAGGCATGTGGTGAGCATGCATGTCTCAGGGTGGCAGGCAGGCATGTGGTGAGCATGCATGGCTGCAGAGTGGTTCTGCACATTTCCCATGATGCAACTTGTTCTCTCCTACTTGCTCTGTGAACTGTTCTGTTATTTGCATGTATCTTCTTGCATTTTTTATTTTGTTTTGTTTTTAAGAATTATTTGTAGGACAGATACTTTGAAGTGGGAATTTCTAGGTCAAAGGTGACTTTTCCCATTGCTATAGGAATATCATTTGTGTTAAATCCAAGTTTTAATTCTGCTCAGGCAAATCCACATATTTACTGTGCAGTCTTATAGAAAACCAGTAAATTAAAATGAGAGACAGAGGGGTTTAATTAAATGTTATGAATTACAATTTTATAGCTTAAGCTGGTTCAATAACTGCAATTTCCTATGCTTTAAGGGGCCTAGAAATATCAGTTATATGCTTGATATGCTAGGATGATCAATATTTTGGATATTCTCTGTATTTGAGATTTAATGAACAACAGTTGTTTAAGTTAATATTGTTATAATAATATTGATGTTTGGTTATGTTAGTTTGTTAGGGTTGGTCTTAATTCTGTTTTTTGTTTTTTTGTTTTGTTTTGTTTTTCAAGACAGGGTTTCTCTGTGTAGCTTTGCGCCTGTCCTGGAACTTGCTTTGTAGACCAGGCTGGCCTTGAACTCACAGAGATCTGCCTGCCTCTGCCTCTTGAGTGCTGGGATTACAGGCGTGCGCCACCACCGCCACTTGGTTCTTAATTCTGAAGAAAGCATAACACACTCAGAATGTAGGAATGATGTACTCTGGTTTTGTGATTCATGGTTTAGCAGTGCAGGAGAGGACGTGATCTGCACCGACCTCTGTTCCACACACAGTGCTAGGTTGAACTGGCCCCAGAGTGCAGCTGGAGGAGCCCAGACAGCCTCTTCCCCTCCTGTAAACCCAGTTTTTATAATTCAAGTTAGGGAACTTGTGTGAGCCCAGAAGGTTCCAAAAAGAAAGCACCTACAGTCACATTTAAGATTATTACCCAATAGTGAAACAATGGAAATTAAACAGGATGGCATGATGGTTAATAAAATGGCAATTGCTAATGTCTGGTGCAGGCAGCTTGCTGAAGGAGGTGCTGTGTTGTCCATTGCGTATGGAAGGGATTCTGTGTGTAGCAGCCCGCACACAAACCTTAGAAATACTCATGCTCTCTAGCTAGCTGCCAGGTGCATGGTGGTGACCTCAGGGCCTGCGCACCACCTAGAGGCAGGGCGATCGAAATTCAGGGTCTTCTCATCTACCTACCAGTTCCAGGCTAGCCTGGGCTACAGGAGACCTTTATCAAAAAGCCCTTGCTCTTACTCGATGGAGTCATCCTTCTTGTCTGAGCACTCTCACTTCTGGGGTTCTGTCTTGATGTATTTAGAGATGGCAAGTGGCTTATTATTTTAAATAATTCATACAGCAAGGACTGGAGACTATACACACATCCACTAACAAAGGAGTCTTTAACTGTGTTATACACCTACTGTGCAGCCATTTATAAACCTACTTGTGCGGCCATGCTGAACACTCATTTCAACTCATTTTCTCATGAAAATGTTTATATGATACCATGTTAATTATGAGTAAAAGCTTGAAAATAAAGGAATGGTTAGGAGTGTCTGTCATTGGTGGTAAGAGTATGGATGGTGTTAGGGTTTTGTGCCTTCTGTTTTTCTTACTCTCTTTGGCATTTGCTAAGAATCTTACAGTAAAACCATAGGAAGAGCGTATGACCCCCTACACATAACACAATTTGTACTTATAGATATTTTCACTAAAAGCTTTTGAAAAACATTATAAAGATGTCATTCATTTATAGATCAGTTTAATAAATTTTTATTAAATGTGTTTTACATGCTAGGTAGAAGTCTCTGCCTGTAGTTATGAAGCCCTTGCTTTCTGTGAAAGGACACTTCAAGGATAGTAGTGTCTTAGTCACTGTTTTATTACTGTGAAGGGACACCAAGACCATGGAAACTCAACTCTTACAGAGGAAAGCATTTACCTGGGGGCTGGCTTACAGTTTGAGAGGTTAGTCCATTGTCATCATGGTGGGGACCTTGGTGTCCTGCATGGTGCTGTAGCAGTAGCTGAGAGTTACATCCTGATCCACAGGTAGCTGCCAGAGCGGGGGTGGGGGGTGGGGGGTGGGGGGGTGGGGGGGATGGAGTGCGGGGGGAGAGGCTGACTGACCCCTGGCCTAGTGTGGGCTTATAAAACCTCAAAACCAGCCCCAATGACACACTTCTTCCAACAAGACCACACCTCTTGATCCTTCTAATCCTTCTCAAACAGTTCCACTCCCTGATGACTAAGCATTCAAATATATGAACCTATCGGAGCTGTTCTTATTCAAACCACCACATTCTACTTGCTAGCCTCCCCTCCCCCAATAGGCTTATAGCCATATCATCATGCAAAAATGCATTCAGTCCAACTTCAAAAGTCCCCATAGTCTATCAGGATCTCAATATTGTTTAAAAGTCCGAAGTCTCTTTTGAGACACATGCGATCTCTTAACTTTAATCCTCTGTAGAATCAAAATAGAAAAGCAGATCACATACTTCCAACATACAATGGCATCGTCGAATATACATTGATTCCAAAAGGGAGGAAAGGAGGCATAGTGAGGAAACACTGTACTAAGATGACCTAAACCCAGCTGGGCAGACTCCAAACTCTGCATCTCCATGTCTGATGTCAAAGTACTCTTCAGATCTCCAACTCCTTTCAGCTTTGTTGATGGCAACACTCTTCTGTACGAGCTAGTTCCACACCTGGTCTGCAGCTCTCCTTGGCAGGTAGACCATGGCTCTGGCATCTCCAACATCTTGAGGTCTCCAATGAAACCCAGGCTTCACCTTCACAGCTTCACACAGTGGTTACTGTTGTCAAAAGAGTGTGGCAATCAGTTGAAAGTCAAGGTAGATCCTTAAATGTTAGTGTATTTACAGGGAACTCTGAAGCCCTGAATGAACTCTAGAGACAACAGGAGACATGAAGGGCTACACACTGTACTGTCTGTACTGCCACCAAAGTGGGAGAAACTTCCTGCATGGGGGAGGGAGGGAGGGAGGGAGAGGGGGGTGAGGCTCTGGGACTGACACAGTGACAGTCACAGCCCGCACTGCTTCATGCTGGGGGCAGGGCAAGGTGATTTGTGGTTTTACTGAAGTCCTTGAATTGTGAAGTAGAACCTTCCTGGGTGGGTTTGGTGGCCAGTGGCTCATTATTTGCTTTGATCTATCTTTTTTGGTATATGATGCCCAACAGCGAATGAAAACTGGTCTGAAAATTCACTCTCTTCATCTAAGAAGAGAGGCTTATTTTAACTCATTCTTTTAAAAAATTTATTTCTTGCATATGTGAATATGCACATCATGATGTGCATGCAGAGATCAGAGGACAGATTGCAGAAGTTGATTCTCTCCTTCCCCTTATGTGGGTCCCTGGGATTGAACTCAGGTCGTTAGACTTGGCAGCAAGTTGAACCATCTCACTTGTCCTTAACTCTTCTTTCATTTCCCAGTTTGGAAGCTGACTCTGTCATCACAGAGTGTGCATTTGCGGCTCCACTTCTTGAGACTTTGGCACCAGATTTAATGAATTTTTCTTTTGATATGATTTTTAATCATTAAATGTTTAATCCATTATGGTTTCTGTGATTTTTTAAATGTAGATTCTAGTTAGAAAAACCTCTCTAATTCTGAGTTTTTAATGCTTAAAATAAAAAGAAATCTATAGTTAAAGCAACTATCTAGCCAGCATTGTAGGTGGTATGTTGGGTTCATTCATGCTCACTTGGTGTCTGTGGTCTTAGTCGTTCTGTGACGTCAATGGGCTCTGGGCCCAAAGGTGTGTATCAGAACACATTGTCAGGGAGTTCTTACCTCAGTGGTTCACCTTACTAAGAGCTACCCAGTTAATCTTCCCCAGTAGTTGTATTTGTTCATACAAAGCATGAGACATGTACTAGGGGCAGAAGATGGGAAGATAAATTAACATGTCACTTGTGAAGGCATCATTATGCACTAGCTTCCAGATCCCCCCTCCAGTTCTGGACTGGGCATTTTCAGAATGGGGTGATGCTGTTGATCCCTTACTATAGTATACACTTTTAAGTAGCACATATATCTCTGGTTGACAAATTTTGACCTAAGCAGAAGACTAAACAACATTTAACTTAAAGATTTTAGTTATGTGAGGATTACAATGAATTCCTTTTACAGGAAGAAACAGGTTGTAATTTTTTAAATAATCGGCACCAGGAGATGCATATGTCTCGTACTCACGGTAGTACTTAGCAGTAGTACTTAGGACTAGTAAACCGTGGTGGAGAGTGTCACATTTTATTGCATATAATTGTCTGAAAACACATCGGATCTTTGATATTAATGAATTTATTGACTTATTTATTTTTGTTTAGTTATTATAATACTTTTTTTTTTTTTTTTTTTTTTAGTGGCTTAAGTATCTACCAATTTGGAGATCTTAATTCTTTGTTGTACTTGTTCACAGGTGGCAAACTCTGGTCATATATCAGTAAATTTCTAAACAGAAGTTCTCAAGAAAGCTTTGACATTAAGGAAACGAAACCTTCCTTGCCTCATCACGTTTACCTGCAGCAGCCAAGTGCTAGTCCTCAGGACAGCAGCAGCTTTGAGTCCAGAGGGAGCGACACGGGGGGCATGTTAAAGGTCCTGCCGCTGAAGACTAGTCTCACCCCAAGTTCTCAAGAGGATAGCAACCAGGAAGACGATGACGGCCAGGATGGTTCTCCCAAATGGCCGGATTCAGGCTCCAGTTCAGAGGAGGAGTGTACGGCTGGCTACCTAACACTGTGCAATGAGTATGGGCAGGAAAAAATTGACCTGGGGTCTTTGAATGAGGAGGCTACCATGCAGCCTGAAGGGGAGAGTGCTGACACCCAGGCTGTCCTCAGTTTCCCGGCACCCCTTGCTGCTGACAGTCTGAGCACTAGCACCCAGCTCAAGTTCTTCCCTGGAGATGAGGACCTAGAAGCAGCTTGTTCCCCTCAGACATCTGATTCCCTCACTATGTCAAAAAACAGCCCTATGGAGTTCTTTAGGATCGACAGTAAGGACAGCACAAGTGAGCTCCTGGGACTGGACTTTGGCGAGAAATTGCACAGTCTGAAACCAGAACCTTTGAAAGTGCTCTTCACCCTTGCAGATGGAGACGGAGAAGTCAAGGGAGAGACAGAAGCTCAGGACTCCATCAGCCGGGGCTCCGATGACTCCGTCCCAGTCATTTCATTTAAAGAAGCTGCTTCTGAGGACGTCAGTGGTGCTGAGGAAGGCAGGCCCGACCTTCTCGTAAACCTGCCTGGTGAACGGCAGCCAACCAAAGAGGCTTCAGCACTGGATGCCGCTAAGTTCTCCCAGGCCAGTGCAGGCAGGCTGGAGAGTCAACTGTTGGAAGCCCCGGATGTGTTAGGCCTCAGGCTGAGTTCCGAGCAGTACCATGGCCCGGGAAGAGAAGGTCCGGAGGAACTGAGTGATCCCACTACACCCCTGCCCTGTGGTGTGACCCCGAAGCACCATGCTCAGGCAGATCTCGGGGCGTTATTCACAGCTGCTGTTGATTACGGTAGCTCAGGAGGCCAGTGTCTGTTACCCAGCTCATATCCTGAGTCTGAAGGGCTGGGACAAGTGGAGGCAGTGGTCACTGCACACGACACAGGAGAAAGCCTGTCCCACATTTCTAGTCCACGCTCAGGTGCCAAGGGGCACCGCGCACACACAGACACTGCCACGGTGGAAGAAGTGTTCCTGTTCACAGAGCAGGCTAAGGAGGAACTGAGCTCTCTGTCTCAGAGAGACTCTGAGACCAAGGAGCAGAGCGTGCTTGCCCTGGGAGGAGACAAGGAAATCCATCAGATTTTTGAGGATCTTGATAAGAAATTAGCAGTGAGCTCCAGGTTCTTCATCCCAGAGGGCTGTGTTCAGAGATGGGCAGCTGAAATGGTGGTAGCCCTTGACGCCTTGCACAGAGAGGGGATTGTGTGCCGCGATCTGAACCCAAACAACATCTTATTGAATGATGGAGGTCAGGAACTTTCGCAAATGCATTTCTTTTTATTCGCTGTTGCTTCCAATTAACTGAGTAGGCGTTTTATCTTGTAATTAGTATCTTCATTTCCTGTCTAGAGCTTCATTATCAGTGCGGCAAATTCACCCCCAGTAATAGCCTCTAGTACTTAATGATGCCATTATTCTTAATGATACTGTTTTTAGCTACAAAAGGAGTAATTACAGTTCGCTTCTGCAGAAAATGGAAGAGAAAAATGTTTTGATTTCTCCTGTCGTTTTGTTTTTAGGACACATTCAGCTAACGTATTTTAGCAGGTGGAGTGAGGTGGAAGATTCCTGTGACAGCGATGCCATAGCGAGAATGTACTGTGCCCCAGGTTAGAGCAATCTCCTCAAATGCTTCGCTTGAAAAGGTGGCTCGTGGCTCTTACTTCTCTGTACAGCTTGTGGTTTTTACGTATGTGTTGGGTCTGCTTATCCGTCCTTTCAGCCCTCCAAAGAAGAAAAGTAGGGGATTGAACTGTATGTGGCCCAAAGGGTGTGTGTGTGTGTGTGTGTGTGTGTACTTACTGCCCTTGTTAAAAACATTTATGTATCTCTGGAAACTCATTGAATTCTTTGAAGTGTCTTAAGCAAGGCCTTATGTCCCCTGAGCCTTTTCACATGGGTGAACTTTATTAAGTTTTATTAAGATGTCAATGAAATTCCCAAGGCTAACAGTGGGTAAAATGTGTTCTTTCGATGCAGTGTGCCTTCAGGGATGAACTATCCTGGAAGTTGTGAACACATTTTAAGACATTCTATATTTGAGAGCATAACAAACCTGTTCCCCCCACTTTAAAATACTTGACTCAAGTCTCTCTTGCCCTTACTGCCTGCTCATTATTTTTTGAACATTGCCGATGTATTACTGTGGCCCTTGGGGCCTCTGTAGGCAGCCATAGCTAAGCCTATAGGTTGGATATGAGTTACTCCTGTCAGTGCAGGTGGGCTCTGTTTTAATCCACAGCTCCCTCCCCTAACCCGAGCACTGAGTTTCATAGACGAGCACTTTATTCATTACTCGCCCACTGACTGTCAGGTGTCCCCACCGATGGAGCAGACAGGATTTGCTAGGTGCGTGGTCTAGTTGGTACTAGCTCCCTGTCATGTCCTATTAACCTTGTTTAGCAAAACCTTCATTGTTAGGAGTGGCTGGGCTGAGGAAAGGCAAATTTTCAACCCATAATGCACATCCTGAAGCTTTGTACCCCCAACAACCACTTGGGAACTGATACTGTTTATGTAGTTAATGGAGTAACAAAAACAAACAAACAAAAAATATAGTGAAATCACTTGATCTTGCTTTCACAGGCGCCACTTTCTAATTTGGTACCAGCTAGCATGAATATGTTTATTAATTACAATGAATTTGGAAGTTTTAGAGTCCGCCTTAAGTTTGGGAGATCCTGTGAGTAAAGTGTGATTTATCTTGAAGTGGGATCTAGTGTGTTGTGAGGATCAGAGCTGGATGCCGTGGGTACATGCTTGTTCCCGATGCTGTTGCTGCCTGCTCAGCTCTGGCTTCCATTCCGAAAAGTGGCTGTTGGGATATTTTGCCATCTAAGCACATCAAGGCCAGTTCTACTTTAGCATCTGAGAGCTTCTGTATAATGGGATGAAACTATTCTGTATAAACTCGAGGTTTCACATACCGACTTACTACGTTTCCAATTCCTAACTTCCTTTCTTTGGGAATACCACTCCTCGAGTTTGGCCAGCAGGTGGCAGTGTACCATTAATGGATTCTCTCCTCCCTGCAGCCCTCTTCCAGGTTGTTGTCCTTCATAGTGTTTGGGGGAAAAATCCAGCCAAACTGTAGTCCAAAGAGAGGCTTTGTTGTAATTGTTTGCATGAAAGAATTGCACCTCCCAGCTGCTTAGTTGCTCAGTGCATGAGCAGCAGGGAAGTCCCTCCAACCCTTGGGCAGATCAACTTCAGCAACAAGGAGAAACAAACCAGGAATGGCCTTACCAAAGAGTGATTCTCACCTTCCAGCTAACATGACCTCAGACCTAGAGAGGTAGGGCCTTCTTTGTAATCCTAAGGGAGAGTGGGGAAGCCTCACTTAGAACCGAATAGCAGCCCTGCCTGTGAGTAGGTAGTCTTCCTTCTCACTGGGAGAGAGCCGTGGTAAGGGGCCGGCATTTTACCTGTAGGGACCACAGGCAGGAAGTAAATAGTCCCCAGGCAGTAAGTTCCCTCCCACTTCCCAACTCTGACCTGAGCACTGACTGCTGCCTCAGTCACTGGAGCTGGAGCAGCTCCTGTCTGCAGAAAGTAAAGGTCAGAGGGTGAGGAGGAGTCTTGCCCTCTGCTTATACAGCTCCCCTGCCCCTCCCCCTCTGGGAATCCTTAGCACCTGTTTGTTCAGAACCATCACCCACCTGTCTGTACTTTATACACCATCAGTGTATCCTTTTATCTTGTGGATGGTGTGCCTTGATATTTTGAGAAAAGTTTCCAGTAACAGATTCGATTTACATGGACAGAAACTTGAGCAAATGCCAGACTAGCAGGGGGGCCATTATTCTGTTCTATAAATAAGTTTAGACCAGAAAACACTCACAGAAACCCGGGAATCAACATGCTTTGGTCTAATTGAGGGGGAAAGCAAGACAGATAAATTTTGAAGTGCAAATGATCACCTTCTGTTATTTAAGACTCGCTTCTGCCGACTTTGTGATCTTGGATTGAAAGCCACAGCCCTCCAGCCATGGGCACTGCTAAGGCAGTTCCGGGCTCCCAAGTTTCTTCAATAAAACCAAGAACTTAAAAAAAGAAAAAGATGCCCTTTCATGCTAAAGAAAACAGATCCAGCAACACAAAGACAGAAACCGTGGCGCGCTCTCTGTCTACGGCTGTGGAAAAGCCAGCCCTTAAACGGCTGCAGCTGCAGACCCATCAAGAGGGTCTGAGAATAGGAATTCATGCATCAGACTCAGCCCTGTTTTCAGAGGCCAGGCATCCTCTCAGGTGCGTTTTGTTCCTTCGGTTATCTAGCGAGGTTTTATTAAACAAACACCATTCATGGTAAATGGGTTCCTTTCGTGCCACAGACACTCGGGATGGAGGGAGGAAAGAAAAAAGCAGAGAGATGTGCCAGGTAGGCAGAGGGTCTGCAGCACTGTCCTCTCTGCAGCACTGTCCTCTCTGCAGGCACTCCCTCCCTCAGGAGCTCCTGGACACACTGGGAGATGTGGTGGAGCAGAAGCCAGCCGCTGCTCACCTGTCTCCAGAGCACTTGCTTGTAGCAACTCTGATTTTATTTCTGTTGCTGTAGAAACCACAACTTCACCAATTTTTTGGTCCAAGGACTTGAAACATTTCTTCACTTGGTAGCATAGAATAAATTTTTGTTATGGCATTTTTAGTGTAATAGAAAAACAAAAATATGATGTTGGGGGCTATAGTTAATGTTTTCTTAGCAGTGTTTTTTCTTAGCAGTCTTGACTTACTGTCAAAGGCAGCTGGAAATGTAGCTACCCTGTGAAGTACAAAGACTGGTTGAATATTGAATGTACAGGCTCGGACAAGTGCCCAGGGTCAGTCACGTGTTAGTTACTAAGCTAACACCGCTCACATTCCCATCGTACTCCTAAACAGGCCCCTGGGTATCTTCACTGTTATTTTCCACCCCACTATGAGACTTTAATTTTAAATATTTGAAATTTACATTGATATTTCTTGCAGAATTATCAGCCTGGAGAATTTGTAGTTGAGGGTGTGTATGAATTGAAGAACTCCCACCATAGTTTTCAGGGCAGCCCATCTCCACGCTCCCGGATATCAAATGGCAGCTTTGCTTCCTCTGTTAGGCAGTTTCACACTTGAAGACAGCTCACAGCTGACGGTGGAAAGTGAAACACAGAAAAGAACATGGAAAAGTGACTGAAAAGTTCAGTGTGGAGCATGACACTTGTGGGCTTCCATTCCACGTTCCCCAGCCCACTGCTGAGGGTCCATGGATGTATCTGGGGGTAGTCTCCCTTGACCTTCTCTGTAAGAGCCTTTCCCTCCATTTCTTTCTTGGTAAGCGTGGCACTCAGCAGTATAGTTAGATATTTGCTAGGAGTCAACCCAGGGGTGGTTTAAGAGTGTGAGACTGTCGATGCTGATATGTCAAAGACTTAGATGCCTTGAGCATCACTCACTCCAAACCTGTCGTCAACTCCCTGCATGGCCTCAGACAGGTTATTGAAGACCTTCCAGGACTGAACTTAATAGTAGTAAGTAGATGTGTGGAGTGGGAATAAATCACCTCTGTCAGTCTCCTGACACCCTTCTTATACAAAATTCAGTCAGAATTCAAGTTCATCTGGGCAGAATCCCACCCAACAGTAGCGTTAAGAGAATTATTTTTTTTTGGAAGACTTTTAAAAGTATATATTTTTACTTACTTGTATATAAACTATTTGCTGTGGAAATGAGGGACTTATTGAAAACATTTTAATTAGAGGAAGAAACCAGACACTTTTGAATGCACCAAAAGTCGAGTGCGTGATTCTCAGCAACAATAAGAATTATTTAAAGAAGTGAGGTTTATTTAAATGCAGAGTTTAAGAGTCCTAGAGTGATGTCAGGAGACAAGAACGAAATAATAAATAAAGCTGTGCATTCAGAAGTCGTGAGGACTTAAGCAGGAAATGTGATTGTGGCCTTGGAGTCTTTTCCTCTCCTGGAGAAAGTAATGGATGGTACGGCTGAGCTGCGTGTGTGGCTAAGATGCTTGCTGAACTGAGGGTATTGGTATAATTTCCCCCTGAGCAAAACTTGATCAGTAGGTCCCTGGTACACGGATATTTCTGTATTTTTCTGGACTGATCAGCAAGTGTCTTTCGTCCTTTGCCTCTAGTTCTTGCTGTAGAGCCAATTTATTTCTTTCAAGGAGAGTAAACTGTCAAATTTCCAGAAAAGAGTGGGAATTTCACACTTGTTCTCCACCACATGCCGAAGCAAAAGGGGCGTCAGGTCAGAGGGCTTTCCTGTCTAGGTGAGGAAGCCCTTCTGAGCCAAGGGGAGCAAAGAGTGAGGGTAGGTGGGCCTGAGGGTCTGGTGCCCTGGGATCCCTCCCAGGCCCAGATAGGAAGGGCCCTGGAGCCTCATGTACCCTAACTTGATCTGCCACCCTCACCGAGTTAAGATCCCAATGTCTTGATGTCACACTTCTCATATTGGGCCACGGTGTGACTTGTCTCTAGAGTGAGAATGAGATGGGGGGGGGGGGGGCTGACACTGAAGAGCTTAGCTCCTGTCATTTGGTGTCTTAGTGCTGTACACGTTCATGCATCATAAGAAACATGTCGGCTGTTAGATTTAGGAAGTGTATAAGGGTGGCAGATAGGTAGTGTTCATGCAGGAGCGGTGAAACACGCTGCCTGTTTCCATACACTTCCAGACACAGCCTGGAATTCAGTGGTGAGGGCACCTTTAGTCTGTTTCCTGTTGCTGTTCCTGTTGCTGTAATTGAGAAAGTCAACACACAGAAAAAAGAGTTTATTTTGGCTTTTAGTTTTGGAGGTTCTAGCGCAGGCTTAGTTGGCCTTGTTTCTGTAGATCAGGGCAGGAGTGTGGGGGGCCAGGAGCTCCCCTCATGCTTGGAGCCTACAATCCTCTTCAAGGACATGCCCCCAGTGACCTAAAGACTTCTTGCTAGACCTCATCTCTTAAAAGTTCCTTGGCTTCGGGGTTGGGGATTTAGCTCAGTGATAGAGCACTTGCCTAGCAAGCACAAGGCCCTGGGTTTGGTCCTCAGCTCTGGAAAAAAAAAGTTCCTTGGCCTCCTGTAGTGCCAAGCTGGGGACTTCAGCACTCAGACCCGTGGGGAGTTTAATACCCAGACTTTGGATCATTAAGAGGAGGTTAATTTAGCCTGGTATTTTTGCCACCCCCTTACTTTCTGATCTGATGCACGTTTTGTTTTCGGAGGACAGGTCCTGGGAAGCAGTACCTACAGAGCGATGTTTCTTATCTTGGTGGTGGAGTTGAGGCAACTGGCCGCAGCACGGTGCTGCTCTAAAGAAGGAAGGGCCAGCAGAGAAGATAGAATGCTGAATCTTGGAGTGTGTGTACATGCGCACGAGTGTGTAGGTGTGTGTGCATGTATACACAAGTGTGTGCGTGCTTGTCTATACATGTGCATGTGGAGACCAGAGGTTGATAATCTGGTGTGTTCCTCTCTTGCTTTCCACATTATTTTTGAGTCAGTCTTTCAGTGAATGTGGAACTTGCTGTTAGGCTAGAGTGCCTGGCTAGGGAGCCCATGAGTATCTCCCTGTTTCTGGTCCTTGCTGCCCCCAGCATGCCTGATTTTTAATGGGTTTGGAGTTTTGAACTGAGGTCCTCATATTTGTGCAGCAAGCACTGTGCCCGCTGAGCCACCCTGCTGGCCTAGAAGGCTGAATCTTCAGCACCAAGTTCCTAAGCCTTTGAGTACTTCTTTCATTTGAACCATATTCTTACTTCCTATAAGATTTTGTCTGTCTCAGTCTCCATGCCACACTGAAGGCTTATTCCTTCTAAGCAGTTCTTCACAAATATTCCCTTCAGATAACATCTGGGAATGCTAAGGTTTTCAAAAGTGAATGGTGCTGAGGCCGGCGGCGCTGCAGAAGCTCCGTTAACAGCAGAGCACGCCACCCTGGCCCTCCTAACCGGCAGCGGAGCAGTGGGAAGAGCCCTGTGCCTGTCATTCTGTTTCCAGTTGGCCTTTTTCTCATCCATCAGCCATAATGGCTTTGGTCGGGGAGCACTGTGACACCCGATGGCCATTCAGAGCGGAGTTGCTGTGAGGTGATCAGTGGAGAATGGAGCCTGCTGGTGTTTTCTCCTGTTAGAAATGTGGGCTGAGGGAGGAAGCAGGATTGTGTAGCACTAGGAACTATCATCATAATCGGTCACCCAGAAGCCACATGGCACTCACCTGCTCCTTATTTGATCCCCCAAGAAAACGGCGTGTACTGACGCCTATAAACTCTTGAAGAAGTAATTCTTGGCCCCAGAGTGCGGAATCAAGTGAAATCAAAGTGTTTTGACTCCAGTTGTGCAGATAATTCAGGGAAGTTTAGAATGTGGTTGCCAGGTGAGTGGGAGAGGCCTAGTCTGAGCCATCCAGTGTGGTCTGTGGTCCTATCCTGCTCCCCACCCCACAGCAGCCCCTGGGGGCCGATCACCCAGTTACCTAAGACCAGCTGAATTAGGAGAGGAGGCAGAAAGCAGGTTGGAGTCCAAGGTGAGCTCAGAGCAGGCTGTGTGAGGAGGAGGAGGAGGAGGGCTGTGTGGGGAGGAGGAGGAGGAGGAGGAGGAGGAGGAGGAGGAGGAGGAGGAGGAGGAGGAGGAGGAGGGCTGTGCCTTGTTCCCTGGGAGGAAAGAGGAGGCACAGCACAGTCTCCATGGATAGAGCCATGTTCTTCTGCCCTGTGTGACAAGTGTGCCTCATGCACAAGCAGTGGGTCAGCGCTGGAGAACTTGGGAAGTTCGGAATGGTCAGCAGGGCAGGCAGTGTTTCTGAAACAAGACAGAGAGAGCAAAACGTTCCTTTGAAAGGATAGGCTGGGAGTGGGTGTTCTTGTCTGTCCGTCTGTCTGTGTGCAGATTAAGATCTACTGTGGAGATGTTGTGATCACTTAGGCAGGTAAGTCTCACCTGATCAGATGAACTGGCTTTGAACCTGGGGCTCCTGTGAATAGCTGTGGTTTTTTAGACTTAAGTTCTAGCCGCTAAAGCTTTGATCATTTAGTTTACAAGTATTAGAGGGAACCTGTAATGAAATGTAACTTTGAAGACTGGGGTACAAGGTGTAGCCCAGGAGTGGCCCTGGGTATAATCAATGACATTGCAATTAAATTTTACTCTCTTGTTGCCGTGACTTCATTTGTAAAATTCCGTCTTAGTTGTGAGAAATTAAAACTTAAAATCAATCGTCTCTCCACTGGACCTGGCAGCACTTGTAGCCCAGCACTTGGAAGGCTGAGATGGGAGGGTCATGAGTTCATGGTCACCTAGACCTGGGCAAGGCCGTCTTAACTCCTAACACCCAAAGAAAAGATTTTCCTGTATCTAAAGTAATACCTGGATCTTAGATAGTGTATCTGTCTATGATTTTGTTTTTGAAAACATTAAAACAACAACAATAACAACAAAATCTGATACCCATGGTCCCTGGAGAGCCAGTAGGCATGGGTCTGTTACAACAAGTCTCGACTTTCTCAGCATCGGGTGCTGGGTCCTCATGCTGGGCAGGGCCAAGAACCTGGACTTCTCCCCAATGTCTTCCTCCTGCCTGGTGTTTGCCAACCTTTTTGCCTTTCCCAGGCCCATGCTACCTGCAGCAGGGCAGCCACTGTGTTCTGCGGGAGCACTAGGAAGTCTCACTCCGCAGCACAGTGAAGCCACTGGCTAGTCAACTGGCTAGTGCTGCCGCTAGCAATGGCCTGACCCCCGCTTTTGACATCTCTAAGCTACGTTCCTCCTGCCATTAAACTTCCAAGTCTACAAGGTGTAAAAGTGCAGAGGACTTGAGATAGATCATGGTGCTTAAAACAAACATCCTAGGATATTTATAGGTGCTTTGAATGTCGTGAATGAACAGTGCTATAAGATGCAATTGGAATATGTATTCAACAAACATTTATTAAATGCCTCCTGTGTCCCAGGAACTATGCCTGGGAGCCAGAAACAAAGACATAATTGGTATAATATTGACAGTTACTTTTGAAGTTATATCAAAGGAGACTACCCCAACAGAGGACATATACAATTGGCTAACTAGGATGTTAATAGACCTTCATAGGCAGCTACTTGTATTTATAGAATGGAAATGCTCTGAGCTAACAAAAGACATGCTTAGCTGTCCCTCTTCCCACAGTTGAGCCCATATAATGTTGGACACAAAACTGCTTTCTTGGGTCTTTCTCTTTGCTCTTTAGTCATCAGCTGTAGTGGAGACTAATGCTTAGCCCCTGCATAGAAAATCTTTACACACAGCAAGAGCTGGGAGAGAAATTGACTAGGATTTTGTAATTCTAGTCCCTTTCAATTAGCAACAGATGCTGCAGGGAGAGCTTGTCTGTGTGGGAGCGTGGGACTAATGCTTCCCAGCGCTAGCCGAGGGATGCTGCAGCAGGAGGAAGATGTTCTTCCCCGGTTCACATGTCACTGATGACAGATGGCTTACTAAACCACCTTTCTTGACTGTCTAAGTGCACTCCTTACGCCTGGCTCCCTTGTAAGAACTTAAAATCTGGACTGTTTTAAATTTCACAAAATACTTACAAATTTTAGGATAATTGGGATATGCCAGCTTCTCTTATTCCCACTGTTATAAGTGTGTGCATGGTGCTTAATTTTAAGTTAATGAAATTTTGCCTTTATTTTTATGTTGTTTCTCTCTGATCCTAAAAGATAATATGTTTTTCTTGGTTGTTTTTCCAAGAGGGAGTTTTAGCATCCTAAGAGCTGCAGAGAGGAGATGGTTCAGTTGGTAAGGCGCCTGCTGCAAAGACAGGGGTTGAGTTTGGACCCAGCACCCACATAAAAAGCTAGGTCATGGCACATGTCTGTCACCCCAGCACTGGGTGTGGGGTAGAGACAGGTGGATTCTTGAAGAATCCTGGCCATCCAGTCTAGCCAAGCTGGCCAGTACATTGAGGATCTGTCTCAGAAAGTAAGTGGAGAGCACATGAGGGAGACTGACGTCCAACTTGTAACCTGCGCACATGCAGGGATACACACAAGACACACACAAGGTCAGACACTTAGTGTAGCCAACACTGACATGCACACACACATGTATATACACAAGGGCAGACAGTGTAGCCAACATTGACATGTACACACGTATGCAAACACGAAAGGTCAGACATTTAAATAGTTTAGTCAGCACTGACATGCACACATGTGGGTGGGCATACATACATGACATACACACAAGATCAGACACATACATAGTGTAGCCAACACTGACATGCACACACACATGCATATACACAAGGGCAGACACTTAGTGTAGCCAACATTGACATGTACACACGTATGTACACATGAAAGGGCAGACACTTATATAGTGTAGTCAGCACTGATATATACACACTCATCACACACACAAAATCAGATACTTAGTTTTTGTTTTTGACAATTTGCAAAAAAGAGCATCCTGTAGCATCAGACAGCTATATTTCTCCTTTTCCCAAAGAATACTTACGCTGTGATTTTAGTGTAGTGTGTGAGTCTGTGGCTGTGAATTGGTCCATATGTCTGATGTTTGTGATATTACTTATGAGACATTGTTGAGTGTGAGTGACAGTGTTGACTTACTGGGAGTGTTATTTAAAAACTTTACTTGCTACAATTTCTGCTTTTTCATTAAGTTTTATTTCTACCCCGGGAAAGAAAAGTAGTAAAATCTCTAAGGTTTTATGTATTTTTAAGAGTGTAGCTAAGAACAATCTAGCATCTTCCTTGTATGTAGATATGTGTCCCTTCTCCGTGCCCTTGGATGTTGTGGTGGTGTTTGTCTTTCGAGACAGTCTCACACTGTAGGCCAAGATGACTTGGAACTCACTGTGTAGCCTAGACTTTCTTCAAACTTGTAAATCATCCTGCTTTGAACTACCAAGGGTTGGAGTTATAGGTGTGAGCTATCATGCCTCGATCTAGGAGGAATACTTAAGTAGTTATCCTAAATTAAAGTAGAATTTTTCTACATGTAAAATTATCTTAAAATTTTAAATTTACTGATCTGCTGCCATTTCAGGGAAAGCTAGTGAGGACACCATGCTGACAGCAGAGGTTATGAAATTTTTCCTTGAAGGCATTTTAACATCTTTTAAAAGTAAGGCAAATTCTGAATTTGGGATGTTGGAGGACCACAGTTACTTAAAATACACAGCGGACTCATCTGTAAGCTTTGTAGGAAGGTGGCTTTCATTCAAAGCTTGAGTGAGTTTAACCTGCATTTTCATGTTTTCCTCAATTTTCAAGTATGGTTTCCAGCAGAGTTTTAGCTCTGTCATTGGTTTTATTTTTGTCTTGAGCCTTTGCTAACCCCTGAGTTCAAACTGCACAGCCTGGGGTTGCAGGTCTGGTCCATCAGGTGTGCAGGTGGTGCTGGCTCTGCATGCTAGAACTGTAGTTATGGCCCCAGTGTCTGCAGATCTCCTCAGGCCTGGGACGTGTACACTGGGCTTGGCTTCTTTGCCACTGGCTATGTGGCTAGAGACTGTTTTTTGGGGGGTGGGTGGGCAGGGTCTCCTTTTGTAAACAGACAGGTGGTCCTTCCTTGAACTGATGATCTTTCTGCTTCAGCCTCTGAGTGCTGGGATCATAGGCCTGCCACCACCACAGGCTCAGAAGTGTGTCCATGCTTCTGTTCCTTTCTGTCTCAGGAGCTGCTGATTGTAGTTACACCTTTGGACTCAGATAAAACACAATCATTTGGAGCTGTGAGAAGGAGACTCAGAAGACCAGCAGTCACAGGCTAAGCAACTCTCATTCTGTGTTTCAGCCTTGGGTGGTTGCACTGCTAAGACCATAACTTAGTTAAGCTTTCTATTGCTGTGAAGAGACACTGTGACCACGGCAACTCTTATAAGGGAAACATTTAATTGGGGCTGGTTTACAGTTTCAGAGGTTTAGTCCATTGTCATTATGGTGAGGGGCATGACAGCCTGCAGGAAGACGTGGCGCTGGAGCTGAGGGTGCTGCATCTTGCAGGCAACAGGAAGTCGACTGACAGTCACCCTGAGGGAAGTCTGAGCAAAAAAGATCTCAAAGTTGACCACAGTGACACACTTCCTCCAACAAGGCCACACCTCCTAAGAGTGCCATTCCTTTTGGGGCCTTTTTTTTTTTCAAACCACCACAGACCATATTATTTTTCTGAAAACTATCCTGGCTTGTTGAGAGTTCTTGAGACAGTCAACACTAGAAAGACAAAGGTGGCATCTCACACCTGATACTGTAGTCTTTGTTGTTGTATCCAAGTTTGTATGTTCCCCTATGAAACATGGTGGTTTGAATCTTTAGTGGGAATTAAGATTCTGTACTGAAGTTAGGAACTAGAATGAACTGTACTAAAATGAAATTCTGGAGTTTATTAACTGTTGGAACATGCTGGAAGTCCTCATCTTTTTTTTTTTTTTTGATGAGCTGAAATATAACTCAAGCTCTTCTGTCTTTGCACCTTCATTACACAGACCACCGGGAGTTCTGAGGGGGAGGGAGGCGGCATGGCGGCTGGTCGCAGTGTGGCGGCAGCGAGGGCTGGAGCACACTGGTTCGCCGTGGCGCTGTCCACTCCTTGGCCAGCGTCTTAAGTTAATGGAGGGAGGAGAAGCTGTGAGCACAGCTCGTGAGCACTTGTGAAAGCACTTTCCCAGACGACAGGATGAAAGCCACTCGAGGTGGAAGGAGTGGGAGAAACCGGTATCCTCATCTTAGAGCAGTGCTCAGCTACAGAGCCAGGGCCCAGTCCTTTATCTCTTTACACACAGACGAAAACCTCCGAGTCTTAAATGCCACCCTCTTGTCATGTTTTTGTGAGAAGAACCTAAGGAATTTTTTTTTTTTTTTTTTTTTTGAGGGAAGTGAGTTTTCCCTGGTCATTTGCCCAGTGCCCATGAGACCACTGTTCTTGTGGTGAACAAGGACATTACCCAGCCTAGAAGTTGCAGACAGATGGAGTGGTGGTACTGGGGCACATGGGAAGTTAACCCCTTGGGGTGCATAAGAAATCCGTTTTGAAATCAGTAGAATGTCCTTTAACATGCTTCAAAGAATTTTCAAAATGGAGTTAGGTCTAAAGGGCTTCCCAGCTTCCCTGTTACACTGCTCTTAAAATAGTCTCACAGCTTTATGTGGCATTTCATTACATTCTCTACATTAAAATTTTAATTAATCTTGGGTTGGGGTTGGGGAGAGTGCTGCAGTGTGGGTGGGGTCTCCTAACCAGTGCTGCTCTCCACGTGAGCCTCTGGCTGATACGTCTGTCTCCCGTCTCATTATGGGAGTGCTGGGATTATGGACGTCAGCCCCCACATCCGGCTTTCTTTTTAGAAACGTGAGTACCAGGCTCATGCAACCTTTACCTCTGAGCCATCTCCCTGGCCCACATTCTGAACTTGCAGTGAGTGTATTAACTGTCTCATAGCTGTCTGTGTAAGTCACTGCCCATGCTTTATGCTGGAGTGTGAATATTTTTAAGATTTGCAAGTAAAGCAGTTTTAGAGCGGTGGGTTTGACAACCACAAAATCACAGTTTCTTTTTAGCAGTGTAATTTTATCTTATGTATTAAAAATTTTAATTTAGGAATAACTGTTTTTCAAGGGTATTAAAAAGGCAATGAACATCATTCATTCTGATAATTAAGAGAGAGACCTTGTTACAGCCGTGAAAAAAAGAGTTGAGTGAGAACTTAGCTCACTTGTTCTAATATCTCAGTCTCCAGCTGCTAGAAAGTTCTTCTTTATATCCTACCTACATGCAGAACTCTTTGTTGTAGAGTAGACTCACCTAGGAAACCAGGTATAATAGCTCAGCTCATGGTGTCAACTTCACATTAATCAGATCCTGTTTGATACGAAGTCATTTTGAAGTGTTTCAAGCTGATTGTTGGATTTAAAACTTAATTTTCTCCCCATGGGAAAAAGTGCATCACTTTACAATTGTCCTCATACATCAGCCACTCAGGTCAAAAGCCCACACAAAGCCTTTATACTTGTGCACACAGGTTCTCAGATGGCCGGCAGTCTCTTTAGGCCTCTTATGGTTTGAATCTGGAGTGTTCTCTGAGGCTGTGTGCTAAGGTGTGGTTGAGTGGCTGGGTTTGATGATCTTGTCCGTGAGTGACCCATTGATGGCGTGCTGACGTGATATTATTTGGAGGATGGGATCCTGGCAGAGGAAGTGGGTTGCTGAAGGCATGTGAAGGCAAGGTGTGGCTTGTCCTCAGCCGGTCTGTCTTGTGCCCTGGTCTCCATGAGGTGAGAGCTTTGCTTCCCTGTGTACTCCCACCAGGGTTTGCTTCATTTAGGAGCCATAAGCAAGGAAGCTGGCCTGCCTAGACTGGAGACTACAAACCATGAGACAAAGCAAGTTGTTCCTCCCTTGAGTGATGCCAGATATTTTGTCGTAACACTGAACACTAGTGTAAGACCCAGGTGCCTTTAAAGTATGCAGCTAATTGTGTCTGAGAGATAAAGAGATCCAGGGGAAAGGAAGAGAAGCAGGCCGTGGCAGAAGTGACAATCAAGGAAGGATGGAAGAAGAAATGAGGAATGACAGCAGCAGGCCACAGGGCACAGTCAAGAATGTCGCCAGTGTCTGTGCCTTGTGCATCCTGGACGAGCTAGTGAACCCACAAAGGTGAGAAAGGAAGTTGGCTTTGAGGCTGCTGTGCTGCCATCATCCACTCACCATCCACAGCTGAAACAGCGATGGTAATTATCTACCTGTCAAACACCTGGTTGATGCGACCAGGGATTTCAAAGCATTAATGCTGATGAATATCACTCTTGGAGGACTAGCTGGCCAAGTCCACAGCATAGAAAAGGATATGCCTACTATTTCTCATGAAGTACCTGGGAATTTCCACCCAGGGATGTCTGATTGCAGAGGTGTCCTTTTAAAATGTGTTACATTAATGTTGCAGGCCCACCTCTGCAAGCCTGCAAGTGGAGACAGGCATGGCTCCAGTCTGGAGCTCCTCAGACATGTTGTGTGATCCTAAAAGACATCTTTGAATGTCCACATTTGTGGGAGCCCAGCTGGGAGACTGGCTCCCACATTTTACGACAGGATGCTCTTGAGGAGTTAGGGATAAGAGATAATAGAAGAGTAGAGGGGAGAAAGACAGAAGCACAGGATAGCCTCAGGAGAGCCTGGGTCATTATCCACCAGCCCCTTCTGTCTCTTCTAAAGGGCCTTTTATAGGAATGCCAAGGGGTGGAGCAAAAGACCTCCCCTTAGCACAGCCAAGTGCAGACCCTTCCAATCACCTAGTAACCATACACATGGTCAAGCAATCCTCTAATGCAGTCCTGCTGGGTAAACCAGGCTCAGATCTCACTAGGAAACCTTTGTGGGCCTCCACAACTCCCCCTTCTTGATACAATAAAGGCCCCTCCAGGCCCTTCAGATTCACTGTGCCTGTCTTAGGTCGTTCTTCTTGATTAATTTTATATACATACATTCAGGAAGCTATCAAGAAGAAAGTTGCCTGTCGTTGGCTACCAGCCTCTGGCAAGAGGGGATACAGAGCCTAACTCAGCTCTGGCCCCGGTCCCTACAAAGAGCTTGCAAATAGTTACAATGATTTTCACAGCTGCCACACCTCTCAATAAAGGAGTAGAGGATAATAAAGGTGGAATCTCCTTTTTGGAATGGGTCTAAGATGACTACAGCAGTCTTAGCTGCACCCAAGCCCTTTTAAAAACTTTCTCCTAACAGATGTTTAATATAATTTTCAAGTGACTATTTTGATTCCCAGGAAAAAAGTTATTTCAAAACACTTCAAAGTTTCCACTCAAGTTAACAAAAACCCATGCTAATTATAGAGACACTTTTAGCTGTTTAAGTAGCTCATATATACATGTGTTCTTATAACAGCAGTAGAATTTCTGTACAAACTAACTTGATTGTGGGAGGCCTACCCCTTTCTGAACAGAAACAGAGAAGGAGTGGAATCTTTTAGGAAGAAGACAGAAAAACTTGCTTTTTCGGGGATGGGGGGTTTGAGACAGGGTTTCTCTATGTAGTTTTGGTGCCTGTCCTGGAATCTTGCTCTGTAGACCAGTCTGGTCTCAAACTCACAGAGATTCACCTGGCTCTACCTCCTGAGTGCTGGGATTAAAGGTGTGAGCCACCACCATCTGGTGCATACACTTTCACTTAAGTTTTCCAGGGGCCATTGAGACCATAAAATTATATTTTGAGCTATCATAAAATGTATTCAAATATATCTGAAGGTAAAAGAGTAATTAAAAACAATTCTAGTGTGAACATCACTATACACTTTTTACAAACTTACATTCAACATTTACACTTTTTACATTCAATATTTACACTTTTTACAAACATATTCAAAAGGAAACTCCCTTTACACTTTTTGCATATTTACAAGTAGCATGAATATCACTATACATATTTACACTTTTTTACAAACTTACATTATGCATTATTTACACTTTTTACAAACTTATATTCAAAAGAAAACTCTATAGGACTATTTTACAAACCTTACCAAACATCTATAAATAATCTCTTAACAGAACTAACTTACATTCAAAAGCAAACTCTATAGGATTATTTTACAAACTTTAGCAAACATCTTGAAGAGATCTCTTAACTAAACTATTATATTTTGTTTCAACAAGACAAAGTACACAAATCATTTCTAAAGTTCGGAGTTTATAGTCAGCTTTGATATTATTCTGAAAGTTTTCTTGAGAGTTTGAAGTCAGAGCCTAATTCATCAGTGGCTCTAAGCTTTATTTGGTGACTGAGGGTAAAATTCTATCTTGTTAATTTTTTAAAGCTGCTTTTTAATATTACCATGAGTGTTTCAAAGTGGCTTGTTGACAAACAATATTAGGATTTAATTGCCTCTTGACAGGTAGGTTTTGTTCACTTGCTCCTTGTTTCTAGGAGGTAAGCTAAGCTTTCTAACAGTGCTTGGGAAAAAAGCAATGTTTTGAGCTGAATTTTGGGGGCAGCATTTGAAAGTTTTTGTTCCAGTCTATCTGCCTTTTTTCCAGGCCTGCTTGCCTTTGCTTCCTCGCTTTTACTAACTACATTTCCCAAGCTGCCTTTCTGTATAGCATCATGCTACTACAAACTACTTTTCCCAAGCTGCCTTTCAGTTCCAACTCTGACCAATGGTGGCTGCTGCACTCCTAGTTCCTGTTTACATGATCTGTGTTCATACTGAAATCAAGATTTTGTTTTTTGCCATGTGAGATTTCTGTTCTCCCTGAGCTGGCATTGACAGGTGTACTTCCTTCACCTGACACTGTCCCTGGAGCGGCCTGTGCCCACCTGTGCACACTTACAGATCAGTGCTTCTCCCATCTTACTGGGTCAGTGAAGGAAAATAAAAGTTCCTAAGACTTCTGTCCCTAAACTTTGGCTTCATGGCCAAGAGGAAACTAATTCTGATGGTACAATGTTTTCATATAGTGGCAATGCCAGCAGAGTGAAGAGTTTTATTTCTCCTGAATCTGCCTCAGGAAAAATTCTTTCTCTGCCTCTCAGGACTTATATCTAAGCTGTCCACAGGCCAAAAGCTTCTACAGGAATCTTCCTGCCCATTTTCTTGTATAGTATTTTTTCATGACTCCAATTCTTCCCAGTTTGTGTTTATAGTCTTGTAGTTGGAAATCAAGGACATGGCTTCTCTGTCTTTAAGTTTCTTTTTACCCAATATTCCTAATTCTACTTCTTATTTTAAATTTCTTCTTATACTATATTCCTATATTCTATCTTACATTTTCCTTAATTTTTATAGACAGAAATTAAGAGAGAGAGGAAAAAAAAAAGAAAAGAAAGAAATCTAGAAAGAGAAAGATACTTGCTACCTCACTTTTCACTTTGGCATCTTTCAGCCACCTTACTTTATCTTCTGAGAATAAAATACTGTTGCCTTTATTTTTAATTCATTATTGGGCATGCCTCCTTACACCCGCAATGCCACTGACACTCCTTTTGCCAAGTCCCTGGTCCCTGTTCCTGGTGCCATTTGTAGGAGCCCAGCTGGGAAATTGGCTCCCACATTTTACGACAGGATACTCTTGAGGAGTGAGGGATAAGAGGTAATAAATAGAAGGAAAGGGGGGCGGGAGAGAGACAGGATAGCCTCGGGAGGGCCTGGATCATTATACACTGGCCCCTTCTGGCTCTTCTAAAGGGCCTTTTATAGGAATGCTAAGGGGTGGAGCAAAAGACCTCCCCCTAGCACAGCCAAGTGCAAACCCTTCCAAACACCTGGTAACTATACACGTGGTCAAGCAATCCTCTAGTGCAGTTCTGTTGGGTAAAGCAAGCTCAGATCTCACTAGGAAACCTTTGTGTACCTCCACACACATTCTCTGAGCTGCCTGGGTCAGGCATCCTTCTGCCTGCTCACAGAGAAATAATGTCTCTATCTTCATAGTTAATTCATGTAAATAAGTTCTCTGTCATATTGTTAGGAAATTTAAAGTGATTGAAATATGAAACACAGTTTGGTACTTAGGTTGTCTAATTATTCCATATATACAGAATATATATATATATATATATATATATATATATATATATATATATATATATATATATATATATATATATATTCGTTAGCCTAACTGTGGCTGTTGTGTGGCTGCTGTGCCCATGGCTGTGACACTAGTCTACTATAACAGTGTCTATGCATAGGAAGTACAGAGTGTTTCCAGCACATTCTAAATGGATGACTGATCTGTCCCTTGGTCTTGAGTTCTTAACAGGTAAAACCTGAATAAAACTAAGTAGCACGTGGCTACCAACTCTGTGCTTAAGGAAATGGAATAGGGGAAATATATATATTCCCTATGGGTGCTGATGGGAAACTTGTTTTAGATTCACATTAATCATGTAGCAGAATCTGTGGAGCATCTGGGCCAATACAGAGCCTCATTTATGCGCTTCTCTGTCGGTATTGGTTGGTGAGATAGGCTGAGTCCCTACATGGAGGTCTGATTACATGAATAAACCTGAGCAAGACGTTTGCATGTTCCTGAATGGCCAGTGAGATGCCATGCAAGGATTCTGAATGGGAATCATGTAAGCCATGTGTAGCCTGGAAGGAAATGTGCAGAGGGTATATTAGATTGCAGGCCTGTGACCACTTCCTCTTCATTTTCCCGAGGCTTCTGGGGACACACAGCCTGGCTAACATTTCTAAGAGCTCTTTTCTGAAGGCAACAGTGGCTCTGAGTGGAGTGGGGGTGGTGCAGCTTTGAAACAGAGCCCCCAAGGACCTGTGTCTCTGGAGGGCTGCCGAGTGAGGTGTGAATTGTGGAGTTTAGAGCAAAATTTAACCCATCGACCCTCAGATCAAACTCACCTGATCCAGAAGAGATCTGAGACTCATGCCAGGCCTTCAGCATCTGGTCCAGCCTTCTAACAGGGAACGTTGTTTGTAGAAACTGTGGGAGGGTGCACACAGGTCCCCCCCACGCCCAGTTGTGTTCTGCAAACCTCCCTGTTTTCTCATCATCTCACTCTGCTCTTGAGATTTGTATCACTGAGATGTTTATGTAGGTTGATGAATATTAAAAATCTCACCACCCCAGAGGCAGGCCACTAAAACATTTGTCAGTTCTCTCACCCCAGTCTCTTTAATCAGAATTCTGATGTTTGAAAACAGTACACATTTATCCTTTGGCTGTATGTAAAGTTGTCCTTCAACATGGTTCTGCAGTGTGCACGCACTTCACAGTTTACACACAGGTCTCGGTGGATTCTGGTCTTTCAGTTACATGGACAGTAATTGGCGGGAGCTAGTGTTTCTTTTCTGCTCCTTAGCTGAGGTCAGCTCATCAGAGAATGGAGGTTTTGAGTTGGTATGAAGCACTGTAGGCAGAGACAGGCTGGGAAGGTCTGTGGTGTGGGTCTACTTATGGTTAGGCTGTTTGGAGCCCCAAAGAAGCAGCAAGAGGCTGCTGAAATGGGTCCGTAGCTGGTACTTTGCACGAGGGATCGTGTGTCACGACCCCACCCCTTGCTTCAGACGTGAAGCTTGATGTCCCGAGAGCCGTGTTGATCTTCTCCAAGGGTGCTCTGCAGAGTATTGGTTAGAACCAGGGTTCCCAGGACTGCTTCACTTACATTTCAGATTCTCACTAACCCTCTAGAAACTTCTGAATATTTTGTCTCAAGTTGTAGGCTCCCTGTGATCAAACAATAGTAAGCTGCTTTTGTTTGAATGGTGTCAGAAGGGTAGATAGCAGCAAGGCCTTGGGACCAATCAGCTGTGGTTACAAAAGAACAAGGTCTCAGGTGGGATTTAGTGGCTGTGGCCTCAGAGTTGGTGCTCATTATGGAGTCTGAAGTTCCTCCAGGAATGGACAGGTAGAACTATAGTTCCTGGCTGTTCTAAACTCTTAGATTTTCACTCGTGGGTTTAAACAATATTTCTTCTATACTTCAGAATGGGTGGGTTTGCATTTCACAGGCTTCTTCAGTGAAAGAAAGTGAGAGATGAAGGGAGGGGTGGGTCATCATCTGCTCTCATGTGACATTGGGTGACGTGTGCCCCCTGGTTTCTAACAGGGTAATTAATATTGGCTTAGGTAATTTTTGAAGTGCCTTGTGGTTACAAGGAGTCTTTATTTCTGAAACAAAAGATGGTTTGAAAGGGAAGTCAGCTGTGCTCCCTTGAATCTGAAAGTGGAAACAAGTGCTGATCTGGTTGGTTCGTGAAACCTTAAGTACAGTGTCTTGAAGGTGTCCCTCCATCAACCAAAGAACAAATGTCTCCTTTAATGTATGACTGTGTCGGGAAAAATGCAACCCCAGTGGGTGACCAGAGAGAGGAGCGACTTTCAGGGATTTGAAAGCCCAGGAGTGTTTAGTATTTGCTCTCTCAGCATTAACAAGGTCACCTTGCTAATACATGTTAATTTTGAAAGTTTAATTGACCTCTGGAATTTTAATATCAACCTTTTTTGGTGTGTTTAGAGGTTGGAGCAGTCACAGAAGAAACTGAAGCTTGTGATTGGTGGAGCCTGGGTGCTGTCCTCTTCGAACTTCTCACTGGCAAGGTATGCAGTGACCTAGACACCTGGTGCACGCATCCAGATGCCACCCTGACTCCAAGTCAAGCATGTTAGCTTTTCCTGTAGTCATTAGGTCAGGGGCTGAGGAAAACTTCAGTGTCAGAAACAGGCAGAGCAATTTATCAAGATTTTGATTTTTTAAAAACCCTGTAACACTGAATAAATTGATAGCAATCTTCTGCTCTGCCACAGCTACCCAGTGAGAGACTTGGCTCTTCCTCTGCCCTCTCTGTGAGGCAGCATTAACAGAATCACATCTGTGGGGTTGTAACAGGCACATGTCAGAATCCTCAATATTCTTCAGGTTCTTGTCTGAAGCCAGGGTGCATTTATATTTTAAAAATTAGTGTTGATATTAAAGGTAACATCTTTTCACCTATACCATACATTTTCCCTGTCTGTTCTAGTGTGGGGACAGAGAATGTACTCTCTCTGATTAGTAACTTTTAAGCATGATGCCTGAGGTTAATAGACATTAACTGAGTGTTGTGTCTGTTGCCCCCTGGGAAGAGACTGGAGGAGATGCATACTCCCACTTTTGTTAAGAGTGTGCGTTAGCAATGTGAGATCACCGTGGAGCGCACACTAGCTGGTGTTTGCAGTTAAACTGGAAAACGTAACTATACACATGTTGAAGCACCGTGACTAACAAACTCTACGCTAGAAAGAGTTTTAAGAACATTAGTTATTTCAAAGCTGTCAGCTCCCTCCTTGGAGTTTGTGTGTTATTTAAGCTTTTCTGTTAGGATCCAGCCCCTCAGTAATGATGGAGGGACGGTTGCACGAGCCTGTGATGTGTGCACGGTGGCTGTCAGCTGCCTTGCAGATGCCCTCTAGGCTCACAGCCTAATCTTCCTCCGCGGCGGCAACGCTGTGTTGACGGCTGTGCCTCCAGTTTACACGGTGTTGACTCTCTGTAGTTGCTGCCTGTGTGCCCTGGGATAGAACAGGGTGTGATGTGATTCGGGATAAGAAGTGTAACCGATTGCCTCTTTCAGACACTCGTGGAGTGCCACCCAGCAGGAATAAATACGCACACTACTTTGAACATGCCAGACTGTGTTTCTGAAGAGGCTCGCTCACTCATTCAACAGGTAATTGAATCGACCCCTGGCCAAGTATCTGGAACTTGCAGGTTAGCAGAGGCCACTGCAGCAGAGCCATTAGGAAGTTATTTTGGGACAGGAAAGGCTCATGTACAGTCACATTCAGAGTGAATATGGTACATTTGTAGGATCAGAGGAAGGGCTGAAACTAGTTGGCCTTAATTTTTGTATTAAGTTGAGCTAATATTAATGTGTTCCATCTATTTATGGGGGTGTGAGATTACATTGCTTTGGCTTGTCTGGGACTGCCCTATTTCCCTATGTATTATGCAGCCATTTGCTGAGTGCTTGTCCCACTCTTGAATTCTCATTTGCACGGGAGAAGGGTTGTGATTTGTTGTCAAGTCAGCCCCAAGGCCTCCTCCCCCTTGATGGGACTGCAGCCCTATGCCAGTTAGTATATTTCTGGGGGCTTTGAAGAAAGACTCTGTTGAAAATTTAGGTGCAGTATTTCAGGGGTCTGGGCTCAGCTGCTCCAGCTAATTCTTCTCTATTTAATAACCACGTTGAACGGCACAAGCCCCAGTGACCAGAGCTTTCCAGGTTGTGGGGTTCTGTAGTGTCTGTGTAGACTGCATGGCTAGGCAGTCCTAATGAAAAAAAATTCAACATTCCAAATGCTCTGAAATCGGAAACTTTTTGTGTATACTCAGGAAATTTAAGACTTCAGGGTGTCTGAGAGTTTGTGTTCAGGTGAAGACTCCTCACCTGCCTCAGTTGTCCTGAGTTGGGGAGTCTGATGAGGCACTGTGCTGTACTGTTCTGTCGTGAGGGACTCACAACACTGCAGTCCTCACACTTCCATGAAAATCATGAAATGAAAAGGGGATCTGAAATGGTGAACTAAGTGAACTAAAATTATTCAATAGATGTGGATGTTTTGAAATCAGAGAAAATAAAAATTAAAAGAAAAAAAGGGGGCATATGAAGAAAAAAAATCATCTCCTGTTTTCTTAAAGAGTAATTTTGATTCCATTTGGCAGTACTGTGGGCATGGTATAGTGCTGAGGCCGTGGGGGGACAGGCAGGACTGAGGAAGGGCTCAGACAGGCAGAACCTACCTCAGCGTTCTTCAAGTCAAGATAAGGAGGGGCCCAGTGGGTGCCGGGGAGGGCAGTTGTTAGGACCGTGTGTTGTTTGGCTGGGCCCTTGGCATGGTTTAGAAGGGCGGCGTTAGGTATGGGGAGAAGCATGGGGCACTGAACAGTGTCAGGGGGTTAGGTATGGGGAGAAGCATGGGGCACTGAACAGTGTCGGGGCTCACGTCGAGTGAAGGATGAGTCTAGACTCAGAGTAGCTGGGGTTTTCTCACGGGTGCTGTTGCCAGGAACAGAGGGGGAGGACACAGCTCGTTTACAGTGTGCCGTTTGCTGTTGTGCAGAAAAATGACAGTGTCAGAGTTGGGTTAATTTGCCCAACTCTGTGACATATAAAGAAATGTAGTCATGGGCTGGGAACGTAGTTCAGTTGGTAGTGTGCCTGCCTAGCATGTTACAGAGCCCAGTTCCCTTCTCAGTCCGTATAAAAGCAACAGGATGGCACATACCTGTCGTTAAGGTAATTCTTGGTTACTGGTAAGTTTGGGTCTAGTCTGGGATACATGAGATCCCTTGCTAATACATGTTAATTATGTATAATTGTTATACAATTTGTTGTGGGTTAGTCATCTGAGATGATTGGAAGTGTATGGGAGGATGTGCTTATAGATTGTCAAGGACTTGAGCACCCAGGTGTCTTGATATTCATGCAAACTCTGGAACCAGGACCCTATGAATACCAAGTGGTGACTGTACCTAGCAATAGTAGAGGGACAGATTGGGTCATGGAGGAGAAAATTCCTGCCTGTTATTGAGTTAGTACTATTCTGAAGGAGATTGTGTGATAAATTAAGTTGTGTGATTTCGACCGTAATTGCCAAGTGTCTGTACACAATGCACAAAAGGTCGTTAAAGTGCCTGGAAAAGTGCACGGGGTGACTTTGAGTTCAGATACAAATGGGTGACAGGTAAACTGTGCACAGTCCCCTGAGGGCTGGAGTGATACTAAACGTCAGCAAAATGGACATTAGAGCAGGGGCTGCTAGAGACTGCCAGCATCTCAGGAGAAGGAGAGGCTAACGCAGGAGAGTGTAAGAATAATAGCCCCAAAGTACATAACAAGACTGAGTTGAAAGGAAAAATAGTTCAGCAAAACAAATGGAGTCCTCCACAGCTCATCTAGGTAGTTACAGACACGAGCAGGCTGCAGAGGACACATGTAACCATACAGAGGGAATGCTCTGCAGTAACTGCAGCGTGTACACGCTCAGCACACGCATCGAAAGCAGCCTCCTGGATGACCTTGTGCCGTGTTCAGATAAACCTCCGAGACTAGCAAGGCTGAAGTCCAGCAGTGTCCTCTGATCACAGCAGAGAAATTATTAATCTGTAACAGACAACAAGAGCAGGTCAGAGGTTCAAGGTCATCCTTGGCTTCACAGCAAGTTCTAGGTCAGCCCGGGCTGCAGGAGATCTGCTGCTTCAAAAAACAACTTGAAACAACCCCCCCCCCCAAACCACAAAGAGTCAGCTAAATCCACAGATATTTGGGAATTAAACCACATACTTACTCCTGTGTAACTTATGGGTCAAAGAAGAAATCATAAAAGGAGTCACAACATAGTATTAATGGGATGTAAGTAGAAACACACATCCCAGGGGTTCTGGAAGAAGCTGCACCAGTTTTCATTCTGCATTTACAAAAGGAAGAGACCTAACATCAGAGTCTAACCTTATACTTTAAGACACCAAAAAGAACAGGCCATGGGGCCTTATGCCCATGATCCCAACATTTGCCAAGCTGAGGCAAGAGGATTGCCATGAGTTCAAGGCCAGTCGGCTCTAGAATGAATCCCTACTTAAATATGAATATCGGGACAGTGGTGACGCATACCTTTAATCCCAGCACTTGGGAGGCAGAAGCAGGAGGATCTCAGTGAATTCGAGGCCAGCCTTGGCTACAGAGCGAGTTCTATGATAGCCAAGGCTACACAGAGAAGCCCTGTCTCAAAAAACCAAAATAAATAAAAAAAATAAAAAATGAATAAATACATACAGAAAAGAACTATACAAATAAAGTAAACCCAAAGCAAACAGAAACCAGTGAGAGAGAAAACGAAAAAGAAGAGAGAAAAGGGAAATATAGCTTGAAAAGATCAGTGGGATGGAGAGACCTTTTTCGACTACAGCACACCGAGGCAGAGAGGCCTTGGCATCTTAAAGAACGCTGGTCCAGATGGCAGTGTGCTTTGTACACACGCTTGGAATCAATACTCACCTGCCAAACCACAGTGAGCTAGGCCCTACCCTTACTTCATACCATATGCAAAAATTAACTCAAAGTAACGCACAGACCTTTGTGGAAGTGCTACAACTAAAACCTGTGGAGGAAAACATGAGAAAATACTCATGGCCTTGGGCTACAGCAGAGCTAATTAGATATAACACCAAAAGCATGATCCATAAAAGGAACATTGATAAAGTAGACTTCATTAAAATTAAAAAGTGTGAGCACTTCAAAGATATGTGAAGAAAGTGAAAACAAGCCACAGGCTGGGGAAGATGTTTGCAAACCGCTTGTCTATGCTGTGTTCAGAATGAATAAAGACCGTTGTCACTAGCAAGATAGGCCACTTAGCCTGAAAATGGGGGGTGGTGAGCTATTTCAGCAGAGAGGCGCTATGAATGGTTGCTAGGGCATGTAACCACAATCAGTGTCACCAGGGAGTGCAGTTAAAACCACCATGAGATGCCACTGACCCTCTAGAGTGCTTTCAGGCAAGGCCAGATGTTGCTGAGGCAGAAAACTCAGAGCCCTGGCTCTTTGCTGATGGGACTGTAGGCAGGTACAGCCACGCTGGGAAAGTTTGGCAGTTTCTTAGTCAGTTATATACAAACGTGCTGTGTGCACTGGCAGTTCTGACCCTAGGAATAAACTCAACTAGAGACACACATCCTGAGGAACACACACGACTCTGAACAGCACTGCCACTCAGTAGAGTCCAGAACTGGGAACTCGGAGGCCCACTAGCCAGTGAGTAGACTAACAGCAGTAGAGGCACCGTGGAATATCGATCAGGAAAAAAAAGCCAGTGCTTACCTCCAGATGGTTCGATCTCACAGGTGCTGTGCTCAGTGAAGGAAGGAGTGTGAAGGCTTACTTAGTACTACACGCCATCGAATGCCCAGAAAGGGCTGGTTCAGAGACAGTGGCTGCCGTGGGCTGAGGTCATGGGGGAATGCAAATGTCACAGAGCACCTGTCAGGCTGTACAGAGGGGTGTAGAGCTGGACTGCATCCTGTACAAGTCTAAATTGACCACATGCTGTTGACCTGTGACTTGCAGTAGATGTCTATATAGTATATAAATTGTCCCTTAGTAAAGCTATGACACAGAACTTGAGGATGCAGGAATGTCTCAGGCATACTCTCCCAGCATGCCCAGGGCATTCAAATGGTTGTACACAATTGCTTCTGGTTTTTACTGTTAAAAAATCTGACTGCCTATGACATTATTTGCTTATTTTATACATAACTCCTAATTCTGAACAAGTCCTAACCTATTTCATTTGCTGGATCAAATTACTTCATCAAATGCACCAGCCATTCCAGAGAAAGGGGTTTGGGGGATGTAGATTTGCTTTTTCAGATTTGAGCATGTGCAGTCCTGATGTGTTGTAGTTGTTAAGGAACTGAAAGACTTTGTGGGGCTCTCAGACTCCTGAGTCATGGAGAAAGGAGCTCTCTCTCTTGATCCCGTTATCCTGTTTGAGGATGAGGGAAACCAGTGAATACTCAGGGCTTGCTTTCAGACGTTGACAAGCTTGTCACTCAGGTGGGATGCTCCACCGGCCCACAGCCAGACAGCTGGTTGGCCATAGATGGCCCATCTACGGTGTGGTTGAATTCTGGAGCCTTCTCTCTCACAGCCCGTTTTCCTCTCATTGCCACTGTGTTTCTGTCACTCACAGAATCTTCTGTTTCAGCTCTTGCAGTTCAACCCTCTGGAACGTCTGGGTGCTGGAGTGGCTGGTGTTGAAGACATCAAATCTCACCCATTTTTCACCCCAGTGGATTGGGCAGAATTGACAAGATGAGCATCATGGAGTGTCCTTCACAAGACAGACCCCTCGTGACAGATCTTCAGGAGTGGCTAGGCTTGGGCCACCCTCCAGCTGGTGCGCCAGAGCCTTGGGACAAGGCCTTAGGAAGTGATGGGGCAGGGGGCTAACAGACTCCCATACACCTGCTGTCTAGACAAGAGACTAGCGAACCTTGCCAACAGCTGCTCTGTACTCACCTTCTCCGAGATGTGACGTAACTTGCATTCAGGGTTTCAGGTGTGTTGCAGACATGAATGAAATGAGGATGCCTGTGCAAAACACCCCTGCTAGGAGACTGTAAGTGTGGAAGGAAGGTTTACATGAGTGAAGGACCTTTTGGTGGCAGCTAATGGTGCTTCTGCAAAACAAGACTGGTTTACGTGATTAAGTCAATATTTACTGAGTAACACACTAAATGTGCTCTGTGAACAGTGTCACTAGTGGGCTGAGGAAGTGAAGAGGAATGCCCAGTGCTGAGCAGGGCCAGGTTATCTCTGAGGAACAACACTCTTGCCAGCTGTGAACTTGCTGGTCGATGCTGCTAACTCTAGGGGCTCATGGGAACAGTCTGCCCTCCAGCTCCTCTCCCTGCTCCGTTTCCTGCATTCTCTGCTCGTTCTCTTGGATTCTGCTTTCTCTACTTCTGTTAAAACACAAGCAACAAAAAAGGGAAGGGGTATTTATTCCCCCACACTGTCAGAGTAACAAGACTAAGAAATCATGATGTAAAATAAATGTGGTTAAAACTTGTATGGCTTCTTTATTAATAGCTAAGGATTTAAAGGTTCATTTTGAAGGGTCCTTTTTTCCTCGTTCCTTCTCTTGTGGAAGGTGGACAGTTCCTCCTGCTGTGCCGTAGTGTATTTGTTTTCCTCTGGGCTGGTGTACCAGGACCCAGAGTCTGTCGTCTATGCACAGTAGATGTCCTGTCTCACAAGTCAGCGAGGTGATGTTGAGCCGAGCTCCTGATATTCCGGAGAGAACCAGGGGCTCACCTGTCTCATGTTTACTAATGCTGCGTCTTCACCTTGCTGAGGTAGATGTCCTGTCTCACAAGTCAGAGAGGTGATGTTGAGCCGAGCTCCTGATATTCCGGAGAGAACCAGGGGTTCACCTGTCCCATGTTTACTAATGCCGCGTCTTCACCTTGCTGAGGTCGCACGGCTGCCACCATGCTGTTTGCAAACTTACAAGTGCCTTAAAAGTGCTGGTGTCTGATTGTCACACTTCATGCGGAGATTACAGAACAGGCGCTGCTTCTGAGCGAGAGGCACCAGGAATGACTGACATTCTGTTCTTTTGTTGTTGCCTTTGGTTTGTGTTTGTTGTATCATAACCCTGGTCCTGCATCCAACCCCTGGATTTTTCTGTTCTAATACACGTGCTTTTGAGTCTGTGTGAGAGGCCACCCCGGCCCCAGGAACATCTCAGCAGCCATCTGCTGACTCCCAGGTCTCCCATCAGGACAAACAGAAGCAGAAATGTTTGTTGAAAACACAGGAAATGTGCAAGCATTTTCCCTTTTTCTATTATTTGACTCCCCTTTCCCCTTTTCAGTCCCTTTATAACCCGAAACCCAGCTGAAGGGCTGTGACAACACCAGGTTGGGATGTGGCAGGTCACCAAGATCAGACCTCAGTTAAGATGACATCAGTCCCTGGAGCTGGGTTTGGCTCACCACCCCCTGGCCTCATGACAGGAACTCATGCAGGTGAGACCCAGAAGGACTTCCTGTGTGGGTCAGTAGGAAGTCTGTAAGCATTCAGAGCCAGCCAGTACAGAACTTCCTTCCAGAAGTGCCCTGTGACACAAAATTCGGACTCACAACGAAGGTGAAGGCCCTACCCTTCCATGTGATTTGGGCCCCTGGACTCAAAGGACAGTAACCTAAGCAAATGGTTGCCATGTCAGTTGGTGGACATATTTCCTCAGCTATAATTTCTCTTTCTGCATGTGTGATTGTGGCTTGTTCATAGTGTAAACACATCACTCATGTTGGACACAAATTATTTTAGAGATAAAATGGGATAAATGGCTGTGGGTGAAGCCCATCTTTCAGGCAATGCTATATACATGCTTGAAGTTCCAGTGAGACTGGCCTTTGTTGTAGTTCATATTTTGTTGGCTCAAGTAGAGGGTTGGAATATGGTCAAAACCATAAAAGAAATTACCGCTTGGTATTTCAAATCTTTTTTTTTTTTTTTTTGAGAGTAAAAGTAAATTTTGCCATTGTAGTCATTTTGAATGAATGTGTGTGTGCTCACATGTGCATGTACACATGTGTGTGAAGGTCAGGAGTTGACACTAGGTGTCTGTCTTAGGGTTTCTATTGCTGTGACAAAGCACCATGACCAAAAGGTAAACTGGGGAGGAAAGGGTTTATTTGGCTTATACTTCCATATCACTGTTCATCATAGAAGGAAGTCAGGACAGGAACTCAACCAGGGCAGGAACCTGGAGGCAGGAGCTGATGCAGAGGCCATGGAGGAGTGTTGCTTTCTGGCTTGCTTCCCATGGCTTGCTCAGCCTGCTTTCTTAGAGAACACAGAATCACCAGCCCAGGGGTGGCCTCACACACAATGGACTGGGCACTAATTAAGAAAATGCTCTATAGGCTTGCCTATAGTCTGATCTTATGGAGGCATCTTATAATTGGGGTTCCCTCCTCTCTGATGACTTTAGCTTTGTCAAGTTGACATAAAACCATCCAGCACAGTGTCTTCCTTGGTTTCTCTCCACTGTATTTTTTGAGGCAGCATCTCTCCCTGAACCTTGAGTTCACCTTTTTGTCTAGACTGGCTGTGAGTGAGCCCCAGGGATCCTGTCTCCAGTGCTGGCACCACAGGCACATGCTGCCTGTGTTTTCACGTGGGATCTGGAGATCTGAACTTGGGTCTCACGTTTGTGTGGCACACTTTGCCCACTGAGCATCTCCCCAGCCCTACTTCAGCCAGTTTTAGGCATACAATGCAGAAGTGATGTGTAGCACGCTTAAATCTCTGTGTAGCTATCACCACTGTCTCTTCAGAACTGAGCCGAAAGCATTATCTGTTCCACAGCCACTTCCTGTTCCTTCTCTCCCCAGCTCCTGGTCTTCAGAGCTTGGGCTATGTGGTAGGTACTTCCTGGAAGTGGAATCATATACTGTGTGGTTTTGTGTGTCTGTTTACTTATGTGCCATTTCCTAGGCCCATCCATGCTATGGATTGTGTCCATCACCTGTTAAAGACTGACTCATACTCTACTTCGTGTATATATCACACTTGGTTAAGTGACTCTCCTGGTGAGTGAAATCCAGCCCTAAGGGGATCAGTCTTCTTGACCGAGCTGTGATCTTGGTGGCCTGTTCTCCCTAGCCTGGCTGACAGTCCATTTGTTAATAGTGCTCCATTATGGGCTTACCACATTTAACTTAACTGTCTGTCTATTCGGGTACCTTACATTGTTTCACCTTTGGGCTGTTTTGAATGATGGTGTCCTGAACTTGGACATGCAGGTTCCTGTGTGTCTCTCTCCCCGTGACTTTATGGTTTTACTTGGAATCCCTAGTGTTAACTTTTCTCTGCTCTTCTAGAGGGCTTTGTCAGACAGATTGTCAGTGGTTCACATTACGATATGGTGATCACTGACTCCACCCAACAGGTGGAAACTGAGGTTTCCAAAAAGCAAAGAGAACACCATCTGAGAATGTCACCATGGGAGAAGTTTCCTGACATTGTGACATGAGCTTGTATTATTTGAGACAAATATTTTTTGATTTACTTAACAATAATAATGAAACTCTTACAGGTTTTATTTTAATTGAAAGGTAATTATGTATTTTTGATATGATGTTTGGCTACTTGTGTACATTGTGAAACTTATGGACATGCATCCGCGTAAGTCCTTACTGTGTCTTTGCATGAGAATATTCTCCATCTTTTTCCACTTTCGACTATGAGTCAGGCTTGGTGGTAATCATGTGGGTAATCATGTTTCTTTGACTATCACCTCCCTCTGGTAGCTGCTGTTCTTTGTAGGGGTCCACTGGGATCTTGGTAATCTGTTCAGACTGCCTTGTGTAGTTTGTATACTGTATGTGCATTTTGTTCGTGTGGGTTTGTGGAAGTTAGAGATGCCCCTCACCTTCCACCTTGTTTGAGACAGGTCTTATTTGCTGTGTACACCAGGCTAGCTGGCATGCAAGCTTCTGGGAGTCTGTTTCTGTCTTCATCCTCAGCACAGGAGCCCTGGGAAACGGCTGCCCTCCACTGTGCCTAGCTTCTCGTGGGTTCTGGGGATCTGGATGCAGGTCCTTACTCTTATGTGACAAGACCTCTACCCACTGAGACATCTCCCCAGATTTATTCAAACATTTTTTAAATAGCTCCAACTTGGTCAGGTTTTCCCTTCAACCTTTTCCCATCTGTACTTACTTCAGGGTCAGTGGGAACCAAGAATGGGTTATCTCTCATGGCACGCGTACACTTGGGCGGGGGGGCAGTAGCACTATACTAGAGCCCCACAAGCCTTGCTCCACAAGTTGGCAGTGCTAAAGAAATCTGACCGTAGTGCTGAGAAGCACTTGCTTTCCAAGGGCCTCTCCTGCCATTCTTCCTGGGCTCACACGTATCTCTCGAAGACTTGGTTTCTGCTTTGTAAATGCTGTGGGTGATCGAGGCTGGCATTTCAAGGTATTTCCTCGAAGATTATGGCGTACAGTAGAGAATTTGGCATCCTGGCTGTGTCTCTCGCTAATTGGCCTTTAACTTCAGTCAGATGCACCGTTGTGGGTTCTTACTGCAGAGGGAGAAGCGGGCGAGCCCTGAGCTGTGTAATAGCGTGGTGGTTCTGTTCCCACTGTGAACGGGTACGATAATCCCACGTTTTAGAAGGCAAGGTGAGCAAGAACCCTGAACTGGTACCTCACTGTTTCCTTGTAACTATCTTCCTGTTACTCCTAGAGGCTTGGCTGCTGCCATACCCACTCAGTAGCACCTCCCTTGGTGGTCACACAGCTGTGAAGACTATGACCAGATGGGCTGCAGAGGTGCTGAAAGTGCTCTGCTTCTGCTCTCAGCACCTGAGTTTGATTCCTTCCACGTCCGCCACTCACAACCGTCCATAACTCTAGCTCCAGGGGACCTGAAAGAGAATCTGTTGTGTACTAAAGAAGGCCAGGTGAATGGAGCTGGTGTGGGGGGGTCCGTGGGCTGAGTTAAAGGCCATGCTGGGACATGGGATGTCACGGTCTAGGTTGTGGGGGACTCAGTAGCTGGTGTGGGTGACAGCTACTGCTGGAGAGTTAATTTTAGGGGTAAACTAGAGAAGTTTGAGGAAAGGAGATTAGAGGCAGGAGTGTAGTTAGGGTCCACTGCAGAAATTTGGCTGGAGGCAGAATCCTGAGCGAGGGGAGAATGTGGAGGAGAGATTCCATTCCTTCTCCTCCAAGTCTAGAACTTCCTCACCAAGTAATTGCCTTCTTCTAGAAAATAGTACCCGGAGCTAGGGTCTCTGTAGCATCACCCTGAGGTCCTCAGAGAAAACCAAGCAAGTGTATTTGTGGTTGCTAATGATGCTCCACCATTCAGAGCCCCTAGCCCTGGTCCCCTGGCCTCAGCATTTTGCTCTTATGATGTCAGTTTGCTTTTTGTTTCAATAATATCCTGACCTTTGTTCTTGGTTTCCTTCGCTCTTCGCCTCAGACCTTTGACATAACTTGGTTTAGCTCAGTGGCTCTCAAAAATGTCCTGGGTCATTGGTGAATTTTCTTCTTGCAACTCTTCTTCGAGGTGAAACTGCATCTACACCTATAGCTTAAGGAAAACAGCCTGGGGCACAGTTGGAAAGGCTGGGTCTGGTCTTCATCACCATCCCACCGCACTATGGTAGCACATTTCCAGGAGAGTCTGTCTCACTCGGCCTAGGATGGGTGGGAGCTCCTTACCCTGGGCGCACCTTCTGAGTTTGAAGACATTGTGACATTTCCATGGAATTGGCCCAGACAGTCCTCATATCAACGGGAAAGGGTGATTGATAGGAGACAAGTAGGCAGCTGGATAAAGAGGAAGCCAAGCTGGGCCCTGGTAGCATATGCCTTTAAGAAGAGCACATGGCAGAGAGTGTCTGCTTCCACAAAGAGGTCAGCCACGTCACCACAGTTGCTTTGACAGACAGCTCCTATTTTCACAGGCCACTGTCACAGTAGATGGCATAGACATCAGATGTCCTAGGATGGATCTCACTGGACTTGTCTACCTTATTTTTTTGTGACAGAGTCTCTCACTGAACCTGGCACTTATTAGGCTAGGCTGACAGATCAATAAGCCCCAGGGATCTCCTGTACCTGCCCCCAGAGCTGGGATCACAGGCCTATGCCACCACACTGGGCCTAACATGGGTCTGGGGATCCACATGCTTGAACAATAAGCACTTTAGGAATAAGCCATTTCTCTAGCCCTGAGACTGTGTATGGGGGGGGGATATAGAGGATCCAATTAAAACCATTTACTATAAGAATATTTTATAAGGTATTCAGAATATATCAGCTGAGACTACTTATTATACACGCACACACTTGACTTTTGATAAACCCCTGTAAAATGTTCAGATAATTTTGTTTGCAATAGGAGGGATTTGGGGGAGCCTGCAGCAGAGGGATCTGAAGTTCCAGGCCAGTCTCTGTTATATGAGCCCCTGCCTTATAAAAACAACTACACAGAAAACAGAAGCCAGGAGGGTGTCAGCGTGAGAAGTTACTTCGTATGTCTGTGTTGTGCCGACTCAGCCGTGACACTAGTAACACGGGCCTTTCCAAATGACACTATTGCCTGAGACACCATAGGAAGGAAGTGCTTTGCAGTTTCACCAGTGATGGCCGGAGGAGCATCAGGTAGGTTTGGGTAGGGGCTGTGGTGCCCAGCCCCAGAAGGATGCTCCTGGGACAGTGTTTGGCTCTGCATCTACGGTTGGGATTCTGAACACAGGCTGCCTCCTAGGGCTCAGGCACAGAAATAGAGTCAAGAGAATGCTGGGTAGAATTTGCTATTTTGGGAAAGAAATGCAGCTTGCTTTTCGCTTTCTTGTTTTACTTCCCACCCTACACCGAGCCCAGCCTCCATCTGTGTGACCGACCGCCCAGGATGGAAGCCTTCATTGAACCAGGAGCCGCTGCCAGGTAAGGCACTTCCTTCCTCCCTCAGCCTGTCCGAGGTCAGAACCCTCTGACTGCACCTTCTCTGATTGTGAGGCTCTCTACAGTCTAGGGACTGGCTGACTCTCTTCATTTTGTCGGTCCTGCTGGCACTGGGGAGCCTTGGCACCTAGAGAGCAGGATCGACAGCCATGGACACTGCCACTCCATCCCTCTGCTGCAGATTGGAGCCATGTCCCCAAGCTTAGCCCCACCGCGGGCTATCATGGCTGAGGGAGAGAAGGCTGCCTGCTGCAGCTGTCTCCTGTAGAATCAGCCACCCCCACTCCCCAGGTGCCAGAGCAGCCCCCCATCTCTACCTCTCCCGCCCCCTGCAGCTCCCGCAGCGGCTTTCCAGGGAGGCTTTTTGTCAGGTGAGGTTCTACAGGCACAGTGGGAAATTACCAAGAGACCCTTCCTCAGGCCGATCTCCCCCTCCTTCCCACTCTTCCTTCTCTGCTTTTTGTCTCCTTCTGAAGCTGGGGTCAGAATCCCTAGCCAGACTGAGAACATGCTTGCTATTCCAGGACCCAGATGCCAATGTGTGGCAGCATCTGGCTTGTTGGCAAGCGTCGCCGGCAGTTGTGCTGGCTGCTTCTGGGCCTGTCATGTGGCCGAGCCTGCGGATGGGGGCCTTGTGACAAAACAGAGTTTCTTTGAGAATATGGTTTCAACCATGGTGCTCACCAGAAAACAATGCGCTGCACAGAGGGGACCTGGATCACTGGGCAGGGCACTGTGGGCTCTGGCTTTGATGGTGCTCCCGGCCTGTTCGGCAGAGCCCCTGTTTCATGCTTCAGAGCTGGCTTTTCCTGCAAACTTACCTTCTTGCACTGTGAGTGTCGCAGGTGCCTTAAGGCATGGAGCTCCTTGAAAGAGAAACACAAATCACTAGAAATGCGGAGATCAAATCCTGCTCCTCAGAGGCACCCGTTTGGCACGGGGAGCGCATGGCAACAGCTTGCCTTAGAAAGGTGACATTTCTGCTGAAGGCTGAATAATAAAAAATGCATTTTAAACACTCAGCCCTTCCACGTCTTCTGCTGGTTGACGTTTGAAGTGAAGGCCATTTCTTCTATGCGAAGGGTCTGTTTTGAGGGTAGCCCTCAACCATGGACACATTAACCCTTGTCACTGCTGATGAGGCTCGGGGTCCTTTTAAATTAATGATCCCATGGTAGGGCTTCTAGTCCTCCTTTCAAGGTGTGACCCTCCAGTGCTCAGAAGGTGTCAGACACTTGCTCTCCAGGATGTGGAGGGAGGGGCAGCTTGGGGAATGCTTAGCTCTGCCTTCAAGGATGCAGGCCATGGTGGACAGGTGACACATGCTTCTGCGACCTCACCTCCTCACAGTCTCCGTACCACTCACACAGTTCTGTGGCCAGGGGAGTGTTCAGTTTAGCAGATAGGGACATGAAGGTCCTGAGAAGAGGATCCACTCATTTGCGTGGCAAGCACCCAGGAGCTGCTCCACAAGCAAGGTGGTTGGGGTCCTGAGCACAGGTATGTTGGGTTCTTGGTTCTAAGCTAAGGGGGGAGACTGCAATGTTGCAACTCAACCTCTTTTAGTAACACATGGTTTGAAGTACCTCTAAGGTTCAAGTGTTGAAACTTGGTCCCCAGCTGGTGGATCTCGCCACTAGGAGGTGATTGGGTCATGAGAGCTCTGATCTGTGGATGGAGGTGTAATTTGGTGGCATTACTGAGGGTGATGGAGACTAGGAGTCAGGGCTGGTTGGATGGAGTGGGTTGATGTGGGTGTGTGTAACCTTTGAAGGCCACAGCTCTCCACTGTTCCTTGCCTCTCTCTGCTTCCTGACTGTGCAGTTATGAGCAGCTCTTCTGTCATGATGCTCTCCCTCACCATGAACTGAGAAAGCATGAAGCCAGCCAGCCACAGACGAAAGCCTTTCAAACTGTGGGTGAAGATTAACTCTCTTCAGAAGTGTTTCTCTCAGGTTCCCCTCATGATGAACTCTGATAACAGAACTTCACACATGACCCCTTCTTCACGCAGCTCCCTCCCAGCACACTGCAATACAAGGCCTATTTACAAAGCTGAGGCACAAGACCAGCTGAGGAAGGAGCCAAGGGGAAGCAAAGACCAGCTTGAGTTCAGAGCTTCACCATCTTGTAGAGAAACTAGAGAGCAAAAGAGGAACTCACAGACAACATCCTCCACAATCAGGTGACCACACAGACGAACCTCAGATGCCAGCAGTTGAAAATAAAATCCCAGCAGCCAAGAGATTATTGTATAAGGGAGAGAAAGGCATCAGAGCCATAGCTTCTGCCTGCAGCCCACAGAGCACCGTGTCTTCCCATGAAACCCTGGGCTGCTTGGAACCAGCAGCTGCAGATGGGGGAAGGTGTCCATTCTACCACTTGTAAGTGCACAGAGTTCAGGAAAGGGATGCCAGCAGCTGGCCGGGCCTTCGAACTCTGGACAGTCACCTTCAGAGCTGCTGTCTAGTTCAAGGCCCCATGCCAGGTGAAAGCCATCTGCTGCGGATATCATTCTATATAAATAAAACACTGATGGCCAGTGACCAGGCAGGAAGTAGGTGGCCAGGCAGGAAGTAGGTGGGACAAGGAGAGAGGAGAATTCTGGGAAGCAGAAGGCTGAGGAGGGAGACACTGCAGCCACTGCCAGGACAAGCAGCATGTAAAGACTCTGGTAAGCCACCAACCACGTGGCAAGGTATAGATTTATAAAAATGGGTTAATTTAAGATAAAAGAACAGTTAGCAAGAAGCCTGCCACGGCCATACGGTTTATAAGTGATATAAGCGTCTGAGTGATTATTTTATAAGTGGATTGTGGGACTGCGGGGATTGGGGAACCTGGAGAGAAGCCCTCCAGCAACAGCCATCGAGGACAGAGCCGAGGACAGAACCAAGGTGAACAGTACAGAGACAAGGAAAAGGGTCAGCAGTCTCGGAGTGAATGCCAGACATGTTTCAACACTTCATCCAGACAACAGAAGAGGGAGCCAGAACTACCTGATTTATTCCTACGGATTAGGAGGAGGGCAAGCTCACAGGAAGTGGCGTCAGGAGGAAGAGGCCAGTGTGTGCTACACTCCTCACTCTAAGCAAGCTGAGGCAAAAGGATCATGAATTTGAGGTCAGCCTGGGCTATATAGGCTAGGGGTCTTGGGCTCTCTCTTTCCTCTCTTTCTCTCTTCACGCTTTCTCTCACATACACAAAGAAAAGAAAAAAATGATTGGAAATAGAATAATGTCCTAATACACAAGAAACACACTCTAGAAGAACGTGTCCTGAAATAAAAACTAACTGACATTAAGAAAATTACATAAGACATTAAACCATAATTAAACAGTTATGTATTATGGCTATGTGTGTGTGCTTGAGTATATGGTCTCCTGGAATGGAGTTGTAAGTGGTTGTGAGCTGCCATGTGGGTGCTGGGAATTGATCCCTGGTCCTCTGGAGGAGCAGCCAGTGCTCTTAATTGCTAAACCATCATCCCAGTCATAAAACCATAATTAGGACATTTGGAAATGAGAGGCCAATTCAGAAAAGAATTGTAAATAAAAAGAAAAGCTCCAGAAATGAAAATTGAAGCAAGAAATATCTTCATAGAAATAGCAATTGGTGATAATATTATAAAAATAACGATTGAATAGAAAGCACCAAGTACTGAGCTGAGCAAAGATGTTTTTAGATCAAAAAGAGAATGAACCGGGGAGGCTGACTGAGTCAAACCAAGAAAACACTCCTGAAAGTAAACCATGAAATTCCCCGTGGACCAGGCACATTGCACACTGGGAATGCTGACCACGTGACAGCAAGGCAAGGTGAAGAATGCTTTGCGGTCCTAGAAGGAAAAGAGCAGATGTTTTACACAGGATGAGTTTCTCAATAGCATCATTTGGTGGAGAGGGAAAGTATGAGCAGAGATACTTGAAAAACAGAAGCGAAGAACGATGGTAGGTCACACAAACCTGACTTCTGAGTGGAAAAGGCTCAGTGATTGGGAGGGAAGCAGGGAGACTTTCTCTGTTGTGCTGCTGGACCACAGGCTGATGACGTAAAGACCAGAGAGTGATTTTTTTAACCTGTTTTAGAGGCTGGAAGTATGAGACCAGGGGTAGCATGGTTGGGTCTGCCAAGCGACTTCTCCTGGTTGTACACAGATGCTATCTTCTGTCCTGACTTGGGAGTCAGAGAGGAAGCATGCTCTTGTGATCCCTGTAAGGCACTAATCCCCTTCGTGAGGACCCCACCCTTATGACCTCATCCAATCCTAATTACCTGCCAAAGGTCCCACTTTCTACCATCACACACTGGGCTAGGGTTCACCATGAGTTCTGGGAGGACCCAAATAGTACATAATAGTTCCCATGACCTCTTCCTTAGGAATTGAGTGGACAATACATTGTAGACAACTGGAGTGCAGGGAAAGATATCAGCCAAACGTGTACTAATTCAGTAGCTGTCTGTAGGTCTGTGTGACCACAGGAGGAATGGGAAATGTGGGCACACCATCACTCAAACCATGGTGCACAATATCTGTGTTGGCCCTTAGTGCCCATTGAGATAGCGTTAAAAGATCCTATCTTTTAACAGATGTGAGCAAGCCGTGAGGGATTGTTGTCTTTATAAAAGAGGACCACCTTTCCCATCACATGAGAAAGCAGAGCGCAGGCCTTCAGACATGGATCCCAGCCACTGAACTAAAAGCAGTGTGTGCTGTGTGTAAATGACCCGGCATAGAATAGGAGGAATTAAAGGGATGTGTGGGATAAAACAGTATTGTTAATACAGGAAGTTCGGATTGCCCATGCCGTCTACTTCAGAGACCAGGAGAAAGGAGAAAGGAGAGTCTGAGGTTGGAGAGAACTGGTTAAGACTTAGCAGCATTTAATTTGAATTGGGTGTCTCTAAATACATTTGTGATGTGTTTTTAATCTTTGCTATTTATTTATCTGTTTGTGTATTTTTTTAAGCTAGGGTCTCATGTGACTCAGGCTGGCCTTAAACTGCTGTATAGCTGAGGATAACTTTGAACTTCTCATCCTCCTGATTCTAGCTCCCCAAAATAATCTATCTGCTTATCTATCTATCTATCTATCTATCTATCTATCTATCTATCTATCTATCTATCTATCTACCTACCTACCTATCATCTATCTATCTATCTATCTATCTATCTATCTATCTATCTATCTATCTATCTATCTACCTATCTATCATCTACCATATGTCATGACACACGTGTGGAGATCATGTGATAACAAGCATTTACCCACAGAGCCATTTTGCCAGCCGCCCATGTATTTTCTTTCCAGTTTAGATTTATGTTTTATACTTAGGCATACAGATGAAAATTCCAGGTCTTCCAATCAGCAGTATTGCCTAGCTGGTCCTTGTGCAAGGCCTTAGAGGCGACGGCGACTCCACAGAGCAGCCGCAGGGTCTGCACGCTGTCTGTGCTGTCTTTCGGAAGAGCCTGTCGAGGAAGTTTACCAGGCTGAGTTGGAACATCTTCCAACAGACAACACAGAAACAAGCTTCTAGGGTCCTCTAGTCTTCAGGAAATTCCGAGGCTTGTCGAAAGAACTCACAACCTTCTTCTGACCAAAGAGGGGACAATTTGACCTTTACATGTTTACATACAGGACTTAAAAATGGTAAGCGATGAGACGATCATCCATGGAGGATTCCAGGGGGCAAATCTATCACCCTGAAAAAGAGAAAAGAGAAGAAAAGGAGCATTCGTCTTTATTTTTGCAGGAAGTGTCACTGTGCACACAGGACAGCCGTAAGATGAAAGACAAGTGTGGGGTTAGAGTGTGCACTGCCTCTTGGCCACACCCCCTCTCCCGTGTTGGACTCAGGCCTTAAGGAACCAAAGCCTCCAGGATTCCTGAAGAAAGGCAGCGGCCAGCATGCCTCCTAGAGGGTTTCAGACACCACTTGCAGCCAGTCAAGAGGGCTCCAGCCTGGAGCTGCCAGCTTGCAAGGAATACAACACAGGGGCATGAGTTGAAACTCCACTGTGTGTGTGTGTGTGTGTGTGTGTGTGTGTGTCTGTGTCTGTGTGTGTGTGTGTGTGTGTGTGTGTGTGTGTGTGTGTGTGTGTGTATACAGTCCATGACATCAACATGGGAAGCTCAGGGCAAGGAGCCTGGGCTCTTCAGCATGTCTTTGGTGAAGAGAAGCCTGTGGCTTATACCCACAGGATGGAAAGATATTAGTGTCCATGGAGGCACTATCACAGGGTAATTGTCACATTGGAGGAAGGGGGTTGATTGAGGGGCACTTTTAAGAACTGCTGTGGTGCTTGTGTGTGTGTGTGTGTGTGTGTGTGCGCGCGCGCGCGCGTGCATGCGTGTACTGGGTGCACATGTATGTATGATTTGTGTTTGTACACTTACACATGCATGTAAGTATTTGTGAGCATGCATGTGTGTATGTGCTCATGTGTCAATGTGTGAGTGAGTGTTTATCTGTGTGTGTATCATGTGTAGTGTGTGCATCTGTGTATGATGTATGTGTGTGTGCCTGTGTACTCACATATGTGTGCATGTGTGTATGTGTGTGCATGCATGTGCATGTGCACATATATATATATAAAGTAGGTACTGACTACCTTGTCCTTTTCCCAGTTCTACAGGACTGTCTCTTTTATTGGAGTATTTTTGCAATTTAGAAAAAGGCAGCCTTTCCTCAAGGCATTTACTGCTATTGCCCAGTAAACAGAAACATCTACAGTGTCTGTGATGTGAAAGGTGCCTCTTTGATGATGCTTTTGTCCAGTGTACAACCCACACAATTTTATGAAATGGCCTTGGGTCTCCACGTTGGTCCAAGCCCATCTCCATTCAGTATTATTAAGGACAGGGATGCTTTTTCCTACATGATTTTGTTCTTTGAGGAATTTTACTTCAGTGCATTGTGTGATCTAGTGGGAGCCAGGCAGTGCTAAGCTACTTAATATTTCTCTTGTTCGTTGCAGTACATAGCATCCCTGAGGTAGAATTAAGCGCTTCCTGAGATGTTACACAGCATTGCAAATGGAGGGGCTGCCTGGCAGCTGAGGCAGAAAGTTCCATGGCATCATATCCTGCTGTGGCTGGCACAATTTGGGCTCTGGATGTCATCTTGGCCTCCGGAATTTGAATGGCTATAACTCAGATTTGGGGGTGGGGATAGATCCATGGTAGTAAAAGTTCAGATCAGAGTGCCAGTTTACTAGTTTTTGATAGGAATCATAAGTGGTAATGCCCCAGAGTGGTACTCCTGCTAGCTCCATGCCCTTCCTCCTGGGTAAGTAGCTGTGAAACAGGGAGGTGGCTGATCCTAATCATCTGTGGCATTCTCATCAAACTCTGGTCCACCCAGCTCTACTCCAGGGAGATTCCTGCCAGCTGGACCCAAACACCTGTGTCAACCGTGTCAGCATCGTGGCGCACACACCTACAGATGCTTGCTTGCTCCCTCGCTCATCTCCACAGGCTCCACGAAGAGGGAGGAAGGAACGGCTTCCCCTAGTAAGCCCGGGTGCTGTGGTCAACCCTGTAATCTGTGACTTGACAGAGAGAGCAGCCAGCTCTCCTCCCACGTGGAGACTCCCGGGGGAAGAGTGTGACAAACACGGCACCTTCTGCTGCACACCAGCAACCCGGGATCTTCAGTGGAGGCTGATCCGAAGGGAGGGGCTTCGCAGGCTAGCGGCACATCTGAACATGCCGCGCGCTCGTGTGTGCGCGGCTTCCATGAGTCCAGCAAGAGAGAGCAGGCTGGGCATGTCACTCATTGGTGGAGTACTTGCCTAGGGCATGTGATCCTCTAGGTTTAATTCTCAGAACAAAGAAGAGGAGGAGGGGCAGAAGAAGAAAAAAGAAGAGGAGAAGGAAGAAGAGGAGGAGGAGTTTCCAAACTGTCATAAGATGTGGTAGAATACCTACCCAGCATGCATGAAGTACCAAGGTCCAAGCCCCAGTACAGTGCGGGTGGCGCAAGGAAAGACCAGTGGATGGCGTGATCCAATCAGAGAAAACATCAAATTAAATTTCAGGCCGGCATAGTGGCTCATGCCTGCCATCCCAGGATTCAAAAGACCAGAGGTACGTGAATCAAGAGTTCAAGGTCATCCTTGGCTACATAGCAAGATTGAGGGTGGACTACATGAGACCGTGCCAGAATAAAATCCAAACTGTATTTGGGCCATCACAGATTTCACATTTCAGGTGACTACATTCCTGTCTGTCATAGCTACTTTCCTGTTGCTGTGATAAAACACTATGACCAAAGCAACTTACAGAAGGAAGAGTTTTATTTGGCTTAGAGTCCCAGAGGGATAAGGCGTGATGGCATAAACAGGAAGCCGGGGCTCTCCTCCTTGATGTGGCTCTCAGGCATGAAGAGAGACAGCCATGAAGCAGAGAGAGAGAACTGAGAGGCGTTTGCTCTCAGAGCCAGTCTCTGTGATACATTCCTCTGGCCACACCTTCCTAACGCTGTGACCCCTTTATACAGTGCCTCGTGTTGTGGTGACCCCCAACTACGCTATTATTTTCGTTGCTACTCTGTAACTGTAGTTTTGTTACTGTTATGAATTGTAATGTAAATATCTTGTGCTTTTCAACAGTCTTAGGTGACCCCTGTGAAAGGGTCTTTCAGCTCCCAAGGGGGTCACGACCTACAGGTTGAGAACCACAGTCCTAAACCACCCCAAACAGCTCCACCAACTGGGGACCAAGGATTCAAATGCCTGAGACTGTGGGGGGGGGCATTTCTCATTCACTCCACCACATTGTCTAAAGTTCTGGCTGTCTTCCCCATCTGTGTACAAGACTGAAGCCAGTCCTTGAGTTTACCGCGTGTGCCCAGCCCTACGGAGTCCCACTGGGTGCTGCTGACCAGGGGGAAGTCTCCTCTGGGTTTAGAGAAACACAAACTTCTGGTAGAGCTACAAAGTCCTGAGAAACAGGCTGAGTCTCTGCCCTGCCCTCACTGGGCTGCCTGGTGTGGTCTGCCTGGCTGTTGGGTTGTTGGTCTATCTATCTTTATCTCTGGGTGGAGCATGGAGCCAATACTGCTGCTGCCCTGGGGTTTCTCAGCCCAGCTCTGAGCTCAGGCCACACTGCTTTTCAAGCCTCTCACTGCTCTCTGAGCCCCTCAGCCATAGGGCCACCCAATCATCTTCTCACATGCCTGGCACTGGGTCTGGAAACATCTAAAATTAAAAAGTTCTTTCCGCCTGGAACTCTGAACAAACCTGTGGCTCTCAAATGCAAGCTTGCCCACAGTAGAATTAACCTGGCAAGTCGGATGTCCAAAGGTTTCAAAGCCCCATCCCTTAAATAGGTTGGACCTGAAATGGAGATGATTTATGTATATTTTGAATTTAAAAGAATTTTGTAAAGAAAAAAAAATCTTCCATGAGTTTTTGGTTTAATTGCCTGGCAGGCAGGGAAATCCCAACACAACAGCGTGGAAGTGGGGCGTGAAGAGCAGCAAGCGAGACGGATTCATGAAGCCCATAAATAAAAATGAAACTCATTCCATTGTCCAAATTGAGTGGAAAGGCACATTCTACCCCGGTTCCGATAAATGGCAGGATGGGGTGCATGTAAGGGAGAGTTCTTTCCATTTTAATAAAGCAAGACAATGGGTGTAAAATAACCGAGGGATTGAAAAAAAAAAAAAGGGACATTTCACTCTGCCAGACATGACCATGGAGGCATGCTCCCCATGCCGATTCCATGGGGAAATGCACTTTTCCAAAAAGACCTAAAACCAGCTATACATTTGGATTGGGCTCGAGGGAGCACAGGCAGCGGTGGCCGTGTTGGAGTCGGGGTGAGATGAGGCAGCCTGGCCGGCAGGCGCCCGCGTCTGCTCCTCATTATGTGCCTCTGACACAGGGGCACAGGTCTTCCCTACTCCTGTCCGTCTAGCCTGTGGCTTCCTAGAGCAGATCACAGTCTTGGGTTTTGTTTGATTTTGAGAGGTTTGGGCTGGCCCATTCTCATTTTCCAGCTCGGTCTCCTTTTGACAAGGGTAGACATCAAGTCCGTTGGCCCAAATTAGAGGAAGTCACGAGGCACAGAGGGAGAGTGTGCTGGTGGGCTTGTCAGACTCACGTCCTAAACACCTAGCTGTGGATCTGTGTCCCACTCCTCTGCTAGACACTGTGACAGTGTCTGTCACAGTGTCTAGGCCACCTCACCCTCACTGCTCCACAACAGACGGCCAAGCTCCACCTTTTCCACATCCATAAGAACACCGGCAGGATACTCCAAGAAACATTTAACCCAAGGACAATGGGAAGATTTGCTTGCAATTGAGGCTTCCAGAAATAGTTCTTTGTTGTCTGTTTCTTTAAGACAAGGTCTTGCTGTATATAGCCCAGGCTGATCTTGAACTCACAACTCTCCTTCTCTGCCCAGAGTGTTGGAGTCACAGGTCAGTGCCTTTACCCCTGGCCAGATCAAGATCATTTAAACATATTTATTTGAATTTTTACTTTAAGTAAAAAAAAAAACAAAACACATTTATTTATTTATTGAGGATAGGTGATTGTGTGTTCACACATGTGCTGTAGCCCACATGTGGGAGTCAGGACAACATGCAGGCTTTTGTTCCCTGCTTCTCCATATCAGCCCTGGGGTCATACTCAAGTCCCCAGTCTTGGTGGCAGGTGCCTTTACCCACTGAGCCATCTCATGAGCCCAAGACAAACTCTTTAAACCCTTCCAAGGAGACTGCCCTGACAGCTGCTGTGACTAGAACTCTGGAAGCTACCACAAGGGGGCCAGGATCCTAAATGTAGTCTATCAGCTGAACCACATCTTCATCCGTGATCCTAAATGTAGTCTATCAGCTGAACCACATCTTCATCCGTAGCTGGCTTGGAACTCCCAATCTTCTCGCCTCAGCCTCTTGAGTGCTGGAATTACAGGCCTGGACCACCACATCCGGGCTCTCAACCAGCTCTTTCCCATTTATCATAATGCAGGTTTACCACTCAGGTGGAACCAAAGAGTAGACTCTCCTCCCCCTCTACACACTCCTCTGAGATGTTCTGGAAGCATCCTATGTCTTTTTTACTTTATACCCTAGGGAGAAACCATTCCTCTCTGAGAGATGATGATGTTCTCTCCAGCATCCCCACCCTGAGGAATTAACCCCACATCAATGCAGCCGACTTGATTATTTAAGTATTTTTTTGTGTAGATCCCTGGAGTTGGTCTTTCCTTATTTAGTGTTCAATCGTGATTAAAAACTTTGGCTCTAAAGAGTTTCTTGTTTGGTAAGAACTTGAACAACTAAAATGAACAGAGCAGGAGGTGCTTTGCTGCCCAGTGAAGGGCTCTTCACCTAGGCCAGCAATATTCAAGAAGAATCTACATTGAAATGGGACCCAAAGGGACCAAAGCAGGTATTGCTATTATCCAAATACCTGCTAGCTTTGTTTGGCAGATGTAACACGAATTTCTAAATGGTCTTATAATAAAAAACCTGGTATCAGATATTGGGGTAAATGCTGAAAGATAGGAAAGACAAAGGAACAAGCCACTGCCACATCTTATTTCTAGGACTCCTCAGTCTGAAAAAGCCTCTAGTTCCTGTCTCCTCACACCTTATATACCTTTCTCTGCCCAGCCATCACCTCCTGGGAATAAAGGTGTGTGATTCCCAGTACTGGGGTTAAAGGTGTGTGCCACCACTGCCTGGTTCTGTTTCTCTCCTAGACTGAGTCAATCTCACATAGTTCAGGGTGGTTTTGAACTCACAGAGATCCAGACAGATCTCTGCCTCCAAGTGCTAGGATTAAAGGGGTGTGCTACTACGGCCTGGCACCTATGTTTAATCTAGTGGCTTGTTCTGTTTTCTGATCTTTAAATTTTATTACGGTACACAATATATCACCACAGGCAGATGTAAAAAACTTCCTTCCTTTTGGGTCAAGGGTGGGTTATTTGTCTGTCTGTTTAGGGAGGTGTGGGGGCTGGCTTTATGTAGCCCCGGCTGGCCTAGAATTGCCTAGGTGACCAAGGCTGGCCTCACACATACAGTTCTCCTGCCTCTGACTCCTGAGTGCTGGGGTTCTAGGTGTGTACCACCATACCTGGTTCTTCTGTGTCAAGGTTTTTAGGGACTCACTTTTAAGACTCTTAATGACCAGATAAAATTGAATGCAGTTACTGTGTGCAACAAAATATTCTAAAGTGACCATATATTGTAGAGCAACCAAAATCTAGCTAATTAACATGCACATATTAGGTCACATGGATATTTTAGTGGTGAGGACCCTTTATTCTCTTGGCATTTTTATATTAGAATAGTGATAACATGTCATATTGGAATATAATATATGTTGATCTCTTGACCTCCTTTGTCCTATCTAACTGAAATTTTGTGTCCTGTGGGTCAGAGCGATTTGACCACAGGAGAGTGGCTCCTTCAGTGTTTACTTGGAAACCATGATGCTGATGTGTCAGTCATGTGAACTTGGTTAGAAAAGGGTCATCACTAAAACACCAGCATCTGACTTAGGAGGTGGAGGTCAGTGTGGAGTTTGTTCTGAGATGCTCCAGAGCCTCCTCCTACATTGCCACATCCAGCATCTTCACAGTCCCCATGCCTTGCCACCCTTCAGACCGCTAGTAACGGGCTGTTTTCATTCTAGGGTGGTTAGTGTTGCCTGGATCTAGAATCCCCTAGGGAACAAACCTCTGGGCATGCCTGTTAGGGTTTGTCTAGGTTGGTTTGATTGAGAAGAGAAGACACACTGTGTGTGTGTGTGTGTTGACATCCTGTGTGCTGGGGTCCCAGACGGCACAGAGAGACATCGAGCTGAGCACCAGCCTCCATCTCCTCTGCTTCCGACTGTGGATGCCATGTGATGGGCTGATTCAGGCTCCAGCACCATGTGTTTCCAGCACTGTGATGGACTGTACCCCTGAACCGTGAGCCCAAATAAACCCTCCTGAAACTTGTTTTGGTTGGGTATATTGTCACAGCAAGAAGAAAAGTAACTAATACCACCCCCTTGCCATCCCGGGAGAGATGGCCCTTTCCAAGCACACAATTAGAAAGAAACATGGGGAGACCTGCAGCCTCTGGAAGGGCACTGGGGTCTTGTTCTGATTTGCTGATGTAGACTTAAGCAGCTTCTTCCTGACCAATGAGGGCTCTCCTGCCGTCTTCCCTACAGACAGAGAATAAAAGAAAGAAACTCACCCTGCAAATCAGGCTAACCTCTCCTTTGAGTGACTCTGACATGGATGAGGGGGAAATCCAGAAGGAGAACATTTGAAAAGTTTACTTCAGGTTGAGCATTTCTAATTCCACCACTTTTGTGTGTGTGTTGTTGTTTGATGGACAGGACAGCATCTCCTCATTATTATGGAAAATATAGGGTTGGTGGTAATTACCATCTGAATGCGAAAGGGAGCAGAAGTGGGCACAGCCTGCACTGGCCTTTCTTTGACAAGGTATAACTTTCTTCTGAATTTCTGTCTTAATTAATGCTTATTTAAAAACCACTTTAATTGGTAGTAAACACCTCAACTTTTTGTACTCATTAAAATGCAGCCATTGATGTGTGATGGATTTTTTAAAAAAAGCTTAATTAACTTTCCTTCTGTATATATAACCTATAATAATGACAAACATATTGGGAAAAAATTACCCCTGCCTTCCCCCTCTCTCCCTACCCCCATTATAAAGACACATGATGTGGGAGCCTCACTTTGCCATTCATGTAGGATTTGGGAGGAGAAAACCAAAGCTTTTCAGTCCTTGGTCATTTCTGAGCCACATGCATGTCTGCTAGGGAAAACTCTTTTTTTTTTTTTTTTTTTTTTTTTTTTTTTTTTTTTAAAGTAAGCCACAGCCCTGGAGACTCAAGACTGGAATGTTTTCTTAGAAAAGAGCAGATTTTGAAGACATTCTTAGAAATCTCTCTCAGGGACAGTTGGTTATAACCATGTGGGACCAAGAAAGACATGGCTGGCTTTTTGTTAGGAAAAATGATTTCTCAAGATCGTAAGCACCAAGGAGAAACTTTGGAAAGTAGAAAGTGTGACCCTCATGCCATGTTGGAATTAACCTTTCATAATTCCCTTTGTGCTCTTTGTCTGTCAGGGGCACAGAGTTGCTGAGCAGTGAGGCAGAGTGAGAAGGAAACAAGCAGGACCCCATTTTGAACTTCATTCACAGCAGTGAGGTGACACAGGACAGGCCCCGAGGATTCTGCATTGAGGAGGGGCAAAGATTTTATATGACTTAGCAAGAAGAGTCTGGGAGGCTCTGCTGGTTTGGTTATGGTGGCCCAAGATGGTTCTTGGAGGAGGTAAAGTCATTGTCATTGGCTTATCACGGGAATGTAGCCGTTTCCTCCGTGACCTGTGTGACCATCAGTGTCTTGAAGCAGAGTTACCATGTCCACCCTTTGGAGACCGCCAGTGAATCTGGGGTCTAATAACATTGCTGCTTGGAGGGAAGAGAGAAAGTCATGAGGCTCACAGGACTCGTGAGGTCTTCACAGCGTCTCATGTAGCTCTTCTCTTCCCTAAGACATGCATGTGTGAGGTAAACTGCTGGGGATGAGATTCTTGAGTAATGTAGCTGCTGTGACTCAGACAAGTTGGTGGTGAGGTGTCCTGGTGAGGTGGCTGCCTTTGAGTCACCCATGCTCCTGTAAATAACTCCAGTAATCTCATTGGTTCACCAGGCTGGGTTCAGACAAAATTCTTTCTTTGGTCCATCAGTGCCCTATATGGGATAAAGAGATCTTTCATTATGTCTCTCCAGGAAAAGTGATGCAATACCATTATTGCCTAGTAAATTTGTGGTTTCTCCAGAAGTACAGGAGAAACAGGTGCGAAAAGCCACACCACACAAAGACCACAACAGAGTATTTCCAGTCACCTGGTATCGCTTACCACTTAGTCACCAGAAATACCAAGACTCATCAATTGATCATTTTTAGATCTGTTTACTCCTCCAAATGACATAATTCTCCCTCTGATTTAGCTTCTGTCTCAGACTTCCTGGCTACCAGAGTGTCCTGTGGCTTTTGCTTTATAGTGGGACTTCAATCATTCTTGAGTGAGTGACTGCAGAAGCATTTGTGACTGGAGAAATCATGATGAGTGATTATGATATGGATAGCAGAATTATCAGAAGACCCTAGGTAATGCCTGCGATCAGTCAGGACATTCCAACCTCAGCCTGAAGAGAGGCAGGCCATAGCAGTCAACTCCCCTGAAGCATTTTCAACCCCTCAACTTACCAAGTTTTAATCTCTGGCTTATAGGACCATGTGGTTAGAGGAAGGGTTGGTTTTTAAGTACCTTATTTTAACAAAGCTTCTGAAGGGGAGAGGTGATTGTGAAGTGCAGGACAGAGAGAGCTGAGGGTCTGAGTATGGCTGTCAGCGAGTCACTGTCGTCCGGGTCACAGGCTGGAGGTCGGGGCAAAAGCTGCCCAGGGCGTTGTCTATTGTTTGATTTGACATTCTTGGAAAACCAGCTCAGTTCTTAGCATTTGCTTCTGAAGAGTCCCCGGGGAACCCAAGTTACAGATCTCTGCCAGAGCGGAAGTATGGCATGCAGGCGTGATGTCTTGGAATTTTATGGAAGTGTTCTTATTTGGTAGTACCTGATAATGTCCTTCCCAGATGTGTACTTCTGCCCAAGGCCCGAAATCTGTGGATAAAGCAGCTGTGGTGACATCAGTTGGAGACTAGAGCAGTCCTAGTTTCTGTGAGATTGGGGTGTTAAGAGAACTAGATTTTTGACATAAAAGAATTCAATCAGTTTTGACATGAGAGATTTCAGGGACAGCTGTTAAGAGACCCTGTCCTAGCATGGAGATGGATGCACTCATGTTATCCTGACTCTCTTGGGGCTGAGACGGGATCATCAGGAGTTAGGTACCTGGGCTACATCAGGAGACCCTGTCTGAAAAGAAAAACATGTTCTTTCTTATGTTTGCACATTTCACATCTACTCATAATCATTTTTTTTACCCATATGGTTGACACCATTTTGATTGTCAAACTAATTGATAAAGTGTTATGGTTTGAATGTGAAGTGTCCCCCACAGGCTCACACATTTGAACACTTGGTCTCCAGGTGGTGGCACTGTTTGGGGTGACAGTAGATTCTTGAGGAGGTGGAGCCTCACTGTAGGAAGTGGGTTCCTGGGGTGCATCTTGAGGCTTTAGAACCAAGCCCCACTTCTTGTTTACTCTCTGCTCCCTGAGGATGCATGTGATGTGACCAGACTACCTCCTGCCCCTGCCCAATGCCTTCCCTGCCCAATGCCATGGTCTTCCCTGCCCGATGCTACGCCTTCCCTGCCCGATGCCATGCCTTCCCTGTTGTCACTCTCTGCGTCTTTCTAGCACTGTTAGCAAAGTCACTCTTGTTTCTCTTAAGTTGTTTTGTCAGAAGATTTTATCACAGAAACAGGAAAAGAAAGCGACACACTAGGGGCTGGAGAGATGGCTCAGAGGTTAAGAGCACTGACTGCTCTTCTAGAGGTCCTGAATTCAATTCCCAGCAACCACATGGTGGCTCACAACCATCTGTAATGAGATCTGGTGCTCTCTTCTGGTCATACATGCTGTATACAAAATAAATGAATAAATCTTAAAAAAAAAAGAAACATAAAGAAAAAAAAAAGAAAGCGACACACTAAAGCACCTAATCCTTGATTCTTAATTAATTCTTAGTTAATATTTGTCTTTTCTTTCTAGAGATTGGGAGGTCCTTAGCTCAGTGTGCCAAACAGGTTTTGACCAAGTATTAAAGTAGGAAAACCTGCCCATCTTAGGAGTGATCTCCAGTTCACATCTATTTAAAAACATTGTGAGGACCCCCTGTTCAGTGAGAGGGAAGAGGGTGTGGGGAGGGGAAGGGTCTGAGAAAGTGCAGGAAGATGAGCAGGGCCAGTAGGAGAAGGAGGTTGATGTGGAGGGTGAACTGGGACCAGGCACAGTGAGCTGCTGGAAATGGGGAGAAGAGTTCTTCTTTTGCTTTTATAACATCCAGGTTTGTCTCCCCCCACTGTTTCTAGTATTGGGATGTGACTCAGGCTTCACCTGTGCTCAGAAAGCTTTGTCTTGCTAACTTGTTCAAGCAAAACTTGAATTTAGGATTATTTTGTCCTCAGGACTTAAAATGGGATAACGTGAGCATAAATAACTTAATGTTACCAAAAGGTTGTAGAAATAACTTAGCATCTAGGTTCTAAATGATATAATAATATCTTATTTAATTAATAGTACACCCCCTCCATAGAGACATTACACTGAACACTAATGACATTTATCCCGGGCGGCATCTGGGAGGTATAGAAGGTTGAATCAAGGCTTTCTTCACCACAGAACATTCCTTGGCGTGATTGAAGTCACCAAGTCTACTATATAAATTTACTTTTTTTCTAATAAAATTTCCCCTGATTCGGCCGGGCAGTGGTGGTGCACGCCTTTAATCCCAGCACTCAGGAGGCAGAGGCAGGCAGATCTCTGTGAGTTTAAGGCCAGCCTGGGCTACAGAGTGAGTTCCAGGAAAGGCTCCAAAGCTACACAGAGAAACCCTGTCTGGAAAAAAAAATTCCCCTGATTTAAACTATATATATTAGAAGTTGTTGTGGGATATTGGATCTCATTGTGAAACTCCAAGGCTGTGTTAATAAAATTAACCTTGGACCAGAAAGCAGAGCCAGCTACTAATTGGCAGGAATTAGCCATAGAGAGGACGGGAGAGCCAGGAATACGGATAGAGAGATGCACAGGAAGGAGTAGGGAGGGCCTTGGAGATGTGTGGTCTTTTGCTCTCTTGCTGGGTCTCTGGCCGAAAAGGAAGGCCAGCTGGTTGCTTCTCAGCTTCTCTGATCTAGCAGGTTTTCACCCCAGCATCTGACGCCTGAGTCTTTATTGGTAAATAGAGTGATAGGGACTTAGTTAAAAACTGCATTTGGCAGCAGCCACAGAGCCAGTGTCAGAGGGAATTAAATCCCTCTAGACCACTGTCTATACTGCTGGGTTTCAGGGAGCAGACAGTAGTTAACATACCAGTAGATTCTGGTACAGCCACTAAGTCAACAGAAAAACAAGAAGTAATTTGAAAAAATGTAGAAATCTTCAAAGAAAAAATAAAAATCACTACTTAGAGCTACTCTTTGGTAAAATTTTGACATCTTTCTCTCCTAGTTTTTTCTTTGAATACTATGGGTTTTCTGGAAGTTGAGATCATATGTCTGGCAATTTTCGCATCACATCAAATATGTCAGCATTTCTATAAGCCAAGTGCCTTTGACAATACCACTTTGCTTAGCCTAGAATGTTCTGTGATATGGAGGGTGTTTAATTTGGAGGGATTCATCTTTTGGTGACCACACAGACCCGTTCCAGCATTTGCCTTTGGAGCAGGTATTCTTTCCGAACTGGTGGACTCATTCATTACCCGTTAGTCAGGAGAAGCTAAGTAACAATACGCAACAAATGACAGCGAGGTGTCAGCGCCTTTATATAAACAAGTTTCTTCCCACATGGGCAGCTGTCGCCCAGTGGATGTGACCTCAGGAATCCAGTCTGTGTGGCTGTTGTGGCAGCTTGACCTTAAGACATGGTTTGTGGATTGCCATGTCTTCACCTTGTGTCACTGTGACTCAGTCCGAGGCTCACGGTGACAGCTGTACTGCACTAGTCCATGGTTCCTTGGCCCTTTGCTTTGGGCTGTCATGACACAGGACGTTATGGCAGAGCCCATGGCAGAGGAACACTCTTCACTTCACCGTGGCTTTAGAGAGAGAAGGGAAGGGACCAGAGTCCCAATATCTCTTTCAAGGAAACATTTTTAATGACTTTACCTTCTTTCTGTGAGGCCCCTCCTCCTGAAGGTTTGTTCACCAGCCAATGACACCATACTGAGGACCCAGCCTTTAACACATGGGCTGGACTCCAGATCCAAGCTATAGAACTATGGTAAGTGATGAGTGAATAGACAACTGGAGTGTTCTTTTGTAAGTGACATGCAGTTAGAGTCTTTAATCATGATTAGGTCTGTGGCCCCACCTCACAGCACCAGGGGTGGGGGAGTAAGTGCTTTGTATGTTCCAGAAAGAGACTTGGACACACTGATGACAATCATGCCTACCTGAATTAAAAAAAATCTTAAAACATATTCCAAACACAGTAATTAGAGAAAAGCACCACTATTAATGATGTGCAAACAGTATTGGCAAATAGTGAGTCAAGAGCATCCATTATACAGGCTTTATATTTCAGACAGAATTTGTTGTTTACAAATACACGAAGCTGTTCCCTGAATGGTGAAAACAACCGCATGAAATTAACCTGATGTTGCCAGGGAGTTGGGGAGCTGGGGATCTGCCTTCATTGTCAGATGGAAAGCACCTCCCTTAAAGGGAGTATGTTAGGATTGTAGCTGATCATGATAGGGTAGTAAGAAGCTTTCAATTTTCTGTGCCCCTCTACTCGGTGGACAGTGGATGGCCAGGAATTCTGCTGCTGGCCAAAGATTCCAAGGCAGCATTTAGGCTCCATTGGGGACTTCAGTGATTCCTTCATTGAACAGAGCAGTAGGCACTGCACTAAATGCTGGTGCTGCCAGCCTGTGTGGGGATGGTGGCATCAGCGTCCTCCAGTGACATCTGGTGTAGCACGTGTACCGGCATGTGGTAGGTGAAGAGCACAGAGGACCACGACTTCCTCTTTCTATCCCTGAGCCTTTGAGACCATGCAGTGGCCAGTTAGCCTGGGCTCTGAGTATTACCACAGGCTGTCTCTCCCATGGGAAGAATGTGGGTTTGAAATGCTTTCTTCATTACGATGGATCCCCTCAGAAGTCACCAAGTACTGATAGTGTTTTGGAAGCTGGAGGTGATGAGTCCTGTCTCCTTTGTCATTTCCCAAGTGGGGATGGCAGAAGTGCTCTTCTGTTCCTCTACATAGGATTAAAATAGTTTTTAAAAATTACTCTTGATTGTGTGTGTGTGCGTGCCGAAAGAGGGGGTCAGATCCCCTGCAGCTGGAATTACAGCGGGTGTTGGGAAAAGAACACATTTTTCACTGCTGAGCGGTCTTTCCAGCTCAAAACATTTTTTCTGTTTTGAACCCACCTCAGGTCAACTTTCTTCTTCCGTTCTTTTCGGAGAAATATCAGAACGACCAGAAGAATCTCAGCCAGAATCCAAGGCTGGCTTCCCTATGGAAGATGTGTCCTGCACATACAGGGACAGTGGGGAATGGCACCTCTATAGGGTGTGCCCTGCCAGCTTGCCACCTCTGTCTTCCTCAGTTTTCATGACTTTCCTGGCTCACCTGATGCTCTCATTCCTGTGTGTATCAGCATTTGCTTAGATGAGTGATTCTCAACCTTCCCAAAGCTGTGACCCTTTAACGCAGTTCCTCGTGTTGTGGTGATACCCAACTATAAAATTATTTTTGTTGCTACCTCAGAGCTGTAATTTTGCTACTGTTATGAATTGTAATGTAAATATTTTTGGAGACAGAAGTTTGCCAAAGGGAGTCGTGACCCACAAGTTGAGAACCACTGGCTTAGAGCCCTCACAGGGTCTGCAGTGGGTAGCAAACCAAGGGTCACACCAGATTTGGGGATGTTGTCAAAGTTAAAAAGAATGAAGAAAAACATGAATTTCCTTTAAAAGAATAATAACTGCTTTTCCCTCTTATTTTTTCTGTACCTGTCTGGTAAGTATGCAGCGACAGGTTATATCAAACATTTTATGTCTGAGAACCCATGGAGCCTCAGGTGTTATCATTACATTTAAATACAATTAGATGTACTGATGGATGCTGGGAAACCATGTTTCCCTGCTACATGACATTTCAGGCCCATCATCAGAGACTTAATGAAGCTGGCTGCTCATTGGCATGAGGATCCTTCTGTTCTCTTAAGTGTTTTTCACCCCAGTTTCCAGTTGCAGACGAGGGGAAAACCACTCAGCAACAGCCGATCACTTACAAAACCATTCTCTCCTCACATGCCCCCTTGATCCACACCAGCATCTTAACTTCGTGTGGAGCCAACATCTTTAGCATCCTTTGTTCTTGGCCCATCTCTTCACTAATTTTAGGATGTAGAAAACACTTGGCAATACCAGGGCAAGTAAAAATCTAAATAGATGATGAAATTGTACAGAATTCTGCAGGAGGCCCAGATTTTCAAAAAGTTGTTGGTAATGATACATAACCACTCCAGTCATAGACAAGGACTGACCTTTCCTTGCAAGATCGGTAGACCTGAGTTAAAAACAAACCAAAGAGGAGATCACAGGAGCTGGTAAGATGGCTCAGTGGGTAAAGATGCTTGCCTTCAAGACTGGCAGCCTGAGTGCCATCCCTAGGACCCACATGGAAGACGGAGAGGGCATGGAAATGAACGATGATCCCACACGTCTTGTCTTAGTGACTTTTCGTATTGCTGGGACAAAATGTCTAACCAGAATGACTTGAGGATGGAAAGGTTTTTTTGGTTCATGGTTCAAGGGTGCCGTCCATCACGGTGGGGACATCTTGGGAGCAGGAGCTGGAGGCTATTACTGTAATTACAAGGCAATTCCACATAATTTATCTGGTAATAAAGGGAGGTTTATTTCTGGGATAACTTACAGCCAATAGGGGTTGGTTACAAGATCCGGGAGAGATATGGTACCATCCAGCGGAGAAGTCTGGCTTGGTGTCCCATCCAGCTTCCAAGACCATGAGGTATCCAGAAGGGCCAAACAAGTAAGCACCAGGAGTCTTAAGGGGCTCCCTCTCAGCCACGCCCCAGGGGCAGGTCGGCCCCAGGGGCAGGTCATAGGCAGGTGTGGCAGTTACCTGCTGTCACTTTCGGGGCAGTGTTTCAAGGTCAAAGCTGGAACAGCTACCCACGACAGGAGGCAGAATCTCACATTGCATCTACAGTCAGGAAGCAGAGACTTATGCATGCTGATGCTCAGTGGGCTTTCACCTCTTAACTCAGTCTAGGGAGCCCTAGGACGTGGTATGGTGCAGTCCAGGCTTAGGGTGCGTCTTCCCATCTCAACAGTTCGCAGACATACCCGGTGGCTTGCTTTCCATGATGATTTTTAAATCCCACCAAGCTGACACAACAAACTGTCACGGGTCGTATTTGAGTTGTAAGAACTCTTGAGTTGGCAGCTGGATATTCAAAAGTGATCTGCTGCAGAATTTTCTCTCACGTCAAACATGGAGGGAGAGAGGGAAGAGCCCACAGGAATGTCACATGTCTTCTAGTCCCACTGCCACTTTGGCGATGAAGCAGGATGAGAAAGGGTAAAAGCATTGCACAAGATCCCGTTGCTGTAAGGGCGGGACCAGAGCCCGCCTGTCTCTGCCTTCTGCTCAGAGCCGCGCTTGGCCCTCGTCTCAGACCCCACCATGGCCAGCAGCAAGTTCCTCAGGCTTCTTTCAGAACCCTTATGAACCTGATCGAGTCTCACTCACCCATCCTCCTGCACTGACACAGTGGTGGTCTAGCCAGTCTGCCACAGTGTCCCCTCCATGTGGCTGTCACTGATGCCCCTTATAAATAGATCTGAACCGTCTTCTCTCTCTCTTTGAACCTTCCCATGTCTTCTGTCCCTGAGAACAAGATTCCAGTGCACACTCGTATTTGTTACAGTCATGCTCTGGAATCAGTTAGGTTGCCATTGGTAGCAGGGAAAACGGGATACATATACAAAATAGCATTTTGTTCAGTTATGAATAATAAAATGATATTGTTCACGGGAAAGTGGGTGAAACTGGAGATTGTTAGACACAAAATGCCACCTATTTTCACTCATCTGTGGAATCTAGATTTTTTTTTTAGTCATAAAAGTAAAAGGAGGACTGTTTGGGGAGAGAAAGGGGGACACCACAAAGGGGTGGCAAGAGAGTAATGATGTCCACGACCAAAGTACCAAAAAGTACATATAAGTATGACAGTGTTATGATGAAACTCATTGTTTTAACATTAATATATGCTTAATAGAATATCTAAAAACAATAAACAAACAAAAGCAAAGAAGACCTCACTGAGGTTATGAGGCCCAACCAAGTCATGTTCCTAATTCAGCGTGGGGCCTAGGCACTGCCCCTGTGCTGCCGATCAATCTCCTTCAAGCCCTAAAGTGCTCTCTGCTCCTGCGCCTTGCATTTCTTCCCCTCTTCCCCAGATACCTCACATACTCCCGGTTATCGTCACATGCCCTCAAGGGCCTATTTGAAATGGCGCCCTACCCTATCATCCTATTATACTAGGTTTTTCTTCCTGTGACGATCGGTCCAGACTTGACCCTGGATGGACCTCTGTGTTTTGGCTTCCTGCGATCTTGGGGGCTTGTTGGCCTGTTTGCCAGCAGCTGAATCTTTTTTGTTCACACATCATGGTCCAACATTAACACTTGTCACAGCAGCTGAAGCTAAAGAAGTAAGACTTGGACAAGCAAAGAAATAAAGACATTGATACAGAAAAGACGAAATCACAGACTCTGCTGAGGCTTCCTGTAAGAATGCATTTCCAAAGTCTGTGTGGTGGGGTACTTCATGTCTTCCAGCTTAGCACTCAGGAGGTGTGGAGGCAGGAGGGGGGCAGGGTCCAGGCCGGCTGTGCTAGGAAGAGAGTTCTAGATCAGTCTGGTCTACATGGTAAGCCCCTGTCTTGCAAACACAAATAGCATTTTGCACATGGCTCTCCTCCAGGGTTCTGACCTTCCCGGAAAGGGAGAGGGAGAAGGAGAGGGAGAGGGAGAGGGAGAGGGAGAGGGAGAGGGAGAGGGAGAGGGAGAGGGAGAGGGAGAGGGTTTCCTCTGCCAGGCGTGGGCCAGTGCTCCCTTCTTCCCCTGCAGCCCTTCGCCAGGGTGAGGCCTCATCTATGGAGTCCCTGACCACTCAGGTACCCACGTCTCCATCTCCTGCTCGTTCCGCATTCAGAACCTTGAGTGCCAGACCTCCACGGATGCCGTGGGCCTCAGTCTCACATCTTACATGTGTGGAGGACTATTTCTTCTCGAGACAGGACCTCTGTAGGTCGGGCTGGCCTGGAACTGCTGCCCCTCCTCACCCAGGCGCTGGTGCTGGCATCCAGGAGTGTGCCAGCACCGCTGCCTTAGAATTTTCTCTGTTAGATTCTCAGTTTAGAATTTAGGCTGCGCTCTTTTCAGCAGAACTGACTTAGGTTATTTCTGGGCTTTGGGCCCTGTGTTTGTTGTTTGTTTGTTTGTGTTTTCCTTCTTCTCCTATTTTGTGGCCAGAGGGGGCAGGGAAAGTTGCCTAAGTGTCAGACTCGCAGTGCAAAAAGGAAATGAAATTCCCAATCAGCATTAGCTTTCATGATGTGCAATGCACGTGTGATGTGAAGAATGTGTGTGATCCACAAGGACACGTGTGATGTGCAGGTGTGTCTATGGTGCGCAGTGTGTGTATCTGTGTGTGTGTATGTGATGTGCAGCATGTGTGTGATGTGCAATATGTGTGTGATGTAGGACATATGTGATGAGCGGTACATGTATGTTGGACCATATAATGGAGACTTGGGCAGGGGAGAGACACTCTGATGCTAAGGTGTTCATGCTCTGTGGGGGCATTGAATTTCATTTTGAAATTCTGGAAAACAATCAAGGTCGAAGGACTTAAAAATCTTATTGGCTGGAATCAGGGGCGGAATCTTTGGGTTGCGTCAGGAGATGGGGTTCGGCATAGCAGCAGCAGGGTAGCCCGGCAGAGTGTGACCCAGGACAGACTGGGAGGGGTACTGGGGGCAGCGGCAGCTCAGGGCACAGGCCCGGTCCCCCTTCTCGGGGGGCTTAGGTGTCTGCTCACGGCACTGCTTGAGGTGACCCACTTGCCGTTCATATAAGCCTCTGATTCTGGGTCATTTCCGTGAATTTCAGGGTCAGCCAGCCTTAACTCCTTTGGAGGCAACTGATCTGAGAAACCCAGCTGGAGGCAGCACTCCTTTCTGGCTCCAGGTACCTCCTCCGCGGCAGTGGGGACTTGGGAGGAAGGCAGAGCGAGGGAGAGGTACTAAGACCCCGAAGTATCCCTGCTGCAGTGAGAAAGCCACCCAGGCCTCTGCTCAAACCGCAGCCCGATGGAGATGAGGAGCCTCCCGCCCATCATCTCCAGCAGCGCCCCCAGCCCTCCATGGGAGGGGGTAATGACGTCCAGTTTTGCACACTTCAGATCCATTAGTAGCAATTACCTTTCCCCAGGTGTTTTGAGTTAGTTTTATCATAGCGTTCTTACAGTTGGGGGATAATGACCGTAATAATGTACACAGCATTTTCAAGTCACTGTTTTTAGCCGCAATAACACCATTAGTGGGTCTATTTAACAAGCGTATTGCACACTAAAAGTTAAGGTGTTCCCTATTCCCCTCCCTTCCCCCACAGAAACCCTTCACCATCCTTCTACTCAGTGGAGATTTTCTACTCCAAAGTTTTAGAGAGATCTTTCCTATCCTCAGTTTTTCTCTGGAAACAGTAGAAGGACGTAAATGGCTTGACTTCAAATTGTTAATTGTTTAGCTGTTGTTTTCCTGATGGGCAAGCCAGCTCCAGAACCGAATGGTCATGAAAATGGAAAAGATATGCATTTTGTAAAGCTCATTTAAGCCAGAGATCCATGGGCTGTGCTGGCACCTTCAAGGCAGATAGTTTTGAACTTCACAGGGAGAAATCTTTGAGACATGTGGGTCTCCTCTAGTCAGCTGAGCTCTGTGTGTGTCTCCAGCTAGCACTCTAGAGTGGTGTTTGTGGTGGTTTGAATGCGAAGTGTGCCCCATAGCCTCAGGCACTTGGTCCCCACTTGGCGGTGCTGTTTGGAAGGTTCAGGTGGTGTGGCCTTGCTGGAGGAACTATGTCGCTGTGGGTGGGCCTTGAGAGTCAAGCCTGACTTGCAGGGCTCTAGTTGAGAAGGGAGCTCTCAATTTTCTGCTCAACTTTCCAGCCGCCTTTGTCAGCCGCCTGCCGCCATGCTTCCCGGCCATGACGGACTGCGACCCTCTGGAACTGGAAGCCCCAGCAAACCCTTCCTTCTCTAAGTCACTGCTTGTGGTCACAGTGACTTATCACAGCAACAGAAAAGTGTTTGCACTCGTCCTTACACCCCCACTTCCTCTGGTCACCCCAGAGGCTAGAGAAACCCCGAACCTTTCTTTTGACACCTTTTTTCTATTCCCTTCCTTCCACCCACACCTGTTGCTCATGTTGTTCAGTGTGCTGTGTGTATATGTGTGTGAGCAGGTGCGTATGTGTGTGAGTGTGTGTATATATGTGTGTGTGAGTGTGTGTGTATGTGTGTGTGAGTATGTGAGTATGTGTTTGTGTGTGTGTTGCATGGTGTCTGTTTTGCATCTACACACTGATGTTTCATGTACCCCCATTTGAATTCACACCTGCTGACCTACCAGAATGCTGACTAAAAGGTGGCCTTGGACAATGACACTCACTCTTCTGCTCAGCCCTGGACTCTGGAAGTTCAAAGCCAACGTGTCAACTTCCTGGACTCTCTGCGGAGGAGGCTTTCTTCTCTCTCCTAGTTTCTGGGGCTAGCTCTGCTCCTTGGCCATCCTTGCTGCCTCTTCAAGCCGTGTTCTGCCTCTGTGGTCCTATTGCTCTGGGGTGTCTCTGTTTTCTTCACATGGCCTCTCTTTGTAAGTAACCCTAGACACAGATCAACGGCGGATGCTAAGACACCAACCCTTGATCACATCAGTGAAGACCCAGTGTCCAAATCAGGTCATGTTCACTCACAGCAGAAACAGTTAAAACATCAGTATATTTTGGGGTGCATACTCCAACCCCTACTCAGTAAACTGAACTTTTCTGAAGCTCAGAGCATTTGGTGGAACTTTTGGCTTTGAAGAGTTCTTAGGGTTTTCTTTTATAGCAGCATCCCATGCCTTGTTACAGGACTTCTAGGACTTAAGATGCCTTATAACATGTTTCTCTTCCCTACTCCATAAATATGTATGTGGTGTGCACACATGTATGCATGGGTGTTTTTGTGTACATGGGCACATGTATGTTTTCAGGTGTAGTTGAATGTGTGTGCGTGTGCGTGTGTGTGTGTGTGTGTGTGTGTGTGTGTGTGTGTGTGTGTGTGAGACAAAAGACAAAATTAGGGCCACAGATGTAATTACGGTTGCTTCAGGAGCATGGGTGGTGGGTCCTCTGTGGGACCTGCGTGGCAGTGACTATGCCACTCGAGATGTCTCTTCTTCCCCCGGCAGCCATTGATTTGCCTATAAGGCCTCGGGGAGAGGCAGGCCTCGTGAGCCCTTCCTTCGTCCATGGCCGACTGTTGAAGGGCCCAGACATGTGCAGCCATCCCAGCTGCCATGATGAGTTCAAGAGCGCAAGTGCCAGGTCGTACCAGTGCCTTCTGCACTTCTCTCCTGACTCTCACGTTCTCTTTGCCCTTCTTTGGCAGGGTTCCCTTGGCCTTCATGTGAGGGGAGGTGTAGATGTCCCATTCAGACAATGCTCACGGAGCTGAGCATTCAACAGTCACCCCTTCTCAGCACTTTGACCGGCTGTGAGTCACTGCAGGGCACCTGACCATTGCAGCGGGAAACGTCTCCAAGTAAGGATGGCAGTGCCACGGCTCTAGGGGCATTAGCATAAATATCTAGAAGGCAGTTTGATGGGCTCAGTGTGTTTGTGTATTCAGATAATAGTAGTAGCTTCCACACTAGGGCCGATGGCTCTCTAGAACTCTGCAGAGTTTTGATCAGGTTTGTGAAACCAGGCAGGAATTCCCTACTGTGGAACAGGCCTCCCATAAAGCCAGGAAGCAGTGGTTGCCTCCGTGACAATTGTGCCACTTTTAAGCCAGTGGTCACAGCTTGCCTGGCAGGTCAGGAGCGTAGCTGGCAGGATCCAAGGTGAGTAAAACTGTAGATGTCTGTTTCCCCCTGCAGCGTGCATTTCATTTTCCATCGATGTGAAAGCTATGACGGCTAGCTAGCCGCGGGGAGCTTACGGTTCAATTTGAGTTGACTTCTCTCTGTCTTGCAACCAAAGCATGTGGCGTTTTCAGCAACAGGTCTTACCATCCAGCAAAACTTATTTAAATCAACTTTTTTGACTATGGAAACTTTAAAACATTTTTTTCATTACATCAGATTTTCTCCATTAGCAGCTAGGGAGATATTTTGGATGGGGGTGTGGGATGCAGGCCCAGGGTCTGCTGCTTATGCCATATGGATTGCTCCAAATGAGGAGAGTCGAATAATATGACCTTCAGCTCAGTCATTTTTATTTTGAATAGCTTGAAATGGGTACTGAGGAATGGAAAGGGTTTTTAAAAACCTCAGTTCTGAGTGATACTCAAATTTAGTCAAGAGTTGGATGGAACAGCCATGGGGGGGCCTCCCCGCTCAGCCTCTCCCATCACCATTGCGAGGTGAAGAACAAGTATGGATCTTAGAATGTATGCTGCATAATTGCTGTTTGAGTCCAGCGATTCAGCCAGGAGCCTTAGCAGAGTCAGAGAGCCCTTATGCTATTCTATATTTTCAATCACAATGATTTTAAATGATGTGATAAAATGCTGAGCTGCCTGGGAAAAACTTGATTTTCTGTTTGTTTTTCAAAGAATATAATGACGATAATTTTCAACAATAATAAGTCTTCATTTTACCCCTTGTAGCATCATGTGTCTTTTTGATAAAAGTTTAATTTCAGATGGGCTTTTTAAAAAATTCATCTATTTATTTTACATCTTAGCCACAGCCCGTCCCCCAGTCCTCCCCTCCCAGTTCCTCTTCCCCTCCTCCCCCCCAACCCCCTTCCTCTTCCACCTCCATCCAGGAAAGGGCAGGCCTCCCATGAGTATCAACAAAACATGCCACATCAAGTTGCAGTAAGACTAAGCACCTTCCCATGCATTAAGGCTGGGCAAGTTGGATGGTTTTTTTTGTTTTTTTTTTTTTTTTTTATCAGACTCACGATGGCGAGTTTGTCCACTGGTATGATTTGGGGAGATAAGTCTATTTGTTACTAGCTTGAGCAACACTTATTTAGGAAGGAGTCTTGGTGTAAGTGTGAACTGTGCCCTGCACTCTTTGAATACTTAATCCCTAGGTTCTGGTGCCTCCTTTGGGGCAGGAGGCAGGGCTGACTGTCGTGGGGTAGAGGTGGTGGGGGTGGGTCTGAGATTCAAGCCTGGCCATGCTCCCAGCACCTTCTCCTTCAGGAGAGAACGGGCATCACCATCATTTGTTATATGGAAATTAATGGCATCTGCAGTTGGTGGCAGTGGCTATGTGGCATCTGATGTGGGTGGAAGTGACTGATGGTATGCTCCAGGAGATTTAGATCTGAGAGTATGTACAACATCCTGTGGGTCTCCATAGGTGATTTTTTTACTGGGGTTCACTTTACCAGGAAGGCTTGTGGAAGGGAACAATCCCAAGTTGACACTCCCCGAGTAGGGCCACCCCAAGGCTCTTGTACAGGTCCTGGGGCCCTTGCCTTAGGGGCTTATTGAAGCTGGAGGCCCATCCTGCACCAGTGCCATGGGGCTGCACAAGCTTGAGAAAGGAGCTCTTTCTGATGCCCATGGAGTACCCATCGGCTAGGAGCCACTTCCTCATGGGAATCCTGCAGTTCAACACACAGGGGTGTCTTTGTGTTCAGGAGAAATTCCTCTCAGCATCAGAAGTTGCTGCTTCCCCCTTCCAGTCTGTTTATCCTGCAGTGATTTACCCTTGGGCTACTGGAAGGTGTAGAAGCAGGCTGGATCTTCCTCTAGCAGGTGAACGGGATTTCATGGATGTTTTGAGTGGAGTTGGGGACCCTGTAGAGCTTACTCATTTGAGAACATGGTCTATGCCCTGCTTGAGTTTTTGATTGCTTGCGTTTTGGTTTGCCTACTTTGCAGGATTATAGTAAGTTTGTATTCATGCCGTGATGGTTAAAGAAACTCCATTTTATGCTGGGCATCTCTCTTGGTACTCAGTAGCCCTTTATCGTTTGTCTCTGACTCCAGTCCCTGGAAGGTAAATTCCCAGTAACTGTGACTCAGTGACTCCCCCGCTCCATGTACAGCCACAACTATCCACTTGTTATGATATGACTGCCTTTTCAGCTTTTGTAACTTGCTTACACATATACTAAAAGATTGTTTTGAGTTGCCTCAACCACTTAACTTGGCAGAACAGAGCGGTTTTTGTGGTTTTTCCCTTTAAAAGCCCTTCTGCACACCGCTCTTCACAACACGCCTGAGATCGGGCTTTACGGCTGCCGTCCAGCTAGCAGCTAATCAATAAATCCTGTAATTATGGCTGAATTGAGTCTGTGGTCTTCTCCCAGGGGCCACACTCCATAACAATTCAACAAATACTGAGGGTGGGACTCTGTCCCAGGAGCATGGCTGGGCGGAGGGGACAGGCAAGGCCTTGCACTCACAGGCTGGATGCGAACTAAGGAAGAGCCACAGATGCATCTTGAGTACACAGTCAAGAGAGTGGGCTGTGGGCTGGGACCAATGTCAGGCCTGAAGCAAGCATGGGGATGATGTGGCCTTGTGTGAGCTGGGGAAGGAGGGTGTGCTCGATCGTTTATGTCAACTTGACACAAGCTAAAGTCATCTGAGAGGAGGGCACCTCAACTGAGAAAATGCCTGCATAAGATCTGGTTGGACACAAGTCTATAAGGCATTTTCTTAAGTATTGATTGATGCGGCGCGCAGCTCATTGTGGGTGGGGCCATCCCTGGGCTGGTGGTATCCTGGGCTCTATAAGAAAGCAGGCTGAGCAAGCCATGAGGAACAAGCCACCCCTCATGGCCTCTGCATCAGCTCCTGCCTCCAGGATCCTGCCCTGTTTGAGTTCCTGTCCTGACTTCCTTTGGTGATGAACTATGATGTGGAAGAGTGTGTAGTGTAAATTCTAATTGGTCTTAATAAAAACCCGGAGTCAGCTATCGAGATGAAAGCTAAAAGATCAGAGAAGCGGAGCAGCCAGCCACTAGAAAGACTTCTTACCTCTAGAAATCCGAAATCCTCAGACTGAAAGGGCTGATCTCCTGTCTCCACCTCACCTTATCACTTCCTCTCTCTGCCCAGCCATGTCACTTCCTGCTTCCTCCTCCCTAGTGTTGGGATTAAAAGCATGTGCCTCCCAGGTACTGGGATCAAAAGCATAAGATCCCCAGTGCTGAGATCAAAGGCATGCCACCACTGCCTGGCCTCCATGGTTAACCAGTGGCTAGCTCCACATTCTGATCTCCAGGCAAGCTTTATTTGTTAGAGCACAAACAAAATATCACCACATAAGAGAAATAAACTCTTTCCTCTCCAGTTGCTTTTGGTCACGGTGTTTCATCACAGCCATGGAAGCTAAGACCGAATGAGTGAGGAAGTCAGCTGAGAAGAGAGTTCCTGTGCAGGAGGTGAGTGAGGCCGTAGGCGCAGGTCAATGGCCACAGCAAACTGAGTTCCCAGTGGCTGCCCTGGTGGTTCTTCCTAGCACCACCTCTTCTCGACTGTGTGGGTGCTGCGTGGTGTGTGAAATCAAGGAGAACGCACTGCCAGGAAGCTGAAGGGAAGACAAACACATAGGTTCCCCAGGCACCGCATGGCTGGCGAATTCCCAGTCATGGTGACTGCAGGTCTCCTTCCTTCTATCTTGAAAGCCCGGCCTTTCCTTCCAGGTGGCCCTCAGGGCCCTTGGTCTATATCTCATAATGGAGCTGCCATTGGAGCCCCCTCTCTTCAGGTGTGGATTTGTTGGGAATCCCCAGGATTTAAAAATCTAGACCCCCCCCCCATCCTGCAGGCTTCGGTTCCCTTCCCACTGAGCCAGTGTGGAGCATTGAGGGGCAATGGCCAGCAAAAGGCCTTTCCTTGAAGACGTCATCATGCTTATCGAACACTGGAGTCATTGCTGGGCTGAGATACAGCCCTCTTCACGTAATGTCCTCTGAGCAGCTAGAACAATTGACATGGTAGGAAAGGAAGGATTCTGCTGAAGGCTGGGAGCTCAGCGACATGACAGGGTCCCATCTCCACTTTCCTAGGGACACTGTGAGGGAAGGGAACCTGAGCTAACTTGGTGGAGGGACTCGGAAGAGCCAAGACATCCATCTTGCCTACAACCCAGTGTCTTCCCTTGGGCCCAAGGGAATCTACTTATGACTCTATTACCCGGTAAATTAGGAGAGTGATTCAGTCAGGTGTATTTATCATGAAGAGAACTAAAGATAATTAATATACTGCATTGAATGCAAATTGTACCCACAGCACTTATCTCATTTTCAATTAGCACAAATGTTACAGCACTGCGGGCTTGTTAGGGTTTTACCATGGGCTGGGTAATTAATTTCTGTGAGCCATGTATCAGGCACCTGGTAATGCTGTTTATTAATAAATGTCACCCCAGGTATCGGTTTGTTGGAAGAGGTAAATAAACGGAATGTGCAGTTGTCTGGCCTGTGCAAATCTGTTTTTACACCTCGCCGCGTCTTTTCGAGTATTTGTTTATTGACTAGCTCTACCGCAAACAAAGGAAGTCCCGCCCGTCACATGACTTTCAAAAGGCTTCCTTTGCTCCCTCCTCAGGGACACCAGGCCCTCAGGTGGAGATGTCTTAGAAACCACCTTTCCCAGGAGACCCATGGTGAGTGATTACACTTCTCCTGGGAAGCCAATGCCACGGGGCCTCAGCTCTCCATGAGTTGGTCTTTGGGGAGCAAGAAGTTGGACACGCCCTTTCTTGGTGCCCCTGACCAATCCCTTTGCCTGTGGCCTCTGCCCTGCTCTGACTCTTGCTAGTTGCTCCGTGCTGCTTGGGAAAAGAGCAGGACCTGAGGCTGACTCTGAGCAGAAGTCTAAGAGTTTTGCAGAGTTTTTCATTTTTCCAAACTTGTGACCTCTTTGTCCCTATTGGTGGGTGATAGTGGATTTGTTATTATTGTTGTTAACAATACGGTATCTGTGAGAAGACAGCCCAGTCTGTACAGAGCTTGTTGTGCAAGCCTGAGGACCTGAGTCAGGCACCATGTGAAAAGCTGAACATGGTGTTGCATGCTTGCAATCCCAGCACTGAGGAAGAGGAGCCAGAAGGATCCCTGGGACTCACTGGCCAGCCAGCCTAGCCTAATAGATGAGCTCCAGATTCCAGGGAAGAGAGCCTGTCTCAAAACAAGGTGGATGCTCTCTTCTCTCCTCTCTCCTCTCTCTTCTCTCCACGCACGTGTCTCTCCCACAGGCCTTGCACACTCTCTATCCCTGTATTTCCAATAAACTCTTATAAGTGGAAAAAAGAAAAACCAAACAAACAAAGAAAAAAAAAACCACCACCACCACCAACAACAAGGTGGATGGATCCTGAAGAATGACACCTAAGGTTGATCGGTTTATCTCTGACTTCCACATATGTGTGCACACACGTACATATGCACTTGAACACACAGGTATATAAGGTATATAAGCATACACACCACCCTGTACACACACACACACACACACACACACACACACACACACACACACACACACACACACACACACAGACAAACACGGCCCAAGTGCACACTCCTGAACGCCTGCTGCTTTTGATGCTCCACATTTTCAGAGAGAGGGTGGTGGCCTGAAGCCTCCTTGTCACTCTTGGGATGACACTGGTTTGCTCTCACTGGCAATACTCCCCTCCTCCTGTCCTCAGTAAACTGTGACCTTGGGAAGAAATCAGCCCTGTTCACCTGGTATGCTGGAGAGTTCCCTTGAGGGACTTGTGTGGAGAGCCTCAGTGGGCAGCTGAGTCAGCACACTTTCCTGTGCTCTGCTTTTAGATCCCACTCATGTCGTGGGGCTGTGGCTGTGAGTCCTGCCTAGGAGAAACATCAATGTCGTGGTACAGGGAACGGCTGGAGGAGTGATCATCCACTTGGCAGGTCTTTGTTGCACTAGATGTGGGTTTGGTGAGTTAGGTAAAATAGGCAAGCTCTGGCTGTAATGAAGTGTACATTTTACTGGAGATGGGAATAGAAACAAGTAGGTATGTCAGGCAAGCTGAATACCAGGAGAATAGGAAAGAGGACAGAGTAGAAGTGGATTCCAATTTTATTTTATTGTAATGATTATTTGTTTATTATATATTTGTGTGTGTGTGTGTGTGTGTGTGTGTGTGAGTGAGTGTGTATGCTATTGAATGTGTGGGTAACCCCAGAGACCAGAAGCAGGTATAGGCATCGGATACCCAGAGTTGGAGTTATAGGAAGCTGACTGACATGGATGCTGGAAACTGAACTGGAGTCCTCTGTAAGAGCAGGAAGTTCTCTTAACCACTGAGAAATCTTTCCAACCCTGGACCACAGTTTTAAACAAATGCTGAAAAGACACTCAGAATGCCAAAGACACGAGGAGGCAGGAGGTAGGCTGTTCTTGCCTGCCGACTTGACACCTGGGAAGAGGGAAGCTCAGCTGAAGAGTTCCTCCATCAGATCGGTCTGTGGGCTTGTCCGTGGGCATTATCTTGATGGCTAATTGATGTAAGAAGGCTCAGCTCACTGTGGGTGGGTGGTGGCATCCGTAGACAGGTGGCCTGGGCTACACCAGGAAGGTAGCTGGACGTGAGCCTGAGAGCGAGGCAGCAAACGGCATTCTTCCTCGGGCTCGGCGTCAGCTCCCACCTCCAGGATCCTGCTTGAGTTCCTACCCTGGCTTCCCTCAGTGACAGACTGGGACACAGAAGTATAAGTCAAATGAACTCTTTCCTTCCCCAGGTTTCTCTTTGTCTAAGTTTGCTGCTGCGGCAAGAGAACAGCCCGCTAGACCCGCTGGGCAGAGGGCTGCTGAGCGGGGTCTTCCGGGAGAGGCATAGCCGTGTAGCGCCCGAGGTCAGCAGCACAGTAGCTAGCGTCTTAGTGTTTACGTAAAAATGTGCTGCAAACTTAGTGTCTTAAAACCCACAATCAGAGTCTTAAAATCAAATTGTCAACAGGCTGAAATCTTTCTGGAGTCGGTGAATCTATTTCCATATCTTTCCAGCTTCCAAAGGCCACCTGAACACCTTGACTGAATTATTATTATTATTATCATTATCATTATTATTATTTTCAGAGCTGAGGACCGAACCCAAGGCCTTGTGTTTGCTAGGCAAGGGCTCTCCCACTGAGCTAAATCCCCAGCCCCTTGACTGAATTTTGACATGGAAACTTCTGGAGTTCGCTGGGCCTGTGGCACAGGTGGCTTTCTTTTCTGCTGACGCAGGGTCTGTTTCCTGTGTGAGGAACCACAGCTGTTATCAGCCCACTGTCTCTCTTTCTGCTAATCCTTTTGTTCTGGGCCCACTGGAAACTTGTTAGCTTTAACATTGTTTTAAAAAGACATTTTGTTTCAAGGGCAGTTTTAGGTGTGAGTTTCCCATATGGCCTCTCCTGGACGGTGCCTCACTTCCCCATGGGAGCAGTCTTCTTCTAGGCCAGTCTGCTTATTTCAGTAGAACCACGTGGGCACCTCTAAGTCTTCCAAGTCTCTGTCTACACTGGGGCTGGCTCTTGGCATTGAACACTCTGTAGGTCTGAGCCAATGCACCGCATCTCCCCAGCACTGCGATATCATCTGCAGTACTTTCCTCACTCTGAACATTCCCCACCAGGTAGTTTTAGTCAACTTTATCTGCTGATTCTTACATTCCTTCATTTAGCATTTTCGGGCGTTGGGGTTGAGTGGACTGCCAGTGCTGTAGAGGAAGAACCTTAGTTCTGGGGTTCAGGATGTAAGTCTAGTATGGGCTTCCTGCCTAGGATGTCTGAAACCCCAAATTCAATACAGTTGCAGTGTGCGTGTGTGAGAGACAATCTTTTCCCTCGGGAGCAGGCATTTGGGAAGGAACTGGAGGACCGTCACAGAGAGAAGTCAAACCTAAGAACCGTGCAGGACAAGGGGCCAGCGCAGGGTGACACTTGTTGGAGGAAGTTCTGGGTCACAGACTTTTAGTTGTTAAAGAGACCAAGGCTTTCTGGCTTTAATGTTGCTAAGAATGGACATCATTAGGAAAATCCTTTCCATTTCTTCTGCCGTCACTTCCTTATGGCTGGGACACTTAAGCATCTAAGCCAAAACGAGGACCAGGATCTTAGGATGAAGAGAATCTTGATCTTAGATGTCCAGCCTTTCCAAGTGTGGGCTGAGACCGGCAACGTCAGCAAACTAATTAGATGGCAGCCCAGCAGCGTCAGGCCTGGTGTCTTTGAAGAGGAAACAGCTTGGTCAACGCAGCATGTGGTTCTAAGATTAGTTTCGAAGGGCCTCTGTGATACCTGTGCCCTTGGCTATGTCTTCTCCGTGCCTGCTCCTGCTGATTGTGCCATGTGTGGGCGGGGCTGGGCTGGAACAAGCTCTTTGAGAGGATTCGAGGAGTGGAGTACCCACGTGCATGTGCACAGAGCACGGATTCACTCCATTCATGTTCTCTTGGGCCCCAGGTTCAGGGACGCATGACCACTTGGGGATCTGATATGGAAGGGAAGGGCTGGGTGGGCCGGGGGCTCTGACAGCACCTGTGTTCTGTGCCTGGGGTCTCATTATTGCTCTCCAAGGACCTTGAGCTCATCTAGGCCATCCCCGCCCCCGGCACCCAGCACACATTGCAGGCCTGTGTTCTCATGAATATGGATCCCATCATCCCTCCCTGTAGGGATAGATGTTGGGGGCAGAGCTGTTGATTACATTTCCAGCCAATCATTGCCCATTAAGAGGAAGAGCGTGGGCATTATGCCTCTTCAGCTAGGAGCCATTTGCATTCTGTTGGGCTGGGCTTGCTTTCTGGGCATGCATGGGCCCTTGGCTCTCAATTACTCCCGCATCCGCTCCTCCTCTGCGGTGCTCTTTTCCTCTCTAAGGGTCCTGATTGGATTCACCAATGAGCTTTGTGTTCCTTACAGCTGTGTAGCATGTTCTTAGCTGGAGGTTGGGAGGCCATCAGGACTAGGAATGGCTGGAACAGGAAACAGACACCTTTCTGTTCCCTTTCTGCTCTCTCTTCCTTTGCCCTTCCTTGCAGAGGAAGAATCCCATCCTTTGGAGGGCACAGCCCCAGCAGACAGTGGGGTATATGCTCCCCCATGCTTACTTTTCCAGAGTTCTTTGTCTCCTACCCCACTCCCTAGAGATGTTGGCTTCCTGATTGCTTTGCTTGGGGATGCATGAGGTCTGATGTGTTTCCTTTACTGCTTCCCTTTCTAGAGAGAGGGGCTCAGTAGACGTAAGGCCAGCTTTGGGCAAACCGCCTGACTGTCTACCCGGATTTCCAGCAGAGACCTGGAGGCCTGACCCAGGCCACAGGCGTGTTCATACCCTAGTTTACAGACCCCCATCTACAATAAAGTGTGATGACACCTGGGGATGACAGAGAGCCTCCTGCTTTCACAGGACCATGTTATTTTTAACCCCTTTCTGCTGCCTGTGTCCCCTGAAAAGCCCTTCTCTGGAGTCACCAACATTTGTCTGCTCTTGTTAAGGTTGGAACCCCAGGCTGTCTCTCTCCGCTCCTCCACACAGCCACCAGAACACTGGGTTCTTCCCTTTCCCCTCTTCTCTTCTTCTTCAAGAAAATGAAAGTGAACATCTCTGAGATGGAGAGCAAGGGAGGCAGTGTGCACCGAATGATCTGAGCCTGATAAAGGAAGGTTACCTGTGTGTTTGTCAACAAGATGAAATAAATAAGAGCAAAAAAAAAAATAGAAAGAAAAAAAAAGACAGCAGGCAGAGGCAATCAAATATGTATTTAATTAAAGCAAACATAGAAATAAAAGTTACATGTTGAATCAATAAACAGCACTTTTTTCTACATGCATTTTGAACAAGACAGATCAGAATCTTCATGATGAAGACATAATGTGTCACAATAATTAGGAACACAGACAAAAGAACAGCTAATCAGCATGCAAATGTATGCAGTGCTGGTGATTCAGAGGAGGCAGATTCCTACCTCTTTTTTGCTTGATTCATCTTCATTGCTAATCATCTGAAGGCTGCCAAATGTTCAGTGACACTAATGTATTATAGGTCAAGAGAGGCAGGTCTTCACCTATTACCCCCCAAACAATATGCTCCCCTTCCCCGCTTCCTCTTCAGGGTTTTCAGCAATCACGGCCAGATGCAATCAGACTCCTTGAATAGGAACAACTGAGGCTTGTTTGTGGCTCGGCTTCATTAGAATCAGGAGGCTGAAGAAAGGAATAAATTACTTAATTGCACAAAAAACTTGCAGCCAAAGTGATGGTGAGAGAAACTGATTGTGTGGCTCCGCATCGGGCACTCTTGGAATGGGGCGTCTTAGAATAGCTGGTAGTTTGGCCTCTCAGATTCAGACAGATTTGGGTGTCCTCCAGAGCAGATGGCTCCAATACCGTCTATTCTTCCCTTTGTCAGGTTCCACCGTTTATTTGATCTTGGTCCCTCTCTGATGCTGGTTGTATTGGTTGTAACACAAATATGCATTCAGATCATATCCATTGAGTCTGGCCTCTCCCAACTTTTGTTCTTCCCCCCACTTTTTTTTTTCTTTTTGTCTTGACAAAAAGAAAAAGCGCTCTTCTAATTTTTCCTTTTGAGAGGATGATCAAGTTGAATTAAAGCCTTGTTGTCCAACTTTTGAATGTTCGCACAACATACAGGAAAAGGAAGACTGCATGGGCTGGCGCTGGCTTGGATGGAGGAGGAGGAGGAAGGCGCTGCCAATGGGGAAAGCGAAGAAAGAAAAGTCATGCTATTTGCTAACCACCGGGATGTGCTTCTCACCTCTCAGACTCTAAATCTACTAAAAAAAAAAAATAAAAAAAAAAAAGCACATTATTAAGCAGTGTTGTTCATACAGAACGAGGAGGGAAGGAACAGACAAGGCAGAACAGTCCCCTGGCACCTTTTTTCTCCAGCTTGGTGGCACGTCCACCCAGCCACTGGGCCTCTGACTCACACATTCCTCTCAGGGGGTTTGGTCATGTGCCCGGCTTACGGGTGGTCCTAAGATCTTGAAGAAAAGACTTCATTTTCTCTGGGAAGCCCCTTAGCTGTGTGCCTATGTGTATGCCGTGCTGGGAGGCAGAGAGGGACAGAGAGGAAAGACTGGAAGAAAATGGGAGGCCCAGGCAGGGGAGAAATTACGACCGCATCATATCTGAAAGCACCGACAGCATACTCAGAAGAGGGGGGCTTTGCTGGAACCCGGAAAAGGGGTTGGCCAAGCTGATTCTTCTTGCAAAGGCTCCTGCTCATCTCACGGCCAGCCCCAGATCTTCCCAAGCCTTGGTCTCCCCTGTAGGTTATATTTTAGCATCAGTTCTAAGTCCTCAAATGAGATGGCTCTACCGTCCAAAGACCAGAGAGTGGTCACCCTCCCCCTCATCTGTCTCTACCATTTTTTTTTTTTTTTTTTTTTTTTTTTTTGGTTTTTCGAGACAGGGTTTCTCTGTGTAGCTTTGCGCCTTTCCTGGAACTCACTTGGTAGCCCAGGCTGGCCTCGAACTCACAAAGATCCGCCTGCCTCTGCCTCCCGAGTGCTGGGATTAAAGGCGTGCGCCACCAACGCCCGGCATGTCTCTACCATTTTTACTTCCTTTGCATCCCTCACCTCTGCCTGAAGTTTATCTTAGGTATTGCTGATTTTTACTCTTAAAGTTTTGTGTCCTTTGTCCCTGTTAGCCAGGCAGAAGCAATGTCCGTTTCAGCGTTATTTCCCCAGACTTGGCCTTAGTAAGCATGCAGCGATGACCTGTTGTTTAAACAAGTGACTCATTTAATTTTTGTGAGATGAGATCTCATGTAGCCCAGACTGGCCTATGCGGCTGAAACTCATCCTGAACTATTGATCCTCTTGCCTCCACTCCCCCACCCTCTGAGTACAGAAACTACAGGAGTGTGCCAACCATGCTAGGTTTATGCAGTCCTGGGGACTGAACTCAGAAGTTTGTGCATGGTGGGCAAGTGCTCTACCAGCTGAGATACATCCCCAATTTTTAAAGAGTTGTTAAAAACCACGACCACCAATAACCACTGCCCAGTTCCTGTTGTAAAAGCTGGTAATCATGGCATGGGTGCGATGTGAATTTTTAGAGAGCAAATCCTTTTTCCTCCTTGAATTAATTATTTTTGCGGTGTCGACTTGAGTATGTGTCAGCCATGGTTCTGTGTAGATCTCTGGTGAGGGGGAGGGGGAAGAGCCAGGTGGGCTCTACAGTGTGTGGAAACAGGGAGGAGGAGGTGGCGGCGGGGGTGGGGGGCGGTGGGGAATGGTGGGGGGCAGTGTGGGGGAGATAGGAAGCAGATGAGGGAAAGATTTTATAGAAGTAGTATGACTGCATGGGTGTGCACATGTGTGTATGTATGTGTGGGTATGCACATACACTTATATGTATGTTTGCATATGCATGTACACGCAGGCAAGCACATGTGTGTATTCATGTGTACGTTTGTGCTTGTACATGTATGCATGTGTGCGTTCCGTGTCCTTTCTATGTCTCCTTGTGCTGTCCTATGCCACCTGCTGCCCAGTTGCAAATGTTAGAGGCCTCACGTGGGCTGAGAAGGAAGAAAATTCCAGTTTGGTCTTAGGAAACATGGACTTGGTCTAACTGCTAATTCCAGGAGCTTGATAAGCCGAGAGGGTCACAGAGAAAAAGGTCCTTCCACTGAGAGCTTCCCCTTTCAAAGGCTGATTGCGTAGAAGATTTCAGGAGCTGAGTGCTCCCTGTCCCGACCTGGGACCCCAGCGTGGCACAGGATTCACCTTGGGGAAGTGACAGTGCCCTGTCTGTCAGGCAGCTTTGCTTGGGCCAAACAAAACAAAACAAACAGAGCAGCACAGGGTTTTCTTTTTCTGGAACTTTCTGTCACTGGGATAAGTTGTAGCTTTGTGTGTGTGTGCTGGGGCTCACACCCAGAGGCTTGGACGTGCCAGGAGGTAGGCCTGGGGTGCCAGCGCCCCTGAGTAAGCCCCACCCCTCGGGTCTGCTGTCCTTTCTTGGTCTTACCGTTTTAGTGATTCTTCTCTCCCAGGAAGTTCAGTGACACTTCTTCCAAGAGACGCTATCTTGTTCCCAAACCTCGGGGGACCCTCGCACACAGGCATGATGGGAGTGGAGAGGAGGATGGGGGAGGTACCCAGCGAGCCATTCAGCAGTAGGTATTTTGTTCCATGTGGAACTGGCAGGGAGAAGGCCGGAGCAGGCCCCAGACCCTCTAATCCCTTATTGCCAGGGTCCCAGCTCCTTGCCAAAAACTCGACTTTTGGAGAATGGCAGTCTTGGGGGAGGTTCTCTTCTCCACAGGCAGCCAGTGAGCAGCATGGACAGCGCTAGATAGAGTCTTCTATAGCCAGTCCAGGGCCATCTGATTATTCAGCTGATGGTTTTGTTTTTTTCTGGTCCAAATAAGCCTCCAATCTTCCACTAGAACAAAGCTGAGCGTCCCCTGCCCGGCTGGCGGTGTTGGCCGTCTTAGGTTCCTTAGGATGATCTCCGTGGTTACCTTTCTTTCCCCTTTCCTTAGATCTTTTTGTTTGTTTGTTTGTTTTCTTTCTCATAAAATAAGAAAGAAGTGCTTCTGTGCCTTGGCAGACAGCTGTCTGAGGTCCTTCCTCACTGGGGGTCTCACCGTTGGACCCCCACCCCTCCCAGCAGCGCAGGCAACAAAAACTCCTCCGGCGTGGCCTTTCATCGGGAAGGAGCTGCTCCCAAGCCAGCATGTGAAACCCTGGCACCCTCTCAAAGAAACCTGGGGGGAGGAGGGTTCAAGAGGGAGGTGGCTTTGTGCCGAAAAGCTCCCCTCAGACCTCCTCGCCAGCCTGGCTGAGGGCCTCCCGGGGGGCCCCGGGAAGTAGAAGCCTCTCACACTGGGCATTGTGTCCACCCTGGCTCCTTAGACCTTACTTCAAACAGCCTGAAGAAAGAGATTCCCATGGGATATAGCAGAAACCTATCAGGCTCCGCTTTTATCCGTCTGAGCTTTGGATTAGCTTTGCCTCACTTCCCCTCACCCCCGAGTTAGCTCGTGACTCTCTGCTTGTGAATGCCCTAACCAACTGGCTTCTGGGTTTCGTCTTAGGTTTGTGCTTCTTTGCACAGGCCTGCATTTATGGCTGGACTCTGGGAAAGTTAGACAATGGAGCCGCTGTCCAGTGGGATCCAGAAAGGAGGCGAGATGTGAGCACTGGACGCTGTGTGTGAAATGGCTGAATGTCTGTGGCTTCTACCTGACATCCCAGGGGAGAAGATGTCTATCCCTGGCAGAGCCATGTGCCAAAGGGCTGGAATCCTTCCACTGAGGCTGGGCCATGGCCTCACCCCTCTTGGGCTCAAAGGAAGAAGAATTTGGCAAAACCAAGTTAGGAACCAGAAGGAACCACCCAGAGCCCTTCATGTTTCACTCATGCAGGGTGGGGGCCAACTTAGAAGTCTGAGAAAGAAATTTCCAGAACTCACAGAATGAGGGGACTCTCTGTCCTCCTGTCCACGACCCACACTTTTCCAGGGACTGTGAGCAATGGAAACTCTATGGTACAGTTGCCCAGGTCTCAGTTTGGAATGCTTCCACTCCTTGAGGACAGTATCTCACGACAGCGGCAGCTTCTCTGAGAGGAGACTGCAGAAGCAAGAGGAGATCAGCCCACAAGCCAGAGAATCCACCAGAAAAGACAAAGAAGAAGAGTGTGGTGTTCCATCCTGGTGAGTGGAACTGGAAGAGGCAAGAGATGGTGGCGAGTGGTGTCTTACTGTTCCAAGAAGACACACAATGAGATAAGCACTCAGCCACTTGTTGTTGTGGCAGAGGTGAGCTGGTGCCCTCGTGGCTGCAGATGTGCTGGTACTACAGATGCCTGAGCTGATGCGCATCTGTCTTTTGGAATGTAATGAATCAGGAGGATTAATGTCTGAGAAGACTGTGCTTCTAGGACCTCGCTAACTCTGAAAGTTCTGCTGTCAGGGAGTGAGCCATGCCTTGTGCGGGTGCCCACTCTTCTCTCTTTGGGGGAGACCTCCAGGTGCTGCTCGTCTTAGCTGTGGGGGGTCACCTTGGTTTGAGATGGAAACCTGGCAGAAAATAAGTATCTCTCTCTCTCTCTCTCTCTCTCTCTCTCTCTCTCTCTCTCTCTCTCTCTCTCTCTCTCTCTCTCCCACTATTTATATGTGGAGGCCAGAGGACAACTTTAGGGGGATCATCTGTCCACTACCATCTGGGTTCTGGGGATTGAACTCAGGTTGTGAGGCTTGGTGGCAAGTGACCTTACGGATGGAACCATCTCACCGGCCATCTTTAGTTCTGATTGGTCAAACTCTAACTGCAGAACTAACTGAATGAAAAGGTACTGGCTTAGTGCTGGCTTGGGATAAGGAGATGCAGGAGATGGAGAGGCATCGGGGGCTCCGGGACCAGGCTGGGGTGCAGGTGACCTCGCAGTGCTGATTGTCACTTCCTGCATGTCACTATTGCTGCTGTTACTTGATTTTGAGGGTGTCTGTGACTGTGGAAAGCAGAGGTGAGAACACGTGGTTCTTTTGTTCAGGCACAGGACCCTGTCGTCGGCGACTCTCTGAAGACTCTGAGGAACTAGGTGGTGGATGAGCTTGTGGCCCTCTGACCTCCTCTCTGGCTGCCGGGCCAGGCCACCTTGTTTTGACATCTTTTTGTTCTCCTCTCTGTGTTTCCTGTTTTCCTGGCTCTTCCCTCCTGCAGGACTTTTCCTGTGTCTGTTTGGGTTTCCAGATGTTGCAGCTACTGGTTATTTTGGTAACTATCTGGATCTCACAAGATATGGGGAGGTGGTGGGGGGAAGACAATGGAAAAATCCTATATTGGGGGAAGGAAAATTCCATATAAGTTTTCCAGGCTGGATACTGGGCCAGAGGCATGGATTGCATAGTGTCACAAAGACTAACTGGGAGAGCCAAGCGGGACATAACAACTTCCATCGCAATGCTCCTAACGAGAGTTGGGGACATGGCTGGGTCAGCAAAGTGCTCACTGTGTGGAGTGAGGACCCGAATTTGTTCCCCAGAATCCACATAAAATATGAGGCTTGGGGGTGAGTGCTCTGTGTCCAAGCACTGGGGAGGGGAGGGCTGGAGGATCCAGGGGCATCTGGGCCAGCCTAGCATCAGCTTCACCGAGTTCCAGGTCCAAGGGACAAACCCCCTGTCTTAAAACTCAGGGCAGATGGCTCCCTGAGAAATGACACTCAAGGTTGATATCTGGCCTCCACATACATGCGCACACACATACACATGAATCTGAACACACACGTGCACACACATGCCATCAGACAAAAACTCAAAACAAGGAAACACTCCCATTTTTTTTCTATGTGCCCCTTCTCTAGAGCACAGGCTGTTACAAACATCGGCTGAATTTAAGGCTCTGGGCCTCCCTGTGGGTGATTCTCAGGCATGCGGCGAGTGAGTTCACAGTTCGTTCTAATACCTTTTCAATGCTACATGCCCCACCGATACAGTCCAGTCAAGCGGCAGTAGAGACCATATTCCTCTGTACATACAAATAAGGGATGCCACAGAAGACATATGCTGCTCCGATGGGACTCTAATCGTTCTCTGGCAGAGGTGGCGATGCTCAGGAAGTTGGCCTGAGTGAGGCCTATAGGAAGAGTCTCGTTAGTTAATTCTGTGTGGGCCAGCTCCTGTAGGCAGGTAAACTGTTCCCTCAGACCGTTTAGTCAGCTGCTCTGTGGGTGGCTGTGGTGATGGCAGAGCTAAGCTGTGGGCGTCCCTTCTCTGTAGACAGTGTCTTCTCTCTGCTGGACCATGGGCCCCACTGTTATCCAAAGGCTGGCTTCAGATGGCATTGGCAGGCAGGGCTGGAGCCTAACAGAGGCGAGGCCAGCCCCTATGGCTTGGTTAGGGGACATAGGACAGGTCAGGAAGAACTGAAAGCTGGAGGAGGTGAACTTTGACACAATAAAAGAAACAGTGGCCTGGGAATCAGGGTGTGAGCCTCCTACCCAGGCTCTTCCCATTCTGCACTCAGACTCCTCCCCCTCAGTGGGAGCACCTGAATAGTCTTTACAGCTGCCTTTCAGATCTGCTTCTTTCTGTTTTCCCGCCACAGGTCGCAAACTGATAGTTACACATTTAGATAAACAGCGTATTTAAACAAAATTCTTTAGTTTTCGGTTTTTAGAGACAGAATTGTAGGTCCCAAACTTTTGACTTCCTGCCTCAGTCTCCCAAGTGCTAAGATTATAGGCATGTGCCACCATGCCCCATTGAGGAATAACTATTCTATGATTTGGGGCTTAAGTTGTTCTTTTTTTGTTTTTTGTTTTTTGTTTTTGTTCTTTTTTTTTTTGAGAGGGTCTTGTATAGCCCAGGATGGCCTATATTCACTATGTAGCTGAAGATGACCATCAACTTCTCATCTCTCTGAGTGCTGGGATTACAGGTCACTATACCTGGTTTATACCATGACTGGCTCAGAACCCAGGACCTTGTGTGTGCTAGACAAGTACTCTACCAACTGATCTACAACCACAGCCTGGAAATAACTGTTCCGAACTACTCTAATGGATTATATTAGAACTGCTCCAGGCAGTCATTCCTACTCAGAGTCTACTCGACATCAGTGTAGGAGATTGTGGACCACAGACATACACTCCCCAAACCAAAACTAAATGTGTGGACAACTCAGCCCTCCTTGGGCAGGATCTCCTAAACACCACAGCCACTCATTCCTGCCCCGCTGGAGAGTCAGTAGAAGGTGAGGTGATAACTCAGAGGCCCTAACCACTTAGGACTTAGGATAAAGGAGCTTGCTTCTGCAGTTAATAAACACACACACACACACACACACACACACACACACACACACACACACACACGGACACCTCAAGAGTCCCCAAGGATCTTGGAAAGTTTGTTTCTAAGCTGTTGCTTGTGCCCATTAATTTATAATAAATTTGTTTCTGGCCATAAAATACATACAGTCTAATTACACATGTGAACGCATATGTAATATGTAAGCGAGTACATGCTTGGAGTCTAATGGTGTGATGGCAACTTTTAAATGTCTATTTGTCATAACCTAGAATTAGGAAGAGAATCTTTTTTTTTAAATCAATTTCATGTATGAGACTCCAATATGTAAGATATAACAATACATAATGTTAACTTCCTAAGTTGAAGGTACATTTTCTAATTGAAAATTATTTTTATATCTCTTATTTCACTTAGTGTGTGTGGTGCCCATGTGGAGGTCAGAGAACAACTGGCAGAAGTTAGCTTTCTCCTTCCACCATATAGGTCCCAAGGACTGAGCCAGGTGACAGGCATGACGGCGAGCATATCTTACCTTCTGAGCCGTCTCCCCAGCCCATCAGCGTTTTCTAATTTCAGTAAGAACTAGAGTTAAAGCACCGCAGACATCGCATAGGCTAACACTTGGTGTATGATGTGTTTAAGGCTGTGTTTTTACTGGTCGATAAACAGCTTGAAGCCCGGTGTTTTCAGAACCTCTTCAAAGCTGAGTTTGCAAATGGCTGACCACCCCTCACCACCTGGGGCAGGTGGGAGAGCTGGCTTTGGGGTCACTGGAGTGAGAGAGCTGTCCCTGCCTCTCACCAGCTGCAGCACTAGGCAGAGTGGCCCCTCTACCTCACCTAGGCGACACAGTAGAGCTGGCCCTGGTAGTGCAGGTGTGGGTGAGCCAACCCAGAGGACACGAGAGCAGGAGAATCGGCCCTGCCCCTTGCTGCTTACTACATAGGATGAGCTAGCTGGGTGATGCTGGAGAGCTCACCATGGTGTCGAGGATGAAGGAGGGCTGGTGGGCTAACCAACCCAGCAACCACCCAGAACCAGAGCTATGAGTTGGTCCCTCCCATCATCTACCCTATCTATGATCGGCTGGAACACTTGAAGGGGCTGGTCCTGCAGACCCAAAGTTACAGGATCTCTGTGACACAGGACAACAACAGGATATCCAAGAGGAGCCCCAGTGAGGGCCCAGTATTGATGATTTAGAAGAAAACAGAGACCTCAAACTAGACCAAAGACTCATTGGAATAAACACAGGCAAGTAATAATATATGGACTAAAGGGCTGTGTGACTCACTGGGTCACACTGCAGCTTCCACAGAGATTTTTCTTTTCTCTTTTTAATTTTATCCTGAGGGGAGGAGGTTGCAGGGATAGAAGGCAGATGGAAAGGGATGGGAAGGTGAGTGGGATTGAGATGCATGATGTGAAATCCACAAAGAATCAATAAAAAGTTAAAAATGAAAAAAAAAAAAAAGAAAATGACTGATCTACTCCCAAATTCTCATTATGCAGTAAGGATCTTGAAGCCGAGGGTGGTAGGTTGACTTGGTCAGCACCCCAGGATAGACAGTGGCAGAATGAGACTGAAATCAAGGTTGGGAATTAATATGTATGGGCTGTTTGCATTACTGTGGCAGGTGCCAAGTGATTATTAAATACTTTTGTATTTGTTGCCAAGGAGACCATTGGGCACAGAGATGCTCTCAACAAACAATTATTGATGAGAAAGGTGTAAGATTAGGGATGGGGTGAATCAAATTAAGGAGAATCTGAGTAACAACTTAGTGGTTATATTTACTGGCCTTGCTGAGGACCCAAGTTCAGTTCCCAGCAGCCACATGATGGTTCCCAACCTCCTGTAACTTCAGTCCCAGGAGACCTGATGATGTCTTCTAACCCCTGCAGGCACCAGGCACCCACATGGTGCACTTACATACATGGGAACTCATGCACATAGAGAACAGACACCCAGATGGCCGTGGAGTCCATACATGGTGTGGGAGAGAGCATTGCCTAACATCTGCTTCCCTCTTTGTGTGTTTACAAAGAGTCGTAAATAAATGCTCAACAACATTCTCAACAATCAGCAGATTCACTCTTACTCTACCTTACAGTTGAGCAAGCTGAGTTTCAGGGACATGGGTGACTTGCCTGAGTACGTGGGGTAAGTGAGTCAAGCAGCTGGAAGTGAATTCATGTTTGTTTACATCCAAATCCAGACTTCCATCCTTGGTTCTTACACTGCGTGTTGGGTTCTTCTACAATTCCCCAGTCTTAACCTGGGCTGCACGACCCTGGGTGGGATCACCCCACTGCAGCCTGTGCAGTCGGGTTTTGGTCTTTGCGTGCAAAGCACCATGTGCATGACTTCTTGGTATGGCACAGCGGGTGGGGATGCCTCTTCACTGGAAGTCCTGGAGGGAAGGTGTGTTTCTCTTTGTACTGCAGACACTCGAACAGGCTAGCAGACACGGCTGTCCTATGAACTGTGTTGTGTGACTTCAGACTATCAAGTCTGATGACTTCATCTGTATCCTTTTTTATAGTAGAATAGTTTAAGGACTTTTGATTATGTTGCATTTGTTTTAACTCTGTGAAGCTGTGTTACTGTGTCTTTCCAAAACACCTGATGGTCTAATAAAGAATTGGCCAATAGCAAGGCAGGACAAAGGATAGGTGGGGCTGGCAGGCAGAGAGAATATATACAGGGAGAAATCTGGAAGGGGAGATTGCAAAGGAGCCAGAGAAGGAGGAGGAATCCAGAGTCCAGCCACCCAGCTACATACTCAGCAAGCTACGGAGTAAGAGTAAGATACAGAAGTAAGAGAAAGAGAAAAGCCCAGAGGCAAAAGGCAGTTGGGATAAGAAAATTTAAGGAAAGTTGTCTAGAAACTAAGCCACACTAAGGCCGGGCATTCATAATTAAGAATAAGCCTCCATGTGTGATTTATTTGGGAGCTGGGTGGCAGGACCCCCCCCCCCTGCCCTTACAAAGAGCAAAACCCTCCAACAATACTTTTTGTCTCTCCAACCACCTCAGAGCTCGGAGAGGAACAGGGAACACATCTTAATTCACAGTAGGACTCAAGAGTTATCACTCAATCAGGCTGTGCCTCATAGCAGTGAGTGTGATGGGAGTGAAGCTTGATCTGAGGCCAGAAGACAGGTTTGTGCCTCACTTTTATCGTCAGCAAGCTGATTGGTCTTGGGTAAGTCCCCTTTTTCCTCTGGTTTTGGTTTCCACCTCCACAAAAGACAGATGTTCTTCCAACAGTGCACTGATAGATAGCCATGGGCACCCTGTCTGTCAGCTTCTGGGTGGCAAGGTGCAATCGGCAGTCAGATGAGCTGATTTGGCCTCAGTGGTGGTGGCCTTACTGAATTATCATGAAATACAATGGCATTTCTCCCAGCATTCATGATTATTCTGGTTAACGTGTTTAGTGCTGTTCTGGTGTTGACCAGACCCAGAGGATTGGTTCCTGGCATGGGATGTGCATCCATTTCCTTATTCACCCAATTCAACAGGTACTTACGGAGGGTCTGCTGTGTGTCAGGCATTGCCCAGCACCTGGGGATGGCAAACACGGTACAGAATGGATCCAGCCTCTCCTTAAGCAGCCCCAGTTCTGTGGGGAAATGCAGAAAGAAGTACACAATACAACACAAGGCGGTTGGGGTTTGTGTCTCTGAGGCCAGCGAAGCACAGTCAGGGGCCAGCGTGGGCCGAGGTGCATGTGTGCAACACAGGTGTGTGAGCACACATGGAGCTGCTGGGAAAGCCTCCCTGAGAAGCAAAGCTGTATTTAAGAGACCAAACTACTGTCCGGGAAGGGCTGAGTTCCTAGACTCTTGGGAACTTTATGCTTAATAGTGAGTAAGTAATATGGTGGGTCTTGGGCACAATCTGTCCAGGTTCCTTTGCTTTTCTGCCGACTCCTGCATCAGGTCCGGAGGCTTCGCTGGGCCTTTCCAGCGTGACCCTCACGTCCATCTCATCTGCGCTTGCTGCCCCCTGCGTGTGGTGTCGTTCTGGCCATACTTCAGCAGTCTGGCCTCGCTGGCCTTTCCATCCCCGCCTGCTTCCTTAGCTTTCTCAACTCCATTGACCTCTTGCCTCTGGGCATTAGTGCTGTGGTTATGCTGAGAGTACGGAGCTCAGCGCCCACACTCGCTTTGCTTCTCACTCGTCTGTGCCGGCTTTGCTTCCTCCATTGACACGGGCAGTTCTGAAACGGCCTGTGTCATCAGCATCTTCTGGATTCCATGTGGAAACCTTCCACAGCACTGGGTCTGCAGAAGATGTCCAGGAAGCCCTTGGTTGTTGACTAATTGGGGAACTATTTTCACCTCTGAAAGAATAGACAAGTGTCTGGGGAGATGGCTCAGTTGGCAAAGTCCTTCATTTCCCAGTATGAGGACCTAGATTCCATCTTCAGAACCCACAATAAAAAGTTGAGTGGGACCTAATTGTTTATCCCAGCACAGGTAAGGTTGAGACAGGAGGACCCTGGGGCTCCCCAGCCAGCCAGAGCAGCCTAAGTTGCTGAAATCTAGGCCAATGAAAGACCCTGTCTCAAAAGATAAAGTGTATGGAGCCTGAGGAATGAAATGTATGGTGCTTAGGCACACATACACACACAATTTGTATCTACACATAAATGCATGAGGACCTGTATGGTGGTATTTTATTTGTACTGAAATGTGATTTTAATTGTATGCTAATAAATAAAGTTGCCCAGGGATCAGAGCTATTAGAGCCATAGCAAAAGCTTGGCGTTGGTGGTGCACACCTTTAATCCCAGCACTTGGTAGGCAGAGCTAGGTAAATCTGTGTGTTCAAGGACACAGCCAACATTGGAGACACACGCCTTTAATCTCAATACCATAGAAGACCTGGAGGGCTGTACATACAGGCAGTGACGAGGCAGTCATGTGTTTGGGTTTATAGCCAATGAGAAGGCAGAACAGAAAGTCTATATAAAGACAAACAGATAGGAAGTAGGTCTCTTTCAGAGAGGTCTCTTGGCTCAAGAGGCTAGCTGCAGCAGGTGGGTAAGGCTCTTAGCTCTGATCTCTTGGCTTCCTTCTTTGCATTGGTTCTGTGTTTCTCATTTAATAAGATGGTTGGTTACATCTACAGACCTGCATATACATGTACCCATGGACATGTGTTTACACACATGTGCACCTGCATACCTATGTATAAACACATGCATATGCAACTGCAACATGTGTACACACATGTAAGCACACATGCACATGTACCTGAATACATTTGTACCCATTGGCACACATGCATAAGATACACTACTTATACGTGACTGGATTGGATGTAAGCCTCATGGTGAATTATAGACCATGGCACAGATTCCTCCCATGAAGACACGGTGTCTGTGTCCTCAGCCCTTGAATCTGGGTTGCCTCGTGAGACGTTCTGAAAGTGATGTACATGTTTTTGTCTAGAGGCTGTGTAGCTGTCGACCTCAGGCTTCCAAATGATCAACCCCACAAGGCTAGCCTAGTACAAGATGAGAAGCTGCACAAAAATGACCTCAGCCATCCCTCTTGTGATAGAAAACTAGTTGAGCCTCGTCCATCTGGAGAGTTCCTCAGCTGAGCCTGGCCTGGTTATCCAGCCACACAACTAGAAGCTGAACAGCATGGGGCGAGTTTCCCATCTGTACAGTAGCAGGACCTGCTTAGCTTTCCAGTTCAGAAAAAAAAATCAAGTGTGTTCATGGTGCCCTAGACATGGGGCTTGTTCTAAGCTTCTGATTTGGGGTGGTGTGCTTGGCGGCATGTGCTGTAAGACTGTGCTGGTGGGGAGGCAAAGTAAAGCTCTAGGAATAGCCCCCCAAGTCTACACTGCCTCCACAGCATGCTTCAGATTCTTCATGCTCACTAGCTCTTCAAGTCTTGTTTTTAAATGTATGTGAGTGTGTGTCCACATGTGCAAGCGAGTGTGTATATAAGTGGAGGACAGAGGTCAACTTCTGCTGTTGCTCCTCAGGCTCCATCTTCCTTTTTTTTTTGAGTCAGGGTCTCTCACTGCCTGGAGCTTACTGAGCAGGCTTGGCTTGCTGGACAGTGAGCATCACGGAGTTGTCTCCACCTCCCCAATGCTGGGATCACAAGTGTGCTCTCATACCTGGCATTTTAAATGTGGAATTTTGGGTTCAAACTCAGATCTTGTGCTTACAAGGTAAGAACTTTGCCAGCTAAGTAGTCTGCCATGTTTAACTTTAATCCTTGAAGAATTTTCTGTGGAGCCAGGCTCTATTTCCATATTAGAAAATGAGAGAGAGAGAGAGAGAGAGAGAGAGAGAGAGAGAGAGAGAGAGAGAGAGAGAGCTGGCTTCAGAGGTACCTGGTGGAAGATGTAGGATTAGGCCCGTCATCACACAGAGATTCTGGGACACAGGGTGGTCTTCCCTGGGGAGGAGAGTGGCCGGAGGTAGAGAAGAGGTTGAGCCTGAGGCCCTCACTTCAGCTGACCAGGCTTTTCCTACCTCCAGGTAGGACAGCTGTGCAGGGAGAGGCTTCTAATGAGGCTGTGTCTGCACAGCGGCTCTCTGAGCCTCAGCTCTGTTGCAGGACCGAGCTGCTTCTGGAGGTTTCTAATTCGAGGTCTTAATTTCTGTAAAGCGTGAATTACAAGAAGTCAGAAGAAGGATGCAAAGAGCATTTAATAACGCACATCACAAAAGAAGTGGTGTAACTACATTAATTAGGCAAGTCTTGCGGAAAGATGCAATGTAATTATATATTTGAGACAGTTAATTAGGGAGCTACTTGGAAATTTCAGTGAATATTAAGGTAATTATACATAAATACTATAACCATTAAGACTGCACCCATAATGAAAGCAATAACTAATTACATAAATAACAGCATACTTACGTTTTTTACATTACCAACACCTAACAATGCTTCCTAGCCCCCTCCCTTCACCATGCAAATGACAAATCTTCCATTTTTAACTCGGATATTCTTGCAAATGGTTTGGAACAATGACCTTCCCTCCCTTTCTCTCTATGTTGACATATCTGGGCCTGCCGTGGGTGCTTCAGTGAATGGACTCAAACAGGAACGGGGAGCATGAGGCCTGTCTGCCTCCACCTGTGTGGCTTTGGGTGGGAGGGAATTGGGGCCACAGAGTGCCCTGCTGGTGAGGAGCAAGACTGGGCCATGGGCAAGATGAAGGTAGGTGCCTGGGAGAGCTGGCCTGAGCATCTTCAGCAGCTGAACCATCTTAGAGAAATCACATGGCATCACTAAGCCTCCATTTCCTGTTGTATGAATAGAGAGGTCATAGTGATGACACCTTCCCTGGGCTAGAAGGACTATCGATATGCAAATGTCCAATGTCCCCCTGTGGAACTGGGAGAAGGTTGTGTCTGAAGTGCACAACTGCTCTTCCGGTCCCAGGCTCTTCCGGAGCCGCTGGTTATAGTTCCGACCCAGCCGAGTCCGAGAACCACACCACACACAACCAATCCCGAAAACGGCGCAGAAATGGTATCAAGAAACCCCAGTCACAAAGATATGAATCTCTTAAGGGGGTGGACCCCACGTTCCTGAGGAACATGCGCTTTACCAAGAAGCACAACAAGAAAGGCCTGAAGAAGATGCAGGCCAACAACGCAAAGGCAGCCAGTGTGCATGCAGAGGCCATCAAGGCCCTGGTGAAGCCCAAGATGCCAAAGGGCCCCAGCCGCAAGCTCAGCCGTCCTGCTTTCATCGCTTGCCCCAAGCTCGGGAAGCAGATTAGAAGCTACCTGGCCAAGGGTCATAGGCTCTGCCAACCAAAGCCCAAGGCTCAAACCAAGGCAGAGGGCTCAGCTCCAGCTCAGGCTCCCAAAGGAGCCCAGGCCCCTGTGAAGGCCACATAGAAAAGGTTTCTGTCTACCAATGTGAAGACAGATGGACTGGTGTGATGCACCTACACACTATTTGCAGGTGATCAGGACCCCATGCTGTTTTTACAAATAAAACAGGCAGAATCTGTTTAAAAAAAAAGAAAGATAAAAAAAAAAAAGAAAAAGGAATGCACAACCACACCCCCTGGTGCTGTTGTCGCCCTTGTTTCTCTTCTTCCTTTCAAATACCCAACAAGCTCCCTGCACTGTAGCACACATCTTAAAAGGTCTTATTCATAAAGACAAACTTGGAGCAAGGTATTGGGGTGAATGCTGGAAGATCAGAAAAGCAGAACAAGCCACAGCCACCTCACCTCACCAATTTCTCAGCTGATCCTGTTTCCTCAGACTGGAAGCCTCTGAGTCCTCATCCAGAATGAATCTCAGCTGAACTTCTGCTCAAAAGCCTAAAAGCTTACCCAGCTCTAGTTCCTGGTCCTCACACCTAATCTACCTTTCTGCCATCACTCCCTGGGATTAAAGGCTCTCTTCTTGGGATTAAAGGCTCTCTTCTTAGGATTAAAGGTGTGAGTCATCATGCCTGGCTGTTTCCAGTGTGGCCTTGAACTCACAGAGATCCAGGTGGATTTCTGCCTCTGGAATGCTAGGATTAAAGGTGTGAGTGCCACCATTTTCTGGCCTCAATATCTAGTGGCTGTTCTGTTCTCTGACCCCAGATAAGTTTATTAGGGTGCACAATGTTTTGGGGAACATAATATCACCACACTACACCATCTTCCCAGTAAAGAATGGCCTTACAAAAGGATCTGGACCTTGTTCATACTCAAGTGACTGACAGATGACTTCAATAGCCAAAAGGGTTCATGAACACATGTTTGCATTTTAACATGAAACACAAAACTACTACCCCACTTACAGACTGCCCAGTGAGTAGGCAGTTGATAAGGTTGGCCTTCAAGTGTGTCCTGGGCCCTCTTGGTGTCTCACTGTGGAGATATTTGCTGAGCCACAGAAGAAGGACAGAGGGAAGTGGGCAAGAATGTGGACAAGAGTCCAAGATGACTGAGTCAACCTCAGAGCCCTTCCATGACCAGCTCCTCAGCCCTTCCAACAATGATAAGATGTTAATGTTTATTTAACAGTTACTACACAACAGGCATTGTTTTAAGGACTCCCTTTGATTAATTTTTAAAGGTTTTAAAAAATCAATATGGCAGTTTCTCAGAAAATTGGGAATCAATCTACCTCAAGACCCAGCTATACCACTCTTGGGCATACACCCAAAGAATGCTCGGTCATACCACAAGGACCTTGCTCAACTATGTTCATAGCAGCTTTTTTTGTGATAGCCAGAACTTGAAAACATACCCCTCAACAGAAGAATGAATAAATAAAATGTGGTAATTTACACAATGGAGTATAACTCAGCTGTTAAAAACAATGACATCAAGAAATTTGAAGTCAAATGAATGTAACTAGATAATATCATACTGAGCGAGGTAACCTAAGCCCAAAAAGACAAACATGGTGTGTACTCATTCATAAGTGGATATTAGCTGTAAAATAAAGGATAACCAGGGTACAATCCACAGACTCAGAGAGTCTAGGTAACAAGGAGGGCCCAAGGGGGAGCACATGGATCTCCCAGGGAAGGGGAAATAGAGGAAATCTCCTGGGTGGACTGGAGGTGGGTGGGCACCGGAATTTGAGGGATCAGGTTGGGGTGGGTGGGCAGAAGAACAGAGTGCAAAAAAACAGTTCCTTGAGATTTTCATACATTGTATTTTGAACATATCCACCCCTCCCCAGTTCCTCCCATAATCCACCTTTTCACCCTGCCCTCTCTTCCCACTCAACTTTGAGTTCCCTCTCCCCCTCTCCCCATTGACTCTAGTTTGTATTGCCTAACTAGTCTCAGGAGTGAAGCCTGTCCTGGAGTGTGGTTGACCTACTAGGTGGTGTATCATTAGTTCTCTTGAGAGTCTCCCTCTTCCAGTAGTTATCAAATGCTAAGAGCTCCTCAGCTAGGGATGGGATTTCATGCCTATCTTCCCCTCTCTGCTGGGATTTTGTCTGGCTGAAGCTTAGCTTGTGGGTCTTCTGCACAATGTCACACTCTCTGAGTTTATATATTCAGCTGCCTGTTGTGTCTGGAAGACACTCTTTCCTTGATGTTGTCTGCCACCTCTGGCTCTTACAGTCTTTCTGCCTCCTTTTCCTCCAAGATTCCTGAGACCTGGGGGGAGGGATGTGATAAATATGTCCCACTTAGGGCTGACGCTCCCTGGTCTCTTACCCTCTGTGCGTTGACTGGTTGAGGGTCTCAGGGCTAATTGCCACTTACTGCAACTAGAAGCTTCTCCAGTGAGGGTTGAGGGATGCTCTGGCCTATGGGTATAGCAGTAGGTCATGAGGGGTCATTTTAACACTATGTCCACTTAGCAGATTAATAACGCTCGACTCTTCCCCAGGGTCTAGGGTCTATCTATCCCTTTAACGGTGCCAGGCGTGGGTTCCATCTCATGGAGTGGGACCTTAGATCCAGTCGGAAAGGGACCGGCTACTCCTATCCCCTTTGTGCTGCTCCTGTGTGAGGGAGTGTCTTTTGTCAGGCAGGCTGTTAGGGCAGGTCGCAGAGGCCACACAGGAAAGGATTCTTTCTCTCCTTTAGAAGTGTACACAGCACCTTCCAGCTCTGTGGAAGCTAACCAGTAGGATGAAATTTCCAGGTGAGTCTCAGCTCGAGGTGTGTGTCTTTCCCGTGATGTCTCCAGCAGTAGGGTCGTACTGTCAAGTTCTGGAGGGTAACCAAGAGCACTGGCAGCAGTCCACAGTGCTTGGGGGACTGTATGACGCTAACGAACTCCAAAGAGGTGCCTCGTTCCTAGCACTGGAACCTTTATTGGCTAGCAGGAGGTATCTAGTTGGGTCATGGTCCTCCTGTTGTAGGGTGACTTCTCCTTCACATATGCATATGCTTGTATTTTACACACATTAACTCTTTTTATATTTTAGGAAGCTTCTATAACAGTCAGGCTTCATAAGGCTTTAATAGTGTTAGGCGCCCTTCCCATGTTCCCTCCTTTACCCTCCCCTCCCCCCAACCTCAATTTAATCCTTCCTGCTCCATTTATTCCTCTTTAACCCTTTATACTGCTGTGTTCTAGCTCCCCTCCTTCTTAAGCCCCTCCCCCTCCACAAATCCTTACCAAATTCTTGACCTCTACAGGTGTTCCAAATGGAGTAAACATATCTGAAGATCTTAAGAAAACATTTGTATTTCTGGGTCTAGGTTGCTTCACTCGGAATGACTGTTTCTGATTCCATCCATTTACCTGCAGATTTCATTCTTCTTAACAACTGAATAATATTCTGTTGTGCAAATGTAGCACATTTTCATTGTCCGTCATCAGCTGATGGGCATCTGCACTGTTTTCCACCTCCTGGCTATTGTGACTGGAGCAGCACTGAGCATAGCTGAGCAGGTGTCTCTGCAGCAGGATACAGAATCTTTGGGAGTGTGTTCCTCAGTGGCATAGCTGGATCCTGTGGCTGACGGATTTTCAGGAACTTCCAGGCTGATTTCCACAGTGGTTGTACCAGCTTGCATTCTCACCAGCAGCCAATCGGCCAGTCTTCCCCTTTCCCCACAACCATGCCAGCATCTGGTACTGTTTGTTTCTTCAGTCTTGACCGTCTGACTGGGGTAAGATGAACTCAAATTAAAGTTCCAGCTTTAATTTTTATGGTGGGCAAAGATGCTGAATTTTTTAGTTTTAATTTTATGTTATGTGTTTGGGTGTCTTGACTGAAAAAATATTTTCAGCCATTTTTATTTCACCTTTTGAGAACTCTTTAGATCTGTGCTCCATTTTAAAACTGGTTTGCTTGTTTTCTTGATGTTTAATTCTTTTGAGTGCCTTGTACATTCTAGATACCAAGCCTCTGTTAGATGAATAGCTGGTAACTGTTTTTCCATTCCGTAGGCCATCTCTTTATTTGAATAATGGTGCCTTTTGCTGCATCAAAGTTTTTTGGTTTCTTGAGAACCCATTTATCAGCTGTTGATCTTTTTTTTTTTTTTTTTTTTTTTTTGGTTTTTCGAGACAGGGTTTCTCTGTGTAGCTTTGCGCCTTTCCTGGGACTCACTTGGTAGCCCAGGCTGGCCTCGAACTCACAGAGATCCGCCTGGCTCTGCCTCCCGAGTGCTGGGATTAAAGGCGTGCGCCACCACCGCCCGGCCAGCTGTTGATCTTAGTGCCTGTGCTATCAGTGTCCTGTTCAGAGAGTCCTTTCCTGTGCCGTGAGTTCAAGACTACTCCCCCTTTCTCCTCATCAGAGTCCAGATATCTGGCCTTATGTTAAAGTCCTTGAATTAATTTAATTGTCACATAGTCTTACGATGGAAGTCATGTGAAGGGGGCATGTGGCATTTTCATCTGGTAAAGCCAAGCCACAGAGCTATTAAGTGACTCATCCCAGGTCACAGACAAGAAGGGGCACAGCTCAACTCCGAATGTCAACACTTGCCTCTACTGCCTGAGTTCTGATTTCTTTAATAGTCTCACTCTATAGCCCAGGCTGGCCTTGAACCTCTGATCCTTAGATTTCAGGGTGCTGTGATTACAAGTGTATGCTACCACACCTGGCTTGTGATAGGAATTCTTTGTCACTATGAGAAATGTCTTCTTATCAGATGCAAGGTGGTAGCCATATGAGACCTACTGGTGTGCTGTGCAGGGAGCTGGGGCTCAGTGCTTAGCTCGGAGAGCACAGAAGGGCCCCTTGCTTCTGTGTTTACCTTATGGCTGGGTGCCTCGACACACACCTGCGGTCTCAGTGCTTGCAGTGTAGAGGCAAAAGGATCAGGAGTTCAAGGTCATCCCCAACTATATAGTGAATTTGAGGCCAGCCTGGGCAACATAAGAACCTACCAGATAAAAACAGAAATAAAAACCTATATCAGCAGAAGAGCCATTTCCTCTTGTCCTAGGTACAAGAACATGTTTACGTCATTTGAATTGTCTCAACCAGACAGAGACACTTCAGAGTCACTTCTGTGATCCCCATTTCCTGATAGCTTTCCTCATTTACAGCATTTCTGCTTGTTTGGAGGGTGAATAGGGGTGATGAGGCTGATTCTATCTGACCCACCAAATGAACGATGCCCTGTGTACCTGTACACATGCTGCAGCCTACAGTCATTACTGCATGGAGGCTGCCTGGGGCCATCACCTTCTACTATGTTCTACTGACCACTTGGAATCCACATGTCAGTTTTCATGGAGAAGTATCATCACCCCATGCCTTGACCAGATTTACAGTGATAAGCATCATGAGTGATGACACATGATGATGGACGTGTTCTCTTAAGAAATGTGAATGAGGCCTGGCGAGATGGCTCAGTGCGGGGAGGCACTTACTGCCCAAACTGATGGCTTGTGCTTGAACATCAAGACCCATGGTGGCAGGAGAGAACTGACTCCTACAACTTGTCCTTGTCCCTCACATGTGTACCATGGCACCCTCCTTATGTAAATAAATGAATGGTGTGTCTAGAGTGAGAGATGCTTCTCAGTGTGGCTCCTGGGATCATATTAAATTAAGAAAGCACAGCCTTCCTTAGTTTGTCCTGAATCAGAGACCATCCTGTTTCTGTTGTGTCCTAGAGTAAACGCACTGGATGGCCAGCCATTCCACACAGCGTTTTCCCTCACGGGAGGATATCCAAGGAAAAATATTTGTGCAGTATCAGAAGGAAATTATGCCATTCACCTGTATTCTCAACCTTTTTTCAGAAGTATAAATAAACTCTTCATTCTCATGTTTAATAGATACTGTGCTAATTGGTTTTTCCATGCCGTAACAAAATACCCAAGACAACCAAGTTAGAGAGTGGAAAGGCTTATTTTGGTTCATACTTTTGAAGGCTGCAGTCCGCATTTGGTTGGGCCTGTGTGGGCAGTGCATCACAGTGGCAGATGTGGCTGAGGAAGTCATTGACCTCACAACCAGGACACCACAGGTAAAGAGATGCAGGTGCTGTGTCCCTGTTTGATGGTATACTCTGGTGATAGAAAACCTCCCACTGGATCCCGCCTGCTAAGAGATTGCAGTAGTACAGTCAGGGACTTTGGAGTCAGTCCTGGATCCCGGCTGCAGCAGACACGGGATGGAAGTTGAACACAGAGAAGACAGTGGCACAGAATACAGACTGGAAGTGACAGACACTCCAAGAGCAGGTGGCTCCGGGAGCTCGCTAAGGTTCAGTTTTCCTATTTCACTGATAGAAATGAAGACAATGAAATTAGTACTGACAAGCAATGAGGTAAATTAATGTAAAACCTTTTTATTACATTTATTTATTGTATGTTGTAGAGGGAGGTCTGTATGCCACGGCACATTTGCTAGGGGCGGAGGGCAGTTTTGTGAGTTGGCCCTCTTTTCTACTTTGTGGATCCTGAGGACGGACCTCAGGTTATTAGATGTAGCTTCTGCTGTCTTTTCTCACTGAGCATTCTTGCTGACTTAAACCTTTATTCCCCTTTATTTCACAAAGATTACAAGAAAAATTGTTGTTGGTTTTTAAGAGAAAAACAACTCATGCTTCATTGTGGAGATTAGCAGCATTTAAACATCTTCATAATTAGGGAAATATGTAGTTATTTATGTAGAAGTGTCTGGGTAATTAGCATAATAATATAATAAAATACCTGCTTTCAAAACAATAGAAAAATGAAGATGCAAAGAAAACTTTACTAATCTCATAGGGAAGAAGACAGAAGCGGCTTGGTTCCCACAAAAGGCTGAAGAGAGAGGCTCCTTGCCCAGGACAGAGCTTATCTCAGTTCCTGCTTATAGGATATGCTACATTAGTATTCTGTTTAAAGTAACGAGGGTTGGAAACTCCACAGCATGCAGAATATCCCAACTGGTGTGGTAAAGGCAATTTTTAGCTGAACCGTGTTCCTGTAGATGCAATAGGAAAGCTACACACTGACCCTGGCTCTCTCCCTCCTCATGCATAATGAACCCTATGTGGCATGCCTACAGAGGGATTCAATGGCACAGTGCTTGGCACAGTCTCTGGACAGAGAGTGCTTACTGAGCATTGCTTGGGTTGAATGAATCAGTGACTTTGAATTTGTCGAAGGGCTGTGAGAAAACTCAGAGGATGTCAGCATCTTGGTCTGTACCCCAAGGTTGCTCTTTTCAGATTAGGACTGCAAATCACTTTGGCTTTCTTGGGCCACTGTTCTTTTGTTGTGCTGGCTGGCTTTGTCAACTTGACATAACATAGAATCCCTACAGAAGAGAGTCTCAATGAAGGACTGTCTAGGTCAGGCTGACCTGTGGGTGTGTCTGTAGGGCATTATCTTTATTTTGTTAATTGATGTAGGAGGGCTCAGCCCACTGTGGGCAGCATCATTCTCTGGGCAGAGGACTCTATGTATAGAGAACCAGCTGAACATTAACAAGCATGCACACATTCATTTCTCTCTGCTCTTGATGGGCTGTGATGATATCGGCAGCTTACATTCATGTCTTGACGTCCCCTTGTACTTGTGGTAGTTTGAATGTAATTGGCATAAGCTCATAGGGTGTGGCATTGTTAGGAGGTGAAGCTTCCTTGGAGCAGGTCTGGCCTTGGAGGAGGAAGTGTGTCACTGTGGGGGCAGACTTTGTGGTCTCCTTTGCTCAAGCTTTGCTCAGTGTGACACTGAGACCACTTCCTGTTGCCTGTGGGTCACGATGTAGAAATCTCAACTCCTTCTGCAGCACCATGTCTGCCTGCACACCACCATGTGGCACCATGATGATAATGGACTGAGCCTCTGAAACTGTAAACCAGCCCCAATTAAATGTTTTCCCTTATAAGAGTTGCCGTGGTCACGGTGTCTCTCCACAGCAATAGGAACCCTGAGTAAGTCAGCACTGTAACCTGAGACTGGACACTGAATAAACCTTTCTTCCTAATGTTGCTTTTGTCAAGCGTTTTATCACGGCAACAAAGCAGAAGCTAACACAGTGCTACTCATTCCATATAAAGAATAGACTTGCCGGGCGGTGGTGGCGCACGCCTTTAATCCCAGCACTCGGGAGGCAGAGGCAGGCGGATCTCTGTGAGTTCGAGGCCAGCCTGGGCTATCAAGTGAGCTCCAGGAAAGGCGCAAAGCTATGCAGAGAAAAAGAATAGACTTCTATTCACTCAGGAAAACAAGGTTTTTTACCAGATGCAGGTCTTGTGCATGTTTTCCTTCTTAAGAGGAAGAATCTGTTAATTTATTCTTATAAAAATTATATAAATTGACCACAGTGACACATGGCTGCAATCTCAGTGGGCAGGAGGTAGAGGCAGGAGGATCGCAGTAATTTTGAGTTCAGCCTGGTTGACATAGTGAGTTCCAGGCTGGCCAGGGCTATAAAGGGAGAACTCCATCTCAAAAAAAAAAAAAAAAAAAAAAATTACCATCAATGCACTGTGTGATTTGAGTACAACCTCAGTTTTCTTCTCCCCGAATGCTCACTCCCTGTCCCACTGAACTCTGATGAGGGTAGCACCTGGCCTCTGCGATGGCCTAAGGCAGCAAAGAGAGTCAGGAAGGATTTAGGCTTTGTGGCATTTTGGGGTGCTTCGGGGCATGGTCTAGCTGCTGAGCTGGCATCCCATGGTCCCTGCCCCAGGTGTGCCCAGGTTTCTGGAGGCTGCAGCTTAGCATGGCTGCAGGCAGGCCCCAGCCTGCAGTCCAAAGCTAGCCTTTACCAGATCTTCGGAGGCTCCACGACTGGTGAGCAGATGGAAATCTCCAGGTAGTTTGTAGCTGTTTTGTTTGAACCCACATTTACAAACCTGAAAATCTTTTCAAATGTGGAGGTGTGGATCACAGTGTCACACCTCCTTCAACAAGGCCACACCTCCCCCAACAAGGCCACCCCTCCCAATAGTGCCACTCTCTTTGGGGGCCATTTTCTTTCAAACCACCACTGGACTGTTTTTAAGGAGACTGATAAATTTTCCTTTTGTATGTTAGAAGATGGTGCTTTATTTCATTTTGTGGCTGAACTCCACCTGAGTGCCATAGGGCCATTGCGATCCAACTGCAGGTCAGGTGAGGGGTTCTGGCAAAGGGGCTGGATGTTTCTGAGAGACATGTAGGGCAGGGAGGAGGGGAGAGAGTGATGTCTCCGAGTGTGTAAGAAGTCAGATTTCTCCAAAGCAGACACCTGGACACTCCCATGCCACACTGGTTTTTGCTTCTTAAGGCTGACATAGCAGAGCTGGAAAAGACCCAAGATAGAATAGCTAATTCATAGCTGCAATTAAAACACAACAAAAACAAACCTTTTATTTTTGGATGGTAAAGTCATACACATTCACTCTAGGAAATATTTAAGGCTGGAAGAAAAAATAACACAGTGTCCAATCACTCTGCAGTACCAGAGTTTAACTTCTTGATCTTGTTTCCAGTGTCTTCACTATGTACACAGTTATACGATGAAACGGCTTGCCTATGCGTGCAGTGGTTCACAAACTTTTATATACACACTCATACATATGCATTATGAAATCTACACCCTGTTTGGTAATGTTCCAGGGCTGTGGTTCTCATTCTTCTGATGCTGTGAGCCTTTACTACAGTTCTTCATGTTGTGGGGACCCCCAACCATCAAGTTATTTTGTTGCTACTTCATAGCTGTAATTTTGCTACTGTTATGAATCATAATGTAAATATCTGATACGGGACCCAAAGGGGTCGACCCACAGGTTGAGAACCACTGTTCTATAGACTGTTGGATATTTACTTTTCTGTAATACGTTAAATATGTTTCACAACTCATTTTGAGACAAGGTCTCACTGTACAGCACAGTCAGGCCTAATCATAGACCCTTCTGCCTCAGCCTTCTGAGCCCTGTGATTATAAGCCTGAATCATCGTGCCAAGATTTTTTTTAAAAAATTAATGACTATAAATAAAGCAGTTGATGGGTTTGCAAAAGTTTGACTACTCCTATATTAATTATAAGATTATATTTAATTAAGCAAATGTACACATTTATTTTTTATAATTAATTCTCTAATGAGATTTCTCTACCCCGGTCCTCAGCGGCATCTGGTTCCTTCATCAGTTCTTACAAGTAGATAACAGTTCTGGATTTGAACACTTAGACTCTCTGGCCTGAATGCGACAGAGACATATGAAATAAATTAGAAATGGAGAACTTGTCAGCATGAACAGCTAAAGGCTGAGTAGAGACGGAGCATCTGTAACAGCACAGAGGAATTGAATCAGTTAAGTACAAATTGGCTAACCAAACCTTGAAAGAGTGAGAATGCTCTTTGAGCTTTTAGAACCCCCTGAGGGGAACTTTGTAGACAACATGAAGAGGATCTGATCTGTGTGGTATGTGTATGTGTGTGTGCATGCATGTGCATGTATGTGAGTTGTGAGTACATGTGTGCGAGTGCATATGTGTGTGCGTGTGCTTGTGTGTATTTGAGTGCATGTGTGTATATGGGTGTGCCTGCATGTGCGCATGTATGTGTGCATGTGTGTACATGTGTATGTATATGCTTGTGTGCACGTCTGTGTGATTCTGTGTCTTGGGAGCAGAGATTCCAATGGTACTAGCCATGTGATGGAGAAGTGTTCTGGTGGGCTGTTGTTTTTGAATAGTCAGGGTGCCTAGGCTTGAGTGGCTCTGCCATGACACATGTCACAAATGAGTGTTCGGTCTGCTCAGCATCTTCGTAGGACCTCAGAAGCAGCCAGCACAGTACCCTTCTCAAACTGCCAGCATTAGTGGCTAGGACTCTGAGGGTGGAAGCAAGGGTTGTTCTGTGGGCATGAGTCTGCTTTTGTTTTAGGGATGTGTATCAGTTTTTCCATCTTCCAGCATCTTCTGAGGTAGGAGAGAACCAGTTATTGTCATTGACATACAAAGAACTGTGTGTTTAAGACTAATGCTAGTCCAGGTGGTGAGATACTTAGGATTTTTATTTTTTTATTGAGGAGATTGATCATTTTGTGTGTGTGTGTGTGCTGAGAGATAAGGGATTTTGAGGAGAAAGTTATGGAGGAAGAAGTAAACATCAGCTCCATGTACACTTTTAATCCTGGCACACAGGATGTGGAGTCAGGCAGATCAGAGTTCAAAGTCATCCTTGGCTATATAGTGAGTTTGAGGCCAGCCTGAGATGTGTGGGACCTTGTCCAACAACACAATTACCACCACCACCGCCACCACTACAACCACCACTACCACCAATACCACATATCTCACTGTCCAGAAAAATCTAAGTTCCTAAAACATTTTAAATGCTGTATTAGGTCTTTGAAGTGTTTGAAGATCACCTACCTAATTAAAATATATCTGTGTATACCTAGAAAACTTAACTAACATGCCTATAAGTTTGACTATCATAGATGACTATTAATTTATATTTCTTAATTATATATTAATTATAATATATAATTATATAATAATTATATAAACAATAATCCAAAATCTATACCAATGTAAAATATTTTGAGATTAATAGTTGTTTTTTGGATCAAAGTAGATTCAATAATTTATCTTTTTAAAATCTTTCTATATTATATCTCCCCCAGAAAGAGATTGCATTTATAATCAACCCCCTTTAAATAAAAACAAACATTTATAAGCAATATTTTGGGAATTTAGGTATAGTTTTCCATACTACTTCCTGCTGATTGGGCGGGGCCGGGGGCACTGGCAATCTTATGGGGATCCTGAGAAAATTTAGGATTATGGTCAAGTCTTGACTGTAGTAGTCTGTGAGGCTGCATCATCTCAGTCAGCTGTCTTGAAGCTGTTCTGGATCACCTGGGCCATCGCTCCCACTGGAGACCTGTCGGGGGTCTTCCTTGAAGGAACCATATTAACCTGGAAGGAATCCACAGCTTCTCATCTTCTGTGGAAACAAAAGCAGAACCTCTTTTTCAAAGCAACATATCCTTAGACCCAAATTTCAAAGTTAAGATACCTTTAAAATATATATGCTTGTTTAATTTAGCAGCCCCCACAATCAAATGTCTCTCTGTAGCTAAAAATCCCAAAGACAACACAATAATATACAGTATTCAAACTCTCTATGTATTTTCCATTTTATGTGTTTTTTTTTTTAAATTCTATCTCTTTTTTAAGGACATTCTCTATACTTTTTCCCTTTTCTCCCCAGCCTATGTGTATTTTTAAACACAGTGTAACCTGTTTAGAGGTTTTTGTCCATTTGAATCTGTTTTATTGTGTATCTTTAATCCTTTGTTGACCCAAAGTGTTATTTATTAAGTGGTACAATGTTACTCATTAAGCAGCACTGTTTACCATGTGAGAAAAGCCATGAGGTATAACAAAACCCACTGTAAGAGTTTATTAAGGAGAGGAAATAGAAGGGGGTGCTTAGGCCTATGGAAAGATCTTGCAAGAAGAGGGGGAGGGATATGTGGAAACTGTTTTTATGGATTCCCCCTGCACATATGCATATGGGCTTACATAGCTACACCATGTATGCGCATAGATTGTGTGATCACACAACACACGGATTACGTGGGACATAAGGCCCTAGGATGGCTAAGCATCTTGTCAGTATAATCTCATGTAGCTGGGGGAGTGGCTAGGAATTCTAACACGAAGAGTTTTAAAACTGCTAAGCTGCATGGCTAGAACTGAAGTGGCCACCCTGGCTGCTGGCTCTGCCTCGTTCAGGTTTTTAACCTGGCTGAGGTACGATCACCGCCAATTCTGGGAGCCATGCTCACAGTCCCAGTTCTGGGAAGCAGCAGGTCTATGCTGCCATCAAGCAGCATGCAATATGTTGCCCACAAACCCCATTTAAGTGTTCTGTAGCAGGACCTCTGCAAAGAGCCCTCAGCGCCACCAGCATGAACCAGGATGCCATCTCTTAAAGGAGCCATACATCTGTTAGCCGCCAGCAACAGAGCCTATGTGAAAAATTCGGCTACCAAGAAGCTGCATTTGACTCATGTTTTTGTGAGTCTAGAATCCCTTTTTAAGCTTTTGTCAGGTTTTATGCAGAAATTCTGGCCCCATGCTTGAATGCCAGGTGTAGTCGGAAGTTTTCCTGTGTCCCTCAGCCATTATGTCCCAAATAAACAGACAGAGGCTTATATTAATTACAAGCTGTTTGGTCTGTGGCCCAGGCTTATTGCTAGCCTGCTATTATATCTTAAATTAACACATTTCTATTCATCTATATTTTGCCACATGGCCATTTCATTACTGATCTGCTGGCATCTTGCTCCTTGGGCAGCTGGATGGCATCTGCCCTGACTCTGCCCTTCTTCCTGTATCTCTCTTGGATTTCCTGCCTGGCTGTCTCCTGTCTTGCCATAGGTCAAAGCAGCTTCTTTATTAACCAGTGGTAGCAATATATATTCACAGCTTACAGAAAGACTATCCCACAGCAACCACCACCACCAATACCACCACCACTCCTGCCACCAATCCCAACACCAATGCCACCACCACCACCACCAATACCACTACCACTACCAGCACCAATACCACCACCACCATCAATACCACCACCACCACTACCACCCCCACTACCACCACCAATACCACCAATACCAATACTACTACCACCACCACCACCACCACCACCACCACCACCACCACCACCACCACCACTACTACCACCACCACCACCACCACCACTACCCGCTCTTCCTCCTGCTCCAGCCTGATGTGATTACTTGAAGTTCTACTCTCCTGCTGAAACATGTCAATGATGGAAAAGCAAACATGTCACTTAAAAATTGATCTCTCTCTCTCTCTCTCTCTCTCTCTCTCTCTCTCTCTCTCTCTCTCTCTCTCTCTGTGTGTGTGTGTGTGTGTGTGATATAGTGATTGTAGTGATGTAGTAGATAGGATCTAGATTCGAGCTGTCATGTGAGCTTTGTCTGGGTGGATGTTATAGCTTGCTGGCCTAGCTGATCCTTGGTATTTTGGATTCAGCTTTCATAGTTATATAAATTGATCTTTTAAAATCAACTTCCCCATCTCACTCTTTCTCCACATATATGTATATAAATTAATAAATAAAATAAATGATATAATCAAACTACATATATGTGATATACATTACAGGCCAACACGAGGCAGGTCTAGCGTTGTGGAAGAAGGAAGTGTATAAAGTCATGACTTTCAGAAGTCCTTCTAAGGACAGCAACTACTGTGTCCCACGAGTGTGGCACCTTCAGCACCAGCCTGGCGATGCCTAGCCCCCTTTACCTCCAATGTGTGTACACATGCACATGCAATGTGTGTACACATCCACACCTATACATATTGTCTTAGGGTTTTCGACTGCTGTGATAAAACACCATGATCAAAAGCAACTTTGGGGGGAAAGGCTTTATTTCAGCTTATAATTCTCAGGTCACACTCCATTACTGAGGGAAGTCAGGGCAGGAGCTCCAGGCAGGAACCTGAAGGCAGGAACTGAAACAGAGGCCATGGAGGAGTGCTGCTCACTGACTTGTTCCTTATGGCTTTCTCAACCTGATTTCTTATATCATCCAAGACCACCTGCCCAGGGGTAGCACCACGTACAGTGAGCTGGGCCCTCCCACCTAATCTGGAAATGTACCCCAGGCTTACCCACAAGCCAATATGGTAAGGCATTTCCTCATCTAGGTTTCTTCTTAAATGACTCTGGCTTGTATTGAGTTGAGATACAACAAGATAGCACAGAGCCTGGGGATGAGATTACATACTGCTCCTATATACATATATATGTACTGTCATGCCTTACCTCCCCGACACCTCTGAAATTTGAGTTAAAATATGTAATTCCTCCCTTTAATTTATTCTCAAGTATTTTGCTCAAAATAGTACAAAAGAATACAGTATCTGACATTTCCCCAAATATTTTAATCAAAATATTCTCCATAGAAATTTAGACATAGACTTCCCCAAAGTATAGGTCTGGGAATAGAGATAAGATAATTCAGCAGTATCGGAGTTGCCTCTGATGGCTAACAAGCTAGTGAGGGGCCTAAGCTAGTGAGGGGCCCAGCCTGCTTCCTTCTGCCTTGCACACTGTACAGCCTCCACAAGCCACAGGGCAACAAACGTTGTCCCTGAAACTCTGAGGGTGGAATGGACATAAGAGCCATCGACACTGTAAATATGTTTCCACGCTCCTGACCTCTGGCTCCCAGAGAATAAAGTAATAATGGATTTGAGGTGGAAGTCAGGAAAGCACCTCCAAGTTCTCCAGGCTGGATAAAATTCAAGTTGCATCTGGCTTTACCTTTACTAGAGTGGAACCAACTTTGAGACAGTGGTCATCTTGTTATCTCACATCAAACCTTTGTGTTTATCATTAAATATCCACCAGCATCACTGCCACTATAAACACTGTTACCAAGGAAACCAGTTTATCATAATTAGTCATTTGTTTCCTCTTCTCTTCCGCTCTCTCTTTCTACCTGAGCTTTCTTTGGGCAAAGGAGTCTGATGGGCTGTTATCAGCTGGGCTCAGTGGCTAATTAGGTCCTAATATCAATTCATAGGAGTGCCTGCCCTTTTCCATAACTATTCTGAAGCACGTTGCCCACACTTATTAGAAAACCCAGGGATGGAACAATTGGTTTATTATGTATGCTCCCTAGGGTGGTGGCATACAAAAACCCATGAGAGAGAAGGTTTAAAACTTTTGGCCTATGAAAGTCTTAGGACCTATCTCTTGTATCAGCAGGAAATGCTTCTTGAGGCTTGCAGGATTTTCTTAGATTTGCATCAGAAAGCACAAATAGTCTACCCAAATACTACAGTGACATCCCAGGCCAGTCTGTGAGCTTTTTCTAGGAAGTCACCCAGAATGAGCGAGTAAGGTTCTGCCAGCCATACATGCTCTGTCCAATGACTGGACTCCACGTGTATCACAGGAAAACAGCATGGACAATCAGAAGTAAATGGGTGAGGCTGTGTTCCAATAAAACTTTATTGATATAAACAGAAGGTGGACCAGATCTGGCCCACAAATTGCACTGAAAGCCTGGGTCCTTGCTTAGGGAATGGGTTTGGGAGTAGAGCCATGTGATGGTTAGTTTTAATTATTAACTTGATACAATGTAGAGTCACCCGAGAAGGCAATCTAAATGAGAGATTGTCCACATTATGTTGGCCTCTGGGAATATCTGTGGGGCATTATCTTGATTATATTAGTTGAGGTGGGAAGATCTGCCCACCATGGATGGCACCATTTCCTGGGCAGGGATCCTGAATTGTGTAAGAGTGGAAAGAGCAAGCTGGCCTCACTAACTCATTGCTCTCTGCTCTTGACTATGGGTGCATTAAGAGCAGTTGCTTCAGGTTCCCACTGCCTTGACTCCCCTGTAATGATGGACCGTAACCTGGAATTATGAGCCAAAATAAATATTTTCTCCCTTAAATTGCATTTGCAGGATATTTTATCACAGCAATAGGAAATAAAAGCAGGACAAGTCCCTCAGAGTGGGAACAACACATGGAGAAGGCTGGGCTGGCCACCAGCCGCTAGTGTGCTTCTGGCTTTATCAGGATCTCGCTAAGAGGAAGTTTCTCATGGTGACCCTGCAGAGATAGCCTTGGGCACATCTTGTTTCCTTGGCATATACTAATTGTATGAAATGATGGGTTTCATTGTGATATTTTTGTACTTGTATAAAATGCGTTTCGTGGCTGTTCAATCTGTTAGTGTTGTCCTTTTCCCTGACTCCTGCTTTCCAAGTTGTTACCCCGTCTGCTTCCATATTCTCTAAAAAATCTAGTTTCTCACAGGAGAGAAAACATTCACTGCTTACTTTGTTAAATATGACGATCTCCACTTCTGCCCATTTCCCTGCAGATGTCATAATCCCCATCTCCTCCTCGGCTGGATGGAACACCATTGTGCAGCTCGATCACATTTCCTTATCCATTCATCCGTTGATGACTTGGGTGTTGTGAACGGTGCTGCAGGAATGCGATGTGCATGTGTCCTGGAACATGGGGACCAGGTTTCTTTGTGTACATTCTCAGGATGGTTGCGGATTGGACTCAGGGCCTCATGTGTGCTAGGCAAGAGTTCTACCAACAGAGCTACACCCTCAGGCTTTCATGGGTTTCTTTTGGGTAAATGTCACTCTTGTGGTTGGGAACCAAACATTTAAGCATCTAGACTCTGCACATAAAGATTCAGCCCTCTGGCCTCCCTTGTCACTTTTGCATCCCAACAGCTTGCTGGTATCCAGAGGCAACTGCAGGTCTAGAATGGACACAGGTTTCCCTCTCACTGTGGAGCATGCTCAGCTTTCCTCTTTTCAGACCTCTTCAGATGTTTGAACTTGTGAGGGAAGGAGGCTGGGGTGCCCAAACCTTCTAACCCTCATCCTTGAATAATTCTCTTTTACCTCCGGTGCTGTGGCTCGAACTTAGGACCTTGTGCACTCTGTAGGCATCCTACCACTGAGCTACACGGATAGCCTCTTTTAGATAGGATCTTGCTGCATACCCCCAGCTGGCCTCAAACACATGATCTGCCTCCCTTGGCCTTCCAAGCATCGGGATTTCAGATGTGCACACTATGCCCGTACCTAGATTATCTTAATGAGCATATTGCAGTTGACGCAGTGCTGGAGGAGCTGAGATTTATGCTGTTGTCCGGCTCTTTGAGTCAGGGTCATCTCTGGGTAGCACCCCGCCTCTCCTGCGGTCAGGGAGGGGCGGTGGAAATGTGAGTTCTTCACATACTGTTGACAAGAACAGCACAGGCTGCTGATTGCAGTGACCGAACAGATGGGGGATGTGAGAGTGGGCATCGCCGAGGGTGGGCATCGCTGAGGGTGGGGTGCCCACCTGCACTGTCCACAACCACTATCTCCAGCCTATTTCACACAGGGCCCCTGGAGTGGCTGCCCACGAGCCCGAGCCCAGTTTCCTGTCACATAGGCATTGAGGAGCCAACGGTCAAGGGAGCAGGGGAGGGCTCCCAGGGGCCTTTGTGGACAGGCCTCGGTCCTGCACATGGTCTGGCTGTGGACATCTGCACGTGGCCTTTGTGGCGGAGGGAGCGGCTGCGTCCTCTCTCCAAGCTCCTTTCTGTATGAGTTCAGCAGCAATTGCCCTCAAACCATTTCTGTTGGACTCCTCTCTAGGGAGCTTCTGCTTTGTCATTTAAAATAGTTCGGGAACTTCAGTTTTAGCCCAGTGTCAGAGCCGTTTATTTGGTCTGTAGGCGTTTTTGTTTTTAAAATTCATGACAAGTTCCTTGCAACATGTTTTATTATATTTTTACCACCTGTTCTACCTTGGGGGTGGCATTAAAATCTGGGGCTATCTAGCTGTCTGTCTTTTTTATTTTTTGTGAAGTTTCCTTATTTGCCATTTATATGTGTCTTGCAAACACACACACATAATGGGAATTTAAATATGTACATATCCATCTCCCTGTGTATTTTCTTCTCTCCCCCAACTCCCTGAAGCTTAATTGACCTTGAACTATAGTTATATTGCTGAATGCGTGTATTTTGCCAGGCTAATTATGGAGTTTTAAGCGATAAATTTGTAAAACAGACATAGGGGAAACCTTTGCCAGTATAAAGTGTTATCACTGGGAAAACTGACCATTAATAGCAATATACGCACGAATGCGTCTATGCGTACTGACATCATGAGAGCTAAGCCTTTAAGAAAAATGCCCCTGAAAGCCCATGACCTACTGTAGCTTCCACAGAAGCAGCAGAGGCCGAGGAGCATGGGCAACTGCTAGAGGTGGGAGAAGCCAGCCTCTGTGAACACTGGACAGAGGCCACTGCAAGGCCAGTGTTGGAAAGGGAGCTCAGCTCAATCTCTGAGGAGCACCATGCAGCTGTTTGAAGACGTCTGTGTCAATCGTGAAAGGGACTGAGACATCGTGTGGCAAGCCTGTTCTAGTTCCTTTTGCTCAGGCTCAATGACAAGCCCCAGGAGCCAGCTGTGCCTGAAGGCCAAACTTTTCAATGATTTGAATCTGGAAGTTACCTTTTGGATTCTATTTTATAAAATTGAAGAGGTGGAGGAGGACAAGGAGGAGGCAGATGCAGCATCAGAAGACAACAAAGTAAACTAAAAACCAAAACCAAAACCAGTGAAATAAAACCCCAAACCTGTGTTGTCAGAATTAAACTTTCAAACCTATTATGTACTTAAAAGTAACATTTGAAGTGTGAGGCATTGGGCTGGTGGGCTGGCTCAGTGGCAAAGGTGCTTGTTACTAACCTGGTGACCTGAGTATCATCCCCAGAGTCCCACATGGTAGGAGAACAATCCACCTCCACATGTGTGCCATGGCAGGATTGAGCCTCCCCTAATAAATAAAAGGAAAAATAATTAAAATGAGATTTGCTGTCATCTTCCTTTTTAACAGATGCCATGTCTGTAGAATGTGCTGTTGCTGTAAAAGCTGGCTAGTGGGTACAGGAAACATAAAAAATCATGCTTGTCTCAGAAAGACAGGCAGCTTCTGCAAGTCCTAATGCCACCAGGAAGTGTACCTGTGGGTCCCCAACATGGTGGCGTACCCCGTTCCCTCTGCACACTCTCTCCAGGGAAGCTAGAAGCTTCCTGCTGTTCTGTTTCCTGTGGCCAGAGACGTAAGGACCAAGAAGATTGGCATATATAGGGGGATTTTGATTTTGTCACTGATAAGATTCTATGTCACATAAGCAAGTTATTTTGACTTTTTAATTATTTAATTTAATTTGAGACAAGGCAAGTGGGAAAGTGTGTAGTCAAGATTGACCTGGGACTAATGGAAATCCCCCTGTCTCTTGATGATGGGCTATTGAACACTCTGAGCATCAATTTCTCTGTCTGAAAATGGAAATACTGGGGAATGGAGGCGTGGCTCAGCAGCTGAGAGCTCTTGTTGCTTTCCTCAGTGACTTTTCTATTGCTGTGAAGAGACACCATGACCAAGGCAACTTCTAGAACAAAGCTTATCTGGCGCTCACAGTTTCAGAGGGTGAGTCCATGACCATCATGGCGGGGAGCACAGTGGCAGGCAGGCACAGTGCTGGAGCAGTAGCTGAGAGCTTACATCTCAAACCACAATGACGAGGCAGAGAGAGCCAACTGGGAATGGTATGAGCTTTGGACAACTCAAAGCAAACTCCCAGGGACACACCTCTAACAAGGCCATAGTTTCTAATCCTTCCCAAACAGTTCCTCCAACTGGGGACCAAGCATTCATATATTTGAGCCTATGAGGGACATTCTGGTTCAAACCACCACACTGCTTTACCAGAGGACATGAGTTTGGTTCCCAGCACCCATGCTAGGTGACTCACAACTTGCTCCTGCCCCAGAAGGTCCGATACCCTCTTCAGGCCTCTGTGGGCACCTGCACACATGTGCACATACATACATAGGCACACAGACATAAATAAAAATTAAAAACGGAGTCTTTGAAAAGACTGGAAATACTGTGATAGCTCACATCCAATGAGGGGTAAGTTATCTGGTTACTTCTCAACAGTTCTATCGGATGAATGTGGCGCTCACTGCAAGCTGAATCCTCACAGTGCCCTGAGCAGGTTGAAGCATACGGGGCCTCACTGAAAAAGTGGATTCATTCATTGTCTTCAGGTTTGAAGACTGAACCCCCTTTTCTCACGGGCTGTTTTTCTGAAGCACTAGGGTGGTACGGGACACTTCGAGAACTGTCCCCTGTGGGTGGGGTGGGTAGAGTAACTGAGGGGGATTCAGCAGGCCACCACTAGGGGGAGTGGCAGCCAAGGGTTCTGACTCCCAAGAGACCGGCTTTGGGCTTCTGGAGAACACCACTCTTGAGAGCTTCCTGGGGACAGAAGACAAACTCCAAAGAGCCCCAAATGCAGGGGAGCAGGTGAAGGAAAGACAAGCGGTCTCATCATGTGCTGAGATGGGAGCACGTTCTGTACCCTCCCCCAGTTCTTTCCTTTCTGTCCTTGGCTTATTTTATTTAACATTATGATCTCTGGTTCTTTCTCTCTCTCTCTCTCTCTCTCTCTCTCTCTCTCTCTCTCTCTCTCTCTCTCTCTCTCTCTCTCTCTCTCTGTTTTTCAAATGACCATATTGTATTTTGAGTGACTCAATCCATTTTGATTATGTACTGCTTTCTTTCCATATTTTCTTTCTTTTTTTAATTTTTTTTTCAGTACATCCTGACCGCAGTTTTTCTGTGGAGACACATGTCAATGGCTGACCTTTGGTGACCCATCAGTGGCTACCCTCCGAGTGCTGGAATGGGAGACATTGGTCTTCAGGCCAAGGATGGCACAGGGCTGCACCCAGCAAGGACAGGACCCACACTGTAACCTAGAAGGCCTTGAGGAAGGAGCTCTCAGCTCTGGACCATCAGAACTGTCCTTGATGAAGAGGGGCATTTAGTGGACTGTTTCCAATGCCTTTGCTGTGTCTAATAAGAAGGTTTGCTACTGAACACATGCACACACATGCATTTAATAAATGTTTTCTGATGACAAAGTTTCCTTTTAATGTTGTGAAAATATGTGAACTAAGTGGACTAAAGTGATAAATTTGGAGGTGAATGCATCAATCAGATAATAAAAATGTTCATAAAAGGAAATTTGAAAAAATTCAAGCAACCCCCCCCCCAAAAAAAAAAACCCTTGTAAGCAGACACTACCTCTCATGGTACTTAGAAGTGGTAGGAAGGTATGTGGATAATTGGGCATTTGGGTGATGTAAATTGTTAGCATTCTTTTGATTACAAGTGATAGAAACTCAAGTGAGAGGGCTGAGATGTATGGGAGCTTTATTAGAAGTTCCAGGTTTGTCTCACGGTCTATGGGAACAGAATTCTGGCCAGGCCCCAGGCATCACGTGATGGGGTACCTCATGGCCTTTCAGGGTGTTCCTTGTCAGACTCTGTGTGTGTGTGTTGTATGTATGTGTGTTTACATGTCTAATGTATATAAGAATATGTGTGTATGGGGATGTGCTGGCTAGTTTTATGCCAACTTGGCACAAGCTAGAGTTATCTGAGGGGAGGGAACCACAATTGAGAAAATGCCTCCCTACGATTGGCCCATAGGCAAGTCTGTGGGGCATTCTTAATTAGTGTTTGATTTGGGAGGACCCAGACTATTGTGGGTCTGGTGGTCCTGGGTGTTATAAGAAAGCAAGCTGAGTGTGCCACTGGGAACCAGCCAGTAAGCAGTGTTCCTCCCTGACCTCTGAATCAGCTCATGTCTCCAGGTTCTTGCCTTGACTTCCTGCCCTGATATCCTCGAAGAAATAAACCCTTTATTCCCCAAGTTGTTTTTGGTTATGGTGTTGTATTACAGCAACAGAAACCCCATAAGGCAGGCAGGCATGCACAGAAGTGAGCGTGCACACGAGTAAGCGTGCACGTGGAAGACAGAGGTGATGTCAGATGTGTTCTTTATTACTCTTCAGCTGACATATTGAGGTAGGGTCTCACTGATCCCAGAGCTGCCCATTTCAGCCAGTCTGGCTAGGCAGCTTGCCTTGGGGGAGTCCCCTGTCTCCACCCCTGAGCACTAGAAAAGCAGGTAAGGTAAACTCCCGCCTGGCATTTGCATAGGTGCTGGGATCCGAACCTTGGTCCTTGTGTTTGCACAGCAAGTACTTTATCCACAGAGCCCCTGGATTCGTTCTGTGTTGACTTTACTCTCCCATCCTTGGCTCAGCTACCAGGGTCTCCTGTCTGCAGGGTGAGATGCACTGAGCTTCCATCTGCAGTGACTAGGCACGGTACCCTGATGTTCCCATGGCTGGAGAGCAAGCTGTCCTCAGTTCCAATCCCGGCATCTCTGGGGATAGAGAATTGTCCTAGCTCTGATCAGATGTTCACCCTGGATTGATCCCCTGTGGCCAGGGGCCAGGCATGTTGTGCATAACAGCCTCTCTAGTGGTGTGTGGTGTGTGGTGTGTGGTGTGTGGTGTGTGGTGTGTGGTGTGTGTGTGTGTGTGTGTGTGGACTTCTCAGCAAGGCTAGAAGTGAAAGGGGGAGATGGGTTCTTGGCAGACCAAACAGTACCTGGTGCTGTGTGTATTTTCTGTCTTTGCCTAGCTGTATGGAACTGCATCCCGACTTTAACCAAACATTCTGTTGTTGGTATTTCTCCAGTCCTCAAAATCTTTGTAGATGGCATTTTGAATTACTGCATTGTATTCAAAGGGTTGGATTCACTTAGCAATCTCCCCATTGTTGGATATTTAGTTGTTTCCATTTTTAATTCTGTTTCAGGCTGGTAGGAATACTAGCACGGGAGAACATTTTTCCTGATTCCATGCAAGGATGAGGTTCCTTATAGTAAATTAAAAAAAAAAAAAAAAAAAGGATCGGATCTGTGGTATCCGGCCCCCTTTGAGGTTGATGTGAGTGGCTTTGGGTCTCAGGCCCCTGTCTTCACTTTGCCCTTCTACCCATTCCCACCCCAGGTCAAGCATGGTGGTGAGAATCAATGGCTGAACTCTGGAGGTGCATGGGAAGAAGACAGATGTGGTGGGTCCCTGGAGTTGCTGGTCTTCCTGGCTCTCGCTCTTTCCTTTCTGAAGCAGGTTTCTAGGTAGAGGAACCATCTGTGGGTAGACCCTCTGGCTTTCCAGAGGATGAGTTCAGTACCTCCAAAGCTAGGCATCTTGGGCAGGAGCTCCTTTTCAGATGGGGCAGAGGAGATGGTGCAGGGGCCCCAGGATAGGATTGACTGGGAGAAGAGCAGGGTGAAGGGCTGGAACATCCAATTACTCTGGCCTTCCAAGCAGGAATCTGCCATGTTTCCTCAGAGAAAGCCAGCTTGGAATGTTAATGGCTTTCAAGGTCTTGGGATGTTTTTCATTTTAGAATTAGACCTTTTCTGAGGTTGAAGCTGGCTTTAAATGCTTTTGTGAGAGTTCCCAAAGATAGGGATGTTTCCTAGTGGAGAACCAAGAATTCTTGAATTTGTGAACCTTGCTTTCTCCTCTTTCTTCTTTCTCTTCCTCCCCCCCCTCCTCCTCTTTTTCCTTCTGTGTCACTGGGAACTCAGTGCTTTATCTCTGCCAGGCACCTGCTCTTCCATCAAACTGCTTCTCCAGCCTGACCCCTCTCTTCTCTTGGGGAGGGCTTGGCTGGTGGACTCTCCATCACCTGCCAGAAGAGATGGAAGGGGGCTGAAGCTCTTGGCCCTACTGTGTGCTGGACCTTCTGCACGCTTGGTCTCGGAGGTTGCCCATGAGGGTGCCCTGACTAATGCTTTTTTTTTTTGTTTTTTGTTTTTTTAGAGACAGGGTTTCTCTGTGTAGCTTTGCGCCTTTCCTGGAACTCGCTTTGGAGACCAGGCTGGCCTCGAACTCACAGAGATCGCCTGGCTCTGCCTCCCGAGTGCTGGGATTAAAGGCGTGCACCACCACTGCCCGGCTACCTGACCAATGCTCTTGTGTCCATTGGTGCTCTGTTATTTCAGGTGCTCTGTGTTTTGGGGGAGGGTCAGAATGTCCTCAACCATGTTTTTTTTCTGCATCTTCTCATACTTTCTATTTGTGGAATACTACAGTTTTATGTGATGTTCCAGTTCCTTCTGTTCTGGCCTGGCTCCCACTGATGTTTTACATTCTTGTTTGTTTTGAATGATAGTAAGTGAATAACGATCCTGAACTCCATGAGCCCAAGAGTGGGGCATTTCTCAAGCTGTGGCTGCATCGAATTTTGCTTTGGAAGCTGCTGACTCACTGAGCACTCAGGAAGCTGCCTTTGTGAAAGAGAGTAGAGGGCTGAGGTTAAAGGACTCTTACCTAGTCTGGGAAGACAGAGCCTGCGAGCTGGATGTTGGTCTTGCCTACATGGGGAGGCCACACCTCTAAGCTGGGGTGTGTGTCTTGACAAATCCTGAGTGTAGGAAAACTCCATTTATTTGGACTTTAATACTCTAACTTGGTATTTGGGTCACTGATCTGTGATTTTTCTAGGGAAAAAGCATTTGGGAGGGTCTCCCCATACCCCGTGTGTAGTGTGTGTGTGTGTGTGTGTGTGTGTGTGTGTGTGTACATGTAGATGCATTTGGAGGTTAGGAGTCAGCCGTAGGTGTCATTCTGTCCACCTTAGTTTTTGAAGCAGAGTCTCCCATTCATCTGGAGCTTTGTGATTAGATGAAGTGGCTGGCCAGGGAGCACCAGGAGTGTGTCCTCACCCCCAGCTCTGAGATGACAAGCATGTGCCACCATGTTCAGATTTTTATGAGTGCTGGGGATTGAAGCCAGGTCCTCATGCTTGGGTAGAAAACCGTTTACATGCTGAGCTCTCTGCCCCGAACCCTGCCTCTTTTAAGGACTACACTCTCTTTTCGCCTAGCTCTGAAGGCCTCTCTGGCCACCCTTGGTGACTGGAAGCATTGTCATCCAAGTGGACACAGGAGTGAGTGCTGCTCCAAGCTGATAAAACCCAAGTTTCTACAGGACGGACATGACCCTGACGACTGCCTGATTCAGATTTCCTTCTGGTGAAGTGAAACTCCGGGGAGGAAGACCAAAGCGGAGCCCCAGCCTGACCAACGTTTCCTTCTCTGGAGAGTGGGGAGGGTGATGGTGCCTCCACTCAGAATGCTGGGAGATTTGCTGAGCTCAGTCACATGACTTGGTAACAGTGCCAGGCATGCACTAAGTGACCAGGAAAGGCTACTTTTGGTGATTTGGTGATGGGTGGGTACCTTGCTGCTGCCTGCCCGATCTTCCTGGTGTTTTGCGTGGAAAGAAAGCAGGGACAGTGGGAGAAGCTGTTTCAGAGCCTGCTGAAAAAAGAAGAGAAAGCTGACATTTATGGACTCCAGATATGTAGCAGGCAGGCGTCATCATTGCTTCATTATTTAGTAAATAATAAAGAATGCTGGGGACCACGTGGGTGTGTGATAATAAAGCACAGTGTTTTGTCTTTATCAGAGCTTGGATTAAATGGAGATTCTTTCCAAGCAAGGTGAGTCTTGCTCCACCCCACACTCCCACCTCCCAGGCCACCAGGGCTCCGCCCAACAGACCACCTGCCATGGTACTCTGGGGGAAAACATCTCATTAACTAACTTACTGGGAATCTCATGGGGCGCTGTGATCCAGGCCAGGCCATGCTCCACAGGATGAGGAGGGACTATTCCCCATTTAGGCTCTGGGGTCCTGGGGAGGAATGTGGCAGTGCCAGCCCCCAGGCCCTCAACAAGAAGGGGGCTGTATCAGATGGCCCCGGTAAAGGTCTGTGGTCTTTCTGGGTCTTGTTTCCATTCCATTCATGTAAAATGCAGACAGCATGCTCACCTTGCAGGACAGTAGAAGAGTTAGGAATGATACCTGACGTGGTGGCATGGCGCCTGGTGCACAGTGGCACCGGCTGTCCTGGGGAGTGGCTCACTCTGGTAATGAGGCATTGCTGATGCACTCACTCAGATGAGGTGGGGGGAGTGGGTTGGCCCTGTCCTGGTTTGGGTCTCAGGCAGGGATGCTGCTCTGTGAGGCCTTGCTGGAGGAAGTGGGTCACTAGGGGCAGATCTCTGCTTGTAGGAGTCTCACGTCCTGCTCTGCCAACATGTGGGGAGATGAGAGGTCTCCATTGCACACTCCCACTGCTCTGGGGCTTCCTGCTGTCATGCCTCCTTTGCTGTGATGGACAAGTGTCACCTCAAATAGTGAACAAAAACAAAAGCCCTTCTTCTCCATATGCCTACATATATACACACATGCATACATATACACACATATACACATATGCACACATAGGTATACACCTGCACACATACATATACACAGATACACATCCACATATGTATATATACATATGCACTTACATACATAAACACATATGCATACAGAACACCACATGAAGATGAAGGCAGAGGCTGGAGTAGTGTATCTACAAGACAAGGAACGTCAAAGCTCGCACATAACCCTGGAAGCCAGGAGAGAGGACTGGACGAGACCCTCCCTCCTGGTCCTTAGGCAGAACAGCTCTGCTGTCCCCTTCGTCCAGACTGAAGCCGCTGCGCTGAGACAGCGTCTTCTGCTGCAGCCATCTGTTTGCAGCACCTTGCAGTGGTTCTACCAGTGAGCACAGCCAGGAGCTGCTGCAGTCAGGTCTCGGGTGTCCCAGGTCCATGTGCAGGAGGTTTGGGACCAAGGAAGTGCTGTTTGGAGGTGGAATCTTTAGGAGATGGAGCTTAGTGTTTATGTGGATTAGATCACTGGGAGGTACCGCGAAAAGGGGATTACGGGGTCCTGGCCTCTCCTCTGTCTCTCCTTTGGTTCTTGGCTTATGATGGGATGGGGTCCATGTACACCAGTCACAATGGGCTGGTCCCTGATGAGCCCAAAACAAACAGGGCAAGCTGGCATGACTTGGATCCTTCAACCGTGTGAGCAAGAACAGCCTCATTCTCTAACCAGGTTACAGTACCGGGGTTTGCCATAGCGACAGGAAGCCGATGTCGCAAGGCTCATTCTCAGCTTCAGCTGTCCCCACACACTTTCCTTTTGTGTCTTCCTGGTGACCACCCACCTCCAGAGTCACCTCCTAGAGAGGAGCACAAAGACACATCTATTGGACAGAACCAGAATGACTGGGCACTGGAGCTGCAGCCATGATCCCCTCCTGCGACTAAACTCCCGCCAGGCTGAGGCCCTCACTCCTTCCTCCATTCCCAAACCCATCCTCTGCCCATCCTTGCCCGCATCCTCTCTCCACATCCTTCGGCACCATGGGTCTTAGAGATGACAATTTCCACTAACCAGGATGCCCAGCCTGGTGAAGGAGTCACTGGGGTGGGAACAGCTGCTGCAAACTGCTGTCTTAGCTGTTGGTCCACGGAAGAGTCACAATGTGCAGGAGCAGCCTGGAGCAGGCTAGGTTCCCATGTGATCAGGGAGGAGGTGTGCGGTCAAGCAATAGTTGGGAGTGCAGAGCGGGAACCGAGATGGTGGTGCTGTGATCGACGTCATAGTCTCTGGATGCAGGGGCAAGGCAGGACCAGTCTCTCCCCAACGCTGGAGGGAGTTCCGTAGTAAACATTTCCCATTCCTCCTTTCTGCATCTTGCGGTGTTCCCTGATTCTCTTCTCCTTTGCCGGATGCTTATGGAGCCAGCCTTATGCTGAGCCCCCGCCGAGTCCTCCCGTTCATCTAATCTGGTGCCCAATGTGTGATTTAGGGGTGATGCGTGCCCTCCACAGAAGCAGGGCAGTGGTGAGAGGGGGGAGAGAGGAGGGGATCCTGGCATTTGCTCTGCTCAAATGCACCTTAAGAGCAAACCCCTCCCCAGCACTGAAGGTATCAGCTGGGTCCTGCCTACAGTTATGTCAAACAAAGTGTGCTAGGGAGTGCCAACTCTCCCTTTGTGCTGTGACACCGAGAGCTGCCAAAAGATATTAAAAAGCTTGCACGAGCTAGGTGATGGCAGCTGTAACTATCTAAGTTATTGCCTGACAGCTGCAGCACTGCCTCACTGCTGGCCTTTATAGTTGCTTCTGCGTTCATCCGCTCTTTCTCCAGCAACCGCTGCACCAGCCTGCAGTGGCCGAGTTGCCCGCCCAGCCCCCTGTGCCTGCAGGCGGGGAGACTCCCAGCAAGCCCTCTCCTGGAGAGACACCACGAGCAGATTCTGGGAGAACTTGTATTTCTCTTGGCTGGTCCCCAAGACTGGTTTTGCCTTGGTCAGCTCGGAGTCTGAGGAACCTTGGACAAGAGCACGGTGCAGAGGCGAGGCGCACACCCAGGCACACGCACCAAATGCAGCTTTTGTGTGTGTGTGTGTGTGTGTGTGTGTGTGTGTGTGTGTGTGTGTGTGTGTTTGTGCGTGTTGGCTCTGAGTGAGCTAGAACAATATCGCCAGCTCCGAGCCCTGCCAGTTCTACATCTGCTCCCTAAAACCTCCAGCAAATAAGAATTCGGTGGGGTTGTTTAACCAACACTTATAATATAGACACTTCTCATCTCTCTCCCCCTGGGCTGCCCAGGCTCAGGGATCTGGATGCTGGTGGCAAGGGTTGAGAGATAAGGGGCTAATGATCCCAGTGGGCATCTGTCTCCGAAGCTCCTTCCCTGGCACGTTGATCTGGGGCATAAAACACATTTCATTGTCATGGGCTTCGGGGAAGGTGTCTGCAGTGAAAGCTGGGTTTTTGTATTCCTCTGTCGAGTTCAGTCTTTTCAGCTGTCTGTTAAATAATTCACACAGCTCATGAAAGTAGGGTTTTTGGGATGCAGGTTCCACTCCCTTCACTCTCTGTTTTCTCTTCTCTTTTTTGAAGGGCTTTTGGGAGAAGTTGGCAGGCTCGGCCTAGGTGGGCAAATAAAACCTCTGCCATTTCTGCTTAGGTCACCAGAGTAGGGTCGGAGGGCAGGAAGTCTTGCTGACAGCCTTCGAAGCTGTCAAGGTCATTCCTAAGTTTTAGATTGTTTTCTGTTAGAGTCCAGTCCTCACAATCTTTGTTGTGTGTTATGTCTGGGCACAACCATTTCCTCCTAAGAGGCCTGTCCTTGCAATATCCTCAAGAACCTGCTGGCTCTGGGGCCTGGGCTATGTTCCTGGAGGCAGGTAGGGGATGGAGTGGAAGGCATCCTGGTGGGATGTGGGGCTTTGCATCTGTAACCTCCCAACACTGGTTAAAACCATTCAATTACTGCACTGGGCATGTAGTGTCTCTCATGTGGGTGGGCACTTGGGGACTGTCAATGCCAAGCAAGGCTTTTTTTCTGTGACGTAAGCCCCACCCCTCTGGCAGGTCCCCACTGGTAAGTGTTACAGTTTGAACCTGCTCCCCCACCAACTCACCGTGGAGGCAATGTTGGGACGGGCAGCCTTTATGGGGTGATTAATTTATGGTTAAGAGGGGTTAATGTCCTTCTCAGAGGCCTGGGCTCATTTTCTCAGAGCCGATTTAGTTGCCTCCAGGGAACAGGTTGATCTGAAGCAAGGCTGGACTTTGTCTCATGTGCACAGGTACCTGTGCCTGCTTTTGGTGGGTGAGGCAGCATGAGGTCCCACGGAGAAGCTAAGAAGATGCCAGGGTCACATGACCAGACCGAGCTTCCCAAATGGTGAGCTGTGGTAACCTTCTATTCTTTCTAAGTCAGCCGGCCTCAGCTGCTCTATGACAGCAGATGACACTGGATAAGGCATCCTGCTGAGCATCGGCTTCTGCTCCGCCTCCCTTCCTAACCACCAGCTACGCTAAATGTCTGCTCACCTTGCCCACTGCTGATGCCCAGCACCTGGATTAAAACTGTTGCTTATGATGTTCCATATCAAGAGAGAGATCTCTAGGGCTCTTCTCATTCTCAGCCCTAGGGGCTCTTGGAGAATTGTGTTCCTGGGGCTGTGTTCTCTGTGAGTTCTTATCCTTGCAAGGCGAGCCTTGCTTGATCACCTGCATGTAAGCTGTGTGGGTGGGGTAAGAATTCCTAGCCCCTGTTAATGAACCTACACCCTCAAAAATTATTGGGGAAGAGTTTGGACCAAATGTCCCTCTCCTGCCCAGTTCATTTGCTGAAGCCTGAGCTCTCATTAATGTTTACTTTCTCTAAGGAATAACAGCCCTGGGATGGGGGTGGGGTGATATCACCCTGATTGGATCCAGAACCATTATGAAATGTCTGGGTGTGCCTATGAACACAACTCCAGCAAGACTTAACTGAGTCAGAAAGACCCATCCCAAGGAGGACAGGAGTTGAGCACCAGCATTCATCTCTCTCTGCTTCCTACTGTGGATGCAATGTGACAACAACCTCACCTTGGTAATATGGAAGCAGAGAGAAGACAGGAAGTGAGCCAGGCAATAAGCCTCAAGGCCCACCCCCATTGCCCCACTTCTTCCAGCTAGACTGTCAATCAAAGGCTCTGAAACTTTCCAACAGCGCCACCAGCTGGGCATCAAGCATCCAAACCCAGGAGCCCGTGGGGGACATTTTACACCCGCACAGCAGCAGAACTGGGAGGAGTGGTGTTGGACCTGCACTTTTCCCTCTGCATGGCACCTGCCCAGCTCTCCCCTTGCCCCCGGGGGCCTGGCCTCCTCACTCTGTCCACCCCGCTCTAACGCGAGGTTGCGCTGACTTCCCGCCCACAGCTGTGCACGCACACTCTCTCTCAGTCTGTGCAGTGATCCACAGGGCTGGATGCCTTCTCCTGAGAGGACAGTGGAGCACAGCGCAGGCTGTGCAAGGCCACACGGGAATGGAATATGGCAGGGATTAACCTGGGCAAGTGATTCTGTGCTTACACCTGAGCCACGACTGTCTTACTGCCTGGGAGGGGCATAAAGAGAGGGTCCAGATCCAGATCCCTTATTGTAGGGCTGAGATTGAGCTGGTTCTATCCAGTTTCCAGTTTCACAACTGTGTTGCTCTGCTTCAGAGGCAGGACTGTGAGGGGATCCAGTGCACTGGCAGAAACAGTTCTCATGTAGCCCATGCTGGCCACAAACCCTTTATGGTAGCTTTTAGGCTAGCCTCTAGATTCTCATACCTTCATCCCCTCGTGCTGGGATTAAAGATGTGCCTTACCATACCCAGTTCATGCAGTACTGGGGCTTGAACATGGGTTTGTGTATGCCATACAGACGGACACTCTGTCAACTGAGCATCCAGCACCTGAAACAGTAATATTAAAAGCAGAACAGGAGCAATCATTATAGATGAGTCAACACAGGAGTGCACGTGCGTGTGCAGTGTGTGCAGTGTGTGTGTGTGTGTGTGTGTGTGTGTGTGTGTGTGTGTGTGTTTTGGCCCTTGTAGGTGGGGCTGGTAGGAGAAAGGAGGACTTGAGAAAGCAGCTGCTGGATTTGGGAGCTGAGTGTTCTCTCCAGGGCATGAGAAAACTGGATGTTCTTGTTTTCAGTTTGTAGATGAGGAAGCAGATGCACAGAGAGGCTAAGATACTTACCCAGGGCTGCACAGCGACTAAGTGACAAAAATCAAGATTTAAACCCAGGTGGTCTGATGACTGTGCCCATCTGCTCATCCTCTTAGCCATCACAGCACACTGCCCTCAATGACTAGATTGTAGGACTTGATCACATGGTCCTGTCTTGTAGACACAGTCAAGAACACAGAAATGTATTCCTTATGACTTGGCAGAGTGGGGCCACATGTATCTTCTACTTTTTAGGTCTGGTACTTGCTGCCTTAGAGGCTCAAAGCTGATGAATAGATGGTAGCTCAGTGTGGTGGCCCATGCCTGTGGCTCCAACACTTGGGAGGCTGAGGCAGGAGGACGGCAAGTTCCAGGCTAGCCGGAGTGGCACATTGTCACTACAGACTAAATACACGGCCAACAATAAATCTCTGCAGTTCAGGTGCCTGGGGTGACTCACCCTGACACCGCAGGGCTCTGTGTGGGATGGACAGCCGTGCATGCTGCCATTCACAGGGCCTGAGCTCAGTTGTGGGCATCTCAGCCAGACAAGGTGGTTCTGTGTGGCGCTGCTGGCATTCAGATCCATTCAATCATCTGCTGGCTGACCGTGGCCCAGTTACCAATCTGCGCGTCTGGTTTCTGGTCCGCATGCCTTCCTTGAAGGGCTCCGGATGGCTCCGGATGTGGATGCATGAGCTGGGCAGGGTACATGGTGGCTGCTGGCTCTGTTCTGGCTACTGTTTGTACCTCAGTGGCAGTGGCTGTCCTGAGGTTGTAGCTGATTAGTCGACATGGTGTGAGGGCTGGAATGGATGGCATGAACCCACATGCCATCACTGTTGGCAGGTGTTGGGGTACTTGGTGGGACTCAGAATGCAGTGGGGCCAACCCTCTTGGACACCGTTGGTGGCTCCTACGGGCTGAGGCCTTAGCACTGCCACCTGGTCTGGCTTGCCACCTCACCTCAGCCTCCTAAGGGCACTGGGGGGTTCACTTTCCCTGTTGCTGGTTGTCCCTGCTGCTCTGCTTGCTTCTCTAAAATCATCACCACAGACAAGCTCAGTCATGAGCTGTTTTTTCTGTCTCTTTTTGTTCATTTGCTCCCACAGATATCATGAAGAGAATGGATGCAAGGGCGGAGGCTCAGCTCTTCCATGTTTTCTTCATCTCGTTATTTCTATCAACACCAGCTCAGCCTTGGTGCAAGACTGAGAATACAGCGTGGACAGGTGGGGCGCAGTTTGGAAGGAGCCTTGTCTCAGGAGGGAAAAGTATTAGACAAGCATGAAGAAGGCCACTGGCTGCTTGATCGCACCATCTCGTTCACACCATCTTGTTCACACCTCAGTAGACCTCGCTTCTGCTTGAAGAGTCTCGGGGCCTTTTCCACTGCCAGGGTTAGCAGAGGCCCTAGACTTCAGTTTTCCGTTTATGATCTGAAGTAGACCACCCCCAAGATGTACCTCAGACTCCTCTATTCGAGTGACCACGGTGTCTCTAAGTCCACTGCGCGCCGAGCCCACGGCGTGCGCCGAGCCCACGGCGTGCGCCGAGCCCACGGCGTGCGCCGAGCCCACGGCGTGCGCCGAGCCCACGGCGTGCGCCGAGCCCACGGCGTGCGCCGAGCCCACGGCGTGCGCCGAGCCCACTGTGTGCCGAGCCCAGCATGCGCCGAGCCCACTGAGTGCGCCGAGCCCAGCGTGCGCCGAGCCCACTGCGTGCCGAGCCCACTGCGTGCCGAGCCCACTGCGCGCCGAGCCCACTGCGTGCCGAGCCCACTGTGTGCCGCGCCCACTGTGCGCCGAGCCCAGCGTGCACCAAGCCCACTGTGTGCGCCAAGCCCGGCATGTGCCAGGCATTGCTTCTGGTCTGAGAATCAGACGCTTCCATTAAAGGACATCATGCTCTTTTTTCCCCTGAAGAGATGAATACAGGCTGATCTGGGTTCATCTGATTACCAAATGTAGCGAGAGACTTTAGTTTTTGAACGGAACACCAGGTCCTATCCCTGCTTCTACGCACTGAGTGTCTTAGAAGGGGGTATGGCTGGTGTAGGGAAGCTGAATTAGGAAGGAAACAGTGTGACTTTTGAACAGACACAATGTGGATGGCTTTCAAGCGAATGCCTGGGCCTGTACAGATGAGATGGCTGAGACCATGGGGTAGGTTCCGGGTGCTTCTGGTGGCTGAGCTGGCCAGTGGCAGGGCCCTGGCCCATTGTCCTTTGCTTCTTCCTCTGTGCCCTGCTCCTTAGCCAGCAGCCCAGCTTTCTGGCTGTCTGCAGTTCATCCGTTTTACGATCCCGTCTTCCGCATAAGGAGTCGACCACATCACACTGCCATCAATCGAGGGTAGAACTTCCTGTTCTCAGGCCAAGTTGCACAATACTCCCACCAAGTGCTTGTTCTCCTGGGCCCAATTTTGGGCACCATTCTTGCTCTCGGAGCTTCTGTGTGGGATTTCAACCCTGCCGAGACATTTGGCTACTTGTATTCACTCATCTCCAAGAGTGTGTGTGACACAGACAGACCGTGCTGTCTCATGCCCAGAAACCCCACTAAAGGAGCAAGGACAGATGCAGCCACCACTGCCCTTGGTGGGGGAGGCCATCGAACAGAAGGCCACGAGAGCGGGCCATGGCACACGAAGCCCATTGTCCCTGCTGTGGTGCCGCTGGGCCTGTCGGTGACTGTTCTCCAGGGCTGCTGGGCTGGAGGCACGTGGAGTGCCCACGGTGGATGGGCACGTGGCCCTGGAGGCTGCCTTGCCAACAGTGACTACCCAGCGGGGAAGCAGGAAGGCAGGAAAGAACTTCACTCATTCTCCAGGAACTCCCCCATCTATTTTGAGTAGCCCAGTGATGACTTGGGGACTTTCCTGCAGACGACTCCCCGAGATCTTCACCCAGATGAGAGGTGGGCTTGTGTCCATCTCTGTTCCCTGCCCCTCATCCCCCCCTCATCCATAGTGCATGCATTCAAAAACAGGAAAGGTGGTGGGTAATTCTGGAAGGTCTCATGTCCTGGATCGCTGAGTGACCACCATCCCGAGCAGGTACCAAGTGGACCAGAGAAGGCCTTAATAGAGAGCATGTCCGTGGGCATCTCATGTCCTTTCAGATGAAGACTGAGCACATGGTTGGTGTGAACTCTGTGAGGACCCAGGTGACTGGAGCCCTCTGTTGAGCCCTGCTCAGGCCGAAGGGTGAATGGAGGAATAGTGGGGTGATGAGGAACTTGAAGACAGCCCTGCAAACAATGGCCACCGAATGCCAAAGCTGGTAGGCAATGGTTCTTAATGTTTGAATGGAGGTGGTTGGAGCTAGCCTTCTTTCTTTCTTTCTTTTCTTTCTCCCCCCCACCCCACCCCAGTCACAGTTGCCAAGAAAACAAGGAGTTAGCTGTTTTAAGCATTTACAAATGGTAATGTCCCAACAGCTGGTCTCAGTCCAACAGAGCTATTGTAAGCGTATTAAAAAGACAGGCCAGAGTTGGAGATGTACTGCCAACCTCCCTTGCAGAGTTGGGGAACATTTTACTTGGAAAAAAAGGTCTTATGTTCCTGCAGAGATCCACAGGACGGTTCTCCTGTGGAGTCAGCGCCTCGCTTGGCAGAGCAGGCGGCACGGGCAGGCGAGCCAAATGCTTCGGTGACTGGGAAGCGTGGAGTCTGTGGGCTTGCGCTGGATTCATCAGCACAGCCATGCAGCCTCCTGCCCGTGTCAGGAGGCTCACATGCACGTGTGTAGAGCTGCGGCTGTCGTGTGTGTCTGAGCCTGGGCGCAGCAGCTGCTGGCCCGGCCGCAGGGATGTCGGGCTACCGTTCTATCTGCTCTGGCTTCCCTGGCTTTCCGTTCACCACGCCCTCCTCTCCTTTCTACTCAGACCAAGAAAAGGAAAATGGCAATCTAAGGACAACACCATCTCCCTTCTTCTTGTCTCCACGCACTGCTTCAGAGCAGCAGGCAGAGAGAGGCACCCCGGCTCAACCCTCGGTCTGGGGTGTTCTTCAGTTTTTCATCCTAGGAAATTGTACTAGCCGGAGCCCGCTTCTTCACTGAAGGCAATTACCGGCGGGGCCCTGCGTTTATGGACGAGGCCTGGTGGAAAGTAATAGAAAATGATTATTTTTTGTTCTGAAGGCCATCTTTATTAGTAGTGCAGCGGGGACGTCAGCTGCCTCTCTGAATGGCAATGCAGTGTTTTGCTTTCCCCTGCAAGATAAACGATCTTATTTGTTGATGTTTGGTGCTTGAGATGACATTTATGTGAAATAAAAGAGACCAAATTAATAATAAAAAAAATGATTAGCTAGACACAAATGAAAAATGTACATCTCCCCCCCACCCTAGTTAAGTTGTTTGTATTTACATGCTATTCACAAATAATGGCAAGATGCCCAATAGTTGGATGGTGAGGGTTTTTTTTTTCTTTTACAATCATATGGCTTGATGCTGTTCTCCAGATCTTGTCTGAAAGCAGCTATTTGAAATAAAAATGTTTGCATCCGCTTCCTCGTTAATCCTTCCTCTGTAATACAACCTGCTGCAGGGAAATAGCCGAGCAGATGCACCAATGAACATTGAAAGGGTGGACACTCGTCCCTGGCTATAAAAGCTGCTCATCGTGCAGCAGCGAGAGAAGCTTTTGGATGGAAAATATGGCAAATGATGGCGACAATCATCGGGCTAAGAGTTTGCTATTTGGAGAACTCTGGTGGGGTGTCGCTCCGCTCGTAACGGCTGGAGGAGCACTCCTGGGTTTAGAGCACGCTGGGGAGCACGTCTGTCAGCTCTGCCTTAGGCTGATCTTCACTATTTGGTTCTTCTACCCATCTGCTTTCTCACTGGGCTGGAATTTTCTAGATATAAACAGCACTTTGCAAAGAATCTGTGGACCTAGTATTTGGTGGGGTGGAGGTCACGATCATCATTTGCTTATAGATAACACATCTTGCCTCTGGTAATGGCAGGCTCATGGCAGTGCCATGTTGCCTTTGGTTCATCTTTTACAACCCAATGCAGTGTCCACTGAAGTAGAAACATTAGGGCGCACTGTGTGATTAGGGCATATTTTGTGAGCACGATTCTGTATTGCATAGACAACTTGAGGTTGAAGGTTTGGGTGCACTTTTTGGGGGATACCAACTTACATCACTCTACAGTTTAATTTTTCTTTTTCCAATTGTCTCTGACCTTTTTCCTTCATTAACTCCTAAATTCACTGGAGTTTGAAGTCATGTGTAGATTCAATCCTTTTGTGTGCATTTATTGAACATCATTTGTTTACAATCTGAGTTTAATAAAGAGTCAGGAAAGGCAAACACATTGTCTTTTTACACCTGGCCAGCTCACATGCCTCATGATGGAGTCTGACTTGGCACAATCACACACACATAACAAACCAGAGCCATGCACACAGGTGGGTGAGTGAGGTGTGGGATGAGGACACAGCTCTGGGAGGGATGCTCACTGCTGCTGAGTCCTCTCTCAGAGGGACCTGTCACACACTGATGAAGGAATTGAGCGGGCAGAGGAGATGGGAGAACATTTCTTGCACAGTGCCAGACTTTCAGAAACCAGCCCCCTGAATAGCTTGATTGACACAATGGAATCTTGTTTTGGTCGGACTGAATGAATGCCACCAGCCTGTCTAGCAGCTCTCAGGTAAGACTAGTAGTAAAAAGCAGGGGACACACAGCACGAGGCTCTGCAGCTCCTCACCAAGTGTCTTTGGCTTTTCTCTCTTTGTGCCTTGGGTTTCCAATCTGTGAATCAGGTAGTATCAGTGCTTACTGCATAACGCCGTTCTGATGAAATGACGTAGCTCAGCATGATGCCTACCACCAAGTTCACATAGTATTAAGTGTCCACAACAAAGCGTTTTAGTCTGGGTAGCTTTTGCATTGTTTTCTTTCTATTATTGTCTAAGATTCAAGGCCAAGTGTGTGTTAAGGATCACTTGTGACAAGGAAGATTCTGATCTTTCCTTAAAAAGGAGGTCAGAGGCAGGAAGCTGGGCTCCATGACCCCTCAGAGTCACTTATAGTAACTTGGCTCTTTTTTAAAGTAAGGGTTTCATGATGGCATTTACACACACACACACACACACACACACACACACACACACACACACACACGCACACATTGTTCTTTGCTCTTATCATCTCCCTCCCATTGCCCTCTCCTCTTCCCCCTGGCTACCTCCAGCTGGTTCTCATAGTCACCCCTTCCGATTTCATGTGTAGTTTGGTTCTTTGAAATCCTGTCTTTGCAATGTTTGACCATGAGTGTCCTTTTTGCTGAGTTGGTCAGTAGACATGGTAAATTTGGCATGGTACAGAATAGGTTGTCTCGTGATGCCCTTGAGGGTCTGGTTCTATCAAGCTGTTGCAAGTGATTTTGAAAGCAATTTTGTCACCAGAACCAATGGCTAGCTCCCAGTGCCACTGAGAGCCACCGTGCTAGGCAGCCAGCCTGGTGTGCACAGCCAGAGGGAGAAGGAAAGGCAGGAGATGGGATGTGGCCTCTAGATTTCTTCTCAAGATGTGGAGGCCAGCATGCTGGCAGGAGGCAGGCCAGGCTTCAGGGCAAGCAGAGCCTGAGTGGGAGGGAGGCGAGGAGAGTCAGACTGGGTGTTGCTTCTGTTAAGAAAACCCTTAGGGTAGCTTCTAGGAAACAGAATTGGGTAATAGTGTCCTCACTCCCAACTGAGATGTCAACGTTAGCCATCACTCGGTGTCAGCAGGGCAGAGACTCCAGGCCCCTTGCCAATGTGCACAGATGCTCACAATCTTTATATGGTATTTGTATACTGCCTTCAACACACTAGGTACTTTACCTTTGTGAACTTATTATTTGTTTCCAGACAGAGTCTTGTGTGGCTCTGCTGGCCTTGGTTATGTAGTCAAAGATGACCTTGAACCCATCATTTTCTGACCCTGGAGTGCTAGGTCATAGGCATGTGCTGCCAAGCTTGGCTTTCCACATAATTTAAATCATGTCTAACTCACTCATACCACTTCATAGTAGAAGCTATGTAGACACTTACCTTCTATTGACAAGGAAGAATGCTCAGAAGAAGCTGGCGCTTTTCAGTGCAAGCCCCATTTCCCCTTGTTTTCCACCCAGAAAGTTGGTGGCATTGAGTCATGCAGATCCTACAGACCCCGGGGGCAACGGGAGAATCTTCCAGGTGCTGAGGGGCATGAGGTCACAGGTCCCTTAAGGCAGACGCTGTGTCTTCCTCGACTTTGTATTCTTCTCACTGCCACATGTGTGCTCAGGCCCTGAGCTGGCTCTCAGACTATCTGATTAAATGATCAACTATGTGAGGACTGCACATGTGGAGTGTGTGCAGGGAAACATTTCGCAGACTGCCATTATCTTGCTGGGTTTGGATGCGATGCCAGCGTGCATCTTCCACAGCCTGGAGGAACACTCAGGACGCACATTGTCTTGATTCTATTTAGTCAGCTGTGCGGTCTGACGGATGGAGGCATCTGAGCGAGATCGGAAGGCTGACTTCCATGTGTGCAGTCAGGGCCTTCAGCAGCAGGGCGAGGTTGCTATACCCTAAATGTAGATGTCAGTGTATGTGAGGGCTAGCTGCATCTTCCTTTTCATTCCCAGAAAGGAAAGATACATGAAATTCAATAACATCTGCGGAAATTCAAACATATCTTTATTTATTCATGGCCATGGTCGGGGCAGAACCTCTAATTTCAACCAATAATTAGGCTTGACAATAGATGTGGAAATAAAACATTTTTGCTGAATTCACTTGTCGTCCCTCCCTGCTGTCGCTGGGGTAACCCAGATGTCAGCTGTCCCCTTGTTTTCCTCTCCGAGCACCCCTCCCTCCAGTCCCTCATACTAATGCACCAGTGGACTGTGGGGCGCTTGCTGAGGGCTTCGTGGGAGAGACCTATGGGGCCGTACGCTGCCTGCTTATTATCACCTGCTCGAACATCCTCTGAGTTCCAAGAACAGTTTCCTAAAAGTATTTTTAAAGAGCTTTTTTGTTGTTGTTGTTGTTCTGTCAAGAATCCATTTTCTGTTTTTCCAAGCATACCCCAGTCATGGGCTCCAATCCTTTACTTTTTCTCTCACTTTCAGCTCACATCCCTCTATTCTCAAATAGTTTCTCCTTGTTCTCAAGTCTCTGCCATCCATCATATCACCACTCAGGCAATTTTAAGACCTTATGGGTGCAAAGGCTGACTGTCTTTAGCATCTTGACTGCCATTCCTTCTGGAAGCACTTGGACGGTCGCCAGCATCTGCACTAATTGCCCATGTGTTTGCCTGTATGTCTTATTATCTGGTCCTTGAGATGAAGTATGATGAGGCCATATCTGCATCAAGTCCTCAATAGCGTCTTCTTCCAGCTTTTTTGGGAGGTCTGGACAAGAGCAAAGAAGCAGAGAAGTGTATATGTATATGTATATGTATATGTATATGTATGTATATATATATATTTGTGTATGTATGTATGTATGTATGTATGTATGCCTGAGAGATGAGGGGCAGACAGAGCAGATGATAACTTTGAATATGAACTGAGAGATGGGAGCTTGAGAGCAAAGGGTCAAGAGATTGTAACAAGGCATGTTCACTCTTTGGTGGGAAGTTGTAGGTGGAGTTTTTCTGTGTCCTGGAAGTCACTCAAATAACCATAAGAGACTTAATATTAATTTATAAATGCTTGGCTAATAGCTTAGGCTTGTCTCCAGTCAGCTCTTACAACTTAAAAGAACCTATTTCTATTAATCTATGTGCTGCCCCAAGGCTCATTTACCTCATCTATGAACTTCTCATGTTGCTGCTTCTGCATCTGGCTCATAACTCCCCAGACTCCACCCTTCTTCTTCCCAGCAGACTCTCTGCCCTGAACATCCTGCCTAGCTATCACCCAGTCAGCTTTTTATAAACAATGAGAGCAACATATTTCCACAGTATATAGAAGGATTATTCCACAGCATTTCCCCCTTTTTATCTAAATAAAAAGGAAGGATTTAACTTTAACATAATAAAATTATATACAACAAAATAGTTATTAAGTAAGAATTGCAGTTATAATATCCAGTTCATTTGTATTTGGTAAATTTAGAGAAAATATTCTATTATTTATCTTATCTATGTGAGTCTAAAGTTTTACAGCTAATTTACCTTTTTATCATAACTAAGGAAAAATTTAAGTCTAATTATTTAATCTTTAACTCCATCAAAGACCCCAGAATGGTATAATGTTACTTGATGACAGAGACATCTGGCTGCCTGCACAGTCACCCAAAGTTTTTCTGCAATGTTGGGGCATCCATTTTGGCCTACAGGCCTAACACATCTGACAGATCTTTTTTTTTTTTTTTTTTTTTTTTTTAAGACAGGGTTTCTCTGTGTAGCTTTTTGCCTTTCCTGGAACTCACTCTATAGCCCAGGCTGGCCTCGAACTCACAGAGCTCCGCCTACCTCTGCCTCCCAAGTGCTGGGATTAAAGGTGTGCACCACCACCATGTGGCCTGACAAACTTTTTTGAGAAGTAAGAAATTTTGAAGGACTGTCCTACCTTGTCTTAGCAAAGTTTGGCAGTGGGTTTTTTTTTTTTTTTAACACTCTGCTGGTCCAGTTTCAACAGTATACTGTTAGCAATTGTGGCAAGGATAGTTTTTGACCCAAATGGGTAGCTTTTGCCATAAAGAAAAACTTCATACGGAATTTCTTTAATGCCCATCATCTTCTTTGAAGTAAATTGGTGCTGCCTGGAGCAGATGTGTCTCACTGTCATGAAAAGCCTTAGGTTATTAAACATATTAAATGCCATATTCTGTAGGTCTTTGAAGTGTTTGAAGACCATCTATCTATCTGAATATATCTGTGTATGACCTTGAAAACATACCTAACATGACTATAAGTTTGACTGTTATACATGACTAGCTATTAATCTATATTACTTAATTATACATTACATTTTAATGAACTGCTTAAACACAATATCTTAAACAAGAGTAGAAACATACATACAGTATAACAAATTTAACTTTAAATTTGTATCAATAAGCCAACATCAATACCAATGTAAATTATTTTGAGATTAATAGTTGCTTTTGGATTAAAGTAGATTCAGTAATCTACCCTTTTATCTCATCATTTCTATATAATATCCCCCCATTTTTCTATAGAAAGAGATCTTTGAATTTAATTCCGTTGTTAGCTTTTTTCTTACTATGAACTCCTCTCAATTCTTCTGGGACTCTACCCTCCTTCTTCCCAGCATTCTCTCTGCCTCGAAAATCCTGCCTAGCTACTGGCCAATCAGCTTTTTATTAACAATGAAAGCAATGCATTTTCACAGTGTACAGAAGGATTATTCCATAGCAGGAAGAGGGTCAGTGGAGGGGCTGAGGCTGAGGGTTGATGTCTGTGAAGTATTAGTTACTTGTCTTGATGATGTGACAAAATTCTTGGCAATTTAAGGAAGAAAGGAAGGGTTTGTTTTGATGTACCACTCCTGGGTTATATCCATCATGACAGGGCTGTCATGACAAGAGTGAGAGGTATATGGTCACACACAGCCACGGTCAGGAAGTAGACAGAGATGAATGCTAGTGTTCAGCGGGCTTTCTTTTTTTCATCAGTCTGTGATCCTCATGCATAGAATGATGCCAACCACATTTAGAATGGGTCTTTCCACCTCAGTTATTCTAATCTAGAAACTTCCTTGGAGAGATGCCCAGAACTTGGCTTTCTAGATGATTCTGGATTTGGTCAAGCTGATAGTCAAGACTAAGCATCTAGTGTGTGTGTGTGGGGGGCAGTGTTATGAGGTTTAGAGCACCAAGATGCCAAGAAGGGGTTAATGCAGAGGACACAGATGTGATGAGAGTGAAGGCAGGGACCACAGGACTAAGGGCAGGTAAGGACACAAAAGAAGCTGGGTGGATAAGGACTTCTGGACAGCTAAGGGAATGTAGAATCCCATCTAGTTAAGGGTTTTGCTCTTGGTCATTGTTGCTCACTTACCAAATCTACCCTTAGCACTTCCCTCCACACTCAATGTCCAGGTTCACCTTGGACAAAGCTCTTTCCTAGGCATCGTCTAAAGCTGGCTCACACTGGTGCTGATGATTCAATCCTCGGGAATTTGCTGGCTGTTTATTGCATTGTTGATACCTTGAAAGTGGTCATCGCGTATTTACACCATAGAAATTGGCAGCATCTCCAGATCACATCTTTTCCTTGCCAGAATGCTAAAGGTTAGACACTCAGCTCCTTTTTTGTCCTGAGCTCTAATTCATTCTGCCTGGTTCACAGTTTGCCTGTTTGTGGCACTGTCCTGCCCCACCAGCCTTGGTGTGTTGTAGCTCTGCTCTCTTGGGCTTCAGTCTCTTCCTCAGTCCCCAAGCCTTAGTGGCCTTGGAGCCAGGTGGCAATGTGACATGCATGGTGCAGAGTTTGGCTTCTGAGAAACACAGTAAGCATTGCCGGGGTGGTGGTGGGCCTGAGTGCCCATGGGTGCTCTTATGTGAGAGACTTTGGATAAGCTGTATTCTCTCCGCCCACTGGCAAGTTGGCAAACTTTGGCTTTAATTATTTATTTCTGTGGCAGGAAAGGGATTTCTCCCTACTCTGCCTCAGCTGTATGACACACTCAGGCAGAAGCCAGCAGGGCAGCTGCCCCTCTTGCTGAGGATCAAGGCTCCATCAGTACAGCGGCAGCTTGTGGTTCATCCACAGAGCTGCTGGTGCAGGCTTCACAGATGGAGCCCCTCTTCCCAGTCATCCAGCACAACGCCTGGGTCTGGCTTCCCAAACTGTCTCTCTACCACAGCCCATCACAGCTGCTCTCGTCCTGTCTGCCACTGGCTAGTAGCAGAAGTTGGGGACCGAGGACATGAAGTATGATGTTGTGGCTCTGCAGTGTGGTGGAGTAGAGGGAGGTCCTGGCATTGGCGCTGTACAGACCTGGGGTTGAGTTGGGTACTCACAGATAATTCCCACAGCTTTAGGAAGGTGCTCAGTGGTTATGCCTCTGAGTTCACCTTGAAGAATAAAGTGTGACCTTGTTTGTAGACTCTGGTCAGATGTCAAAAGGTATTGGCTGAAGAGACAGCATGAGGCTAAAGATTAATTTCAGATCAATGTTCTCCTTCTGGATTTCGACTGCCTCTCACTGAACACCTAGACTTCTGACAAGCCCTACATCTATACATGCTCATTGCACACAGATGCTCCAGGGCACATTGTATGGCATGAAAACCTGGACAGAGAGTGATCTGGGGAGCCAGAGTCCAAAGCAGCTGAGTGTCCATTAGCATTGTGTGGGGATGGCCCTCAATCTGTAGGCATTGCCAGTTTCTGCAGTCTACTTCCCCACTGCGGTTGACTTTAAGTTGCTCCTGTATGATTTGCAAAATGCTTTGGGATTGAGTATTGGCAAGAGCATGATCTGGCCCCAGAAAATACCTGGAAAAGACATCTTATCTTCGAGAGCTTGGAGAACACTGCAGGTAGGCTTCAGGCATACCTGTGGTATATTTCTTTTTCTTTTTTCTTTTCTTTTTTTGTTCCCTGTGGCAGAACACTCAACAAAACAACTCCATGGCCAGGCGGTGGTGGCTCACGCCTTTAATCCCAGCACTCGGGAGGCAGAGGCAGGTGGATCTCTGTGAGTTCGAGGCCAGCCTGGGCTACCAAGTGAGTTCCAGGAAAAGGTGCAAAGCTACATAGAGAAACCCTGTCTCGAAAAACCAAAAAAAAAAAAAAAAAAAAAAAAAAAAACAACTCCAGGAAGGAAGAGTTTGTCTTGTCTCGAAGTTTAAGGAAGCACAGTCCATCATGGCGGGGAGGGAGGCATGGCAGCAGCAGGAGCGTGGGGCAGCTGTCTGCACTGCATCTGCAGTCAGGAAGCAGAGAGATGAATGCAGACACTCATCCCCTATTCTCCCTTCCTCCTTTTTCTCCATTCTGGGACCTCAGTTCACTGGATAACGCCACCTACTTTCAAGGTTTCCCCTCCCCCGTTCAATACGTCTGGGAATATACTCTCAGGTACAACGGGAGGTGTATGTATCTTTTAGCATTCTCAATCCAGCCATCTGACAATGAAGATTAACTGCCACACAGGGTAATGGCACCAGCCAGACATTTCAGAGAGGTTAGGAAGCACCAAGAGGCACAACCAAGAAACCACTGAAATGTAGAATGAATCAGTCCATGGAGGCTCAGAGGCAGGCAAGGTCTGTTGTCTAGCAGGAAGGGAACTGATGAGAGAGGCAGAATTTTGGGAGGAAAGTGGAACCTCTAAAGGCTTGAAGTAGGAATCTAAGGGGTCAGTCTCTAGGGTGTGTGGGAGCAGCCTGGGGGGATGAGTACCTGGTAGGCCTGATATTTAAGAAAGGTAGAGAATCTTGGCTTTCCACAACATGAAGAGAGTCCTCCCTGGGTCTTTGTTCCATAATGCTTAACCCACAAAATGGAGAGGCCATTGCCTTTCCTGATTCTGAGAGAACCAAATGAGAGGATATAGGTAGAAGGTGGGCATAGTGTCTGGCCCAGTGCACGGCCACCATCTTTACTGTGGGCAGTCTGTCTTCTCCTCATGCTTCACTGTCCCTTAGGGTGGAGGCTGAGTTTTCCATTTCTGTTTTTTCTCTACAGTCAGCACAGAATGTAGCACATCTTGGGTACCCATTACTATGGTGTCTGAGCGCACACCTCTGGGTGAAGGGTGGTCAACAGGACATTGGTTGATTGCCTTCTGTGGTGGTATTGTGTTCTCCAAAATATTGTGCACCCTGATAAACTTATCTGGGGTCAGAGACAGAACAGCCACTAGACACAAAGGCTAGAAAATGGTGGCACTCACGCCTTTAATCCTAGCATTCCAGAGATAGAAATCCCTCTGGATCTCTGTGCATTCAAAACCACATTGGAAACAGCCAGGCATGGTGACACACACCTTTAATCCCAAGAAGAGAGCCTTTAATCCCAGGGAGTGATGGCAAAAACAGAAAGATATATAAGGTGTGAAGACCAGAAACTAGAAGCATTTGGCTGGTTAAGCTTTCAGGCTTTCGAGCAGCATTTCAGCTGAGATTCATAATGGATGAGGACTCAGAGGCTTCCAGTTTGAGGAAACAGGATCAGCTAAGGAACTGGTGAGGTGAGATAGGTGTGGCTTGTTCTGCTTCTCTGACCTTCCAGCATTCACCCCAATAACTGGCCTCAGGTTTGATTTGATTAATAAGAACTTTGAAGATTCCTGCTACAGCCTTCATTCCTTGTCCTGGGTTCTTAGATCATGGGACAGCTTGGAGAACCCCTTCCCTTGAGGATTGTCCCTCCCCAAGTCCTTTCCTCTCTTTACACAGTGCCATCAGGGGTGGCACTCCAAGGCATCTTTCCATGTCTTCCATGAACATTTATGGACTGCCTGTGCCTGGTTCTGGATGGTTACTTGGGGGCAAGAGATCACAACTGAGAGTTGGGGTGAGGCACTTATGAATCCATGTCTGTATGCACAGACAGTGAAGGACAGCCTTGTCGTGGCTGACTCAGAAAAGCCTCTACCTCAGTCTGAGTGGGAGTTTTTTTTTTTTTTTTTTTTTTTTTTTTTTTTTTTTTTTTTTTTTTTTTTTGCAACTTGCCACTGTCTCTGCCTGTCATTTACAGGAACTTCCACAAAACCCTTTCGAAATCCTCAAGATACAAACCCTTTAAAGCAAATTAACCTGAGAAAATGTGCCTTAAGTTTTATGAAGTTGCACTGTGTCCATGCAAGAAAGGAGACAGTGGTGCTGGCAGGTAGGTGAGGGTCCCCCTGCTGCAGTGTGGGGTGCATCCTGCTGCAGGCCCCTCACCCCATGTTCTGCAGCGTGGGGTACATCCTGCTGCAGCACCTCACCCCGTTTGCTGCAGCATGGGGTGCATCCTGCTGCAGCACCTCACCCCATGTTCTGCAGCGTGGGGTACATCCTGCTGCAGCACCTCACCCCGTTTGCTGCAGCATGGGGTGCATCCTGTTGTAGGCTCCTCACCCCGTGTTCTGCAGCGTGGGGTACATCCTGCTGCAGCACCTCCACCCCGTGTTCTTCTGGGTGGGATACCTGCACAGCCGTGGCCCAGGAACTCTGCTATGAAGTCAGTGTCCACACAGAAGAAGACTGCACTTCTGGACTTTTGTTCCTCCTCCTTGCTTTTCCCTTCGGTTTCTGTGATCAGCTGTTCACCCCCCCCCCCCGGGCCTGGGCATTTCCTGACTTGCACCACTTGGTGCCCTGTGATCACCATAGCTGAAGAAATGGCCCCCTCCTACTCAGAGTGCTTCTGTTTCTCTTATGGAACAACTGGTGTCTCCAATTTAACACTGGATTGCATTTCACCAAAAAGATGTCTGTCAGCACTGAGTGCAATGCAGAGTGAGCTCAGGAGTCAGAAGCACATTCATGCAGGTGCACACACATACATGCACACACACAAGTGCACAACAAGCCACTCACCCACACCCCAATATACTCACACACATATACACAAATATATAGATACATGTACACATAGAACATACATATACAATATATACATACACATAAATATATACATATATATATATCATACACCTAAAACATATACACATGCCTACACAAACTCACATTCACAATACCCACCTATGCTACACATAGGAACATATCACACTTGTGCGCAGATTACATTCACATATGCACATACATAAGCATGTATATGTATACACAGACACACAGGCACACACAGACACACACACACAGACACACACACACACACACACACACACACACACACACACACACACACACACTGGTTTCAGGAAGCCATAAGACAGGTAGACCAGATGACTGCAGTTCTTTGGGCGAAGGGGTGGCAGGGAAGAAGAAACTAGAAAGGCCTCTCAGAACCCGATGGGCTCAAGCTTTACGGAGCAGGCAGGGAAGCTACACCGGGTTGGTAGGCGTGAAAGAGTCAGAGCCCAGGATGACGCTCTGAGATACACCCCTTGGCTCCAGTTTCTAGTCCAACATGTGCTTCCTCCTGGAGAGAACTTACACAGGGCCAGGGAAGGAGGGTGTGGCCACTGCCAGGCCAGGAGGACATCAGGTAGACCACGGCAACAGAAACTATGGGATACAGAAAAGCTGATGTGAGTTTTTGCTTTTTGTTTCTGATTCTCTGGGCTGTAGTAATCACTACGTTCTACACAGAAGTCTAGAACCTTCTTTTCCATGTTTCAAGGAATGTGTCTTCATTGGTAGCAGTGGGTTTTGCTGAGACACCCAGGCCTCTTTGAGTCATGCATGTAAAATAAGTGCATGTTTACAAGTCTGGGTTCAGAGGACCCTCCCCCACCTTGTTTGCCATTTGACTTTTGAGTATTTCAAAAGCTGCGTGATTGTTGATGCTCTGTTATCATGGGAACCTCAGCATCGGACAGTAGTCCATTTCTGAAGGTATACTGTGCCATGTGCTAGTCACACTTAACTGCATCCCAATTTCCTTTTTTACATTCTCCTCTTCACTCTAATTCCACTTATTCTGTGTGTGTGTGTGTGTGTGTGTGTGTGTGTGTGTGTATGTGAGAGAGAGAGAGAGAGAGAGAGAGAGAGAGAGAGAGAGAGAGAGAGAGAGAGAGAGAGAGTGCAAGTGTATGCACACACCTCAGTGTTCTTGTGGAGATCAGAGGACGGCCTTGGGTATTGATCCCACGTTCTACCTTGCTTGAGACTGGTCTCTTGCTCACCTTTGCCTGCACCGGGCTAGCTGGCCTGAGATCCGGGGATTCTCCTGCCTCTGATCCCCACCTTTCCATAGAAGCACTGAGGTTACAGCTGTGTGTTTCTACATCAGCTTTTATGTGGTTTCTGGAGATTTGAACTCAGGTCCTCACACCTGTGTGACAAGCACTTAGCCTGTCAAGTCCTCTCCTAGCTTCTCACTTTTCTTAACCTCTGTGTATGTGAATAACCTCAGTACTTCAGAAATCCATAAGAGGCTGTGAAAATGGGTACAGGGTATGAAACTAGATAGATAGCATGAGAGAGGAGGAATAAGAGGTGCTGAGGAAGTTGGGGGTGAAGAGGACATATACGATATGAAATCAGAAAAGTACAGGGGTGGGGAGGAGGAGGAGGAGAAGTGGGTTGAAGAGGAACATCAAAAATATGTTTGAAAAATGTCATTATAAAACCTAATACTTGTAATCTAATAAAAATAAAAAAGAAATTGAGGTTGTAATTAAATGAGTGATCCCTATGGGATCTTGCTGTTCCACTGAATTAAGAAACACAAGAATCAATTGGTAGGTTTGTGAACTAATGTATGAAAATCCAGTAAACAAGATTGGCTACATATTAAAGGACAATTATAGCCTTCAAGGAAAATCCATGAGGGATGTTCAGCCTCTTGACACTGTGACATGATGCTGTGTTCTACAAATGTTCTAGACCGCACTGACAGTTCTCCTGGGCACGTGTGTTCCATGGACAGAGGTTGGACAAGCCTGGAGGCATGGACAGAAGAGGTTCAAGTGAACAGAACTCTTCATCTACAAGTTTGCAGAGGTGCCAGAGGTGGAAATGTTGCCCTTGGTGCTTCAGATGCCTGGAAAACAGGGTTGAGCGCGGACCACATAGGAAGCACTGGGCTGTTTCTTGTGAAGGCACATAAGACACAGTCCTTGTCTTCAAGGGGTTCTCCACAATGGGGTGATTTCAATTCCTGGGGACAGGCTGTTGGTCCATCCAGGCAGATGCTACTCAAGTGTGGTGAGGGCTGGGCTGGGGTGCTCTCTGAAGGGGGTAGCTTGTGAGGTTGGCTCTCAGGACAGGAAAGGAAGCTGAATAGATCTGTGGCCTCTTCTGGGAAGACAAGAGACTCAGCTGTGAGTGAACCCAGCATGCTCTTTCTTAATTCCATCCGTGTGTTCTTGCTTCAGGGGAGTCAAGGTTTTCTGAAAACTGCTTCTGCCCATGTCAGCTCCTGGGCCCACCCCGTTGCCACAGGGCTTTCGATTTCCCCTGGCTTCTGACACTCCTACTAGAAAGACATTTGCACACTGAGCGCATGGGCCAGTGGGTAGATGAGGCAGCCAGCCTTTGCCTGCCTCCTTCTAGGCCACTCTGATCTTCCAGTCCAAGACATTGCCCAGCCCATGCACCCTGCCGAGAAGTCCGGCTTCGTATGCCGCTGAGATGCCCATCGCCTCTGGGAAGAGGGAAGCCGGGACGGGCCAAGATGGCAGATGGCGGAGAGCGGCCTGCTGCTCAGACTTCTCTACCTTTGTCTCTGGTGCCATCTAAAGCTGCCGGCCGCTGTTTTTAACTTGGCGGCCTGTGAGTTTGAGGAGCGAGCTGTTGTCACTCAGGAATGCAGGGTATTTTTAGCAGAGATTCTGCTTGGGCCTGGGCATTGTGATTTTTCCAGTGACGGACTGGCCAAGAAGGGCTGCACACCAAATTACTTGGGGACCATCAGGCTCACAGAGAAATTGGTAGAAACAACGGGAAGGTGGGGGTGTGAAGGAGAGCTCTGGTCCTGTGAGGTAGTTTGTTTAATTGTAATCAGTTACTTCACTGTCTCTTCCTTCCTCCTCCTAAGTTAGCCAGCTGCCCAAGTGCAGGCGGGGTGGACCCTGGGAAGGGAAGTTGGGGAAAGGCTCCTCTGAGGTCGAGGAATTGCCAAAGGGGAATCAATGAGCTCCTGAAGCCATGTTTATTGTGCCTTACGGTCAGAGGAGGGCAGGCCGTAGTGAAGTGGAAAGTCATAATCTTTCTTTGGATCAGAGTTTGAATTCACGATCAGGCTCTTATCCCACAGTTGATTCAAAGGAAGGGCTGAACAGGCAGATGTTTGCCCACTCCTGAGCTGTCTTCCTGTGAAAAGATGAAGATGGATGATCAGGTTGTCTAGCTCATCTGTCCTGTTGCTTCTCTTCCTGCCAGACACTCCACTCCGTGTCGCTTTCACAGATGAAGGAACCGAGAGAGGCAGAGTGACTTGTTCAGGGTCTTGCCCAAGTGTCCCGACACCAAGGCATCGCAGTCCTCTATATTAATATTGTTGGGGACATCTATGTTGATTACCTCTTGTTCTTATTTTAATTTGGCCATGAATAAATTTAGATAAGAACTTGAGTCCCTGAGATGGGGGTAGCTGGGGGCCAGGTCAGGGCCATGTTGAGTCTTTTTGAGTGAGGAAGAATGTTTTGGACTTTCCTCTTGGCCACTTATGGTTTGGATGTAAAATGCAACCCCCCACCCCCATAGGCTTGTGTTTAAGCCCTTGACCCTCAGCTGTTGGTGTTGTCTTGGGAGCCTCTGGGAGGTAGCATCACTGGAAGAAGAGAATTTCTGTAATGTGTCTTGAGATTTGTAAACTAGCCTCATCTGGTGCCCATCTCTGCTCTTTGGTCCCCACAGACGTGAGCAAGCAGTCTCATGTTCCCGCCACCATAGCTTTGAGCATTCCCTGCAGCTGCCCCCTAGCATGATGGCCTGTGTCCTCTCAGACACCAAGACAAAAGAAACCCTTCCTTCCTCACCTGCTTCTCCTCCGGTCATGGCTACAGTGATAGAGAAGTAAACAGCACCAGCTTCCTTCCTGTATGTCTTCCCTGGGCTTAAAGCAGCTCCCATTTATGGAGGACCTACTACCCAGAAGGCACTGGGTGAATTCACATGGAAGATCCTAGGAAATACGAAAACCTGCAAGGAACATTCCAGACCCATTTCTTCAGAGGAAAGGCAGATGCAGAGGGGTGGAGTGGCTTGCTCACAATCAAATATCACCAAGCGAAGATGCGGGAATGAAGACCCAGGCCTGTTTACAGCAGTGTGTTCTTTGCTGCCTCCCAGGTAGCTCTGGGGCACGGACACTGGAAGTTGTGTTCTTCTGGGTCTTGGGCATGACGGTGGGCTCTTTGGTCACTGGTCTCTCCTGCTTGTATCTCCTCACAATGTGGATTTTCACAGAGCTTGGGGATGGAGGGCTATGGGGAGGTTTAGTTGGCTAGGAGCTGGGCCACAGATATCACTGTACCTCAGATTTGATAACAGAACCAGACCCCGGACCATGTGTGTGTTCTTCCCACACACACTATGCCACTGTGCTTTGAAGTCTCAGGAGATAGTACTGACACCCTCCTTGACTATCCAGAGAAGCAGACGTCTACATTAGATCCTGTCTGGTACCTTTACCTTTTCTACCACACAAAGAAACCAACAACCCTTTTAGATGCCAAAGATGCCAATGTCCCTGGAGTGACCCTGGGGACAATGAGGGGAAGCAGGACCTAATTTTCTCAGGTGGTACAACTCAGGTTGTCAGGAGTAAGCCCCCTGAGTGCCACAAAGCTAAGGGGTGTGTCTGCGACATTCGTCTTTATCCCCAGCTCCTGGAACGCACGCACATGTGGTGCTCCGGAGACAAGACGGGCGTGTGGAATGGGTCCCCCAGGCGATTTCTTCCCAAGAAACAGAGCTGTACTTCTCTAAGGAGTCTGGATTGGACCTGTTAGAAAATACTAGAACAGACTGAGATCTGTCTGAGAATAGATCATGAGATGATTAAAAATACATTTTAAAGTTAAAATATTTTTAATCTACAGAAATGTTTAAAAGTATGAACATTTAAAAACTGCATTAAGAAGCACCCCCCACGTGTGTTGGCTTCTTTCTGTGGTCCAGCTCTCCTCGCTGCCCTTTCTAATCCTGCTCTGTCTTTGTCTTCTTGGCTGAGAGTTCCAGCAGGAGTGTCTGGGGAGAGGCGAGATTGGGGAGTTTTCCTCTGGCTCTTTCCTAAGATGTGCTCAGCTCCCTCTCTGGTCACGTTTCCTGTTTGTCCTTTCTCTTGTCTCTTCAGGAGTGGTAGGTCGTAGCAGCCTCTCTGCTAGTAGCCCTCAGTATTGCACGGCTTCCCTGTGGCTTCCCACCCCCTTTCCCACCCTTAAACCAGCTCCTCTGTTAACCTTCGCCACAGGACCTCAGTCCGACAGCGCCTGCTGGCTGCTCGCCGCTGAAACAGCCCCTCAGTACCCTTCAAGCCTCTCCCCAGACACTCCCAGACTCTCCCCAAAACTCTCGAGTTCCCTGAGCTCACCCTGGGTGCTGTGCCCCTCCATTCCTTAGTTTTCCTGTGTGTAAGCTAGCTGCTTTTGCCAAGTGTGCCAGTCAGGATGGAGCTTCCCCTGGGTGTGGTGGCACATTCCCATGGGTCTTGACATCAAGGTCAGCCTGGGCTACATGGTAAAGTCTCATCTCCAGAGCTAAGGCTGGGGGTAGAGCTCTATGGTTGAGGCACGCCAGCATCTTCAAGGCCCTGGGTTCAATGTCCAGTGCAGAAAGACTAAAAGCTGGAGGTGGCTATTCATTTTTATAGATGCATTGAACTAGGGGAAATGGATGATGCTATGCCATTTTGACATCCACGAAATCACTGAATGCATCACTGGGATGTAGCAGGGGTCCCACTCTTTCTTTTAAGAGATCCCCTATATGTCAACGTCACCTTCCTGTCTTCACTTAGATTCCCCTGAGGTAGATCTTGAGGCGGATATCTGGGTGTACATGCTGACAGAGGCGCACCCTAAGAGACAGAATGTGAGGAAGACCTTCGGGAGGTGGCACCATGACAAGCAAGACTATGTGCTTCCCTGGACTCTACTTTCTACAGGGTCCCTGTGGAGCCCCACAGCATGAGCTGCGCTGAGGACAGCCTCTGGGGAGAGCCCATTGGCATAAGGTGGCTCTTCATCTTAGAGTGAGGGGCAGCTGGGGAGGTGGTGCTAGTTACAGTGGGTGGGGGATGAGGTGGCAGCTGGGGAGGGTCGGGTGGGTCTGCCATAGTGTGGCTACATCACCTGCATCTTACCAATGAATGCGTGTCTCCTCCTTTTTCATCCCCTGCTTCTCCATCCATCCTTTCATAAGTGTTTAGGGAGTCCCTGCCATGTAAGGACCAAGGAACATTCAGGAAGAGCATGGGGCTGTCTCTCTCGTAGAGATGCTCCAACCTGCCATGACACATGCAGTAACTGACTACTGATAAGTGTCTGTCCCCAGGAGCTGAGGAAAGCAGAGACCGGTGAGGACCGGTTATCTCTGAGGATTTAAAGTGAAACCACATGTCCGGAGCCCCTTGCAAAAGTGCCTGGTCCCCAGACGGGCCCCTGCACTGTCTCAGCAGCCCTTCCTGGCTCGTCCTTTCTTCCCAGGTGATACCGACGGTCTGGTTTACATTCCCACCTCATTCAGTTCCTTTTAGGCCATCCGAAGTTTCTGTTTCAACAAAAGCCTCCTCCGTAGGGGCGACCGTGCAGATTGCCACTCTGTTGTGCCCTGAAACAATGGGGTGAGGACAGACAGAGGTGGTGTAGCGAGAAGGCACAGACGCTGCTTTTCAGGTGGTGGCCGTAATCAAATCCCTCTCCCAGCGCCGTTTGCAGATCAAACAGTGGAAAGTCAAGTGGGAGGAGACCAGGGCGGTTTTTACCTGTTCAAGGTGTGGGAAGAGAGGATTCTCTTTCCACCTGGGGAATAAATAAGTGCTTTTGATGCAGCAGCCCATGTCTGTCACCATCCATCTAGCCTGAGAGAGCCAGCAGGGCCACCCATCGGACACTAGAACCTCAGGCCAGACCGATAGGTATGGGGACACGGAGGACAAAGGGCCTTCTTCAACACCGTGAGGCTTGTTCCAGGGTCTTTGGCTGCAATCCTCTGAACCTGGACCCAGCATCCCCAAATCACAAAATGTCGGCTTGGAGCTGCGACCATGGGAGAGAGGGAGCTTGGCACCTGGTTGCTGCCCATGGCAGGCATCCTGAAAGGCTTCCTGTTTAACATTTGAGTTGCATTAAAAAAAAATAAACCCAAAAGACACACAAAGAAAAAACACCAAAAAAAAAAAAAACAACCAAAAAAAACAAAACAAAACAAACAAAAAAAAAACTTGCCAGCATCTCAGAACGAGAGAGACTCCAGCCTGTGCTCATGCCGCACGCCTGGGCTGAGGGTGGTGTGGGAGCATCTTGTCTCCCTGAAACACAGTCCTCGGGAGCAGCCATTTTCATCAAGATCCCTGTGTTTGCTTGGCAGAACTCTGGACTGGAAAAACAATAGGGTCTCCTGCCAGATTCCGTTAATTTCAGTAGCAGCAGCGGTGGCGGCGGCGGCGGCAATCTGCTTCCCTCAGATGGAGATTTGACAAGACTGGCCGGGAGAGGGGTTTGGGAGTCTTGAGGGGTCTTTTATAGTGAAAAGTCTATGCTTTCTTCCCACCCGTCCTTTCTGTCCCGTCAGAACGTGTAGTCAGACAGAACATGGACAGATTAGCCCGAAGAAGGTGGGAGGGGAAGAGAGCTCTGGGAAGGAATAAGGATACGGGAGAGATGGAGTCTCTCAGTGTGGGATCATGGTGTAGAAGTATCTTCTGACCCAGCCAAGAGAGGGGTCAAAGGTCACTCCTCACCTGCTAGGGCTGGAGAGCATCCAAGGGGCCTGGTACTGGCATGTGACACCAAAGGACACGTGGAAAGGTGTCTGCTCCCTGGGGTCGCAGCACAGTCTGGAAAACAGAGCTGCTCTCTGCAGGGGACAACGCAAATGGAGGGGTGGATGACCCAGACAGAGTGGGAACTGGGCTGGGGAATTTCCACAGGCTGCCCGCTGGGTTCCATTTGGGAGTGTCCCACCTGGAATTTTTTTTTTTTTTTAAATCCTACAAGCCTCCTAGATGGGAGGGTGCCGAGATGTCCTGCTTGTCAGCATGGGCCTCCAAGGGCAGCCCTCGGCTCCCTGGCAGTGGCAGAGAAGGGCTGTCTGCTCAACTACCTCTCAGTAACGCGGCTTTCCTGTGCTAATGTGATCTGAGCAGAAACTTCACAAGGCTGGCAGGAGGAATCAGGAGTGTGTGAGCACCAGTGTGAGCACAAGCAGTGCCTGGCCAGTCTTTGTTTTGTTTCTCTCGAGAACTGACTGACAGACACGGGTCACTGGGCAGTAGCGTGAGCACTCTGCTGAAGGTGCCGGGCTGTACAAAAGCCCGAGGAGGAAAGTGGGGTCTCTTTTTCTCAGTTCTCCCCTATTGCTGTTTCTGTGCTTTCACTGGATGGTGTTTGTCTTTCCGGAGGCAGAACCTCTGGAGTTGTTGGGAGGTGGGATGGTGAGAGAGCTGTGGCGTCGCGGAATGTGGACGGCTTATTTTTATGCTTTTCCAGTTCAGGATTATCATGGCCTCACAAGGGCGAGGCTCACTCTTGTCCCAAAGACATTCACACAGCTGACTGAGGTGGCCAGTGTGGCGAGAGGAGGCCATAGATGAATGTAGCAAAGCATCCAGGAAGGAGCCTCAGACTTCTTCGGCCAGAGAGGCAAAGACGAGGTGTGGAGAAGTTTCCTGAGATCAGTCACAGGTCTGGGAAGGAAGAGGGTGGTGGGTTCAGGAAAGCATGAACCACATGCAGGCAGCTCTGAAATCACATTCAATATCCTCCCCAACTGATGTGTGTGTGTGTGTGTGTGTGTGTGTGTGTGTGTGTGTGTGTGTGTGGTTAAAGTCACAGGAGGGTCAGCAAAAAGGCTCAGTGGGTAAAAGAGCTTGATACCAAGCCTCATGACCTAAATTCAACCCATGAGACCCACACAGATGAAGGGAAGAACTGACCCTTGCCTCCAATTACACTGTGATATGTGTGCTCATACACAAGCATGTGCACATTTACACACACACACACACACACACACACACACACACACACACAGGCACACACATGTAATTTAGAAAAGGAGTGTCAAGTAGTATATGGCCCTGAATAAGGAAAACTTTGGACACCAAGTTCAATCTTGGAGGTCAGGGGTTCTTAGAAACGAAACATACAACTAATCTCAAGGAGTTTGTAGTCATACTATGTTAGTCCATTTTTCATTAAAGAAATGACTGAGACAGTGAGAGAGACGGCCTGGCTGTTGAGAGTCCTTGCTGAGCAATCTTGAGGATCAGAGGCCATATCCACACAAGGAGTTGTACATGCCTGTGACCCCAGCCCTGAGGTGAGAAAACATGAGCCCCAAGGTCAAGGAGAGACATTGTCTCAAAAGGAGTGGGTGGAGAGAGATAGAAGACACCAGAAGACCTCCTCTGCACAAGTACAACACCTCTTACACACACACACACACACACACACACACACACACACATACACACACACACACACACACACACACACACACACACACACACACACACACACGTCTTAAGAAAAGTGAGAGCATAATACGTAGCCACAGGAGATGCTATGTAGAAAAAAACGAACTGGTCCAGGACGGAAAAGGCAAAGAAGGAAGGTGAAGGTCAGAATCTTAGTCCGCTGGCTAAGGACTTAGTGTTCTCAGGCTGTGGTACTGAAGGTCTGTCCTTGTGTCTGAAGTAGTGATGGCGTGATGAGGATCAGGAGTGTGACAGCCAAGGGGGGTGACAATGAGCTGGGAGTGCAGGGCTTCCCGCCCCTCCTCCTCTGGCTGGCTGCTGCTGACCTCTTTTCCTGCCTTCTCACTTACCTGCTGGGTGGTTCTCTGGCCCTGTCCCCACAGAGGTGCTTTCAGAGGAGGCTGAGGCTACCCACATCTCCAGAACACCCATGGAGGCAGCCAAGGGTCTCGGATGAGCACAAAGCAGCTTCAAGTGAGAGACAGGTGGCTGCAGAGGGAAGGTACACCTGCCCAGCGGAGGAGCTGTGGGGTGACTGGTCCCTGACCTGCTGTCAGCCTCAGAGGGGAAAGCACCCTTCTTGTGTGTGACACAGTAGGCCATTGGGCTTTTGCCTAAAGTTCCAGAGAAAGTGCTAGAAAGGTTGCTTTGTTCCTGCAAGCCCCGACAGTCTAGGACCAGGAAGGTGGTATAGCCTAACTCAGAATGGAAGACAAGAATTCTCAAGGCTTTGTGACCTTGGCTAAGGCCATCCTTACAGAGGCAGGAGGCATCCATTCACTCTCCGGAGTAGATTGGACACTCCCGAGCATCTGGCCCGGGGGGAGACTGGCCTTGGTGGCTTGGTGGGTGACCTGAGGACAGCCAACTTCGGTGCCATATTCTTAGTTGCTGAAGCCAGAGGTGCAGGAGGCCTGGTAGCTGTGGGCTATCAGGTCAAAGAGGACCCCAAGGGTCCTGGGGGAGCCCAGCCATTACAAATGTGTGTTTCTTGTCAGCCAGGGGCCGGGGTGAGAAGGAGGCTCCAGTAAACCAGACTCGGTCAGACTGAAGGGTTACTCAGTCTCCTACAAGGGATAAGAGTGTGAAGTCTTTTGCCCACCCAATGCTCACTTGTTCATAAGAGGTACCAAACAGCTGCTATAATCACCCTGGAAACCTGGGCTGAGGGGCAGATGTGGTGAGGGCTGGTCTTGTCTGTTCTCCAAAAGATTGTATTAATATTTGTGGCTAAGATCTATGGCCCTTTGCATGGGCGGGCAGGCCACAGTGGGGCACATCTGTCTACCAGGGTGGGCTTTTAGTCAGTTCCATGGGCAGAAACGAATTCAGCACTCTCTGTTAGATGATTATAGTAAAGAAGATGAAAAAGGGCAGGAGAGATGCCCCCTTCCACCCATGACATCCACACAAGGCAGGTGTTGACGTCTTGGCTGAGAGACACCTTTGCCCACGGCTTCAGGTCTGAAGATTGATGCGGGTTCAGCAGAGGCAGTGTATTCACGGAGGGAACAGGAGCGGGTCGAGGCCCACAGGCCAGCCTGTGCTGGGGCAGGGGACTGTGCCTTTAGCTGCCTGGACCCCTGTTCTCCTCCGACATTCACCTCTATGAGCTGTTTTCTTCCTACATAGATCTCGTCCTTTCTACTGGCACCAGCTCATGTTCTGAGGTTCTTAGCTTCCCTCAGCCCATGCTGTCCAGGCTGCATCCTCCTTTGCTTCAGAAGCCCTTGGTAACAAGGCCCGTCATTGAGTTGGGACCCACGTCTCCCCTTCACTTTCAGAGGAAGTCTGTGAAGGAGGCGAATGATGCTGGAGACATGTGTCTGTCAGCGGAGGACAGCCAACATCCCCCGGCCACATCAGGAGCAAGTGGGGGGCGGATCCTCAGCCTTCGGGAGGGCCCGTCCCCCAACCCACATTGGGACCATGCTTCTCACTCCTTGAACTGGGAGAGACACCTGTGTGTTGTCTTAAGCCCCGTGGTTTGTAGCAATTCACTGTGGCCATCCTAGGTAAAGAACAGAGGGGATGAAGACTAGGAATCTGAAAGGTCTTCCAAGACTGGCCACGGTCTGAGTGACAGGAAGCAGGAGTGGTGGGGGGGAAGGTGGGTGCCCCAGATCGGGCATTGGCCTTTTGAAACCTGAAGACCCTAAGGATGGCCCGGAGACTGTGTACTTCGGGGTCAAACCTTGCCTGCTTCTCTCCCCCTCCACAACGGGGCTCAGCAGTTAGCCCCCAAGCTGCCAACACCCTGGAGAGCTGGTGAGGTCAGAAGACTCGGGATTAGCTCACTCCATTCCAAAGGCACAGGGGCAAGCCAGACCTGACCTATCTAATGACCCACTCATCAAATTTGTCAAGAAGTCACTTGCTAATTACTACATTATTAATTCAGGATTGGCACTGAACAAGGCTGTGAGATTTTTCTATTCTATTTTGTCTTTATTGGCATATAAAATATTAGGTTTCATTATGGCCTTTTTCAAACAAAATGTGTTTCATTGTTTCTCTCTCCTCCCCAATCCACCCCCTGTACTTTTCCACTCTTACACCGGACTTATTTCTCTCCATTCTTTATATGACATCAACTTCTACAGTGTTCCCAGGGTCAGGGTGGTTCCTCCACGCTGAAGCCCTTCCGGTACCACTGGAAGAACCCCCGAGGCACAATCACCCACCCTGCTAATCACCCGATGGACTTCGGGAGGGGAGGAGCACTTTAAAAGTGGCTTGTGGAAAGTGGATGAAGGCTCTGTGGGGCTGAAGGACCCCCTTTCCTGAGGTCAAGGCCAGGATTCTTTGTCCTCCAGCTCAGCCAGAGCAAGGACCCTGCTCTCTCTGAATCATGACCAGCTAAGGGAGTCGCTGACTGTGTGTGTCCTGGGGTGGACAGAACTGAGCCTGGGGTCAGGAGACACTGAAGGGGACTCCTACACCTTGTCCAGCCTTCCTTCCTGTCCCCCAGGTGTGAAAGTGTCAGAGTGGAATGGCCTAGTCCAGCGTGTCCTCCTGGGTGGGGCTGACCTGGAGGGGGTTATGATAGCCGCAGCCCTTCCTGTGGCCCATTGGACAGCTGGGAAGTAGGACCCCCTGACTGCTGGTGAGGAGCCTCAGGCTTCTGCACAGCATACCCTTATTACTTCACTTTAAACGCTCAGGCAATGGAGAGTGAGGCCTTATGTAGCTCACCAGCTTGGCTTCTGTCCTTTAACTTACCGGATGACACACAGCAATGAGTCAGGTGGAGGACGTGACCTACTGTGAATTGTTAACTTCCGTCATGTTGCAGAGATGGCCAGGGAAGCCTGTAGAACAAAGCAAGCCCATCAATGGAGTTCTCAGGGGCAAGTAGATTCCCGTGATCACCACCTCCTTGCTCCCCCCTGAATGGCAATCACAAGCAGCTGGGGTGGCTGTGAGTGTCTCCAGGTTGGGGTGAAGATGGTGCCCCACCAGAACCCCACACATTTCCAGGCACCTTGCTAAGGGCTGAGGAAAGGATTCTGGATAGGACCCTGCTGCCTCTTGGCCCCTCAGAAGTGCATGCACTCCAAGAATTTCCACTGGTCACCGAAGTGTAAGATCGACAGAGACACAAACCGAGGACCTGGGGCTCAGTGCTTACGGTGTCCTCTTGGTGTGGGCTCTCAGGGGTTGTGGATGGTGTGGCAGAGAAGGTGGTATCCGAGTCGGCCATTGAAGATATGGAGGCTTTGGGCAGGCCGAAGGGAAAGGTGACTGGGGGGGGGGAGGGAAGGAGGGAGTGCGGGAGGGAGGGGCCAGATGCCCGGCCTAGCCACAGAAGGGAGGCAGGCTGTGAGCAGGTGGCTGGTTGCTGGGTGAGGGGGTGGGTGGAAGGGGAGGAAAATAATGGAAGGGCACAGGGGAGGTCACTCTGGGTGTCACAGTCCTCGCCTGTCACAGTCTTGTCACTGTTCCCCCGTGACCCTGGTCACGCCTTATCTGTGACTGACCATAAACGGGCTAGGCTGTGTACTCCGGTGTGCTGACCAAGACAAACAGTGGCAGGGCCCAGCTGGGCAGCTCCAGGGTCCCCTGAACCACCTCTGCACCCTCTCCTCTGGCTGCGTCCTACACTTCCTCACCTTTCCGTGGTATGAGCTCGACTCTCTCTCCTGGTCCCTTTCCCTAGCTTAGGCTCTGAGAGGGTCAGTTCCAGCCCCAGAGAGGTTGGCCATGGGGTGCAGGCCCCAGAGCAGAGAGCCTAGCAGGAGGGTGGGCTGCAGCTGGCCGTGTTCAAGTTGGGGCCAGAGCTCTCCCTGGGGCCTGTTCTGCTTGTCTTGGACAGATATGCGATGTGGCACTTCCCAGTCCCCCGGGGTGGGCTGTTGTCCCTTTCAGAGGGCCTTCTCTCCCCGGCCTTGTCCTCCTCCCCACCACAGATTTCAGAACTCCTTATACTTCGTTAGGAATCTTTATTTCCAGATTAGTCACCACGCACACAACACGGAGCGTCCCTGATTTGAGGAGCAAAAACAGTCATTACTAGATTGGTTCTCTGTGGCTGAGTGTCGGGGAACAAACAATGCCGTACAATTTCCGCTTGTGTAGCGTCTTTCAAACCACGCCATGCCCCGCACTGCTCGAGCTGCTGTAAATAGTACAATAACCAAGATAAACATTCTAAACATCTTTGCATCGAGCTTCATCTGGCTGTGCTGCGCTCAGCCAGTGTGGAGGCAAGAGGGAGAGCTGGGGACGGGGCGGCCCTGCCGGCCCAGGGGTGCAGCTGGAAGGATTAGAAGGGGGGCTGTCTGAAGGGAGGTCAGGAAAGGGGCCGTCAGGCCGGAGGACAGTAGAGATGGTCCTAACCTGACTTTGGAAGGTTGGCTCTTAGAAGGGGTGGTCTCGTTTGGACAAGGCTGGGTACAGCTAGAGCCACAAGGGTGAAAGAACTCTCTGTCCATTGCCTGGAGGAACTCAGAGTGCCTAAAAGAACACAGGATAGGGCTCTAGGTGCCGTAACAACATAACTTGCTTTGCGTCTCAGTTCACTTTCCCAATTCTTGGTTTTCCTTAAGATAGGATGAGCCAGCAGCATCCCCTGCACCCCGGCGTCCTTTGCTTATGAGGCCCCACAGATCCCTGAGGTGTGAGACTGTACAAGGTCTGCCCATTTTCTTTCTGACAAAGCCTACAGGGGAGCTGCCTCTGATTCCCCTGAGGTAATTTCAAAGATTCCTCCAAGGATGCTGAGGATGGCACAACCCGGAGTGGACTCAGTCTGCATTGAGCCTTCCTTTCCCTTCTTCGACGAAGACCGGCCTTTCTGGTCTCCACCGCCTCACTTTGGCAAACTTTGAAACAGCATAAAGATACCTGTTTGGGAGGATTCACCAAAACAAGTGCCTGTTTCCTAGTGTAGTGTCTGCATACAGTAGGCATACAATAGTTGCTGGTGGTTATTTTAATTATTAGTGAGAGCCTTCTCATCCACTGTAAGGAAGCCCTGCTTGGCCCTGAGGAATGCTGACATCACAGAGATGGGAGGTGAGGTGGCTGTGTGCTGCCCGGCCGGACCGCTTGGGCACTGGCTGCAGCAGCCGCTGGGATAGGGTCCTGGTGCTTGCTCTCATGTTCAAGTTGTCGGAGCTTTGTTCATCCATGCTTCCTAATTTGGGTAAAGTTCGCCATATGGAGAGCAGGGAACAGTGCTAAAAAGCTTTCACACATAGATAGTGCAGCACTTTCTCTGCTAAATGAGGACTCTCTTCCCAGTACAGATTTCACACGCCGATCTCCAGGGTGTTGAGTTCCCTCGTCAACAGGGGTGGAGTTGTTGGGGCTCTTGAAGGCATTGTCCCCGGCTGGCAGGGTCCTGTTCCGACCCCAGGAGAAATCCCATCTTTTTCCTCCCCTGGGTGAAGGCTTTCTAGCCCTCTCAGCTGAGACAACTTGGCTTCCAAGTCCGGGCCGAGTGTGCCTGGCTGCCCCCAGCCCCAGCCCCAGCCCATGGCTGCCAGGCCTGCACGCCAGGGTCTCAGGGGATCCCTCTGGATGCTACTCTCATTTCACGTCTGGAAGGGAGCTGTGCGGTTCTGAATTGAGCCCAAGCCCCCTGTTCCCCAACCCATGGCACATTCTCTAGAACTTTCTCTCCAAGCCAAGACATCTGCTGCAGCATCACTCCCTGCCCCCCGCCTCGCTGTGCCCCCTCCCCCGGGCCCGACTGCCTGAGCATGCCTGGTTCAGTTAGCAAGTAAATGGATGTGTTCCTCTGTTTGTGGGAGGCAGAGCGGCCTGCCCTTCACCTGCAGACACATCATTGCCCCAGAGAGTGTCTTCCATGGTGGTCCATGCTGGCTGGCTTTGCTCTTATAACTGCGGAGAGCTGAGGTTTGTGAACAATTTGATCTTGGTCCTGTCTCCTCTTCCCCACCTACCTTAGCACTAGCCTACAGAGATACCGAAGCAGCTAAGCCACCAGGGTGAGGCTCAAAATCAACATAGAAATAGCCACAATCAGCCATTTATTGAGCGCCCACTGAATGCTCAATCTATTCTTAGTTCTCCCCGAAACCAGGCAAACGTCCGTGTGTCTACACCGACTTTTAAAGACCAGTGAGCTAGAGTCAGGGTTTAAATGACAGGAGGCAAAGTTGCACACCTCACCGTAGTGTCAGAATTCACAACTAGAGCTACCGACCTGTGGTCTTTTCCTGTCTCAGTGCCAAATCATCCAAGGTGCACTCCCCCCGGGGCCAAGGGCAAAGATGGGACTCCAGTGCAGCTAGCGTGTGCAGGGAAGGGGGTGAAGGCTTTCTCGGGCTGGTGGGATTACAGAGTGCTGGCTGCAGAGTGAGGGAGGACTGAGCCCAGCACGTTAGGGTCTGCGCCTTTGTTCTGGTGGAGCTCTGCCACCCACATGGCCTTGGCTCTCCTTGTGACCCCTGCGCAGCGCGGCAGGGTCTGGCTTTGCCACCCCGTGGGAAGAAGACAAGCTGGAAATTGTTTTGAGATGTTTTCATTGATTTTCTTTAATGCATAGAAACATTTCTGCTTGCATGGGCTTCCATGAGAGGTAGGAAAGAAAAGATTGGATGCAACTTTGGGAGACTGGGCGGAGCTCAGGGAGGGAGCCTGGGAGCCTTGTCGATCGCGCTTCAATTTATCAGTATTTTCCTGGAGTTTTTTTGCAAAGCCCTCTGCTTAATCTCACGGTTGGGTCAGGCACTGGGAGAGGAGATGTGGCCTCCTGGGTCCTTTGGCTTGCAGACTAGCTCAGGCTAGGCAGCAGGGTCCTGTGGAAGTCCACACATTTAACCCAGCCTTTGCTGCCTCACTTTTTGCAGAGAGAATCTAGCTACAAGGTTACAGTTCTAGGACTTTCCAAAGGACCAAAGCAGGGGATAGAGGTCCAGGCAGGTGGTTTCTGGGTCATTCGTGAAGCTCCACGCTGAGAGCTTTGGACTCTCACATGTCGTTCGTGGTGGGAAAGAACCTTCACTGCCACGCAGCCGCCGGGAAGGCCTGCCCCTGTCCCACTACGCAAAGGAGGTGAAAAGGACAGCGAGGGCAGAGTGTCACAGGTCAGAGTCCTCTTAAAGAGTTACACACATGAACATAAATGTGTGTGTGAGCATGTGTGAGCACGTGTGCACACGCACACATGTGCAGTCAGAGGACAGCTCACAGGATCTGGTTCTCTCCTCCCACCATGTGGGTTCCAGGGGTTGAACAGAGGTCATCATGGCAGTAGGCACCTTTACCCACTAAAGCATCTTGATGGCCCTGAATCCAGTTCTTAAGGAGATCTTTCTTTGATGAATGAGCATTTGAGATGAGGGGAAACTTGAGCTCCCAGATCTCTGTCTCTAAATCTTCTCCTGAGGCCTGAAAGTACCCCAGAACCCCTAGGGTCATGACCTCAAATCATCAAAGAAGCCCCCTTCTCAGTTTTTCTTGAATGACCCTATGATATTATTGAATTTTATTAGATAAAAATATGTTTATTTGTTGAATGAATATAGTGAGTGACTAATGAGCGAAACGGAACCTTGGTGAGAAAGGGGAGGTCATTTCAACACAGCCTAGACCATACCAAAAGGAAGGAGAAGGACATTGTCAAACTGTACCAAAAGAATTACAAGATCCGTCCAACACATTGTCTGCACAGGCTCTTGATCATCGTAGGAAAGATTCAACTAAGATGCCCGCTTAGTCCTAAAGCATTTCTTCTCAGTCAAAAGTACCAGAAGATTGGTGCTCGTTCACTGGGATGGGTTTAGTGGAGTCGGTGTGGAATTTTGGACTTGCCAGGGAGCAGTCCTCCAGGGCTCTATTGTGTTTATACTTGTCCTCCCGGAGGGAGGAGGGAGAGAAGAAGGAGACTGCAGGAGGGAGGAGGGGGTCTCTAAAGACTCAGGACATCAAGGAAGTTTGTAAACTCATGAAGTTTAAGGTGCCCAGAAAGTGACAGGATTCACACACCTCTCGGGAAGCATCCATGACAGTAAACAATGGTGGGTGTGCCAGCTAGTTTATGTCAACTTGACACAAGTGAGAGTCATCTAGAGGAGGGAGCCTCGCTGAGAAAACGCCTCCGGAGTTCTGGGCTGTAGGCAAGCCCATAGGGCATTTTCCTGACTAGTGATTGATGGGGGAGGGCCCAGCCCATGGTGGGTGGTGCCATCCTTGGGCAGGTGGTCCTGGGTTCTATAAGAAGGCAGGTTGAGCGAGCTATAAGGAACAAGCCAGTAAGCAGCACCCCTCCATGGCTTCTGCATCAGCTCCTACCTCCAGGTTCCTGCCCTGTTTGAGTTCCTGTCCTGACTTTCTCCAAGGGTGGATTACAGTGTGGAAGTGTAAGCCAAACAAACCCTTTCCTCCCCACGTTGCTTTGGTCATGGTGTTTCCTCACAGCAATCGGAATCCTAACTGAGACAGCAGGTGAGGATGTTCTTCTGTGGAGCTGCCTGAAGGTAGGCAGGGAATTCCAGGGATGGAGTTTTCTAGAATCATCACCCATGCTGTGAGGCGACAGCTGCCTTTTGAGTCACCAACATTCCTGTCAGTAAAGCCTGCCCAGCTTCTGCAAGTCACTCCAGCTGGTTCGTCAAGCTAGACCTGATGAACTTTTTCTTTGGTTTGCTACTGGTGCCTTTTTTGGTGTGAAGATCTGTTCACATCTCCCCAGAAAAAGTTACGCAAGATCCTGGCTACCCACAGACCCTCCTAGAGTCATTCCATGCGTCCCCGTGGCTTCCTCCGACATCCCCTCAGGAAGCCCTCCAGACTCCAGGTCTGCTTCATTCGTTTGTCCCTTACCTGGAAAATGCAGCTCCATTCTTGCCTGTGCCATTCACCCTTTTCCATTTGACATGAGAGTCACGTGGCCGAGTGTCACTTTATTTGTTTTTCCTTTGTTCTGAACTAAGGACAAGCTGCCCATCTTCCTCCGAGCCCTGGATGCTGGGCGACTGTGATTGGCAGTGGCCCAGGACATAAGACAAATGTGCCTTAGGAAGCAGATCTGCCAGAAAAATTCTGCCCAGTATGGGCTCTTTTCACCCCATTCTTGGTGGCAGGAGTTTTATGTGTCTCTGGGCAACTCCATCCTTTCCTCTCCCCCTGAGCCCCTAAGAAACCCTGACCCCAGAGGCAATGGCTTTGGCTCGGAAGCTGTCTTTTCATTCTGTCAGTTCATTGCTCAGATTTGGGCACCAGTTTGACATGGACAGTCCCCAGGAGGGTGGCAGCAGTGGCTGAGATGAGGACGGTGACTCGCTCGGCTTACTACCAAAAAGTTTATTTTAAAACCAGTGCCTTGCGATCATTCCTGTGCACCCCAAGCTCCCGATCTAGGTAGGCAGTCAAGAAACTGGCAAGATGGAAGGATGCCTTTTGGTATCTCTCTGCTCCTGATAGAAGCGGTACCCATCTTGGGGCAGTTTCTTCCCCTATGCTGGCCTTTGGGTAGGAGGGTTGGAAGGGGTGAGGGGAATGGTGGGGGAAAGGCATGCCTTAGGGGGAGGCATCAGGAGGAGGGGGCATGGGCTGGCTGAATAGAACTCAAGAGCCCTTGTGTACAACGAGATTAGCACGATGTGAGCGTTTCCATGCCAAGGTGCTAACGCAATAATACACGCGAGTTTGCCAACTTTTCAAATTGAATGTATTTGATTATTTGCTTTTAATTAGTGTGAGTTTTGGAGTATGTACAGGATTGTCAGGGATCCCCACAAAGCCTCCCACAGCCCAGGAAGCCTCCCCTTGGTAGAGACGGCCCGGGGTTGTTCTTTTTTAGTGATTTAACAGCTCTGGTAAATGTTTCAGCCCATTCCCATTGTGCCTCTGTTTCAACCCATTGGCAAGACCAGCTGAAGTGAGCAGCGAACCTCTTGTCTGTTCTGAATGCTGACGGCTGCTCCCGAGATGGGTTTCCAGCCCGACTCGGGCTTTTGGTGAGCGTCCCTGGTTTGCTTTGCGGCTTGGGCTTGTGGTTTTCCTTCCTTTTTCTTGCTAGAGTTGGCTCCTACGATAACTTTTCCTCATCTCCTTCCCCACAAGTGCATTTTAGGAAACAGCTATACACAGGGAAACCAAGTGGGCAGCGGGGAGGGAGCAGAAAAGGCATCTGCTTATAAATTCAGACACGTCTCTGGAGCTCTCTCCACCTGCCGCAGGTTCCAGACCCTCTGAGTTTGCTGTTCCTCTGCTCAGCGCTCCCCAGGACAGCTCTCACCTCTGCTATGTGAGGGGACAATAAGGTCATGGAGTGGCTGGGTCCCCAGGAAATGAGTAATTGAGCTGGTGGGCAGTGCTGCCCTGGCTGGTGGGCCCACCTCATGGGTTTCATGTTGTTTGGCTCAGAGTTCCCTCCTGCATTGCCCATGGAGAACTTGCAGGCAGGGGTCACCTACAAAATTAAAAGCCTCTTTTTTGGCCCAAGTGCCAGGCAGGAGAGGTGGAGGGGTCGGCGAGGCAGTCCTGTCTCCTTCCTCTTCCATTTGCAAAGGAGAAGGGAGTGTGAGGTTCTTCTCTCACAGGCCTGTCACTCAGCTCATCTTGGCCTCAGGACATCAGGACCCACCCAGCATGGCTGGCCACCTCGTCCTTGCCCGCCTCCAGCTCCCCAGGCTGTGCCTACAGCTCACCAGGGCCATGGAGGAGCTGCCCATGCAGGGGAAGAAGGGCCCCCTTATCCGCATTCTGAGGACGGCCGCCTGCCTGCCCACCCATTACCTACACAATCTCTCAGTTACATTAAAAAAAAAATCTTTCCCCCCCTTAACAATAGGAGGAACAAATGGTTGACAAATAACAACAGCAGCAGCTCTCTGACAAAAGCACGCAATTATTACAATTACACTCTCCTTGATTAGGCTGCCACGCACTGCATTTCAATGTAATTGATGTTGTAGGTTGACACATCGGACACGAATATTCTCGCCTGTCCCTTCTCTCTTTTGTTTCTGGGGCTGATTTGCATTTTCTATGCTTTTAGTAATGAAGACTTAGCACTTTTCCTCCATTAGAAAAAAAAAGACAGATACAATAATCTGCAACTCGGCACTTGTTTAAGGATTCTGACCCTCGAAAATACCACTTTGCTTCACACATTAGCTGCTTACAAAGAAGGAAGCTAATGTATCATCTAATTGGGCAAACCACTGCATCTGATTTCTCTCAATCAGACTATTAGCTTCGTAATTACCCATCTGCCTCGTGTGGAAAAACGGCAAGGCGCACACCCAGCTAATAACATTCTCAAGAGCTCTCCACCGCAGTGAGAGGAGGCGGCATGGAGGGAGATGGTCTCTAACCATTTCGATGCCAAGGTGGTCACACAATGCAGGGGGCTCATGCCAACCTGCCCCGCCTGCATACTGTTCACCGGTTGTCTTTAATGAGTTGCCATTTTAGGGGGGTCTGTTCGAGATCACCGTGGCTGCTGCTACAGTGGTGGTAGTGGCTGGGGTAGACCCTGAAGTATGGTGACCTGTGGGAGTGAGAAGGAGGTCTCTGCAGGGCATGCTCGGTTTGGAGGAGAAATAGTCCCCGTGTGGGTGTTCTCAAGGCAGAACAAACAATACTCCAACAAGCGATTTCACTTCTTGTGTCCCTCTTCTGTGGTTGGGCCCCTCCTTTCTCCATGTTGACCACAAGGAGTGTCTAGCACAGTGACAGTGTATGGGCTTTCTGACATCAGGAGTGAGCATCGTGACTGGGTGGTGGCCTCCCTAACTTGTCATTAGTTGTTGTTTGTTTATTTGAGGCACGATTTCATGTGTTCCAGGCTAGCCTCAAACATGCTTTGTAGCTGAGGATGACCTTGAACTCCTGATCCTCTGGCCTCCACTTCCCAAGTGCAGGGATTACAGGCATGGCCACCAACCCTGGTTTTATGTGTTACCTGGTATGGGACTCTGGGTTTCATGATTGTTAGGCCAATGCTCTACCAACTGAGCTGCATGACCCGCTTGAGTCTTGCATTGAGTTGTGAAGGTTTTTTTTTTTTTTTGTTCAATTGGCTTCTGCAGGGCCTTTCCACCCTCTAAACACGGTTTGTCCTCAGGTCCTAGCAAGTGCCCCTTTCTCCAGCTCCACGCCCTGGGCTGGGGTGGGTGCTCCCTCTGACTGTGCCGTCCAGGACAGGGGTGAGATATGTTTGGGAGAGCAGGTGGGGCTGATTTTTGTGGAGACCCAATTTTCATCTTTGAAATTCCTCCACTTCCTGTTGGGACAGCCTGACCATTATGTTTGTGTTCTCAACAATCTTGCTTGAGCAAAGCTTTCTAATGAAAGCATTTAAGATCCATTGGGCTCCCAACACCCAGTGTATTTCCTCCTTCAGGCGGGCACACTGGCTGCTGGGGTCCCTGTGTTCGTTACGTGTGATTGCCCCACTTAGCTCATAGCTGCTTCCTGCTAAGGAGTAAGCATGGGCTGCGGGCAGCATGGTAAGGCTTACGTCTGTGTGTTTATTCTGCATCGCAAAAGTTAAATTCTGATATGATTTCAAAGGGCCCATATTTAATCATAAATTAATATGCTGGGAACAGAACTTTACGTATTTACGCCATTGTCTATGAAAATGTAAAACAAAAAAGCCCAGCTATATGAGTGTTCTAGACTGTCGATCCCCCTGTCTCTGCCTGGGACTATAGGTTCATGCCGCCACACCTGGCAGATCTTTTTATTTAGGGCACTATTTTTATACAGCAATAAGAAAGCAGAAAGGGTCCTAGCTGGAGCATAAGGAGGAGATGGGACAATTGAGAACACCAAATAATGGCACATGTATGCTGTGTGTGCTCACCTAACAATATTAAACCTTGGAACATGCCATTGGAAGAATTTCGTTGACCTAGGTCACTTATTCCATCTTTAGGAAAACCAGGGACAGGGACAGCTGTAGGTATCTTTTGAAGTTTTGTCAACTCGTGGAAGATGCAGACAGCGTATCACCTGGAGTCTTGCAAAAAGACCTCTGAGGCTTCCTTCCAGGTCTCTGTGTAAGGAGAAGCTTGTTTTCCCCGAGCCATATTACAGCTGGTAGCTGATAATCTCTCTGCACTGGCTGCTAGGAAGCTCAAAGGTGAGGTTAGCCCACTGCCGTCACAGGACAGACAGTTCAAAGTCTGTGTGCTAAAGTCACTCAAACTTTACTACTGTCTGACCCTTTGTAACGTCTATCCTTGGCTCTCAGACCTGCAAATACTCATTTCTGTTAGGTCTCCTGGTGTTACGATATGTGTGCTTGCACAGTGTCTGAGTTTGTGGTGGGAAAATGTTCTTGTGTGAGCTGAGAACAGAGAACCAGTGTTTTGCCCAGGCCACACAGGACTAATGCAACCCAGGAATCTCTCTTGTGCCAAGAACAGGTTTTCTCAGATGTTCAAAGGTCAGTCATGAAGTGTACTGAGATGGGCGTGCTCATGAGCATCTTCTCTTCTTTATTTGTCAGGTGGGACGTCATTTGTTAGACTCCAGGATAACTTTCGTACCCTTCCCTAACAGCTGGGAACGCTAAGTGGTCTGAGTCCACCCAGCATCCTCTGGGAGCATAGGTGGGGGAAAGATGCTTTCTCAACTCCAGCTGATGGGCTGAGTATATGATCACTGTAGCCCAGGCTGGCCCTGAACTTGAGAAAATCCCCCTGGCTCAGTCCACTGGGTGCCAGGATGACACACTACCTCAACAAGCCATTTCCTAACAATATTGCATCTAATGTTCACCAATTGGCGGCACAGCTTTGACAGTTAGTCTAAAATGAAGATACACGATTTAATCTCCCTTGGTTTAGGGTTAGTGATAGAGACAGAAATTGTGTGTTTCAAACAAGAACCAGAGAAAGCCATGGATCCTAGGCAGGTGCCTCTAGCCACACCCACAATAGGACTCTCCACCCCCAGGCCTGCAGTCTCCTCCCCTCTGTGTACTTACCACATATCTATTTATTTTGAGTTTGTATATGTGTACAGATGTTTTCATCTGAGGCAGGGTCTTTCATCGGCCTGGGACTCACCAGACGGTCTAAGTTGTTGGGCCAGAGAGCCTCAGGCATCTATCTCCACCTGCCAGTGCTGGGATGGATTGTGAGAGCATGTCCTTGAGTCTGGCTTTTTATGTGAGAGCTGGTGACTGAACTCATCTTTAGGTTCACACAGTGAGCGCTTTGCTGACTGAGCTGTGGTTCCAGCTTCACCCCTCCCACACCTTCTAAAGACACGTCTTCACGCATAGCCGCTCCTCAGTGGCTGATGAGCCCCATTCCTTTCCTCTCTCGCCTGTCTCTCAGCACCGCACAGTTCTCACTCATGTCACCACTGACTGTCCAAGTGGAGATGGGTGCCCAGGGCACCCGCCAGACAGCTTGTGCGGCAACTGCTCAGCCTCACTAGGGCATGGTCAGGATATCCCTTATTCCATTGGTCCTTGGTCCAGACAGCTTTGGTGAGTCTGTTAGGGGCTCACCTGGCCTTCCTGCCTCTTTCCTAGACTATGTCCAGGTTCCTGTGACTGTCTGCAGATCATTCTTCTAGTCACCTCCTCGTGGAGAGCAGAGGGACCTGTCTCTGCCCCCACTTTTTTGGTAGGAACCACTGTGTTGAGCCAGGCTAGATAAAAAGCAAGGTGAGTTTTCAGACCCCCACTCAGGATGAGAAGAGGGACCATGTGACAGTCCCTAACCTTTGTGGAGCCAGGGACTCCTATAAGCAATTTCCGACACTAACTTTTACCTAACTGGATGTTGAAAATGTCCTTATGGCTTGTGACTCTTTGGGAGATGTTATAATTCCTCTAAGAATCTGAGTACCATCTACACACTAATCACAGACCTGAGAAAACAGCGGGCCTCCAGAGCAGGTACATAAACAGCACTAAGCAGCAGCTATGTGAAGAGTTCGCATTGGAACAACAGGAAGGTCCCTCCCCCCATGCTACTGTGCTCGCTGGGATCTGCCCTGCTTCCTTGGGTCTTTCCTCTGAGCATCACACTGATGCCCAGATGCTGGGAAATAGAGCCAACTTGCCGTTGATGGTAAGCAGATTATGTCACAGTTTATCTCTGGCCAATCTTGCTGTTCTCTCTTCGTTACCATCTTTGAGCTTACTTAATTTCTTTATTGCTTTTATAGCCCTTGCCATCTGCTCCAGAAGCTGGAATTCCGCAGGAACTAGAAGAGTGAAACTTCCTAAGTGGAAACAATTATTTTGAAGCCAATGAGACTGGGAAGGATACCTTCTTGGTGGGAGGTTAGCTGAGGTTGGACAAAGCGTAGGGTGCTCAGGGCCAGGTGGCTCTGGAAGCATCTGTGTGTCCCGCTCAGTTTACTGAGGAGGAGACAAAGGCTTTGATCAGGGCAGAGGTTTGCCAGATGTTGCAGGGCCACCAGGAGGAAGCTGTAATGTTAAGAGTCCAGGGCTGGGCGCTAGGGAGATCACAAGCCTGAAGGCCTGTGTGATCCCTGGAACTCACGAAAAAAGGTCAGGTGTGGAGATCTGGCTTGCCACTCCAGTGTGGGGACCACAGGGACAGGAGGGTCCCTGGCCCAATCCAGCCTAACTGTTGAGCTCCATCCAGGCCAGTGAGAGACCTTGTCTCTAAAGATGTGGATGACTGTTTCATAGGCTAACATGACTGATACACACATATACACACACATACACACACACACACACACACACACACACACACAAAACACAAAGGTAAACGCACACTTGTAAACTCTCTCACATACGTATATAAACACACACAAATAAAAACACACATGTAAATGCTCTCTCTCACACACACACCTCCCTCACATGCATATATAAACACACAAACAAAAACATAGGTAAATTCTCTTTCTCTTCACACACACACACACACACACACACACACACAGAGGAAATAAAGGCTATGGGTCTAGTTTTTTTATAGTCTATCATAACTTTTACCAATCTGAATGATGGATTCACTCATCAGTGTGAGTCGCAATGGGTAGGCCTGAAGGGTAGGGTAGAGTGGGCAAGGAGATGGCTCTTAGCTTTCCAGTTCCTTTGGAGTTCTGTGGTACAATTTCATCACTTTGTGTGCAATCTGAGTAACTAGGGCAGAGATCTCCCCAAAGAGAAAGCAACCATGAGGGCTGGAGGGATGGCTCAGTGGTTAAGAACATTGTATCATACTTGCAGAGGAACCAAGTTCAGTTCCCAGCACCCATGTCAAACTGCTCCTGGAGGGAGGGGGGGAGGGAGGGAGGGAGGGAGGGAGAGAGAGAGGGAGAGGGAGAGAGACAGAGAGAGAGAGAGAGAGAGAGAGAGAGAGAGAGAGAGAGAGAGAGAGAGATGAGAAATGAGAATATCCAGAAACAGCCAGCACACACACTTCACCAAGGGAGATCACCTTCTAGCTGTCTGTCATGCAGCTCTTGCATTTCTGCCCATGAGTTGTCGGTGAAATTGACACGTTCAGGCAGGGGATGGTGTGCAACACCCTCTGCTTCTGGGTGAGGTCTAGTTTGTGTTTTACCCCCATTTAAGTAGAAATGTTTGGCTCTGCATCCCCAAGACTTGTTGTAAATTGTAAACCACACGTCATTCTCACTGGTGAAACTACACAGCCAAGCAGCAGCCCACAGAGCCACAGAGGTTCTCTGGAGTCGTTTTCCTGTTCTTGTTGACAGATTTTACATCTTCCCTGGCCACATGTGCATGTTAAATGGCACCAGTTTGGTAAGAACCCTTATAAGGGGCAGTGCTTCATATGGCACAGATGCCAGCGGAGCCTGGATGAGGGCTGATTCATAACCCCTTCTCTCTGCCTGAATCTGCCGCTTGCCTCGTCTTGCGCTGACAGGTGGGAAGCAAGAATGTTCTTGTTAAATTAGGTGTAAGGCCAGCAGCTCAAGTCTGAAATGATTCTTTCTTCTGGGGAGGATTTTATTTTATTCTTATTGAAACTGAGAAGAAGATGGGAACTGAGAGAGCTGGGGCTGAATGAGTGCTTGTGGCTGAATCTCACTCACTGCTCCATAGCAGGATTTTGTCCAGGACACCGGTCTCTTATACAATGAATTGTTTCATAATAATGTTGGACTAACTTACTGTCATTGTTGGACACTTTGTTGTCAACTTCCCAAAGCCTACAGTTACTCTGGAGGAGAAGCCTCAGTTGAGGAATTGCCTTGAGGTTGGTCTGTGGGCATGTCTGTGAGGGATTGTCTTGGCGACGAATTGCCAACCCGCTGTGAGTAGCACCCTTCTTCTGGTAGAATGTCTGGTAGACATTTCTCCATGGCCCCTGCCTCCAGTTCCTGCCCTGACTTCTCTTGGTGATGGATTGTCACCTGGATCTGTAAGCCCATGAACCCTTTTCTAACTTGCCTTTGGTCGGAGTGTCTTATCACAGCAACAGAAAAGTATCTGGGGCAAGGGCATCGTGTTTCATTTTAGACAGTTATTTTAACATCTTCAAGCTCATTCACTTTTTCCTTCTATACTGTTTATGCTGCTGTTAGTTTTATTCACTATACTTTTCCATCTCCTAATTTTCTCCTTAGAACTTTTTTTCATATTGCTCTTCCCTCACTTTTCACATGATTGGAATATCATTATAATTACTATTTTAATGTCCTTTGATAACTGTAACATCTGTGCCAGTTACAAATTATTTGTGTCTTTGCTGCTAATGTTTTTTTCTTTTTTTTTAGAAATATTCTTTTTTTTAAAGATTTATTTATTTATTATGTATACAGTGTTCTGTCTGTGTGCCAAATCTCATTACAGATGGTTGTGAGCCACCATGTGGGTGCTGGGAATTGAACTCAGGACCTTTGGAAGAATAGTCGGTGCTCTTAACCTCTGAGCCATCTCTCCAGCCCCAACTGCTAATGTTTTATCTTGTCTGTTTGGCTTTTTATTGCTGTTTTGTTTATTGACACAGAATCTTCCTATGTAGGTGGCTCAGGATGGCCTTGAACTCATGACCCTTCTACTTCTACCTCCTGAAGGCCAATATTACAGGTGTGTGCCACTATTCCTGGCTGAGCCTGGTCATTCTAATTTTGTATGAGAAACTATAAATTCTACTTCATTGGGTGTGAGAATATTTTATATTCCTATGAATATTCTATGGCTTTGCCATCTATCTGTCTGTCTGTCTGTGTCTATCTATCATCTATCTATCTATCTATCTATCTATCTATCTATCTATCTATCTATCTATCTATCTATCCATCCATCCATCTATATCTATCTATTATTTGTCTACTTATTTATTTATTTAGACAGGATCTCACTGTGCAGCCCTGGCTGGCCCCTTGCTACATAATCAGGCTGGCCTTGAACTCACAGAGGTCCTCTTGCCTCTGTCTTCTGGTTTAGTTGTCAGTCTTGTTTCTGAATTCTACCTCAACCCAAGGTGTCCCCAGGAACTCTGCCTGAGTTGCTGTCTCTGTACTGCATGCCAGGAACTCTCAGAGTATCAGACTGAGACAATCACAGCTTCCCATGTCCAAGCTCTTCTGTTTGCTCCTTGGTGTCCACTGTCGGAATCATGGCTCCATACTTTTGTTCTTTGGGGTCATTTTCAGGTGGGATGGTGAATCTGGCTTCCCAGTCCACCTGGGCTGGAAGCAACAGTCTTTGTGGTAATTTAAACTTACATTTCTTCATATGAAGGAAAGTAAAATCAACTTCTCCCTCCCTTGACTGGGAGACTGCGTGGGGTAGGATCAGATGGAGGCAAGCTGGGGAGGCCATGCTGGGTTTGTCTTCCCCTGTTAGTCTCTGAGAGTTGTGTTAACAAAAAGCACCATGGATGGGTAGTCTTACAACAGCAATGCATTATCTCATGGTTTGGGATCCTAGCAGAGAACACTCATACCCTTCCCGGGATCTGGGGTGTCTGCCAGCATACCTTGCTGCTCCTTGCCTTGTGACCATGTAACTTCAGTCTCACGTAGCAATCTTCCAGTGTGTATGTCTGTCTATGTCCATTTTTTCCAGGTGACAGAGACCGCAGGCAGGTGTAGGTTCTGGGGATGTCACACAGGAGAGGGGCTTGGGCAGGAAGAAAATGGAAAGAGGATTTTTACCAGTGACCCTGACTACACGGTGTTCTTAGATGCTGGATATGTTGTCTAAAGACAATGATCTCAGTGAACCTGTCCCTTGACAAACAAGTACATGAGGATGCCACCAACGCTTCCTGGGTGGGTGAATAAGACATGCACTGGGACCAGATGTAAGCTGGACATCCTTGAAGTGTAGGGACAGCACTTTTCAATCACAGAGAGGACACTTCACAGGGAGCAAGACTTGGATGCCTCCAATTAACAGGTAGAAAGCTAGAAGTAACCCTGTGATACTACTGCCTATTTCTGGACAGTACCCTGGGCTAGCGGTGGCCATGAAAATGTCTTTAATCTACCTAAGAAGATAGTCAAGGAAGCAGGAATCATTCTTCCTTAGTACTTCTTATTGCTCATTCAGCTACATCTGGCAAAACAATGAAGAGTAGTAGGTAGCATTGCCATGCTTTTTGGATTTGGGACAAATGGCTTTCAGGTATCACATATTGTTGTGTTATTTTTTCCTCATGTGAAAATTGCTGGCATTAATTAGGATGATACATCCTCATTTTGTTATCTGATGTAGCCCAAATGCATGCCCCTGGGAACAGTGTCTGCTACACAGTTGATGTCTAGTGATGGTTTGCTATGCCATGTCCACAGGGACTCTGCCCATCTTCATGTCTGATCCAGCCATTTTGTGAAGGGAGAACGTGAGACATAGGGAAGAAAATGTCACTGAGCCACGTTAAAAACTGTATGCTAGAAGAAGGTCACTCCTGCTGGGATGACACGTAGCTCAGTGGTTGGGTATGTGTGAGGCCCTGGGCTCCATCTCTAGCATCAGCCCAACAACCCCAGCACTAACAAGGCACAGGAGTCTCCTGGCTTCCTCCTCGCAGTACTGCTTTGAGGCAAGGAAGGCTGTCATCTGAGGGACTGGTGCTGGGAATCTCCTTCTGAGAAGCTGTTCTCAGGGAAGGAGATTCTGCCTAAGGATGACATGGTGTGGTTAGTGAGTTTCAGGAAGACACATCCCCTTCCAGGGCAAATTCTTTCAAGGTCCAGGTACCTGAGCCCTGAGCATCACTCCTGAATCTGATCATTCCAGCTCTTGCCTCATGCTACATACAGTTTTCTTTATGAAACTGGCATTATCCCCTTCTGAGATTTCCCCTGGCTGGGAGACACCATTCATAGAGGGATGCTGATGAAATCCAGGCAGTCTGGACCAGAGGGAAGGCAAAGGAGTTAGAATACAGTAAGCTGCAATAGAACCAAACCAGCTGCATCTCAAGAGGGACAGTGTGGAAGGAGATGGGGCGGGCTAGCCTGTGCTTCACCGGGGACAGAGGATACAGCAAAACAGGATGGGGCAGGCTAGCCTATGCTTCACTGGGGACACAGGATACAGCAAAACAGGAACCCAAAGTTCTTCAGGAGGCCACACCCTAGTTATCATGGCTCATGCTTTCTCCTGGGATAGGGAACTGGAAATGGACAAGAGACAGGAGGCAGAGTTCCACAGCAGGCTGCCAGCTAAGAGCCCTACGCCTGGCTCCAGGTGCCTGGTAGCCCTTCCCATTCACTGAGCACAAAGCTTCCCCAAGCCTTTCCTAGTGAGAGGTGTTATCTCCCATCCGCAGACAGAGAAGCCTCATGCTCTGAGGATGCTGGGCCTTCCACCTCCATGTCTCCTCCCACCCCTGGCGGGCACTGGGTACCACATGCATGATCCAGGTCTTCTGCTTCCAAACTCAAGCCTTATCTCCCACACCGTACTGCCTCTTGGAGTCTTCGGGAGAGGATCATGCTGTTCAAATAAGCCCGAGTCCAAACTTTGGAGCCTGGGCTCCAAGGGCCCGCAGCACTTCCATCCGTGAATCTGGCTCCCACCGCACTGACTCCTTTCCCTTTGGGGTCTTCATGACAGCCAAGGGAAGATTTCCTTGCATTAGTGCATCTAGGCAGGTCTTTACCCATACCCCCCAATTTCCCTTTTCTCCCCAGCTCATTTTCTGCCCGAGGTTATTGGAATATAATATACAAACCCTGAACACATGTGTGGGATGATTTTTCTTACAGTTGTATAACGAGTATAATTGTATCTGCTCATTCATTCATTCGCTCATTCATTCATTCACTTCTCCATCCCTCCACTTACACTGATTGGCCTTCTACTTTGTGCCTGCTGGTGCTTGTTTGATGAAGTAAAGAGGGCCCTTAGCAGACAGTTGAGGGAGTAGAAGATATAAAGATGGGCAGATTATGTTTTTAGAGCACACTAAGGATGGCCAAGGGCCAAGCAGAGATACTTTTTATTTCATAGTGTAGGTCCTCAGGTCAGCCAAGAATGTTGCAAATTAGATATTTTAAAACCTTCTCTACTTTTGGACCCTTTTGTCCTGAGATATTTTATGCAATCCTGGGTATAAAAGCATATAAAGTATGGATACACGTTAAACATTTACTGATATAATATATAACCATATGTATAGCCATAACTATATATACCAAATATCATCTATAAAATTATTTGGTATATATGCATAATTTTGACGGTTATTAAAGATGAACGTAAATTTGCATGCTAATAAGATGGATGTGCGTCTTTGATTTTATATAAAGAAAAAAATCTTGGCTGAATATTTGGCATAGAGCATCATCAACATTCTCCAGAGTTGATTGACATTTTTGTTTTATAATTGTCCATGCTGAAAATTTGGTCTTGTGTGAATACATTGAATAAAACAGCAGAATGATATTTAGGGTCATTTTAGAAGTTGTATGTTCTAAGCCAAAGTTCACTGAATGATGTTTTAGGAAACTCAAGTCAGTAACTCAAGTGACAGTGCTTAAAAATTTGAGCGTTGTAACAGTACAACCTAACGACATATTAATTTGACGTTCACATGCTGAAGAAGGGCAGTGGGAAACACAAGTCTCTGTTTTCTGCAATGAGTTATGTTTCTGTGAGAACAGAAAACTTGGTAGACCAGAAACCTTGCAGTTCATGGAAATACCCAAGTGCCAGGTCTGTGCTGAGGTCTTCCAGGAGGTGCATGCTGGCGTTGTGTGGCATGCTGGCATGCCCCCTGCAATGAGCCCTCACTGCATGTCTGGAACTGAGGCTTTAGTGAAGTTGCCCAATGCAACATGGGAGATGCTGCCTGGAAGGCCTCAGATTCCTTACTTGTTCGGTTTCTGAATTCATGTTTGGTTGTTGCAAATCAGAAACACCTCACTATTGTAAATCTTTTTTTTTTTTTTTTATGACTCCCACATCCATCTGGGACCATGTTCTACAATTCAGGAAGTTGAACCCTGGACTCCACCAGAACTCCCTGTGGCTCACGAAAGGGGCGGAGAGAACTGGATTCTGTCATCTTCTGGCTGCTGTGTGGTCTCTGCTTCTATGACACATCTTACTCCTTACAGACCAACTGCTGCCTCAAGAACATAGTAGCTTCCCTCCCCACCTGGGTACACCTCACCTGCACCCACAGACTCTCAATGCCCAGGCACTGGGGTGAGTCTCTTGAATAACCAAACGTTCTCTCTCTCATGGCAGATACCTCTTCCATGCAATTAGACTGCCAAGACTTGGCTGTGACTGGCAGCACACCCTAGTGCAGCCTTGGGGGCCTCTAAATGGGAGTTCTTCATGGCCCTCTCTCTTCGCCCTGGGAACCCATGTGCCCAGAGTGATTGGAAACATGAAATTCAAATCCACACACTGAACACCAGGCTGAGCTCCGTGACACGTTGGCTGCAAGATATTTGCTACTTCCACTCTCAGCCATCAAGTGTTAGATAAGTGCTGTCAAGGCTTTCCATATATGTGTGTGTGTGTGTGTGTGTGTGTGTGTGTGTGTGTGTGTGTGTGTAAGTGTGTGAGTGTGAGTGAGTGTGAGTGAGTGTGTGAGTGAGTGTGTGTGAGTGTGTGTGAGTGTGAGTGTGTGTATGAGTGTGTGAGTGAGTGTGAGTGTGAGTGTGAGTGTGTGAGTGTGAGTGTGTGAGTGTGTGAGTGTGTGAGTGTGTGTGAGTGTGTCTGTGAGTGTGTGTGTGAATGTGTGTGTGAGTGTGTGTGTGAGTGTGTGTGTGTGAGTGTGTGTGTGTGTGTGAGTGTGTGAGAGTGAGTGTGAGTGAGTGTGTGTTGTGTATGGGCACAGGTATAGATGTATGTGTATGTACTGGCTCATGCAGCTGCTGGAGGTAACAGTTCAAACTCTGTTGCATCTGGAGTCTCAAGTAGGAACTGCCCCTGAAGCTTTAAGGCATGTCGTTTCTTCGAAGAAACTTTTCTTGTCCTGGGCCTTTAATGAGGCCATCTGTTCTATTGTGGGTGATTCCTTTTTTTTCTTTCACAGTCTGGCCTTGAAATGCTAGGTGCACGCTTAACCACTGAGCTGCATGTCTCAGTGCCCTCTGGTTTCTTTTTATTTTGATACAGGGTCTCCTTAAGTTGCCTGGGCTGGCCTTATATTCATTCTGTATCCCAGATTGGCCTTGAACTTGTGATCCTCCTGCCTCATAGTTCTGAGGAGCTGGGATTACAGGCTTGTACCACTATATCCCAAGAAGGCAATCTTCACTTAAAATCCAGCTAGCTGTGGTGGCTTACACCTGTAGTCCCAGCATTTGGGAAGCTGAGACAAGAGGTTCCCTGCCAGTTTGAGATTAGCCTAGACTACTTAGTGAGTTCCAGGCTAGCCTGGGTTATAAATTGAGACTCTGTCTCAAACCAAACCAAGCTAACAAAATAGTTGTCTTAGTTTATTTTCCTCTCACTGTGATGAAATACTCCAGCAAAAGCATCCTGAGGGCTCAGAGTTCAATGGTACAGTACACTGTGATAGAAAAGTCAAGATGACAGGCATGTGAGACAGCTGGTCACATGACATCCACGGTCAGGAACAGAGTGCTGAGTTTGCACGCTTGTGCTCGGCTCCTGTGCTCCGTTTTGTGCAGTCCAGGATCCCCTGCCAGGGAACGGACAATTAGGATAGGTCTGTCCATATCAGTTAACATCACCCATACAGTTTCCCACCCACAGGCGCCCAGAGGCCCTTCTCCCAGGTGATCCTACAGCCTGCCACATTGACAGTGAACACTGACTCCCCACAATACCCAATATAAAAAATTATTAGTTGGATACTCCACATTCTTTTTCTCATAGTTGACTTTGATTTTTTTTTTTAATCTTAGTGTGTGTGTGCATGCTGGTGTACATACGGAGGCTGGAGGACAACTTTTGGAAATTGTCTCTCTTCTTCCAAGGAGGGCTTTGGGGATTGAACTCTGGTCATCAGACTTGCAGGACAAGTACCCTTACTAGCTGAGCAATCTTGCCAGCAGATTTGATTTTGAAATCCAGCATGTGCTATACCTCTGGTGCCTCAACATTTGGGCAGGCTAGGATGTGCTCAGCAGCCACAGGCAGCTAGTGCTTACTGTATTAGATGGTGTGGGCTTGCAAGAATGCTTGTCTAGGTTCCTTTGTGAATAGCTGTTTTCTAATCGCTAGGGTGGGTTGGTCTGGGCATGTGCTGACAAAGCTCCCACACTTGGACACACTGAATACAGTCTGCATACTTAGAGCTGCATGCTTCTGACCAGTCCTCAGGAAGATGATGGCAGATAGGGGGCACGTGCACTTACAATGCTTCATGACTGTTGCCAGAGCTATTTTAGATCTTTTCAGTCTAGTAATCAAAAATGGGAACTATAATGTATCATATATTCATTGGATGTTTCAATAAATTTACTTATATTGTGCTTAAAAAAACTTTCATCTTTTAATGAAAACAAACATGAACTCTTCTAGCTGAGACAGTTTAAGAGGCTGGACTCCTGGGTACCAAGCAAGTCTTGAGAGGCAGACACCAGGAGTTTATATTTCTAACAGCTGCCTGCTGAGACACAAGTTTCTTTTGAAATTGGGTCAGAACTCCAAGAGGCGTAGATCTTGTTTTACTTTCACATGTTCTGTTGTTTTATTACCTGCATTGCTGGGTTCGGAGACCTGGGTGGATCTTCATAGCAAGGTCAGCTCTGTTCCCTCCCAAGGCTGTTCTAGCCCTGGTGGGGTGTTCTCTACCACCCCGACACTGGTGCAAGCCAGGACACCAGGATGTGAGTCCTACTTCTTGAGACGCTTTGGAAACGCTTTAGGATCCCGGAGTTTCAAGGTTTCCTCTGATCCTTCACATAGGGAAGAAGACTTTTCAGTCGCCATCTCTTGGAGCTCACAGGCAATCTGCTTTTTTTTTTTTTTTTAAACGGAAAAAAAATCTCCAGAGCCAAAGGAGCCCTATTTTTTTCTTGTCCTTGCTCAAAGCTTTTATAGAGCATCTTGAGATTTCAAAGGCAGTGCGTGTATTGATTTTTTTGTCCCTGACCCCCAGGGTTCATTGCTGCTGTGTTTTGGGCTGAGGCTCTCTATAGAAATCCCAGTGGCCCCAACTTGGGAAGTCTTGGTGATTGGACAGCACTAGAAGCAGTTTCTTTATATAAACCATCACAGATGTCCTTTGTCATCTGTCTTCTCTTTCTGTGAGGCCTTCCTCACAGCGTCTTTCCTGTGTGCCTTGAAACTTTTCAATCAGCCTTGAGGTCAGAATTTCTGCAAAGAAATGGAGCTCTACCTCTGCCACCAGGGCAGATACTTCAGGCTCTGTAACCCATGCACCATCCTGGTGCCCATGTAGACAGGTTTTATTTCTTCTTGTATCTCATTATACCACCAACTCAACTTGCTGGGGCTCCATAGCAAAACAGGACAGACTGAGTGGTGGAAGCAACAGATGTTGCCTTTCTGTAGTTCTAGAGGCTGAAAGTTCAAGGTCAAAGTATGGGCAGCTTTGTTTCCTCTCAAGGTCTCTCTCCTTAGCTTGCAGGCAGTGGTCTGCCCCTCACAGTCTCCCCTCTGTGTGCATGCCTGGTGGCTTTGCCTGTCACCCACCCTGTTGGATGAGCACTCTATCTTATAGCCTCATTTAACCTCAATTACCCCTCAAAGGGCCTGTGTTTAAATATTTCATTGGGAAGCTAGGACTTCAATGTGAATTTTAGAGGGATACAAGTCACTGCATCCTTCCCTAGAGGCTGCCCATCTTTAAGCCTGTGATGCACAGGACCCGGTTGTGTGGGCAGAAAAGAAGTCTATCAGAAACTGCTTTGACTGCTTACTCTTTAGACATGTTTCCAGGATCTAGGCTGTATCTGATTTTCATGTGTACAATACGCATGAGACCTGTCCTTTCCTCCACGGTCCCCCATTTAGTGGGAGGGACAGGAACTAGTTGCCTCGTCTTCTCTTAATTTTCTCTTCTACAAAATGGAGCTTGTGATTGTACCAGCCTGCATGGTGGGCTGTCAGGATTAGATGATAATCCACTTAATGAAAGGAGTACTTAGGATATCACCTGGTATATAGAAGGAACTCAGTAGATGTTCATTTTGACTGTGGCCAACCTTCTCCCCAAGCAGCTGACCAGTCAGTCCCTGCTGGGAGGAGTCTTCTGATTTTCCGTTCTGTTTCTCAGAGACAACAGATGAAGTAAACAGCAGCAGTGGCTATTGTGACGTTCATTCGTGTCTGGGGTTGTCTGATGTGCATTGCGTGACGTTCACTGTGCTGCAATGAGAGAGAGGCCTTCCCTCCACCCACGCTAGCGGGCGGCACCGGGAAGAATTAGAGCTCTCTCCTTGCGCAGCTCCAGCTCTACCTCGTTCCGCTGGGCTTCGGCAGATCCAGGCCGGTGCTCAGCTCTACCTATGATGATGATGATGCCAAGTGGGCGGTCCCCCTCCTCCCATTTGCCTCCAGAACATATTTTTCTTGAGATACAAAGATGCAAGATGCTTAGAAATTGGTGTCCATTAACCATTGCTGATAGTGCCCACCTAGAACAAATTATTAGAGAATGATCACATCTGGTCCACACTGAGCAGTCATTCATGGGCCAAAAATGACTGCCAGTTCTGATTCTTCTGCTGGTGGTGAGAGCCCACTGGACTTGGAATCATTAGGTGTTAGAGAGCAGTAGCCATTTCTCTGCTTCTCTCACTAATTCAGCCCAGAACTAGATATAGTGTTATATAATGTTACGAAACAGGCCCATTTTAGAGTCATTTTAAGTAAAGCGGGTATATATGAAGCCTCAGCATTTTATGCGGGTCACCTGGATTCTCAGGGAATATGAGGAAAAGAACCAAATAGGACAGCTTGCTCTTCTGCTTCCTTGGTGTTCTCGATCCTGGGGAAGACGGTAGAGCAGATGCTTCTCTTCCTCTGCCGCTGCTCCTCCCGTCAGGCCAGCTCTCCTGCAGGCTGCTGTCGCATGGGTTGGGGTGCATCTGCAGGACATTCATCTCTATGACCTGCTTTGTAGCATGGTGGGTCTTGTCATGGTTAATCTTGATTGTCAAGTTGATTAGATCTGAAATCAGGAAAGAGCTGGCCTGGGGGCATGTCTTTGAAGGTTTTTCTAAGAAGGATTAACCCAGGGAAGAAGATGGTCTCTTAGATTGGGTGGCACCTTCTGGCCCAGAAAGAAAGAGAGAAAATCAGTTCTGCATGCTTGCCTGTCGTCTTGAATCTTCCAGGCCTTTAGCATCAGACTGGTTCTGTGGAGACGACTAGCTTCATGGCCTCTCCAGTGTACACCAGGCATTGTTGAGCTATCCAGCCCTAATGAGACTCCCTTCCTCTCCCCCACCCCCACCTCAGGTCTGTTCCTCCGACGAGCCCTACTGTACACAGATCCTCTTGGAGTTTGCCTTCCTGTGTCCATGAACCTCGACTTCTGTCACTCTGGCAGGCTCTAGTGTCCCTCTGCATCAGGGTGTGACATTGGGAGACAACTCAAGCTTCTTTCTTGAGGCGGCCCCAGGGAACTCGGAACTGTCCCCAAACGTTGAAATGTGCATTGAAATGAGGGAGTGGAGGGCTGCTGGACTTCTCCTCCAACAACTCAGGCCTCCAGCCAGGGCGGCACTAGCTGCTCCTTGGGAGGGAGAGGAGACCAGATGAACAAGGCTCTTTAGGTAACCAGGGCCCCAGAGTGTGTGAGCCACTCAAGAGGCTTCAGAACAGCTGCAAAATATGATAAAAATCACTTGAAAAGTTCATTGATTTTGCAGCGAAACTGCGAGGGCTTCACTTTATAATAATCGTTCCCTCACGCTCGCCAATCTTGTACTTGAGCGCCAAGGGCGTCTGGGTCAGGCTCCGTTCAGCACACAGGCCTGTGAAGACAATGGCGCTTGGGCTGAAGAGACACTTTAATCATGGGCTAATTTACAAACCAAAGCAAAACAGACTCAGGTTTTTGTCTAAGATTATTAGAAGATGTTAATTCTATGCTTAAATTATTTCTCTCCTTTTTCCAGCTCATAACAAGGGGGAAAAAAATTAAAAGGGAACATCGGCCCAACCCCCTCTACTTCTTATCTTCCTAATTAAATTTTGTGACTTGGCACTCACGGGTGGGTGGGTGACGACTTTCCCTTTCTTCTTTTCTCTCTGAGGACAATGTTCTTGTTATTCAAATTCTTATTGCTTCTTGGTGGGAGCTCCTGGCTCCTAGATTAAATGGCTGCCTGCCTTTCTCCTGCCTTTCTCTGGGTCAGGAGAAGTCGTGAAAGAGCTTAGTACAGCTCTTCCTTGTCCCTGTGTGTCCCTGACCCAGAAGGTCCCAGGGGACAGTTCTGTGTTCTTCCCCCTTCCCTATAGGCCGGGACCTCTCAGTAACAGGAGGGTCAGCCCTGTCCTTTCCTGACTCCTGGTGCCACTGTCCTCCCAGGCTGGCAGGACCCTGTGGCCAGGATTTAAAAGTACAGGAGCAAACAAAGCCTGAACTGGACTAACTCTCAATTATCCGCATGAATGGAAGGCTAATCCAATATTCATTTCTCCTCGGCTTTGGAATGCCAAGCGTGGTTTGCACAGGCCAGATTTACATGGTGGTTTCTGCTTTGCTTGGATGAACAGTGTTCACATTTTCAATATGTCCATGGACCACACCCCAGGAACATTGTGGTATTAGTTTGTGTCATAGCATCTGACGAGAGAGACCAGGGCGGTGTTGCTGCACTGGCCACCCCCCCCCCCACCCCCGTCCATCTCTTACTCCCTGTTTCCATCTCTTCAATGCAGAGCATGCGGCAGAATCCTGATTTATGGCAAGGAGAGGAAAATTACCAATTGATTGGCTGATCAATTCATCCATCCATTCAGTAAACAGTTTTTAAATATCTAATATGTACCAGGTACCATGCTCGGGGGCTGGCCATGGAGCTTTAGGGTCTTCATGGGGGTTGACACACATGAGAAAGGCAGCCGCGTGTATCTTACAAGTGAGAATGTTGAAGGCTGGAGCTAGAGAGGGGCAAGGCTGCTCCAGGCTGCTTGTAAGGAGGTGGAGACTTCTTGGGGGTCATGAGAGGCTTCCAAGGGAAGAGAAGGTGTTAGTTATGTGTCTGTGGCTGCAGTCAAGTACCTGACAAGGGCAGCTTGTGGGAGACCGCCTCTGTTTTGGCTCCTGGCCTGCAGGCGTAGTCCACCGTGGTGAGGGGGTCACGGCAGCAGGGTGCCTTACTGGGTCTTGGGGAGGGTGGTGCAGTGGGAACCCAGACAGAGGTTGGAGGAGAGAAAGGAGAGGCTGGAGGCCAGAAAGGGATGTGGGGGGCTGGGGGCTCTGGAAACGTTTTGTAGAAATGCTAAGTGCTTTCCCAAAAGGCACCGGACAATTCAAAACTTCCTGCTTCACAGGTGAGTGGCTGGAGACCGGGGGGCAGGAAAACAGAAATTGTCCTACTGGATGACGGTGAAACAGGGCTAAGAGGGGGCAGGTAGGAATCTCTTCAACTCTGGGAAACTTGTGTTTGGAGGGCCTTGTATTTCATCTCTAACTCCTCTAGGGACAGGAGAAGTCTAGGAGTGTCCCCAGGAGAGTCAGAGGAAGGCCACAGGTGAGAGAGTAGTCAGTCACCTTTTTACTATAACAAAATGCTGGAGATGGTCCATTTGAGAAGAACAAAGGTTTATTTTGACCTGTAGTCTGGAGGTTTCAGTCCGTGGTGGGTGTAGGCAGGTTGATCTGGTTGTTTGGGGGCAGGGGGTGACCAGTATGTCAGGACAGAGAGCACAGGTGTATTACCTCAGCGGCAGATGTGAAAGACCAAGAGTTAGAAAGCAGCATTTTAAGTAGCATCCTCTTTGGGGACATACTTCTGTGACTAAATTGTCACCTCAAGAAGGTTCCACCCTGTCCCCACAGCACTGAGCTGGGGACTCCCTTAATGAGTGGGCCACTGGGGACACTCATTCAAACAGCAGCAACCATTTGTCTATTGATTTTGAACTGTTATTTAAGTTCCACAATGATGACTGAGTTTGTTCCTGTCATACATTTAAACAAGACAGGTGTCTCAGTCACTCTTCTATTGCTGTGAAGAGACACCATGACCAAGACAACTCTTACAAAGGAAAACATTTGATTGGGACTTGCTTACAGTTTTAGAGGTTTAGTCCATTAATGTCATGGTGGGAAGCATGGCGGCACACAGACCAACAGGGTACTGGAGAGGTGCTGAGATTCTACATCTGGTCAGCAGGCAGCAGGAAGAGAGAAACGCTGGGCCTGGTTTGAGCATTTGAAACCCCCAAGCCCACCCCCAGTGATGCACTTCTTCCAACAAGACCACACCTCCGAGTCCCTGTCAAGTGGCAGCTCTCCCTAATGACCAAGCATTCGGATCTATGAGCCTATGGGGCCATTCTTAGTCAAACCATCACAATAGGCAAATCCAAGTCATTCACACCACAACTTCAATCCATTCAGGTTAGAAATGCCTCTGTTAAATATATGATATCATTTGGGGCTGGAGAGACGGCATGATGGCCAAGGTCATTGGCTGCTCTTCCATAGAACACAGATTCAGTTCCCAGGATCCACACAGTGGCTCACAACCATCTGTAACTTCAGTTCCAGGGAATCTGACGCCCCCTTCTGATCTCTGTGGGAACCAGGCATGCACATGATGCACAGACATACATGTAAGCAAAAAGCACTCATACACATAAAATAAAAATAAACTTTAAAATATGATAATGCTTTTGGGAGCTCCTTTCCTAGCTATGACTGGAGGAACCATCTAGCAAAGTACAAGGTGGCAAATGTAGGCGCCTGTCTGCTTGGCTTTAGACTTCAGCTCTGTCACTCAACTGCGTGACCTGGGCAAGTCACCTAACACTGTACCTCAGCTTACCCAGCTTCTCCTGAAAAATGGAGACAACAATAGGACCTGTTTCATAGGATTGTGTGTGGGTTAAAAGAATTAATTTGTGCAAAGCGTTTGGAACCTTGTCTGACATGCAATGAATGCTCAAAAATTGTCACATACTGTAGAAAATTATAGCGACGTGTTTTACACCACAAGGGGCCACACTGGACATTTATTTCTCAGCACTGTAAATGGGTGTGCATTTTGGGACAGCCACTGAGATAATTATGTTGGCTTTTCCTCTGTTCCATTAGCACAAGGGATCACATTAATAGCTATTTAAAGCTTCAGCCATCCTTATGGTATGAAACCACCTTGATTCATTGCTCTTTATCTGTGGCTAATTTGCTAATATTTTATGTAGGATCCTCCATGTCTACTCACAGGTGATGTGGGCCAACAGTCTTGTTTCCCTGTATTGTGCCTGTCTAGTTAGGATACTAGTTTTCTGCTAGCTTCATAAAACCCAGAAGTCTTCATCTTTTCCTATGTCCTGCAGCCTTTGCTTTGAACTGGATATTTTCTGATCCATGAATGTTTGGTAGAATTTTCTAAAAGGTTTATTTTTCTTTTTACATAGTTATGAGTTGTACTTCCCTACAAAATCATCTTTTTCAGTCTAAATTCATGTTTATTGGCATACTATTCTATAGGGGATTCTCTTTTAAGATGGCTGTAGCAAATGCCCCCTTCCAATAGCTTACCTTTCATTCTTTCTTGAGCAGATTCAGCCAGGTTATGTTCTTTACTAGTCTTTTCAATGACTTCGCTCTGTTATTGATTAAAGCTTTTGAAAGACTGTTGCACCAGGGAGACAGGTGGTGAAGTGCTTGCCTAGCATTCATGAGACTCTGGGTTCAATTCCCACCATTGAAAGAAAATAACTTTCATGAGTTTCTGAGTGTATATTCATTAAGTGGTTCTGCTTTGTTTAATTTGTTTTCCTTTTCTAGATTCCTAATTAGTTGTACTATTGATAATTTTTTAATGAGATATATTTGGGGCCATATGTTTTCTTAAGATTTATTTATGTGGAGGATCACACTCATAACCCTGGCACTTGCCAGGCAAAGGCAGGAGGATCTGGAGTTCAAGGTCATCCTCAGCTACATAGTGAGTGAAAGGCTAGCCTGGTCTACATGAGATCCTGTCTCTAAGAAGCAAAAAGTAAAGGAAGTGAAGAAGGGGGATGTTAGTGGGGATTAAATCCACTGCTTTGGGGAGGGCGACCTGGCACAGCTTCTGGAGAGCTCATGAGTCATTTTTGGTAAGATTGGAGATGCATATTCCCTTTCCCCCGTGATTCCACCTGTATGTGTGGAACCCTAGTGTGCATGAAGGAAAGGTTCATGAGTGCAAGCTGTGTCAGGAGTACCAACCAGAAAATGGTCCTGGCAGAGGCCAGGCTTCCTCGGGGACAGATCGTGGTGTGGATATTGTCTGCAGGGCTTTTTGGAACACTCACTAGAGCACCTGTATGAGAGATGGGAAAGCAGGATTGGCCAAGAGAGAGGCCGAGCCACAGAGTGGTAGTACAGATTAGGAGCCTGCTCTCACTCTTCCAGGTCTGACGTCTCACGTCATGGGGGGGGGGGACCTGCCACACAGCCACATGGTGAAGCAATCCCCACCTTAAAAAGCCAGATGCAGACTCCCATCTCTCTCTCTGCGCTCTCTCTGTGTTTCCTCTCTCTGTGCTCTCTCTCTCTTCCCTCTCTGCTCCCTCCACCTTCCTTTCTCTCCAGGCCTGGCTTCTTTCTAAAAAAGCTCTTTCTAACTCTGGTAGCAGTGGCCCAAGACTTTTCCACCCACCAACCAACACCTTATCACCATCACATAGGCCCTAAGTTCTCCTACTGTGAGTTCAAACCCGGGATGTCTTAAGTGGATGCACAGAGGTGGGGCATTTGTATTCCTCTTAAGCAGACCTTTCTTAGGAGCTTTTCTGGGAAGGGGTGTGTTTATAGGTAAGCAGCTCCCTGTGGCTGAGGGAATTCTAAACCCAGCTTTTAAACTGTGAGTCAGGCTCCAAGGGTCTTGCAACCACATGTGGGAAAGGAGAGAAATTGGTCAAGTTGAAACTTTACTGAACATATGACTAAAAACTAAGTCAGACTCAAACACTTAACAAATCCCTGGTGTTTGGGGGCCTGTGCCCGCCTGTGTTGCCTGGGATAGTTTCACTGCAGCTTAGGTTCTGAACACAGCGTACATACTTTGGAGTGAGCATGTTCTCATACTGGGCAATATCAATGAACACCTGCTTGAAATGGCTTGGTTCAAAGAACCTCAGCTCAGGTGAGAACTCTCTCAGTGTTCCTATACCAGGAGCAGCACTGTCTCTAGAGTCTTAGACTGCCCCTGCACAGCAGGGCAGCAGAGGGAGTCACTGGGCCTCTGACGGGCAGGCCATTGCTTTCATATAAAAGATGTCAATCAGGCATGAAAATAAATGGCCATGTGTCTCATCTACAGAGTGGAGGAGAACAGCCATCATATTTAATAGAAAGCAGATCCAGGAGCCTTAAGAAAATGAGTACGAATCTTTCTTTTCTTTTTGATTTGTTTCTTTCAGACTTTTATTTCCACTTTGAATGCACAGGCGTGAGACCCCCCTTCTCTGCCATGGAACTGATCGCCTCTGGGCAGACGTTCCTAGAGTCTATTGATACCAGGGCAGGATTAGGAAGTGGAGACACTGGGAACTGATTAAAGAGCGTATGGGAAGAATCAATTCAAATTATACCAACTGAGTTGGGATTCCATGACCAAGCAATGTGGAAACAAAATGGCTGGTCAGTTTTCATCTCCAATGGAGATGTCATCCAATAGTCCCCCTTCTGGGAATAATGCCACAAACAATTATAGAAAATTGACTTTATACCTGAATTCCCAAATGAAAGGGAAAACTTCCAGGCACCTGAATTCTCAAATGAACACAAAAATATTCAGATGTAATGGCCCGGAACAATGCACCAGCAAATTGTGTTCTTTGAAGCAAGCTATCAACACGTGCGAAAGTGTTGGTGCAAGAAGAAACCAGTGGGGTGACAGATCTGGCTGGGGTTAATCAGGAAGGCTTGCTGACTGTGGATTTTACTTGCTTTTTATGCAAATGAAGACGCAGGTTGGGGATGCAGATGGCGGTAAATTCCAGGTGCTGGGATCTGTTCCCTCCATCAGTGGCTTCAGGCTTCCCCTTTCCCATCTCCATCCGCCTGAAATCCCCTGGACTGCCTGCCATAGACTGCTTGAAGGGTAACCATATTCTAAGGTTTCTCTGCAGCTCTTTGGGTTGATAGACAGCACCACTGGATGCCTTTATTTTTTAAAAGACGTTTTTATTAGCATGTATTAATTATTCTTAGTAATATAGTAATAGGTTTCATAATGGCATTTGCATGCATCTATGTATAAATGTATTTTGATCTTGTTTATGCCCCATTGCCTCCTCTTCATCTACTCCTGCTGACACCCCTGCTCTTCATTACCTCCCCTTCTATGGGGGTGATGGCTCCATTGGTAAAGTGCTAGCTATGCAGATATGAAGACCTAAGCTTGGATCCACAGCAGCCGTGCAAAGATGGGCATGGCAGCGTGCACCTGCCATCTCAGTGCTCTGGAGGAGAGGCAGGGGGATTTCTGGAGTTCTTGCTGACCATCCAGTCATGTAATCAGTGAGCTCCAGGTCCAGGAGCTCTGCGCTGGCTACTTTTCTGTCAACTTGACATGAGCTAGAGTAATTTTAGAAGAGGGAAACACAATTGAGAAACTGTCCCCACCAGATCGGCCTGTGGGCAAGCCCTGTGGTAAGTTTTCTTGATTCGTAATTGATTATTGATGTGGGAGGGCCCAGCTCACTGTGGGTGGTGCCATCCCTGGGCTGGTGGTTCTGGGTTCTATTGGAAAGCAGGCTGAACAAGCCATAAGGAGAAAGCCAGTAAGAAGCCCCCCTCTATGGCCTCTACACCAGCTCCTGCTTCCAGGTTCCTGTCCTGCTTGAGTTCCTGCCCTGACCTCCTTCAGTGATGGATTGTTACTTCAAAGTGTAGGCTGAAATATACCATTTCTTCCCCAAGTTGCTTTTGGTGATGGTGTTTATCACAGCAATAGAAACCCTAACTAAGACAGACTCTGTCACAAATAATAAAGTGTGTGTGTGTGGGGGTGATAGACAAAGACGCCTATTGCTGTATCCTAAAGGCTCCCTTGGGGGAGGGGGTGAGAAAGCACAGTGTCAATGACACAAACGCTGGGAATCACTTGAAGGCAAACAGTAGACTCGTTTATTCAATAATGGGGAAGGCCTTATATACTCTCCTCCTAGCACCCAGGCTGTGTCCCAATCTGGTGACAATCCGTGGTCATCCCTCATTGGCTGAGCATTATCAGGAACCCTGATAGTGCCTGTTGTTAGGCCTTCAGGCAGACTCCAGGTTGGCTCATAAGGAAGTACATTATGTGTATGCCTTGGCAACTGGTTTGAGCCGATTTCCTTGACCCCTGGCCCTGTCCTACTACAGAGTCCAACACTGATCCCTAGTCTCAACATGCACATTTACATAAATTTAGGAATAAAACCACTCAGAGCCTCTGTCTGAGGTTCCTACAGAGCAGTTTTCCAAGAATAGGAGTCAATACAGGGCAATAGATCAACACACTCAGTGTGTTGTACACCAGACACTCTTGGTGTCACAGTGGAGGTAGGATTTAGAAGCAAACCTCTTTCTCTGCCTGCAAAGAGTTGAATGGTGAAATCCTGCCTGTGTCTCCACCTCAGCTGCTCCTGTCTGCATCTTGCTTGCTGTGTGCCAGCCCCTCCTATCTTCTTGTTTGTGTGAACTGGCTTCATCTTCTTCCCCTCATGTAGCTGGAGTTTTCTCCAGTCCTGCCCAGCACTACGGATTCTGCAACCACTTATAAAATAATCACTGAGAAACTTATATTAATTAAACTGCTGGGCCATTAGCTCAGGCCTACCACTGACTAGCTCTTACACGTAACTCAGCCCATTTCTGTTAATCTATATGTCACCACATGTTATGTTGCCTTTACATGTTGCTTCCTGGATGGCAGGCTGGCATCTCCCCTCAGCTTCTGCCTCCCAGCCTCTCTTCTCTGTTTGTCCCATCTATCCTATACTTCCTGCCTGGCTACTGGCCAATCAGTGTTTGATTTATCAATCAATCATAGCAACATATATTCACAACATACAGGACATCCAACAGCACCCTCAAACCTGTGTATGTTTGCTTCTTACTGTACCAGTGGGTTCTCTCCATACTCCTCCATGGCCAACTCTGTTTTAAGGACCAGCTTTTCCTTCACAGGAAATAGCAGCTCATAAGGTCATGACTTTTTAATGTCACAAGTTCAAAATATAACCCCCTCCTAGAATAGCACTACCTTGGAAAATAAATATGTGACCAGTGAAGCAATTGACTCATGGAGAGAAACCCAGAAGGCCCTCTCCTTGTCATCCCATCAATAAGTAGATTCTCTGTCTCCCTTTGTACCCCACCCCCTTCATTATGGAGGCAGATACGAACGAGTTGGTAGTTCGATAAAGTTGTTCCCTTTTTTGCAAAACCCTAGTGCAGTACTGTCATCAGAGAGCTGTCACTCATGACCTTTCCTAAGACACACCTGCCTGTGCGATTTTCTCTTATCATGCTCTCTTTTTGTATCAATTTCTCTGCCCCTGTTAGGAGGTAGAAAGGACCTGGATTATTTTAAACATTTATTATTATATGTTAATTATGCAAACAATGGGTTTCATTGTCCTATTTTCATATAATCATATAACATTTTGATCATGTTCCATTCCCTCTGACCCTTTCAAATCATCACCCCTTCATCTTTCTAAGCCCCACCCCTTCTATGAATAGTTCCCTTCTACTTCCACATCACTTCTTAATCACAGATCTCATATGGAAGAGGAAACATGTGATGCTGCCTTTCTGAGTCTGGCTTATTTCATCCAACATGATGATCTGGACTTCTATCCATTTTCCTGCAAATGACATAATTTCATTCACCATGGAGGACTGAAACAGGATTGTGGATATATACCATGTTTTCCTTATCCGGCTCCATTGGCGTGTTACTAGGTTGACTCCATAACTAAGGTATCATGAATAGAGGTGTGACAGACATGAGTGTCTGAGTGTGTCTATAGTGTACTTGCTTTGGCTCCTTTGAGTATATATGGAGGTCATGTAGCGGGTCATGTGATGGCCTTATTTTTAATTTTTTTAAGGAATCACTATACTGACTTACATAGATGGTGAATGAATTTACCATCCCACCAACAGTGCCTAAGCAATTCTTTTCCCATGATTCATAGCCTACATTTGCTGGGTCTTCTTTTATTGGTGACTCCTGTTCAGACTCAGTGATATAGAATCTCAATGTGGTTTTGAATTTCATGTTCCTGATGGCTAAATGTTTTTTTCTCATGCATTTATTGGACATCTGCAATTATTTATTTGAAAAGTATTTTTATTTTTGCATGTACTGATTGGTTTATCCTTTTGATGCTTGATTTTCAAGTTACTTCTTTGTTCTGGGTGTTAGTGCTCTGCGAGATGAACAGCAGCAAAGATTTCCCTCATTCTATGGGCCAAATTTTCACTCTGTTCATTGTTTTCTTTGCTGGGCAGAAACTTTTATGTTAGAAGGAGTTACGCTGTCACTTCTTGCTCTCACAGCTGGTAACCTGAGAGTGATTTAGGAGTGATGGCCTATGTATATATATTGAAGTGTTTCCCTGGTGTTTTTCTGTTGTAGTTTCAACACAACTCAGTAGCCAGTGTTGGTTCCAACTTTGAAAGTCTGACCCTGAATAGTTTATTTTAGTCATATTTAAGCACAATTTGGTGAAAAATTTCCTGGTGATAATTAAACTCAACAATAAAGCTTAAGACATGACTACATAGAAATTCTTTGTAAACTACATGTGACATCTTCCACAAAAATGGGTTGTATAGATTGACAGAAAAACAAGCTTGTGATAAATGTCTGAGGAAGTATCTGGTGGGTTCTTGGCCACATAGATAGGGCAAAGGTTCCCAGGCTATTAACCATGTCTACTCCCAGCCTTCTGGGTGGAAAACAGGTTATACATCTCTCTTTTTGAAGAGACAACCTTGTGGTTTAACATTTTTGGTTTCCTTAGTGCTGATCTATGAGCATAAGGACTTCCATGCCTCCTACAAATATCATTGTTAATATTGAGAAAAACATTGATTTTTTGTGTGCTGATTTTGTATCCTACTAAAGTACTTATAATTTCTAAGAGTTCTGGTGGAAGTCTGTTAGATTTTTTAAGTATAGGATGGTGTCATCTACAAATAGGGATACTTTGATCTCTCCACTTTATATTTCATGTTTATGCCCTCTTTAGTTCACTTTTTTGCCTTATTGCTCCAGTTAAGAATTCAAATACTACACTAAATGAGTGATGAGAGTAGACATCTTGTGTCATTCTGATTTAAGAAGAAATTCCTTTGTTTTCCCCATTCAGTGTAATGCTATCTGTAGTTTTGTTGTGTATCCGAGTACTAGACTGAGATATAATCCTTCAAGATGTATTTTCTTCGATGCTGTTGTAATGAAGAGATATTGATTTTGCAAATGCTTTTTCTGCATCTATTAGGATGTTATGTGATTTTTGTCCTTGATTCTATTTATGGCTATATTATAAATGGTTTTATATATGGTGAATCTTCCTTGCATCCTTGGAATGAAGTCAGCTTGATCATTGTGTTTTTTTAAATGTTTTGTTAAATTCAGTTTGCATGCATTCTGTTGAAGATTTTTGCATCTATGTTTATCAATGATGCTTGTCTATAGCTTTCTGTTTGATTGTGTCTTGATTTGGTTTTGATAGCACAATAATATTGATTGATTTTGAAAGTGTTCATTCACTTTCTATTTTGTTGAATAGTTTGAGGAGAACTGATGTTAGTTTCTTAAATTGTCTGATAAAACTTAACAATAAATCTGATATTGCCCTTTCTTTGTTGGTAGACTTTGCATTACATCAATTTCATTATTTGTTATTGATATGTTTAAATTAAAAAATATTTTCTTGGTTCAATTTTGAGTGTTATATGTGTCTATATACTTATCTGTTTTTTAAAGACTTTCTAATTCATGTGAGTCTAAGATTTCAAAATAACTTCCAATTTTATCAGTTACTTTTCTGTTGTGATAAAACACCATGGTCAAAGGCAACTTAAGGAAGAAAGGTTTGATTTTGCTAATGATTCCAGAGGGACAAGAGTCCGTCATGCCAGGGAGACATGGTGACATGTGGCAGTCATGGAGGCAGGAGCAGGAAGCTGAGAAGTCACATCTTTAACTGCAAACATGAAGCAGAGAGAGTGCTGGAAGCAAGGCAAGGCTATAAATTATCAAAGCCACCCATTTCCCCAAGTGATGCACTTTTCCCAGCAAGACTGTACCTCCCAAACCTCCCCAACAAGTGGAGACCAAGTGTTCAAATGTCTGAACCTGTGGGGGTCATTTCTCATGTAAACTACCACACTAATGATCCTCTGTTGTCCACTTTTCATATTATTCTAGTATTTCTGTTTTTTTTCCCATTCTCTTGGGTTGTTTGGCCAATTGATCTTTTCAAAGAATCAACTATTTTTTTTTTCCCATTGATCCTTTCATATTGTTTGTTTTTTGTTTTCACTATTATTTATTTAATGTATGGGCATGCATAAGCCATGGCATACCTGTGGAGATCAGAGGACAACCTGCTGTAGTAGATCCTCTCTTATCACCATTTGAATCCTGGGGATGACACTGAGGTCATTAAGCTCAGGTCTTTACCTGAAGAGCCATTTCCCTGGCTCTGTACTGTCCTTTTATACTCTATTCCCCTAGATTCAACTCTGTTCTTTTCTTGCATTGTTTTGCAATTAGACCTGTCCTTTTGCTAACACTTTCAGGTGCATCATTAGGTTATTTATTTCATCTTTCTCTAAATTTCTAATGTAGGTGCTCATAATTGAAATCTTCCCTCTCTCCTACTTTGTTATGTTGCATTTCCATTTTCATCTGCTTCTAGGCACTTTTAAATTTCTTCTTTGGTTTCTTTGTTGATGATTGTTAAAATGTATATTGTGTGTGTGTGTGTGGGCGGGGGGGGGGGCTGGAGAGATGGCTCCATGGTAAAGAGCAGTGTCTTCTTTTCTAGAGGTCCTAGATTCAATTGCTAGTGCCCACATGCTGGCTCACAGCCATCTATAACTGTGGTCTCATCTGATCCCATGCCCTCTGCTGGTGTGCAAAGATATACATGTGCATAAAACACTTATATAAAAAGATAAGCAAATCTTTCAAAAATACATAAAAATGTATATGTTCAATTTCTATGTCTAGCTTATTTTGCTGTTAAATTCTCAATTCATTCAACTTTTATATGATATGATATAAGAAAACATTTCTCATTTTACATTTTCTTTATGACCTAAAATATGGTCTGTTTTGGAAAAAAAAATCCATGAACTCCCAGAGAGGATGTGTATTCTATAGATGTTGGGTAGAATATTCTCTCTGTTAATAATAGATGGTGTCTGTAAAGTTTATTTGAACTATAGTATAGTTTAACTCTGAAATTTAGTTTTGATTCTTTTGATATGGATGAGAGAGACAGAGTAGGGCATTGAAGATACCCACTGTTATTGTATTAGGACTCATCTGTCCTTTTATATGTAGTAGAGTGTATTACATGAAATTGAGCGTACTAATATTTAATACATATATATTTACAACCATTATATTTTCTTAATGCTTATTCCTTTATAAGTATATAGTAACTCTCTTTGACTCTTTTGACTAATTTTTGTTTGGGGGTGACTTTATTGGATATAAGTACACTCCTGTTTACTTCCAGATTCCATTTACTTAGAATGTAATTTTCATTTTTTTCAGTTTCTTTGTGCGTTTTGCCCATGAGGTGAGTTTCTTGTAGGCAGCAAATAGTTGGGTCTTGATTTTAATTTAATCAGTCAATCTATGTGTTTTAATTGGAGAAATAAGGCTATTTACATTCAGGGTTGTAGTCTGAGGTCATGTACAGATGCCATCATTTTATTATTTTTATAATGTTTGTTTCTTTTATAATTCTGACTTGTTTACTGTCTAATGGAATCTATTCCTTCCTGTACCCTTGTGGCTATATTTTCTTCTCTGAGTAGGATTCCTTAAAGTGTCCTTTGCAATCCTGCTTGTGCATTCCTTTAGGTTACATATGTCTTGGAAGGTATCTTAGTTGTGGTTTCTATTGCTGTCCACAAGAAATAGACTATGACACTGAGTAAAACTAAAGCAAAAGACCTCAAAGCCTACCTCCATGGTTATACATTTCTTCCAACAAAGCCACAACTTCTAATAGTGCCACTCCCTTTTGGGGACATTATCTTTCAAACCACCACATTCCACTTCCTGCCCCCCAGAGACTTGTAGCCATATCCTAATGCAAAAATGCATTTAGTCCAACTTCAACAGTCTGTAACGGTCTCAAACTTGTTTCAAAGTCTAAAGTCTCTTCTGAGGCTCATGGCAATCTCTTAATCCCCTGTAAAATTAAAATCAAAGAACAGATCATCACATACTTCCAACATAGAATGGCACAGGATATACATTACTGCTCCAAAACATAGGGAAAGGAGCATAGTGAGGAAATACTGGGCTGGGCAAACGCCACACTCTGCATCTCCATGTCGGATGTCAAAACACTCTTCAGATCTCCAACTCCTTTCAGCCTTGTTGACTGCAACACACTTCTCTCTCTTGGGCTGGTTCCACTCCCTGTTAGCAGCTTCCCTTGGCAGGTATCCCATGGCTCTGGCATCTCCAACATCCTGGGTTCTCCAAGGCAATCCAGGCTCCAACTTCAGAGCTTCATGCAATGGACTCTATACTAAGCCTCCACTCAGGGACACCCCTGACACATGTCTGGCCTCAGTGGCTTTATTCTATAACTCCTTTCTTCTGTCCTAACTCTAAACCCAGAACCACATGGCCAAAGCTGCCAAGTTATGCTGCTTACTGGGACTGGAACATGGCTCCCCTCACTCAATTACATCGTCACCAACTTTCTGTCTTTCACTGCCTAAGCTTGACTGTCCTCAAACTTGCTCTGTAGATCAGGCTTAAACTCAGATATCCACCAGCCTCTGCCTTCCCAGTGCTGGGTTTTAAAGTGTGTACCAACACACCCTGCTCTAGGCTTTTCTTTAATTCCTTTTCACAAGCTGGAAACTTAGCTGGGTGGGATCTTGCCCTGAGGTCACCACCTCCTTTTCTCAATTTCTTGATCACTTTATCTCCTTGAACACAGGGTTTAGCTCCATTCCACTTCCTGGTGTTCTTTTTCTCCTCAAAATTTACATTTTATAATTTACCCTGCTCAGCTTGCTCCTTTTCTTTACAAATCTTCATTAGAGTTACCACTAATAACCACATGACAGTTTATACTAGGCTGTTTTGAGATTTCCTCTGCCAATGGAATTAATCTAAAACTCTTAACTTTATCCTCAGGCAGGTTCTTCAGACAAGGGCAAAAAGCAGCCACTTTCTTTACCAAACTATCACAAGAATGGATTCTAGGCAACATACTAAAATTCTTCTCCTCTGAAACCTCTGCGGTGAGCCCCCAACAGTTCAAATAACTCTGAACACCTCTGTCTTTCATGCTTCTACTGGTATGGTCTATTAAGCAGTGCTTAAAGCATTCCATTACTTTCATAACCCAAAGTACCAAAGTTCAAATTTCTTCAAATAAATATATGGTCTGTTCTATTACAACAACACCCTATTCCCAGTACCAACTTCTGCTGTGAAGAGACACCATGACCATGGCAATCCTTATAAAGAAAACATTTAATTGGGGTGGCTTGCTTACAGTTTCAGAGGTTCAGTCCATTATCATCATGATGGGGAGCATGGTGGCACACAGGCATATGTGGTAGTGGAGGAGTAGCTAAGAGTCCTATATCTTGTAGGCAACAGGAAATGGACTGTGACCCCGAGTGAAGATTAAGCAAAAGACCTCAAAGCCCGCCTCCACAGTGACACACTTCCTCCAACAAAGCCACACCTCCCAATAGTGCCACTCATTCTGTGGGGGACATTTTCTTTCAAACCACCATGGAAGGTTTCTATTTCTCACTTGATTCTCAAAGAAAATGCTGACAGCTGAGTTAACAGTAGCTTTATTTCAGGGTTTGAAATTAGCCACGCCTGGTCTCTTGGCAGTTAGGGTTTCTGTTGGGTAATCTACTTTGGTTTAAATCTGATGGCTTAGGCTTTACAAGTAACCTGGAGCTTCTCTTTCATACGCTCAGTGTTTTTTGTTCTAAACTTGACATTTTAGAAGTGGTTTGTCACATGGAGGCATACTTCCTGTGCCTTTATGTCCCTGTCTTCCCTAGGGAAATTTTCAGCTCTTATTTCACTGAGTATATTTTCTATGCGTTCATTCTACATTTAAGCACATTCTAGATAGAAATATGTAAGCATATCTTTAATATGTGTGTGTTTTAAATGTATTAAGGTTATGGTTTAATTTGAGTTCTCCTTAGGCCTGTGTGCTTGAAACCTACTTGCCCAGCTGGTGGAGCAATAAGGGATTTTTAGAGGTAGGGAGTAGCTGTAGGTCATTGGACACAGGACTTTACAGGTATATTATCCCTGACTCCTCTCTGTCATATTTGCTCTTTTTTTTTGTCTGCCACTGTGATGCGACCTCCCTCACACTCCCATCAATACACACAGACTGAGACAGCTTGCCACTCTCCCTTCCTCACTGTGAAACCATGAACCAAAGCAGCTCTTCCTTCTGGAAGTCGCTTCTCTCAGTCATTTTGCCATAGCGGTGAGAAAAGCTGCCAATGCAGTCACATCCCAGAGATCCTGGGTGCTTAGTTCACATTTCCCACTTCCTCTTTGTTACTGTCTCAGCCCACCAGCCTCACAAGCCCTGGAATTCTATCTTCTGCTTGATCGATTCATGAGATTTTCCCACCTGTTGGACTTTCCATTCCTGAGATTTCTGGTTGTTTTTTCTTAACTTTGTCTTATATGGTTTCTCTAAATAAATTCAGTTGTTTTTTTTGTATTTTTATGGAATTTATTGGTCCCTATAAACTTATTCCTTTGAAGTTCACCCACCCCTGTATCTTTAGACTTCATTGCTGATGGATGATGACCTTTGGAGGAGTCACACTCTTGCCTTGCTCATATTTCTGGGTAGCAAGTCTTCCTCTGTCCCATCAGCCAGCTCCCAAATAATGACATGGAGACTGATTAATTATGAAAGCTCAGCCTATAGCTTAGGCTTGTTCCTAACTAGCCCTTATAACTTAAATTAACCCATTTATAGTAATCTACGTTCTATCACATGGTGTTACCTCTCTTCCATCTTGCACTTACTGCCTCTTCTCTGTGTCTCCTGGTGTCTCTGCTTTTCTTCTTCCCAGAGTCTTCTCTGTCCTTTGACGTCCTGCCTAACCTCTTCCTGCTTAGCTATTGGCCATTCAGCTCTTTATTAAACCAATCAGAAGGCGCCTTGGCAAAAAACGCATCTTTACAGTGTAAACAAATATTCTGCAACATTTCTGTGTTGAGACTTACTTCTTTGAAATAACCTCTTTCACTTTTCTGTGAGAACTTCTTAGGGGCTGACTCTTTTCTGACAGTGTGACCCAGGATAACCAGGAAGTGTTGAGTCTGCTAGGATTTTGTAGTATAGATTTCTTGCTGTTTCTTTGGTGGAGACTCATGCATTTAGACACAGTGAATACTGTATTGAAGTCATAGGTCCTGCTTTCTCTGTAGGTCTCACAACAGTGGGTTCTTCTGGGGACCAGGCAGATGTGCCGTAGCCAGGAGACTCTATGCTTACTCTTCTGATCTCATCAATAGTGTATCATCTGAAAGCATGTGGGAGTTACCTCTGCTGCAGTCCAGCAGAAGTGTGGTGTCCATAGTATTTTTAAAATAATTTCTCTCTTTTGCTGCTGTGTGGGTAGACAGCCAGGGGTGTGTCTTTAGGAGCACCCTCCCCGTCTCTACACACTTAGAACTTGGTTGCTGTCCTGGGGTTTCAATCTCACTAATTCCTTGAGTAAAACATTTACTGAAATTCTGGTGGGAATGGTTTTGATACAGAGCAATGTGTGTCCTTGACAGGGCTTGGGAAGTAAGGCTCAGCAGTGGAGCATCTTTGTAACACATGGGAGGGGTTGTGGTTGACTCCACAGCATTGTGTCAAGTGGAGAGCAACAATAGCAGTGACTCACATAAAGAAACTAAAAGTTACACACCAACTACAACACCCACAATTCTAGAAACAGCAGGAATGCCAGGGAGAAATGACGCAAACCAGAGTATCTCAAGTGATGCTTTTGATTTTTTTTTAAAGAAGAAGAAAATGGATAATAGCAAAAGAAAGGTTAGAGTATCTAAAATGTAAAAATAGGGGAAGCTAGGGAGAAAATAGTGGAACGTGAAGGTTCTAAGTACAAATAGAGAGGAATACAGAGAATAGGAGAGAGAAGTATTTCAGAAGGAAGGGAAGAGAAAGCAAAAGAAACAAAAGAAGATGTAAAAGAAATGAAGCTAGGCCTTGTAGCCTGGGCCTGTAATCTCAGCAATGCAGGAGACTGAGGCAGGAGAATCAGGAGTTCAAGGTCTTCATGTTCTTGTAGAGAGCTCTGTTCAGTTCCCAGCACTCACATGGCAGCTCACAACCACTCATAACTCCAGTTCCAAGGGATCCAAGTCCTTTTCCGGTCTCAGCATGCATGTGGTATACATATCTACATGCAGGAAAAGCACCCATATGCACACAATTATTTAAATAATTAAATATTTAAGAATATGTAAAAAAAACATACAAAAGAGTAGAGATTCACTGCCTTTGCCAACTTGCACTTAACTCTGTGTCTTGTGCTGTGTGCTTCTTGGAGAGAGAGCAAAAATATTCACTCTTTTTGTGTGTGTTGTTTTCCTGTAAGTCTTGGGAGTGGCCTGGGATAGTGGCTGTGAGGAAGAGCTTCCTTCTCCTGATGGTTAGCACCAGGCACCTGGAACCAAAGAACTTTTACCTAGAGTTCAGGCTGGGTTGGATTAGCTCATCTTTCTCCATGGCTAGATGGACTGGATCCCAGGTGCCTCACATGAAGCCCACAAGGAGACTGAGGCAACACACTGCTCTGTGTGGAGGGGACACAGCCTGTCACGTGCTTTCCATTACTCGTGATCAAGGCTGTCAGGAGATCAGGCCCTGCCCAGAATCTCTGTCTACCTGGCTCAGTCATGCCTCCTTCTGGGTGCTACACAACGTAAAGGCATCTTAAACGAAAAGCAGGTGACCTTGTGGTAGAGCTTGGTCACCAGATCAGCCGTGCCCACTGGCTAGAGTCCATCAGGAGAAGGCTTGTGGACTGTTGACATCCTTCCGGAGAAGGAGAGGTGAGGAGAAAGTATTGGATCCCCACCTACGATTCCAACTGCTCTCGGCTGCCATTTGTATGTAATCCTGCCCTAGCTGCACAGGCTCCTGGAGGCGCTAGAATAGAGGTTGGGGGTGGGGGTGGGGGTGGGGCTGTAATTGAGCAGTCTCCCTCTGTGCAGCTATGAGGGCACCATTATCCATGCCAGGTGAAGACTTTCCAACGTGGCTGCTGCTCTGGGGTCACCTGCTCTCCTGCCAGTAAATGCTCACCATCCTCTGTATCCAAACCCCACCCCACCAGAGCTCACTGGCTTCCTAGGGTAAACTTGGTAGAACTGAGCGTTGGTTTTTCAATGGGACTTTATGAGGAGGGTGTATGGGTCTTTACATCTCCGAGGGAAGGGATTCTCACACCTTCCTTCTGTGCCTCTGACCCCAGTCTCACTGCATGAAGTTTTCAATGAACTTATGTCAGTGATGTTCTGCTGGGCCTCGCTGGGCCAACATCTCAACAATTTTGGCCTCCGAGGGAAGGGAAGTTTGCCCGTGACCATGCTGTGGTGGCTTTGCATTGTTCCATCGTTCTGTATGACTCCCATCGGCTAAGCTCACCCTGCCTTTCCATCCTGCACTGTTTCTGCATCAATCTCCCCACCATGCCTCACCACCTTTCCCTTTCCACTACGCTTCCCCTGTGCTAACACCAGCCACTCAGTGCTGAGATGCTATTCCCCTTTCCATCACAATAACCAGAGTGCATGGGTCTCACCTCGCTTCTGACATTAAACATCACTGTGTCATCTCAGTTATCCACCTCTCTGAGAAGCTGGGTTTGGTGGTTTCAGTTCTGGGCTGTGAAAACCAGGAAAGTCCTGTTTCTCTCTAATCCACGATGTAATGTGATTTTGACCCATCCAGTCTCAGTCATGGAGGACAGGTGCCCCGTGGGTAGGGATTTCCTTGTGCCACATTCTCTCTCCAGCTCCTAGGACAAAGCCTGCCTAGAGAGATGTGTGCTGTCTGTCTTATACCAATCAACCAAAGCTAAATGTGCTCTGATAGGAAAGGGCTCGCAGTGTGGTGAGATTGATAGCAAGCCTGAAGTCACTACCAATTATCTCAAAAGTCACTGTTTGCTTAAAAAAACATGACCAATTTTAAGAACTTTGTATTTTTTTTTTTATTGTAGAAAGAGTCAAATGTTGTCTTACTTATACACCCATCTGCAAATGTCTCTCCTCTAGGGTGTTGCTTGAACCTAATCCCCGGATTTACAGGAAAGTCAGGACTGGAGAGAGCAAGCAGGTGTGGAGGGCACATGTGGAAAGGAAACATTGCTGGCCCACCTGTGTGTGACCCGGAGCTCCCAGAGCCAGGCCTTCCTGTGGGCCAGACCAGCCTGTGCCCCATTGCCCCACCGGCCCCACCCGAGCCCGGCTCTGATGCAGAGCACCTTATCAGGAAACACTTGACTGTGTCTTCAACTCCCCTGAAACCCAAAGCACTGCAAGCCAGGTGTGGTCATCTGCACCTTTAATTCCAGCGTTTACGAGGCAGGGGCAGGCTGAGCTCTATGAGGTTGAGTTTACTCTGGCCTACACAGCGAGTTCTGGGCCAGCCAGGGCTACACAGTGAGACCTTGTCTCTAAATATAAAAATAAATAAAATTTAAACATCACTATATAACCATTATCACATTTCAGAGTAAAAATAGTTGGGTACTATCAAATACCCAGTCAGTGTTCTAATTCCCTGATGATTTTATAAAACTTTGTTGGGCTGTGGATTACACTTGATTGACAGGGCCCAAAGCTTGTTTTTAGTCTATACATTTTTGCATCTTCCTTCCTTCCTTCCTTCCTTCCTTCCTTCCTTCCTTCCTTCCTTCCTTCCTTCCTTCCTTCCTTCCTTCCCTCCCTCCCTCCCTCCCTCCCTCCCTCCCTCCCTCCCTCCCCCCTCCCTCCCTCCCTCCCTTCCTTTTTTTTTGCTTGTTCTTTGCAATTCTAGTTTAAAACAAAACTATGAAAAAACATGCAAAGTTTTCTGCATTCTTGGTTTTGCAAAGGCATTGAACACATGGTGTGTGCTCATCTTCTTCAGGTATGCCCTGGAAATGGGTAATTAGTTGAGAGATTTGGTTAGATTCGGTGTTTACCAATGGGTGTTTGATGGCCGATGACCTGTACATCTCTGCAGAGCCCCACACTCTCTGGTCCTCCTCCTGTGACAGAAGTAACCCTGGTGAATGATCACCGCCTTGATTGGTTCTGTCTGGTACAGAATGGTGATATTCAGGCCAGTACTCTGTCCAGCTGTTATCTGGAGCAGTTTGGTAAGAAGAGGCACCTATCATCAGCTCTCAGTTCCTCTCACTTCACACAAAGATGCTCTATCTTTCCCATTTATGGCTCATTCTCAGAGGAATAGTTGACTTCCTTCTACTCTGCAATGAGGCAGTAGGGTGATTATTTGTTTATTTATTTAGCATGTGTGTGATGAAAAATAATGTATTTATAATGTCTCTGGTGTGTTGTAATAGTTATTCCAGCCTTCTGCAGCTGGGTCCTCTCTAAGCTGGTGCCTATATCCTTTTTTTTTTTCCTCTGTCATTCTTCCTTCTTTTTTTGAGAATTAAAATTTTCTTTTGTTTTTGTTTTTTTTAAAAAATACTTATTTAGAGAATTTCATATATGAGTAATGCATTTACATCTTCATCCCTCATTCCTCCAGCTCCTCCCACACCCCCTGCCCTGCTCTCTCATGGCCTCTTTCCCTTTATTATATTATTATCACACACACGTGTATCTATAAATATATAAATACAAATTGCCAAGTCCATTTAGTGTTACTTATACACATATGTTTTTAAGGCTGACATCTTGGTTTTGGATAACCAATTAAAGGGCTCATCCCTTGGGAACAACTGATTCTCAGTAGTCATTCATTGCCTGTATCTCTTCATCTAGACAGGGCCTTGTAAGGTTTTGCCCATCCCTGTTGACATGTCAACTGGTGTTGCTGTCCAGGCCTTGATTAGGCAGCATATTGGGTGTTGCCTCCCTGTCGTATATAGAGCAGCAGACGTCTGACAGCAGACGTCCTGGTCCTCTGCCTCTAAGAATCTTTCTGTCCCCTCTTCTACAGTGTCTTGGTGTTGGGGTTGTGCTGTAGATGCATAGACTGGGAATGAGCACTTAATAGTTGTTCTCTGCATTTGACTAGTTGTGGCTTTCTGGAATGGTCTCTGTCTTCTACAGAGAGATGTTTCTTTCATAGGGAGTGAGGGCTACATGGATCTCTCTGTGGGGTTAAGGATAGGTTTAAGAGTACCTATGCTCTTTTAAGGAGGCTGTGCTTACGGTTTTTGTTGCCTGGTCTGACCTTGTTTTCCTGAATTGCTGGGGGTTGGACTCTGCCTTTCTTGTGCAAACATGGCCAGTGCTCTACCATGGTACTCTTGTCCTGTGCAGGCTCATCGTCTACATTTCTAGTCCAAGACCTAGAAGTGGCCATTTTTACCTAAGTACTCTCCTCTCTTCTACTGGGAAGTTCTATTTAGGTACCAAGATATAAGCATAAAAATGGTCTGCTTTTGTTGTCAGTAGTTTGCCTGTTAGAGGCCTGGAGGTGATGATGGTTGGTAGTCATGATGGAAACAATTGGGAGAGAAATCACTTAGGACTGGTGTCAGCAGATGGAGAAATGAAAGAAACTACCCTGAGCTTTCTCTCTGTTCTCTTCATCATGAGATGACAAATGTTTCTTTTTGCTGAATGAAAAGTTGCTCCTGGTCTATGAGATATGGTTCAGTTCAGATGGGGTTGGTGATTGGGAACTACTCAAAGAACAACTGAGAGAAAATTCCATTTTTCTTTTTTAAAACCAAGCATTCTGATTTATTTTCCTTTAACTCATATTTTGTATAGTCAATGCCATTATTTTGTATTCAATGCCAAATGGGAAACAGAAAGAGCTGTGGTTCTGAGTAAAGGCTACTAATAGGGATAAGAGGTAGGGGATACATCTTCCCCTCTTATGGAAAGATGGAGATGGAGAGTCCATTGGGTCCAGAAGAACAGGGGCTTGTACTAATCACCATGGAAACAGACCCCTGAGCATGTCTATGTAAGAGAGTTTTGATGAGTTAATTGAGGTGGGAAAACAAACCCTAAATGTGGGTGCCACTATGCTGTGGGCTGGAGTCCCTGACAGAATACCAAGGAGAAAGTGAGCCGAGCACCAGCATTCATTTCTCTAGGCTCCTGGCCATGGATGCAATGTGGACAGCCACTGCAGGCTCCTGTTGCCATGACATCGCCGCCATGATGGACCACACCCTCAGACTGGGAGCCAGAATGAAGCCTCTCTTCCTGAAGAGCCTCTTGTCAGGTAGTTTTTCACAGCTCAAGCACGAACACAGGGCTCTCTCAGGCCCTGTGCTCTGTGTGTTCGTTCGTACCAGCACATCTGTGCAGTCCTCTGGGGTGTCAGTGCCTCTGGGGTCAGGGGCAGCGTCTCAGCTGGAAGGAAATAGCCACCTCTTCAGACTGCCTGGGGTGGTTTCTGTTGTTCTGTTTCAAGTGAAAGCTGTAATCACATTTCTGAAAGCAGAGAGGTTACTTCCTTTATTGTTACCTGATTCTAAGTTGACATTTTTTCCAGGAAGCTTTTCCGTAAACCTTATTGTTCAGATAGAGACACAATGGAAATCAATTGCTAATTAAATTTGTGTCTAAATTAATAAATCACAACTATTCAGATCATATCTGTCTGAATAATTTCTATCATGGCGAACATAATTGTTAGATTCAGCATCTAATGAACCATATTGTTGGGTAAAATTCTTATGACAATTGAGACTAATAGAATAAATTAACCTTTATTCTTCCCAGCTTGACACTACATTGGACCATGTTAACACAAAAGCACCTGAAAACCTCATCATTAAATGGCCATTGTGACTCTCCCAGCCTTCTGATGGCGCCCAGAGGCTTTGAGAATTTAGTGATGTTTAATGTTTGGCAGTGGGGACCCTTATCTGTAATGGGTCTGGGGGTATTTGGTTCTGTGTCTGCATGTTTTCCTGGGACGGTGACTGTGGACTCCATCAAAAGTCCACAATCTTATAATTTTTAAAAGATGACAATCTCCCTGTCTCTGTCTGTCTGTCTGTCTGTCTGTCTGTGTGTGCACGTGTGTAGGTCAGAGAGCAACTGGCAAGCATCAGTTGTCTTCTCCCACCATGTGGGTCCTTGGGATCAGAACTCAGGTCACCAGCTTGGTGGCAAGCACCTTACTTACCTAGTCATCTCACTGGACCAACACCATGTTTTTAGCGCCCACTTGTAGAGTATGTTTATGTCTCATAATGAGTACACAGTGAGGTTACTGTGGGAAAATGTGAGTCCCTTCCTAGGAGAGTACACAGTCTAGTGGGGAAAACAAGGGCTTTCTGAGGAAGAAAAAGGAAATAGTTTTAATGATTCTTGTCAAGTTCTGACTCCCAAGTTCTGTGACTGCTTTCTTGGAAAGGATAGCAAAATTTACAGACCTTGAATGTCAACCATTTTGAAATGTTACCATAGCAACCTGTTCTGGTATCATTGGGACTATTATCCCAGTGAACTCGACTTTGGAAGGTGCTTCAGCGTTTGGCATTTGCCAGTTCAAACACCCAATAATGTCTAGCCTTTGTAACAAGGAAAGTGGCCCCAGTGTGGCTGGAGAGATATCTGCAGGTAAGAGCTGCACAAGCGTGAGGACCTGAGTTCAAATCCCCAGCATAGATGTAAAAATCTGGGTGTGGCCACACAAGCCGGTAACTTCAGTGCCGTGATGTGGCAGGATGGAGACAGTGATGGCCAGAGCTTGCTGGCTGCAGCCTTGCTTCAGCTTCAGTGAGAGACCCTGTCTCAGTGGAATGAGTTGGACAGTGATTAGCAAGACAGTTGATAGCTTCCTCTGTTCCATGTATACACGAGTATGTGTGTCTTCACACACGGGTAGGTGCACACCATACACATTCCACACTTGAACACACAAACATAAATACATACATGTATACAGTTTTTAAATGGCCCTCACTCAGAATGAAGCGACACTGGGCAATGCTGTCATGAATAGTGAAGGTGAGCTCATCTTGTCCACTTGGGACAGCATGTGACCTGGCAATGCCAACAGCCAGTGCCAGACACAGTCTCCTGCACACTCAGACCGACACTAGCGGTGACCTCACCGTTCTTCCCCTTCATCAATTACCAATTCACAGACCGAGCTGTGGTGCAAAATCTGTCACTGGAGAGATGACTACAAGACAGACCCCGGCAGATCACAGTAGGCACAAAGACACCTCCTTCACCCTCTGCCTGGCTTCTGCCTCTTGCCTATGTGAGGGAGTCAGAATGGAATTATGGGATGCCTGCTCCGGCATGACAGCTGTGCAGCCATGCCTGTCTGCTGCTCATTGCAAGCTGGGACCCATTTCTACCTGTTTGCTTTAGTTTTGATCATGAGCTTCTTGTGAGGGATGTTTGGTCAGCATCGTTGTTTTGCTTTAAGCAAATTGCTAGGAGGAAAACAAAGCTCCAGGCTTATAGAGAAAGGAACAGGTTCTGACCCCCTAAATGTGTACATCCAATCACCCACTCCAATCAACAGTCTGGGGATATCAACGTCCAGCCATACTTGATCTCTGTCCCTCAGGATCAGACTCTGGTGAAAATGGAGTGGGCTTACTCTCAGAACATTTATTTCCACAGAGAAGGCAGGAGTGGTTGGGACACCTGGGCAGGGGGGAGTGAGCAGAGAAGGGTGGGGGGACTTCTCAGAGGGAAACACGGAACTCTATCTACCTGTGGGACAATGGGGCGTCACCTACCCCAGCTCTGCCCTGAGGCACAGAGGCAGCTGACCCTCAGCCCCTTCTAGGAGTCCAGCAACTCTGTCTCCCTCCTTTAGGGGTTGGGAGATGCCCATGCTTCTCTGAAGTTGGTCTTCCAGATTGTTGACCCCCTCCCTGGCCCACACTTTTCCTTCTAAGGTCTCTGACCACAGGGCTCTGACTCATTTGAGCTCAACTGTTCCTGGACTCAGGGTAGAGGGAGTACCTTCTCCCATAGGGCTGCTGGTGGGTGTTGGGTGGATGTCAGCCAGTAGCTGGCTCTCCTCAGCTGGGATTCCAGTCCCCAGACAGGGCTGAGCCTGGAGACAGCTAGTGGAAGGGACTGGAAGCCGAGAGCAGCTAGTGTTCTAACCCCCATCTGAGGTGCTTCTGAGATGAGACATGAGGCTATGTTGTGTGGTTGATTGTGGGATGGGACAGGGCCATCTCTTCTTGAAGACACTGTATATGCTTTTGAAAGCTATGTGCTGCCAGCTCTTTTTTTTTTTTTTTTTTTTTCAAAGCCATCAGAAATGGCATCAGGAAGGTGGTAAAATTGAGGTGCAATTTATCAAGCAGGCTGCAGAGACCTTTCTAGGACATGGCAGGTGTTTCTGTTTGGGTGCAAAAATGTTTAGTTATGAAATTACTAAACAGCACCATCGTCTTCTAGGTGATTTTGTCCTTTTGGTAATCTGAGCGGCACACATATGTATTTGTGTCTGCAAATTACCTTGGAAAATGCATATTATTTACTTGTTCTGAAGAGGCTCTTAGACTCTGTTGTCTAAATAGGAAATTTGGATCTAATAAAATGAGGCTATTATGGACTCCTAGACAAATAATAATGGAGACTAATACCCTCAAAAATTCAAAATTTAGAGAAAGATAGTCATTTTGTTAGAAATTGGGAGAAAGTTCAAAACAAACCTGCATATCTCATTTCTTTCTCCATTCTCTCCCCTGAACACAGGCAAGTCAACACCCCAGATACGAGACAGTGTTTCCTTGAGCTCCGCGGGACCCTGAGAAGAAAGGAGTGGTTGACTGGATGGGTAGATCAGGGAAGCCTGGATCGTGTCATCTTGGATGAAGCCACGCTGTAGGGAATGGTGTGGTGGCACATGGTGCCTGTGACTTAGGATTTGTCACGGTCCCATTTCACCACTTGCAAGCTTGGGCTTTGTTTTTACATTTGGTCACCTGTCTAGTGCCAATGTCCAGAATCTGACTTTTCTATTGTTTATCGTCCTGTTCTTTTTTTCCTTCTTGTGTGTGGATGCACCCATGTACACACATGCACACATGCTGCACACACAGATGCGGACACGGACACACACAGAGACACATGGGAGGACGACTTTGAGTGCCATTCCTCAGGTGCCTTCCATTGTTTGTTTGTGACAGGGTCTTTCATTGGCCTGGGACTTTGGCAAATAGGCCAGGCTGGGTGGCGGGTGTCCAGGAATCCTCCTGTCTCCATTTTGCAACACAAGGAATGCAGGGCTACTATGTCTCACAATCCATCGTGGTGGGAACAGCATGGTGGTAGGAACACGAGGCAGTTGGTCACATTGCCTCCATTGGATGCAGAGGGAGGTGAATATTGGTGCTCAGCTCACTACTTTTTTTATTCAGTCTGGGACCCCCACCTTCGGGATGATGCTGTCCATATTTAGGATGGTGTTCCCTAACCAGTTAGCCTAAGCCAGAAAACACCTCACGGATCTGTCCAGAGATCTGTCTTCAGGGTGATTCTACAGCCTGTTGACAATGTCACCATCATGCCATGTAACCCTGTTTCTTCTTTGAAATTCCTATAGGTTGGTTATAAACTTAGCCGGCTGGCATCTTCTCTGGACCTTGGTTTTGGCATTTATAAAATAAGTATAGGCAGCTTTTCTCTTTCCATGAAATCTTACATATATTCTCAGTGGATAGAGTCACGCATCAGAGCTGGTTTGTCAGAAAGAGCTAGGAAGGAGCCCCAGTGCTCCTCCCTCCCACTCAGTCTTTCTGGGGCCTTCCGAGGCTCGTGAAGACCTGAAAGCACAGGTTTCATGGGCTGTAGTTTTACCCTCAGGACTAGATGAAGAGAAGCTATTTATTAGATCAGTGGCCACCACTGGCTCCCAGGGTCTGGTTGTAGATGAGGAAAGAGAATATGTTTTGGCTTTTGCTCTCTTAAGTTTTCCCACTTTGGATGAAAAGCCTCTGTCACTTGAGGTCTCCCAAGCCAATCTCAGGAAGCTCTTGGGGAAACTCTTCTCCCAAACAGCATAGTCCCAGTTGAGTCTGGTGGCTCAGGGGTCATTTCCCTGATGATAGTCACCAGCGTGTGGTCTGGGATTCTCAGAAGCAGGGGCTGCTTTTCTGAGTGTCAGGGGTTGAAAGAGCATAGCACGTCTAGCACAAAGGCAGATTGTACTTTCTAGAAACTTCCTTGATGAGGTTTTCTGGAGGAGGGTGGCTTGGCCACTTCTATCTCCTCTAGACAAGTCCTCTTGGCCTTCTGATAGGCCAGCCTGTGGCTTCTAGAGCCCTGGGCTTCCTAGTGATAGTGGATGGAATGTCAAACCTGCCCCACACAGGTAATTTTTTTTATCATCTTAATATTTGTTAAGCTTTTTGATTTATGGTGGAGTTAGAGTCATCTCAGGTCACAAAGCTGCACATTAGATCTGCTTCATGAAACACCCGAGTGAACAGTTTAATCATTTATTTCACCACTTTAAATCAATGTAGCCGAAGAATTGCACCTCCCCTTTATAAATCTTTCTATTTATTTCTGACTCAGGTTTATGGGAGGGCTCAGCCTGAGTCTGTTCTGCCATTTCATGCATGACCGTGGAAACCTGACATGGACTGCTCATCACAGCGAACAAACCCAGATCAAATGGGCTGAATCAGCCACAGAGAAATTTCACCTGGGTGGCTGGGGCAGTGTGCTCTGCAGACGACACTTCCTCATGCCACTGGAGATCGCCTCACCATCTCTCCTCAGCTGTTGCCTTTCATATTTGTTCCTGTTTACCTCTTTTCATGATATCAAGTTCAGCTAACAGGAAGTAAAACTCAGCTAGCAAAGGATCTGCAGAGAATCATTACCAGCTGCCACAAAAGAGAGGGTTTAGATTTGCATGAAAGAGATGTCTTGGGACAGAGGGAGAAGAGACCAAGATGAATTCAGACTGTGGCTATCTCCATTCAATTCTGTTCCTTTCTTTTTTCAGGAGAGCCTGTGTCCAAAGATGGACACAAAGATGCTGGCATCTCATCTCTCAGGACAGGAGGGAGGGCCTTGCTCTTGAGATAAATCTCAGGGGTGTGCTGACTTTTGGTATTGAACTTGGTGAGGGAAATATGGTGGTCCAAATGAGAATGGTCTCCATAGGCTCATATATTGAGTGTTTGGTTCCCAATGGTTGAAATTGCTTGGGAAGGATTAGGGCATGTGACCTTGTTGGGGGAGGTGAGGCCTTAGAAGAGGTTTGGCCTTGGGGGATGACCTTTAAGGTTTCAAAAGTACATGGCAGGCCCAGTTAACTTTCTTTGCCTCCTATTTTTGAATCGGGATATAAGTGCTCAGCTCCTGCTCCAGTGCCATGCCTGCCTGCCTGCTGCCATGTGCCCCACTATGATGGTTATGGACTCACCCTTTGAAACTGTGAGCTTAAATGAACTCTTTCTCCTATAGGTTGCCTTGGTCATGGTGTCTTATCACTGCAATAGAAAAGTAACTAAGACAGGGAGCTATCCTTCTCACCTTTTCCAAAGGAAATCACCTATTAATGTAAGGTCAAGATATCAGGCTTGTCACATTTCTATGTTTTAGGTAGTTTCAGTTTTGTCTGTGGTCTAATAAATGTTTTTTTTTTTTTTTAAGTTCCAAGGGTATTTGAAAAGTATAGGCATTCAGTATTCTATTACAAAATTCAAAAACCTATTTATTAGGTTGGGTTTCTGATGTTTATCTTCAAATCTGTTATATCCTTATTTATCTTTTTATCTATTGATTTCTTCTGAAATGTAAGTGAAAATCTCCTACTATTATGGCAGTTTTCTCAGTGTTTCTGTATGTTTTAAATAGATTTTTTTCATTATAAATCCTTTTGGCTTTTTGTAAATGCAAATGTTTTATGATGGCCATGTCTCCTTTATAGATTAGACCTTTACTTGTTATAAAATAGTCACTTTTATTTCACTTAAACTACAATTGCAGATATGTACATAGGTTTCAGGTCACTTATATTTAAAATATTTTATTTGAAAATGAAAATCACAAAGGATAAAATAATATCACCCCAAATGAACAAATACCAACATCTTTCATATGTAATTCAGATAAAAAACTTTAAAAAATATTATATATGTACATGCCATGGCACACATGTGGTGGTCATAGAAAAACTTACAGAAATCAGTTTTTCTTTCCCGTGGGGCCTGGGGGTAGAACTCAGATCGTCAGGTTTGGCAGCAAGCCGCTCTACACTCTGAGCCATATCTTCAGCACCAAGTTGGACTTTTAAAAGACCTATATTTGGATTTACTTTAGTTGATGTGGAGTATTCCATCATGAGAGTATCACACATTGTATACCCAGTCTCTGTACTGGACATTTGAATTATTTTTGTTTTTCTTTTAAACAAAGCTTCAGTGTTTCACTGTTTTTTCATAATAATAATAATTATTATTTTGTTTTTACATCCCAACCAGAGTTTTCCCTCCCTCCTTTTCTCCCAGTTACCTAGCATCCTCCCCCCTCTACCCCCCTTCACCCTCACCAACCACTCCTCCTCAGTTTCTCTTCAGAAAAGGGCAGGCCTCTCCTGGATATCAACTAGCCATGGGTCTCCCAAGTTGCAGTGAGTCTAGGCAGCTCCTCTCCTGTTAAGGTTGGATGAGGCGACCCAGTAGGAGGAAAGGATCCCAAAAATAGGCAACAGAGTCAGAGACAGCTCCTGCTCCCATTGTTAGGAGTTCCATAAGAAGACCAAGCTACATATCTGTAACATATAAGCAGAGGGCTTAGATCAGTCTGATGCAGGCTCCCTGGCTGGTAGTTTAGTCTCTGTGAGCCCCTTTGAGCCCAGGTAGGTTGATTTTATGGGTTTTCTTGTGATGCCCACGAGCCCTTTGGCTCCTACAATCCTTCCTCCCCATCTTCTGCAGGATTACCTGAGCCCCATCTGATGTTTGGTTGTGGGTCTGTGCATCTGTTTACATCAGTTTCCATGTGAAGCATCTCTGATGACAACTGGGCTAGGCAGCAACCTATGAGTATAGCAGAATATCATTAGGAATCATTTCATTGACTTTTTTTTTCAAGTTGTGTTTGTTTCTATCCTAGGTCTTTTGGGTTCTGGTGCTCCAGGTGGTGTCAGGGGTGGGCTCCCTCTCACGGTGTGAGTCTCAAGCTGGACCAGTCATTGGTTGGCCACTCCCTCAATTTATGTGCCATCTTTACCCCAGCACATCTTGTAGGCAGGACAAATTGTAGGCCAAAGGTTTTGTGGCTGGGTTGGTGTCTCAATCCCTCCACTGGAAGTCTTGCCTGGTTACAGGAGATGGCTGGTTCCATATCTCCCATTGCTAGAAGTCTTAGCTAGGGTCACTCTCATAGATTCCTGGAAGTTTTCATTGCACTAGGTTTCTAGCTCATTCTGGAGATGCCCATCTCCCATTTCAGTTGTCTTTCCCAGTGCCCTCTTCCTCCATCTTCCCTTCACCTGATCCCTCCTGTTCCCATCCCCATTTAGAACCCAACCCCTGACCACCGGCAATGTCCATTCTATTTCCCCTTGACAGTGAGATTCATGCATCCCTACCCTGAGCCTTCACTGTCACTTAGCTTCTCTGGGTTTGTAGAGTGTAGCATGGTTATCCTTTACTTTATGGCTAATGTCCATTATAAGTGAGTACACACCATGTTTGTCTTTCTTAGTCTGGGTTACCTCACTCAGGATGATCTTTTCATGTTCCATCCATTTGCCAGCAAATTTCATGATGTCATTGTTTTTAACAGCTGAGTAATTCTCTATTGTGTAAATGTACCACATTTTCTTTATCCATTCTTCAGTCGAGGGTGTCTTAGTTAGGATTTCTATTGCTGTGAAGAGACATCCTGACCACTTTTAATTGAGGCGGCAGATTACAGTTCAGAAGTTTAGTCCACTATCATCATGGCAGGGAGCATGGCAGTGTGCAGGCAGACCTGGTACTGGAGAAGGAGCTGCTGCATATTGCAGCAAAAGGAAGTGGTCTCTCTCACTGAGAGTAACTTGAGCAAAGTAAACCTTAAAACCCACCCCCACAGTGACATACTTCCTCCAACAAGGCCACACCTACTCTAACAAGCCACATTCCCTTTGAGGGCCATTTTCTTTCAAATCACCACAGAGGGCCATTTAGGTTGTTTGCAGGTTCTGGCGATTATGAATAAAGCTGCTATGAACATAGTTGAGCATGTGTCCTTGTGGTATGGTGGAGTGTCCTTTAGGTATATGCCCAGTAGTAGTATAGCTGGGTCTGGAGGTAGATCGATTCCCAATTTTCTGAGAAACTGCCATGTGGCTGTACAAGTTTACAGTTCCACCAGCAATGGAGAAGTGTTCCCCTTGCTCCACATCCTCACCAGCGTGAGCTTTCATGTTTTTGATCTTAGCTATTCTGACAGGTGTAAGATGGAATCTCAGAGGCATTTTGATTTGCATTTTTCTGATGGCTAAGGATGATGAACATTTCATTTAAGTGCTTCTTGGCCATTTGAGATTCTTCTGTTGAGAATTCCCTGTTTTGAGCTTTACCTCATGTAAAAAATTGGATTATTTAGTTTTTTGATGTTTAATTTCTTGAGTTCTTTATATTATTGTGGAAGTTAGCCCTCTGTCAGATGTGGGGTTGGTGAAAATCTTTTCCTATTCTGTAGGCTGCTGTTTTGTCCTATTGATAGTGTCTTTTGCCTTTTCAGTTTCAGGAGGTCCCATTTATTAATTGTTGATCTTAGTGCCTGTGCAGTTGGTGTTCTATTCAGGAAGTTGTCTCATGTGCCAATGCACTCAAGCTATTCTCTACTTTCTCTTCTGGCAGGTTCAGTGTATCTAGTTTATCTGTTGGGGTCTTTGATCCACTTGGACTTGAGTTTTCTGCACGGTGATAGATATGGATCTATTTGCATTTTTCTACATACTGACATCCAGTTAGACCAGCACCATTTGTTGAAGATGCCTTCTTTTTTCCATTGTATAATTTTGGCTTCTTTGCCAAAAATCAAGTGTCCATAGGTGTGTGTATTTATTTCTGTGTCTTTGATTTAATTCCATTGATCAACCTGTCTATTTTTATGAGAATGCCATTTGTTTTTTATTACTATTGCTCTGTAGTACAGCTTAAAATCAGGAATGGTGATACTTCTGGAAATTCCTTTATTGTTCAGGATTGTTTTAGCTATTCTGTTTTTTTTTTGTTTGTTTTTAACATGTGACGTTGAATATTGTTCTTTCTAGGTCTGTCAATAATTATGTTGGAATTTTGATGGGAATTGCATTGAATTTGTAGATTACTTTTTGTAAGATTACCATTTTTACTATGTTGATCCTAATGATCCATGAGAATGTGAGATCTTTCCATCTTCTGATATCTTCTCCACTTTTTCTTAAAAGACTTTAAGTTCTTGGCATACAGATATTTCACTTGCTTGGTTAGAGTTAGCCCAAGATATTTTATACTATTTGTGGCTGTTATGAAGGGTATTGCTTCCCTGATTTTTTTCTCTACCCATTTATCATTTGTATATAAGAGGGCTACTGATTTTTTTTTTAGTTAATCTTGTATCCAGCCAGTTCACTGAAGGTGTTCATCAGCTGAAGGAGTTCCCTGGTAGAATTTTTGGGGTGGATTATGTATACTATTATATCATCTGTGAATAACAATACTTTGACTTCTTCCTTTTCAATTTGTATCCCCTTAACCTCCTTTAATTGTCTTTTTGCTCTAGCTAAAACTTCAAATACTATATTGAATAGATATGGAGAGAGTGGATAGCCTTGTCTTGTCCCTGATTTTAATGGAATTACTTTGAGTTTCTCTCAATTTAATTCGGTGTTGGTTTTATTATGTTTAGGTATGTCCCTTGTATCATTGATCTCTTGAATTTTATCATGAAGGGGTGTTGGATTTTGTCAAAGACTTTTTCAGCATCTAATGAGATGAGCATGTGTTTTTTTTCTCTCTCAGTTTGTTTATATGGTGGATTATATTGACAGACTTTTGTATGTTGAACCATGCCTGTACCTCTGAGATGAAGCCTACTTGATCATGATGGATGATCTTTTTTATATGTTTGTAGTTTCAGTTTGTGAGTATTTTATTGAGTATTTTTGCAACATTGTTCATGAGGGAAATTGGTCTGTAATTCTCTTTCTTTGTTGAATCTTTGTGTGGTTTGTGTATCAGGGTAGTTGTGGCCTCATAAAATAAATTTGGCAATGTTCCTCCTGTTTCTATTTTGTGGAATAATTTGAGGAGTAATGGTATTATCTCTTCTTTGAAAGTCTGGTAGAATTCTGCACTGAAACTATCTGGCCCTGGGTTCTTTTTGCTTAGGAGACTTTTAATGACTGTTTCTATTTCCTTAGGGGTTATAGGTCTGTTTAAATTGTTTATCTAATCTTGGCTTAATTTTGAAAAGTGATATCTGTAGCTAGAGTTTTCCTGCCTTGCCCACAGTCAGGACAAATCTTTGTCACCCGTCAGTCCCACAGCCACTCAGACCCAACCAAGTAAACACAGAGACTTATATTGCTTACAAACTGTATGGCTGTGGCAGGCTTCTTGCTAACTGTTCTTATAGCTTAAATTAATCCATTTCCATAAATCTATATCTTGCCACGTGGCTGGTGGCTTACCGGCGTCTTCACATGCTGCTGGTCATGGCGGCGGCTGCAGTATCTCTCCGCCTCAGCCTTCTGCTTCCCACAATTCTCCTCTCTCCTTGTCCCACCTACTTCCTGCCTGGCCACTGGCCAATCAGTGTTTTATTTATTGACCAATCAGAGCAATTTGACATACAGACCGTCCCACAGCAGATATCTATCAAGAAATTTGTCCATTTCTTTTAGATTTTTCATTTTTTTGAGGGGTACAGGTTTTTGAAGTATGACCTAATGATTCTCTGGATTTCCTTAGTGTCTGTTGTTATATCCCCCTTTTCATTTCTGATTTTGTTAATTTGGATATTCTCTCTCTGCATTTTAGTGAGTTTTGATAAGGGTTTATCTATCTTGTTGCTTTTTCTCAGAAAACCAACTCTTTGTTTCATTGATTCTTTGTATTGTTCTCTTTGTTCCTATTTCATTGATTTCCTTGGTCTGGTTATTTCCTGCCATCTACTCCTTTTGAGTGTGTTTGCTTTATTTTGTTCTAGAATTTTCAAGTATGCTGTTAAATTGCTAGTATGAGATCTCTCTAATTTCTTTATGTGGGCATTTAGTACCCCTTTTGAAACCTCAAAGCCCACCCTTAGTGACACACCCACTCCAATAAGGCCACCCCTCCTAATCCTTTTAGACAGTTCCACTCCCTGATAACCAAGCATTCAAACATATGAGCCTATGAGGAGCCTTCTGACTCAAACCACCCCAGTGTGTGATGACCTCAGGAAATACTGTTAGAACGTTGGAAATGTGAGAAAGTCTGTTAAGGAAATGTTTTCACACCACTCACTGTTTAGAACAGGGAGAGAGCAATCCTGCTGAGGAGTTCTGGAAACAGTGTGACACATACCCCCATGTCCCCAGGCAAAGGGCAGAAGAACTGTGGCATCTGTCTATCATGTTTCCCTCCATCATAACTGAAATCGTCAACATCATCATTGGTTCTTGTCTTGCCTCTTTGCTTGCCCTGCATGTGCTAAGACTGTATCTCCCCACCATGGATCCCTGCATCCAGGGAGGCAAATGCTGGAAGACTATAGGTATCACTCCAACAGTTTCATATCCCTAGAAGATGGCAAGAGCCATCTTCCACCATCCTCTCTCCATGACACCATCACAATCCAGGGAATCAGGCCACATAGACTGTTGCTTCTTAACTATCTGTTGGGAGAGTGGAAGTTCCCAGTGAGGGTGGAGGAACTCATAGTGCCTTGAGAGATGCTGACTTGCACAGCACTAACTGTGAGGCAACCAGAAAAATGTTGTCCTGTGGATATATTCCCATGATGCTCTCAGTCTAGGGCAGCAAGGGCTAACTCTGCCTGGAGGGAGAGAGGAGGCTGGAGAAGGGTGTAGTTGAGATAAAGATCTGTGCTAAGGCTTGAATACTAGGTAGGATTTTGTGATAGGATCTTTATGGCTCATAAAGTAATGCAGGAAGCAGGTCTGGAAGAGAAGAATGTGTGTCAGAGGCATCTGCCATTGCTAAGTGAGTTTGAGCATCCCAACTACTTGTTTTCAGCCAATGCTTACAGTACTGTAGTGCTGGGATGTCCTTTAGGGTTTGTGCCAAGTAATGGCCCTAGCCCATCTTGTCCATGAAGTCATCACTGGGTTGGTAGTCTGAACATGTGCCGGCTCACTGTCCTCCCTCCTCCCTAGCAAACACACACAACACCGTGATGTCAAGCCTTTATGGCAAAGATAATCTTTCCATGATCTTTGAAAAGGCAGGTGCATAATAAATATTTTCCTTATGTATTTACTGTTTGTAGGAAGGCTACCCTAATCCATCGTTTATTAAAACAGGACAGGATTTATTAAATTGCTTCAAGTTTATCAAATATGAACAGATCTTTACATAAATTAATTTGCTTGTTAAATATTTGTGAAATTCATTAAGACTCTGGAGGAACTTAAATATCTGAGTCCCCCAGCTTAATTTGGCCATTATTTTTTTAATGCCTTCTGAAGGACTGACGAGCCTATGAAGTACAGACCGGACTTGGGACACTCAAGCGAGTGAGGCAGTGAGCCAGTCCCCAGCTGGGGTCTGTCAGGTAGGCAAGCATAGGTGGTGTGTAAGGACACCAGCGTGAGTACATTTGATGTCTATGATTGTAAGATTGGGGGTGGCGAGGGCACAATGGGATCTACCCAGTGTGGGATAAGGCAAGAGTCAGATCAGGGGAGAGAGGAAACCTGTGGAGTCCTTTCCTCACACTCATGAATGCTACAAGTTTTAGAGCCCATGTCACGTGCCAGGCATGGGCCCAGAGATATCCTAGGAATCCAGGAAAAGCAAATTCTAGGCCCAGTGTTTAGCACAAGAAATGTTTGTATTCAAGAGTTCTAACCCAATCTATTTACTTAGTATGTATGTGTGTTTATACATGTGTCTTGAAATAGGGTCTTGTATTGACTGTGGTCAGGATATTAAAAAGGTCCTGCCCCGAGTGGCTGGCAGATGCCTGACCCTGTGGTAGGCTGGTGGAAGTGGCAGCAGGGCTTAGATTTGGTGGGCTTGCAGACTGTCTGTCATTCCGTTTCTTTATTGGCTTTCAAACTTGGCAAGCTCTTCAAGAGTGAACTTTCTCAAGAAAATAGAAGTCCCAGCTGTACTCTGGGGTAAACTGAGTAACCTGGACACTTCAAATGTATACAAACTGCAAGGAACATGTGGGCATGAATGGGATGTGAAAGTTCATGCCTATAATGCCAGCACTTGGGAGGCTGAGTAAGGAGACTCACGATGAACTCAGGATCAGCCTGGGGTGTATAATGAGATCCAGGGCAGCCTCGACTATTGTGTTAGGACCCTGTCTCAACGGAAAAACAAAAAGAAAACAAACCCCACTGAGGGTGTGGAGACAGCATCTGGCTGCTAAGAATATTTCATTTTCTATAAAATCACATCTAAAAACCAATTTCTCAACAGAGAATTCTATGTATCTAAAGTGGGCGGGCACGTTGTCAAAGATTTTGCTCTCATTGGGAGTGCCTCTGAGACTGACGGGGCGTTAACACATCAGTTACCTCGTAGTTCTCTGCTTGTCAAAGGAATTTTAATTCTCTAGAAAAGTTCTACACAGCGCTGTGCCTTTGGAGACTGAATAGTTGTTGGCAAACAGAGTGTGAGCTAAAGAGTGGGTGACATTTGTTCTGCGCCCCCCCCCCTCTCCACGGCCACTCTTGTAACTCCTGGAGCAAGAAGTTTTGGGAGACTCGGAACTATTTCTGCTCGTGGGCTCTTGAGCTCCAACCGGGACCTGGAACATGTACATGCCCAGGGGTTAAAAAGGTTTTAAAGTGAACTGTCGAGGGGAACAAAGGGGGCCAATAGAAATGAGGAGGGGTGGAAAGGGGGACTGCAGAGGTCTGGGGGAGGACTAAGGTCCATATATGATACACACTTGTATGAAATGTCCTTATGGAACAAGTACCACATGCCATGCATATATAAAATGCACATATTTCAGGCAGTTAAAAAATGATCTAGAGAACTTTAAGAGCAGGGTGCACAGTGGAGAATATGCCCTTTAATCCGGCAGGGACAATGACGGGGCAGAAGTGAAATGTCAGCATCATCCCCAGCATGCAGCAGGGTGTCCCAGTGTAGAAGAGTCCCAGGGACAGCCACCTGAACAGTGGGGGAGGGGAAGGGTAGGATGGAGCACCCAGGACAAAAGGGATCCCGTGGGGTTGGAGTCACAGTGTCTGGGGGATCACGCCATCTGGGCATGCAGATGACACCAGAGGTCAGGAACAAAGAAAGCTTATTTCTTCTAGGACTCCATCATTCAATAGTCACTCATTGATCAGCGATTTGACCCAGATGCTGAGGGGTGTCAGAAGACACTGTCCTCATTTGAGAGGAGCTCACTATTGAGTACAGGAGACATGGAAATGGAGGGCCACACTACAGATAGGAACTACAGTGTACCCAAGGGGGCATGGACTCACAGGTGACTTCACAGAAGAGGTGAGAAGTGGCTGAGGTCTACACAGTCTCTATCTGTTCAGAAGAACATCCCGTTGGCTTAGAATTCTGGAGGAGCCCTATATGTATTGGTTGAAGGAACCTGGTGGACTCAGGATGCTGGAGCTGGCAGGGCATGGTGGGAATTGTCCTGTTCTACAGGAGAGGCAGGCAGGAAGTTGCAATAAGGAAGCAAGAGCTCAGGAAATGCTGTGAAGGAGGGTGTGATGTTAGAACAAACCAGGCAGGGACCTAGCCAGCAAGAAGGGTCCTGTGAGCATCCTGGTGGTGAGTAAGATGGGTCTTGGAACGGGTCCTGGTGAGGGGTGGAGAGGTTTCTGAGAGTGTCTGCACGGTGCTGTTTCCACTGTTTCCAGAAGAGGCGCTTTGACTCCAGTTCCCGTGAGTGTCCCACCGAGGGCCAGCTCAGGTCCAGTTCCTTCACCCGTGACCCTTCTCCTCTACAGAAGCTAGTGAAAGGGGCTTCCACAGCAATGAGGCTAAAGCAAAGCCCACGTGGGCTCACGGCACACACGACTTCATTGTGCTCTTGACTTGCTCAGAGGGATCAGTTCTTGGAGACTGATCTCTTCTTACTTCCCTTTTGACTCTGTACGATGAGGTGGGGCCTCCATCTGTCTGCATGGATACCCATTCATACACACGTGAGCATGCTCACGCATGGGATGATGGTTCTTATTCCACTGTAGAGGTCTTTCTAGCAAGCCTTGGGTACCTAGTGGTCATGATAGGAAGGGGACATGTGTGGGCTTTGGCTCCTGGAGAAGGCCAGTGTTAAGCCTCTTTCACAGAAGGGACATCAAGGTAGCAAGCTTGATAATGCTGTTAAGGACTGTGAGGGGAGCTGGGGGCTTCCAGGGGTGTCTGCAGAGCAGTGTGCTGTGAACAGGCTGTAGAAGGGAGCTGTTGGTCTGCCTTTATCTTCTCAGTGCAGAGGGCTTGCTAGAGTAACTTAGATTTCATCGGTCTTGGGTGCGATTTCCCCTTCTGGTACCTTACCTGCAAAGACTTTTCAGTCCTACAGTGTCTCCACCTCACTGTAATGTGATGGGTGTAGAAACTCAGTTGACCTTGGTCCTGGGCACAGCTGGGTCAGAAGCTGCTGTCCTGTGAGGAAAAACCAAGATGAATCTTCCCCATCCACTAGACCCAGTGTTCACACACCCACCCAGCTTCAGCATTAGAAGGCGTCCACTAAATGCTACTCGTGTCTGAAACCAACAGCGTTTCTTATCTTGGAGGAGGCTATTTCCCTTATAGCTCAAATGGAAATATTGGACCCATCTGCTGTTTCTTCCTGCATAATGGCTACCTGTTTGGATTGGAACTGTGGACAGGGCGGATGTAGGACCTGTGGACAGGCTGATGTAGGACCTCTGTATGGGGTAGCAGCCCATTAACAGCTGACATCTGGAGTAGATGACCAGGCTGTAGAAGCCAAGACCAAGGAGGGCTGGCATGTGCGCCTAAGCCAGGAGTAGAGACTTGCCTGGCAGGAAGGTGGCTCATTAGAGACTCAGAGCTGGGAACAGACAGGTACATGTTAGGTGCACAGAGGACAGACGGAACCAAACGAACTGTCTACATTGAATTTTGCTGGGACCTAGCTGGCTTGGGTTCGTAGGCATGCTTTCAGCACTGGGCCATCTGCTATTTCTTCCTGCATAATGGCTGCCTGTTTGGGTTGGGTTGTAACCCAGTAGTTGCCATAGTTATCAACTGGGAGAGCTCAAACTGACACATGAAAAGTGCTTTGTCTCCTGTCCTTGACATAACTAACCACCTACCAGCAGTGGAGCTCTGTGGGGCCAGCCCCCCATTTGTTCAGCCTCTTAATGGTGGGCCTGCCAGACAGGTGGAGGGAGTGCTGCTTCCCTGTATTCATGTCTAAGTGGGTCTTGGTGTGAAGGATTCCACACCCTCTTTCCCTCCCTACAAAGGAGATGAGTATTTTGTTCACTTGTCATGACTTTACAAGCTGCTGAATAGCACTTGTTGAGTTTGATGCTACATGACAGACTTTGCCTGGAGAAATATCCTTTCCTGCTTTCTGATGCTTCGGTGTCTGCCGTCTCTCTGCCTGTGACCCGTCCGTCTCTCCCTCTGCATGAATGGCCTGAACAATTCCTGAAAACACTGCTTCCCCTTTTTAGTTTTCCTAAAGCACACGTGTCCTTGAGTGCAGCATAGCTTTCTCCCTTTCGTGTTCAGTTCCTTTCTCAGTTCCTGGTCCCTCAGCGGAGCCTGTGGGGGAAGGGGACAGGACACAGCTAGCCTCATCAGCTGCGTGTACATGGTGGTGTGCTGGTAGAGACAAGGGTCATGATGTTTGTTGGGATGGGGGCACATCTAACAACACAAGAGGGGCCATTTCCAGTCCCAGCCATGTCCTGTGTAATACAACAATCCAGATTAATGAGACTCACTTCTCTTCCCACAAAGGATTACATTTAGAGAGTTCAGAAATGGATGCTTTTAGTTGTAGGGCTTTTCAGTTGTGTGACATTTATGACTTTAGGTTCTCTCTTTGTTTAAAGATTTACTTTTGCTTCTTCTTCTTCATATGTGTGTGGGGGATATGTGTATGTTTTGTGGGTCCTGGCAGAGGCCAGAAAAGGATGTCAGATCCAGTGGTGCTGGAGTTACAGGTGCTTGTGAGCTGCCTGATGGGGTGCTAGGAACCGAACTCAGGTCCTCTGCAAAGCCTCTAAGCAGTCTCTTCAGCCCCTCTGGGGCCTCAGTCTTCTAGAAGCAGGCACAGGATGCAAAATGGAAAAGTCACCAGTCCCGAGCTTTCTGTTTTGGCTAAATTGTACAAAAATAAATTTGGCTCAAGATGATGTCTTACTCTACACTGGTGACTAGTTTAATAGGTTCTGCGTCTTGTGACTTTTCCCATGGAGCTATAAAAAAACACATCTATTTATCCCAGATAGGGCACTGACACACCAAAGAAAGAAGAGCATTCAAGGCCAGTTAGCTGAAAAAAATGAGATTACTGGAGCTGCTCAGCAGAACACAGGGGATTAAAAGGCAGCCACACAACTATGAAGTTCCTTGGACAACTTATGGGCAGCTATACTGTAGAATCCCACCTCAGCCAACTGTTGCTTCTTACAGAACCCCAGGGAGGGGAGGGGCCTGGAGATGATCCCGCCTCCCTCCACGAGGGGATGTTGTTAGGCAGTCATAAAGGTCACCTGTGGATGGCCATAGGTGCTCTGATTTAAAATGGTCAAGGGCATGTTCAACCCAGAGGAAACAGCTACACAGCGCTCTGATGTGAATCTTACCCAAGACTAAGTGGGAGGCAGACAGCCACGTGCCTGGGTTTAAAGCAAAGCCACATTAACCAAAAATAACCATACAGTTAAGAGCAACCGCCACCTTGGCTACCCGAAGTCCTGGAGACTGGCAGAAGACTCTTGATAGTCACTGGGGGTCAGGTTAACAACCCCTGTGACTTTAATCCTAATTGTCAACTTGACTGATCAAGAAGAGATGTGCCTCTGGGCAGGTCTGTGAGATTGTTCTGAGAGAATGAACTGAGGAGGGAAGGCCCTCTCCAGGAGCAGGTGATACTTCCAGTGGCAGTCCCGTGTAAGGATATGGGGGTGGGGGGGAGGACTACTGCCTCTCCTGGCCCACCTTTGCTCCTGACTGGTGAATGAATCTACTCCTTTGCTGTATCCAGCATCTTCCATTGTTGACATTGGAAGCCAGCTTCTTCAGCCTTCCAGTGTAGACCCAAGGCCAACCGCTTTCCAGGAACCCTTCAGAGCTTCCGCACCAGATGGGCACTGCTGAGACATCCAGTCTCATGGGCCAAACAGCCAACAGATCCTCAGCCTCTCGAAGGTCCAGACATCCACTATTGGACTACCCAGCTCCTGTCATGCAAAGCCCTCAAACAGATCCTGCCTCATAATATACATTCACCCTATTGTTCTGTTCTCTAGAGAACCCTACCTGATGTAGGACCTGAGTACAGGGGTGTGTACAGACAGGGCTGTGCACAGGCCTGATGTAGGATTTGTGGACAGACAGGGCTGATGTAGGACCTCTGTATAGGGTAGCTCCTAGGGGAACCGATGTCTACTTCCCTAGTAACTGATTCTGATTTAGAGGCTCAGAGGAGCACACTGTGGTTTTATTGGTGAGCGTTGTCCTGGGCCAGCAGAGCTACCATGGAATATGCTAGAAAAGTAAAATCAGAGATCTGGAAATAATAGGACTCATCAGTCTTTACAGGCCTTCTGGATACTTCTGATGCATTTTAAATTTTGAGACTCAGGGTAGTAGGTGATGTAGTCTTACAGGGCACATGAACCAGCAGAAAAAAAGAGTACTGTGTTTAGGGATTGTCTCGTCAGTCCCCTCATCCCCAGCTACAGAAATGACTGGAGCTTGGTTGTCGCACACATGCAGAACAAGACCAATGTAGTCAATTCTACAGGTCATTTTTTTCTGATTTATTTTAAAATTGTTTCAAAATATGGGGCTGTATGTGTGCATGAGGGCTGGTGCCCAGGGAGACCAGAGGCTCTGTTCTCCCTGGAGCTCGACTTACAGACCATTTTGGGCCACCCAAGATGGGTGCTGGGAAGCAAACTGAGGTCCTCTGAAAGGGCAGTGCACACTCTTAACCACTGAGCCATCTCTCCAGCCCCTAAGTTCTCCATTAGTACATATTTATTACACACATGTAACAGCATTATTATGGCATTTCACACATGTGCACACTGTACTTGGATCATACTTACCCCATGTCCCACTTTCATTCTCTGCCTCTCACTGATCCCCAGCCTCTTTCCAGACACTCCTCACCTTTCTCTCGTCTCTTGTTTGTTCTTGTGGCCCAATGAGTTTCATTCATTAGGTTTGCTTATGTGAGCATGGGTGAGGGGTACTTACAGGAGCATGGGTACCTTATGAATGACTACACCATGGGAAAATCTCCCTCTTCCTCACCAACTATTAACTGCCCATGAGTCCTCAGGGAGGAGTAGAGTGTTGATGGCCAAATCTTATGTGGGATACTTTGCAGACATTCACAGCTGTAGTGGGTTTATTCCTTCAATGGACATGGCATGCCTAGAAGACTGTATTCCTTCATCTTATCCATTCTTTCTAGCCCCTCTTATGCAACACTCCCTGAGCCTTGGAGGAGGTGACATAGATGTCCCATCTAGAGCTGAGCACTCAACACTCACTTACCCTCAGCTCTGGGACCAGTTATGAGTCTCTGTCAGGACCATCAGCTACTACACAGAGAAGCTACTCTTACTAAAGCTGAGAGCAGTGCTAATCTACAGACAGACCATAGATATTTAGAAAGCAGTTGATGGACCCAACATGTTCCTTTACCCAAATGATAGCAGCATCCTCCCCATTAGAGTCTATATCCCCTGTAGTCACAGACCTTCAGCCAGGTTTACAGAATCAGGTATGAATTCCCTCCTGTGGATCAGGCCTCGGATCCAATCTGGGAGTGGTTACTTAGCCCAGTGACAGTCTTTCCACGAATGTACCAGTGGGTACTCTTGCCTGGAAAGTCAGTAGTGTGACACACAGGGTCCTTAGCTGAGTAAGACTGATGATGACTTTTCTTCCTCACAAGACTGCGTAGTACCTTCTGGGCTAAGAAAGCTAACCAGCAGGGAGGAAGCTTCTAACTCAGTTCCAAAAGTGTGTGGTGTCTTCAGCAATACATCTGGTCTGGTCTAAGGTGCAGCCAAGGGCAATGGTAACAGCCTAGACTGCTTTGGGTGGCTCAGGGGTGGCATGTCTTTGGACAAGCTCTAAGAAAGGGCTCATTTTCTTCAAGGATAAATATGGTCTATTAACTACAGTGAAGGATGAAAGACCCAAGAAGCAGGAGTACAACATAACAGAACTTACTGGATGCAATGAAAACAGCAACAGAATTAAAAACATCGTCTTGAATTATTTTATCATTAAAAATTAATGAAAATAGGGGCCCCAGAGATGGCTCAGAAGTCATGAGCACTTGCTTTTCTAGAGGACCAGCATTTTATTCCCAGCGCCCACATTACAACTCAACTGTCTGTAACTTCAGTTCCTGGGGATCTCACTCCCTCTTCTGACCTCCACAGGCACTAGGCCTGCAAGTGGTGAACAGACCCACATGCAGGTGAAATGCCTATCTATACACATCAGATAAAATAAAAAGCCCTTCACAAAAAGAATTAACAAAAACAAGTAGGTTGAATTTCAGTTCAAAAACTCAGAAATAAGAGTGAAAAGAGCCCCAGAAAAGGAAGGTTGAGGTAACTAAATAAGTAAACGCAGAATTTAATAGGTTCTTGAACAGTAAAATGCTTAGTAAGCAGAGCTGTGACCCAGGGTTTGATGAGTTCCCCTGTGCCTCCTTGCTCAACTTTATCCTTAGACTCCCTTCAGGGTCTCAAGGACAGAATCGACTACATGGACTCTCTTATTTCTCGTGTGTTCCCCTTCTGATGTTGTGTCTGAAATGGTTGCTCTCTAGCTCGGGGGCACAGCCATTGGGATGTCTTAAGCCTTTCACCGTGCTCCACCACTCTTCCGTCTGGCTGGAGCGGACCCTCCAGGCATCAGAGAGATGCTCTCAGAACCCCAGTACAGCGGGAGATGACTCACTTGTTTAACAGTCCTGGGTGGTGGGTACCGCTTCCTTTGGGACTTTAAAAGCCATTCTCTCCTTTGTTTTATGTTATGGGTGTTACTCCTGGGAAATTTGATGACAGTCCTCATTTTTTATAGGCAATTTTTTTTTTACGCAATGAAAACTTCTAGAACCTTTTATTAGTCCTTGTAGACCTAAAAGTTCACATTAATAGTCCCATTATCATGCATTTCATACTAGTCCATTTCTCATTCATTTCACATTAACACCCCTTTTCTCAACTGCTGCTTCCGTAATACAGCTACCAAAAGTGTGTGTCCTTCAGTGCGGGGCTATCCCACTTCTAGTCTCTGAGACTATACATGTTGAAGCTGCTGATAGATTTAGATTTGTTTCCCCTGATGTATTATATCATTTTGTTTTTAAAATCATTTTAGATGAGTCCACTGAGTTTACCTTTCAAATTTGTTTTGTCTTTTCCATTTCATATGGTGCGTGCATGCATGCATGTGTGTGCATGTATGTTTAGTTCCCAGAATTTAGCTCCTGTCTTTTATTGTGAAGCAGCAGGTTATTTTAGGATTGTCTCAATCACTTAAATATATCACATAGGGTTTTGTTTTATTTGAATTCTCCATCCCTTCCTCAGCTGTCCGCTTTCTCTTCCCTATGGCTGTCTTTCTCTGAGTTCCCCGTGGATGTCTGTTGGTGGCCCCAGACAGCGGGAGTCCTGACTGCCATCTCTGGGTATTTGTGGAGGGCATGGCACCCATGAAGCTTCCTTTTACAGTCAGCAGCTTGAAGCTCCCCGTCCACGCTGCCTCCTAAGTGCCCTGTTGTTTCCCTTCATCTGCCACGTCTCCTCGGTTCATTCACCTGGTTTATTGGTACATTTCTTGATGTTTAAGAATCTGCAATGCAAAATGTGGGCTGGTAAGGGAAAGGGGGTGGGCCTGTCTCCACTGAGAAGCCAGGGGTGTCCTGCTTTCTGCATTTTCAGTCCTTCCCAGCCATCCAGTTGGGTTCTTCCTGGGTCCCAGGCCGCTCTGAGTACTCTGGACTCCACATTGGGTTCCGGCATTTCCAGGCATCGACCCAAGCGGTCCTTTCTCTTTTCCAGGCAGGGGTGCCACTGCCCTTAGGTACACAGTATGCTCTGCTTTCTTCTCTTTTATGTTTATATCTCGTTATTTGCTGTCATTTCGTGTGGCTTTACACATCCCTTGTATGATAATAAACATTCTTTGTGGTATCTAGGTCTTCTAAATTGATGTTTCGAGTGAGCAGAGGGAGTGATGGACTCCAATGGCACTTTCCGCTTTGTTCTGTTGGTCCCCTTCCTGCTTTCCTCCGCATCCCCACTCCCTTCCGCTGCTCCCTTCCTCTTGAGATCCTTGCTGCCCCTTCTCTTTCCTAGAGCCCCACTTCCTGCCTTAATTTCACGTATACTCCACTCTTCTCTAGCTTCAGGTACTTCTTAAAGCAGTAGAACACAGGCACCAAGTGCTCCACATGTCACCTGCAGGGTTTGAAGTCTGGCCCCTGGATGGTACAGATAGAAGCCATCTTCTGCTTTCCCTCCTCACCCCCTGGCTTGGCCTATGGGTGGGGCTTCTCGCCCTTCTTCCCTCGTTGTCCACGTCCACGTTGACCTACCACACTTGTCTTCTGAAGCTGTGCTCTGTGGTGCGTATGAATCCCATCCAATTCGGAACTCACCCAGCTTTGGTGAGTTTTTTCCTTCCATGACCACCATTGGCAGAGGGCTGGTGGCACCTGAGGGTGCTTGTGAGTCAGGTGAATGTCTTGCTGCTCTGGAGCCAGTGGGTCTATATGGAAGTTCCACGCCTGACCTGGCCTGCAGTGTGACTGGCCTCACGTACACAACTTAGAATGGAGACGATAGTGGTGTTTTATGGGGTTGTTGTATGTGGTATGTATATATGGTATATGGGTGGTGTGTATAATCGGGGGAGAACACTGGCTGGCATGCCGTCAACACCGAAACCCTATCTGCCAGCAGGACACACTCGGCTGGCAGTGGTGCAATGAACAGCCCCGGGAAACCCTGAATCAAAGGCTCAGCTGAGATTAGAACCCAGAGCTGGTGCTGAAGCTCATGCTCCTGACCTCTTGACCTCTTCACTGCCGTGTAGCCACCCTGGACTTCCTACTTCTGTGCCACGGGAGCCCGTTCAGACACTTTGCCCTTCTGCCTCAGCCTCAGCTTCTCTCTCTCTGCAGTTTTTGTCTTTGGCTTCACTGGAGTAAGGGGAAGGGGAAGAGATCCCCTATGCCGTGGCATTCCATAGGCTGTTGGTTCTTGTCTTTGGTCATGTGGCCTCTTCTCTACTGCCTGAAGCTGGAGGAGCTGAGAATTACCACCGCAGCAGGTGCTATGGCCAGGGACCATGTTTGGCAGGCACCTTCTTGTCCAGTGAGGCATTGAAGATGAAAAGCGGATCTCATCGTTGACCCCAGGCTTTGAACAGATATGTATGAGACGGAGGAAATGGATTTCACATGTGAGGGATGCTGGCTGTGTGTCTTTGGAATCTCAGGCTGCAGTTGAAGGGAAACTGAATTTGAGCAGCCATCCAAGCCAGACGCGCTCACCCATTACAGAAGCGGCCCCTTTTCCTCGAGGGTGAGGGCGGGAGGTGCACTGAGTGTCCTAATCAGCTAGGCTGGGTCTCAGAAAGGGTTAAGTGACAACCAGTTTTGATTCATTCCATTTTCCCCTCAGTCACTCACTTAACAGGATCTGGAGGATCTGCCAGGTCTAAGAGGAGGCAGAACCGGCCCTGTCACCCTGTCACGTATGGGGGTGATTCACCAAAAAGGAAATCACAGAATTAAATGTGTCCAGGAGAGAGGAGGTGGGAGTGGGGGCGAGGAGAGACACAGAGAAGAAAGAGACAGAGAGACAAAGATGAGAGGCATGTGCATGCGTGCATGTGTGCATGTGTGTGTGTGTGTGTGTGTGTGTGTGTGTGTGTGTAAGAGTGAAAGAGGGAGAGGGAGAGGGAGAGGGGAAGAGGGAGAGAGGGAGAGGGAGAGAGAGGGAGAGAGGTCTGGTAATTATCATTGGTCATCAACACTGTGGTTGGTAACTAGCTAGCAAACTAGGTTTGATGCTGGGATGCAGCAGCTCTGCGGCCATGGATTAGCTCCTTGTATTTAAAGTGGTGTGATAATTTAATTCCTGGAGGGATTTTCCAAGAATCAGTGATAACAGTTCTCTGGTCTGTTGTGGGGTGTATTACTTCTAGGCAGTGCTTTCCTTGGTCACTCTGGCTTTTACTTTACACTCATTAAGCAACTTCCTGACGGGTCCTTTGCTTCCCTGAGGCCGTTGTTCAGGACAGAGTGTTGTGAGTGGCCAGTGTGAAATCGCCTGTGAGCTGGATCTGCCATGGTAAATGGACAAATCAATTCACCTATCAGCATCTGGGCTGGTAAATTTGGCCACACGAAAAACTTCCTCAAGTAAGACCCAGGTTCCATCTCTTCCTGGGATGCTCGGATCAGAGGACTATGGTGGTACATAACTCCTGTTGGGTGCCACTTACTCACAAGGCCAGCTTGAGCAGGGCAGCCTGTCTGGCCCTAGGGTGGGAGCTGAGGGGGGCTGCTGAGAGAGAGAGGCCGGGGAGCAGATGCCCAGGTCTGGCCTCTTACAGGCTTACACCTGACAGGAGGTGAAGCTGGCCTGAGCTAAGGTGGGTCAATAGGTTTAGAGGACCTGGGAATGTGTGAAGCTGGGGTTATTGCTTTTGTGACTCTAGAGATGCCCCAGGACGGCTCTCTTGTTTCTCACTGTGAACCACTAGCCCTGTTGATATGCTCTGGGTGGGTAGGGAGGGACCTGGGTCCCATCCACCACCCTAGTGGACACAATGCAGGGTGGGCCTCCTCATTGGCTCTATCATAGCTTTCTAGTGCTTTGATAAAACCCACTACACAATAGTAGTCTCAAGTGTGCCCAGGCATGGCTTGTGCGGGGCTATACACCCGGTGTGTATTCATCAACTTTAATAGACCCCAATGTTTGAAACAATGCCTTAATTTTTTTTTTCTTTTTAGCGTCTGCACAGAAGTGTGGCATTGTGTGGCAAATGGAAGTGTTACTACAATGCCTGTGAATCAGGGCCCTAAACTACGTTTCAATTACCCTTCTATTATCCAGCTGGTATTTAAGCGTGTTTATTATTCAAATCAGCAGTGAATGTGCTGCTGTTGTGTAAACAACTGTCAATTGCTGAAACAATGATTAGGAGGCACTGTCCCTTTCAGGTATACTTAGGGTACTTACACCCCAGCCACTTGTATTTAAATATCATGTAAACACAATGCCTGAGTGACTACTTTCACTCCTGTTCCCGGCGCGGCATGCCAATTCTATTACATTAAGAGGGAAATCTATTAAATTTTTCATTTATACACATCCGAACACTGTTCCTACCCATTGTGTCATTAGGCTCAGATTAATAGAATAGATATGCTGAGAGATACAGTGTGTGTTGAAAAAGCCTGTTCAGGAATAAAAGCCGATTTCTCACCATTATTTGGGGGTGTTGGAAAGCTTTCATGCAAACAATGCAAAGAAAATTATTTTCTGAATCAAAAGCACGACACAGAGAAAAGGAAAAGTTGGCCCCCAGAAAGAACAATCTTGAACCCTTATTAGCTCCATTACCAATTCAGGGTAGAAAAAGGGATTGTGGCGGGTGCTAGAAAACAGGACATTTGTAAAATGACTGTCTTATTTTTTGAAGGTTCTTTGCTGTCCCCAGGATGACGTGTGTGTGTGTGTGTGTGTGTGTGTGTGTGTGTGTGTGTGTGTACACCTGTGAGTGCATGTGTGTGTGTACACCTGTGAGTGCATGTGTATGCCTATGTTTGTGTGTAAGTGTGTGTGTGTGTACATGCATGTGTGTGTGTGTGTGTACACCTGTGAGTGCATGTGTATGCCTATGTTTGTGTGTAAGTGTGTGTGTGTACATGCATGTGTGTGTGTGTGTGTGTGTGTACACCTGTGAGTGCATGTGTATGCCTATGTTTATGTGTAAGTGTGTGTGTACATGCATGTGTGTGTGCATGTGTGTGGTGTGAGTGTGTATGTGTGTACTTCTGTTGGTACATGGTTTGTGAGTTGCTAGGCTGTTTGGGCTTGTCACTAGACTGTGCTCCAGAGAGTGAGTTTGGCCTTTGTCATTAAGCTTTAGTTCTCCCATGCAAAAAGCAGATGTGTTTTCCAGTCCTCAGGGCTGTGTAAGGGTGAATGCTTGTGATCCCAGCCACGGTGTCACTACCAGGGATTTGGGAATTTTCTCAGGTATGTTCTCGGGGGTCAATAATTTCTTTTCGGTTGATCTCAGCTGTTGACTTACAAATAATATCTGCTGTGTCTGTTTTGTCTGATGACAAAGGTCGTGAGTACTTGAGAAGGAAGTAGTCATAGGCTTTAGTTTGAGACTGAGCACACAGGCTTAGCCAATTCACAGATGGAGGCCTGAGCTGACCCCTGCATCTGGGGATTTAACCAGTGGTGGATGATGCCAAGCAGTTTCCGATGGGATGAACTCAACCTGCAGTATTTCCAGAACAACACAGCACAGCATTTCCCTTGTATTATAAATGACCCAGAGATGACTTCAAATGTAAGAGCGGGTGTGTAAGAACGTGCTTAGGCCATGTGGAAGCCCTGTGCTTTCTTTTTTTTTTTTTGTTTTTTTGTTTTTTTTTCGAGACAGGGTTTCTCTGCGTAGCTTTGCGCCTTTCCTGGAGCTCACTTGGTAGCCCAGGCTGGCCTCGAACTCACAGAGATCCACCTGGCTCTGCCTCCCGAGTGCTGGGATTAAAGGCGTGCGCCACCACCGCCCGGCTAAGCCCTGTGCTTTCTTAAGTAGCCCCGAATTTTAGAATCTGCAGGGTATCCTAGAACCTGTCCCCTAGGGTACCCAGCAGATAGGGACAACTAAAGACTGCTCAGTCATGCCTTCCAAGTGAGCAGTGGAGTCCTGTGACCTCATGCTGGGGATGATGTAACTAGCATACAAAACACTGCCTCTAAATGACTTTAAAATATAACATCCTTGGATCTCTAAGTTATCCGCTCAGTGAGGTTACTATATAATTCATGATACAGCTTGAGCACATATTGAGAGGGAGGCATGTTTAAGAATTATGCCACAGGACTAGTAAGGTGGCTCAGCAGGTAAAGGTACCTAATGCCGTGAGCTCAGGCCCGGGACCCTGATGGGGGAGGGAGAAGAATGATTCCACAAATTGTCCTCTGATCTCAATGTTGCTGTGGCATGTTCCCCTCAGTCTTTCTCAAATAAGTAAGTGTAAAAAATTAAAAATTAATGATGTCAGGATATTAGGCATGTCCCTGACTTTTCCTGGCAGGCCTGTACATTGGATCATACTTTAATCAGGTCACATGACTAAAGGCTGAATCTAGGGAAGGCCCAAAGAAACAAAAGGTTGGAAAGCAGTGACCTGAGGTCTCCCTGTACCTTTCTTTGGAGGTTTCTCATTGCTTCATCTTTAAAGAAAAATAATTGATCTTTTTTTCATCCTATTTATAAAAGTAGAATCCTCAAAGGCAAGTGAACTCAATAGTCAGAAAACACAGTAGGTAGAAATCAAACTTTACATATTAGATAAGTAATGAGTTCGTTTTTCAAAATAATTACTCTGGAATGAAAAGGCTGGCCAGATTCCTAGCCAGAAACCTGTGTGTATGTGAGTTCATTCATTGATGCCTTAACTAAGGATACTTGCTGTCCCGCTCCACACAACTCCAGTTTCTGAGCAGAGACGCAGGCTGTCAGCAGAGCCGAATAATGACATTCGGCAGCTACCTTTATAACTGCAACTAGTAAGTGCTAGATCTCAGTTGTTAAATGGCACGCAGCAGGGGCTGGAGAGATGGCTCAGTGGGTAAGAGCGCTTGCTGCACAAAGATGAAGACCTGAGTTCAACTCCCCAGCACCCACATGAAACTTGGAGAGTGCGCCTGTAACCCTAGCGTGGTCATGGACAGAGATAAGAGAATGAGTGGGACTTGAGAGATGCCAATCTATCTCCAGGTTCCATGAGAGACCCTGTCCTGGTAAACAGGGTGGAGAGTCATAGACAACCTCTTTTGGCCTTCATGTGTACATGTATGCACCCACCTGCATACCACATACCACAAACAGACTGCATGCACATACACACAAAGTAAATAACAGTTTAATGAACTTTAGAGTGGTCTGACCTGCAGTAGACACCACTCGGGCATTGAAAACTAGCACATGAAAACCGTTTCTATGTTTTACAGAGCCAGTGTCTATTCTGACGCCCCAGGATCCCCGTCGTCATTTTCAGCTTGTTTATGGCCGTAGATGCCTTTCTTTCATTGAATGTACTAATACGTTTGTTGGCTTATGCACACATCAAGCAGCAGATGCCTAGTCTCATTCCCCTTTGGGCAGTTATTCCACTGTCTCTTATCTTGGATTGTCTGTCTCCTAGGAGCTTTTTGGGGTCCTTCTTATATAATAGGGAACTGACTCATGTACTGACTGGTATTTGAACACCCTCATTCCACCTCTTAGAGTGGTGCCCAGTGGCCACAGCACTGGCTTTTCATTCACAGACTCTCTTGTCTCCTTAACCTTGCATGCATGTTTCTGTCTTTAAACCTATCATTCCCCCAGTATTTTCCTCTGGTGATCCCTAGTGCTGGTCACCAGATCCCGAATTCTTTTTTTTTTTTTTTTTTTTTTTTTTTAGAGATTGATCTTTATTCAAAACTCTATCTACCAAGTTAGCGTTTTCCACCAACTCGGGGAGCAGAGACCTTCACAGGCTTCACAATCTTTTGTTTAGGTGCTGCTTTGGTAGGGGCCTTGGCAGCAGCCATTGCTGTCTTCTTGGACGCCTGCTTAGCCTTTTTTGCTTCCTTGGCAGCCCTGATAGGCTGTTCTCGCTGAGCTTTCCTAACTTCGGGTTTCTGATTCCTCTTGGCCACTATATCAGCAAGAGATGCACCAGTGATAGCTTGCTGGAATTTGACTGCATGGCGGGTTCTTTTCTTTTGAATTTCTTCCGACTGTCCCTTCTTGTGTTTTCTTCTGTAGAGGACAGTCCAGTTTATCTGCCGAGGACTTCTTTTGGAAAGGAAGAGCGGACTCACATTTTGCATTAAGAAACTGGAAAACCTTCCCGTTGGTCCTGGCGTAGTGCCGTCTGTGTCCGGAGTAGATCTTGTACCCTTTGAAACTGCACAGCTTGACCTTCATGGTGAATGCTGCCAGCCGGCTGGAGGAAAGATGGCAAAGAGCTAGATCCCGAATTCTTATGGCACAACCTTCCATAGCCCCAGATGCTGACTGATTTTACCTAAAGACTAGATGCACTTATACCCTTGTCACATGAGCTCATTTGGTGGCAGTAAATGCCCTGGAGTGTGGTTTGTTACTGATGGAAAATCTATAGCGTTTCTGCAGATACCTGTTCCCCCTGGCTGTCTGATGCTGTGAAACTCCAGGCTGCTTCCCAGCCTGATATTTGTTCTCTGTGGTTTGTCTAAATGGTCTGTCATGGCTAGTTTTGTCAGCTAGACACAAGCTAGAGTCATTTGAGAAGAGGGAACCTTCACTGAGAAAATGCCTATGAGATTGTCCTGTGGGGCATTTTCTTGATTAGTGATTGATGTGGTAGGGCCCAACCTAGAGTGGACAGTGCCATCTCTGGGCAGGTGGTCCTAAGAACACAGACTGAGCAAGCATGGTGAACCAGCCAGTAAGCAGCCTGTCTTCATGACCTCTGCATCAGCTCCTTCCTCCAGATTCCTGCCCTACTTAATTAAGTTCTTGCCCTGGCTTCCTTCAGGATGGACCAGGGAGTGTAGGATGGAATAAAGCCTTTCCTCCCCAACTTGCTTTTGGTCATATTTTTTCTATTACAGCAATATAAACCCTGACTAAGACATGTCCCTCAAAGACCTCCATGAGAAGGCTTGCTCTCCATCCTCTGGTGAGACTCAGTAGGAGCGAGTTACGTCACTGTGGACAGACCCTGAGCACGTGTGGAGACCTGGATCACTCTCTTTCTCTTCTGATCTTATGAGATGAGCAGTCTCCTCTGCTACGTCTGCTCCCATGAGGTATCTATCTACCTCTAGGGCCAAAAGCAATGGGCCAACCTCGGCAATGGACTCAAACCTCAAGAATGGAGCTGAGATAAAGCTTTCTTCTTTTTAAATTAATGCCAGTGGGTATTCCAGATATTTTGTTGTAGCGAGAGCAAAGTTGCAAACACAGCTTTGTAATCCCCAAGAAAGGCACTTTCTTCCTGCCACCTAGCTTATTTCTCCCCTGTTGGTGGAGCCTCGTGGCTCCATCTGTTAGGATCTGTTCATTCTTCAATGTCCCAAGCTCAAGTCTTGCTTTTTCCTTAGACCCATTCTGCTCTTTTGACTCCACCCTGTAATCTTGTGAGTTTATGGGACCCACTGTTGTAATGCCAGTTCTCATGTTTACCCAGTGGTCAACCTTTACTAGATGCTATCCAAAGCTGTCCTTACCTACCAAACATTGTCTGTGTGTGCAAGTGTGTGTGCATATGTATGAGTGTATATGTGATTATATATTCATATGCATATATGTGCATGCATGTATAAGCATGTATATGTGTGTGCATGCATGTGTTTGTGTGCATGCATGTGCATATATGTATGAGTGGGGTCCATGTATATCCATACATATACATATGTATGCATGCATGTATGAATGTGTACATTTGTACATATACATGTGTATGTATATGTGAAGGCGTGTATGTGTGTGCCTTTTTCTTCTGTGACTATTTTGATGCTCGGGTTGGGGCTGAGGTTGAAGGGAATTAACACTCACCAGGCCAGCCAATATGTATTGCACAGTTGCTGTGTGCAGAGTTTGGTGCCTGGTGTTGGGAAAGTGAATGGCTCCCTTCCACTAGAGGAATTTCCGAAACGGAGTGAATTTAAACAAGAGATAAGGAAAGGGGCCAGATTTGGAGCCATAGAGCTAGACATCAAGTGAATAATGTACTGGTAGAAAACGGAGCTTTGAAATGATATTAACAAGAAAAACTTCAGTTACGAGATAAACAAATCCATTAGGAATGTTCGTATGTTGTGGAAATGCCATTTTTGTTGAGAATTTCATTAATAAATATAATATGTTTTGGTCAAATCCAACTCACCATCTCCTCCCCCAGTTTTCTCTCCTATTCCTCCTGTACACTTTTCACTTCTGACTTTATGTGCTCTTAAAATAAAAACAAAACAAAACAAAAAACCCCAAGTGCATTTAGTGATGCTTGTGTGCACGTGGATGTAGGATCACCCACTGGAGCACGGGCTCAGGGGCTACATCCCTAGAGAAAACTGGCTGTCATCCCCCTGCGGCCATCGGTTGTCGGTAGCTTCTCAGTGAGGGGGTGGGACGCTATGAGCCCTACCATGCTGGCTTTTGCTGGCTTGATCTGTGGGTCTTGTGCATGTAGCCATGGCTGCCACGAGTGTGTGTGTGTGTGTGTGTGTGTGTGTGTGTGTGTGTGTGTGTGTGTGTGTGTGATGGCCCTTCATGCCCAGCAAACAGTTTCACTTCAGATGTTCACTACTTATGTCTCTTACCATCTTTCTGCCCCAAGTCCATGATGATCCCTGAGCCTTGGTGTGTGTGTGTGTGTGTGTGTGTGTGTGTGTGTGTGTGTGTGTGTGTGTGTGTGTGATAGATGTCTCGTTTAGAGCCAAGCCTTGTGTAGGCTCTTCTTCTCTGCAGTCTGATAAGTTGTGGGTCTTTTCATTAATATTCCATGGCAAGAAGAAGCTCCTTTGGAAATGCCAATTTTAGAAATAGAGACAGATACCGACTGGCACCAAACTCCACAGCTGCAGGCCCTGCTCCCTTGACAGTCTCTGAGAGTCTGTGGAAGCCTTACAGAGGGTGGCCTTCCACAAGTGAGGAGGCCCTGCCCCATGCTCTGCTCCTGCAAGCTGAGGCCATGTCCAGGAGTCAGGCACCATAGGGCATGTTTGTAAATCTCAGCATTTAGGAGGCTCAGGCAGGAGGATTGCCAAATGTTTGAGACCAGCCTGGATTACACAGTGAGTTCTGGGCCCGCCTGGGCTTCAGAGTGAGACCCCCACCTCAAAAACCCATCAATAACGAGGAAAAATGACAGGTTGATGTAGGTGTTTGAGGCTGGGGCGGGGGGTTTCTTTGTGGTGGTGCTGGTGTTTGAACCGAGGGCCTCCTGGGTGCTGGGAAACCCACCCCATTACCTTCTAGCCAGGGAGAAGATTCTTGATGACGAGGGCATCACAAGAAAGCAAGCCAACTTCAGGAACTTCTTCCAGAAAGCAATCATTGTTAACTCCACTACTGTCTTGGGCTTCCCTGAATCAACTAGGGAGACTTTTAGCACAGAGTGGAGTTATATTACTCCTTAGAATCTTCTAGGAGCTTCATTCTTGGAACAAAGACCAAAAGTCTCTGCAATGTCCCACTAGGCCCCCATGACCCGGGTTCCTGTTCTCTAGGTGGCTTCTACCCTTATTTCTCTAGCCACACAAGCATCTTTGATTTCTCTTCAATAATGGAGATCCTTCCCTGCCTCAGGGCTCTCACATGCACTTTCACCCATGCTGGATTCTTCTGGCTCACATATCACTTTCTTCAGGCCTTTGTTCAAATGTTACCTTCTTGGGGACTTGTCCCCTTGCCCAAATGTCATTATTCCCAGCGTTCCTATGTCAACCTCCCTGGCTCTATACTTCTTCAAGTGTGTGGTCACCTCTGAATGGATCCCACCACTCACTCGCGTTTGTCTCTCTTCCGGCTCCCCACTCACCTGGGCTCCATTCACAGAGGCATAGACATTTCCCCGGGGTAAGAGCACCAGCTCCCATGGGGCAGATGCATCTCTTCAGTGAGCCAGATGACCAGGGGAAGCCTTGGTTGCTGAGGCTGGTGGTGAAAGCTGGCTCAACACTACCCTGATGTCATTTGCACTCTTAGCTGGTTGTGTCTGGGGACCTCACACTATAGATAAAATAAGACTATACTTTTGTTTCCTATTGATTTTTAAGAAATAGGCCCCGAGACTCCATTTTAGAATTTCTCTATTTCTTATGTGTCTCAAAGAAAGCCATGATTTGTAAACCATCTCTTCAACTCCCCCAAGGAAGAACCTGGCAGGGAACTTCAGTACTGATTTTCATGAAGGAGAAATCCTTTGATAACTTCTTCATGTACAGAGCCAAATAAATTTACTGAGAGGCAAACATTGTCGCTCCAATTCAAATCCCGCCTAGATCAAGAAGACTCCCTTATCTTCAGTGGTTGTAAGTACAATCATGAAACTCCCCAGTTTCCCACTTAAGAAGCCATTAACAGCCAACTTATTAGCCATTAGCGACTGCCTGAGCCCGTTAGTACACATTTCAGTGGTGCAGACTGCTGGAGTTTAGGCTGCTTTAGGGTTGGCTGGCTTCAGCTTTGGATTCTTTGATTGGAGACATTATCTAAGTGGGCGAGACACATTTCCTTACACTGCCTTTCCTCTGTGAGGCACACCTGTCCTTCATTTCCCCTGGGGTGGAATTTTATGGTTGCCATTTGGAAAGGAGCAGTTTTATCCTTGTAATCTCCAGACACTCAACTTCCCATGACCTGACCTTGAACAGCCATCCAGAGAACCAGGGTGGTACTGCTAAGGTCGAAGGTGGATTAATACGCTTGTACCCGAGGCAGGGTTTTGAGCACCTGTCCCTTTTTGGCAGATTTGGTGATGGCTGTGCACCTTCTGTCTTGCTTCCTCATCCTGAATCTGGCCTGCTCATGTCCTCCCCGACTGTACTTGGGTGATTAGTCCTCTGCTGCCTTGGGCTCTTCCAAAATCATTTGTTTCTTTACTCTTATAATGCATTAGGTTTAGAGGAGATTGATATGGGCTTAGAGAAATTTTCATAGTGCCTGACCTTTCCTTTACTGTGGCAAGTATCAGAGACCGATCAGAACACTCTGTCCCAGGTGCCTGTTTCAGAGTTTTAGCTGGGGGTCAGCTCACTCACTGCTTTGGGGTTGGTGGCATCCCAGTAAGAGTGCCTGTTGGAGAACCTCTCACAGCGGGCCCTTGGGAAGGGAGTGGAGCAAAGGGAAAGAACTGGATATGCTCATCCAGCTTCATCCTGGACACTTCATCTTAGCGAGGCCCCACCTCCTGTAGACTCTACTGCCTTCTAAGAGCAAAAGCAGCTGGGGACCAAGGCTTCCTTCAGCACCTACCCTTAGGAACCATCTAGAAGAGAAAGCATCATACCTACTCTGTGATGTCTCAGAATTCTTACACTCAGTTCCAACTTAAATACCTTTGTTTAGTCATTAAATCCTCAGAAGTCATGCATTCTTGGGAGCAGTCTTTGACATGCTACAAAGTCATTGGAGGGGGATAAGAACTGGGCACCACATACATGAATTCTAAATTCTATAAAACATGCAACTATCAGAATTTACTCCTAAGACCTTGTGACTGTGACCTTGTATGGATAAGGACACTCTGATAAGGTAGTTAGATCTCAAGGTGATGTCACTCTGTGTTAGCTAATCCAACAACAGTTGTCTTCCCAGGGCACAGAAAGAAAACCCAGGGATGGAGCTGATGTCAGAATGATGCAGGTGGAAGCTGAGGAATGCCAGACAATGGTTGGGGTGAGGCCAGAACTTTTTTTAGAGCCCACAGGCCTGGAGTGTTGGGGTGAAGTGGGTTAGTCTTCTCCCACTCGTGCGCTTAATATCAGCACAAGGAGGCTGCGGAGGGAGGAATATCGTGGGTTTGACATCAGTCTAAGTTATAGAGTAAGGCCCTGAAAAAAGAAGTTAGGGATGATTAAATTCACTGGGGGCAGAGCACTTGGAAAGATGAGAGGCAGAAAGCTGGGCCCCTGTGCCAGCCAAGCTGTGAAAGCAAAGGAAAAGTCCCAGAAGGAAATGGACAGTCCTGCACCAGTGGACACGTGGATGACAACAAAGGCGTGTTCGTGATGGGGAAGAAGTCTGACAGGGCTCATTCTATACCTCTGCACCCATGTTGACTCACAGGGATGGGAGTCATTTAGGAAGTGATGCTGCAGGTGAATTCTGAATAAGACCCACAAATGCATCCATCACTGAGAAAAAGGAGGGCTGGGACATTCTTGGCTGATCCATTCATTCTGTAAGAATATTAATTACTGTCTCCAGCAGGCACTTTCTGGGAGTTCTGTTTAAGAACCCAATTCTCTACACCTTGAGGTGGGGATCCGGGTAAAATCACCTATAAAGTGTGTTCATGGGGTGGGAGGGGAGATAGGCCAGTAAACCGCATAGTTTGATCCCCTGAACATACATAGAAATGCTGGGTATGGAGGCAGATACTCGTAACCCCAGTGCTGGGGAAGTGGAGACAGGCAGATCCCTGCTGGCCAGCCAACTACCTTAATTGGCAAATTCTAGGCCAAGTAGGAGACCATGTCCCAATAATCAAAGTGGATGGCACCTGAGGAATGACATCTGAGACTGACTATTGACCCCAACGCACATACACCTACATACACACACGTGTGTCCACCTGCACACGTGCAGACACATACACACTGCATGCACACGCTATAATGAGTACTTGGGGGCTGAGGCCGCTCAAGTAAGAGACAGAGTGCTTGTCTCACATACGTAAGCCCCAGGCTTCCTCCCCAGCACTGCAGAAAACAACAAAACCATAAGTAAAACAAAACACCGAAGCAAATGACTGTTGTTCTACTCCAGAACTTAACAGAAACCCTTTGACTATTGTTCTGCCGTCAACAGGACTCATCTAATTGGTGACCATGGCAACAAAATCAGGTCACACGGAGGTTTGTGCTGGGATCAAGCATATGCAGATCTCCTAGTTCAAATATATACAGAGATAAGAACCTGCGGGCGAGGGCCCGTTATGGAGGGTTGACGCCGGGCTCACCTACACTGGGCACACAACACTGAGAAAAACAGTCGTTTGTTTGGTGGCTGCCATACGTTTGCAGAGAAGGGAGAGGCTTTGCAGACTCGCAGGGTGGGGAGATAATTCAGAAATGTGAGCCTGAAATGACTACATCTATGCTGCCTCGCAGATCTGTGTAATTTACACCCTGGGGTTTGTAGTGTGTCTGACTTATATTTTAGACATAATTAAGTAATCAGCAGTGTACATTGTAAAATGAACGTTTAGGCTGCTTGAGGTTAAATTTTCACAGCCATAGCAGCTGCGTGGTACTAGCGACCCCCCCCTCCCCACAGCCAAATTCTCTCCCCTGCATGCAGTCAGCGATTTAAAATCTGTGAATGGGACTGAAAGGATTCACAGTCACCATTTTGTCAGCAGCTCTGAAGAGCAGCCACACGGTGGTAACCACTGGACACCAGGATGGGATGACAGCAGTTTGCGCTAGGGAGCATTTGTCGGCCCTGGCTCAGGAGCAGGAGCCGCAAGGAGAGCATCGATTATAATCTGATTTAGACTTTTATTTATGTGGGATCTCCTTCTGGCCTCATGAAGCTCCATGAGCAGGGCTATTTTCCCCATGACACAGATGTGAACACTGAGATGCTGACAGCTGAAGTTTCCTTGAGTTCCTATGGCTTCCGCCTCTCACATGAAGAATTAAGAATGAGATCCTTACTTGGAGCATGCAAAAGAGGCAGTGCCTGAGAGACTGACAGCGGGAGTTGGTTTTGTCGCTGTGGCCCCAGAGTGCATGGACAGACCATAAGTGCATGTGCCCTGCGCCTGAACTCTTCTTTCTCCTTCCAAATCAGCTGCTCTTGCAGGGACACAGGGGACGACACGAACACAGATCTCCTTTTGTCTGTTCTTTTCTGCTTTCTTGTTATTTTTCCTGATGCTGTGACTAAATACCCAGCAAGAAGCAGCCTTAAGAAGGAAGGGTTTATCTTGGCTCACAGTTTGAGGGAATACGGTCTACCATGGTGGTAGGAGTGAGTGTGAAGCCTGCTCATCACATTGCACCCATAGTCCAGAAGCAGAGATGGACAAGAAGTAGGCCTGGGATACAAAACCTCAAGACCCATCTCCAGTGACTCACCATGAATGAGGCACCACCTCCTAAGTGTTCCTCAACCTTCCCAAACAGTGCCACCAGCTGGAGACAGATGTTCATACACATCAGCCTGTAGGGGACATGCCATATTTAAATACCAGGCTTCCTCCCTTCCCATTAAACTCAACTCACATTCAAGTCCTTCTTCACTTCCCCCACCAAACCTAAAAGAAGAAAAAGATGGCAGACATACCAGAGGCAAAGGATAATGTCTAGTTTATTCTCTTTGAGCACACACCTCTGTCATCCTCAGCCTAGTCTCACTCTGTTTTTTTTTTTTTTTCTTTTTTCCCTACAAAACCCCAGCCTTAGTTAAGTTCAATTCTCTTTTCTTCCTGTGCTTCATCTAGTCAGGAGAACATGACCAGAAAGCAAGATCAATGTTCTCAGGAGTGACCCACCCCTCTGGTGGGCCCCTTAGAGCTTCCCAGACATGTTGCTTAGTGTCTGCTCCATTGTTCTACCTAGTGCTCTCTCTTTCTCCTAAGAAGCAAGATCATGTAGACTGAATCCATCCACCTTCCAACACTCTTCTGGGCTCTGGTGGTGAACTTGCTGACCCAGAGCCTTCAGGCCATCTCACCTGTCCATCAGCATGTGTTTCAAGGGAAAGTTGAGCCCTCCTTTCTTTCTCCTGCTGTTTCTCCTGTTTACTGGATGGTTTTTGCCAACAATCAAACATGTTATAACGTCTCCAACACTCCAGGACCATTCCCTGGCCATGCATCTCTCACTAGGAGAGGGCCCCATTGTTTCTCTCTTACTGGAAGCATTATTGAAACCCATTGCTCATTAGTTCCTTCTGTCCTCTTGTCTATTGAATCCACTATATTTGGGGTTTCCTTATCATTATTCCAAAGCAAATTGTTAAAAGCAAACCAAACCAGCCAACCAACTAACCAATCCAACCAGCCAACCAATCAACTAATCAACCAACCAATCAATCAACCAAGCCAACAAACAATCAAACAACCCAACCAACCAACTAAATAATCAAACTAACAAACTAACCAATCAACCAATCCAACCATCCAACCAATCAACTAACAAACCAACCAACCAAACCAACAAACAACCAAATCAATCAATCAATCAAACAACCCAACCAACCAACCAAATAAACAAACTAACCAACCAGCCAATCCAATCCCACCACCCACCTACCCACCCACCCTAACAAACCAACCAACCAACCAACCAACCAACTAACCAACCAACCTAACCCAAATCAACCAAACCAACCAAAACAACCAACCATCCAACCAAACCAACGAACCAACCAAATTCAACTAAACAAATCAACCAAAACAACCAAACAAACAAATAAACCAAATAAACAACCAAACCAAACAGCCAACCAAACCAAACTAACCAATCAACTAACCAACCAAACTCAACCAACCAAATAAACCAAACAATCAAAGCAACCAACCAACCAAACCAACCAACCAACCAACCAAACCAATCACCCAGTGACTCTCACCATTGGTCCTCACTCCTCTTCTTCCTCACTCAGTAGCCCCACATCTGCTTCAAGTTATTGCCACTCCCAGTACCTCCATCATGACTTGAGGTGTCTTCTCCCACTTCCACAACCATACTCTGCTCTTTTCAGGTTTTCTTCTGACTTACAGGTGTAGAGAGAAAGAGAGCTTGCTCTGAGAACATTTCATCTACTCCTAAGTCTCTTGGCTTTATACATAGCTCTCTGTGCCCAGTTGGTCCTTCTCTATGAACTCTAGATGTCACATAAAGCTTCCTACTTGAGGCTCCAGATGGAGGCTAATTACACCTAAAATCAGAATTCCTGGTCCTGTACCTGCTCCATGTCTGCTTCACAGTAGCCAGTCACTGATAGCAGAACCTTCTAATGGCAAAGTATGCTCAGCAGCTCAGCATTAGTCTGTGGAGTTCTGAAACCCACACCTTCCCTACCAGACAGATAAAGAGAAGTCACGAGCTCAGAGGAAGAGTCTTGAATGTCATGTGGACCATAGTTCTCTTTGGAGGCTCAGCTGTGGATCTGTGAGTCACACTCAGACCTTAGAGCTAGGGTCAGAGCTGGCTATTCCACTGGGGGAATGGAATGCCTTTTTGGTGGATCAGAAGAGGCTGGAGTCCTGCTTCTTGGGTAATGGCAAAGAGCAGGGAAGGATGTAGAATGCTTTGTTTTTCCTTGGGTCTGGCAGCATGCCTAGGCAATACAGGCACTCAGTGGCTATTGGGATACAGAGTATAGACAGCTGTGTGAGGCATTCCTGGAAGCCACCCGCCTGTTGTGGACAGAGGAGCCAGTCTTCTCGGGTCTCTATGGACCCCATTCGGACATAATAAGGCCCTTGCTTAGCCTTTTCTTCCCTCTTGGGGGTGCCTTTTAGTCATATTCTTTGGTTTTACCAATAATTGTTTAGGGACCAGCTTCTTGCTGTGACTTGGACTTGTCTCAGTACTTTATCCAAGTCTCATCTGCTTGGGATGCGTGTCTCCTAGCTGATGCTCACTGTGTTCTAGACACACTGTTGAGGCTTTTCCAGGGTAATCCTGATATAATACATGCAGCAGTTCTGGGATTGTGAGTTATCTTTATGACCATTTCACAAATGAGGAAACTGAGCTTACATGTTTTGCTCAGGCCCACCCAGATCTTCAGTGGAGTTCTAGGTTCTGAGCCGGGTATCTTGACCCAGGAACTAACTTTCAGCTAGGGTTGTGTTTGTGTTTAGCTCGCCATGGATCCCTGGTATGAGATCCATACTGAGAACATAGTACAAGTTTTGTGAGTTGGATGGACTGGTTTCTAGGAGGTCAATATTCTTCTGGGTCTCCTGTGAACCCAAAAGCTTGGTCTTGGGAGTTTTATCCCATGTAATCTCCCTTTATGGTGACATAGTTTGAATGTCCCCATTGGCTTGTGCATCTGAATGCTTGGTCTATGGCTGGTGGTGATGTTTGAAGGTTGTTTGAAGGGAACCTTTAGAAGGCGGAGCCTTGATGGAGGAAGTGGGCTGCTGGGGGTGGCCTTCAAGTGTCAGCCAAGGCCCCACTTTCAGTTCACTCTCTGCTTCCTGAGTGTGACGGGGACAGCCAGTCTCCTGTCACCCTACCTTCCCTGCTCTTCCCATGAAGATGGTCTCCCTCCCTCCCCCTCCCTCCCTCCCTCCCTCCTTCCCTCCCTCCCTCCCTCCTTCCCTCCCTCCCTCCTTCCCTCCCATCCTTCCTCCCCCTCCCACACTCCCTCCCTCCTTCCCTCCCTCCTTCCCCTTCCCTCCCCCCCTCCCTCCCTTCCTCCCTCCCCTCCCCTCCCCCTCCCTCTCTCCCTCCCTCCCTCCCTCCCTCCCTCCCTCCCTCCCTCCTCCCCCCCCCAGAGTGAGCCCAAATCCTCTCTCCCTTCAGTTGATTTTGCCAGGGCATTTTATCATGGCAGCACCCTTTGGCGTTTTGGAGGCCTGAACTCCACTGAAGGTTCAGAGTGCTCACAAACAGCTCCTGTGAGCATTTCCTCATTTCCAAGATTTCTTCCTCCATGTTCCCCACATCCTATCCCATATCTTTTTCTCCACCTCCTACACCTCAGGAGGCACTCAGGATTTTGCTTGTGAGTTTTCTTCCTATATTATGCTGCTTTTCATTTCCTTCCACACCTGCCGTCTTCAGTCCCCAGCGTGGTTTCTGGAGGAGAATCCTTAGGAGTCTTTGGTGTATCCCAATTGCCAGCTTTCAGCTGCAGAGTTGAGATCTTCTTCCTACATATGGCAACCCAGCTTCTAGATCTGTCCCGAGTATGTCACAGACTCTGCACAACCAATGGACCTCCATGAATTCTACAAACCCAGCCGTGTCAGAGTCCTGCCCAAATGAGCTGTTCACGGCCACTTACCTTCTCCTGTGTGAGGTCAGTCAGTTCATCCCAGAGTGTGGCCCTTCACTGGGACATGTGTAGGTCCTGCTCTGAAGAGCCTCACTGCTAGAGCAGGACCTGAATGATGGTGTCAGTGCCTAAGCACTGGCCACAGGGAAGGGCAAAGCTCCAGCGGTTACAGCTCTCAGAACTGTTTATTTACATCTTCCCTAGGAGGCCGTCTGGGCTGGTCTGTTTATGATTATTCGAGCTTCTTTTGGCTCCTGGGCCAAGAAGCTGAAGATCAGGTGTCACTGTCCCTATTCAGCACCAACAATGGCACTTTGCAGACACCGCAGAATAAATGGCAGGGGTGTCTGCATCTGGGTACCTGGAGGCTGAGAACTTACTGGATGCTGATTTTTATTTTTCTGAGCAGCCTTGTGGAGGAGTTGGAATGAGAGTGTAGGGAGATGCCGGTGGGCTGAGGCAGGCGCTGCTCCCCAGAGGAGGAACTGTAGAGGGTCCACAGACACGAGGGGGTTCTCAGAGTCTCAGTCCCCGCTCCCTGTCCCCTTCTCCTCCTTTCCCCTCCTCTCCTCCACCTTCTGACCTGGAGGCGGGTGCTTCTGATAATTTAGCTCCCAAGGTCTATTCCTAGACTCGTGCCTGCCTTAGCATTGGTTTCTTGTGGAATAGGGAATGAAAGGAAAATTGAAGGGCAAGGCAGGGAGAGAAGTAGGCGAGTGCTGGTCAGGCACTCCCGGGGCTTCTGAGTTACCCTGTCTCATTTCATTTTGGGAATAATCCAAGGACACAGGCATGGCTCCCTCCAATTCAGACCGTGGGTCCAGGGAAGTGTGATGACTTGATAAAGGCCAGTTTGTCAGTGTGTTGAACTGACCTGTCTGACTCTGGGGCTGAGCTGTTGGTGGCTGTCCAGAATGGGTGGACACATGAGAAGTAGAAGCCTCCTGGTAACTTGGACATGTTACCAGGGGTCAGCATGGCCTGGGTTTCTCCTGGCTTCTTTTCTCTGGCTTGGACCTAGGGCTTATGTCTATGTGTATTGTACCTGTGCCACAGCCTCCCAGCTGAGCCCCTTTCCTGGGTGTCACGGAAGAGTCACAGAACAGCTCTCGTGAGGGACACACGCAGGCACGAGTCTCGTTGGTTGAATCTCTCTGGGATCTCCTGCTGCATGAGGAGATCCACGGGGGCTGGGACCCTGAGTGTATCCTTTCTCCTCCTCGTCCCCAGCTAGGGTACACTTTTCTTGGCACCGAAGAGTCAACAGGTGTGAACAAGTGCACTGAGACCCGGCTTGCCAGGGCTGGCACCGCTCGTGGCCTTCACTCACAAGAGATGGCAATTGCCACCTTCTGCAGGCTGCCCATCAAAACACATTGTTGCCTGGCACCTCCACAGGCTCCCACCAACTTGTGAGCGGGCACTGTGCCATCACAGCAGATGGGCAGAAGGGGTGCGCTGTGGCCGAAGCAGACCCGTCTTGGAGGTGTGCGTAAGAGGGAGAGCGTGAGGGATTGGTTTCCAATTGAGGGGTGCCAGAAAAACTCTTTTCACCTTGGATTTAGGGGGCAGAAGTTAAGGGGGTAAGGGCCCGCTCTTGAGCTCATAGCAGACTAGCTAACTAGACTAGGTTAGTTCTTTGGGGGTAGGGTGCCCTGCGAAACCCATCAGAATTGTGTGGCTCTGATGGATTTTAAAGGAATGTAGGATATTAGAGAACATCACTGGTGAGTGTAGGAGATAAAGGACAAGAGAAGGTTCTAGAGAGAGGTTTTTGCCTAGATGCCTCTGCCATCCCACCCCAGCTATCCTGACTTCAGACTAACAGAGTCGTACTGCCACCATGTAGGACTCTATCCGGGTGGGAAACATGGCAGGAGACACCCTCCCGTGGGTGGTAGGCAACACAGAGCCATTAGAGGCTGGGTCCTTGTAAGCCTTCAAAAAGATGAGGGCGATGTTCCTGCTGCCCAAGCCCCTGTGTTATTACCAGTTACATGTAAACACTTTGAAGGAACCACACATTACTGGCCAGTAAATCCATGGATGTGGCTGTCTAGGTGGGAGAGGTTCTGAGGTGAGAGTCCCAGGAAGGGCTTGTGGGCCACTTGGGAAGAGTGAAGGCCAATGGAGGGGAGAGGAAAAAACTGAAGCCGTGCTGGGGCTATAGTTCAGTGGTGGAACACTTGCTCAGCATCGGTGAGACCCTGGGTTCAATCCCCTGTGCAACCAATCAAACAAAAGGAAACCTTGGCACTGGGGAGAAGACTCAGTGTGTAAAGTATCTGCTGGGAAAGTGTGAGGGCCTGTGTTCAAATTCCCAGAAGCCATGTAAAACTAGACACAGTCGTGCACATCTGGAATCCCAGCACTCCTGGGTGAGATGGGAAGCCGGGGACAGGAGAATTCCCAGAAGCCTGTGGGAGGTTGTGGTCTGCTGCATGTAACAGTGAACAACAAAAAGAGGGCTTGCCTCTAACCAGGTGGGAAGTGGGGACCAGCCCCCAGGGGTGTCTTTTTCCTCCTACACATGTACTGCGGCATGCACATGTGTACACACACACACACACACACAGAGAGAGAGAGAGAGAGAGAGAGAGAGAGAGAGAGAGAGAGAGAGAGAGAGATAGGAAGGAAGGAGAGAAGAGACAGAGTCAGACACAGAAAGAGAGACAGAGAGATAGAAAGAGAGAGAAAGAGAAAGTTTTTTTGTTGTTGTTTTTTTTTTTTTTTTGGTTTTTTCGAGACAGGGTTTCTCTGTGTAGCTTTGCAGCCTTACCTGGAACTCATTCTGTAGCCCAGTCTGGCCTCGAACTCACGGAGATCCGCCTGCCTCTGCCTCCCGAGTGCTGGGATTAAAGGTGTGCGCCACCACTGCCCGGCTCCAGAGAGATCATTTTTAAAGGTGAATGGTGCTGTATGATTTTCAGGGCTCTGAATGACCTGGCCAGGCTCAGGTTCCTCCACACAGGCAGAGGAACATTGGAAGGCTTGGTGAAGTGCAGTGATCAGGGTTCCTTGAGGAGCCAGGAAAGCCACTGAAAGACCTACAGTCAGGAAGCCGGGGCCCAGTGCTGCCACGACAGCCCATGTCTCGATGAGTCCAGGGGCAGTGCACAGGGTAGACAGGGATGTTCCAGGAAAGAAATGAGAACCTGGAGGGATGCGCTGTTCGCAGAGAAAAGGGAATCAGGCGGCCCTGACTGGACAGTCTCCCATGGCAGTCAACTCCCTGTGTGCTATTCTATGCTCTTTGCTCATGCCCACCATGCAGACCACTCCTTTCCCTCTAGAATATGGATAACGATGAGTTTCTGGAGTCACTGTTTCACAGGGGAGGCAAAGTCCCTGTAAATGAGAGCACACAAGCCTCCAGACCCAGCTTGGAAATCATTTTATTTTTGCCTAAGGCTCAGTCTTCATCTTCATACAAGGATTTCTGGAGTCGCCCCACCTCCTTAAAAGCCAGCCTCTTGTTGCCCTGGAATAATATTCTCACTTCCACACATTGCTCTCATCCTTGGGTTATCATGTTGAATAATTTACAGTCTCTGCCAGTCCGAAATTGCATGTGGGGTTGCTCTGTTTGTGGCTTCTCCAGCAATTAGGCACACACGACTTCATCACTGCAATTACACTGCAAAGGGGAAAACAGCTCAGTTGTTATCCCGGGGAGGGGGTGGGCGAAGAATAGTGAAATCTCAAAGCCATGTGTCTGGCAGGGTTTTGATTAAGGTTGGACCTGGAATGACATAGGAGTTCTTAGGCAGGCAGACTCCTCCTTCTCATGACTTCCCCACACAATCTTCGATCTATTCTTTGAAGATGATCCCATCCCAGGATTGAAAAACAGCTTTCAATTGCTGCGCTATGTCTGGAAACACGGCAGTGGCTGCCTGGAGTATTGTCCTGGCAAGGAGTTTTAAAGCAACAATCATACCCAGTGGGAGTGAGTGCTGTGATCAATTAGTGATGTCTGTCATGGGCAGAGACTGTGGAGGTAGGGTTGGATGCTGTCTGTGTATCTGACATCTCTCATTAATTCTAACCTAGCCTATGGAGATGCAAAGGCATTGTGACTTGCTCAAGATAATGAGTGCTGTGTTTAGTAAGCCAATGGCAGGGCTTTAAATCTTTCATGCATAGTCCCCATTTTACAAAGGAAGGCATAGAGACCTCCTTTAAGATAGCAGGCAGAGGAGTGAGTGTTCAAATGGACTTGGGAAGACCTCTGCTTTCTGTCTGTCCAGATGGCACAGCACCTTAACAGTGGGGCCCAGGGGCTTCGTCTGGTTCCCAACCCACAGCTGCTCTCTCCCTCTTCCTCTCCCCCCTCCTTCTATATCTCTATTTGTATCTCAGTCTCTCTCTGAAACATAAGTCAATATACAGGGTCTGGGGAGATGGCTCAGTTGATAAAATGTGTGCCACACCAGCATGAAGACCTGAGTTTGACTCCCAACACCCATACAAAAACCAGGGATTGCTCTGCAGCACCCTTGTACAAGTGAGCTCCAGGTTTAGTGAGAGATCCTGCCTCAAAAAATAGAGTGACCAAGGAAGACATCTGTGCACTTGAGAGTGTGCGCGCACGTGCACGAACACACACACACACACACACACACACACACACACACAATGCTTCCCAGCTTTCATGATTTGATGCCTCCAATTCAGAAGGAAATGAAGGCCAGGGTTAAGACAGAAAGAACATCTTGTTGGATATTCAGGGTGTGGTAGGCACAGTGACAGCAGGATTCAAAATGAATGTGTTCCACTCGCCGTCCTCAGGAGTCTCACACCTCACAGAGGGTGAGTTAATTGGAAGCCCTGCCTCCTTTCTAGAGTCTCTGCTTGCCTCAGACCCTCAGCTCAGTGAGATCTGTGCTCTTGAGGCCCGTGGCTAGCATTCTTCCCCGCGCTCCCGGCATCGTGGCCCACTGTCACATCTAATCCCATGGTCAAGTTCACTCCGAGGGCACAGCTCGGTGCAGAACCCCACATCCCCCTGACCTGACAGCCCTGCATGGCTTCACCTCAAAGGGATTTGTGCATTTTGCTTTCAAAAGCTGATCGGCTTAGGTCAGCAGGCTCCATCTGGAGGCTTATTTCATTAATTCGTCTTTAGACACTGGTCCTGTGGCTGCGGGATCAGGTTCTACATTCTCATCTCTTGTCGGGGAGAATCTAAAGTGACCATGTCGAGGGTGGTGACACAGTGGACACAGAAAGTCTTGACTGAGAAGGAGAAGGGTGCGAGTGTTCACAGTCACAGTTGTGACAGTGCCGGGCTGGGCTGGGGGCGGGGCTGGGCTTCCTAGCAGCCAGGGGAGGATGGAAGGCAGAGTGACAGGAAATACAGCCAATCTTCAGGGATGTCACCTCACCTAAGTTCAGAGAACTGCACTGACTGATGGTCATGTTCATGTCTGTCTCACTTCTTGTTCGGAAGTTGTCTGCTCACACTTCTACCTTTCCCACGGAATGCACCCAGTTCCATAACAGAAGGGACGCTATCACTTCCACCACACTCACCCAGATGCCTGGATATCTCTGGGCTCTCAGAAAGCACATTACTTAACATTGACTTGAAGCTGAGAAGTTTTTTTCTAGGCTTTTCCTCTTTAAAGCGATTACACTACCCACTTGGTTCATTTCCTCCGTTTCATGTAGCACAAACAGAATTAAAAGGTGGGAACACTTGTATCACTCATCATTACCCTGACCTTGTTGGCTTGGCCTGCACTGCCTGCATGCTGGTTCCTCTGGCTTGAGGATGGCTCGCTCAATGGGAGGGGCTTATATTTGAAAGGTAGAACTCTGGCTACAACTCTGCTCTTTGCATATGTGCAGTGCGACGTGGACACACTCTCTGAGACTCAGTTTATTTGCTGGCAAAAGATGTTATATGCACACGCCGGATGTGCTATGAAGAGTCACTGACATGACATGTGACCATGTGGTTTGGCTGGCACCAAGACCCTCAAATCCAGGACCGGATTCCTTCACCTGTTAGGAGCCTGAGCTAGGGTTGCAAGTTGGCCACTTCTCACACCACGAAGCCCTGTGGAGCAGTGGTAATTACAGCAATAATATGTGTTTGTGCTCAGATTGGCTACAGTGTTTCGGGCAATTGGATCTGTACCACGAGGTTACCACAGGGTTTCCTGGTTTGGGGCATTCTTGAGGTGATCAGGTCATCGCTGCTCTGAAAGTTGGGGTGGAGTGCTTCGCCAGTGTGTCAGCTCCTGGAAACCCAGTTACCATTCATCCTCCTTGTTTTAAGAATTTAGGTATGAAGTAGGACACAGTTGAGAGAGCACTGAGGCTGGGCCTCCTGGAGTCTCAGGTGAAACATGAGCTATCAAAGGGACATTGAGTCCCAGGAGGCCTTCCAGGCAGGACATGGGACTGTTAGTGGGGAGGGTCAGCTCTCAAGCGGTCTCACGGGACTGGGTTCACTCCTTTGAAGAATCCTTGTTTCCAGCAGCGGGGGTCTAACGCCCACTGTGCAATGAGTCAAATGGGCAAACCAGGAAGGCAGCTCCCGACAAGCTTGCGGATTGAGTCCTGGACCCACATTGCCTTCAGCCACGCTTGTTGGAGGATGGGTTGTTGTTATGATTCTTCTGTTCTAGAACACACCCTCTTGTTCTTTGTGTGGGAGAGCTGTCTCTTTTCAGGCAACGATTGCAGACTCTGCACTGGGTGGAACATTGCACCAGCTTGAAGAGAACAAGAAAAAGCACCACTGACTCCCCATCCCTCCCCACTAACCAACAAGAGTGAGCCTGACTGGAGCTGCCCACTATGTTGACCTAGTGAGGAACCGCCCGGGAAAAGGTTGAGTGTAGGGAGGAGAGAATAATTTCCCAGAGGCAAGAGGACTCAAGCAACCTTTCTGGGAAGAACAGGGTTTATGTTGTGTAATTGAGTAATTAAATAGCTGATTGGTGGTGCTGAGGATTGAAGCCAGGGTGCTGCAAGTGTTCTATCATTAAGCTCTAGATGGCTCTAGGGTGCTCTCAATCTCTCTAGAGTGCTCTGAGGCAGAGCATCTGCTCAGACAGAGTATGCAGGGAAGAGCGAGGCCACATGATGCTAGAAGGATCTCGAGAAGACACTGTACTCACTGAGTCTGACTTTACTGTGTGTATCAGACACTCTTCTGGATCCCCGCTTTTAGGGAGCCCAAGTTTTACTAGGTGAAAAAGGAGCAACCAGTTCTCCAGTGCTTACAGGTTATGGCGATGTTCTGGGAAGAGAATAAGTAGGGTAACAGAGAAGAGTGGGGGTGTCTGGGTGAAAGTAACTTATCAACTATGGGTTCCACACCACAGCTCGCTCTCTCTCTCTCTCTCTCTCTCTCTCTCTCTCTCTCTCTCTCTCTCTCTCTCTCTCTCTGTGTGTGTGTGTGTACATACACACGTGTAAGCCAGAGGTGGATGTTGGGTGTCATTCTCTATCACTCTCCACTTTACTTGTGGAACCAGGGCCTTCCATCAATTTGGCAAGGGGTACAGTGAGGTCCAGGAGCACCCGGCTCTGCTCCCCAGGACTAGCATGACAACACCACACCTGGCTTGGGATCTGAACTCAGGTCCTCATACTTACACAGCAAGCATTTTATCTTCTCCTCCATCCCCCAGGCTACACACAGGTCTGATCACGACAGGACAGTCATCAGTATCACTCTGTGTAGTGCTCTTGGGCCCTGTGTGCAGTGCTGAGTAACTGAAGATATGAAAGGAAGGTCCAGCTTGCCTATCAGCCTCCTCTTCTGGCTCGTAGCTTTGGGGAAGGCAGGCCTGTTTCTCTTTGTTCCTTCCTTGAGGGAGCTGCTGTTGAAAAAAAGTCTCATTTCAGTCCTAGAAAGCCATCCAGCTTCCCAGTGATGGGCCACCCCCCAGAAGTCAGGGACCAGCATTTCCCACATGGAGCCCAGAGAAAACTCATTTCAAAAATGCACGGTGACATTGTAAACAGTGGAATAAATTGGCCTGGTTTCCTTGCAGAAACACCGGCACATTCTGAAATGACGGAGGCTCCCTGTCAATTAGAGAAATTAGCGTCTCACTCTGCGGTTGGTGCTGCTGCTGCCCCCCATTTGCCTGACCCGAATCACAGCAGTTTCCTTTTCATGAGCGGTTCCAGTTGGAGAGTGAGTAGGATTTGGGGGGGGGGGTCTTCTTTCCATGAGGCCGGCTCCAGATTGGACCCTGCTTTCCGCCTGTGGTGTCCCCACTGAGTGAGATGAGAAGCAGATGCGCGCAGGGACAGGTTGCAGTAGGGCTATTTGGAGCAGGTGATGGTAGACACGGTAAAGCGTGAATTAAGCATTGTTCCTGCATAATACTCGTGGCCATCTGTAGTGAAGGAAGGGAAGTAATGCTACCATCAATTTGATGGCTTAATCCCACTAGGCAAAAGATTGGATCCCGGGCCAGTAAGATGTCTCAGCGGCTAACGGAGCTTGCCATCAAGTCTGGCAGCCTCAGCTTGGGCTCTGGAGCTCATGTAAAGGTGGAAAGACAGAACCAACTCCACAAAATCGTCCTCCGACCTCCACGTGCACAGCGAGGGACACGCGCCCTCCTACCCCCAACACTAACTGGTAGTAACTGGCTGGAGAAAGTGCAGGGCAGGAGGTGAGAATGAGAAGGATGGGGTGTGGGGAAGATACATGGATAGTGGACCAGCAACACGGCCCAGGGCTCTGTGAGAAGGTCAGCAAACTGACATCTGGGTACGGGGACATGTCCTGTCAGCTGCACAGGGGACAGCGGTCCCCATGGGAGAGCGAAGCCAGGGGGAGGTCCTGAGCCTAAGGCAAGGGGTGTCCTTGAGCCTTCAGCATGAGCATGTCACCTCCTTCTTTCCCTCACCTTCTTCTGTCCCTCACCTCCTTCTGTCCCTCACCTCCTTCTGTCCCTCACCTCCTTCTGTCCCTCACCTCCTTCTGTCCCTCACCTCCTTCTGTCCCTCGCCTCCTTCTGTCCCTCGCCTCCTTCTGTCCCTCGCCTCCTTCTGTCCCTCGCCTCCTTCTGTCCCTCGCCTCCTTCTGTCCCTCACCTCCTTCTGTCCCTCACCTCCTTCTGTCCCTCGCCTCCTTCTGTCCCTCACCTCCTTCTGTCCCTCACCTCCTTCTGTCCCTCACCTCCTTCTGTCCCTCGCCTCCTTCTGTCCCTCGCCTCCTTCTGTCCCTTGCCTCCTTCTGTCCCTCACCTCCTTCTGTCCCTCACCTTCTTCTGTCCCTCACCTCCTTCTGCCTCCTTCTGTCCCTCACCTCCTTCTGTCCCTCACCTCCTTCTGTCCCTCACCTCCTTCTGTCCCTCGCCTCCTTCTGTCCCTCGCCTCCTTCTGTCCCTCGCCTCCTTCTGTCCCTCGCCTCCTTCTGTCCCTCGCCTCCTTCTGTCCCTCGCCTCCTTCTGTCCCTCGCCTCCTTCTGTCCCTCACCTCCTTCTGTCCCTCGCCTCCTTCTGTCCCTCACCTCCTTCTGTCCCTCGCCTCCTTCTGTCCCTCACCTCCTTCTGTCCCTCATCTTCTTCTGTCCCTCACCTCCTTCTGTCCCTCGCCTCCTTCTGTCCCTCGCCTCCTTCTGTCCCTCGCCTCCTTCTGTCCCTCACCTCCTTCTGTCCCTCATCTTCTTCTGTCCCTCACCTCCTTCTGTCCCTCATCTTCTTCTGTCCCTCACCTCCTTCTGTCCCTTGCCTCCTTCTGTCCCTCGCCTCCTTCTGTCCCTCGCCTCCTTCTGTCCCTCGCCTCCTTCTGTCCCTCGCCTCCTTCTGTCCCTCGCCTCCTTCTGTCCCTCGCCTCCTTCTGTCCCTCACCTCCTTCTGTCCCTCACCTCCTTCTGTCCCTCGCCTCCTTCTGTCCCTCGCCTCCTTCTGTCCCTCGCCTCCTTCTGTCCCTCGCCTCCTTCTGTCCCTCGCCTCCTTCTGTCCCTCACCTCCTTCTGTCCCTCCACCCCTCTACTTCATAGTCAGAGAGAAGTAATTTAGTGTAATCGCAGGATTCAGAAGAATGATTATTGATGAAAGTTCCAGATCACAGTAGCAAAGCTCTGGTCCACGGGAGCCACTGCTGACCCAGCACAGTCCACGGCCCATAATGGTGCCTGCTGAACTCTCTTTCTGCCTTTTATCCTTTCTTAGCAGTGTTCTAAGCATCTAGACCTGAATCAGTAAGTGAGGGAAGAACCATTTCCAACCCCGGACCAATCCCTCTTATTTGGTCTCATCAGTCACACTGGATCTATAGGTAGCTTCGATCCCCTCCTGCCAGGGGAGAGCAAGGAGCTACAGAGCCAGGGCCCCCATCTTCAGATGAGTGTGGGGAGTGGGAACAAGGTAACTTCAACTCTGGCCATATTCTCTCTCTCCCCCCTCTCCCTCTCCCTCCCCCCCCTCGGGGTTTCTCTCTTACCAAGTTTCTGGCTTTGAGTTCTTGCCATCTTTGTGATGATTCACGTACTGTGGGTAACGAAGAAGAGAGAAGAGACGAACTCAGTGATAACAGTCTCACGGTGTGGAGCTCAGGAGATAGCGTGGTGGGTAGAACCTTGCAAACGTGAAAACCTGAGTTAAATCCGCAGAATCCATGTAAAACAAAACAAAACTATTGGCTTGGCAAGATGCACCCACGGGTGCAAATACGACATTTCTGTAAAGGGGGTGAACAACCACTTTGCAGTTAGATTTAAGGCCACTCTGCAGTTGAAACTCAGGCCTGTGCTGTAAATCCGGCCAAGGATCCATGGCTGGAAGGCCCCAGGGGTAAACCCGCTGCCACTCTCGCTTTGCTAAATGACCCTGGTGTGAAACTGCCTATAAACACCCGTCTCTACACCTCTAGATTAGTGCGCAGTCCTCATCAAGACAGGGGTTTGTCCGGGGACAGTGGTTAATATAGAAACTCACAAGTGTCAAAGTACAGAGAACGAGCGTCCGTGGAGTGCTCAGCCATAAATGGGATGTCTCTGTCACACCCTCGGTGCTGCCTAGTTTTATGTCAATTTGATATAAACTAAAGTCATTTTGAAACTTCCCCACCACATTGCCCTGTTGGTAAGTCTCTGGTACATTTTCTTGATGATTGATGTGAGTAGGCCAAGCTCACTGTGGGTGGTGCCACCCCTGAGCTGGTGGTCCTGGGGGAGGTTATAAGAAAGCAGGCTGTGCAAACCACGAGGATCAGGCTAGTTAAGTAGCATTCCTTCATGGCCTCTGCTTCTGTTTCTGCCTCCAGGTTCCTGCTCTGACTTCCTTCACAATGGACTGTGATTGGGACAGGTAAGCTGAAATAAATCCATTCCTCCAAGCTGCTTTGGGTCACGGTGTTCTATGACACCAGGAGAAACCCTATAGTACACCCCCTCCCCCAAGGCTCAAGAAATATTGCAGAAGAAAGGTCAAAAAGATTGTAAGAGCCTGGGAAGACTGCGGTGACACCGTCTTCTGAATGTACCAGGACTGCCGTACTCACGACTCAGGACTGTGATGGTTTCCAGCATCCCAGTCTGTACCGGGAAGGGGCTCCTGAGCCCTCACCCCTAGCTGAGGAGCTAATGACATTGATGGATGCTGCTAAGGAGGGCAAGTCAGTGCTCTTTAGGGGTGCAGCTCCTGGTGGGTTGACTAGGCTCCAGTGGATATATACCTGTGTGTGTGTGTGTGTGTGTGTGTGTGTGTGTGTGTGTGTGTGTGTGTACAGCAGTAATGGGATCTAGTGACTTATTTAAAAAGGAAACTCTGCGTGAAGGTTGGGATGGGGGTGAAAACACATCATGTGCATGTGTGACATGCTCAAAGAATAAGTAAAACTGTTACATTAAAAACAAAGCTGGGGATACTGGTGCATGCTTGTGATCCCAGGGTCTAGGTGCTTGGTGAGTTCCAGGTCACTCATGCTGTCCTTTGGCCTCGACATGCACACTCGAACACCCACACCACATGAGCATTCACAGACTCACAGACAGACAGACAGACAGACAGACAATGCCCCCCAAAGCCTGCCCTCCCCACAGTCTCACAATGTATTCAGGGCACCAGAACAAGCAGTCATACATTGTTCAGAAACTATATGATGCTAACTTTTTTTTTTTTTTTTTTTTTTTTTTGGTTTTTCGAGACAGGGTTTCTCTGTGTAGCTTTGTGCCTTTCCTGGAACTCACTTTGGAGACCAGGCTGGCCTCGAACTCACAGAACTCCGCCTGCCTTTACCTCCCAAGTGCTGGGATTAAAGGTGTGTGCCACCACTGCCCGGCTATATGATGCTAACTTCCAGTGAACTACAGCGTCTATAATAACAGGACAGCTGTTCTGTTTCCTATTGATTCCTGGGCAATGTATGGCTACGATTCAGCATAGTCTGTCAGCCTCTGCCGTGGCCCAGGCACACATGAGGATCCAGCTACCTTCCCTGTACTATCCCAGACTCACCTGTGTCACATCATCTGTCAATCTGTCATGTCCCCTGATTTTTGGTTGTGACAGTGATTTAGACTTTTCTCGATTTGCGGTTGGGGGCAGCACCTGTCTGCACTGGGATTTGCTTTTTTCTTCATTAACCTGGGTTTATGGTTTTGGGACAGAAACCATAGATATGAAATGCCATTCTTGTCACACTCCTACTAATGGTCAGTGTTATCAGCAAGATTAACTACTAGTGTGGACCTAAGCTGTACTATTTTAATACATGAAGTAACACATCCAGACTATTTTATAATGGTTTGTCTTCTAAACCTTATATATTTATTTTTGTGAGACTAGATATGTTCTCCTTAATTAACTTTGCTGCGTGTGTGTGTGTGTGTGTGTGTGTGTGTGTGTGTGTGTGTGTGTGTGTGATGTGTTTGTGCACATGTGTAGAGGCCTGAAGTTGACATCAGGTGTCCTCCTCCTCATTGTCCATTCTCTTTCCTGAGGCAGGGTTTCTTACCTGAACCCAGATTTGTCAATTTGGCTAGTCTAGCCAGCTAGCTAGCCTTGGGGTCTCCTGTCTCTACCTCCTGACCACTGGGACGGCAGGTGGGTTACTACACCCACCAGTCAGTGTAAAGCAAAGCCACACTGGTGTGGCAAAAATGGTAACGAAAAGCCAGAGAAGAGTGAGTGTAAGATATGGAGCATGGAGGGTAGGGTTGGGATGGGAGAGATATGCAGGCCTTGGGATGGTCGGTTACACAGGGGCATGAGCTCATGGGAGATCATCGTAATGCTCTCAGCTTTGCATTTAATAATCAGTTTAGCTCCTCGTGACTATAACAAAGTGCCCATGACCATCAATTTAAGCTTGTGTATGACTCACTTGCACCATAGGGGTCTGCATCTTCTGCCCCAGAGCGAAACGGAATGCCTGATTCTGATGGCTCTACTTCCCAAAGCTCCTGAGCTTGGGCAGGTGGAGCACACCCACACTGTACCAGCTGGGGGATCGGAACTCAGTCTGGGACTGTGTTCTGTTGCTGCCCTTTCTAGGGAAGGCAGGTCTCTGAGGGGTGGGGCTGTGGGTGTGAGGTGGGACCTTTGAAGAGGTTCGTTGACCACTGAATGGCTGGAGCCAAGACAGTCTTAGGTGGTAAGGGAAGAGGCCATGGGTTGTCTGAAGGGATGGAATTCAGACCATCCTGGCTAGAGAAGGGTTTAAAGGAACGTGTATACTATATTTTGTTTTAACTAAACAGGGTTGGGTGTCAAAATTCTTTAGATATTGTCTAGTTCCCTGTCTCCCTTTGGGGCTGTGCTTGGCTGGAAAGGATCTTCAGAAGTGCAGTTATAGTTTGACTGTGGAATGTCTCCCACAGGCTGGTGTGTTTGAACACTTGGTCCCTGGCTGGTGGTGCTATTTTGGGAGACTGTGGAACCTTTGAGACATGGGGCCTAGCTAGCAGAAGTGGGTCGCTGGGGACAGAGCTTGAAGGTGATGTCCTGTTCTGCTCCCAGCCCAGGGCCTCTGCTTCCTGATTGGCTAAGATGTGAGCAGGTCACTTCCCAGGCTCCCACCACCATGGACTGAGCCATTGCGGTGTCAGCCCCTTAACGAAGAGACAGAATGAAACCCTCCCCTTGGTTGCTCCTGTCCTGCACTGGGCCACAGCAATGAGATAAGTAACTAACTCAAATTCCAAATAAGGATGTTCTCCTGTAATCTTAGCTCATCAGAGCTGGACGGAAAAGGGGCAGGTATTTAATTTTGTTTGTCCCGTAGTCAGAAGATGGACAAGAGGAAGCAGAGCCCGTGGGAACACCCTGCGCACCTTCTCTGTGGGCCTTAGTAACAGCCATAGAAATAGTCTCCAGACCTCAGTTTCCTTAAAGAATGGAGCAATGTCACTCCTGAGACTTGATGTGAATATGTGTGTGTGTGTGTGTGTGTGTGTGTGTGTGTGTGTGTTATCTGTGCCCCCAAGCCATCACCAGCCTCACAGAAGGCTGATTGGCTTCTACTTTGGCATTTGGAGGGCTCAGGACAGGACATGGAGGGATGGAGCAGTGCCTTAGGGGATGAAGAACGAGGGCACACAGCAGACACAAGATTCTGGAGGTCATTGTGCTTTATCCATTGAAATATTCACGCCCATGCTGGATTCACCATGTAAAGAAAAGTCTTATTTGTGGAACACCCATTTTAGGGCTGTAGTGGCAAAGCCCTGGCATTATCAGGAGTGATGGGAGGCACAGGTGTACATTATGAAGCCCAATATATAGGTGACCTGCAGCATCAGATCTGGGGGAAGAAATGCAGAATGGTTTTTGCCTCTTAGGCAATCTATTCAGATCTTTCCTTAAGCTGTGAAATACATTACCTTCCTAACAGGCTTTTCCCCTGCTGGTGAGAGTAGCCCATCCACTTTGGAGAGGCCCTCATTTCTAAACAAAACTGCTAAAGGACCTTAATTGAGATCATTTCAATATGTTAATACATCGATTCCTTTCTCCAGTGCATCCAAGCTCGGGCCTGAAGCGCGCCTCGCCGCTCTGCATGCACCAGCTCTCCACACCCGAGGCTTATCACAAGCAATTATCTTACCCAAATAAAAAATGAAAATGGAAAAGTTAAATAAATAGCAGGACACCTTGATGGAATCGCAGTAATGCTCGTCTTGGTTAACATTAGCCCTGACTTTTGGACAGCTCGCTGTGTTAATGCGCGTCCTTTGTTTAGGCATCTATCTCCGGGAATCTCACTGCTTTCCAATGTGATGGATAGCAGCCATCTCTGCTCTCCCCAAAAGCATATTCCCCAGGAAGCTCCAACCCTCACTCAAGTGTTGCTTATGCTAGAAAAACCCCTGAAAACCGAATTCACCCAGAATGCACACCAACTCAACCGTAGACTCAGCATTCGCCCGTCCGTGTTTCTCCTGTGAAGTAAGGAGGTATGGGCTCCAGCCCCATCCAGGACGCAGTGAGTCTGAATTCTGACTGAACTGCAGCTTGAGTGGCAGTCAGGATGGACCAGGCTGGACTCCGGCAGCAAACAGCCCTGAACCTCAGCCACTGCGGCACAGTGGACTTCTGGTTCTTCTTCCAGCAAAGCTCACTGCAGGCACTGGTGATCTTCCAGGAGAGTTGCCCTTCTGGTCTCCAGCACCACATCTGAATGACTTGGACATTTTAGCATTTCCATTTCAATGTGTGCTCACACAATGGCCACAGCAAGGGGCAAAGTCTGGAGGCTCAGTACCAGATTCACTGCCTTAGCAAGAAGTGACAGGCTGTTTCCAGTCACATGACTTTGGCCAGACTTGGTCACATGGTCAGAACAAGCACAAAAGGGTGGGAACCTGTGCCTGGAAATGAAAGAATACTGATGAACAAGAACTGTTTAACCATAGGTAGTTGTTTCTTGTTGTTCACTAATGTTGGCCACAACTTAGTGTCGGCCAGCTGGGACTTCCTGTGTCCTGGACTCCCAAGCCACCTTTCATATGTGTTCTCTCTGTCTCTGTCTCTGACTCTGTTGTCTGTCTGTCTGTCTCTCTTTCTGCTCCTCCCCTCTCACACATACACACACACTTACATTTGTTTAACACATACATTGAAACACGTGTAGACTGTAAACTAGATTGCACCCATTTGGGATTCACAGTCAGCTGAGCGGGACCTCCGGCAGGCAGTTCCCATACTCCTGGCCCACAAGTGCCCAGCGTCCCCTGTTGTCCTCACTCAGTACCAGAATGGAATATTTGCTACCATGAAGGGAGCTGCACACCAGCAGCATGCAGCGTCTGGACTTGACACTGCTGTCCCTCTGCTGTTCTACTTTCTGCGGGTTTGAACAGATGCAGTGTATGCACGAGCCATTAAAGTACAACATAAGATCTGACTGCCCTAAAAAAAAAAAAAAAAAAACAAAACCTGTTCATTCTTCTCTCCTCCCAACCCTTGAAAAACACTCATTTTTTTACTCTCCAGATTCATCTTCTCCAGAATGTCATGTGATTAACAACATATCATATAGCCCATTCAGTTTGATGCATTTCACTTATTAATATGCATTTGTGACTCCATGTGTCTTCATGGCTGGATAGCTTCTTTTTCATCACTGAATAATATTCAGTTGTCAGGATGTACCACTGTGTGGCCACTCACCTGCTGAGGCCATCATGGTTTCTGAGTGTCGGCAGCTATGAATAGAACTGCTGTAAACATCTACAGGAGGGTCATGGTGCAGACATCGGTTTTCCACCCACTGGGAAATCCAAGAGGCTTGGCTGCTGGATAATATGGCATGTATAGGTTGAATTTTTCAAGTTTCCCCAACCATCCAGATTGGCATACCATTTTTGCATTGTCTCTGGTAATACATGACAATTCCTATTTCCCTGTGACCTTTGACTCTTACAATATTTTCTCCTGCTCTTCTGTAATGATCCCTGAGCCCTGGGAGGAGGAGGTGGCATAGACATCTCTTTTGGGGTTGAGAACCCCACCCTCTTTTTCTCTGCACATTGAGTAGTTGTGGGTCTCTGTGTCCATTGCCATCACTGCTAAAGAACTTCTCTGTTAAGGATTGAGGGGTGCGCTAACGTATGGTATAACAAGTCACCAGGAGTCAGTTCAACACTGTGCTCAGTTTGTGGAATAGTAGTAGTGGGCTCTCTTATAGGACCTAGGGCCCATCTACTCATAGGCTTTGATCCTGATAACTGTGTCAGGCCTGAGTTCTGTCTTGTAAAGAGGGTCATAAATCCAAACAGAAAGTGGTTGGTTGCTCCCATAACACTGTGTCACTACCGCGCCAGTGGTCCTATCCTGTCGAGCAAGCTGATCGATATCCCGGTGCTTGCACTGGGTAAGACTGGTGATTACTTTTCTCCTCTGGTACTGTGCACAGCACCTTCCAGCACTATGAAATCTAACCAGTAGAGATGACTCTTCCAGGTTGGTACCTTGATTGCTTGATATCTCAGGACTCAAGCAACTGGCATCTTGGGTGAGAGGGTCTCCGCATCAGGTTCTGGAGGGTAACTAAGAACATTAGCAATGGCCTGTAATATTTTTGGGTGATCTATGGGTCTATGGGTGTATATCCCCACTAATGACTCCAAATATCTCCTTTCCCACATTTTTATACTAATCTTGCCAAGTGCAATTTGGGGATGGAGCCGCAAAACAAAAACACATAAAATATAACAATAATCATCCAAGGAGGGTCAAGTGGCTCCCCAGTCTTGGGAGCAAGAAAGGGTAGTTAACCATTATTGTTACCTGTTCCTAGAAGATGGCTGTCATTGTGTTGAAAATCCCTTCCCTTGAGAAGGCAGAAGCAATGTATAACCCTTGCTGTGGTCCCAGTCCTACCAAGGCTCACTCTGGGTAACCGGTGGGTTTATTGGGCTTACTTACATAGCAATGGCGAGGGCTTAGGGACGGGAGTGTCAGTCATTTTAAAGCAGCCATGCTGCATGGATGATGGCTCCCATGTGTCAGTGGACTCCTCTCCTCTAATCCCTTCCCCTATGTCCTCTAGCTCTTTCCAGAGATCAAGGGGCCATGTGCAGTTAGGGCAGAATTGCATATAACTGGCTGGGAGCAGTGGCCGGGTACCAGGTACCCATGACCCTTCCTACTTACTTCTTCCAAGAGGAATGTCAACTGCCAACAAATCCAGCTGAGATGATCTTTGTCAAGCAGGCCTGGCTGGACTCCTGAAGATGGCAGCAGTTTGGCTCAGAATGCAGTCCTGTACAACACTATGACATTGCAACCCAGCATGTTTCGAGGACAATGGAAAGCCTTAGAAAGTCTTGCTGGGTCCTTTAAAGGCAAAAAAAAAAAAAAAAAAAAAAAAAAAAAAAAAAAAAAAAAAAGCAAGTTTTGGAATCTAGCAACTGCTAGTTAGAACCACAGTGGAAACCTTAGAGGACATTGGGAGGTTTCTTTCTTTCCCTGGGGGTGGCTGTGCTGTGACATTTTATAGTTGTGTGAACTCTGAGGATCACGTGGTCATTTTGGTGGTGCTGTTCTCATTACTGCTCTCCAGCAGAAGCTTGGGAGCTGGCTTTGAACAGGAATATTTCTCTTTTCTTTCACTAGAGTTGAATTGCTCTGCTGGGTCCTATGAAGTATGGTTACTCCTAAGTATGTGTAGTAATATAAAGAAGCGCTATTTTGGATTTTATGTAAACTCATTTCACTTAATTCTCTGAGTCAAAGCAACAACTTACGTGTTCTCTACAACAGCTTGTTCCTCTTGACCTGGTTCCCCGGCTCCCTTCATGTAGGAGTAGGTGGGAATCGTGATTATGAGGTTTCCTCACCATGGCAGCCACGGGGGACAATACGGTGTGCTTCAGTTTTCTCCTCCGCCACTGTAGGAAGCCTTTTGGTTTGTGACATTAGGATGTCATCAGAGGGGGATTAGGACATTTGATACCTTGTCCAACAACCCCCCCCCCCCGGGAGCTGAGGCCTGAACCCAGGGCCTTGAGCTTGCTAGGCAAGCGCTCTATCACTGAGCTAAATCCCTAACCCTCACCCGATACCTTGTTAAAGGATCCAACACACAATTCAGCTTTCATTTCCAGACTAACTATAGTGTCCTCACCTAGATTTTATTCGAGATTTTAAGAAAAGAATAAGCCTTGTGCAATTTTCCCATCCTCCTAACTCTGGTCCAGAACATGTGAAGGAGAGCAGGAGGGAGAGCAGAGCTGCCTGAGAAGGCTGGGGAAACTTCTAGAGAATAGCCAATACCTGTATTTATTTATTTATTTATTTATTTATTTATTTATTTATTTATTTATTTATTTATTTATATTTTTAAAATTCTCTTGATGAAAAGTGGAGATAAATCTAATGACAGCATCAACAGTAAATTACTCTCGTGTCCATCACGTCACCGGAAAAGGCTTGTGGCTGTGTGTTAACGATCACACACAATTTAGAGAGTTAGGAGCCAGGGCTGTTGAGACTTCCGCAGAGGGATCCCAGTGGTCCAGGAAGTAGAGAAACTCCATTAGTGGATGACATTTTGGGGGACACTGAGGTGGCTTAGTGGGTAAAGGTGCTTTCTGGTGACCTGAGTTAGATCCCTGGGCCCCCCATGATGGGCTCCCCATGACTCTTGCAAGTCCTCCTCTGACCTCCACACATCTGTCATGGCATGTGTGTGTCATGCCTCACACACACACAAATGAATAAACGTCATAAAATATTTTTTAAACCAAGGCTGGTATTCCGAATATAAAGAAATGGAGTAACCCACTTTTGGGGCTCACCCTTGCTGTACATGAGTGCCCCCCTGCTTTCTCTCATCTAAACCTATAACCAACTTCGTTCTAAAACTAAGAAAAACAAGGATGAAGAAACATACAAGGAACACTCCTGTGTGATAATTGCTGGGCTGCCCCAGAAGAACGTGATTTTCTGGCTGCAGGTTTAGAACTTTGTCCTAAGGACACTAACGAAATAGGCCAAACACCACCAATGTCTGGACAGTTTGAAGGGCAGCCGTGAAGTTTCTCTCTTCACTGTGAGCCACGATGGAGGTGTGCTGTGGGATTGCCCAGACACAGGGCCTTTTTTTCTCCATAGTGTCAGGCTGGGAGATCACCCCAAGGCAGTGGATGCTGCTCACTACTGCTCTGAATGCATTCGTTTCTGGTCTGAGAGGCCAGTGGTGGAGCTCAGGCTTAGTCAGGGGAGGCTGGATGGAGGTTGGGACACTCCCCAGGCCTGAACACTGGAAGCTGGAGGGTCTCTGTGCGGGGAGGACAGCAGCATTCAGATTTATCCTCAGAGGAGGCGTGGCAACAGAAGTACCTAGATGAGAAGATCAAGTCCCAGATGGTCCCAGTCTTCCCCTGGCCATGCACTTCCAGGGCTTTGCTCTAGCTGCCTTCTCACACCCTTCCGTGCAGGGTGAGGAAGCCTCAGGGTCAGGAAGTGTGTCTGCGCTTTCGAGGTCACATTCTGAGTTCAGAAAGTCAAAAGTCCCTATGTCTGTAGGGTTGGCTTTGCCACTGTCCTGGACCAGGTCTGCAAAGGCACAGGAGTTGCTCTTGTGTCTACACAAGTCCCAGAGGCTTGTTCAGGGTAGCTGTAGGTGGAGGATGCATCGGGAGCTTGGGCGTCTTAGCTGGAGTGTTGGCGTGTGTGAGAGGCTTAAGCTGTGTAGAATGCAGCTAAGAGGGAAGGAAGGGAAGGGAAGAGAAGGTAAGGTAAGGTAAGGTAAGGGAAGGGAAGGGAAGGGAAGGGAAGGGAAGGGAAGGGGAGGGGAGGGGAGGGGAGGGAAGGGAAGGGAAGGAAGGGAAGGGAAGGGATTAGAAGGGATTTAAGGGGGGAGGGAAGAGAAAGAGAAAGGAAGGAAGGAGAGGGGAGGGGAGGGGAGGGGAGGGGAGGGGAGAGAAAGGGAGGGTGGACTCTGGGGGGCTGGTTCTCTTCATGTCTCTTCACAGAATGCTAAGGAGTTTTAGAATTGTAACTGGGCAGCAGCCCCTCCAGGTTGACTGAAGATGGATTTATAATATAGGAGGGCAGACCATGTCATCTCTGTCATTAGCTTCATAGGCTCACAGAGCATGTGTCCCCCACGTGTGCTCCGTCCCAATGGCAGGGGTAGTCATTAGATGTTGCTGAGGATGGCCCTTCAGAGATGACAGCTCAGGTCAAGACAGCTGAGATCTGGCTGTCTTTTCCCACTGAGCCAACCAGACTTAACTCTGGTCAAAGCGTACTGGAAATTCCAACAGGTCCTTCCAAACTCAATGAATTCTTTTCTTTGTGTTTGCAGACATACCACGGGTGTCAATCATTTTGTGACATGCATATGAGAGGTATGATGTTCATGGTCCCTACTTCCTCCAACTCTCAGATAGAAGTGAAGTTTTTAGATGGATGAATTGCAAGAAGATCTTTCCATTTGCATGTTACACACAAATGCCACGCCCACACATTATACACATACACCACACATACTACACATATTCCACACATGCACACATGTATACCATATACATATATACGTACCACACATCACACATACACACACATTATCGTACATGCCACACATACACAGACACACAACAATAAACAATAAGCATGAATACATGCATATACACACATCATATACACCATAAATGCAACCAACCATATAGACAGTATACACACACATCAGAATATTACATAACATACAGCACTCATATATGCACAATGTGCACACACTCACACATCATGTACACCACAGAGATGCACCAACACACATATATGCACCATATACGTCACACAAGCAAACACATACACAAGTATGCACAAACACGCAAGCAAACACACACACACACACACACACACACATACACACACACACACACACACACACTTTGGGGAGCTTCTCTCCCCCCTCTTCTCACTTGGTTAGCTTTACCTGTCTGCATCCTCTGCAGATGGGCTTTGCAAGAATTCCTGCGCTCATCTTTGCAGATAACAGGAGTTGGCAGATGTTTTTTAATTAAAGAAACTCAGGTTATGAAAAAGATGTCATGGGTAGAGAGAGGAAGGGAACCTGCCAGCCACAAACCCCTGCTCACATCCACTTAGCCCCAGCTTGCGGCATCTGCCTCCAGATTCTACAAAATGCCATTGTCGGAAGTGGAGGGGAGTGGGGAGCAGATGTGGGATCTGGATCCTGCCAGCTCCTGATCATCTACCATTTGGGGTGCGGGGCCAACACACGCAGCACCGTAGCTGCATGTTTGACTTCCTTCTTTGACAAAGCACCCTGTGGAGCTCTGTAGGACTCAGGGGAGCTCTGGACATTTCCCCTTTCTTTTTGGCCAGAGACAGCAAGAATAAGACAAAGGTTGAACATACTTAATCCAAATCTAAAATTCAAAATGGTCCAGAATCTGCTGCTCTTTGGACATTGATGTGACTCAAGTGGGAAGCCCCACACTTGACCTCCCGTGACAGGTGGTAGAAATGCAGGGGCATTAAAATACCATCTAGAATGACCTCCAGGCCACACGTATAAGATGTACACGGAGCGTGAATTTCATGTTCAGATCAAGGTACCCGTCCTAAGACATTGACTCATTATATGGGTGCACATAGTCCGAACTGAAGCCGCTGGCATCCGAGGCACCTCTGGTCCCAAACGCTTCCCGTTAGGGATGCTTGAGCTGTACAAAGGACAGAACAGCAAACACCCTTCATCTAGCTCTGACAGACTCGTCAGCCAAACGTGCACTGCTGAGCTCACCGTGTATCTTCCTCAGGTGTCGTCCTCTTTACTCTGCTCTTCCCGTGGAGGAGACAGTCCACAGCAGGTCCCTGACCTGTCTCCCACCCAGTCTGTGACCCCCAGGCCCCTGCTGTGCCACTGAGGACCCCTGTTTCTCAGAACTTATAGAGTATCTTTTCACCTTGCTGATTAAAACGGGCACTGAACACTGTTCTTTGAACCCCTCCTTCTGTTGGAATATTTCTTCTTTATGTGTGTGTTCATGTGTGAGGAGACACATGTGAGCACGTGTGAACATGTATGGGGAGGTCTGTGGTGATATTTGTAATCTAAGAAATAAAGCTTGCTGCCGGGCGGTGGTGGCGCACGCCTTTAATCCCAGCACTCGGGAGGCAGAGGCAGGCGGATCTCTGTGAGTTCGAGGCCAGCCTGGGCTACCAAGTGAGTTCCAGGAAAGGCGCAAAGCTACACAGAGAAACCCTGTCTCAAAAAACCAAAAAAAAAAAAAAAAAAAAAAAAAGAAATAAAGCTTGCCTGAAGATCATAGGACAGAGCCAGCTACAGAATTAAGCATATGGGTCAGGCAGTGGTGGCACACACCTTTAATCCTAGCACTAGGGAGGTGAGTTCAAGGCCACACTGGGCTACATGAGATTGATCCAGTCTAGGAGAGAAACAGAACCAGACAGTGGTGGCACACACTTTTAATTCCAGTATTCGGGAAGCACACATGCCATTAATACCAGCGCTAGGAAGGTTGAGATAAAAAGTGAAATGGCCGGGTGGAGAAAGGCATGTAAGGTGTGAGGAGACAGGAACTAGAGAGCTTTTGGCTGAAGATTCAGAGGCAGTCAGTCTGAGGATTCGTGGAGACAGGATCGGCTGAGGAGCTGGGGAGGTGAAAAGTGGCTGTGGCTTGTTTCCTCTGATCTTTCAGCATTTATCCCTGGCTCTGGGTTTTTATTGTAAGACCATTTAGGATTTGTGCTACAGAGTTCCAAGGTCGGCTTTGGTTGTCATTCCTCAGGCACTATTTACATCATCATCATCATCATCATCATCATCATCATCATCATCATCATCATTAAGATTGGTTCTTTCCCTGAACCTGGAGCTTGCTGATTTGGCAAGACTGGCTGGCCAATGAGCCCCACTGACCTGCCTGTCCCCACAACCCATAGCACTGAGTTCTGCTGATGAACTAAGCTTGGGTCCTTATGAACTGAGCTATTTCCCCCCCCCCCCCAATTAGGGATCTGTTCTATATACCTAATAAAAACATAAAGAGGTAAATGTATATAGACACTAGTTAGGTAAAATAAATGTATAAGTGAGCAGATTAACAAACAATGGGGATGGTGGGGCTATGTATACCATGAGATAACTTAGTCCTACCTAAATAACCTTGGATTACAAAATCTGGACATTCCATGGGTCCAGCAAATAATCTGTTGTCTTAGAGGCTGGTGGACAACAGTCCCTGTCTTGGCTCCCAGGAATTCGCTATGGCAGCTGGACATTCAGACCAGTACTATCTTATGGACATAACAATGTTATGCCTTCCAGATGTAATTTACATGCTTCTCTAGAGCTCACATTAAGAAGCAAAAATAGCCAGGTGAAATCCATTTTAATAATATATTTTAACCCAGTATTCTAAAACTGTCACTATGTCAACATGTAGTTAACATCAAAGTTATTAATGCTTTAGATACTATGTTGGGGTTTTAGTTGTTAATTTGCTTGCTAAGTCTTTCAGTCGCAGCCTGTGTTTTGTGCCAGGTTTAGGGTTTGACTTCCCCTTCCTCAGAAGCTGCCTGCACTATTTCATGGACACTGACAGAGCAGATGGAGCTTGTGCGACAGAGATAAAGGACCCTTGCTACTCATAACACAGCAAGGCACACGAATGCCGACCTGTCTCTGTCTCCTGTTCTCTGCAGGGGACAGGGCTGCAGGATGGCCTCAGAGACGCCTCGGCCAGCGCGCACCTTCCCTGTGCTGTCGGGGTTTTGTAGGTGAAACACTTGCATCTCCTGTGAGCCTGAAGAGGGACAGTCAGCTGACGCAGTCACATGGCCTCTTTAAATCTCTGTCTAAGGGTCAGAGGTAGGGAAATCACACTAAAATCATGGCCGGAAGGGCAGGATGGTGTATGATCCCAGCTTTGGGGAGGTAGAAACAGAAGATCCTGGGACTTACCAGCCAGGCAGACTAGTCAAATTGGTGAGCTCCAGGCCAACTTGAAAACTGTCTCAAAGAGTGTATCCCCAACAATGACATCCAATGCTAGTCTCTGGCCTCCATACACATGAGTGACCCACACTCACATATACACCTGCTCATTCACTCTCTCTCAATGAGGATTTGATAGTAAGAAATTCTTCATTATTGGCTTCTACATGGCAGGGGTCCTGTGGCCTCCATGAACTGAGAGAAGAGCCTGCTGCCAGCTAGCAAGGAAAGAGGAGCAACAGCTTTGTAGTCACCCAGAACAACCTGAATGAGCTGGGAAGTGGAGTGCTCCACCCCCAAGAACATATCTATTCATACTTTAACTGTGGCTTCTCAGACCTGAGCAGAGAGCTCCGAAATGGCTACTGTTTTAAACTATTAATTAGCCAGTGATTGATTGGTTTCTCTGTAATACAAAAATGAATGCAACCCCCAAATCTTGTGAGAGTGATGTGGGAGGCCTAGACAGATGCAACACATGATGTGGATTTGTGTTGTGGAGGGAGGGGACGTGGAGCTTGGTAATTCATTGTAAGCAAACAAGAAGTGTATAGCTAGAGTTTTTCTGGTCCTGCCTGGCCCACAGTCAGGACAAATCTACTCATTTAGACAAGGGAGAGATGTAGTGGGTAGCCATTCCAGCTTTGATCTGGAAGTTCCAACCCCCATTGAGGCTTCAGTAACTGTCACACCTACAAGGTGGGGCGAAGAGAGGACCCTGGAGACCTGAGATCCAGATGCACCGGCTCTCTTGGTTCCTGGCCCCTGGATGCTGGAGGTAGACCGAGCAGAGTTCTCCAGAGAACACTGCAAGACTGCGCTATGCCTTTCCCAGACCCTGCAACCTACCTATCCCTCCATTTGTAAGTTACACCACTAATAAACCTCCCTTTTAACTACGTGGAGTGGCCTTAATAATTTCACCAATAGAAGTGAGCTAGTTTTGCCTCTCAGGAGATGCTCTTTCCCCTACAGCTGCTCATTGGGAAACCAATCTTGGAAACACCCCAGGAATGAAGCAGTTTAGGGCCTTGGATCACATGTCCACCAAGAGGTGAATCAGTAAAGAAAGTGCAGTGGATAGACACAGTGGGTTTTGTCAGCCTTCGAGAGGAATGGAACGATGGCATTTTCAGGAAAATGGTTGAACTAGCAATTACCATGCTAAGCAAATAACCCAGAAGCAGACAAATATCATGTGCTTTCTCTCATATGCGGAATGTAGGTTTAAATACATGTACACACATATGTAGGACATGGAACTAGAAAAGGCCCCGTGAGAGGGCACGAAGCATTATAAGAGGGAAGGGAATGGGAGAGTGTAGCAGAATACAAATGGAGACCAAAAATTTAAAAAGGCCATTTGGAGCATGGAGGGATCAGCAGATGGAGGGCTGTGGGACAGAGTGTGGGGGGGGAGGTAAATAAGAAGGAAGTTTAATAGTTTAATGACATGTATGTAAGAAAAGGCCACAGTGACACCCATGACTTTACATATTAACTAAATAAAAAATAAAACAGAAAACTATGTAAACAAGTGTTAGGTGCTCAAAGACAGAGTCCTGAAGTTAGTGGTGCACTACACAAAATGTGTAGCAGGAGGAGCCATGAGGAAGCAGTGCCTGACGTTTCCTACCATGGCCCCTCTCACCTCAGAGCAGCCTTGCTTCAGTCAGAATTGCAGCATCACAAATGTTGGACATATCAAGGCAAAGATGTTGAGAGGCCCGTTGGGAACCTGAGGGTCAGGCTTTGTGACCTTCTCTTAAAATCTAAAATCTGGAAACAATTGTCTTTCACAGTGAACCATTGCACACTTCATGCAGGTTTGAGAGGAGGTCAGAGTTTCCAAACACAACCAATGTGGCAAAAGCAAGACTAACTGTACCAGTTAGGCATGGCATTCTGTGTGTGCCATTGACATGTCACACTGAATCCTGTGAAATGCTAGCTAATAGGTATCAACCAAAATGATAACTGTAAAAATTTCTGCTGGGGATGCATCTGAGTTGATGGTATTTGCCTGGCCTGCCAAAGTCCTTGGTTTCATCCCCATCACCAGCATAATCAACATTCTAGACAATAAAAACAGCTGGTTATGAAGGTTAATTACCAGACTGATCAGGGCTAGGTACATCTCCCCTTTTCTTGTGTATTTTTGAGAGCAGACAGCCAAGTTCAGCTTGGGAAAAGCTTATGCTTCTGAATGGTGGGGAAGAAAGTTTTTATCTGTAAGGCCCAGAGAATATGATATGCCATCCTTTTAGGATGAAATACTTTCAAATTCCTGGAAACAACCCATTGGAGGTACAGTCCAGTGCAGTCAAGATTAGACATTCGATATCATAAAATTCATCCATTGATTTAATCTCTGTCTTTGAACAACCATGTTCAAAATGCTATCCACTTGTGAGCCAAGGGACTGGGCTAGTCAGTGTCAATGAGATGAGTGAGAACCAGCATGTTTTAAGCTTTCACACATTGTCAGGGAGGGGTTCTGCACACTATGGAGAAATAAATGTGTTTTCAACATCTTTAAAGACCTTTGAAATGAACTTCTAATTACTTATATAAAGGTCATATGTTTGGTATGTATAATACTAGTTTTGGACATTTGTGTAAACTTGCTTTGTAGACTAGCATGTATGACCAATTGTTGTTATGTGTGGTTGGAACAGATATAACCTGTAAAGTTGTCTGGATAGATCTCCATATGTATTTAAAGTTTGTTGTGTCACTCACTGAGTCCTGTGTATCATTTAAAAACATTTATTTTCATGATTTTATTATGTATATGTGTGTGAGTGTGCATATACGTGTATGTTCGTGCCCCCTCAGAGGTATCAGATCCACTGGAGCTGGAATTACAGGTGGTTGTGAGCTATCCAGTGTGGGTAACGGGAACTAAATCCCTGTCCTCTGCAAGTACAGGAAGAACTTAACTACTGAGCCATCTCTCCAACCCTCCGGTGTATCTTTTCTTATTTTTCTGTTTGCTTGATTAGTACTATATAAGATAAATATGTGTGTATGTAAGAACTTTTACCATGATGAATAATACATCAAGTTTTCCTTTAAAGTCTATTGATTTTTATTCTATAGACATACAATTAGATAGATTATCATGTGCCTAGACATTTGTAATTGTCTTACTTTCCTGTTGCATTGCTTTTTAAAATAACTAAGAAGTGCATTCTTTACCATAAACAATTATTGAACTCTGTTTAATCTAATATTGGTATGGCTATAAGTTTTTGCTAGTTGTTCACTGAGAATGCTTTTTCTCTCCATTTTTGATTTTTGATACTTATATGCATTTATATTTTAGCTATGCCTTTTGTACAAGTATGTCTGAAAGTTTTTAAAGTGATAAAATCTCTGCCTTTTATATTGGAAGTTTAATTCATTTATATTTACTGGAATTATTGATGTTTAGATTGATTTGTCTCAAAGATTCCATTCTTTCAACTTATTTTAAGATCTGTTTCCTCTTTATTATTATTTTGAGTCAAATAAACTTTCTTCTCTCTCTCTCTCTCTCTCTCTCTCTCTCTCTCTCTCTCTCTTTTCTGTGTGTGTGCCTCTCTCTCAGATTGTCTATTCTGTCTTTTTTTTTAATGATAAATTCACACTGTAACATGTACATTTGACTCAAAAGGTATCATCCAGGATTGTGTTGCATGTTTTCAAGGAGTGCCACTCACCTGTCTGGATTTTTAAGCCATTTTTTATCTTCACCATTATAAAACGAGAGGATCGCAAAACATTTAAGCTGCTGCCATTTTCCTGTATTTTCATATTTTAGCCAATCTTTGCTTTTATTTCAGGCTAGTCATCATTTTAAATCATTATATTGATCTTTCTGTTGGTTCATATTTTCTTGTCACTTACTTGCAAGTTTATCAATTCAGTTAGTGATCATTTTTCTTACATTTTATTTTTATTGTTTTAATGTTCTTCCCAAGAGGAAGCATTTTAGTGGTTCTTGCACTGGGGGTTTCCTAGTAATAAATTCTCAGTTTTGATGGTGTGAAAAATCCAAGCTCACATATTTTCTCCTCTGAGTTTTACATGATTATAAAGCCCCTCATTTTTTGTCACTATTGTGCCCTCACTCTTGAGTGACAGGTTGACTGGGTATAGAAATCTAGGTTCATGGGTGCATTAGTTACCACTGTGCCCTCACTCTTGAGTGACAGGTTGACTGGGTATAGAAGTCTAGGTTCATGGGTGCATTAGTTACCATTGTGCCCTCACTCTTGAGTGACAGGTTGACTGGGTATAGAAGTCTAGGTTCACGGGTGCGTTAGTCACCACTGTGCCCTCACTCTTGAGTGTAGGTTAACTGGGTGTAGAAGTCTAGGATCTATCCCTCCCACCCCCCAAGGAACTTTAAAATACTTATCCCTGGCCTTGAAATCCTCTTCTCTCAGTTTGTGACACTGGACCTGTAGATTGTGCTTCTCCCCACCCTCAAGCTCAGCCGATAGAGGGCGCTAGAGGGATGCCGTGAGGCTGGGGCAGAAAGCAGGAAGAAGCACCCCTTTCCTGTTGGTTCAGTTCCTCATTCAGCGTGACTCCCTCCAGTCAGCTTCTTCACGGCCACATTAGAGCATGGATCTCAACAACCCTGGCTCAGCAGTGGCCAGTTGATCACATCAGCAGGCACACTGTTGCTATGGCAGCGTGGCTCCTCCTCCATGGTCTGCATTTCACTGTTGCAGGGCTCCTGCCTCTGAGTTTCTGATTTCCTCACCCATTCACTGTCCTCTCCAACCCATGGACAGTGCTTTATCAACTCTAACCTTTAGTGTCTGCTTTGCCCACTTGCTGGCTGGTCACCTGTTATCAGTTAATTACTTATTACATTAAAATTTTTCTGTCTGACTTACAGGTTTGCCTTCAATTTCTTGATTGGACTCTGACTGATGAAATACTATTCTGCTGCTTTCTGTGATATTTTATTGCTGTACAAAAGTGTGTTATCAGCAAAAGGCCCAAATAGATACTCCGCCAAAAGAGATATATAACGGATAATAAGTTTATGGGAACATGACGATATTGGTTATCAGAGATGTGCAAATTAAAAGCACAGTGAGATGCCACCACACAGCCACCTGAACTAAGACATCCAGGAGGAAGTGCAGCGATAGTTATAACTTTCTTTGAGATGTATGCACACACACACACACAGAGTCACACACACAGAGTCACACACACTTATACACACCACACACACCACACACACACACACACACAGAGTCATATACACACAGAGTCACACACACTTATACACACCACACACACACCACACACACCACACATACATACCACACATACACACACCACACATACACCTCACACACACACACACACCACCACACCACACCACATACCACACACACATACTACACACACACACCACACATACATACACAACATACATACACAACACACATACACACACCACACACATACACACACACAGAGGCACACACACTTATACATACCACACACACACCACACACACCACACATACACACACCACACACACCACACACACACACCACACCACACACCACACACACACACCACATCACACACCACACATACACATATCACACACACATACTACACACACACACCATACATACATACACACCACACATACACAACACACATACACATACCACACACATACATACACCACATACACACATACCACACATACACAGCACACATACACCACACACCACACACAGACACACCACACACTGCTGTGGGATGGTCTGTATGTCAAATTGCTCTGATTGGTCAATAAATAAAACACTGATTGACCAGTGGCTAGGCAGGAAGTGTGGACTAATAGAGAGAAGAAATAGGTGGGACTAACAGAGAGAAGAAAAGAAAGAACAGGAAGGCAGAAGGAGTCACTGCCAGCCGCTGCCATGACAAGCAGCATGTGAAGATGCCGGTAAGCCACAAGCCACGTGGCAAGGTATAGATTTATGGAAATGGATTAATTTAAGCTATAAGAACAGTTAGCAAGAAGCCTGCCACGGCCATACAGTTTGTAAGCAAAATAAGTCTCTGTGTTTACTTGGTTGAGTCTGAGTGGCTGTGGAACTGGCGGGTGAGAGAGATTTGTCCTGACTGTGGGCAAGGCAGGAAAACTCTAGTTACAACACACCACACACACACACACACACACACACACACACACACACTACACATCCACACAGGACCCCAAATAAAATACAACATAAGATAAATAATTAATGGATAAATCTATGTATAGATAAATGGAGAATTATATTGTAAAGCAAATAATAGAATGTTATTGTCTAGTTGCCATAGGTATTGATGGTAAAGTTTTATCAATTTTGCTCTGTCATTGAAGATTTTATAATGAAATGTTAGAAAAATGGCTGCTGTCAGCCTAATAGTGATTTTTCAAAAAAGTGATCTGTTTTCTCCATGATTTTAATAGTTTGTGTGATGTGTGTGTTTGTTCATGTGTTTGTGTCTAAGTCTGTGTTTTCATTTGTGTATGTGTTTGTACGTGGGCATATGTGTGTGTATGTTTGCCTGTGTATTTGTATGTGTGTCTCTGTGTGTACATGTATGTATATATGTGTGTGTGTGTGTCTGTATATGTGTGTAAGTGCATGTTTGTATGTGTGGGGGTACGTGTGTGTATGTGTTAAGTTTGTATATCTGTATGTGTATATGTATGTGTGATATGTATGTGTGTATGTGTGTGTGTGTGTGTGAGTATGTTCTGCAATTTCACAGCAGCACATTAAAGTACTAATTTACTTTTTTGCACTCAGCTCAGGCTGATATATTTTTCTCTAATTATCAAAATTTAGCCTTTATTTCTTGAGTATTGCTTTTCTTCTCTTTTTTCTGGAATTCTCACTAGATCTGTGTTGAAATGCTTCTTATCATCACTCTCATATCTTAATCTGTATTCGTATTTCTGTTTTCCTGTCTGTCCCCAGCACTGTTACCCTCTCAATTCGGCTGCTCCAGATCGTCCCTCTCAGACCCACTTCCAAACTCCTGACTCTCTTGTCAGCTGTGTCAAGACTGTTGGAAAGTCACGACTATAGATAGTTTCACTTCCAGAAACTCTTGCTTCCTTCATGGGGGCATCATTCTAGCGTTATTTTGCATCTTAATCTTGGTAGCTTGAGTGGACGTTCCCAGGGTTAGCACATCCTGCCTGTCTGCTCCTGCTCACTGTTGATTGCTTCTTCATACATCTGGAGAGTCCTGTGTGCCGAGTGGGCATTGTCTGGGGAACTTTTCCAGCTTGAGGGAAGCTCTGTGCTTCTAGAGAAAAGTCTTCATTTGTCTCTGCCAAGCACACTGGGGTCACAGGCCCTGATCACTTTTCACGTTAACTTTCGAATCACACATCCAGAATAACAGAACTCAGGCTCCCATGAAGGTGTACTGGCTCTCGAGAGTTTCAACAGGGTGGGGTGAGGGTTCTCATTTTCTTTTTTCTTTTTCTGGAGCCTCGCATGAGGCAGCTCTTTCTGACCCGGCCTTCTGAGTGCACACTCTCTGGGGCAGCACTCGTGGCTCTGAGTGTTTGCGGAGGGCGAGGGAGGCTTGCTGCTCACGGAACATCAGGAGGACATTTGCACCCAAGCCCTTGCATGACCAGACCCAGCAGCTCTCTCCCACCAGCACTGCAGTGTCAGCTCCGGGGTTCTGTTCTGAGTCCCTGGAAATTCCCCTCACTGTCTTATAAACCCAGTTATTGCTTTTCAAAGACTCTTCAATATAATCTATTCAGCATTTCCTAGGTGTTTCATATTGGGAGTGACTTCAAGCAGTCTGATTGTCTATAGTACCGGAAATGAAAGCCGGCTTAGCCATTTCACACAGATTATTTTTATCATTCCTTCATAACTGTCCAAGGAGGGATGCATGATTTTTGCAGGAACCATAGGCATAGAGCTGTTAGTTTGCTACCTCTCTGAATCTTAGTAGCGGGTGAATGTGGCACAGTAGGATCCCCCCATTGTCTACCTGATTCTTAAGTCTGGCCTTTGTCCTCTGTGTCACAAGGGTACTGCGCTTCACTCTGAGTGGGAGCCACTGAAGTTAGTGAGTAACATGGAAACAACCTCACATCCAGGTGTGTGTTTTTGTTTTTTCGTTCTCCAAGTCCCCTTGGTAAGAAGTAGGTGCCTTTGAATTTCTCCTACTGCCCTTCACACCTGACACTTGGACTGGCTGGGAGGACATATCTGTTGTATGGGATGGCTCCCATGTGCCCCTCTGCTGCTTGGTAAGAACACCCTGTTTCTGAGCCATAGGGTCCCTTTGTCTCCTGTTTTGCCCCCCCCCCTATTGTTTGCAGATATGAGAGGTGGTAAGCCAGCTGTGGTAGTGATACTACCTGCCCACAGCTGCCTTGGTTTGCTAGGATAACAGGTTTCCTGGGTCATGGATGCTCAGTTCTGGAAATGGGAGAATTCTGGGACAGCCATTGCAGACCCTCTGGGGCTTGACTCGTCAGTCTTCTGGTGTCCAGATTTCCCCAGAGATGAAAGGAAAGGAGTCTCTGGTGGGAGGAGGTGTCCGGAGGATAGAAGACTCACTTTCAGGGACATGTGGGATGAAATAAAGCTTCCCAAGGTATTCCCCAGCTGTTGCTGGTTATGTCCCAGTGGAATATGGAATGGTCCAAAGGACAACGTCTGAGCGACGGGGGAGGAAACTAAGATTTATGGAGGAGGCTGTCCTGTGCCAGGTGCTTGGCTAAAGCCACAGTCCATATGATGTCATGAGACAGACAACATTAGGACATCTAAGAAGGAGACTGGAGCCCTGCGCGGTCCATACCGTGGCCTTGCACAGGATGATGTTCAGATTCAGACCTGGTGGCCTGCACCAGTGCAGGGGACGTTTCTGGCTGTGTGTGCTGAGGCTGAGCACCGCTGCTCAGAACTGTGGAACTGTTGGCCAAGGAGGAAAAGGGGACAGGGGCAGGCTCTGCTAACTGTCCCAGACCTTGCAAAAGCTTACTAAAGGGAAGCAGCAGATGTTCCAGAAGCCCGAGATCTCTGGGTAGTGGGCAGGAGCACACAGGTACTTTTAGCTGGCAGGTTTTAGCTTCTCACAACCTGTGTCTACCTCTATCTTGCTTTGGTCTGTCTGTCTGTCTGTCTGTCTGTCTGTCTGTCTGTGTATACCCAGTCTGTAGAAGTAGTTTTCCTGTCCAGAGCTCCTTGTGGTTCTAAAGCCTTTGCTGTTTGGTGTGAGACCATGAGCTCAGCTTATCACAGGCTCACCTGCTCATCTCCTGAAAACCAGCCTCCACTGCCTGCCTGCCACACTGTAAACGCTGTATCAATATTAAGCATCATTAGGGCACCCTTTCTTGATAAGTACATCCTCAGGACCTAGTGATCACGGCGCTTTTAAAAGCTTCTCCTAATATTTACCCAGTGCACTTCCTTCTATTCCCTTTGCTGTGTTTTTCTCTAACAGCTGCGTGGGGGAACAGGAGGCTCCTTTGTGCGACTCCTAAGTCACCTGGACTTATTTTCTGTGTCCAGAGCTGTTATGCTTGGCAGCAAGCTCTTTTTCTTTTTCAAATACGAGTGGGTATTTGATATAATAGATTATTACACGTTTTGGTATATAAATTACTAGGTCTTAGAAGCAAGAAATGAGTGATTTTGCCCAGAGGTAATATAACAGCTACTGTGGACTCAGGAAAATCAATTAAATAGATCATGTGTGGTCAGGGCAGAAGCAGAGGATCACTACCTGAACAGCATTCAGCAGCCATTGCCCCAGTAATCACGTAACAAACCAGAGGTGAGTTTGAAGCATTATCTAAGTGTCCAGCCCCCAAAGAAAACAGAGAGTTCCCCCAAATCCCTTTCAGGGAAAGTTAATTAAAATTGTGATTTTTTTCATCAATAAATGCAAGTGTTTGGAAGGTGGCCGCCTTAGGAAGCCAGTGTATTTGGATGTGGGCACCTGAGAGGTAACCTGTACGGCTGTGTCTAGGAGGCAGGGAGTGGAGAGGCAGCAGCAGCAGATGAGGAAGACCGCCTTCAATTGCCAGCCAAGTGGCACGTGTTGGGGACAGGGCTGTGCAGGTACCCATGCCTGCTGCTCACTGGGGGAAAGGGCCGGGGCAAGTTACGTCACCGAGTTTCAGTTTTCTCATCTGTGTTAGGGAAGCTCACTGTGATGGTAAATATTGGTTGTCAACCTAAGAGCATCTGGAGTCACCTAGGAGACAAATTGCTGGATTTGTGAGGGAGTTTCTGGAGCAGGTTGAGGTGGGAAGTCCTGTCCCTGAATGCAGTTGAGCTCCTGGGATGAATAAAATGGAGAAAGTGAACTGAGCACCAACGTTGTCTCTCTGTCCTCAGGCTGCAGATGCGAAGGGACAGGCTGCTTTGTTCATGTTCCCACCACAATGGTGTCCCTACTCTGACAGACTGTACGCTTGAACCGGGAACCGAAAGCAACTCTTCTTCCCAAGTTGCTTTTGGGGCACATTTTCCTTCAGTCATGAGAAAATAACTAAAACATTTGCCGAGACTTTGAACAGGACTACTGTTAACATGAAAAGAAATGTCGCCTGTGAAGCACCTGGCACATAGTAGGCACACAAGATCATGGCCATGATCTTCTAACACCACACCACTTGAAAGAACTGCATGCTTTTCTCTCCCTCTGGGACATTTCCACAGCCATGCTGGAAAGCCCACAGCTCTGGGGCCTAATTCCATCCTCTGTCCTGTGTCCCAGCTGAAAACAAGACTCCAGTTTTCGGTGCTCCTCAGAGGAGAATCCGTGGAGACAGCCATACTCTCTGTCCAGGATAGAAGACCATGTGCTACCCTGGCATCTTTGCCAGCAGGGACCCTTTCTTTTGCCTCTGTAATTCAAAGAGGACCCCTGGGTCAGTGGGGTGAGCATCATCTGGCCTGTGAGTTCTCTGGGCACTTGTCCATTTTTTATCTAGTAAGCCAAAAATGGCTTGGCCCTGGTCAAATGCACGGGGAGGGTGAGATGATCTCATGCACCTCAGCACTCTAGCCCTTCCCTGTGGCACCGAGGGGGGGGCAGCGTTCCCCACAACACTGACCCCACCCCTCTTCCCTGTCACCAGGAGACCCACCTAATGAGAATGGGTGGATCAAAGTGAACTTCTTTTATGGAAGCACGAGGGAAAGATACTATAAAATAACTCTGTCAGAAACCAAAGTTAATGTCAGCGTCTGATAATTAACACTATGAGGCTTGACAGCAGAATATGCTAAATAAATTAGTCCTTAAACGCTGGTGTCTTCCAATTATAGGTTTTTGGTTTAATAATTGCTTCCCAGAATAGATGGATTGCTTCAATATTCTGCTTACTTTTGCCTGTAAAGATGTGGCCTTCATAAGCTAATATTAAATAGAAGTAGTTGCTCATCCCTGCCTCTACCTGTACAATGGAGGGCTCTTTTGAATGACATTTAAAGGGATTTATGAGAATTATTTTGATGTGATTCAACCAGATGTGTGTGTGTGTGTGTGTGTGTGTGTGTGTGTGTGTGTGTGTGTGTGTGTGTGTGTTTTCTTTTATATCTTTTTTGACAGGATCTCATATATCTTCGGTTGGCCTAAAATTTACTACATAGCTCAGGATGACCTTGAAATTCTGATCCTCTGTATATGTGTCCCAAATGCTGGGATTACAAACATGTACTACCCCACGGTTTTATTCGGTGTTGTGGGCTGAGCTTAGAGCTCTGTGCATGCCTCACCTATGACCATCAAGTATCTTCCTAGGGAAGAGGGCCAGCCTGTGAAGGGGACGATGATGTTAATTGCTGGTCTCAGGAGGGGAGGAGTTACAGTCAGTGCACTGAGAACTGGAAGGGCCTGGAGGTGTCAGGAAAGCTCCACTGTGCAAATGCCTTAGACAGTGAACTCTGGGAAGCAGGGAGGAGGCGAGGGCAGGTTTTCGGTGAAGAGACCTGGCTCTGGGAGACAGGGACAGGAAAGGCCAACAGGAGCACAGAGCCTCAGCAGTGGCCAGGCTCCCTGAAGGGACCTCAGTACCCAAAGCATCCCACATGTTCAGAGTCTTTGTGTCCCTTTGGACCATCCCTCACCAGCTCATCATCATTAGTGACTAGCCAAGAGGCCAGAATCACGGAGTTGGTCCACCTGAAGCAGTGTTGGCCAGAATCACAGAGTTGGTCCACCTGAAGCTGATGTTCTCTGCTTGATTTTAGGCCCAGGACACAGCAGAGCCATGGGGGCATTTTGGAGACATACACCCCGGGGTATCACTTCAGGTTGTCTCTAGAACCTTGGGTTGGAGAGTAGAGTGGACATCTCAGCCCCTCCCGATAACCTTGTTAAGATACAGGTTTGGACCAAGCTTGTTTGGGGCAGAGCCTGAAATTTCACATTTCCAACAAACTGCCAACCATTGTGGATTCACCAGGCTCTGGACCAGAGACAAGCAGGGCTACAGCGTCCCCATCTCCCCAGAGGCTGAGGACCTCTGGTCTCTAAGCTTTCTGTTGGCTCCTCCTGATGTGGCTAACGTCTGTCTATAGTGGATGTGGAAGGAAGTCAGCATGCAACAGGAGCCCGGAACAGGTTCACCCGTGGAGGTTGCCAGGTGGGGTGGGCAGCCATGATTGCATAGGCCCCAGGGGCTAAGCCTTAGGGCAGGCGATTGGAGTCATGTTTCTGTCTGACAGATCCCCACACTAATTCTGCAGAAGGACTTGCTGACTGAGTGTGATAATGTGTCTTCCATGCCCAGGAGAGATGTTTGCTGATGTCCTCCAAGGCAATAACGTGGTGCTTTGAAACAAACCCACACAAAGGAAGCAACAGACCCGGACTTTGACAAAAAGATACTCTGGCCTACTCTCTCTGCTTCTTGGATTGGGGAGATGTTATTATGTTCCAGCTACACTGAAATGAAACACATTTTAAAGTTTTTTTTTTTTTTTTTTTTTTTTTTTTTTTTTTTTTTAATAATGGAAAAAGCAGATAATCCAAAGTGACCACAATTTGAAAAGTAAATGAATTTCTTATTTTTTTTAAAAATCAGGAAATAGTTTCATTGTTTGAATTTAGATATAATCAAGCCATTGATTTACCCTCATTAAAGAGTGAGTCTTTATCAGAGAAGCAGTGGCCTGGTGATTGAGCAGGGCACGGTGACGACGTACGGATGTTGGGGAGACATGGTCTTTATGCAACTTCAGAATATTCATATTTTTATAAAAAGATAAAGATTGGGACTAGTGAGTGGCCTCCCTAGGAAGTATAGGGAGTGCGCCCTCCTTTTCCTGGAGCTCCCATCTTGACAATATTGTGTTGCTTAGGAACTAACAAAACATGTCTCCCCTGTCTCTGTCTCCCCTGTCTCTGTCTCCCCCTGTCTCCCCCTAGCCCCCTTTGTGCCCTGATATTTTTCCAGGCTGGCAGCTGCAAGGGAAACAATGTGATTTGGTTAGGGACGGTGTCCTGCTCACAAGTCTGGAACCAAACAGATAAGAACTTGTATGTCAGAATACAAAGTTTACTTAGCGCAAGTCAGAGGCGTTTGATGTTGCCTGCCCAATCTGGCCCCACATCTTTGAAGTTCTATGACACATGCGGGCTCTGTCAATAAGAAACAGGCCTTTCTTCCTGCTCGCTCACGTCTGCCTCCTGGGATCGTCCCTGTGAAGGCAGGACACGATGGCTCCAGGCTGTTACATCAGCAGCAAGAGGGGCAATGGTTAAGAAATGGAAAGTGTTTAAGGAAACCCCTAAGGACCAGGGATGGGGATTGCCTGGGAAAAGATGGGCCCGATCAGAGCTCTCTGACCAGAGACTAGCCAGGCCAGCCTCTTCCGGAGGCTGTTTACACAGGGCTGCTGAGTCACGTGAGATCTGCCCTCTTTATCTGGGGCGCTGGCTGTTACTCAGTGAAAAGGCACATTGGTTTGTAGTGTCGCTCTGCAGTGTCGTTTAAACTGCTCGGTAAATGGCTTATTTGTCAAAGAATATTGCTTTTTCCGGGAACAGAACCTAGTGACTGATGCCTGAAATCTCCGGGTATCAGAAATGATATCGAGATGGTGCCCTTTGAAGGGACAGAGGCGGGGGCAGGAAGGCCTTTGTTCTTGGAAGTGAAAGCATCTAAACAATAGCTTGTCTGAGGCCATCAGATGCTAAGCACTGGGCACCCAGCTTAGTTTGCAACAGAATTCATCTCTCTCAGAGTCCTGAGTCCTGTTTGGAGGGTACGGTGGTTTGTCTGCCGCAGAGTTCATAGTCCATAGGTTTACCTTGACTTGTGCCCAGCATGGGACACCCACTGGGTCAGTGAGAGAGTTCAGTCTCATCCAAGTAAGAGGAAAGATAATGCCCGTCCTTGGTGTCTCCCGGGGCCGTGCCTGAGATATTACCAATGATACCTGTAAGTGACCTCCCCTTGCACATGGAAAATGACCTGGGGTCTGGTCAAGGAGGCAGGTATGGCGGACATAGGGCACTCAGCCCATTCACCTTCAGTGACTATGGGAGGATGACTGTCCTCAGTGTGTCCTCTTTGTTCACTCAGGGAGAGGGAGAAGTGGTCAGACACAAGAAACATGGTCATGGGGTGGACGATGACAAGGTGGACAGTGGAGGGACGGACAGTGGGGGATGGGCAATGGAGGGATGAAAGGGGGCAGGAGGGACAGTGGGGGATGAATGGGGGCAGGAGGGACAGTGGGGGATGAATGGGGGCAGGAGGGACAGTGGGGGATGAATGGGGGCAGGAGGGACAGTGGGGGTGAATGGGGGCAGGAGGGACAGTGGGGGGGTGAATGGGGGAAGGAGGGACAGTGGGGGATGAATGGGGGCAGGAGGGACAGTGGGGGTGAATGGGGGCAGGAGGGACAGTGGGGGATGAATGGGGGCAGGAGGGACAGAGGGGGATGAATGGGGGCAGGAGGGACAGTGGGGGGTGAATGGGGGCAGGAGGGACAGTGGGGGGTGAATGGGGGCAGGAGGGACAGTGGGGAGATGGACTGAGGGGGAATGGGTGGTGGTGGGATGGATGTGGTAAGGAGCTGGAAATGGAAGGGGGAAATGGATGATGGGGGAATACAGAGGCCATAGGTGGGGTAGATTGCGGTAGGATGGATGTTGATGGGGTGGGATGGATGTTGATGGGGTAGGATGGATGTTGATGGGGTGGGATGGATGTTGATGGGCTGGGATGGATGTTGATGGGGTGGGCAGCGGCTGGGTAGATGAGAGTGCAGTGAAATGGCTGGATCCTCCACTCTCAAGACCACATGGACTAGGTGACCAGCACCTCCAGGAGCCTGAGATGAGCATCTGCTAAAGGGCTGAGGGCACTTTAGCCAGCCTGGTTGTCCTAGGCTTTGTTTCTCAAGGCAGGGCCTGGAGACCCAGGCCCAGAGAACAGCTCTGACACCATAGGCTTAGCTTTCTGCCCACATTTTCACAGCACCAAGGCTCAGGCTTTCCTGGCAACTTCTGGAAAGACATAGCATACATGTAAACCAGGTGTGTAATCCTGGCGCTGGGGAGATGGAGGTGAGAGGATCAAGAGTTCAAGACCATCCTCAGCTTCATACAGTATTCAGTGCCAACCTGGGCTATGCCTGGGTTATATGAGACCTTGCCTCAAAAAAGAAGAAAATGACATTTTAATCACAGGGCTGAGGCAGAAAGATTATACCAAATTTGAGGTGAATCTTGGTTACAGAGTAAGACCCCATTCAAACAACAACAACAAAAACTAAAAACCAAAGAAAAATAAAAACAGACCACCATTTGTTTTCTTTCTTTTACATACCATCCACATTTCCCCCTCCCTTCTCTCCTCCCATCTCCCTTCTATACCCCTCCCCCATCCACTCTTTCTCCTTCTCCATTCAGATGGGGTAAGGTCCCCTTTGAAAACCCACAAACCATGGCACATCAAGTTGCTGCAGGACCAAGCTCTTCCCCCTGCATCAAGGCTGAACAAGGCATCCCACTCTAGGGAATAGGTCCCAAAGAGCCACCTCAGGCATCAGGAACAGGTCCTGGTCCCACTGCTCGGGGCCCCACAAAAGACCAAGCTACACAACTGTCACCCAAATGCAGAGGGCCTAGGTCGACCCCATGCCGGCTCCCTAGCTCCCACAAACTCAGGACAGACCGCAGTTTTGATGCCACATTGCCAGCGTGGACCATGCAGGCCATCCATCTGCTCATGTCTGCCCTTTGGTTTGGTCCACACAGCATTTCTGTGGGCTTAAAATGCAGCAAGAGGGGCTGCTCATCCAAGGAAAGAAATGGGCTTTGGTGCATCTTTTCCAGGGGACAGGAATGCTGCATTTTTTTTTTTTTTTTTTTTTTTTTTTTGCCTTGGCAAAAATATGGACCTGGGAAGTGATGAGCTATGCTGGGTAACAACAGGTACTGCATGTGACCCAAATATGATTAGCCAGGTGCTTCTCGATACTAGCCAGCATCATGTTCATTTCCAGAACCACAGAAGAAGAGGGGAGCTTTATCTCTGCTCTATAGATCTGCCTCTTGACCTATAGAAAGGCTAAGTAACCAGCTGTCCCGGCTGGCTAAGCCACTGTACGGCCTCCAGCCGGCCCCATAACTCTGTTCTGTGGTTTGCAGCAGGAAACACTGACTGTAAATCTGGAAAGATAATTTGTAGTGCAAGTGAGCAGGGACTGTGTGGTCAAGCGGTCGTGTGAGTTGACTCTGACGGCTGTAGAATGCCAGTGGAGTTAGAGTGGAGAAATGTGAGGCTGGAGGCATGCTTTGGAGAACTGGGGAATCCTGGGACCTCGTTCAGTAAAGAGCAGGCTGATGGCCTGGAAGCAAGTGCCAGAGCAGACAGAAGGACCCACACTGTGGTTGCGTTGGAAGGACATAGGCATGGAGACAAGGAGCTAGACTAAGGCCCTGCAAGCTGAAATCTGCAGGATGGGGTGAAGCTGAGGGTGTGGGAGGCAGAGGGAGGCTAGGGGCTGTACAGGACTGGATCTTCAGCCATAGGTCTCCTTCCACAGCGAGTCGGTGTTCTCTACATGCTGAGCTCTGCAGAGGCCAAAGGGAAAAACGAAACCACGTGATAAGTGCAGTAGTGACAGCAGCCCTTGATGGTGAGGCGATGCTGTAAGGGGTGGAGTTGCAGTGTGCCGTTTCTTCTGGAGGAGGAAGCCTGTGGTCTCATCTGGAAGTCTTAGGTTGGGTTTTCCTGAAGCAGGCCCTGGGAAGAAGAGTCTCACACACCCATGTATTGATGGCCGGGTCTCAGGAGACACCGTCAGACCGCCTAGAAGAAAGCAGACAAGGGTGTGATGGTGTGCAGCTCCAACCCAATCCCAGGGGGCGCTCAGAAGTTGAATGGCCCTGGAAGTTGCTGTGTTTTGAGGCAGAAGGGAGGGTGCTACAGCAGTGGTCCATATACCCACCCACCTACAGGGCAAAGGCCCAGACATCTGTGTGTGAGGTGGCTCCAATGGGCCAAGGACAACCCTGAGAAGGAGTGTACATGCAGCAGGCGGCCATGGAGGCCTGTGCCATACAGGTGTCAGCGCTTTCCTTCAGAGATCTTCCCTACACTGCTGGTCTCCATTCCTCTGCTCACTGCCTTCTATCCAGGTCCTGTGCTTGTCCACCATTCCTTCCCTTTCCCCCTCCTCATTCTCCACATAGCTAGACCGTTCTTTCCTGCGTAGGATCTTCCTTATGCCAAAGCAAGAGCTGGCCCACAGCATTTGGTGCCTGCTTAGAGAATAGCTTTAGCATATTGCCAGGTATGATGGTTGTGCAAGACTGTGATTCCAGTGCCCGGGAGATTGAGGGAGAAGGGCTGAGAATTTGAAGCCAGTCTGGGCTACATAGAGAGACCCTATCTCTCAAATGAGTAAGTGAAACTTTGCTTTTATGGTATTTTTTCATATGCATTTATGTTCCTAACAAACCTTGAGATCTTGAGGGGCAGAACATTTTCATTATTCATCGATGCACACCCAAGTGGTGTTCCGTGTGCCTGGCAGGTATTCAAAATAGATGCCGAATAAGAATTCGTTGAACCCAGGAATGAAGGTACTGTGACTATGAGGTAGAGAAAAGGAAAAGGGACCCCTATTTCCTATAGAGGGTGCTACCTGCCTGAGAGACTTAGGGTTACAGCTCAAGTTCTCTGCTCCCTTTTGTGTGAGACCTGAGCTCTGCTCTTCAGGGGGCTTTGAGGTACACCCACCAAAGAAAAACGAAACCCAAGCAAAGATAGCCTATGTGGGCTGTTGGCTGCAGTATCTGAATCCCTTCTCCAGCATGTCACTTTGTTCCTGTGTCCTGCCACCTGGACCATGGCGCCCGGTGACCATGTCTGTGAAGCACCTAGGGCACTTGTGCCATTTACCTGGCACAGACAGGTTTGTGTAATCAATGGGCTTTTAGATTTCCAAAGTTGGGAAGAAGGGAGCTTTGGGGTGAGAGGCACGGGGACTCTTTGTGATTCTGTGTTGCTGAGCGAGGAAGGAACTGGAGCATCTTGACTAAAATCACTTAGCTAATCAATGACCAGGCATCACTCAATTTCAGAGAAGTGTATAAAACTGAGTTTCGTGGAGTTATAATCTATGTCCAATAAAGTGCCCCAGTGTGAGTGGACACTTTAGTGAGTCTGAAGTGTACCTTGGTGACCGTATCAAGCCAGGACACTTCCATTCCCCTGGTCCCTTTGCAGTCAGTCCCTGGCTCCGACCTTAGCTACAGACACCCATCTCTGCTGCTATAAATTGTTCTCCACCTTGGGTTTACATCTGAGTCTTCCCATATGTATGCCACTTGGAGATTCAGCCCTCTGTGTACATGCCTTGTTTGTTTACACCATTGATGTAAATTCCAAGATGGCCTCTTCACTGGGCTCACTCATGTGTGGACTTGGTTCCTCTCCAGTCAGGGGGGTGATGCACAAAGTTGCTGTGCATGTTTGTACATGCATCTTTGTGTGACCCTGTTTTTATGTTGGTGGATAAGTAAACATGTAGGTGAGACACTTGTTCTCAAAGGGGTGGACTCCCTGGGTTGCAGTGTTTGATTTTGTAAGACTTGATCAAACTGTTTTTCAGAAGGATTGAAGCCTTTTGTATTCCGAACAGCAGAGTGAAGGTCTGAGCTGTGGAGCTTGGCTTGACACCACGGTTCATCTATTGGGATGACCAGTGCCTGGGACATCTGATCTTATAGGAGAATAGCCCACAAAGCTTATCACAGCACAGATTCTGAGCCCTGCCCTCACTGTCTGTCAGCGGGTCCAGAGGAAACCTGGAATTTGCAGTGTTGGGGCACTGGTAGTCTATATAATACTCTATGGGAAACTGCTAAGCAGTTTACTAGACGTTTTTATATTCCAGAAAAAAAAATCCCCCCAAATAGGGACATCTGGTATTCTAACAGGGAAATGGCTGCAGTTAACAAATGCCAACATCTGGCTAAGCCAGCTGTTTCTGTCTCGCCATTATCTATGGATGCTCTGAATATGCAGAGACAAATGACGTGGAGTGGTGGATTACTTCCAACTATTTCTGAAGTGACTTTGAAATGTGTGTTTATTCTTACTTTCTCCTAATATTGTGTTCCCGGAATATATGTCAAGCAAACAGAGAGAGCATGGTTTTTTGATGAAGAAATTCCCGAATTACTATGAATCGGCTCTTTCTATGATCAACTCACTGCGGACATAGATGTGCTGTGAAAAGAGGAATGGGTGGTTCCCCGATGCTTTGTGTGTGTGCGAATCTTGTAGAGCAGGTGTCAAGATGGAGGTGGGGCTCCCCGCACCTGAAAGCTGCACTGATGCAACACCCTAGTTACTGATGAGAATGGGGGACTCCAACCACCTAAGAGACGTTGGAAGAGGTCGTTGATTCTCAGAGTCTCCCCGGGACAAAGGAGAATGGTCAACTGTCTGGGTTCTAAAGCTTTTTAGGTAAACTGAACACAATGTGAGTACTGCTTTATTAGTGGCTCTCTTAGGGCAAGTGTGGTGGGTGGCCAAGGGACGTGTGTGGCTCTAGAGGTAAACTTGAGTCTTAGCGACCTGCTCTATGTACCAGTTGTGTCATCAGGGCTGGGGCTGCATGCACAAAGCCCCAGCATCCTCAGCTGCCAGATGGCAATAGTAACTAGTAACATCTACTTCATTTGCACCTCCTTTGTGACTGAGAGCCGTGGAGAGCACCTGAGGCTAGACCCAGCACCCAGAATGGAGCCAGCACCCAATGAGGGTCAGTAGTGTTGTCTGGCCCCTGCTGGGCTGTGGATGAGGGCACAGAGTCTGCTATGCAGAGCCTAGGTCTGCAGGGATTTCCCCCCCCCCCCCCCCCCCCCCCCCCCCCCCCCCCGCTCCTGATTAGGGAGTGCACAGTGAAATTCCTCACCATTCCCTGTTCTGCTCTTAGGATGATGAGAAGTACCATCCCCATTCCCCCCCACACACACACACCTCGCAAAACCTGGGATCATTTCACTAGTGGGCCAGAGTTTCTGGGGACCTCTCACTTCTTATCTGATTTCCAAACAACACAAAGGCCATTCTTGGCTAGTCTGAAGTCTGACCGGAAGTGACCTTCAGACACCTGTGCGTGAGTGTGAGCACTGCTCAGATAGCTCTTGGTGTAAATGCCTCTGACTCTCTCCCGTGGAGTCCCACCCCTCTGCTGCCTCCACTGAGGGTCTCCCAGGGTCTAGAAGCAAAGGTATCCTGCTCTTGCAGCCCTAGACCATCTGCATCTAATACAGGTGGAGATTTTTCTGGGTTTCTCTATCCAGAACCAGTCCATAGCCCAATCTGAGAGTTACATGTCTTTAAAAGAGGGACCAGGGCTGCAGCTTCTCATGGCTCCTCTACCTTGAGGGCATATCAGATTGAGAGCAAGGTACCCCAGCATGGGAAGCTCAGGCCACCTTCCTCTCTTTCCTGTTTTCCTAGCTGCCAACCCAGACTCATCTTTTGCAGGCATGTCTTGTCTACCCAGGGGAATGCTCATTCTTTGGGATTCTTTGCTCTCCTCTGAAATAGACTCGCTTCCTACCCCTCCCCATTGCCATCGGCGGTGACCTTGGCATGTCTGCCAACACTCAACATTGCCAGGCTTTATAAAGCTCATATCTCAGAAAGGGGCTGACATTACATTACAAGAGGATCTGTAAACCTCCCCGATGACTGATGTCTTTTTTAAACAACAGACCAAGACTTCATTTAAATTAGTAACATGGAGATTAGAGACACTCTCCCAGCCCCTGGCTTGGCCACACTGAGAAGCTGGGAATATCAGTCACATGAAAGCTGTTAAGTTTGAGGTGGAAATGAATCAGAGAGCCTGTAAAAACTGTCAGCGGGTCAGGGAAGTTTATGAACTCTTGCTGTATCTAATCATAAATCATCAGAATAAGCTAAAACTGAGAAGAAAAATGTCCTCTTTTGTAATCTAATGCTGTCTGTTAGGGCAATAAAACTCAAATGAAATGCGCGCATTGCAATTTTTAGCTGATACTTTACATTATTAGCAAAGCGAAGCAAGAGACTCCAAGTTAAAAGAGTGAGACGGATGAGGGGAAAGCCACCATCCTTCTGTGGCTCTGGCTGTGAACCATGGGGTATTGTGCCTTTTTTTCCTCTTCCACTTCCTTGGGCCTCAAAACCAGGAACTAGGTGTCAGGGATGCCTGGGCCATGGGCACTAGATGGCTGGTTCACTACCTGTCCAGTGATGGCCTTGAAAAGGAGAGTCCCCACACTACCTCTGTTCGCCCTACACCTAGCCCCGCACATTCAGTCTCTGGAGGGTGGAAGTGTGTACCAGCCATGCTCAGGGCTCCAGGTTCTGCAGTGCCCATTAGCCTGGGTCTGTGCCCTGACTCTCTCAGCCCTCTGGGAGTGACTCACTCCTGAGATGGGCTTCTTGGATGTGCCCTGTGCTCCTGGAAACCTTCAGCAACCAGGTGCTTGACCTGCCCCTTCTCCCATGGTCTGTGATGCTTGAGACAAAGGGCTGCATGCTGCCTTTCTGTTCTCCTGGCCCTGCCCACAGCAGACATAGAAGCTTCGTGATGGGAAGGATGACTCACCTATGCCAACTGTTTGCTGAGTACCAGATCTGTGCTGTGTCCTAGAGGCCCGAAGGAACAGGAGTCCACACTCCGTTAAGAGGGCGGCAGTGGAGAGGAAGGTGGCAGCCTTAGTTCCCACCTTAAACATCCAAGCTTGTGTCAGTCCCTGCAGATTCACCTTCGTCTTCCAGGGTACAGGACAGAAATAGAGGATGGAAACAGTGTAGGGTGGAAAGTACAGGGATGCTGGATACCATCAAGAGGATGGGGGATGGGGGGTCTACTCAGTAAAGTGATGGATGTACAAGTGTAAGGACGTGAGTTTGACACCTGCCCTCTCAGCACCCACGTAAGGAAAGCAGGCATGGTGGCTCATCCTTGTCAGCCTGATGCTGCAAAGACAGAGAGATGCAGATCCCCAGGCCTTCCTTCCTAACCAACCTTGTCTAATTAATTCTCTTGTTCCAATGAGAGACCCTATTTAAAACAAAAACAAAAACAAACAAACAAAAAACCAAGATGAGGATCAGCAGTTAAGAGCACTGGCTGCTTTTCCAGAGGACATGGGTTCAATTCCCAGCGCCTACATGGCAGCTCACAATTGTCTGTAACTCCAGTTCCAGAGGCGTTATGTATGCATGTGCAGTACACAAGCTCACACAACAGCACGCACATACACACAAAAATAAAAGATAAATAATTTAAAATGAAAACCATAACAAACAAACAGCAACAGTAACAAAACCCTGAGGTGGATAGCTCCTGACGGAGGGCAGTCAAGTTGACCTGGGGTCTCCACAGACATATGCAGGCGGATCACCTCCTCAACAAGCAGCCACAGACACGTGAACACACACAGACACACAGAACAACAGCAACAACAGACTGGCTGACAGAAGAGATGAGGAAGGCCTGCAGGAAGAAGCCGTCATCCACGCTGCCAGCTCTGTGTAAGAGAACTCGTCTGAAGCTGGTACCGTGGCTGCGGCAGCCCTGGGTAGATGGTAATGAGAAGAGAGTGGATTAGCAGAGTGACAGCAGCACTCTGAGACACCGACTGGCTGCAGGTTTGCACTCCCCTGTCTTTGAATTATGTAGACATTGGGCTAAAGCAGTGGTTCTCAGCCTGTGGGTCATGACCCCCTTGGAATTGAATGGGTCACCATCAGAAGACACAGATGTTTACATTACAATTAATAACAGCAGCAAAACGACAGTTATGAAGCAGCAACAAAAACCATTTTATGGTTGGGGGGGCGGTCACCATAACATGAAGAACTGGATTAAAGGGTCACAACATTAGGAAGGTTGAGAACCACTGGACAAAGGCCGACCAGAGGAGACCTTGTCCCTAAAAATTATACCAGAAATATTAAAAACTCATTAATGTGACTGAGATAGCCGTGGGCCAGGTTAGCTAATGTCTGGAAGTCTGTGGGAGCCTTCTCCATCGCCACCTTCCACTCAGACCAACTGAAGAGAAGGAAGGCCACAGGTAGACGGTGTCTTGGCCTGTACCTGCTAAGGAAACAGCTTCGAGTGGGTTTGTAAGAACGAAAGAGTGATCTCATAGCTCTGTAGGCTGGGAGGTAGAAGATGCAGGAAATAACAAATTTGGTGTTTGTTCCTTACATGGGGCCCCATCTCTGTGTTCTTATGTCATAAAGTGAGGAAGCAATTCCTTCATGGCTATTCCATGTGGACACTAATCTTCTCACTGGGATAGAGTTATCATGACCTAATCACCCCCCTAGGCTCCATTTACTCACACTCCAACACTAGGCATCAGCTTATCGGCCAGGATCTGGGAAAGGCACTAACATCGCCACCATAGAAATGGTAGCATCTCCCATGTGCATGTCCACCCCTGCAGCATCTCCCTGAGCTTGCAACATCCCTGGAAAAAGCACAGGGGGTGAGGGTTATCCCCCTGTGAGAGGTGTGTCATCTTTCTATGGTACCATGGTAAGCTTGGTGGGTGGCAGTCTCTACTGTCCCCATGTTGAGTGGCACAGATGAACCTGTGAAGACTGAACATCTGGGAGTAGGCTCCCAAAAGTGAACAGAAGTGAAAAGAGACTTGAAGGAGGCAGATTTCTTACAGTGGTGACAGTGTGAATGTGACATGTGCCCATTTGCACCCCATGTGCTCATGCCTTTTGCACACTTGGTCTTCAGTAGCTGGGGTTGTTTTAGAAGGCTATAGAACCTTTAGGAAGCAGGGCCTCACCCAAGGGGAAAGCAGGTTGGTGGGGGCATGGTCGTTGAGGGTTATACCCCACCTCTCTTGCTGCTCAGCCTCTCTTGCAGCTCAGCTTCTCTTGCAGCTCAGCTCTCCGTGCTTCTTTGTTGGGCACTGAGAAGCAACACGCTGCTTCACACGCTCCTGCTGCCACAGACAGAGCAGCACCCTGGATGCCATGACCTCCCACCATGGCTGATGGTGTACCATTGAACCATGAGGCCACTCCTTCTTTAAGTTGCTCCTGCTAGGTTGTTTTTGTCACTGTGGCAAGGGAAATGAGTGATACCCAGATCTACCAGGAACAACAGAAAGCATCTGTGGAGAAACCTCCGCGTCTTGGCCTCCCACAGCAGAGAAGGGCATCATGGGAGGTCACAGTGAAGGTCAAGGCCTCCAGCATGCTCTTTCCCTTGTGAATGAAGAGTTTGACAGGCAAACGTGGACTTGAGTGCTCAGTGGGCAGAGGAGGCCCGGGGCCCCTGAATCACACTCAACCACACTTGCCTAAATCTAGACTTGTTTTTTCAGGTTTCACATGAATCACAAGAGAAAATCCCAAAGGAAGTTGGCCTGTTTGAGTGCATCTTCACTTCCTGTTAACTTCCACATGTTCATCTTAGTTTAGCCACTGAAAGACCAGCCATTGGTCAGCGACATGACCATTCTCTTGACTTTATAAACAGGGAAACAGAAACTCTGATTTAAAACTGCTTATCAGTCATGTAACTGCCTAAACTTGGGTCTCTACTCTCAGATCATTGTGTTTACTGCACGTTTTACAGTCCATTAGCCTTCCAAGATGCCGCATGTGAGTCATAGAGGACCAGAGAATTATTGTAAACAAAAATGGGAGCTGGCCTTGCTGTCCAGAGCTTCAGGGCATCAGTGGGATAGAAGATGGGCAGAAGTGTAGAATTTACGGGCATGTGTTTCTGTCTTGTCCTTATGATGTGGGTTTTTTTTTTTTTGTGTGTGTGTACACATATGGGTATGCATGTATATGTGTGTATGTATGTATATGTATGTATGTATATATGTATATGTATATATGTATGTATTTGTGTGTGTATATATGAATGTGTGTGTATATATGAATGTGTGTGTGTGTGTATGTGTGTTAGATCAGGAATTGGAGAGGATCCATATATGTTTGGCTGAGGAATGAAAGAAACTTTTGTGCTGTACTTTATTTGCTGAGGATCAGCAAGAGAAGCTGCCACCGCCCCTCCAGGGGTGTGTCTAGCAGGAGGGCAAGCGGCACAGCTGGAACAGAATGGCCCTGTGGGAAGGTAGCATTCTGTTAGCGGGGAAAATCTTCTGTCAAAGGAAAGTGAATAAAGAAAGAAAGAGAAGAGGCCAGCGATGGAGGCAGATGCCCTCAGAGAGGCAGCGAGGACCGTGTCTGAGGATCATGGGATGGGGAGGGCTGCATTTCTGGAAGCAGGCGGGAGCTTTGAGGGCAGTGTCCTGAGAATGGCACCCACAGGAGAGAAGGTGGAGGAGCAGGGGTGGCAGAGGAGACCCCAGGCTCTGGTGCAATCTCATTTGGTACCTCACACGTCTACACAGCCCACCCCGTTTCCCCTCAGAGTCACTTCCTGTATGTTCTGGGAGTGGCTCCTGCAGATTCCAGGGACCTCTCCTCCTGAGGACAATTTGGAAGAAGAGAGTCAGCTGCAAGCCACAGCCCCTGCCATTGCATGCAGCTGGCACAGTGGCCAGCTCTGTCCACTCTAGTCCAGTTTTCCTAGCCATTGGTCGATGCTTCTGCTGCCGTGACCCTAGCTGACATTTCTGAGAGATGAGTCTCAAAGCCTTCTTCAGGCAGCAGCTGCTCCACTGTTGAACTGTTAAAACTGCAAGAAAGCGCCATGAGAAGGCCCAGAGTGTCATCTAGGTGCTGACATAACCTCTCTGCCTGTATTCTGTAACAACAGACAACTAACTCCGCATGAAGGCCGGGGCATCGCTCCTGCTGTCTTTACACACGACAAGCTGAAGGTGCCAGGTACTTCCCCCAAAGTCTCAATCCAGTTTCCCTAGAGCCAGCAAATAAAATTCTCCTTATAGCTGTGTTTCTTCCATGCCCCTCACCTCCTGCTGGGTCACCCTAGGAGATACATCTCCTACCAGGGCATTGCCCACTTTCCTTGGCCAACCAAGAGAGTCCTCAAACCATTACTACTGCCTGGTGGCAGGAGTTATCTGCATTTTGCCCATCAGCAGGGATAGGATCCTGCTGCCAGCTGAGTAGAAAAGCAGCTGCAGAATGACGTCTTATGTCAACAGTGCCCCTGGAGACCCTCGGGCTAAGCATAGGGGGTCAACCAGAGAGTGCTTTGGGAAGCAACACCTACGAAACAAATGTGGGCAGACAGAGAAGTGGGCTGTGCCGGAGATAGGACCGTGGGCTCAGTTGAAGCAATGGAGAGCAGCAGACGAAGATGTCCCTCAGAGCTGGGGAGACAGGACAGGGCCAGGGTGCATGCCCTTGGGCACGGGGGATCTCTTCAGCTTAGACAGACCCCAGGAGGGCCTGAGAGCATTTGCAACACCCCTGCAGAGCACTGGGGTCTTATCCTCCATTCTCAACAGGAGACCAGAGTGGGGCCTTTTAACACCCACCACATGACTGATTTCCATGGCTTAAAATAATCAAAGATGAGATGGAAGTCGATAGATTTGCTATTCAAAAGCCTGGATGACTTCTGAGTTACCGAGCTGAAGGGAGCCATAAAAGAGGAATGCAGAAGTGAAGAGAAAATTATGAGTTGTAGGTTGGTTTTTTTTGTCAAAGGTTTGGTTGAAATTCAGAAAGAAATCAAAACCAAACCAAAGGCACGAGGATTCAGAAATGAACACTGATGCGTGTATCCAGTATTTGATTTTGATTGCACAGTTGTGATACTTAGAAGCTTTTACTTAGCATTTTAGATTTAAATTTAAATTTTGAACCTATAAAAACAGAAGGTGTATGTATTAATGTAATATGTGACATGATTCTGCATTGTGTAATCATATTAGAGCTTTGATCTCCTCAATTATTTATCCCTTCTTTATGGTAAAAAGATTCATAGTCAGTACACGGTCATCGCTGATGGTTACCCTATTGTGCGATTGACCGTGCACCTGAAGCCCACAGTCTTGTCTGACCACAGCTTAGTAATATCGACACACCTCCCTCCCTCCCTCCATCCCTCCCTCTTTCCCTCCCTCCGTTCCTCCCTTCCTCTCTTCCTCCCTCCCTCCCTCCTTCCCTCCTTCCTTCCCTCCTTCCCTCCTTCCTTCCCTCCTTCCCTCCTTCCTTCCTCCCTTCCTCCCTTCCTCCCTACCTCCCTCCCTTCTTCCCTTCCTCCCTTCGTCCCTCCCTCCCTTCCTCTCTTCCTCCCTTCCTCCCTTCCTTCCTTCCTTCCTTCCTTCCTTCCTGGACAGGGTCTCATATAAGACTGCCTGGAACACACTGGATGACCTTGAACTTGTGATCTTCCTGTATCCACTCTCCAGCGTTGGGATCACAGGCGTGCACCACCACAAGTGCACAACTGTGGGTTTGTGTGGCACTGAAGGCAAGGCTTTGTGCATGCATGCCGGGCAAGCATGGTACTAACTGAGCTACCTCCCAAGTTCCAACTTTCCCATCAAATGTCTATTATTTCTTAAATAAAATTAGAAGTTGGGATGACACTAGGCTCATATGTCTGTGAGGTAACAGTGGTGTGAGCTGAGTGGATGCTGCCCACACTTGAGCTGGCCTAATCCCACCCTTCCTCATTACACCTGTGTGAGCGCTGCTGGCTGAGTCTCCGTAGGCATTCAAGTTCACCCCAACAGCCTTGGCAGCTTCATGACTTGTGAAGCTCACTTTGCACTCACTTTGCACTCTTTGATTTCATCAACTGTTAGTTACATGGGATCTCAGTTAACTGGTTAGAAATATTAATGTTAGTTACATGGGATCTCAGTTAACTGGTTAGAAATATTAGTTAATGTTAGTTACATGGGATCTCAGTTAACTGGTTTGAAATATTAATGTTAGTTACATGGGATCTCAGTTAACTGGTTTGAAATATTAGTTAATGTTAGTTACATGGGATCTCAGTTAACTGGTTAGAAATATTAGTTAAGAATGTCCATTGTGCTGGGCTTCTGGGGCCTGAGGTATGGCGATGAGTAAGTGGAACATGCTCCCTGCTTGTGTTCTAGGGAAGAGACAACCTCAACTAGTGAACAAAAAATTTCAAAGAGTTGAAAGAAAATCCAAACAAGGTGTGGTGGTTTGAATAAGAATGACCCTCATAGGCTTACCAGGAAGTGACACTGTTTGAAAGGATTAGGAAGTGTGGTCTTATTGGAGGAAGTGTGTCAACAGAGATGGCCTTTGAGATTCTCAAAAGCCCAAGCCTGTGGACTATTCCTATGTGTGAATATATGTCACTGTAATTGGTTTAATAAAGAACCTAACCGGCCAACAGCTGGACAGGATAAGGTTAGGCAGGAGAACCAGACTAAGGGCACTGGGAAGGAAGGTGGAGAGAGGAGTTGCCAGCCAGATGTGGAGAGGAAACAGGAGGTGCAAGATGACAGAGAGGTAATGCCACATGGCAGGACATAGATGAAAAGATATGGGTCGTAAGAGTTAGTTAGAAACAAGTCTCAGCTATCGGCCAAGTATTTGTAATTAACAAGAAGTCTCTGTGCATTTATTTTGGAGCCAGCAGTCCCAACAAAAACTCTGGCTAGACAAGCCAGGCCCAGTGGCTCTCTCTTCCTGCTGCCTGCAGATCCAAATGTAGAACTCTCAGCTCCTTCTCCAGCACCATGTCTGGCTGCATGCTGCCATGCTTCTTGGCATGCTGATAATGGACTAAGTCTTTGAGCTATAAGCCGGCCCCAATTAAATTCTTTCCTTTATAAGAGTTGCTGTGGTCATGGTGACCCTTCACAGCAATAGAACACTGGCTAAGCCACAAGGTTGTAGGAAATGATGCACAAAGAATCAACAAAGCCTATCACAAGAACAGAGGAAGAAAAATCCAGGTGTGGAGGTGTGTATCTATCATGGCAGCACTGGAAAGGCAGAGACAGGCAAAAGCCTGGGACTCTCTGGCTAGTGTACTTGGTGAACTCCATGTCAGTGAGAGACCCTGTATCAAGAAGAAGGTGGATGGCACCTGAGGAATGACACCCGATGTTGTCCTCTCGCCTCTATGTGCACATGCTCACATGTGCATCCTCACAAGCACATAAGAATAAGCAAAGGTGATAAACAGAATCTGGGAAGGGTGTGAGCCTGGATTAGGAGCAGGAGGGAATGATAACAGGAAGTCAGGCAAGGCCGCATACTTGATAAGAAGACACTGACCAGGCAATAACCCAAGGGGCAAGCATGGCAGGCGAGGCATTGGCAAGGCACCGGGGACAAGGTGGACTTGACTTACCATCCCTCATACAGGAGGGAGACCATTATGGTAGGACAATGGGGAAGAAACTGATGGCATTTGAGAAGCAGGCAGGTCATGCTCAGAAGAGCTGTAGGGACCAGGCTGTGGAGTTAGAATCCGATGTTAAGGGAAACTGTAAGCCCCTGGAAGGGTGTTAGCTAGGGAGACGGTGGTGATGAGATGGTGGCACTGTGTCTCAGGGTGCTGTGACAAGGCTGTGTCAGCCTTGGTTGCAGCTGGCCTCCTCTGAGCAATGTCCATTATGCTTTCACAGCTGCCATGGGTGTTGGTGGCATCTGCAGGTGTCTCAGTAACCTCCTGAGTTGTGGAGTTATACCAGCAGCTAAGATCCATTACCCATTCGGTCAGTGGCTGATGATTCGCCATGAACCACGTGAGGACAGGACCACCCCAGTAGGGCCAGGCATATGGAGCACCAGGCACCTGGTTTGAGAGGGTCTCAACACACTCTGGGCACTTTCTGAGACAATGCCTTGTGAAATAGCAGCTCTTCAAACTGAGTTCAGGGCCATGGGCCTCAGAGGAGAAAACGCCCGGTTGACTACCTGGATGAGGACTGCTGGTGGATCCCTGCTGTCCTTCTACCATGCAGCCTCTTTATTCTGGCCTGAGATGGGACGGTGGGTGCTATGTGTTAGTTCCATTCCTTATGAGGCCATTGTGTCTCTGTCTCCCAGCCTCTTTGCCTCCCCACTGTGCTCAGACACTCCAGGGAACAGAGTTGCCCTGACCTTGCTTAGGTCCTTTGATGTGGAAGGAAACAGGCTACACCCCTCTAGTTAGCATTCCTGATCAGAAATTGTCACCACTATTTGACCCTAATCGTTGAAAACTTGACATTCAAACAGAGATGGATTGTGTGGCTGATCTCAAAATCTGATCATGAAAGGGATCAAATATCTCCTTTATGACTTCATGTTGGTTATGTATTGGGATGTCAGTGTTTTGGAGACATGGGCAACTGAAAATAATTTCACCATTACTTTTAAAGTTGTGATTACTAGAAAATTTCACATCACCAGGAGGCTGCCATTTGAGGGTTTGTTTGTTTGTTTGTTTGTTTTTTGACAGTGTTACTCTTGAGAGTCAAGGCAAGGAGCTTCTGCAGTTTCTGCACTGATAATTTAGAATTGACTGTTAATCAAGGACTTGTAACAATAGGAAAACCTATTAATTACCTCCTACAATGCAATTAGATACCATTTCCTTAATACACATGCTGGATGCTGTTCTAAGTACAAGCCTTGTGTGCAAACATATATACTTGATTCTCAAAGCAGTATATTAAGGCACGGTTATGTTCACCGGATGGGACGTACGATTCCTGGTAGGAAGCAATAGACAGAAAGAGTGTCGATATGGGAGACACAAGGAAGGTGGAAAAGACAAAGTGAAGCCCGTCCTGCTCAGAATCGTAGCCGGGGTTACACTTTTGTGGGGTTTGTTTTGTTTTTCTTCAGTAAAATACTGTACCACCAAACTATCTCCCTCATCCCTTCCTTTAAAAAAACAAAACAAAACAAAACAAAAAAATCTTAAATTTTGAGACATGATCTCGCTAAGTTGCCCAGGCTGGCCTCGAACTCACTCCATAGCCTAGGCAGACCTTGAACTTGCCTTCACACTACCTCAAGCTTCCAAGCAGCTGGGGCCGAAGCTTGTATCATCAGGCCAGGCCGGACTCTGGAGGTGGATTTTTGTTGAGGAAAACGTAGTAGTTTTCTTAGATCTCAGGGACTGGAGTGACATCGTGGAAACAGACGCAGCAAGAGCCAGTCTAGAATGTGAAAGGAAAAATTTCCTGTTTAGTAAAGTAAAGGTGGTTTCTGCTCTGTGGCTGCAATGACGCCCACAAACAGCCACCCCAGCCTCTTCCTCTGGGCTAACTTTGAAGGTATTGCTCCAGTATTATCTGAGATGTCCACAGTGACACCAGACCCAGACTCAAGTTCATAGGTCAAAAAACTTCTTTTCCTTTCCTGCTGAAATTTCCCCACTCCATCCATTATAGCCCAGGGCGACGGACCCGCATCGGGTTAATGACAGCTACTTCCTCTTGCACCCTCCACAACACAGTCCTGCTTGCACTCCAGCCCCAGCGGAGCCTGGGGCAGAGGAAAAGGTGATGAGACAGCCCCTGGTCCATTTCTCCTCATTGTTGTGCCAGAGGACATTACAACAATGTTTCCTCTGCAGAGGGCAAGCGGGAGAAAGGAGCAGACAGGCACACTGGTGCCCCTCCTGCCCACGGCCGGCCAGACACAGGCCATCCATCCTCTTACCCTCTCCAGCTGCTTTCAGAAGCCGTTGGCTCTGCCCTGGAACCCCACTCAGCCCCCATGCAGCACCACACTCTCTTCTGGCCCCTCAAAGACTGAGCCAACGGCATCGCATGGGAATCAGAGTGAAGTCAAAGGGAAACTGATGGCTGACATGGACATGAACTGCACAGAATTCCCAGGGCTCAGCCATTTTTAATTCACCAAAACAGAATTGGAGATTACGGGTGCAGGGGCAAGCCGGGGCCTCACATGTGCCTAGTTCTAGATTTGATCCCTAGCGCTGGAGAAAAGTTATTCCACAGGTTACTGTGATTATGGGTGTGCCTCACTCTGCCCAGCTCTCTGTCCACTGAGTATTTTGCAAGTGAGCGCTGGCTGAGAGAAGGCAGCACAGTGTTGCTGTTATGTACTTAAACATGGAGATACAAAGCAAGTGAAACAATGAGAAAATTGCCCATTACATATTTAAAATCTGTTCCTATCCTGTCCGTCAGCTGACCTGACTGTAGGACAGCATCATGGGTATGGGTTGGGCAGAGTGCTCCAAGAGGAGTCGAGGCCCAGGTCAGAACTCGGGTCGGACTCCAAGCACACAGTGATGTTAATCTGGAGAATGGATGCTGACGATGGTGTTCTCTTCTGTATTTAGACAGGAAAATTCTTTCCTTGCATGTTAGTTTCTTGCTCTTCAGTGTTTTTTCCACTGTTCTTGGATAAAAAAGGGTCCCCCATAGCCCTAGATATTCGAACATTTAGTCCCCAGTTGGTGACACTGGGGGGGAAAGTGTGTCGCTGGGGGCGGGCTTTGAGAATGACAACCCTCGCCTACTTCCAGTTCACTTGCTCGGCGTCGTGTTTGTAGTCTGAGTGTGAGTTCTCAGCTTTCTGCCCTTGCCCTCATGTCCTCCATCGTGGACTCTCACCCACGGGAACTGTAAGGCAATAACTCTCCTTTCCTTAACTTGCCTTTGGTCCTGGTGTTTTGTTGTGGCCGCAGAAAAACAGCTGACTATCTCTACCATCCTTTGCTGGCAGACTCCAGCCTTCCAGTCTGGACTAAGAACCAGAGGGTCTCCAGGAGTCCTCCTGGCCCTCAGCACCAGGTAGATAGAGCGGAGGAACTTGGCTTCTTTGGGGGCAGGGCTACTGGGTCTCAACCTCTTCAGAATGCCATTGTTGGACCACCCGACTCCATGGTGTAGGCCATTCCAGGAACAGCCCCCTCCCCATAATATCTACACATGCATCTGATACATCTCCCTAGAGATCTGAACACCACTTGTCAGTACCTCAGGGGCTCACAGGTCTGTGGCAGCTGAGTCTGCTGAATGCAGAGAAGCCCTGAGCTCTGTCTGAAGGACTTACCCTTCTGCTGTCAGCCAGGAAAGCTACTCACAGAACAATATGAGAGATGAGAAGTGGGGACCAGGGTCAGGGGAGTCAGGCACCTAGGGTGCAGAGCCAGAGGGATACTGGCCTACTCTGAGAATGAATGACTCTTAATGAAGTTTACATAGACAAGTATGCGCTCACACATACCCCCCTCTACACACACACACACACACACACACACACACACACACACACACACACGAACACACTTTTAGAAACAACCTCCTAGGAAAATTACCATGTGAGGAGGCTAATCCTTGTCCTTCAAGCTATAGACACCCTCATGGTCAACTTTCTGTGCCCCCTGGAAATCTTAAGGCATTGAGGATGCCCACACCCCACCAGGGTGGCATACTAGCTACTTTTCTAGTTGCTATAATCAAATAATCAGTGGAAGAAACCTGAGGGGGGATTTGGCTCACAGTTTTGGAGGATGTAGTCCATCATGCTGTTGAGGGCAAGGTAGCTGGAGCAGGCTGACCAGTGTCAACCAGGAGCTCCCAGGAGCTGGCACATTGTAGTGGCACACAGGAAGCAGAGAAATCAGGTGGGCTCCAGCAGCAGATACCACCTCCAAGGTCCAACCCCACAACCCAGCCAGGTTTGATGTCTCAAGTTTTACATAACCTCCTCAGATAGCACCACCAATGGACACCAAGAGGCAGACACACGCGGCTGTAGGGAATAGTTCAGTCAGGGTTGCTGGTGGGAAGTTCTGGCTTCCTTAAGGGCTATGCAATCTTTGGATATTAGTTTTTTTTTCTTCTCATCCTTTTCATGACTGTGACCAAACACCTAATAAAAAGCAACTCGTGGGAGGAAGGATTGATTCTGGCTCCCGGTTAGAGAAGGTATAGGCTCTATCACTGTAGGGAAGGCATGGGTGGTCTTCCTGGCAGTGGAAGCTGCAGCTGGGACGCCTCACATCTCAGAAAATCCAGATGGAGAGAAAGGATTGTATTGGTGGCAGCCATCTTTATCTTTTCTCCCTTTCTATTCACTCTGGGACTCAGTCCATGGGATGACGCTAACCACACTCAGGCAGGGTTTCCTCATGCAGTTAACCATCTCTGGGAAGGCCCCCACTGACATACCCAGATGTGTGCCTCATTAATGCCCTAGGTATTTTTTAAATAAAAACATTTATTTATTTTATGTGCATATATGTATGTGGGAATGTATGTATGTACACCATGTGTGTGAAGTACACAAGAAGGCCAGAGCAAAGGCATTGGCTCCACTGGAGCTGGGTACTGGGAATAGAACCAGAATCCTCTGGAAGAGCAGCAGGTGCTCCAAACCACCGAGCCATTGCTCCAGTCTCTCCCTACATTTTTTTTTTAATCCATTCAAACTGACAGCTGAAATAAAATTTGTTGATAAAGAAGGCCTCTCTTTGCAAAGCCACTCAGCCCATCCACACATGGGCCACTTTTTAAGTTGCCTCTCCAGGGCATCGGATGACAACCAAGTTCTAATCCAAGCCCAGCTACTGGTTATCGAGAGAAACTTGGAACCAGTGACTCTCTGTCTTTGGGGGCTACGGTTTTCTAAGCCATAAAATACATGCACTGGGCTTAGTGATTGTAGCTGGAAGTTTCTCCGGTCCCGCCTGGTCCTGCAGTCCCGCAGCCACTTATAAAATGATCACTCAGAGGCTTAATATTAATTGCAAACTTATGGCCTATAGCTTCAGCTTCTTGCTAGCTAGCCCTTTCAGCTGAATCCAACCCATTCCTATTAATCTATGTTTTACCATGTGGCCATGCTGGTCTGCTGACGTCTTGTTGCTCCTTGGACGGCAGGCTTGCATCTCCCCCAACTCCATCCTTTTCTCTGTCTCTCTGCTTGGATTTCCCCCCTGGCTGTAAGCTTTCTTGCCATAGGCCAAAACAGCTTTATTTATTATCCAGTGGGAGCCACACATATTCACAGCCTACAGAAAGTCATCCCACAGCAAGTGATCTTCAACTTCCCCACTCCACTTTAACGATCTAAGGAAAATGAAAAAAAAAAATAGAAAAATGAAAACATTAGAACTATCCTGGGAAGGAAAAATAATCTGGAAATACACTATTTTGACCCTTCAAAGAAGGCTGCCTTTTGCAGTTAAGATCTGGCAGTGTTTGAGATGATTGTGGGTCCCCAAACACGAAGTCATCGATGCACGACACTTTCTGGGCCCCGTGTGGTGTTTGACCGTGGGTAGACAGCTGGGCTGTGAGGCTCTCCTGTTTCTGTTTTACACATTTGCAGTAGCTGGTTGAGTTTGTTATAAACAGCTCTGCTCTATTTAGGGAGCTGGTGATCAATAAGGCAGATAATATTTTCATCATATTTAAGAGACTAATGCTGTGAGGGCTGCCTGTCAGGGGCCTCTGTTTTCTCAGCAGCTTTGCGATTTCCTGTGGCCTCCCACGCAGGTTCTTCGCTTTACTGGGCTCTTTCCTCTGATCCAGGCACCAGAAGATCCATCACTAGTCATTCATGAATGCTGGAAAAAAATGTTGCTTCTGGTAGAATGAGGCAAGACAGAGAAAGAGGGAGGGAGGGAGGGGGAGAGAGAATAATGACAAGATTTTCTTTTTTCTTTATTTCCAAACAATGGAAAAACAATAATATGTTTGCCTTAAATTTTGTGTCTCTGGCTGGAGCGATGAGAGAATTTCTTGAAGGCAAAAATCTGTCTTTTGTCTTATTGTTGCCATCTTCCATCACAGGGAAATCTGCTCGGGCTGGCAGCTCCATGGTATTCTTTTTTTCTCCTCAAATCTGTCACTCGTCCCAGTTGTGAAATATCTTGATTCAAATGTGGGGCTGAAGAGCTTGTAAGAAACAAAGCCTCTGTGACTCAAGAGGCTCCTTTGGTCATTCTGTCTGTGGCGTCTCTACTCCGGGCTGCCAGGATGGGGGAGACAAGTCAGAAGGCATCTTTTGAATCCCTCTTGATTCTTTCGTCTTTTCTTCTCTACAAAGCCTTAAGTGACAAAGAAAGGTGTACACTTGGGGACGTAGCAAGGCAAGAGTTTTCCCACCTGTCCTCCCTCTGAGACCACTGGGATCATCCCTGAGTTCCACCTCCTTCCCCATCCCAACCAGCAACATACCAGCATTCTGACTTGAATTTCCCAGATCTTAAGCATGACAACAGTAGTATGTATCTCCACAAAAAAGACCACTCCCCCAACTGGACAGTCCCCAGTGCCCAACAAACACGTGGTACGTATTAGCTACTCAGAGATGTTTCATAAGCAGATGACTGAATGGATGGGTGGAGTTAGAGCTTTGGTTTGGATCTTCGTCATTTTAAGATTTGCTGTGGGATGGAGTCTCGGAGTTGAGCAGTGCTCGTCACTACCAGTATAATGAAGTGTATTCTCCTGGTCTGCTGTAGCCTTTTCCTGTCACTGCATTATTTTTTTTGCTAAATGTGTATCAGTGTTTTGTATGTATGTGCACCATGTAGACCGCTCGTTCTGTGGAGGCCAGAAAAGGGTGTAAGATCCCCTGGAACCAGAGTCCCAGATAGTTGTGAGCCACCATGTGGATATTGGGAATCAAACCCGAGTCGTCCATAAGAGCAGCAAGTTCTCTTAACGACTGAACCATCTCTCTGGTCCCCATAACACTTTTAAAATGCGGCTTCAACATTTAACTTCTTTTTTTTCTGAGATGGGATCCTGCTCGGTAGCCCGGGCTGGGGATCCTGCTCGGTAGCTCGGGCTGAACTTGAGCTCCCTGTCCCCAGACACTTGTGTTTGGGGTGTATTGGGGTGTATTGATTATAGTTGTGAGCCACTATGCCTGCTGTGGTTTGGATTTTAAGTGTCCCCCAAAAGCTACGAGTTAAAGGTTTTGTCTCCAGCTTGTAGAATTACAGGGAAGGGATGGAACCTTAGGGGCTGGGACCAAAGTAAGGAGTTAGGTCCCTGTGACCATGCCTTTACTGGAGATGATGAGGCTCTGGCCTCTCCGGTCTCTTTCTCTTTTTCTTGGTGAGATGGATGGATTTACTCTCCTGAATGCTTCCTACCGTGGCTCTGTGTTTCACCATAGACTCCTCAGAAGCAGAGTCAGCTGACCACAGACTGGAGCTTCTGCGACCATGACCCCGGATACTCTTCCCTCCGACAGTCTGCGAAGTTGTTTATGCCATATACATTGCCACAGTGACAGAAGGAGGCATTACATGGCCCCAAATGTCAGCCAGCTTTCTACAAAAGCCTGAAGATGCCGCCACCCCAGGCTGGGGGGAGACCAGGGTGAGGGGTGGTGTCTGTGATACATCCAGGTGAAGCTCTGCTCTCCAAGATGGAAGGAAGGGACAGAGCAGTAACAAGAGAGCCGAGGTGACGATCCCAACACTCCAACATGGGGCCAGACTTGGGGTTCTCAGAAGTGAAGGAGACGTTCCAAAGCAAATTTTCTTTAATTTTTTTTCTTCCTTTTTGGGGTGTGTGTGTGTGTGTGTGTGTGTGTGTGTGTGTACATGTACATGTATGTGGCTGTTTAGGCACATGTGTGTGGAAGCCAGATGTTAACTTTTGCTGTCAGGTATTTGTTTGTTTGTTTGTTTGTTGTCTTGAGGCAGGGTCTTGTTCTAGCCCACAACTCACCAATTAGCCTAAGCTGGAAGGCCAGTGAGTTGCAGGGATCTTCCTTGTGTCCATCTCAGAAGGTCTGGGATTGTAAGGCATGCTCCTCTACACTCAGGTATTGTATGTATTCTTTATTTGAGGTTTTTGGGCTTGGAGCTGGGGTTCTCCTGCTTGAAAAGCAAGCGCTTCAGCCAACTTAGCCGTAACCTCAGCCCTCTTGTCTTTCTTTTCTCCCTGATTCTTTTATTTATTTCTTTTTCCGAGGCAGGGTCTTGTGCATCTCAGGCTGGCCTTGAACTTACTATACAGCTGAGGATGACCTTGAACTTCTGATCTTGAGTACCGAGATTACAGGCATGCACCATCGCACTTGGTTTGTGCATATTTCCTTTTTCTAAAACAAAGTTCTAATTCAGTCACAATGAATGAAATCTGAAACAATAGCTCCTATTTGCTTTTATTTTACTTGAATATGTTTATATGTCATTAAAAGAAAATCTTCATGATATATGAGCAGATGTCAGATAGTCAAGGCTTGATAAAACAGCCACAAATCCAGGGCCTTGCTTTGTAAACCTTAGAAACTGCTGAGGACAGTTCTGCCCAAGGGCAGGAGCTTCTATACCAGGGCAGGTCTAGGGGCTAGGACTGAATCCTGGGACGGGAACACGTGATTTCCAGAGTCAGGCAGCCATTTGAATGGGAACAGACGTGTTGGCTGGGAGGCTGGCTCAGGAGACAGCTCAGAGGCTGAACAGGAGTGGCTGGTGGGGGAGTCTTCAAAGATGGGAACTGGGGTGGAGGAGAGGACAGGACAGAGGCCGTCCTGGGACACTGGGGCAGTGACAGCTCCATCTGGAACCTCACATGGTCCTCAGAGGATAAGATTCTTCCTATGGAAACGTGATTGGTGACCAAGTGTCCTCAGAACTCCATTGTCCATGGCAGAATGTCTTCTCTGTGGAATCTGTTAGTTGTGTCAAGTGACTGCGTCTGTTTCATTACACATGCAGTTCCTAGGGGCGGACCTAAAGGAGCATTCCAATCCTACAACAAGACGTATGGTCTTCCCTTCTGCCGTCCTTCCCTCCCTCGTTCCTCCCCTCCCTCCCTCCCTCCCTGTCTATCAGAATAAGTCTCCAAATACAACAAGAGAGTGATGTTTTACAGGCGTCTTGGAGGCTCCTCTGTGTCTCAGAAGAGACCATCACAGACTTGATTTTTCAATTCATCTTCTCCAGTCAGTCATGACCTGAGGTCCAGATTAAGAATAGGGTCTCCAGAAGGCAGAGACAGATGAAGGTCTTAGTTGCAAATATGAGACGCCAAGTATAGAGTTAGAAAGGGATTTTCTCCGTGACTCTAGCTCCCTGTAAGCTTAGAGTCTGGGGAAGAGTTTGCAGAATTCCCTGAATAGGACGCCCAGGGTGACACACCCACATTCTCCCCAGGGAGATCAAGTCATGTAGTATGTTAGTGTGAGAATGATTACCAACACTGGTGTAGTGTCGGGTGGTAGTGTGTTTTATGGAGTTCGAGGACTCTGAGAGTCTCTAGAGACATGTGGTATGTTAGCAGATCTTCTAGCTAGAAGTGCTAACAGTGAACTAGACATGTGCAGGAGGTTTACACAGCACAGCCAGGAAGACTTACCTTGTCAGATAGCGTACCCACCACAAGGGCAGATGCTAGCCATTATTTATTTTAATCTCAGTCTCTCTCTCTCTCTCTCTCTCTCTCTCTCTCTCTCTCTCTCTCTCTCTCTCTCTTTCTCGGATAGGGTCTCCCTATATAGTCCTGACTGGCCTAGAACTCATTGTGTAGATCAGGGATGTCCTAGAAATATAGAGATCCTCCTGCCTCTGTCTCCCTGGAGCTGAAGTTAACATGCTCTACTACACCTGGCGCAGAGGTTGTTTGTCTCCACCTTGAAAAGCGAGCCTGTCAGACACAGGAGAAGGAAGGGCAGGGTGCAGAGACGGAGCTGCTGGCCACAGACTCCACACCCGGGCACTCGCAGGCCGGTGCTGCCCTGGTGCGCTGCTGCAGCAGCTTCCGACCTCACTTCCTGGGTGACCCTCACTGCACACCAGAGCTTCAGAAATGCTTTGAGTAGTTACTGCACCAGATGGAATCGAGCAAAAGAGCAGGGGTCGGGGAGCCCTGACAAGGGGTGACAGCATTGGGGTGCTAGGCAGCAGCCCTGTTAGTGCCCTCGGTTTAGGGCAGCCTTGGTGGTGGCACTTACACTCCCACAGCCCTACTTCCTAATTGCTCACTTTTCGCTAACGCAGAGAAAATCAGTCAGCTGATTTGGGAGACAAGTGTCTCGTATGAATCGAGAGAAACTATCGACCCACGGCTTTTATCTGTTTCTTTCTCCTTGAGGAAACCCAGGTGATACTTTCTGCTGTAGTTGAGGAAAATCTGGAGAACAGAGAAAATGACGTCAGCTGCATGCTGTCCAATCAGATTTGTGCCTATTTCCTTCATCCCTTTCCTTTCCCTCTTTGTGGTTTCTAACTACGTGCATCAAATAATTGCTGAATTTTCCAAACTAGCTTGCAGCCGCTGTTCCAACCTGACGCGTTCTAAGGAGGGTTCCCTCTTGGCATGTGGTTCCACAGAGAAGTTTTTCATGCTGCTCAGTATTCCCCAGTGCATGTGACCATGATTTATTTACTGACCCACCTGCCCCCACCGTGAACATTAAAGTAGTCAGTGATGTTCCCTGGTTATAAATACTCTGCTTCCTCTCAGTTGGTCCCTCTCTCTGGTGCCAGCCTGTTCTTGTACGTGTTTCTACCTTGCTCTTTGCCATCAGCTCCCCACCTGTGCCCCATTTCTGAGAACGCTCTCTGCTTGGTTTCCCTCTCAAAGCTTCAGTTCCTTCCAGGGACTGGAGTCCTGCTTTGAAATCACTCTCTCCTTGGCTGACTTGCCTGTTGATAGACTTGTTGGGAAGGCTGTGGGTACTCCCAGCTCTGTCAGAAAGGCTGTGGGTGCTCCCAGCTCTGTCAGGAAGGCTGTGGGTGCTCCCAGCTCTGTTGGGAAGGCTGTGGGTGCTCCCAGCTCTGTCAGTCAGGAAGGCTGTGGGTGCTCCCAGCTCTGTCAGGAAGGCTGTGGGTGCTCCCAGCTTTGTCAGGAAGGCTGTGGGTGCTCCCAGCTCTGTTAGGAAGGCTGTGGGTGCTCCCAGCTCTGTCAGGAAGGCTGTGGGTGCTCCCAGCTCTGTCAGTCAGGAAGGCTGTGGGTGCTCCCAGCTCTCTCGGGAAGGCTGTGGGTGCTCCCAGCTCTGTCAGTCAGGAAGGCTGTGGGTGCTCCCAGCTCTGTCGGGAAGGCTGTGGGTGCTCCCGGCTCTGTCAGGAAGGCTGTGGGTGCTCCCGGCTCTGTCAGGAAGGCTGTGGGTGCTCCCAGCTCTGTCAGGAAGGCTGTGGGTGCTCCCGGCTCTGGCCTGCTACCTGCCTTGCTCAGGCCTGAGCCTGGGCTTGGGAAAACTGAGGACGGGAAGAAAGAAGTCAGGGGAGGGTCTTGGGGAAGGAGACGAACACACAGGTGTAAAGGTGGACGGGCCCGAGTACAGCGTAGGCAGAAAGGGAGGCTTGCTGAGCAAGACCAAGAAGAAAGCCTGCACTAGGAACTTACCGTTGTCCCATTTGTCCTGTGTTCTTCCGGTTTTGACCCTGTGCGTGCCGTTACTCAGTCTGGACCTGCTTGCTCTTGCCCCTTCCTCTTCGTTATCAATGCCTTGTCATCTTACCAGTCTCAGTTTCCGTCAGAGCTAGTCATTCATGTGTCTCTAGCAGATGCTGGCATGACTGTATGATGCTCAAAGGCTTGAACTGTGGAGCCAAGTTCTGTGAACCTGGGGTGGTAGGGGCACTCTGGATGGCCAGTCTGAGCTGTCTACCTGCATAGCACTCTGGGCAGCCAACACGAGTTATCTATCTACCTGCATATCTCTTTTCTGGTGGTTCAACTATAAACCCCATCAGGCTGGGGGTGGGGGTGTGTTATCTTATTCATCTGGAGTGACACCCACCGGACTCATAGGTGGTGTTAGTGGGGAGCCTGTCCTGGAGTTCTGGGATGAACCCACCGACACCACACCCTTTTGTCCTGCATCATGCAGGTTGGAGCACTTGGAAGCAAGATGGCTGAAGTGCAAGGTTTGGGGAGGGTAAGGATGATGCTTAGGCTTCCTGGGGCTCTGATGGACGGTGGGAGGGGGATAATGAAGGTCATAGCAGAGGACACAGGCAAGGGATGGAAGACCAGGTGCTGAGAAGGATGTGGCCGATTACAGAATGAGGTTGAGGGAGTGTAAAGTATGATAAGGAAAGCCCAAGGAGAGGATGAAAAGAGGTTTGCACCAGAGGTCAAGGCAGATAATGAGAAACACTCCCTGTACATGAGGAATGCTTGCAGTACCCCTCCCAAGACAGAACAGAGGCAATTTATTGATGGACACTGGGGTTGAAAATTAAATGGATCTTTGCTTGGTATGCTCACAAAAGGAGGGCAGAGGACAGGTCCCACAAAGACACACATTTCCCAAGGGACAGAAAAGAACCATCACAAAAGGTGGGGGGGGTATGTGGAGAAGAAAAAAGCATCTTGTATTCATAGCAGGGCACCTGGCCTTCTGGGGCTGGCAAACAGTGCCCAAGTGGTACCTCAGTTAAGGAAGGCAATCTCTTATCACCGGCACTGCCAAAGCTGCCGGCTGCCTGGTGCCTGCATCGCTCCACGGGGACATGGTTTGTCACATTCTGTTCCTGGGACTGAGGCAAACTGTTTGCCAAGTAAAGGCCTTGAGGAAGCTGTGTGTTGAAAGTTTTGCTGGGTGCCTTTCTCGCTGAGGTCTGTACGGAGTTGTTTTCCTGCAAAAGAGGCATAGGGGAAAGACGAACAATACTGCTCTGAGGGTGTGTGGACAGGGAAGTCGCAGTCTCCTGTTGCAACAGTATGGTTCAAGGCAGCCAGCCACATCTGAGGGAGCATGGTTGGAGCTCAGGTCAGGGACACTGAGAAAGGTCAGGGTCAGGGCCTCCTGGAGGTCTCAGATTGTTGTGTTTGACACCCACAGCTTTTCTGGTGCTGGAGATGAAGTTAAATTCTGTTCTCCTGAAAAAGAAAGGTTGGGGGGATAAAGCAGAGTCTCACGTATCCTGGCCTGGGGCTAATTGCTGTTGTACAGGATAACCTTGCATGTCAGATGCCTCCACCAGTCCAGTGCAAATGAGATTACAGGCATCCACTACTATTCCGAGCTTGCGTAGTGCTGGAGACTGAACCCAGGACCTCATGCATGCTATCCAGTCACTATTCTCCTGACTTATATCCATAACCTAAGAAAATGAAGATTTCTATGACTGATGGGAGCCAGAGCTGATGCTCAAGACCACACTAGACACTGTGGTGGGTACCCTTTCACATCATCTCATTTAAAACTCACAAGATAGTGGTAAAAGAGGGCACAACGACCTCCATTCCACACCGCGAACTGAAAGCAGAATCCATCCGGGTCCATGGGTTTACAAAGCTTAGTTCTTAGCCACCAAGCAAAGCCAAGGTCGTCCATTCAGCTCTGTGAGTTTTCCTGTTTCCTGACCACATAGTCATGTGTGCTGGGCGAAGCCACACAAAAGGTAAGGTGTGTTCTCCTCTACACCTTCTGCTCAAGGAACTTCCTGGAAAGCCAAAACCGACTCAGAAGGAAAGAGCCACATGCTGGAAGTAAACACGATCCAGTAAGAGTTCTGCAGTGTGGCCACTGAGGGGAGGATGATTCAGATTTTAGAGGGAAAAGGAGGGGAGAGTTGGAGATTATATAGTTAGGGTTAAAAAAGAGATTTGGAAATTTAGAACAATCTTTGTTATTCTATTTCTTTGGCAGGTAAGAAACAAAAGCCCAGGATGTTAGATTTCTAGGTTTTATTTAGAGAGACTGGTCTCCAGGGGGTTAAATTCCAGTATCTATGACGAGTTCACGGTGTCTTCGGACTCTTACCCTCCTGCAAAAGCTGTAAACCAGGAGGCTAATGAAGCCACCAACTCCGACCTAGACTTGGGCCACGTTGCAGAAAAGCAGGTGGGGACCCACAGCAGGGCCCGACTCTGTCACTTGGAAGACAGAGTCATTATGGAATAATGACAATGACGATAAACACAGAACTGGGAGCTTTACCACTTCCTCTGCCTGTAGAAGTGTCCAGCAGGTGTGTCCATTTGACACTGTGACATGACGTCACCTACAAGCTTCTCCCTCAAGAACCAGGCAACAGAGTTAACAAAGGACAAGTGAAACTCACAGTATTTTAGGCAAGTTTATGATTTTGTGTAAGGCAGTATCTGTAGCTATCTCGGGGTTTGCATGGCCCACGAGCTGCTGGTTGCATACCTCCAGGACTCGAGCGAGCTGGGGTCTGGCCATGCAGCCACGCTGGTCTGTACCTGCCTGGTTTGTTTCTCTTTGGAGAATGAACATCATGGCTGACAACTTTTCTTTTGGTTTCAGTTTTCTGATGTGTAGGTCTCTGTTCTATCTTGATAACACAGAAATCTCTGGTCATTGCAGGAAAACAAATGGTGTAAGGAGAAAAACAACCTCTTCAAACTATTTTTCAGATGTAAATGAACACAGTCAATACTCTGGTGGGTTTGTTTCTCTTTCATATGTGCACACACGTGTTTTAGGTATGCTTCTGGGAGAATCATATAATAGCTATAACTCCAAACTTTGCTATGACCACCCTCTTTATCTGTTTTTTACTAACATCTTCATTAGTACAACTTTTTCATTAACATAATTTGATTCTGCTTATCCATATGTGGCTATAGTGTAACTCAGTAGATTGTTTCTCTGATTATCAGCATTGAAATTACTTTATTTTGAGGTGCAAGGATGTTGTCAACCCTTTTGATTTATTATTATTATTATTATTATTATTATTATTATTATTATTATTTTGTTTACACTTGATTCCCAGGTGTGGAATTAATAAAACAGACAATGTCAACCTATTGTTTTTTCATTGCTGTGACCCAAACCCTGAGAACTTCAGGGAGAATTTATTCTGGATCATGGTTTGAGGGGACATAGTCTGGTGTGGCCGGAAAGTGTGGTGGCAAACCCTGTACTCAGCTGAGGCAATTGAAGCACAGGGCTTCTGGCTCATACCTGTGTGCATCAGGAAGAGGAGAACAGGCAGAAAAATGGGGCTATCTGGACCCCAAACCTCCAAGTGTGTCTTCTGGTGACCACACCTCCTAAAAGTTCCACAGTCTCCCAAACAGCACCATCCGCTGGCAATCAGGTGTTCAAACGCCTGCGGGGGACATTTCAGGCTCAAACAGCCGTGTGATAGTATATGGTAGAAGAACATGAGGACATAGCGAGGGGAGGAGAGGGGAGAGGGAGACACAGAAGAGGGAAGATGGATTGAAACTGAAGTGGGAGGAGAAAGAGAAATTAAAATAACCCAAAGTAGTTCCAGCCTTAATACTTCTGTGTTTGATCTGTGGTAAGAGGACACACAAATCCACATACCACATGCTTAAACATTTAGAAGTTATAAACCTGGTACCAAACTGCTAAATAAAAGCATCCCATCCTCCTCTGAAACCATCTGGAAGTCCAGGTTCAAATTTAGAACTCTGCGACTCCCTGGAGTTCTGTGGTAGAAAATGGTCATGTGGTCCCTGGTCACCCCACTTGTCATGCTTTAGTTCCCTATGTTCCCGTCTGTCACTATGCCTGTCCTGACACCATGAGGACCCTTGTATGAATATATAGACAGACAAACCCATGTCAAGCTCCATCTACATCCCCGTAAGCAGACCCCTCTTGGAGGCCTCTTTTGTCTGGGGCATTGTGCTCCTCTGCATCTCTCAGCATCTTTGGAAGTGAAGAGAGGCTGCACATCCCAGGAAACAGGCTGGAGGCCACTGGGGTCCCCAGGAATTCTAGGTTCTAGATACTAGAGTATGTACAAGGAAGGTTAAGAATTCTGGTGCTTCCCCCTTGGTTTTAGAGTCTGTGTTCAGCAGGGAAGTGGCACCTTCCCTTCCCAGGGAGGCTCTGGAAGGATCCGAAGCTCTGGGTGGTAGAGATCCAAAGAAAAACAAGAGGACAGTCTGTGAGTAGATCTTTCCAGGTATATTTCTCTGGACATGCATATATGTGCTTGTACATAGGCTCAAACACACACACACACACACACACACACACACACACTCCTATACCACAAATAAGATTGTTTTCTGCATGCTGTTTTATCACTTTCTTTAAAAACAAGATACAATGTGAATACATTCTCAGGCTAATGAATATTCATACATGACCACCAAAGCTAGATTTTGTAAGGTGTGTGTTAGTAAGATTTCATGTCTCATCAGCTATGCCTTATTTTTATTTTAAATTAATTTTTATTATTACTATGATTTATTATTATTATTATTGTTAGTGTGTGCACGGGTAGCGGTCAGAGGGCGTCTTTCTCTCCTCCCATCACGGGTTCCAGTCCCTAGGCTTTCAGGGCAAGTGCACTCACCCATTGAACCATCTCACGGCCCCACACCTTGTGTTACACCACACCTTTGTCCACGTGGGGCATTTCTCTGCTTGTGCCATTCCTCACTGAACAGTCAGATGATGACTTCGTTGTTGCTGAGCCACAGTGAAGTTTCCACACCCACGAAACACTGTGCGCTGTATCAGGCGTGTGGACTCCTCCGTCTTCTGCCTGTTTAGTGAAAACCATCCAAAGTACTGGAAAATCTGAAGACAGGAGAAGTGATGGCTAATTAATGGTAATTTTCGTCAATGGCTGATGAAAAGCTGCAGACTCCCACTGCTAGGAAAAACCGGCCATTCTGCCCTAGAGCTCTGAGACACAGGGGTCCCAAAGTGCAGCCAGGGCAATGTTCTGTCTGCTTCCATGGCTGAGGAGGAGACCTGGAGGAAGTCCTGGCCAGCAGGGATGCAAGGTCCACCCCCACAGAGGAAACACAGTCCGCTCGTTTCCTGACCCCTAGCCATCTTAGGGCTTCCTATAGGATGATTCAGCCTTTCTCCCTCAGGAAAATATAATATGGCTTGTGACCTTGAAGTTTCTTCCTATGGTGGATGGTGATTATGGTCTGAAGCACACTGCACGGGGAGGTGATTGTCTCAGGGTTTCCCTCCTGGATGACAGGAAAACAGTGTGTTACCAACCACATGTTCAGGTAGGGAAACTTCACTCTCACAGGGCCGTGCTTGTTTGTGTAAGGATTCAACAGGTCAAATTAACTTGGAGTCACCCGCTTGTGCAAGCAGAAGCAGCCGAGACCCTTTCCTGTTCTTGAGCCCATCTGCTGGGGTTCACCGACATGGTGACATCCAAATGTGTGAAGCACTTCCCGTCTGTGATAAATCTCTTCTGCGTTTGTCTCTGGGGCTGACACCATAGCTGTTTACCTAATGTCTTGTGTGTCCTGTGTGTGATTTGTAGCCTTGTTCCCCAACAACACTTGAAGCTGGAGTCTCCTCAGCCATGAGGGCAGTGAGGCCTTTCTTTCCTGCTATGTGGAAGTAGTTCCCCATGTACAGCCTTTGGTTCCTCTCCATGCCCTCATTGCTCTAGGAGGGTCGGAACAACCCACGAGCTTGGGAAATCTGATAGATATCCCTTCATCATTCTCCTTGGGAGTCAGCTGCCATGGTGCTGTGACTTTTATGGGACAGAGCCTATGTGTGTTCATCATGTCTGCCTTCAAGTCCCTGATGCTTCTTGGAGCCTTCAGTGAAAGGCGAGGATTTATAATCAGAGTCATCAAGCTGGAATCCTACTAAACTGTTGAAATGTCATTACGAGAATGAGATGTGAAAGGTGTGGGAGGGAAACCGGCCAATGACATCTGAGATTCACAGGCAAGGCTCCCTCCTGGGGAACTTCAGCAGCAGAGGAACAGGGTAAAGAGGAATCCTGTGAGGAGCCAGGGCAGAGCACAGACAGATGGACCAGACCTTAAATGGATGGAGAATGAGAAGACACCGTCCCTGGCATGTTGTTAGCTAATTGAGAGAACCTGTAGGTCTATGGTGCCAAGTGTGGTCTCCTGGCCAGAAGCATTGGTAGAAGATGAGAACTTTCAAAAAACCCAGATTCTTTTTGGGTTTCTCCCAGGGGACCTACTGAATCTCAATCTCTGTAGAATGGAGCCTGCTTACCTGTGTATAATGATTCCTTCTTGGGAGCTACGTTGCATCTCAGTGTTGAGGGCAGCTAGCCCTGTGTGCTATCCAAGCCTGTATTCTTACTGGATCAGTAAGAACCCCCACAGCAGACAGTTGGTCAACTACTCTGGTCACTACTAAGGTGGAGGTGCATCTGGCAAGTTGAATTAAAGACCCTCAGTCATTTGATGTGGAGGAGAGTTAAGGGCATAAGAGAGGAAACCTAAGAGAAAGTTTCTATTGCTGGGGAACTTCCATCATTCACCTTGTAGCCTTCATTGGTAACGTGGCTGGATCAGTAGTCTCCATATGCAGCTCAAAGGATGATATAGAAAGGATACATCATGATATACAAATATTATATCAGCACTCTGGAGACTGATGCAGGAGGATTGCAGTGAGTCCAAGGGTAGCCTGGCCTACATAGCAAGACCCTATCTCAGAGAAAGAGAGGGGGAGGGAAGAGAGATAGATAGATAAGGAGAGAGAGAAGGAGGGAGGGAGAGAGGTGGGAGGGAGGAAGGGAAGAAGACAACCAGAAAAGTAATCAGGAAACTCTAAATGAAGTTTCTAGACAGGCTGTAATGTACTTTAGGGCTGTGGGGATTGGTCACAGGCCAATACTATCTTAATCTGATTTCAGGAAAGTTCCGTCTCTTCCAAGCAATTATAGCTTTACTAGAAATCCAGACTCTTTTTGGATTCAGCATGGCTCTCGGCCTGAGACTGCCTTACATAACCATGTGGGTTTGAAGGAGGCAGTGAGAAGACCTTTCCCTCCGACAAACAGCAGGAGCTACTTAGCTGAAGACCCCTCGACTCCTCTGTAGAGAGGACAAGGTGGCTTCTCCCTTCTTGTGCTGCTTTCCAAACAGAAGCCACGGTGATGAGGGCTGGGGAAGGCCAACTGCTTCCCCACTTCCTGTCTTCTGCCATCACACTGGCTGCTCCCGCCACCAACAGTTATAACCTACTGTCTCCCAGCCTGGCTGGGTAGACTTCATTGAGACATCGGCACATCTTAGGCTAAGACACTGTTAGGAATGGAGAAACAGTGACCCTTGTAAAAAGAATTGGTATCCCTGTGGATGTATGTGTGTATATTTGTGTGTGAGTGTGTGTGTGTGTGTGTGTGTGTGCACCTATGTATGCACATGCATTTATGAATATGTGTGTATATACACGTGGAAGTCAAAAGGCAACGTCCGGTATCATTCCTCAGGCACCTACCTATTTTTACAATGGGGTCTCTCATTCACTTGGACCCTGACCAAATCAACTTCATCTGTGAGCACCCAGGAGTCCACCCATCTCCAAGTCCCACTTGGCTGTCACTGGGATTACAAGTGCACGACATTGCATTTAGCTTTTTACTTAGACCTTCATGCTTGGAATCATCTCCCCATCTCACAAGAGTAACTTCAGGGATAATTCTCAAGGACCAAAACTGTACCACTGTCTCACTGTCCTGGGGCTCAACCTACCTGATCTCAGCCCCAGGAGGCTAGTGATTACCATTCCTTGTTCACGAGAAGGTAGCCTTTGCAGGTCACTGCCCCTTCCTAGTGTGGCTCAGGTACTATGCTAAGACCAGGTGAGGACGTGGGTAAGAGAAGGATGGAGTTTTAGAGCAAGAGAAGGATGGAGTTTTAGAGCAGAGGATGCCGCTTACCACCAAAGATGAACTGGGACAAAAACATGACTTTTTTTTAAGGCCAAGAAGAATACACTTGTTATTAGGTCCTGGCCACTTGTCAGCTTCATTATCTCTGCCCTTTGAACAGAGAATTATTGGCAGTGGCCAGTGTTGCAGTCAAAATCCATTTGCTGGTCTCCCTTTTCTTAACTTAAAGATCTCCCAGTGGCCAACTTAGAGGCAAGGGGCCTCTATGTATACACAAGGGTTTTGGGTGAAACTACAAGCCACAGAGCCCTGCGGTGTGTGTGCTGGAATCAGCCACGGGAAAAGCAGGGCTGTGAGGGGATCAAGCAGGCGAGAGATAGCAGCCCAGCTACCCAGAGGGGCTGGTTCACCCACCACATCAACTGTCCCATAACCCTTTGTGTCTTGTTCAATGACAACAGGCACCTGTCACAGCTGAAGGGAATAAATGTCTGGCTACAGGCTTTTACTGGACCTGGGTGTAGAGTCTTCTGTCTGTCGTGTTTTGATTGAGAAATGTCCTCCAAAGTCTTGGGCATTTGAATACTTGGACCCCAGTTGGTAGTGCTATTTGGGGAGGCTTAGGAGATTGTCCTTCTTGGAGGGGGTCTGTCACTGGGGGGCGGGCTTTTAGAGCTTAAAGATTCACGCCATTTTGAGATTGCTCTCTCTCTGCCTTGTGCTCGTGGTTCAAGATGTGAGCTCTCAGCTTTCTGTTCTAGTGCCGTGCCTGTCTGCTGTCTGCTGTGCCTCCCCAGCATGATGGGGGCAGATTCTTATCCCTCTGCAACCGTCAGCCCAAATAAACCCTTCCTTCTATAAGTTACTCATGGCGTTTTATCACAGCCATAGGAAAGTAAACAACACACCATTTTATTTAGGTGGCAAGCCAGCAAGGTTCTGTCTACTCCTTACTCATTTCTGAGACTATGTCTATAGTTCACTGAGTCACAAAGCCATCGATTCAAGCAGCCATGTCTGTCCACACTATTATAGATCCTATCTCCTGATGAGGTTGCCTGCCAGACCTCAGAGCTGGATCTGGTCCTCCTCATGTCAGCCATCTAGGGACTTTGTAGATGGGAGGCCAGAGGGGGACAGGCTTCCCCAGGAAAACAGCTGTTTTTGGAGAGTCCTATGTACCAGCATAGCTTCCATAGAGTGTGGACCCGGAAGACTAACAAGCCAGCTCAAGGAAACTGATTCCCAGAGTCGTGCCCTGATAGCAATGTTGCCCCAGCTGTTTCCAGCAGAACCAGAACTCAGAGGTTCTGTCCAGCAGTGAGAAGGATCTTTTTCCTTACCACGTTAGGGGAGGATTCGTGTACTGTGTACTGTTTACTGGCCATCTCTCTTCTTCCTTCCCATCTTGTCCTTTGGGAAAGGGGAGATTTCTTCCTCGTTTCTTGTTCTCCCTCATCCTTGTCCCCTTGTCCCTCGGCCTTTTCCGTAGTGGGTGTTTGCATTTGGATGGGACTATGAGAAGGCTAACAAGTTTTGAAGAAGAGTCACACTGCTTCAGAAGTCCAGACCCTGAGTCAGGGTGCAAGACTTGGTTCTTTGAAGTCTTGAAAACCTTTGGGATTGTCATACACAGCAGGGAATGCATTTTGAATCAGCTCTCTCTCTCTCTCTCTCTCTCTCTCTCTCTCTCTCTCTCTCTCTCTCTCTCTCTCTGTGTGTGTGTGTGTGTGTTCGTACCTGTTTTACTGTGACAGTTTCTAGTTGTGTCCTGCTCATGGGTCATGGCCTACCTCAGTTGTGGTTTGAGTACTACTGTCTGGGAGATGGATCACCCACAGCTCCCTCTGAGATAGCCAGGGGAGTGGGAGGTATTCCAGGGGGAGGGGCTGGCACCACAGACAGCCCAGGCGGCTGCTTCAAGGCTGCAGAGCCAGCAGCACATGGAAGGAACAGTACAGGGCTCTTGCATTGGCCAGTCCTCACTCTGTGGATAAACAGAAGATACCAGCCTTCAGTGCCTGCAATCTGCTACCTCTCAAGAGCTTTCCAGCTCAGCCAGAGTGAGGGAGGAAGACTTGATTTCAGAGAAGGGATTGGTGCTGACCAGTGTGCCTCCAGTTCATGCGTTGAGGGCTTCTTTTACTGTCTGAATGCTTACTGAGAGCAAGGCAGCCTGCAGAAGGGTCAGGACAGAGGGACAAATGATTTGGTGGCACACAGCCCCAGGTGGCTTTCTTCCCTTTCTGATGCCTCCCTCCATCACCGCGTGTTCCACGGAACACGCCATCTGGGGGCTTTGGTGCAGGAAATGGATGGGATTCTGAAAGCCAGCTGAGCCTCTGCTAAGCCAATGTGTCCCTGAGAAGAGGGTACACTGAGTCCAGGGGAGGCATCCAGGCTGCTTCCATTGGAAATGGCTCTGCCAGTCTCCATGGGGACTTAAGGGAGCCAGCTCTCTGCAAAGGGTGGTAGCAGAGGGAGGCATACATACCCTCTGGCTAGCAGTTCTGGGAGATAGGAGGTAGGTAAATGATTTCCACAAAAAGGCTGGCCAGTTCACTGACCACCTCTAGTTCTATGTCTGAGAAGGGAGAAGCCTCTCGGGGAACAGGTGTTTCATCTCACCCTTTGGTTTCATGTGTCCTCTACTCCACAGCCTCAGGCTGGGGACAATAGTATAAAGTAGTGCAAGGCATGGCCCAGCTTCTAAGGAGCTTACAATCCAATCGGGAAATGGGTATTAATGATAGAAGGATGGTAATGCCCAGTGCATGAGAATATGAACATAAAAATGGTGTGAAGCGGAGCAGGAGGCAAGAGCCTAGGAGCCACTTGTGGGTGAGAGGGGATGTGGAGACACTGGTAGTGTGGTCAGTGCTAGGCAAAGATGAAGAGGGATCGTGTTGGAGGAGAAGCAGCTTTTAGAGCTCCTTGGTGTCTAGCTGACTGAATGTCCTTGGGAATTCAAAGTCCAAAAATCTTAAACTTCAGGTGACATATATGGCCACTCAAGAGTTGCACAGAGCACAAAGTGGACACCCACTGGGGAAAGGGGGGAGTGGGGACCTGTGGCAGAGAAGACACTCTAGAATTATCTACTGAGATCAAGATAAACTTCCAGGGACTCTGGCTGTGGAGAGTCCCTGCCTCACACAGGCCGATGCTGTTCTTATCCCTCCCTGTACATCACCTATCTCATGCCCGCCAGCCTCTGGCCCTCAGTACACGTTGTTACATCATTTCTGTCCCTGTAATCTGTCCCCTGTCTCCTTACGCAAAATGACAGGCTGGTAAAGCTCACCCTACTTCTGAGTCTTTCTAGGAGGTTCCCATGGGACCACTACGTGGTAGTTGCCTGGCTTCACCCGCTCTGTGGTGAAGGTAGGGTGTCTCCACGTCTGACCGGAGCGTGAAGCTCAGCTGCTGGCACCAGCCCTGGGCTCCACTCACACCGACAGATTTGCACTGGTTGAGTGTGTGCAACAGGCATCGAGGGCCCTGGAGGAGGCTGCGGTGTCCGGATGTGGAGACGGAGAGGAGCATAGATCTCAGTGCTGTAGATGGGGTCTGAGTTAGCTCCCCAATACCATGTGGTAGAGTTTGTGTGCCAGTCTGCAGAGCAGGTAGAAGATACTGGAAGTTATAAAGGAGGCAGAACCTAGTGGGGAGTTTTAGGTCATCGGGGGCGCATTCTTTAAGGGGACATTAGGACCCTGGATCCTTCCTGCTCCCCTTTATTTTTGCTTCCTGGCCATCATTGATTAAAGGACCTCTTTTACCATTCACTCCTGCAGTGGTGTATCATGCTACCACAGGCCCATACTTAGAAACCTTTAAAACCCAAATAAATCTTCCTCCTAAATTGCCTTAAATATTTTGTCATAGCAACAGAAAGCTGACCGACATATTGGTATTAGTCTGTTTAATTTTAAAATGTGTTCTGCGCTTCCTCCATCTGCAGAATCCTGCTACCTGTGTGCCTGTGGGCCCAGAAGAGCACATCCCATGCTCAGTAGTGCTTTGGCAAGTAGTTAAATACTGGAAGCTGATTATACCTGAGTTATGAAAACAGACAGGACAGTGCAGACAATTCTTGACTAGATTTTTATCTACCTTTTTTTAAAGGGAATTGGGTAGGAGAATATCCATGTTCCTGCAAAATGCAGTGCAGATAATTCTTGACTAGATTTTTATCTACCTTTTTTAAAGGGAATTGGGTAGGAGAATATCCATGTTCCCGCAAAATGAAAGCACACTCCTCCCCCCCTCCCCAGGGACATCAGCTGATACACTCAGGGCCCTCACTTCCCAGCGTCCTGCCCAGGGCAGCTGGCTGGTGCTGATGCTGGGTTCACCAGAACAAAGACACTCTGCAGTGTTAACAACAGAGATGGAGACAGGGAGAGCCCGAAGGGGCGAGATATTGTTCTGGCCCAGGGTCTTCATCAAGGAGGTGTTGACAGAAGGGTCTTCTTAGGGTGACTGATGTGAGATGGGCTGGGAATTAGGGAATTGCTCTCTGCATCCTTGTTTCTTTGGGGAATTGGTTCTTCCTTGTGATTTACTTTTCCACTTTGAAATATTTCATTCATTCACCCCACAACTCATTCATGGCATTTCATCAACATGCCACTATGAAAAACTGGGCCAACTATTTTTTTCCTTAACACTGAAAAAAAAAGTTTTCTCAATTCAGTGGTACTAGGTAGTTTTCCCTTCTAAAAGGGGGTTTCTTATTGGAAATGAAATTGTAAAACAGTAACCTGGAGGATGAGGAAAAAGTAAATTGTCTGGTGACCCCAGTGGAACTTACGTTTGGTCATCAACATAAGTAACGTCCAGGCATCATGGGTAATACTCCCTACAGCTCTACTGAATGCTGAATGAGACCCTGTATGTAAAACATGCACATGCACTGAGTGTACAGGAGGGATTTTCAGGTGTGAAATGTGAAGAGCCCATACTCAGGGTCAGACACCTGGGTTCATGTCCTGAATTTGTTATTTACTGGTTGTATGTGTATTAGCATATTCTTCGTTCCTGAAGTGAGAGGCAGCATGCAGACGGTTAGTTTTTAACCATCAACTTGTTACCGCATTGATTCACCTGGGAAGAGAGTCTCAAGTGAGTAATAGTTTTTATCAGGGTGACCTGTGGGCATGTCTGTGCAGGATTGTCGATGGCTGATTGAGGTAAGCTCACTGTGGGCAGCACTATTCCCTAGACAGTGGTTCTGAGCATAGGAGAAAGCTAGCTGAGTATAAGAGAGCCTACAGGGCAGCACACCTCATCCCTCATGGTTCCTGTGGCCCTTCTTTGGGTGAGTTTCTCAGTTAGAGATCATGCTGTGTGGATAGTGAGCAGGCTTGCCTCCCAGTTCCTGCCTTCAAGTTCTTGCCTTGAGCTCAGTACTGGACTATGACCTGGCATTATAAGCCCCTTTCCCCTCAAAGTTGTTTTTGGACAGGGTGTTTGTCACAACAATGGGAATGACACTGAAACACCCACATATAGACAGACATTCTTAGAAGTTTGTCATACAGTGCTTATGGGAACCATGGTTATTATTCTAATGCAACATACTGTAATCATTATCGTGGTCTTCCTATTATTTTGTCTTGGGATGACTTATATGGCCTTTCTACAAAATTCTTAATGGTATTTCATTTGGAACAATCTAGAAATGAACTTGTAGCCAAGACTACTGATGTTAGTGAAAGGTGAGGCCAAGGAGTGCAAGTGTGCAGGAGGCAGTTCTGTTGTGTTTCTGGAGTGGAACAGTCTTGGGGTGAGTTCAGTTCTGTTTGTATAAGACACATCATTTCCTGTACACTAACAGGGTGCAAACCATCAATCTCAATGGGTACCTTGCCAGAGGAGGAGTGATATGGGGACAGTGGTAATGAGACACCAATGGCTTATAGGAGCCCAAGAGCCAGGGCTGTCAGGCTATGTAGGATGCTCTTGACCACTAACAACACAAAGCTGGACTAAAAAGCAAATGGCTTAAACAATAAGGAGACATGTTTGCTACCTATGGTAACGGTTGGCTTTAATTATTGACTTGACATAAACTAGAGTCATCTGGAAAGAGAATCTCAGTCAGGGATTGTCTGAATTACATTAATTGATTTGGTAAGGTGAAGCCCACTGTGGGCAGCACCATTCCCTAGTTCTTGCCTTGACCTCCCTGCAGTGATGGCCTGGAACTGTCATTTGAAATGACCCCATCATCCTCTAAATTGATTTTTGTCAGGGCAATGGGGATGAGCTAGGAACACCGTCCTAGAAAGAAGTCATAAAGTGGGAACCATGGAGCTGGTTAGCTTAGAGACTCATCAAGGCCTCAGATTCTTCTCAATAGCCCACTCTGCCATCCTTCCTCAGACTGTAGTCTAGATCTCCCCACCAACCGGGGAGCTCTGGCATCACACCCAAATCTGCAAAGACCTGTGTTTCTCTCTTACACATCTCAAGAAAACCTGGTGCATTTACAGGACTAAAGGAAGGAAAAGTTAGTCTTCAGGTATACAGCAGGGGACTCTGTAGCCACATCTAATGAACTTAGCCTGATCCAGACCTGTCGAAAGAGAAGTGGCCTTTCAGCAGAAGACCTGGTAGCCACCTGTAGCTTAACATCCAAGAAGGTATCAACATAAAGCATGGATAAAAAGCAGCTCGATCAAATGCCTTGATGCCAAAAATGGAGGCAGGATAGGACACAGGCAAGGGAAGCACGTGGGCAGAGGGCAGAGTGATGTGGTACCCATGTCTACCTGTGAGTTCAGTTCAGGGTTGTGCATGCTTAGACATAGGCTCCAGCATTATAAGCGATTCAGAAGATGTAAGCTAACCCGTATTGCCAACGCAGCTAAGTCTCTGAAGACTGAGAATGCCTGCTGTGTCTCCAGCACTGGAGATCATCCTCCACTGGTCTCTACAGACCATTCTCTGTATAAAAGCTATCTTAATATCACAAATTACAATTGCTTTGTCATACCTCTGTTATGATTTGGCTCTCCACTTGGTTGCTAATCTCTGATGCTATTGGAATGCAGAACCTGCAGAAAGTGTGACCTAATGAGAGGAAGGCTAGACATTGTATGTCCTGGAAGGGAATATCGGGACCTTGCTTCCTCCTGTCTCTCCTTGTTGCTTCTTGGCCATTGTGGGATGAGCAGCCTTGCTGTGCCATGCATGCACTTATACCACTGTATACTGCCTTACCTCAGACCTAGAGCAGCATGGCTAAGTGACCATAGACCAGAGCACCTGGAACTGTGGGCCCACAGCACCTGTTCCTTTCAATTGTTTGTCTAAGTATTTTTGTCACAGAAATGGGAAGCTGGATGCCACAATGTTCCAATGGTATGAGTCAGAGATTGGGGCAGGCTCTCCTAGACAATTCTTTTGTTCCATCTTGTATCTGCGGGGTCACTTGATGGCATTCAGTTTGCAGTTGGGTTGGTCTCTGTGCTCCAGGATGATGGAGTCACACACCTCGTGCCCTGAGAGAGGGACTAGAAGACCCTGCTTGTGTTCTTCCTCTTCTCCCCTCTGCTCTCTTGGCCTCTCCTTGTGGCTTTCTCCAGTGGGATGGTCAGCCTACCCGGCTCAGGGAGAAACTGCCTGTACTTCTAGCAATCAGGACCTGAATGGACTGCTTCAGTTTTTACCTGACTCTTAGAGCTGTAATGGGCCAGTCCTGAATCAAGAGGAGGTGTGGTGAACCAGCAAAATTCCCAGCAGTCAGTGGGAGAGATGTCAAAGGATTGACAGCTGGTCTTCCCTTCAGGGATTTCCCCCAGTCTCTCAGGAAGAGATTATCAGATGGGAATTGGAGGCTTGATAGCCACACCCCCTCCCCCCAGGTCAGTGCTCAGTGGATGAAGAGTAGGCTACTCTCTGGTCTGGCTCCAGAAGTCACACTTACCTACCAGGCTGTTACTGCTTCTCACAGAGGACCCATGCCCACCAAAACTAGGTAGAGGACTGGGCAGATGGTCAGTGAACAAAGTGTTTGTCTTGGAAGCACAAGGACCCGAGTTTGATCCCTAGAATCCATGTGAAAAAGCCTGGCATGGTGGTGCATGCTTCTAGTCATAGTGCTAGGGAGGCACGAACAGGTGGGTTCTTGGGATTCACTTGTCAGACTAACCTACTTTGCAAGTTATAGGCCACTAAGAGACCCTGTCCCTGACCCCAGAAATGAGAGATGGCTCAGCAGGTAAAACCTTTTCCATATAACCCAGATTTCCAGAGGCCATGGAAATGCTGAGCAAGTGTGGCAGCCTGCCTATAATTTCAGCTCTGAGTGGAGACAGGGGAGCCCTGGGTTTAGTTGAGAAACCGTGCCTCAAGGGGTAAAGTGGAAAGCAATTAAAGAAGACTCCCGATGTCAGCTGTTGGCCTCCACACACACGCACACATGCACGCACACACAAGTACTTGCACATAAGTGCACCAACACATAAATAGACCACACATAGATGTGTACGTAAAAGGGAGCAGACAACCAAGGTTGTCCTCTATGCACATCCACAAGTGTAAACATACACCCATCTGCACACATGTGAACACAAACACACATATACACAGAACTACTTAAAAGATGATTCCCATACATTAAACCATAAGGAAGAACTATTTGGTCTCCCTGTTGACAAGACCATTCTCCACCATACCTGCTCACACTTATCCTATTTGAGCTAGAGCCCCATGTTTGGAAGGAGGTTTTGATTTCTCCTTTTTGTGCCCAGTGAGCACTCTAGGCTGGTGTGGAAGATCCAGCAGCAAATTAAATGCATTTCAAATAACGAGGGGACGGCACTGGGCCCCACCACTCTCTGGATTGCAGAAAGGTTATTTACTGTGTTTGCCTTGACTGGAGCTATTTAATTTCTCCAAAACAGATTCAGGGGATTGATTAATGGCATTCCCCACTAAAAGTCAGAAATGTCAGCAAGACGCATAGAAGCTGGTGTCATTCTGGACTAGAACAATAGATACAGCCAAGAAACAGGGACCTCTGCCAAGTGTTCTTGAGGCTAGGGGGTCATGCCACCTTTTTTTGCTAGGAGACAAATATATATAAGGCCATGAGAAACTGGAGTTTGGGTGGTTGAGGCTGACTAAGTATTGTGCTAATAATAGGAGGGATCACATGACACTCAAGTCACCTCCAAAGAGGTTTGGGGGGTGGAGGTAAATTGAAGTGCCTGGAATTAAGGACATTTCTTCAAATATTCCCTCATGTACAAAAATAGGCTGAAGGAAATAAACGTGGGGTGGAGAGAATCGTGAGGATGGAGTGACCTCTGTTCTGAGGGCTGTTGTGATGTGCAAGGAGAGTTAGGAGAGGACCAAGCTGCGTGATGCGGGGCCAGCACCAGAAGAGCTGAGCACACAATGATGTGGGGGCCTTCTGAGCACAGGGCTCCGGGAGGTCTCACAGGTTGGTACCCAGGAAGTTTGCACTGACCAGGAGACCCTGGCCTTGTCTTCTTCCTTCCTTCCTTCCTTCCTTCCTTCCTTCCTTCCTTCCTTCCTTCCTTCCTTCCTTCCTTCCTTCCTTCCTCCTCCTCCTCCTTTCTCTCCCTCCGTCCCTCCCTCCCTTTCTTTTTCTTCATTTATTTACTTTACTGTTCACCACTTGGCTTATTTGCATGCAAACACAGTCTGTGATTCTTTTGCTATCAGTTGAGAATTTTATACATGCATATAATTTTTTTGATCAAATTCAACATCCGTTCCCTCCATCCAATTCCTCTTCTATACTTTCCAGAACTTTCTCCTCCAATTGTATGTGCTCTGATTTTACACTTGCTGAGTCTGCTCGGTGCTGCCTGGCTGTGTATGGGTAGAGGGCCATCTCCTGTAGCATGGCTGCCTCTCCAATTCCCTCCCTAGGTACCTGTCTTAGTCAGGGTGACTATTGCTGTAATGGAACACTGACTGAAGCAACTTGGGGAGGAGAGGGCTTGTTTCTCTCCCAGTTCCATATCACGGTTCATCATAAAAACAGCGAGGGCAGGAACCTGGAGGCAAGAACTGATGCAGGTGCCACAGAGGGATGCTGCTTACTGGCTTGCTCAGACTGCTTTCTTATAGCACCCAGGACCACCAGCCCATGGATGGCACCACCCACATTGGACTGGGCCCTCCCCCATCAATCACCAATTACGAATGCCCTAGAGGCATGCCTATCGCCCAATCTTATGGGAACATTTTCTGGATTGTGGTTCCCTCTTCTCAGATGACTTTCGCTTGTGTCAAGTTGACATAGAACTATCCAGCATGGTAGCTGTCATTTGCCAATAGCTCCTTAGCTAAGAATGGGCCTCCATAAGCACCCCCAGCACACGCATGCATTTTGACTGGCTTGATGTTGTGTAGGCCTCATACATGCAGTCACAGCCACTGTGAGTTCACGTGCAATGGCCCTGTCATGTCAGGCAAATACTATTTCTCTGTGTTTCTTTTTAACAGGCTGGGTCTGACAATGAGCTACAGGGCCATCATGGCCTAGGTCCCTGCAAAACTGTCATAGGAGGAGCATTATGCTTAGGCGGGGGGCCTTTCCATACACTCTGTGTGTGTGTGTGTGTGTGTGTGTGTGTGTGTGTGTGTGTGTGTGTGTGTGACATTAGGTGTCTGCCTTGATCACTCTCTGCCTTATTCTCCTGAGACAGGGCTGTGTGGGGACTCTTGGGATTGGAATCAGGCTCCCCTGCTTGCACAGCCCCCTCCTTCCTGGCTCCCTGGCCTTCTCCACCTTCTCCCTTCACACAACCTCACCTGTAAGCAGAGGACCTGGACAAGCTCCAGTTGCCCGAGGTGTGACTTGCCAGTGGTAGGCAGTATATTCCCTGTGTTTGTCTTTTTACAGCTCAAGACTCAATATAGATGGGGCAAGTTTCAGGCCACATCCGGCTCATAGGGAGCTTTGACGTCACAGCGGTACACAGATGCACTCATCTTGCCTGTCACCCTCTGCTCTTTGGGACTTGTATGCCCAGGATGAAGGCACAGCTCTGAATGGAGCAGAACTGGTCCTGTCTCCTGTCATCATGAGTGACAGATCCACAGGAAGTATCTACAGATCTAACTCCATTTTGGTGGCACATGGGACCTCTTGATCCTCTGCTTATCACAACTCTCCACCGCAGCCTGGAGTCCTCAGAGCTACTTCAGAGCACACAGCTCACAAGTCAACAGCCCTTGAATACCAAAGGAAGCGCCCCCCTAGAGGTGGCTACACAGGTGTCTCTGGGTATCACTTCCCCCAGGTCACCCACAAGCACTTAAGCTGGTGGGGGTCTTGTTGCTAGAAGGGACAGGGCTGGACTGCCACCTCTGGACCTCCCAAAGCAGGCCATGCTTCTTTCTCTGGGGCCTGCTGTGCTTGTTCATCCTTCCCCAGGCTTCATGTCACTGAAACCGCCTTCTAAGCCCACAGACCACTAAGGCCCTCACTGTTCACATTGATGTGGCTTCTAGGAAGTGGTTGTGGTCTACAAAGCCACCACATGAGCCCAGGAGCAAATGGTTTCAGCCGTGCAAGGCCAGCCAGCAGTTGGGCCTCAGAGAGGAGGTTAATAATAGGGCCCGTCCTTCAGGCAGCCTGGGAAAGCCTTTGGAATTTCCTGTCTTCAGATACGCCTCCATCGATCTGTTCAGAAGTGCCGGACTCTCCAGCAGGCCCCTTCCCTGGGGCAGCCTTGCTCTAGAAGGAAGGCAATTGCTGCTTTGGTTTTGAAAGCTCAGCCATGACTGCTGGAGAGTTTGAAGCCAAAACATATTGAGCAAATGAAAACCTCTCACTCCCCAGGAATCACTCTTCGTTTTCAAACACATCAGTCGTCTGTCAACAGCATGGACTGTGGGTCTGTGTGGTAGAGAGCGATGGGCAGGGCACTGGGGGAGATGTGTTGGACCCGGTATTAATAGTTTCATTCATCTGTGCTTTTTCTAGACATTTAATTCAATTGAGTGAATTTAGTCGTATCAGAAAGTCCCACTGAGTCTGACTAGGTACCGAACTAGCTCTCGAGGGATGCCAAATATAGAAAGAGAGGTAGCCACATATAGAAAGTCACACCCTCGTAAGTTCTGGGGACATGGTCATGTGCATAAGTAGATCAGCTCAGGCATGCTGTGACAAATGCAGTAAGAGGAGGTGGCCCCAGGATCTCTAGGGATTCCGAAAAGAGACAATTATTGGACATAGTTTCTTATTCAAAACTCAGAATTGAGCATACTAAGTAGTCAACAAACACATTTTGAAAACTGTCCAAATGAGTGTGCCTAGATATAGGTCTGGGAAGCTGAGCAAATGCAACGGCCAAGGTAGTGGCGGCGATGTGGAGGTTGGCAGGGGGTGGTTCCTGCGGCCTACAGGCCAGGGCGTCATATGACCATCACCATGAACAAATGACAGAGAAAACCAATGCAAGAGAGGAAAGATTTGCTTTGGTTCATGGCTTTAGAGGTGTTATTTCATCATGGCGGGAGGAGATGGTAAAGCAGGGAAGTGAGAATCGCGACGCTATCATACAGGGCTGCGGTGAGGGAGGAAGGTCTAAATAGACAGGATTTCTCCTTCCCCTTTTATTCCACCCACACTCCAGCCTATGAGATGACACAGCCCACATTTAACGAAGGGTCCTCTCATCCTTAGCTAACCCTCTCTGCAAATGCCCTCTCAGACACACCCAGGCTGTATTTTACAACCTCCAGAAGTTCTCAGTCCGACCAAGCTGACAATCAAAATTAACAGTCACAGGGCCTGGAGAGATGGCTCAGCAGCTCAGAGCATCTGGCTGCTCTTCCAGAGGACCCCGGTTCAAGTCCCAGCACCAACATGTGGCCATAAGCATCTGTAAGTTTAGTGGAGGGGATTCAACACCTTCTTCTGGCCTCTGTGAGCACTGCGCACATGTGCTACATATACATAGAGCCAGGCACAACATCCGTGTGCAAAACTAAGCAAATGTTCAGAAGAGATTACCTGTCACAGGCAGCAGGCTGTTTTGTTTCTTCATGTGTCATTTTTCCAGCAGTACATCCACCCAGCTGTCTATCAGTCTAGCCCTCTCCCTCACTCCCTCCATTCAAGATGTCATAGTTGGCAAAGATAGACAAAGCCGAGGGGACTAACTGACAATGTGGAAGCAATGGATAAAGGCTTGAAAATATCTGGAAGCTGAGAGATGGTGAAGGGGGTAAGGGCCAACAGAACAGGGTGTGACAGTTTGCTGGAGACTCTGATAGATGAGAAAGGGAATCAGGACCAAAACCATGGGTCAAGGGGCAGAGACAGGAAAGACAGACTAGGTTACTGAGTGCAGGGATCTGAGATGTGGCCACTGAACCTTTGTTATCAAGAAGCCAGGTGGCCGTGTAGCTCCTGTCCTGCTATTCAGGAGTGGGGGCAGGACTCTGGTGACACAGTGGACACTGTGGACTCAGCACTGTGTCAGGTGAGGGGAAGAACCAAGAGAAACATGCAATGTCCTCTGTCCTGACAGCTGAGAATCCAGTGGAAGAAACTAGAATTCATAGAGAAGAAAAAAGGAAGCCAGGGCAAGGGCATGGCGGGTAAAAATGTGCAAGCTTCAGGACCTGGGTTCGAGGTCCCAGCACCCACATAAAAAGCTGGGCATGACTGCTCGTGCCTATAACCCAGAGTGCAGACAGGAGGATCACTGTAGCTTGCTGGCTTCAGCCTAGCTCCATGTTCAGTGAGAGATCCTGCCTCAAGAGAATAAGGTGGAGAGCAACAGAGTAGGACACCTGTTCTCCAGATAAACGTGGGCATATGCCCCTGTACACACACACATACACACACACACACACACATACACACACGCCACACACACACACGCCACACACAAAGAAAGAAAGAAAGAAAGAAAGAAAGAAAGAAAGAAAGAAAGAAAGAAAGAAAGAAGGGAGGGAGGGAGGGAGGGAGGGAGGGAGGGAGGGAGGGAGGGAGGGAGGAAGGAAGGAAGGAAGGAAGGAAGGAAGGAAGGAAGGAAGGAAGGAAGGAAGGGGAAAACAATTAGTAGAATATTTATTTAAGATGAAAATGAGTTGTGAAAATTGGAATAGATGAGTTGAGGTCCATTAAACATTAAAGAGGCCAACAGTATCTGTGGAAAGCTCACTGGAAAAGGCAGGTTTTGTACCACCTTTAAGAGGCCGGCCACAGGGCTGAAGAGATGGCTCAGAGGTTAAGAGCACTGACTGCTCTTCCAGAGTTCCTGAGTTCAATTCCCAGCACCCACATGGTGGCTCACAACCATCTGTAATGAGATCTGGTGCCCTCTTCTGGCCTGCAGTCATACATGCTGTATACATAATAAATAAATCTTAAAAAAAAAAAAAAAAAAAAGAAAAAGAAAGAAAGAAAAAAAAGAGGCCGGCCGCAGATGGTAGAGGCAGGAGTTGTGGTTTGAACAGGAAACATCTCCCACCAGCTCATGCATGTCAGCACCCAGCTAGTGGGGTTGTTTTGTAAGGCTGAGGAACCTTTAAGAGATGAAGGCTACAGCTCACTGGGGTGGACCTTGAGCCCCACTTCCTGTCCTCTCTGCCTGCAGCTCCATGGCAGGGGAACCTACCTACTGCAGGGGTCAGGCTTTGTTCCTGAGTATCCACCTCTGTGGCCTGATGCTACCCCTGGGTGATGGCACATGTCCCAGATGTCCATGCTCTTCTTTCTGTCTTGAAGCATCTTGATCTGTGTTGGGTTTGTAACAAGATTGTGAAGATCACGTGACTGGGGCCACAGGAGAGCATCACCTGCGGTGTTGGAGGTCACGTGGTACTGGTCAATGTGCTGGTGCAATCTGGTCTGGCCAGGGCCCTTCCTGGTTCACAGACAACTGCCTCAAGTGGCAGAGAGGACAGGGAGCTTCAGGAGTCTGTCCTCATGACCGTAGCACCTATCAGAATGTCTCTTCCACAGTAGAAGCTAGGTCTGAACATACGAATTTTAGGGGTCATAACTATAAACATTTGCTGTAAAGCATACAGTGTGTCCCCACTTTCAAAAGGTTATTTTTATCCTGCAAATAATTCATTAATATGTTTATAATGTGAAAAGGCAAATAAAATTACAGCTGTCTTCGATGCTTGCTATCCCACCGTCTTCAGAGTGACAGCCCTGGTGTTTTGTGTCTCTTTTAGGCTTTTAATTCACACTTTAGTGTGTGGTTATAAAGTGTTTTTTCTTCCCTCCTAGATTTATGAGTGGTGAGATATTGCTGCTGTTTAGGTGTCGGTTGTTTGCGGTTTGCTGTATTGGGCACTCAGTCCTCAATAAGGTGTTGGTTACGTGGCATGACTTTTAAGGGCTGGGATTAGTAAAAGGTCTGAGGTCACTGGAACACTGCCCTGGAGGATTAAAGGGGCTCTCCAGGGACTTGGTGTTAGCTGTCACAGTTGTGAGTTGTCAGAGCAAGCCCAGCCCTGGATAGTTCTGTGGCTGTCTGTCTTGTCATGTGATCACTCCCTCCCACACATTCTCCCACATTTGTGATGTCATTCTCCAGGGGTCATGGTCAGCACTGAAATGATGTTGACAGCATACCCCAAAACTTCCAGAACTGTGAGCTAAGTAGATCTATTTATAAAGACCTTATTTATAAACAGCTCTTATTGATAAAGTTACCTGACCCAGGTATTCTGCCGTTGCAAAGGTAAACTGACTATTAAACACGCCGCATACACTGATTCACCTTTTGCTTTTTCTTTTCTACTTAAAATTAGGTCTGGAATCTTGTTCCATGCCATTACAAATAGATTTATCCTGTTCTTAAGCAAGAGATTGCCTTCCTGAGTGTAGATACACATTCTTGGTGATACTTCTACTGATGGGCTTTGGGCAATTTCCATTTTTTGTGGGTATAAATAATTAGAATAATTATATCTGGAAGAAAAATCTCCTTGGACATGTATAGGAGTATTTTTCACACACTAGTTATAATATATATAGTCATAATATATATGTAATATCCTAATGGATAAATCATCTTTAAACAGCTTATCAATATAGTCCCCAAGAGTAATTATTTAGTATATCCATTTCTTCACATTCTTATATTGGTAAAAGTCAATTGTCATAGTTATCAATATTTCAGAAATATATACATTTTTAAAACTGCTGAATTTTGCTAAGTTGATGAGTATAAAAATAATACCCCACTGTTTCTCTTTTATTTAAAAAATACTTTGGAAAATAAAACATCTATTTTTTCATATTCAATTTTTTTGTGAAGATTTATTCATTTTATTTTATATATGTAAGTATTTCCCTGTATGTATGTTTGTGGACCACATGCATGCTTGGTGTCTGTGAAGGCTAGAAGAGGGCATCAGATCCCCTGCAACTGGAGTTACAGGCAGTTGAGATGCAGTGAAGGTGCTGGGAACTGAACCCATGTCTTCCACAAGAGCAGTAAGTGCTCTTAACTGTAGTTAAGAGCAATACTTAACCACTGAGCTATCCCTTTCATGGTTAAAGGTTGGTGTCTAAGCTCTTGTATAAAATTCTATCTTTAAAATTATCATTCAGTGAAGTTGGCTACTTTCTGGTTGCTGTCTGTCAGGGACAGCACGAAGAAGATGCCAGTCTTTGCTGGAGAGGCTGCATCATTTCTCATCCCTCCCTAGAATGTAGAAGAGTTTCTATTATTCTGTGTTCACAACAGACAGCACTTGCTAAGGCCAGAATCTTTGTTGTTTGCTATTTGTTTTATGCGGTCCTAGTAGATGATATCTCACGATGCTTTTACTCTGTACTTCCTTAGTATGAGTGATGTTGACCTTTTTTTATTTATGAACCTGGATCTTCCTTGGTGATGCACCTGCCTCCCCCAGCCCATTTGTGTTGAGTGGGAGTGTTCTTCATAGGTTATGTGTAAAACTTTGTGCTGGAGTTATGACCAGCTCTGGAAAGCTGGGGTCCTGGAGCTCTGAGTGACTTGCCCGTGGCACAACAGATCCCAGGGCTCCTCCCCCTCGACTGTTTGCTGCTTCTAGAACCTGTGGAGAGGCTGTGCCAGTTTGGGGAGTTTCTGCTCTCTAGGACTTATTTACCTCTTGAGAATCATGGAGAGCTTCAGTTCAGAAGAAACCACTACAGGACAATGCCCACAAAGAACCCATCATTTGAATTTCCTTTTGAAGAAGGAAACCTCTTTCTGTGACTGTCATTACTCAGCTGCCCTTCCCAAAGTATATCTTGGATGGAAATCAAATTCCAGGCCAAGGATTCTTTTATTCAATTCCTTTAAAACAGCCCTGTTCCTGCTCCCGGCAGCTGTGACTCTGGAGAAGGAACCTGAAGTGACTCAAATTGTTTCTCTGTGTTCGAAATCATCATCGTGTCTGTGTCTTTTGGAGAAATGTTCAGTGACTTCATGCCAATGCACATTTCTTTGACTTATTAGGGTCCTCTAGGCTTCTTCAAACCATATGGCTTTGTCTTTTTCCAAAATTGGAAGTTTTCTAGACCAATATCTTTTAAAAGATCGAGGCATTTTCTTCACTCTTCCCAGGACTCTCAGAACACCAGCACCTGGCCTTCTGTGGCCTTCCACAGGAGTTCTTGGAGCTTTCTCTACCCTTTCTTCTTTCCAGGGCTTTAAATTTTCCACTGTTCACACTAGAACACATCTATTTATCTGTCTCCAAGTTTATTGACCTCCCATGATCTTCCTTAATTTTTAGTTCTAAAATTTCCAATTTTTATATCTTATTTTTTGACTCATTCATTTTTTTTAAATGCTATTTCAAGCCTCTTTATTTTTCTCTGTCAGACATGTAAATGACTGCTTCAAGGTCTTCATCAGACAATTCCAATGTCCATGTCATCTCCTCGTGGTGTCTATTGTCCTTTCCCACAAGAGTTAAGAAATTAATTTTGGAGTACACTCTCAACATTTTTGAATATGAAATTATAAGACCCTGGACTCTATTTGAATCATATAGATATTGTTGTTATTTCTATCATGGAAAGTGATATTCAGATACAGGGACAGGTTTCAACATGCCTTCTGTACACTGTGATTGTGGTATCAGTTCCATTCTATCTTACGATCCATTGGCTGACCTGTTCCACATGTACACCACCAAGTGATCATCCTGGGACCTGCAGAGAGGTCTACTAGCTCATTCCTCAGACTTCTATGTACTTATTCAAGCGGTATTCAATCATGCCTGGGTTACATATGAGTCGAAAGATTTGTGGAATTGCTGTCCTGGGATCCTCTCCATGTGTGCTAGCCTGAGGATGTATCAGTTTCCCCTCTTCTATGCAGAATCATCTGTGTACAACTTTTGCTGTGTCTGGGGCCAAGTGAATGGAAGGACAAGCCAAAGAAAACCAACAAACCATAAGGAAAGAGAAACAAATGGAGTTTGGCCCCACTTTCATGGAATCCACACTCCTCCATGCCTACAAGTTCCCTTTCCAGAGTTATGACTTTGGGGTTTATTTTGTGACCCATCTAGTTTTACCAGGGCCATCTGTGTCACAGAGGGAGGAGGGACCATCAACGGGTACACAACTGAAGGCAGTTATTTCGCATTACCTTCAATCTATCAGTAGCAAATAGTTCAGCAGTAGAGCTTAGGGGTCTTGAGCCTTTCCTCCATCCATGCCTGACTGTGGACCTATCCATTCTCATGCAGATCCAGTCCAGGCATGAGCAGCTGCTGTGAGTTTGTGATTGGAATGGCTATGCCTTGCTCAGAAGATGACATTTCATAGCCCCTTTCCCTATGTCTCTGATTTTATATTCTTTCTGCTGCCTCTTCCTCAATGTTATCTGAGCCTTAGGGGAGATGGTATCAATGCATTGTTGAGGATGGAGCAATCATCACTTACTCTGCTCTGGCTGCACAACCTTGAGTCTCTGCATTCATCACCGTTCACTGGCAAGAGGGGCTTCACTGACCAAGACTGAAAGTAGCATTCATCTATGGTTATGAACATAAATGTTTAGAAGGCAGGCTGATGTATGTCAATTTAGCTAAATAAAAGTATTAAGTTCCCTCCTAGGGCCTGTGAGCTCTCCTGTCATGAGTTTTGACTATCATTATGGTAGCAGACATGGACTCCCTCCTGGGGAGTAGATTTAAAGTTCAGAGAGCAGTTGGTTACCGTCGTAATAGCAGTGCCGTTACTGCGGAGTAGACATATCTTGCTGGTAGGTTGGTCTTATAGACTGTAGGCTTCACAGCTGTGTTTTCCCTCTAAACCACCTGCACAGCACCTTCTGAGGTTATGCAAGCTATGGAGAAGGGAGGAAGCTTCTGGCCCAGTTCCAGCTTGATTATCTATAAAGTGAATATAAGGTACATGGTGTCTTCAGCAATAGGGTCTTATCTTCAAGTTCTGTGGACAACCAAGAATGCCAAGAGCTTGTATTGTTTTGGAGGTTTCTGGGGGCATCTTTGACCAGTAACTCCTAAGGATATATCCCACTCCTGATGCTAGAGTCCTTGTTTAATAATCTATAGCTTCTGAGAGAAGCTTGTTCTAGCCCTGCAGAGTATCTCCCTTAAAACTCTTTTTAAAAAATAAGTTGGTTTTTACATCTGAGTTTTTTCATGTTTCCAGCACCCATGTTGGGCAGCTCTCAAACTGCCTAGAACTCAAGTTCCAGGTAATCTAAACACTCTAGCCTCTGTGGGTCTCTGTCTCTGTCTCTGTCTCTGTCTCTGTCTCTGTCTCTCTCTCTGTCTCTGTCTCTCTCTCTCTCTCTCCCTCTTTTCCTCCCTCTCCCCCTGACACTCACATACATAATAAATAAATAAATTTTAAAAGTGAGTAGAACTCTGGTTGTTCAGGAAATAAGGCTAACAATTGACAAATGGGACCTACTTCTGTGGTAAAGTAGTTTTCCACATGGGTTTTTATGTCCCCCCACATGCCCTTGTATCCCCTATACTCTACATTCTTTCTTCTTAAACCTGTCCACCTCCCACCACCCCCTCTACTTCCATATTACTAACATTCTACATTCTATTTCACACTTAGAATCCCCTTCCCAATGTTCTGGCTTCTACAGCTACTCCAAACTGAGAGTAGTTAGAGATTTGAAGCTTGGATACACATATCAGGAAAACAAATAATGTTTGTTTTTCTGTTCCTGGATTACTTATACACACACACACACACACACACACACACACACACACACACACACACACACATATATTTCTGATTCTACCCATTTACCTGCAGATTTCACAATTTCATTTTCCTTGACAGCTGAATGAAATACCACTGTGTATATTGACTTAATTTTCATTATCGATTCACCAGTTTATGAATATCTAGGTTGATTCCATTTCCTAGATACTAAAGAAAAAACAATGAGCATGGATGAACTTTTTTTTTTTCTGTAGGAGGATATAGAGTTTTTTGGAACGATGTCAAGGAATGGAAAGCTGGGTCACATGGCAGTTCTATCTTTATTTATTTGAAATCTCCTCCCTGATTTACGTAGAGACAACACCAGTTTGCATTCCCACCAACAGTGAATAAGGGGTCCACTAGCACCACATTCTCATCAGCATTTGTTATCACGCCATTCTAATTCAGTGAGTTGGAATCTCGAAGCAGTTTTGATTTGCATTTCCCTGATGATGTTGAGTACTATTTATAGCAGAGGTTCTCAACCTGTGGGTCACAACCTCTTTGGAGGCTGCATATCAGATATCCTGTATATCAGATATTTACATTATGATTCATAAGAGTAGCAAAATTACAGTTATGAAGTAGCAATGAAAATAATTTTATGGCCGGGGGTCACCATGACATGAAGACTGTATTCATTTTGCCAAATTGTCCTTTGTAGAAGTTGTGAAAATTTACCCTCCCAGAGGGATTTTCGAGATTTTCTTTTTACTCTAACTCTACATACAGTTACATAAGATTTTTATTTTTGGCAATTGTACCAGTAAAACAAAGGTAGTCAAGTACAATAGCAAGTTACTTCCGTCATTCAGAAAGATGTTGCAGCTAGTCAAAATGATGTGTTTTGCAGAAGCCCCTGTAGGCAGGAGTGACAGGGCACTGTTTTCCTGATAAGAAGAGAGTCATTGTGTACAGCTTGCAAGAAAGCAGTGTAAGGGGATGGTGGGCTGCTTAGCAACTTGTCTATCCGTCCTTTGTGTTTTTATCCTGAACAAGGTAGATACGGTGTTGAAGATGCTTTCCACGTGCAGATATGACTGGGCACAAAAGGGAGCAGGGTGTCCAGGGTGCCGTGAAAAGAATGTTTGGATCTTTCCCCCTATTTCAACAGCTCTGAGTACCAGGGTATATGTTAGGCAAGCAGGAGCTGACCAGAAAATAAAAGCCAGTACAGGTGAAAGATTCACAGGTAAACACAACACGAAACTCCTGTCGCACAGAGGAGTGACAACCTGGTGACTTTTAGGGCTGTTGTAAGAATGACATAGGATGGGTGTCGGGACCAACAAGAAGCTTCTCAAACTTTATCCATTCCTGTCACTTCCACGATCTTTGCGGTCGTCTCCATCATCCCTCGTCCTGGGTGATGTCTGAACTTGGCCCGAGATGCGTGTTACATTTGGATTGGAGGACTGTTAGAGACAGGACGGCAGGGAGACACAGGCTCATGGCAACAGCTCCGTTTTCTTAAGGGCTTCTGTGCAAAGCCTCTGATGTAATTTGTTAGCCCACCCAACCCTGCAGCTCAGAAATTGGGTTTCTATTTGATCAGTTTGGTCGGGCCACTGAAGCTTCATGTGTCAACAGCAGCAGGACTTATCGACATCCACCCTGCGAGTGCCCAGCCCGCTGCTCAGCCTCTGCCAAGAAGACAGGCCACACTTCTTATGTCAGTCTGGGGCTGAGACTGACTGAGAGTGGCTTCATTGGCCCTCAGGCATTCTTTGGAAATGGTGGCCTCAGTAGCCCAAGAGATAGGCAGTTCAGCTGGCATTTTGGAAAATCACTGTTGGTTTAGTTCATTTGTATTTAGTTCACCTTTTTATGTGCAAGCACAGAATATTCCACTATTTTCGTTTTGTGTATATGAGTATACCATTTGCAAGAGTCACTCCTGGAACCAAAAGAGGGTGTTGAGTCTCCTGGAACTGGAGTTACAGGCAGTGGTTAGCTCCCTGACGTAAGTGCTAGGACTTTAATTAGGGTCCTCTGGAAGAGCAGCGAGTGCTCTTAACGACTGAGCCATCTTGCCAGTACCAAGCAACCCAGAAGTTTAATTTGTGTGGCAACATTTAAAGGGGGAAATTCTTTGAAGAGGGTATAGGGGTGCCCTGGTGACTGGAGAGGCCTGTTGTGCTGTGGGGAGCCAAAGTCTGGGGCCAGTTTTGTGAGCTGAAACTAAATAACAACAATGATGACGAGGATGAAGAGGATGATGATGATGATGATGATGATGATGATGATGATAAATTCAGTAATTATTAAACTGAGGAAGCTTGGAATTTCTGCTTACAGCTATGGCTTAGGCTGTTCAAGAGATGATGTGAGAATCGATCTCGACATGAAAGCATGACCAGGAAGATGACTCAAAGCCAGAGCCCGGAGGATCATGACTCCTGAGAAAGGGTGGCTAGTGATGTCTTTAGGGCTTCCCAGCACTTAAAATTCCACGGTACCTGACCTGTGCCATCCCTGGGACCACTCACTGTCAGTGCAGGTCTACGGCCGCTGCTGCCCTGAGGGGTTGAGTTAGAAGTGTTGGATTCTATACTTGGAACACCTGAGATAGATGCTAATGAACACCTCTGTGTGGAGCAAGATGCAGACCATCCCATCATTCGTCATGGAAGGCAAAGGTGCCCTTCCCTGAACCAAGAGTCATGAGTGACCCCAGGGGAGGTACTAGGGGGAACCTCAGCACGAGGAGCTGGAGTTAGCTTATGTGATTATAGAAACTCTCCATAAATTCTCTGTTCACACATCCCAAATATCATCTTGGTAACTTTTTCACAATAGCCCAATAGATGAAGAAATACCCCCAAAGTCCATGTACTAAGGAGCTCTTTCCTAGCAAGTTAGGAACTATTTCTGCCCTAACTATTGAGCAGCCCTTTAGAGACGCAGGCCCATAAATGAAAAGATGATATTTTCTGTCTCTCCCCTACATAACCCACATCCTCGTGGGTATGTGCGCCCATTGAGCAGTAAGCAACTTCTCTAACCTTAGGACCATGCTGGACCCCACTGTCCTCACTTCACACTGATCTTCATCCAGGTCTGAGTTTAATCATAGCACTGTCAACAACTTTGCCAAGGTGTGAAGTCATAAGAAGAACACAGGGCCATTGTGCCCGCCCTGAAGCTGGGTGTAGAGATGGGCAGTGTCCCTGTGGTACCCTGGAAAGTGAAAACCTCCTGATTTTCTGAGTTTGCTGTGGAAGCTGGGTATCTGGGTGGTCCGTGTGCAAGGTCTCTGCTCCGTTTGTAATGGGACCACAGACATGCACCACTGCAGACAGTCCGTGACTCCAGGGGCTAACCACAGCACAGAGCTCCACAAAGCTGGTGCATTGTCTCTTCAGTCCCGCCTGCTCATGAGCAACATCATCCTCTAGGTGGTGAACAGTGAGCCCAGTGTCAAGTTGGCTGGTGACAATCCTAAGCCTAGAAAGTCTCACTGTAACTCCTCACAGCTGTGACCCCCCAGGCCACCCAGTGTGTTTGTGAGTGCCGGGAGGTCACCACCACTTCCCTCTGAGACTCCAACGGGCAGTGCAGTCCTTGCTCCCAGCCCACCTTTTAGAGGCTCTCCATGTCTTGTCACCCATGGTATCACTTTGGCTTCTTCTCTACGTCATCCTTGACACCATGACATCCTGCCCTCTGCAATCATCCTACAGAAACATCTTGACTCATTTCATTGTGCTTTCCCTCAGCCGAGTTCAGATGACACAATCATCATCAAGGTACCTCGGGGCCACCACAGGAGCATGACCTGTGGCCTCAGGTTCCAGGCAAAGCCTACCTAGTAAATTAAACTCCCCCCTCTCAGAGAAACCCTCCCTTGTCTCCTCACCCTTACTGCAAGCTTAGCAGGTACTTGCCTTGACCCTCCCTCACCCCCTAAGGGCCTTTGCTGAAGGATCGCTGTTGTCCTGGGCCCTTATCCCATTTCTTCTGTAGCCGTAAGAGCAGCCTGTGGTTCCATTGTGCTGTTGACTCTCCTTCAAACTGACAACCGCTCTGCTCTATCTTCGTAAACAGCTCGTGAGTGTTAATATCTCTGACTCGAAAACAAGTAAATAAAAGTCTTCAGTGGGGGCCAGGGCGGTGGTTCAGCAGGTGAAAAGCACATGCCAGGCAAGCCTGACAGTCTGAGTTTGATCTCCGGAGCCTAGCTAAAACACCAGACGTGGTGGTGCGCACACATCTGTAATCTCATCATTCCCGTGACGAGATGGGGGCAGAGACCGGAGAATCAGTGGGAAGATTGTGAGCCAGTTAGCTGGGAGCAGGGCAGAAACAAGAGAAACCCTGCTTCAGTAGGGTGAAGGTTATTACCGAGTCCTGAAAGTTGTCCTCTGACCTCTGCATGTACACTGTAGAGCACATGTGTATGTGTGTGTGCATGTACACACATATGCACACAAACAAATAAAAAACATTTTTAAGGGACTGCTACAATGTCTTCCCTACAACAAATAGCAGACTGCCCCACCCCATCCTCATCAGGTGATTGACTCCCAAGAGAAACATCCACATTCACAATGTCCTAGGCCCTCCTCAGCCCGGCCTCAGTCCTCTATCCCCCCTCTCTCCAGCTTCCGTGTGTCACCCCCCACCCCACTGCTCTGTAGCACAGGAGTCTCAGAACCGTCTCAGGAGGACCATGCAGTGAGTACTTGATGCCCACCTGACAAACAGCACTTACTTTGAAGCATCTTCTCAGAGCCTTGTTGGCCCTCCAGGAAGAACTGGCCACTGTCTTGATGGTCCCTGTTGTCATCCAGGCTCAGGAACGGTGACCATTTGCTTTCCATGTCTCTGTTTTTCCTCAAAGACTTTAACAATATAATGAACTCCTCAAAAGCTAGGATGTGTCTAATGAGTACCTAATCACCAAATCCAAACTATGTAGTGCTCCAAATGCTGGAACTTTCTTAGAACCAACAGGATGGTCAGGCGTAGAAAATTCTACACATGTGTCATGGGGTAGGTCTCAGTCAGCAATACAGGTACACTAAATATACCACATGAAATTATCTTCAGTTTCTGTATATAAGATATATTTGAAACAAATGCATTTTGTGTTTAAATTTGAGCCCTGTTGTCAAAACATCATGTCTGCAAATATCCCAAAACTGAAAGAATAAAATAAAGTCTGAAGTCCAAAATACCGCACATTCCCATCGTTTCAGATGAGGCACACTCAACATATGTCTCCTCCACACCTGGGGCTGAGCACACCTGGCACGCCCTGTGTCCAGCGAGGGAGCAAGCAAACTGCTCCAGCTACCCACAAAGGTGTGTGTGTGTGTGTGTGGGGGGGTCTTCTTTCTGCAGACACTCCATCCCAAACAGTGTCCTCTGGACTTCTCAGCAGACTTGATCTCTATATGGTGGAACCCCTCTCCTCCTTACAACCACTCTGGGTCCATATCAAATCCTCTTTTACAAAATGGGGATACTGAGCCTTGGAGAGAAGCTAAGTTTGGCCTGGTCCTACAGCTGTCGGGGTGGAGCAGAGCCTACCACTGTACTCTACAGCCCAGGTGGGGCCCCTTTCTGCTCAGGCATCCCCTACATTGCCCATCTGTCACCCCCCACTACTTTTTACCTCATTAGCTGCCAGCCTGTAAACACAATGTCAAGAGACGAGTCAGAGGAAAGCACCGGGTCAAGCCCTCAGACCCTGAACATCACACGTGCTGCGTGTCACAGTGACTTCATGCGTCAAGATCACCTGCCCACTGATTTTCTTCTTAACTGAACTTCCATCCCTCTCCCACCTACCATGTGAACAGAGCTGTCAGCGGAGACATCAGAGAAAGCCTTTTCGTGCCATGCATGGAGCCGGGCCGCCTAGCTCTTCTTCGCTAGCGCGCACCCAGGCATGGCTGAGCCGCATCCTCTTAGCGGACACCATCTGCTCTCTCTCACCTTTCCACGTTGGCTCTCAACCCCCGCCCCTCCCCCCAGGTCCCCTCTGCCAACAGTGACTCTTGCCAACTGAAGCTGCATTGACAGGGAAGGGTGGCGTGAGGCGGTTAGGACCAGCTGACCTGTCCGGTCAAGGAAACTTGGTTAAGTGTCTCTTGTCTCCGGAGCCCATGGGCTCATCGTCTCTCCTCCTCCTCCCCGTTTTGTTTAGTTTGACCTTGGTCACTGATGACAAGGCTTCTTTTCCTGCCAAACCAATCAATAAGCTAAACAGACAGAAGATGAGTATTTAGAATATGGGCAGCCAAACTCAAACAGAGATAGGTTATCAGCCCAGCCCAGAGCAGACTTCTGAGCAAATATTTCATTAGCAAATTTTTCATGGCAACTTGCATGTTAAAAAAAAAAAAAAAAAAGAGGGGGTGGGAACAGTAGCTGGGAGGGAAAGGGCTGGCTGTAACTCTGAAGCTGGAGGCCTCAAGTGGGATCCCTTCTGGGAAGGTGAACTGAGAGAAGACCTGCCCTGCCCCCCCCCCACCGGAAGGGGAGACCTGGCCTCTTAACATTTCTGACCCCAAAACCACCTCTCTTCACTGTCTGGCCAGTGTGGTTCATCCACAGCATCTCGGCACAACTGGGCAGGCTGATCACCGCGGTGTAGCACCACCAGGCAGCCAGCGGCTGGTGTGGGGATCTGGCCTGGCCCCTGTGGTAGGGCATAAAAGAACAGAGAAGAGAGACACCACCACCCCACTCCCCCACGCTCCCACTGCCAGCGCTGCCAAAAAGTCCCACAGCAGAGTTGGGAGCAAAAGGGAAACCTGACGGTAGGAGCTGATGCATCCCAGCCTCACAGCCTGGACATCTTCGCGGCCTCCTTAAATACACCGCTTTATGTAGGACTGGTCTTAAACCTGGCACACACTAGAACCCCAACCATCAGTGGTGGTTTCTGATTGTTGAATATGTTGGATATCATATTTTTCTCATAATAACCCTAACGGTTAGGTGTTTGGGTCCACAGATAGGGAGTCCTAGATTTAGAGAAGTTATGAAACTTGTCCAAGCTTTCACAGCCACTAGGGAAGCTGATGAGGAAGACTTGGGACTCAGCCAGCCTGGCCCCAATGGTGGGGAACTTCCTGCTCCTTCCTTGGTCCTGCTTCCCCGGTGCATGTCCTTATCCTTTAAAAAAAAAAAAAACCTGCCAAGCTGCGGAATTAATAATATTCTGTTCTTTCAATTAAATGCCCAGGGCCAGAAGGAATGAATACATTGCATCATTGGCTCCTTGAGCCCCACACTTCCCACTGTGGTCTGGGAGGGACCTTCTGGAACTCTTCCACATACGTGTAGATCTTACAGTGCCTTTGAGACCTGAGCTCACAGGCACTTCTCAGGGAAATTTCTAGATCTTCTCTGTGCTACTTCATATTTGTTCTTTTTTTCCCTCCCCTTCAATGCTAAGGATGAAACCTAAGGCTTTGATATACTAAGAATATAGAATGCCTTCTATCAGTGTAGTGTGTGTGTGTATAGATGGATAGATAGTTATAAAATTGTGTGTATTAGTTTGAAGACAGGGTCTCTCTAAGTTGCCCAAGCTGGTCTGAAACTTACTATGCAATCTCAAAAACCTCAAACTCATGGTAACCTTTTTGCCTCAGACTCCCAAGTAGCTGGACTTACAGACTTGTGTGACCATACCTGGCTACTATTTATTCTTATTGTGATCTATTGTTCCTCTAGAGTTAGTTATAATAATTATTTAACTTTAATTTATGCTAACCATCTGCATAAATTAGCACTCATGCTAATTTTATATTCCTGATTTATAAACATTGATGCTAATTAAATATTTTGTGTGTAATTTGTTGACAATGTCTGATAAGTGTGTCAATAATGACAATCCTCACAGCTCTCCTCTGCTCACTACAGTTGTGTCTGTGGACCCTCACAACCCCTCAAGAACCCTCTGAGGGGTAACTGTTAGTGTTCCCCTTTCCCAGGTAAAGTGGCTGGGTGCTGTAGGTTTCTGGAATGTAGCACTTCTCTAAGTGTGTCCTGGTGGAAGGGGTAAACAAGTGAGATATCCTCGGGCAGACCCCCAGGAAGGTGCCAGCAAACTTCACAATACTTGTGCAATCTGTTACACATGCTCCACTCTACAATTTCAGAACACATGCAATTTAAAAACTATGGGCACGTTTGATTTTCTGTAGTTGCTTGCAAATTCACATTGGCTTAGTGGAAGAATAGATTCGCAGGCTGGTGAGATGGCTAAGCCAACCACGTCGACCTAAGTTCAATACCCAGAAGCCATGAGAAGGTGGAAAAGGAGAGTCAGCTCCACAGAGTTGTCCTCCCCATCATATGCACACAGGAAATTAATAAATACATTTTTAAAGAGTAAATGTTATAAAGTCACGTGTGCCCATCTGCTCCCATGTTCTCTTCTTTTTTGGGTTCTCCAGCTACGGTCTTGAGGCCGTTTCCTGCCTTCAGAGCCATAGAGTCAACATCTACAGTCCCCCAGCTATATACTCTGAGGGGCGGGGACCCTCAGGGTTTTGTTTTGGGTTTGGACCCTGATTTCTACTTATACTAGAAGAGACTAAATTGCATTCATTTTTTTTATGCCCAGTTTCCTTAGGCTAATGGTAAATTCTAGTCTGCATTTTTGAAGGTTTTTTGTTTTGTTTTGTTTTTGTTTTTGTTTTTTGTTTTTGTCAAATTTAAATTACAGAATGGGTGTCTAGGACCTTAAGTACCTCCTCTTACAGGAGAATAATGTCCTAAGGCAGCCATTGTCTCAGTGTCCCACAGCAGAGGCCATGTCTTTATTGCCAACTGACTTCCAAAGTGAGGAAGAATATAGAGTTACAGATGGATAAACTGAGGCACAATCAAGTTCAGACCACAGGATACCTGATGGCCTCTTGGTTGATGGCTTTCTTCATGAGCCCGAGCTGACTCTAGGTTAAGCCCCTGAAAGCTTCAACTATTTTTCTTTCTCTCTTATGTTACTCAGAAACATATTTCTGTCCCTGCCAGACCCCCGCCCCCGTTCCCATTTAGTCAGAGAAAGGGAAGCCCACGTTTGATCATCCTGTGAGTCTGATGTGCAGTCCTTTTTTCAAGGCAGATGTTTGGAAACGCTGGGGCTGCAGCCACTCAACTTCTCAAATAACTTTTCAAGTGATGGCAAAAAGGAGGAACACATAGTTTAGAAAGCAATAAACTATATTTGTGTCCAGTGACCTCAAATCCCCACCTTTTTACTAAAATGAAATAAAAATCCAAATCCAGCCTTAAGTACGGAGAGTATTTATTATTTTCATGTAACCGCCTCTCAAGTGTGGGTGCGCTGTGGGGCTGTCTCGGAGCTCTGCAGACTGGACGCCATGCCCTTACCCAGATGTTCCTGGAAAAGGTTCTGGATGTGCAAGGGGATTAAAGGTTTATGTGTAATATTTCTGATGGCCACAGGCCTTGCAAACGTGCTCCTGTTGCTGCCTCCTCTGAGCTTTCTCATTTCTATTTCCTTAAATAGCAGCCCTGCTCCTCCAAATGACCAGCCAGTGAGGCTCCAGACATGCAGAAACTGGAAGAGCAAGGTTCTCAGAAGCAGACATATTTTCACAGCAGCGCTGACCTGCTGCATGGAAACGTGTTTTTTGTTCAGGGGAAGTTATAGATAAGTCCCTCAACCGGGCACTTCTTATGAGACAAAATCTCTTCCAGTTTTGCTGAGCTGTGTGATTTGCCTTCCAAGACCCCAGTATATGTTGAGGTGTGCCTGAAATCTAGGTGAGTCAGATCAGTTGCTCCAACAGCCACCGTGACGGTTCCCCTGAGTGCAGGTGTCACGCTGGGGTGTGGAATCCTGGACCCAAGCATCCTATTATTATTTGACGGTGCTGCTCTTACCCATTGCCCCCTCTCCCGTGGGAAGATCTGAAGCTGGATTGTGTGAGTTGGCCAAGTATTATGTGCCAGAGAAGCTGTACTTCACATACTAGTGGCAGAGGGAAATATAAAACTAGGTCACCTCATGGTTGGTTACAAGTTGTATTTATAACCGAGAAGAAAGGGTCTCTGAGATCATACGCGTTTTCTGCCCAAAACCCCCACTTCAGAGGGATTGCTCCGAAACATTCCTTAGTTATTACACTCAAGATAAAAAAAAAAATGCCAGCATTTCTATGGAAACTGAGGTTTTGATACAAAATAATATAGCTGCTCAAAACCTTGAGATCCAAGTTTTGAATTGGACCTGAGTATGTGTTTCTAGGGAACAACAGTCTCTGTGGTAGTTTTGGGGAAACTAGACATCACTTCCCAAGCCTCTAAGACCTTTAATTCCGTTTTGTTTTAAAATCTGATTTATCAGAATCAAATCCTTTCCTCCCTCCCTCCCTCCCTCCCTCCCTCCCTCCCTCCCTCCCTCCCCCCTCTCTCTTTCTCTTTCTCTCTGTCTTCCTTTTTTTTAAGGTTTGGAGACTTGGACCTGGTGAGGTGGCTCAGTGGTTAAGAAGAGCACATGCTGCTTTTGCCGAGGACTCTAGTTAGATTTCCATCACCCACATTAGGCAGCTCACAACTGCCTGTAACTCCAGCTCCAGGAGATCCAGTGCCTCTGGCCTCTATGAACATATGTGCTCATACACACAAACCCACACACAGACACAGAGATTTAGAATGTATCTTAATCTTTTTTGAAATTTTTAAAAAACAAATGCTGACTTCTTGTTAAGTATTAATCTCCTCCTTTGTGGGTGTTGATGTTCGCCCCTCCCAAATCCTCCAGACTTTATGTTCAAGGTCATGGAGTGATATGTGGTCATTTCCTACTGCCCCACACTGCTCCTCAGCCATCTACACCCCTAGTGAATGGTGACGGGAGCCCCACCACCCACTGGAAGACTCAAGAGGCATCTTGCTCACTTACAGCATGATAGGCCTGGATAGGAAGGAGGAAAAAGGAACAGACCCTCTAAAGAGGGTGCAGAGATGGAAGGGGGGCTGTGGATAGTGCGGTTGTTGGCATCCTGACGATACCAGCAGCAGAGAGAAGACTGTCACAGTGAACCATCTTGGGGTTCCAGGCAAGGGTCCTTAGTGATGGATTCCATTCATTTTTACAGATGCATGCACCTGGGCAGGTGGAGGAGAAGGGGGAAGGTGCATGGCCAGGGTGAGGCTAAGTGGCTCTGATTCTGGGCCCGGGACCCCCTCGGGCGGGCTCCGCAGAAAGGAGCCGTTTTCTGTCTCAGCTTGCCCTGTGATGTTTGTTCTCCCAGCATATGGTCAGATAAGACTCTGGAAGAGAGGTTCCGTCCCGCCATTTACCAAGATCACTTCCTCACAGACAAGCTTTCTGCGGCGAGGCCATCACTTGTTTCTTCAGAAATGTGTGAAGGCACAAAAGCCAAGTCCTCCAAGTCCGTTGCCACTCCTCCACATCATGAAGACACGGTGCGTGTCTGCAGAACATTGGAGAAGCCAGGAGAAGCCTCACAGGCTGAAGTCGGGGAAGAAATGAAGACCACGGTTGGAAATGAAAAGTATTCAAACATAAATTAACATAAACCCATGGTCATCTTGCACATGGCCCTGGCAATAAGGGAATTTACAATGTAGATGAAGGGAGGGTAATCAGAAGTAAGAGCAAGGCATTAAATACCAGGTACAGCTGGGGAGATTACAGAACAAAGTACAGAGAGTGTGGAAGAGATAAGGGAGGCAAAGTTAGAAAATGAAAAAGACATTGGACCAAAGGTTCAGATAAATAATGGGGAAATTTTCAAGGGGGGGAGCCATGGGTCACTGAAGGAGACAGTTGGGTGGCTAAGATGAGGGGAAGGTAATTTGTTGGAAAAGAGGCAGAGGTGGCTGAAAAAAATTACAAGCTTTATGTGTGTGCTCAAACTGTCAGGAAGATGGGGTGGGGGTGGGTGATGGCACATGTCAGAAGTGTATGCACTTTTCCTAACGGAAGCCAAGGAACTATCGAAGGCCAACACTCGCACATCCCAGGAGACTCGAAGAGTAAGATGGAAGGAGCAGAAAACAAAACAGCAGAGATTTTGTTCAAAGGTAGAGAACAGTAACCAAGTAATTGGAACAAGTTTAGGACAGGAGAGTTTGAAATACAGAAGGTCTGGTTTGGGGTAGGGTGGGCTGTTGGGGTGGGGTGGGCTGTGGGGGTGGGAGGGTGGACAAAAGCCAGGGTGGGTGACTAGTGCGTCTCCAGGGGTTATGGCCTTAGGCCTCCTTCTTGGTGTCTTTCTCTCCTTCCTTCCTATTTTCCTTCCACATTTTTCCTACCAGAAGACAGCCAACATCCAGGCACATTGCCGTTTTAGGAGCTCTACAGATGAATGGAAACTCAAACCTATTTGAAGTCATCCTGAAGGCAGAACTAGCAAGTCCCCTTCTTTGGAAAGGAAGTAGATAACAGCGATGCTTGTTAGAATGGTCAAGAATAATACATCTAGAACGTTCTGTTTTATTTTGATTCCTGTAGTTTTAAAAAGGCTGTACAGATGTCAGGTGCCGGTGTTGGTGGCCCTGGGTAGTTATGGGAAGCGATTCTGGGAACTCCTTCTATCACATGTGCCAGGTAGGATAACTTCTGGCAAGGCTTGGAGGGCGTTCGTGGGGGAGGCTAGGAGTGGCTGTGTTGTTCATTCTGAAGATCCATCACAAGGTGTGAGCTGTGGGGGCTCAGAGGAGTCGGGGGGGGGGGGGCCGGCGGCGCTCTTTCCCACAGAACAAGGATACCACATGGATAGATGCTGAAGACAGCTGAGGTGGCAGAGGAGGAACAAGGGTGGCAACTAAGAATGCTGACCAGATCTTGTGTGGTGGCTGAAGGGAGGCAGGGGATTTGATTGTCTGATTCAGCACAGTGACAAATTAGATAGAGCCTGGGGACAGGTGGTCAGATCCTCTGTGGTCATGGGCAGTATTCTTGAGAAGGAAGAAGCCAGTGTAGTGGTGGATAAAGTTTTAATGTCTTTGTCACCAAGTTATGGTGCAATAAAAGAAATTGAACATTATTCTGGATTGTACATATGGGGAGGGGTGACATGAAGAAGTCAGGTGACCAGCTGAGATCTCTGATAGAGTACTAAGGAATGTGTGAGGAAGGAAACTGGGAAATAGCACTAGGATTTTCTCTCTTCTCATCTACTATTGTGGCTCTGTTTCCAGCCCTATACATTTGAAAGCATACATCATAGTCCAAGCTGCTCATTTGGCTGATATTCTGTGTGTGTGTGTTAGTGTGTATGTGTGTGTTGCATGTGTGTGTATGCAAGTGCATCCATGGGATCCAGAGACCAACATCAGACGTCTTCCTCTATTGCTCTCAATCTTATTTTTGGGCAGGGCCTCTCACTGGACCACTGAACTTATTAATTTGTCAGGACTGGCTGGCTAGCCAGCTGCAGGGATCTGCCTATCTCTGCTTCCTGGGATTTCAGGTGCCGGCCATTATGCTTGGTTTTGTACATGGATGCTGGGGGTCCAAACCCAGGCCCCCTGGTTTGTGCTACAAGCGCTTTACTGACTGAGCCGTCTCCCCAGCCCCTCCGCTGCTGTTTTTATGGAGAGGAAGACTGAGCCAGGGTGAACTTGGGGGAGGCAGCTTCTGTTGTCTGAGTCTCAGCCCTGTGGTTTGACCGGCTGTGCTAGGAGCCAGGCATCCTTTGCTGTCTCACAATCCTGGCTTCAGAACCTTCCCCAGTGAAGAAAGCCGAGGTCCAAGAGAGCAGCTCCCGTCTTTCCTGAGCCAACTACCAGACTCCGAGGGATGTTCTCTCAGAAAGCAATGAATGGCCACAAGATACACTGTGCTATCACTGACCCAAAGGAAGTGGCTATGACCTTGGAATTCAAAGAAAAACAAATGATTTCGTTCTTTTCAGGATTTTAATATGAGGAGCTTTTCATTGGTCTTTGAGTGTTCAAGTTTGAATGTGTAATAATGAAGCTCACTGAACATTTATCCCACAAATATAAATATATGTACAAACACCAGGGCTGTGTATACTCCTGTAAATGCATATAGCTTCCAAAGTCAGCCAAAAAGAAGCACCTTTGGATCCATCAAGTTTTAAAGACACATAATGATAGGAAAAGGGAAGTAGTTTATTCTCAGCCGGGCTATCTCCTACATCTTGAGTTCTCACGGCTAACCCTCCCCTGGTTCAGCCTTTACCTTATTTCTTTAAGGTCAGGTTACAGAGGAATCCGGACAGCAGGAGAATTTCTCATGGGAAATCTGCCATCTGCCCTCCCCGGGGCATGTGTCTTGGCTTCCAGAGCTATCTCAGTTGTGGTGATCTATCTGAGGTCACAGGTTCAATATTGCCTTTGGGCTCCTACACGTGACTACAGGGAGCCCCTGAGCCACCTTCTCTTCAGGAAGTAAATTCATTTTGAAATGAACAAATGTGTGTGGGGTGAGGGTTTACATAGTTAACTCACTTGGAGTGATGGGGCAGAGGAATGAGAGAGACTGAACTAACTGCCATTATCCTTAGAAAGTGTAAAAAATGTCCATACCCACAAGTGGAAGGGATTGGTGTGCCTCTGAGTTCATGGGGTCCCCTCCCCAAGGCCTCTGTGCACAGCAGTGGAGTATGTTTCCAGGATGGATGGAGCCCCAAATTCTCCATTTAGAAAAACAAGGTCTACTTAGAAAAAGCAGTAGTATTAGGTTGCAGAGATGACTCCCTGGTTAAGGATCACTGGCTACTCTTGCAGAAGACCAGGGTTTGGTTCCCAGTACCCATAGGGCAGCTCACAGCTGTCTATAACTCCAGTTCCAGAGGATCCAATACCAGGATAGTAGGTACACATGCTCATATGCAGGCACTCACACATACAATAAATAAATAAATCTTAAAAAGAAGAAAGGGAGGAATGAAGAAAGGAAGGAAGGGAGGGAGGGAGGGAAATACTAATAGCAATCATAGCTTGCCAAGCTAATTTACTTACTGAACACTTACTGTGTGCAGTGCTAGCTGGGTAAACCGCTGACAGTGGCAGATCCTGAGGATTCCCCTGTCCCTGCTTCCCCAGGGCTGGGATTACAAGCATGTGCCACCCTAGTCTTCAAGGTTTCTCGGCAATCACTTCAAAAGACGGGCCATCTCCTCAGCCTCTGGCTCCTGATCTTTGCAAAGCTAGGCACGCCTAAAAATCCGAGGCTCATGGACTGCAGAGCAAGCGGCTTCATTCTCCCAGTGCACACAGTAGGGCGGGGGATGCTGCAGCTGGTTTTACTTGAGGATTGGTAAAAACTGTTTCTCTTATGACCTTGGGATATAGTTACTGTTCACATAGATCAGCCTAGCCTTTGTGTCCTGCAGTTAGACTGCAGAGGTCATCTTGCTATCAGGGATTTCCCAGAGCAATGAGGCTCCATCTGAGAACAGAGGACCCCTGCCTCCCTGATTGTCTACTTAAGCTCAAAACAGCATCTCTCTGTAAGGAAATGCTTCGTGTGGACGAGGCTGAAGTCTGACTGTTGGTTATATTTAGTCTTGCTTCCAGGTCCCAGCATTTCAGCCCCGCCCCTTTTTCTAGCTTAGCAAATGGGAGAATTGTTCCCCAGCCAGGCTGCCCTGTTGAACTTAGAAATAAGTTGATTAGCTCATCCTTCCTGAAGCCTTGGACTCGATGTTGGTTCTACCACTTGTTTCTAAAACTTAGTAGAGCCACAAGAAAGGGCCATTGACAAGCCCAATGATCCCTTTGTTTACATCGTGGCTGGACAACAAATGCATGGGCAAGTCCTGGGAACTCTGAAAAAAGAAATTACACAGTTGTCCAACATGAGTCTCTCCCTCTTCTCTCTGATCAAAGATACGGAAAGGGGCCCTTCCCTCTAGGAACCTGCTCACCTGCCTCTCCCTGCAGCATATGGAGACTGCTCTGAGAGCTTGGGTGGCCAGGTGAACAGCTGTTGTTGGGCGCCTTTATGCAGAAGCAGTGGCTGTACCTCTGAGAGCAGGAGCTTAAGGAGACAGCTTAAGTCCTTCTCTGCAGAAGCCGGCTGCTTGCTGGTTTTTCTTCCTCCATCCATCCCTCCATTTATTCCTCATGCTTTCATCTACTTGGTGATTGTGAAAATTGGCATTTGTTTACAGAAATGCCCCTTGGGAACTTTGGCTATTGCAACTGGATGAAACATACATTGGCTAGCAGAACGGAGAGGAAAACCCTTTATACAATTAATTAGATGGGTAAGCATTATCAGATACCTTAAACCATGGATGCTAGCATTCCAACTTCTATCCCTAGGATGGGATGGGATGCTATGCAAGGATGTGTTTTCAAGGATGCTTACTGGAGCTGTGATCTCTGATTGTTAGGCTGAGAAATGATCTAGATGTTCCATTACTGGGATTGGTCTAATAAATGAAGGCACTCGTATATAATAAAGTATATACAATTATTAAAAATGGCATGGCGAATGTGTGTATTCATACACACATGTACATTTTATGGGTTATAAAACAGTGTATGTAGTCAAATCTTATTTAAAAATATGTAGCTTGAGCCAGCAAGGTGGCTCAGCAGGTCAAGGTGATTGCTGCCAAGCCTGATGACCGAGTTCAACCCTAGAAGCCCACACAGCAGAAGAGCACTCCCCAAAATTGTTCTCTGATCTCCCCAGGCATGTCATAGAGCATGAATGTGCGTGCACACACACACACACACACACACACACACACACACACACACACAAATTATGATAAAAATTATAATTTATATTAAAAAATCTATTTTTATATGAAGTCTGAGAATTTATATACCAAAATGAAGGGCTTAATTACAGGATACCCCCAAATAATCCAAAATGATTACCTACTGCTATTACTATACTAAGAAAAAAGAATGTATTTTTCTTTAAAAATAGACTTTTTTTCTGTTTTCAAGGTCATGCAGGGAAAGAATCCTTGCTGCTGTAGCCAGTGTAAGAGTTGTGACCCTCTGACCTGGAAGCACTTCCTGAACTCAGCTTCAGTTTTTCTCATCCCTTGTCCCCGACCCGCCGTCTACCATTTCTGTAAATCTGATGGGATTGACATGTATCCCTCCACTGCTGCAGCATGGTCAGCTCATCGTCTTCAGCTATAGGCGGAAGGTGCCCACGGCCCTCGATAGGTGGTGGATGAACAAGCACTTTGCTGTAGAAGGAAGAGTTATTACAGGTCCTCAGAGGAAGCAAATTAGTGTGTAAACGTATGGGATGGTTTGGGAGATGGCCTTAGACCTGAAGGGCATGTGGAGGACTCACCCAGAAGGCATGTGGAGGACTCCCCAGAAGGCATGAGGAGGACTCCCCAGAAGGCATGTGGAGGACTCCTGTGGTGGTATTGTGTTCCCCAAAATATTGTGTACCTTAATAAATTTATCTGGGGTCAGAGAACGGAAAACCCACTAGTTAGGCAGTGATAGCACAAGCCTTTAATCCTAGCGTTCCAGAGGCAGAAATCCATCTGGGATCTCTGTGAGTTCAAGGCCACATTGGAAACAGCCAGGCATGGTGACTCACACCTTTAATCCCAGAAAGCAAGCCTTTAATCCTAGGGAGTGATGGTAGAAAGCAGAAAGTTATATAAGGTGTGAGGACCAGAAACTAGCAACATTTGGCTGGTTAAGCTTTCAGGCTTTTAAGCAGCAGTTCAGCTGAGAGCCATTGGGATGAGGACACAGAAGCTTCCAGTCTGAGGAAACAGGACCAGCTGAGGATCTGGCCAGGTGAGGTTAGCTGTGGCTTGTTCTGTCTCTCTGATCTACCAGCATTGACCCCAATAACTGGCCTCGGGTTTGATTTTATTAATAAGAACTTTTAAGATTCCTGCTACAGACTCCCCAGAAGGCATGTGGAGGACTCACTCACACAGAAGGCATGTGGAGGACTCACTCACACAGAAGGCATGTGGAGGACTCCCCAGAAGGCATGTGGAGGACTCCCCAGAAGGCATGTGGAGGACTCCCCAGAAGGCATGTGGAGGACTCCCCAGAAGGCATGTGGAGGACTCCCCAGAAGGCATGTGGAGGACTACCCAGAAGGCATGTGGAGGACTACCCAGAAGGCATGTGGAGGACTCCCCAGAAGGCATGTGGAGGACTACCCAGAAGGCATGTGGAGGACTCCCCAGAAGGCATGTGGAGGACTCCCCAGAAGGCATGTGGAGGACTCACCCAGAAGGCATGTGGAGGACTCCCCAGAAGGCATGTGGAGGACTACCCAGAAGGCATGTGGAGGACTACCCAGAAGGCATGTGGAGGAGTTGTCCATTCCAAACAGAGGAGGCAGCAGTGCCTGAATGACCAGGAATGCTTAGCCATGACATATGACTAGGGACATGGCACTTCTGTGTTCCAACCGGAATCTGCTTCTGTCCCCTGAGTCTGCACTGTGGCTGGGATCATGTCATCAAAAGCAGAAGAATGTGAGCGGGGCGGTGGTGGCGCACGCCTTTAATCCCAGCAATTGGGAGGCAGAGGCAGGTGGGTCTCTGTGAGTTCGAGGCCAGCCTGATCTACAAAGCAAGTTCCAGGAAAGGTGCAAAGCTATACAGAGAAACCTTGTCTCAAAAAACAAAACAAAAACAAAAACAAAAAGCAGAAGAATGCCCATTCGGGAAACAAGTGATCGGATTCTGCTGCAGTGAGGCCTACGAGGCGGGACACCACACAGCTGGTCTTGGCAGGTGAAGCTGGGACTTAATGACAAGGACCTAGAGTGCCGTGGCTGCTCTGCTTGGTCTTGTAGAAAGACCAAGGGAGTGTCCCACGGGAGGGCTCAGACACGTACATACTCCCATCTGTCCCCGCTCCACTTGTGTGTGTGTGTGTGTGTGTGTGTGTGTGTGTGTGTGTGTGTGCATATTGAGTGACTTTTCCTCTTATTTGAAATTCTCTCTCTCCATGTTTTGGGGAAATCTGTTTATGTGCATGTGTGTATCTCTCTTTCCATCTTGTGTGAGTCTCTTTCTCAGTCTATCATATGTGAGCCTCTGTGTCTCTGTGTGTGTGTGTGTGTGTGTGTGTGTGTGTGTGTGTATGCCTTAACTGAATCCTGATCTCTCACCACATGTATTGATTTGAATGAGAAATGTCCTCCATAGTCTCAGGTATTTAAATGTTCAGTCCCCAGTAGGTGGCGCTGTTTGGAGGAATAGTGTCCCGGGGGTGGGTGGGCCACGAGGGCCATTTCTAGTTAACTTTCTCTGCTTCATGCTTGCAGAAGTGAACCCTCAACCCTGAGCAGCTGCCATTCCTGCCACCTGTTGCCTTTGTTCCACACATCAGGGACTAATCGCTAGAACTGTGGGTCCAAATAAACCCATCTTCTGTAAGTTGTCTTGGTCATGGTGTTTTATCACAGCCATAGAAAAGTAACCGATGCACCACATTGTATGCATCTGTGTGTTTCTCTCTGCGTGTATCTTCAACATGTGTTAATCTCTCTCCATCTTTTGTGAATCTTCCTCTTTTCATCTTGTGTGAACCTGTCTGTCTGTGAATCAGTGTGCATGTACATGTATGTATGTCTCTTTCTTTATCTCGTGTGAATCGACAACTCCTCAACCTCGAAGGCATGTTAGCACCTCTGGTCCCTTACCAGGCAGTGACTTGAGCTGGATGTTCTCTTCCTGGAGAGAGGTTTTTCTGCTAATGGCAGCAGACTCTGTTGGGCCTCTGTCTTCACACCTAGCTCCTCTGTGAACAGCCACACACATGAGAGATGGCTGGCTGAGATTCAAGGCACGGTGGGCAGCATCCGAGGGACAGAGCAGAGGTGGCAGATCCTACGGAGTGAGAGCTGTGGGCCCTGGCCTCATTAACAACTGTGCTGCTGGGCAGGGACCCCCAGGCCACACCAGGGACATCTGAGGAGGTCGGGGTGTGCTGTTCAGCGACTGGGCCTTCGTACAGAAGGCCATTGCCATCGCGTCCTGGCCTCTCTGCCTGCGCTCTATAAGAGCTGACAAAAGGGGCCTCGCTGCTGAGATTCGGACTGAATGTTTAATGTAATTAATGCATATTTCATAGCGCAGTAACTGCCAGTGCTTTGCTCTGCCGGTCTCCCTGGCTGAGTTATTTACACAGCCATTTTGAGCTCAGTCCCAGAGCAAGTTGACAAATGAACAAGCATCCACGCAACACTGTCTATTCTTGCCCCACACAGATCAGGATCTCGCAACTTCACAAAGTCCCTGGACAGCATTTCAAACCTGTGCTACTTGGTCAGGTGAGTATATCTCCCCTGGGAACCACCGGCCAAAAGTCCCTTCCTGCTCCCTGCTCCCCAGCCTCAAGAAAGTATTAAAAAGAGGGCTTTTATGCCAACACTGTCATGCCCCCAAATGGATCTTAGTGATATTTCATTTCAAAAATCCCTAAAATTAAAGTGAGGAGCAGTCCCCCTAGTCAGTGACTCCATTTATCCATTGATCAGTTCTGACAGCCTGTTCGCAAGGCAGCTCTGCCCACAGGATGGTCTGACATAAATCAGGGGCTCCTCGGCTCACCTGCTCATCATGGTGACGGCTTTGGCAGGTTTTCAGGCTTTTGTGAAACAGATCTCTGCCCTGGGACAGCCAGGCTGTGAGTGGAAAGGCAGGACTTCGCGCAGAGGATGGTGGCTGCTCACGTCTCCTTTGGCTTCTCATGGAACAGGCACCGATCCAGCCCTTTGAGGCTCAGTTGTAACCTCCCATTCACCACCAGGAAGCTTCAACTCTGTGAGGAAGCTGGCTTCCCCAAAGACTCACAGATCGTGAGATTCCTTTAGGCAAACAAAATCCCACGTTTTCCATACTCTGGGCTAGGTGGAGACATTCTTGCCGCTCTTTCTTTAACATGGACATTTTCTGCCTGTGTCTTCTAATCTCAGGGCTCCCTTTTCAATCATTTAATGAAATAGAAATAAACCAATTTAGGAAAAACCTCTTAAAGACCAAAGGCTATCCTTTATAATGTGAATATACTATTCCTGCCATCTGCATGGATTCATATATACCATGCTTTCCTCAAGGGAGACATGTTTACAATTACCTTAACAAGTTAATGTTACTTATTCATTGCTTTATTTATTTACAGTGCTGGAGATCAAATCTAGCTGCCTGCATACACTAGGCAAGCACACTGCCACTGACCTATGTGCCCAGTCCTAGCAGCCATATTAAACTCTTTGCTATTGCTACGTAGTGTTGCCATCTTCAAATATGCTGGCCACATTCATAGCCATCTGGGGATGCATTGCAGCCTGTGGGCCACAGTTGGACACACTTGGACAGAAGTGTTATTTTAACTTCCCATGTTATTTAATAATGAGCATGTAGCATTTAGTGGATAAAATACAATCTGATGAGAAACAGACTCTCAATGGCACACTCTCCCATACTGAGCTCGTCTCTGCCAGTGTCCAGATTTCAAGTCCTGCTGTGAGGAAAGGCAGAAGACTCAGGTCTCAGCTCCAAAAGTGGGTTCAGTTTTGATACTTGGACTTGGAAGAAAATATTTAGCCCTCCTGGCCAATGGGACACGGACACCACACAACTGACTCCATCCATCATGGGATATCCAGTTCCTCGCCATCTGTAAGCCTCACCCCTCTAACTGTGAGCTCCCCTACAATGCCTTTGTGAGAACTGTGTAAGGAATGCACCTGAGCCACTTCACTGGGGCTGACTGTGGACCACATTCAGTCACCACCCTCTTAAACAAAGGTGGAGCTGAGGTTTGCTGGTTTATATTCAGCCTGGACTCTCAGAGAGGATGAGGACACAAGACAGCTTTGTCCTCATTTTTCAAAAAGCATGTTCAAACCCAGAGGATTGTGCTAGATCATACAATGAGTAAGGCAGGTGTAAGGGCCAGTGAGTTCCCAGAGTGGAAGTCCACCCCGTCATCTTTCCCTTGCTGTTTCACCCTGGGAGACACATTCCAAAGGGAAAGTCCTCCAGAGGGTCCCCTACAGCCAGTTACTTACCCTTGAGAGGCCAGAATAAGGAAGAACAGGGCAAAGAACCCCCTCTCTGGATTCCATCAAGCCTCCAAGGCTCACCCTCCAACTCCAAAAGCTCCTGATGATGGGGATGGGGCGGGGCTCGCTTTCTGCTTATGTTTACAGCCACCTTTTAAGGGTTCTTTATGGGTGAGAGAACAGGCGTGGGGCTTTAGGATGACTTGATAAAGGAGAATAGTCAGTTGTCACATTGTGCCTGAAATTGAACTCACTTCACTGCATGGAGACTCAAGCTTAGAATGAAGGCTTCCTCATGCAGAAAGGACAGACCCGAGCAGGCATCAGGAATGCCTGGGGTGCTTACAAAATGATGCAGTCCCCAGGTGCCACCCTTGGAGAGGATGACTCAGAGGGTCTGTGCTTGTACAAGCCCTTGGGTGAGTCTTGTGATCTGCCAGGTGTGGGCCTCCTTTAGGGCATTTGCCCAGCTACCCTCTTAGAGACTGGCTCATTCATGACTTCTTTGTCCTGTTGGACCATGTCTGTTTCTGTCCCTCTCCTTACCTTTGGGCTCAGAGTTTCAGTGCCTACCTCAAACACATCTAGAATAACCACTGTAAACAGAATCCTATGTCGGACACCCTGTGCTTGAGGGACAGGTGACTTACAGCCTTTGACCTCACTGACCTTGCCTTCCAGGAGGCTTCAAAAGCATGTCTTTGAAAAGGTTGGAAGGGATTTTGCATGTGTTTCTCATCCCAGAAATCAGGAGCCTGAGTATTCACAACTTTCTGTACAAATCACTAATCTCTAGTATAGAGGTTCTGGATCTATGGGTCGCAACCCCATTTGGGGTCTAATGACCCTTTCACAGGGGTCCTCTAAGACCACCAGAAAATACATTAATATTTGCATTACAATCACAACAGTAGCGAAATTGCAGTTAATGAAGTATCAACAAAAATAATTTCATGGTTGGGGGTCACCACAACATGAGGAACTGTATTAAAGGATCACAGCATTAGGAAGGTTGAGATCCACTGCTCTAGTACTAAGCTCCCCAACCCCCAGCAATAATGATTGACAGCATGAATTTGAACACTGTAGCCAACTCCTTCTGAAGAAATAGGGAATTCTTAGTTGGAGTGCCTTGGCTTGAACAACAGAGCCTCTTACTGGATCTGTTTCCATCTTTCAATATGTAACTTGGCCCCTGCTTCCAAGTTACACTCCCCTCACGCCCAGGCACACACACTCTCTGGATATGGACAGAAGCTGGAAGCGAAGCTGAAAAGCATGGAGTATCTTTACTGATTCTGAACTCCGAGTCAGAATTTTTTCACGTGGGGAGTTCACAAAGCCAATGATATCTAAAGCCGCAAATAGTCAGAACTCTAGGACTTGGGTCCACTGGATATTCAATGTAGAGTTTTTCAAAATCCCCACAAGAGGGTTGGGAAGGTTGATCAGTGGTAATGTACCTGATGTTAGGGCATGAGTTTGGATTCCCCAGGATCCATGTAAAAAGCTGGGTGTGTGTCTATAAATCCGGTGGTCAAGACAGGGGTGGGGGTTCTGGGGCTCATGGCCAGCCAGTCTAGTCAAGAGGTCAATCTACAGGTTCAGCGAGAGTCACTTTCTCAAAAAATAAGGTGGAAAATGGTTGGGGAAGACATTCTGACATCCACTTCCGTCCTCCTTATGGGTATGCACATACATACATACGCACATGTGTGCATGCACACACAACATATACACACCCTGGAGAGGCAGGTTGGTAGGCACTTGAGAAGCACTGGTCTAGCAGAAGAGAGCTGGGCTAGGAGTCAGAAGACCTGGGCTCAACTCTAGCCCGATGTCTGTTTACAAACGTCTCCATCTCCCTGGCTGCACTTTCCTCAACTCTTACAAACTGAGGGCATTAGACTGGGTTTCTCAGGGGCCAGGTCTCTCTCTTTATCTGTCACATTCTAAATTTTAATGGTCTGAGGCCAGCTGAGATGAGGAGGGAGAGTTGCTTAGGGATTAGCAGCAGATACCTTGTGCCTTTAACAGGGCCAGATGCACACAGGGAGACAGACAGCAAAGGAGAGAACAGGAGGAGATGCTAATTGGAAAGGGTGAGGGACATGTCGACTTGTCAGTTTCGCTCACCAGGACCTGGTCTGGAAGTGCTGGGACAGTGCGGGCTGGATTACAGGAAGGATCTTGGGCACGCCAGCTTTTGTCCTGTCTCCTGTCTGTCTATCTGTCTATCTGTGGGCATGCCGCTCTTTGGCAGAAAGGCCTCTGTTTGTTTTCTTAAGACGATTAAGTCTTTCTAAGTCCCCCTCAGCAGAGCCTGTGATTGGAAGTGACAATTGGAGGCTACTCTATTTAAAGGCTGCCACTTTGTATTAGCAGAAGGATCAGCTCAGACGGGAGGACATTTCACTGATGCGTGTTAAACCCTGATCACAGGGACAGGACCTGGTGCAGGCGAGGTGAGTGGAGTACACAGCCAGGAAATCCAGTTGGAGAACTCACCTGCCTCCTCCGATTCTACTTTCACTTCTAAGGACTGTGAGACACAGATCAAACCCGTTACTCTCATCTAAAAGAGGGAATGGAAAAATGGGGAGCTGAGTAATGGGTGGTATGAACTGCTGTGTGTGTGAGGGCACCTATGGGTGAATGGGGTGGGGGAATGCATGGCCATCTATCATTAAGTGAAATCTCAACTTTCAAGTCAACCACGAAGCTCTGCAGTTTCTGTGTCTCTCTTCCTCTCCTTCCACATAGGCAATTCCTTTCTTTTCCAGTTCTTGGGCAAAAGTTGCCACAGGAGATTTATTTGTAGATCGTCTCCAGTGGGAGACCCTTCTCAACACTCCTAAGGGCTCCACATTAGCTAGGAAACAGACTGGAAAACAGCAATTTCAATAGCATGTAACAGGTGCTAAGAGGAGGGACCTGGTATGCTGGGGACACAGGGTACTAACAGTCTAGGGGAGTAAAGGATGCTAAAGCTGGCATTTAATAGAAGCAAGAAGAAAGGTGTTCTAGAGAAGTAAATGTCACAGAGTCCAGACTTACACACTGCAATCAGGGAGTTGGATGAGCTCCATTATAGTTGGAGTCTGTGAGGAAGAGATGCAGAAAGTAAGCTGGAGAGGAAGATGGGAACCGTAGACTTAGTTGAGTTTAGAACTTTACCCAAAAGCTAAAGAGATTCACTGAAAGGTCTTGGAGAAGAACATGGTGTTAGACACAGTTTGCAAGCTCTCTCTTGGAGTCACATTGCGGGCGGGGGGGGGGGGGGACACACAATAATGGTACAGGAATCACACTGAACTGCTGACCCATGATAGTGAATTTACCTTTGAGAATCCAATTGCTGTCCATTTTGCCCCAAAGTGGAATCACATAGAAACTCTAGCCTTCATCGCTTTTGTGAATGGAAAGCTCCATCAGCCTTGAGGGATCTCTCTGTCTAACTCTTATCTCTCTGCAAGGAATTTCTCCATCCTTGTGCAGTTTCTGCAGAGGTAATTGCTCTGTGCTTGCATTTTTATCCACAGCAGATTTCCCTGGGGCCTGGTGGAAGATAGTATATAAAAGCTTTTTTTTTTTTTCATGGCCCCAGAGGACCTGACTGTTGGCCACAGAACCAGTCAGGATCTAATGTCAGGGAAGTGAAAAGGATGTTAGCTGCTCTGAGCATACTTATAAACTTCTTTCAATCTGAAATGACTTACTAAGAAATTGAACTTTTAAGGGATGGGATTTTTTAATAGACTGTGGGATTCTTAAATTTGTACTATTTTGTATTGTGAAATTAATGTAAGAACTTGGGGACAAACAAGAAAGGAAAGGTTATAGTTTATCAGTGATATGTTTGTGTGTCAAGTTGACAAGGGGATGTAGACTTGTGATGATGGCTAATCTTGGTTGTCAACTTGTCATACCTGAGAAAATGGAACAAAAAATGGAAAATTTTTTCTTGATTGCAGATGGATATAGGAAAGCCCAGTCCACTGTGGACAGAACAATTCCTGGGCAGGTGGTCCTGGGCTATATAAGAAAAGTAGCTGAATATGAGCCTAGAAACAAGCCACCAAGTAGTATTCCTATATGGTTTCTGTTCTAAGCTTCTGTCTTCAGCTTTTCCCTTGACATCCATTGATGATAGATGGTAAATTACAAGGTGAAATAAAAATTCCTCCCAAGCTGGGCAGTGGTGGTGCACACCTTTAATCCCAGCACTTGGGAGGCAGAGCCAGGTGCATCTCTGTGAGTTTGAGGCCAGGTTGGTCTATAGAGAGAGTTCCAGGACAGGCTCCAAAACTACGCAGAGAAACCCTGTCTTGAAAAACAAAACAAAACAAAACACATCCCAAAAGAAGAGACCAGGTACATACAGGGATGGCTGTGTGTTAGACATCAACCCTGGAGGTTTGTAGGAACCTGTCTGACTGAGGACAGGCAATCCAAATAGAAATGTCTGATTAACATTAAGTGGAATTTCTTGATAGTTCTGAAAAAATGTTCTTCAAGGGGACAAGATTGAAGGTAGATCAATGAGGCAGGGAGTTTGCACCATTTGGGGGAAAGGAGACATGGACATACACTAGAGCTTGGGTGAGAAAATGAAGAGGGTGCCACAGGTTTGGGGATCCTTTTTAAAGAGGTGCTAGTGGCAGGGCTTTGGTGTGACAGCATTTTGGTGGAGGGAGATGAAGCCTTAGGCTTCTGACCTGGAGGCAACATAGATGGAAAGGGCAACAGCTGACGGAAATGGCATGATAATGCTGTCTGGGATATGGTGATGGTATGAACATGCTGAGATGTCCATCTTCATAAATTTCCAGCCATTGTTGGTTACATAAGTATGAGCTTCAGAAGTTTGGGGAAATAATTATTTATTTATTTATTTATTTATTTATTTATTTATTTATTTATTTATTAAAGATTAAATGTGGAAATTGAAACACAGGATAAATTATCTTCTCTCTACAAAAGTATCTAGAAAAATCTAGAATGTCTGTATTTTATGGGCGTAGAGATAAAGGAACCCCAGAAATGAGATGAAAGTGTAATTGTAACTGGAATGTTTCTTGGGTCCTGCCTGTCCTCCCCACCCCTGCAGTCCCACAGCCACTTATAAAATAATTACTCAGAGGCTTATATTAATTATAACTGCTCAGCCACTAGCTCAGGCTTATTACTGACTAGCTCTTGCACCTAAATTAACCCATAATTCTTATCTATGTTTAGCCACATGGCTTGGTACCTTTTCTCAGTTCTGCCTTGTCTCTGTGTCCTTGCCCAGCTAGTGCAGTTGGTAGAGCATGAGACTTAATCTCAGGGTTGTGGGTTCATGCCCCATGTTGGGTGCCAAATGTAGCTGGAAGGTTTCTTAGGTCCTGCCCAGCCTCAACCAGTCCTGGGGTCCCATGTTCCTCTGGTGCCGACAGGCCTCACTGTCCCTTATAAAATAATCATTCAGAGGCTTAATACTAATTACCAATTAAATGGCCTATGGCAGGCTTCTTGCTGGCTAGCTCTTATAACTTAACCTATTTCTATTCATCTATAAATTGCCATGTGGCCATGGCATTACTGGTCTGCTGGCATTCTGCTTCTCCTTCGGTGGCAGCAGGTGTGTTTTCAGACTCCACCTTTCTCTGTCCTGTCTCTCTCCTTAGATTTCCCACTTGCCTCTAAGTGCCTTGCCATAGGCCAATACAGCTTATTTATTAACCAGTGGGAACAACATATACTCACAGCGTACAGAAAGACATCTCCCAGCAGGTAATAAATCAGAGAAATCACAAAGCCAAGGATTATGTCATTGAACTTGCTAATTTAAACTGAAATTGCAAGTATAACAGCATTTTTTTTTTAAAAAGAAGCTGTAAGTGACAAAGATTTGAACTTTGCAGTGAAAGTTTCTGGTGACTTTGTCAAAAGTTTTAGTAGAAGAGTCCAGAGAGAGTGAAATTAGCTGGAGTCTGACGGGGAGATGCAGACACAGCCCACAGTGGAGACAGGTCTTCAAGAAGTAGATGAAAGGGGAGGGGAAAGATGAGGTCAGAGCACAGTGAGACAAAAGGAAGACCTTCTCTCCCTGCTTTACCAGAGGGGTGTGCTCACAGGTAGGGCACAGGTGGAAAGCATGGTCTATACAAGGTGAGCACAACAGAGGTTAAGGCCCAGGAGATGTTAGAGAGTGAGGAACCAAGAGCATCCGGCCACCTTGATGATGGAGCATGATACCTCACTCCTTGGTGCAAGAATTAAGGATAGATATTGTGGGAGACCATCTGGCAAACTGGCTCCTACATTTTACCCCAGGGTACTCTTGAGGAGAAAGGGATGAGAGATTTTAGATAGAAGGATAGAGGGGAGAGAAACAGAAACACAGGATAGCCTCAGGAGGGCCTGGATTCTTATCCACTGGCCCCCTCTGTCTCTTCTAAAGGACTATTTATAGGAATGCCAAGTGGTGGAGCAGAAGGCCTCCCCCAGCACAGCCAAGTGCAGACTCTTTCTATCGCCTGGTGACCATGCACATGGTCAAACAATCCTCTAATGCAGCTCTGCTGGGTAAAGCAAGCTCAGATCTCACTAGGAAATCTCCACTAGGTATGTCTGAGGCCACCCGCGCAGGTGAGAGTTTGAGTACAATACTGAAGACGGTCATTCTAGCTCCTTCCTTCCTTCCTTCCTTCCTTCCTTCCTTCCTTCCTTCCTTCCTTCCTTCCTTCCTTCCTTCCTTCCTTCCTTCCTTCCTTCTTCTCTTATGCTAGGGATGGAACCCAGGGCTTTATGCTCTCTACTCCTGAAATACACCCACAGTCATCAATTTTCTTGATAAATAAAATCTAGTTGGAACTGAGAACTGTAGAAAATTCAGGTTTTTCTTTCTCCTTCTCTGTCTTCCAGTCAAAGCCACATGAATGGTTCATCCTTGAATGTAGAGTAAGTCTCATCCATTGTCCCAGTTAAACCCACAGTCCCCAAAAAGTCAATAAGGCAGAAGGATTGAATCTACAATGCCGAGCAAACCTTGCCAAGCTAGGGACAGTCCAAGGTCACAGAGGGAAGGACTAGGTGTGCTGGAACTGGTAACTGCCCTCCCCACCATACCCTTCAGCCAACCACAAGCAGAAAGGAGGGAAGGGGGCCATGCAAGAATCCATGGAACCATCCCCACCTCGGTGAACGACAGGAAATCAAAAGAGCAGGTGCACTGCGCCGCTTCCAGGTCAGCCCTGCCTAGCAGGTGCAGCCCAGGTGCAGATGTTTGCAGACTAGGCCAGGCCCCCTCTGCTCTGGGGGAGGGGCAGCCGTTCTCTATTGTTCTACTTGGCTCTTCTTGCAGAGGGGGAATCTTTGCTGTCTGCTCTTGAGAGCAAGGAGCCTTTGATTCTGGAGGAGCGTGCATTTTCCGACTTTGATCTCCCTGGAATCTGGTCTGTGCGCACTCTCAGGAGAGCACTTTACATTTAAAAGCCTTGAGCTGGCTGTCTCTCTCTCTCTGCTCACCTGTGGCGAAGCTCCTTTCCCTGTAGCACAACCTTCCAGCAAAATGGCCTCTGGGCAAACCTACCTGGGACCAGGTCCCTCAGCACAGAAGAGCTCCACAGTCACAGGCTGCTTGGATCCAGCCTGACACTGTCACCTCCCTCTGTCTTAGGGCTGAAGGGAGTGTCCCCACAAGGGCTGAGGAGGTAGAAGAACAGCGAACAGAGGCTATGCTCATCTCCTGGAACAGAACAGGGGCATCTTAAGCGGATGTCAGCAAGGCTGTAGGGTGGTCTGCATGGACAGTGCCACCACCATTCTGAGATGACAACCCCAAAGCCTAAAGCATTTCTCCAGAGCGCTTTAGGACAAGCCCTGACCCTGTCTATCATCCTCCAGCTGTGGAGACACAGCTGGAAAGCCCTGGTGGGCTTTCCAGGACACTGCCAGCCTGGGCTGAGAGGAGGTGGCTTTTCAAGGCTTTCAGTCTCCACAGCAACCCAGTAGAGAGCCGGAGAGTTCGAAGAGGTCTTGGCTGTCCTGTGTAGTGGCCGTTGGGATTGTGAACAAATGACACAGACTTTCTGAACTGCTACAGTCAACCCTGTCTGCCAGCACTGTGGGAAAACTCACTCAAGGGAAATGACGCCAGGGTTTTTTTGTAAACTGTTAAGGGCTCTAAGCAAGTCAGTAGTTATTTGTCCCCACCATTCTTATTCCCATCTGGAATCTCACACAATAAGCCAGGGGCTATAGGAGTCAGGAGTCAGGCAAGGCAAGGGCCAGACATGTTTCTCTGGGTGTGCACTGTTCTCATTCCCTGCTCCTGTGTCTTGGGACAGTCGAGAAGCAGACAGACATACCAACTCAAAAGCAACAACAACAAACCCACAAAAACTGTCTCGAGAGACCTCTTTCTGAAGGTCCCCAGGACCAGTCACAAAACACAAAACACCCAGTCTAGAAAGTTCTTCCTCCTCCCTGCCTGCCTTGCACACTCAGCAAGCCCTCCTGACAGGGCAAAGAAGCAAGGCATCTCCCTGGGAAGAGCCAGCTCACGGGGCTAGGAAGCGCAAGTGATTTTCCTTAATCAGGACTGATCACACAGGAGGGCCCCAACTGTCCGAGTCCCACCTGCTACTTTCTAATCCTCCTCCTCATCTCCCTGCCCCACCCTGCAGGACCTTGGCCTTGCCCTCCCCCAAGGCTCCATTCTCCACCTGTTGCTGTGATTCCGTGGTGGGAGAAAGGGGCAAGGGCCTCCCAGAAATCAAATATTGGCCTGGGGCACAGCCAACCTCGGTGCCATCCCACTGGGAAAGCTGTCTGTCTGTGGGAGAGTCCTCAGCAACAGGAATGACTCCTGATGCCTTTCTAGACATCACCTTGAGGCTGTGACAAGGAGAGCTCTCCTCAGTACCACCCAAAGAAAGCGGACTTTGTGAAGCTGCCCACAGTACAGCCTTGCTGGGTAGGGTCATGACATGTCAGCCTTCCATTCCGAACCCTGGCTTTCGCTTCCACACAGAGTCCGTTTCTGCTTACTATTCCTAATACACACACTACTCGTTCCTGGTCTGTGTCTCTGCCGATGCTACGCTCTTGCCTCAAATACACTCTGATATTTATAAATCTTTTGCACTTAGCATTTCAAAAGGCTTTTCTGCCTATGATCTCATCCAATTGGATCACATCACGATCCTCACAGCAACCAGGGGAGCTTTTGCCATTACTATTATTTAAATTACTGCTCTCTGTTACATCGGAGGCACTAAGGCCCAGGGAGCCTCAATGACTCGTTCAAAGTCACATCAGTAGTTGGAGAGAGAGCTGGAATTACAGCAAGGACTTTGCCAGTCCCTGCCTACTGCTTCCTTACAGCCCTGTGCGGAGTCCTTTCATCCCTGCAGCCCCCATCCGAGGACGCTTGCGGGAGTCCACAGCCAAGCCAGCCCGGGCGACCATTTTCCTCTCTTTGTCCAGCCCTTCTATCCTATTGGTTTATAGCACCCCAAAGTTATGTTGAGGAACCCCGGTCCCAGTCAGCAACTTTGATTTTGACATCACTGACCTCATCCCTTGGCCTTGTGGGTAAACACATGATCAGACTTGTCCAATCAGAGCAGTCATCGTGATTGGGTCCGAGAAGAGCCTGTAAACCCAAGCCAGCCACGGTGAGGCTCAGTTGCCATGGTGGTTGCATTATGTGGGGAGAATCTTCGCGCTGAGCTGAGGAAATCTGTAGAATGTAAGCCTGGATCTGCATGAGAACAAAGCTGACAATGAGTTCTGAGACGTGCTCCACCTCACATTCGCCTGTCTGTTGCCAACGGTAGTCTCTTGGATGCCGCTTCCGGTTGGGATTTTGTCTCCTGTATTAAAAACAGAACTGTGACTAACTTAACCCCACGGCCCTCTGAAGGCTTGGTTAGATCTTTGCTTCTGTGCCCACTTCTCTGGACTGCTTCTCTGCCCGAGCTTTCAAAGTGTCGGCATCACTTTCTCTGCTCTCTGCCTATGTCCCGCAGTCTAAGCTCCAGCCGGTGCTGGTCCCCCTCCTCTTTCCTCATAGTGGGAAAAGCACATTTTTGTGAATTAGAATACCTGGTCCATCTGGCCACAGGTGAAATATCTTAAGAATATTTTTTTTTCTTTCTTTTTTTCTCACAGTTGTGCATGTACACATTACTGTGGAAAAGTCTCTATATGTGGGTATTCTTGTGTGGGAGAGTGCACGTGTGTGGGTAACAGAGGCCAGCCACAGGGGGCATCCATGTATTTGTCAGACCCACCGTCCTGGAATTTGCCAAGAAGACCAAGTTGTCTGGCCAGAGCCTCAGGGACCCACCTGTCTTTCCCCTCTCAGCTCTGAGATCACTAGCACATACTGTCACTCCTGTTTTGTTTTTAATGTAGACCCTTGTATGAAAAGCTCCTGATGGACTGAGCCATGAGTTTACTTTCTTAAAACTTGTTTTTAGAAAGGTTGGTTATGAATATCAAGTAGAAGCAGGTGTGAGAACGTCTTTTGGAGACTATAAGATACTACTCTGGTGCAAGAGGTCACTTAGGTTCCTGCCTGAGCACGCTCGTGATCACCTCAATTGAAAGTCAGATGGAAATGATTGTTGGACTAATCCTGTGTTCTGCTCACCTGGCCCTTCGCCTGTAAGCATTTAGACTCTGCAGTCTACCTTCTTAGAAGGTATCACTAGACTTCATTACCTTATTCTTTTTATTTTATTTTGTTATTTTATTTTATGTGCATTGGTGTTTTGCCATGGGTGTCAGGTCCCCTGGAACTGAAGTTACAGACCGTTGTGAGCTGCCAGGTGGGTGCTGGGAATTGAACCGGGGTCCTCTGGAAGAATACTCAGTGCTCTTAACTGCTGAGCCATCTCTCCAGCCCCCATTAGCTCATTCTTCATCAGCCAGGTGAGAGGAGAAAGTAAGGGCATCTGTTTCCAATGAGACCCAGTATGAACCCAGCTCAAGCAGCATCCCTGGGCAGGAGTTGGTGATGATGGGAGTGGATACCATCTTAGGCTCTATGTGGTCAGCTACTCAGTCACTTCCCAGCTCTCCCCAACAAGCAGGACACTGCACTTGGGAAGACAAGCCCAAGCCTGTGGCTGCTGCCTGCTGTGGCAGCTAAAGAGGCTTTTGTGATCACATTTAGGGAGTGAGTGAGTGAGTGAGTGAGTGAGTGGCTTTAGCTCCTTGTTGGTTCCAGGTGAGAAAGAACTCCTGAGTCGGAAACCAAGGTCAGTGCAGTTCAAAGGCAAGCTCCTGGGCGCCTTGCCCTCCTCAGATTCCTGGCCACTCACCCATCCACCCGGGCAAACTTCACTTGGAGTTTGAAAATGCCCCAAGGAAATGTTTGTTAAGTCATTTCATGTGGAAGATCAGGAGAATGGAGGGCAGAAACTTCTCATTCTCTCTCTCTCTCTCTCTCTCTCTCTCTCTCTCTCTCTCTCTCTCTCTCTTTCTCTCTCTCTCTCTCTCTCTCTCTCTTCCCTCTAATATTTCTTGAACACTTTATGTGTAAGACCTTATGATGAGTGTGTTAACAGTCTGATTACCTTTCTGAAAGAGGTTCTACTTATTTCCTATTACAGAGATGTTTAAATAACCCACAGAGGTCTCATTGTTACTAAATGGAAAAGACGGGTCCTAAATGCCATTTTTTTTCCACTCTAATGTCTAAGCTCTTCCAAGCTACCATCTTTGCCTATTCTGAGACTCCAAGATGCTCACACCCACCTTCAGATGAGGGGCTTTGGTTGCACTGTGTCAAGTACCACACACGCATAGATTCATATCACATAAGACCATAAATTCACAAGCACCAGGTGTTGAATGCTATTTTCTTCTGTGCTTCAGGTAGAGAAAAGGCGGAGAGGAATGCCACACGTTGATGGATGGGAAGGTAGGAGGAGGTGTGCTGCAGGGTCTCAAGAGGGCTCTAGTCTGGATGGAACGATACAACTTACATCTATGAACACCTTTTTCAGAAGCTGTAATAGTAAAGTCTCACTGCAGGAAGAACAAGAAAATGTCTTTCTTGTTGACAAGTGAGTGACAGGATTGTTGCTGTTTTCCAGTAGAAGAGGCATACACATCTGTGGGTTCACGCAGCGTATCTGTCTGGTGGTCACCTGTGCTCTCCCTTGTGACTCCCTCTTTCTCTGTGAGAAGGCACACAGGGGCCTTGGTCTCACCCCAGTCCATCCCACATGCCCTTGGGGCAGAGGGTGGCATGGAAGATTCTAAGTGAGCTCTGGTTTATGATGATTGATGGTGGATTCTAGATTATTCTCAGCCAGCTTGTGGCCCACAGCTTCCTCAATTTTATTTAATAAGCTTCCTCTTCTTCAACTTCTCCCAGAGAAAGTTTTCTCTTCTAAGAAATGTTTGGCTAGGTCCCGCCCTTTTGGGGAAGCCTTGGTGGTAGGCTGACTTCCCTCTCTCCCCACTTCCTCTTTCCCTGGCTCAAAGTCATCCACAGCTGCCTTGGCTTTATCTTACCTGGGACAGACCTCAGGCCCTGGGGACATTGTCTACAGTACCCATATCTTGTCTTTGAGTTTTGCAACCACAAGTGAACTTTTCCTCACTTCCTGTTCTTCTTGGACTCTCTCGGTCTCCATGGTGTGGGAACCGTGGAAGATGTTCCGAGCATGCTCAGAGTTAACCTGCCTTTGCACTTCCCGACTAAGGACAGAATAACTTTGTAACTTAGTTGCCTCTGTTTCTAAAGCTTTCTGAAAATAGGTGACACTGCTTTGTTATAATATTGTTCTCTTAACTCACCATCTCTGCCCCTCTCTTGTAGAAGAGGTGAATGTGTTACATGAATTCTGTTCATTCAAAATTCCGCTCCAGGCTACTATAAAACAGGAAGAGTTCTTTGGTAGCGCTGTCTCCTCTCTTAAACAACCCCTCCCACACACCTAATGAATGATTCAGCTGCCCCTGTCTGTCTCCAGGTATCTTTGTGTCCAACTCTTCCTTAAGTGGGGAACTTCCCCAGACTGTGGACAATTTGCCCTCTAATTAGTGTCCCTTTTTCTCTATGATGACAGAGGAAGGGAGAGAAAGGGATAGTTAGGGGAGGCAAGGAATGGGACTCATCACCTTGCAGCTCAGTAGTTTTTGATGGAAATGTCACAGTGGGTGTTGGATCTTGTCCAAGTATTCATCCTCTACCAGGCTCCTGAAGTCCCAGGGTGGTGTGTACACTCACCTCAGGCCCCTCACCCCCTCTCTTTCTGGACTTTAGAGGTAAATCTGGGCCTAACCCTGCACAAGTGGCTAGGCATTTGGCCGACACAGAGGAATGGCCAAGGTCTGTGTGTCCTTCAGAGAATCCTGCCTCTGGCTGGGATGTGGCTCAGTGGTGGAGTATTTGCCCAGCCATGCATGAGGCCTTAGGAGGTTCCTCCAGGGTTGCTTCTCCTTACTCCTTCTGCATCCCTTCCTCTGCCCTAGGGTAGCTCTAGGGTATCCCAACCCACCCCATCTGGCAGAAAGGACACACAAGGTCTGAAGATGCACAGGGTTTCAGACTAAGCCATCTTTGCTCCCCCAGTTTTTCTGGTTGGCCTGAAACTCACTCTGTAGACCAGACTAACCTTGAACCTGTAGCAAGTTGACAATACAGTTTGGTAACTAGAGTAACACAAAAACTTCACACAGAGGCTGGCGGAGAGCCGACATTCAGGAATGCCAGTTACCCAAAGAGAGGGAAGGTCCTTTCTGCATCTGTGACTATCCCAGATGCCCCTGCCTCCTGTGTCTTTATTTTCTAACACTCCTCAACTAGCTCACCTTTCTCTCCATCTACCAGAGAAGATACCAGAAGGGCAAGCGGCTGTGAGGGGAGTTCCTCTCCTTCTGGAGGTGCTCTCATTAAGAGAGTTTCCAGTTTCTGTCTTACAAATAGATGGCAAACTCTGGCAGCATGCAGCCCCCTTCATTCCTGTGGAAGCCCCTGGAACTCAGATATGTCTCTGCTACGTGCACTGAGGTGCCCCATCCCATGGTCTGCACAGTGAGTCCCACACTGGAGGACCCAGTTCCAATTGCAAGCCCCTGGCAGGGCTAGACAGTTTCTCTCGGTGCACACCTCCAAATGCCAGTGCTGGTGCACAGTGCACACCTCCAAATGCCAGTGCTGGTGCACAGTGCACATACTCCAAATGCCAGTGCTGGTGCACAGTGCACATACTCCAAATGCCAGTGCTGGTGCACAGTGCACATACTCCAAATGCCAGTGCTGGTGCACAGTGCACACCTCCAAATGCCAGTGCTGGTGCACAGTGCACATACTCCAAATGCCAGTGCTGGTGCACAGTGCACATACTCCAAATGCCAGTGCTGGTGTACAGTGCACATACTCCAAATGCCAGTGCTGGTGCACAGTGCACATACCCCGTCCCCCATCTTTAGGCTCTGCTTTCTTGTCTGAAACACACCCCTTCTGGGAAACCTTGGATTCTAGTAAAGAGGTCTCTCAGTTGTACATTATGCATTTGTGCAATGGGACTCCTCCTTTAGTGGGCTGCTAAGAGCCCTTAGAACAGATTTGATAAGTACTTCAGGTGGAGTTTTCTATTTGTTTTTATCTTTGTGAAACTTCTTTTCCAAAGAAATACACATCTATATTCCTTTTTAGTTGAAATCAGACAGAGAAATATCTGTTTCCAAGGCACTGTTTAAACAGTGCGATTGACCGAGAGCCCATATCCAATTACTCCAAGTTCTAATGATGGGAGGGAAAATTCAGGAGTAAAGTGGCCCCAGGGAAAGTATTTTCTTCTAGTACTGGCCTTGGAGAGTGACCAGGAGGCAGTAGCTGGGTTCTGGGAAGGGAGTGTTCCCAGAGAGCCAGAAGGAAGTAAGCTTATCAGTGCCCAGTCTTTATCTGAAGGAATCTTCCGCAGGCTGCAGGCTTTGACCTTCTAGCTGCAGAGCTTTCCCAAGGGGCAGGAAGCTTCAGGGTCAAGTGAGGCATTAGCAGAAGCCCTCCATTCGCTTTCCCCAAGGCCTTCTGCTTTCCTTCCCAGGCTGGGGCTGGCACATGTCAAAGCTTTTGCCGGTGGGCTTGCAACAATGTTGGGATATGCTAAGGAAGGCAAATATAGATACAATTCTCTGGCCTCCAAGGCCGAATGGCACCAGCTGCATCTCCACCAGTCTCCGGCCTTTCTCCCCTTGCTGTTCACTAGGGTTTGGATCTGGAGTATTCCCCAAAAGATGGTGTGATAAATGCCTTGTGTTCATCAACTTGACAATACTAGGAAGCAGTATAGCCTTCAGATGATGGAACCTAGTGGGAGGTTTCAGGCTGAGGGTGAGTTAGTAGGGTATTGGCAGACAGGGAGAGCAGACAGGGAGGGCTCCTAAGAGGACCACTTCCTTGTCCAGGGGAAAACGGTGCAGAGGAAAAGGCATGTCCAGCCAAGTGGCGAATGCTTGGATGAAATGTAGGGATAATGGGAGGATCCAGGAGCTTTATAAAATGCCCAGCCTAGCACCCCTGGTCCCCAAATCTGATGCCCCCCATCCCCACAGGCCCTTGGAGGGAATTGTGGGATATCTGTCTTTTCTCCCTTTGTTTTTGATTTTGATCATCCTGGGGTGAGCAGTTTCCTCTGTCCCATGCTCCCTGCCTCAAGGCACCAATTTGCCACAGGCCCAAAAGCAACAGTGCCAACCTACCATGGATCTAAACATCCCAAACTGAGCCGAAACAGACCTTTCCCCTCCAAGGTAAGTTACCTTAGGTGCTCACTGTGGTGATGGAAGGCTGAGTGGAGCATTTCCGGTCACTCCGATCTAAAGGCAAAGGAAGGCTGTCCGGGAAAGCCGCTGATGGTCCTCCCTCCTCCCTGCTCCTCCTGCCCTCCTCCTCCGGTACTCTAGCTTGAAGTCCTGTGGACGGACAAGCGTGAGTTCAGGCCGTCGTCACACTCTGAGCTGTCTCCTCCTTTGTGTGTAATTCTCCTCTCACAGCCCCGCTTGCTGCCTCTGCTCCTGACTCATACGCCCCCTGAAGGGTGCGCTTGCTTTGGGGATATATTCTTAGCACACATTTCCCAGCACTCACTGAATGATTAGAAACAGAACAGTTGCTATGGAGTCCCTCCTCCAGAGAAGGGGAGAGTGGGGAACAGCCCGAGTATCACCGGGACAGAAAGCTAGCATCCTCAGGATGCTGAGACCCAGGTTCTAGCAGCCCCTACTCCTCTTTGGAGGGACCCTCTTGCCTGCTCTCTGTCAAAGAGAAGGACACGGAGAAGGGTTCTTTGCTCGGAATCTACTGCTTTGCAGCCCACATCCTGTTGGCATACTGGTGTTACTAACCTTATGGTTCTAACAGTTATGGATATACTTTAAAAGAAACTAGTTTGCCTCTCATCTGTCTCTGCCCAGTCTCTTCCACAGGACAAAGGTCTTTGTAGAATCTGAGTCTGCAAATTCTTCTCTCTGGCCTCTGGATCCTGCCTTGCTCAGGCTCTCCGTTCAGTGCCCTCTGCCTTGAGGCAGTTGGGAACAATAGCTTGGCTGGGGACACCATCCACAATCTGATTTTTCCCAGCAGCATCTTCACAATAAACATGAGTGTCCCCTTTGTCTAGCGTGAGCGCTTCACAGGAGGTGCTGGGAAAGGCACGGGCGACTGCCCTCAATCTTATCTCTTGGTCCATCTCCGTCCTGGGCTTCACTCTCGCTGACTGTGTCTAAGCGCAGGACTCCAGTCCAGCCCTGAAAGGCTCCAAGTCACTGGGCTCGTCACTAATCATTTCGGATCTCAGGGTATAGACAGAGGTGCAGACCGATGCACAGCACCTCTCTCAGGCAGGCTGTCCTTTTCTTTCCCTGTGTTTTTAGAAAAACCAGCCTCGGTTTGAGCTTCTCTTTCTCCTCGTCTAACCTGCAGGAAAGAGAAGTGATGTCAGTTTTCTAAGTGTCCCCCGGCATTTCTCTTCATTCTACAGACTCAGTGTGCACATGGCTGGTGTCCTGGGGTTTGGTTAGTGACAGTCTAGCTGCATATCTGACCTTGTGTCATTATGTGACAAGAGCCTCTACTGCTCTGCTGGACTGGCCTCTTCTGGTCCTTCTCCTTGCTCTTTCCACACAGCCTCCCTGGAGGGTCAGGTTCATACAGCACCTCAGCTTTGCTATGATGTTTTCTATCATTTCCATAATTTTGGACCATGTCCATGTAATGAGGATCAATTCCCTGAACAATAATAATTTAATTTGCTTGTTTAGAAAAGAGCAAGAATAAAGGGAACAAGGATGAGATGACTTAGAATTCTGTACCATCCTAGTCAACACTCACGTTCATCGAGCATTTATGGAGCGTGCCCTGCACTGAGAAGGCAGGAAAGACAAAAAAGACGAGTTCTGTGTCTTACCAAACTCCCAAACTTACACACAGTGTGATAATGGCGTCACACAGGCACAGGTCAGTCACAGGAGTCCAGAGCCAAGGCAACTGCCGGACCCAGGAGGTCCCAGAAGTCTGGACCCCGACATACTGAACGCATGTTCCCCAAGGCTGCCTGGCTTGTTCCTGCTGTGCTCCTGACTCTGTTGGAGTGTTGACCACTTAGTACACACGCAAGAGGTGTTCACTGAATGAAGAATAGTGACTCTGCTAAGAATCACAAAAGTTGGGTAAGAAGCATTGTAATGAAGGGGGTCACCTGTTCCCAGTGGGTCCAGAGGGTAGCAATGGAGTGGACGTGTCTTGGGAAGGGCAGAGAAAGATCATTATTGCTTCGTAGTGCCAAGATTAAAATAGGATTGGAAGATTCCAGAAGTGGTGAGGAGTAAATTTCCATCATTCCTCACCACTCAGTCCATGATCACCTATTACAGCAGTGCAGAACAGACTGAGGCATGGACACCTTGTCTGGGTCTTGCCTGAGGGTTGAGACTGAATCTGACATGAACTGTCACCCTCTGGGATTGTGTCTGTGTCCATCAAAGCAGAGCAGCGCCCAGTCAAGAGTGGAGCATTTCCCTCCACCCAGGGCCCTCCTCATTTCTTCCTGTTCTAGTAGTTTCGCCCATAGATCTGATTAATGTGCTTAAGCTTCCGTTTTTGATTTCTTAACCTTTGGCCCAGCATTTTAATAAAAACCTTAGCTTCTCTCCCCTCCCCCACTGCCATCTCCTCCTAATATTGTCACATGTTCTTTCTTGTTTGTTCTACTGATATAGTTCATAAATTTTAATAGTGTGCTTAAAGCTTTACGTCTTGACACATTCACTGGAAACACCATTTCTTGGCTCCGTGGGAAGCTAACATCTCTCCACTTCCCCCCATACTCTAACCCTCTCTGGCCCCCACCTGCATCCACATAATACCATTTCTTTTGTTTGTTCCATGTACATGGTGATGGATAGCTATATTTCAATCTCCTAGGGTTTATTAAAAATTTGAGCCAGACAGCCAGAAAGCAAACAGCATTTATCTATTTTAGAGTTCATATTAGGCCATTAGGCCATTATTTTCTCATGTAACTTGGAGTTTCTGGTTACTTTTCATTTTTACTGTTGACCAAAAGCAAAAAAACGAGACAAAACAAAACAGAAACAGAAACCAAGAAACCAAATAGCCTTTCATTCTCTGTAGGAGATGGCTGCCTTGTTGCCTTGCATGTTGCTCTGTATGCAAGCAGCGTTTGTATCTTAGGATAGTGTGGAACAATCTGTGGTGTGGAGGCCAGGTTTCTCCACTGTGGAGGATGAGGAAGGAAGGGAGGGAGGGACGGAGGGAGGGAGGAAGGGACGGAGGGACGGAGGGACAGGGACGGAGGGACGGAGGGAGACAGGGGAGGCTTTCCAGTGAAGCATGAGCATGTGACAGAATTTGAGGGAGAATCTTTATGTGTGAGTGTGTGTGCTTAGTGTATATGCGTACAGGCATGTGTGTGCACCTCTGCGTACATTTGTGGAGGGCAGAGGTGGTCTGCGGGTGTCTTCCTCCACCACTTTCCACTGTTTTTTTTTTTTGGGGGGGGGGTTTCTCACTGAACCAAGAGCCTGCCATTTTGGGTGCTGTCTGGAGGGATCTGCCTGCCATTGCTGCCCCTCCATCCTGGGGTTACAGGTGCTCCCTGCTGCTTGGGTTTTATGTGGGTGCCGGGGTTGGTTCTCATGCGTGTACAGCAAACGGTACCCACTGAGCCATCTCCTGGCCCTGGGGATTAGGATCTTGACACCATGGCGTAAAGGAGCCGTCTGGTGTCTGGCATCTGGGAGTCCCATGAAGCCACTGGCACCGCAGGAAGTGTGCCTCTGTGATGGTGTCTGCAGGTTTCGGCTGGGTCTGATCTCCCTGTATTTGTCTTTGTATGGCTGAGCACTGCTGGAGCCGATGCTGCAGAAACATTGCCCTTTCCCCACATCAGACTTTCTTTGCCTCTTACTGCCTTTCGTTCTCTTGAAATTTCACCAGTTGGGGCATTTCTACACGGCTGGGTTAATAATATTGGCATCCGGTTTGTTACTAAAGTTCTTGACTTGGGTTTCCTTGATTCTGTAGGTAAATGGATTTAATGCTTCTATTGTTTTACTACACCTTTGCCTTCCTCAGTTACCCCTTGCTTTGGCAACTTCATTTCTAGGAGCTTTATCAAGAACAGTTCACTGAGATGTATTCTTCTAGCCATGTTTAAAATTGTTTCTCTGTAACTAGATATACGTAGTTCCGTCTAGTCTGAAACATTCGAGTCAGGCTTTCAGTCCTTAAATAGTGTTTAAATATTGCTTCATTGTCTTCTAGGACTGGATGTTCAGTGTAGAGTAATGGGACAGTATCTTTGTTCCCAAGATCGTATCAGAAGCCTTGGCACTGGAGTTATGGATGGTTTTGAGCCCCCATGTGGTTGCTGGGATCCGAACCTAGGTCCTCTGCAAGAGCAGCCAGTGCTCTTAACCACTGAGCCATCTTCCCAGCCCTGTATTTCTTTATCTACTCTGTGCTTATTTTCAGATTTTATCAGGCCAGAGAGGAGAGGGACTGCAATTATCTAAATATTGAATTCATTTTCTATTTTCCCCTCTATCATTGTGTGTTTATGTGTATGTGCATGTGTGCATCAGTATGTGCAATGTGCATTTATGTGCCTGTGTGTTTTCATGTGTTTGTGTGTGCGTGCTTGTGAAGACCTGAAGACAACCTTGGGTGGCATCCCCTAGGTGTTATTCACTCTGTGTTTTAGGATAGAGTCTCTCATCTGCTCACCTGCAAGGTGAGCACACCACTGACGAGTGTCTCCCCACCCCTGCCTCTCCCTCCCTTCCTCTCTCCCCCCTCCTTCCCTCCTTCCCTCCCTCCCCCCCTCTTCCCCCCCTCTCTCTCTCTGCCTCTCCTATTTTTAGGGGGGGAGACAGTGTATCATGTAGTCAGTTGCTGAGGTTGCAGACTATCACACCGAGTTGTCTTTATTTCTTCTTTGTTTTTGATTTCTATTTCATGCTGTTAATTTCTTTTACTATTATATTCTCGTGTGTGGGGGGTCGGTTACAGGCATATATGTTTGTGACAGCCCTTTATGTATTGAAACAGGAAGTCTTGCTGAGTCTGGAAGTTACCATTTCAGCTACTCTGGCTAGCTAGTTTGCCCTGGGGATCTCCGTCTCCGCATCCTGAATGCTGGAATTGCAGGTGAGCCACACAGTCACCTGACTTACCCAGGTTCAGGGGATCCGAACTCTGGTCCTCACAGTTCTGTGGAAAGCACTTTACCCAGATCCATCTCCCCCGAGCTGTTACCATCTCTTTGTATCATGTATTTTCTACAGCCTGGAGAACTTCTGAGACTCCTTTCCAATTTAAGTTTTATTTTTATGGTCTTTTGGCTGGATTTTGTATTTTTCCTTTTATCATTAAAGAAATAAGATACTTTATCACATTTTTAAATGTAAGATTTTTTAAATAGACCAATGAAATCCTGATCATTGAGTTCAGGAAACTCATGCTTCATTTCTTCCCCTGCTCTGTCACTGTTTCTCAAGGAGCTCTGTGACCTGCTTTGTGGCCTTGCTTCCTTAAGGCAAAGGTGTCAGGACTCATTCTTGATCCCCGAAGGCAGACTTGCTCTCAGAACGACCTGTCTCAAGAGTGGCGGTCTGAGGGAAGAACTGTCCTCTTCTCCGGTTTGCTGCCATGCTCTTGAATGTCTTTGTTTTAATGCTTGCACAACTCTGATTTAATTAATATGTCTTCATTTGCATTTTCCTAGGGCAGCATTTGCTCTTTGGGGATAGGGAAAAGTGTGTGTATATATGTGAGTTACCAGGACTAGCTGTTTTCTGCAATCCAAACTTGCCTTCCTGAAAAAGAGGGAGATTAGATAGGTAGGTAGGTAGATATAGATAGATAGATAGATAGATAGATAGATAGATAGATAGATAGATAGATAGATAGATAGATAGATCAGAGAGAGAGAGAGAGAGAGAGAGAGAGAGAGAGAGAGAGGCGGAGACAGACAGACAGACAGATGGTAGAAAGGAAAGAACTGTAAACGAGCTTTTCTCAGGAGAATGTTTCCTAGCCCAGCTTCTCTTCACATCTAACTGACCAGTCATAAGGCATCACCTACCACTGGAACTTCTCCTTAGAGCCCTCCCAAATCACTGCCAAGTGTAGACATAACACGCCTGGCATGCCAGCGCACTTCCTCCTTCCCACTGAGCACTGCTGTCTGAGTTTCACAGCTTGCTCTGACTCTCATCTCCTAAGTTTTGCTTCCTGCCTAGCTAAACTGTGCTAACTAGACCTGAAGTGCACCTTGGGAGACGCACATTCTGCCCATCTGGGAGGGTGGAGGTGTTAACTAGACCTGAAGTGCACCTTGAGAGACGCACATTCTGCCCATCTGGGAGGGTGGAGGTGATCTACGATACTGACCAGGATTCGTATTAAACTGCCGCAGTGTTGAGCCTGACTCTCCATTTGTTATCCACATGACCTTTTACAAGTCACTTAATCTCGTGTGCCTTCATCAGAAAATCGTGTGTTAATTGTACCCTCTGTAATAAGTTTATTGGGGTGCACAATATATCAACCACAAAGAGTAGGGTAGATGAAATGGCACGTGTACGTCTTAAAACACAATGCTTGGACTGCAGAAAATCTAATACCAGTGCTAGCAGGTTAGGTTTTTTGTTGTTGTTTTCCCCAGTGGAAATGTAATCAGTCGGATTTGAAATGTTTTCCTCACTGCTCTTTGTCCACCATGTGCGAGCCAGGGAACAAGTTCAAGTTTCTCTGGTTGGTGGCAGGCACCTTCACCTGTGGGTCCCTTTCCTTAGCTCAGATGGATGAAACTTTCAGAACCAATTGCATTGCTGGGTTCCAGGCTGGTTTTGACCAGTTCAAACCCCAGTTGCATCTGGGTTCCTCCTGGGAAAGATGACTTTGCTTTAAAGAGCTCTGTAAGTGTCTGTAAAGAAGAGTGAACTGGGGCCTGGAGAGTTGGCTCAAAGATTAAGGGCACTGGAAGAGGACCTGGGTTCAATTCCCAGCACCCACATAGTGGCTTATGACCCTCTGTAACTCCAGTTCCAAGGGATCCAACACCCTGTTCATACATGTAGGCAAAACACTCACACACATTAAAGAAAAAGAAGAGAGAATTGATGGTTTAAATGTCTTCACACCTTTGGATTCTTCTTCTCTCTATTGTTTCCTGTTTCCCTCTGTGTCTATTGATCTGTGGTTATCCATTGCTACTAAAAGTGGCATTCAATTGGTTCCTATAGAAGGCTTTCATAGGTTCCTTCTGCCACTTCTGGCCCCTGTCTGTCCCACAACATATTATGGGCTTCTCTTCAGGTGTATTGTGAACACTGGAAGTCTAGAATTAAGCGAATTTTTTTTTTCTCCGAAATCTGAATCCATGCTCTGACTGATGCCAAAACAAGGAGGTCCCTATTCTCAGGCATCAACTTCCACCCTGGGAACTCCAGGCCCTTCTGGGCAGATTGGCTTGATTTCTTTGGAGAGTATTTCCTGTGCTCCCCCATTCAGCCTGGAGATAAAGGTGCCCCTGCTGGTGGGGCCAGGGGACCGACAGTGCCGCCATTCATAGGAAGCCTGCCCATCAGCCTTCTCAGGTGGGGCATCAGCCAGCAGGCTCGCCTTTGGGGGGTGGTGCCCAGAGGCATCTTTTAAACTCAACAAGTGCCCAGAATATGTGAGAAGGAACTTGGTAGCCAGATGAACTGTTCAGAACATGGCCGAGGAGGGCTGGAAAGGGCGAAGCTACAAAGTGAGACTGAGGATGACCAGGTGGCACAAGCGTGCGCAGTTGGAAAGAAGTTGAAAAAGGACATGTGGGGCCTTGCACAATACCTCCCAGGGTTATAAGAGCAAGAACTTTCTATCACAAAAGTGTGTGTGTGTGTGGGATCAGAGGCAAGTCCCAGGGCTTAACACACCAGCAGACTTCCCTTGGATGCCAGCTCTTTTTATTGAAGGTGAAATAGGAGTTCTGAGGCCCAGCATGTACTCCGCATGTGTGGATAGGTGGAGAGATGGCTAAGGTCTACCATGTCCTATGTGAATTCGTGCAGGCTCAGGGTGGTCTAAACCATGCTCAGGTCTCCAGAAGAAGAGAAGCCAATGGAGTAAGAGTGGGGAGGATTGTAGATGACTCTCATGGTTTAGACTCTTCCTGCTCTGTAATCCACAGAGAGCTCCAGAATCAGAGCCTTTTCCCAAGAGGAGCACTCTGGGCCCTTTCCCAAGAGGAGCACTCTGGGCCCTTTCCCAAGAGGAGCACTCTGGGCCCTTTCCCAAGAGGAGCACTCTGGGCCTTTCCCAAGAGGAGCACTCTGGGCCTTTCCCAAGAGGAGCACTCTGGGCCTTTCCTAAGAGGAGCACTCTGGGCCTTTCCTAAGAGGAGCACTCTGGGCCTTTCCCAAGAGGAGCACTCTGGGCCTTTCCCAAGAGGAGCACTCTGGGCCATGTATCTCATTGAATTGGTCAGAACAAGCCTGGACCTCAGTGCTACAAATGGGTCAGAAAAGTTTGTCCCTCATTTGTGCTCCTCCTGGCTGACATTTGTGAGAAAGAAAAATAAAATCAAACTAGGGAAGACTTTCGAGGTTTTAAAATTAACCACCATTCTCCTGTGAGCCTCTCTCCTCTCCCATCGATCAGTCAGACACAGACGGGGAGCATCCACGGTCTCCAAACTTAGGTGAGACGGGACTGGAAAGGGACGGACACCTTTGCTTGCTTGCAGCATTTATTACTACAGGTAACACAAATTCAATGTAACCCCTGGCAAAATAGCGGGTTTTATAGTCGAACAGGCTTGGAAAATGCTACTTCATTTATTTTCCTCTATGAATTTTCCGAAACACATCAGTATGTCAAAGACCTTGAAAAAATTCTCTAACACATTTATTTGTATTTAAAGAGGAGTTTCCCAAATGTGCAGTGCACTCTCTCTCCATCCCCCACTGTGTGTGGTGTGTATGTGTTGTGTGTGTGTGTGTGTTGTGTGTTATATACACATAGTCCCTAGCACCCTGTGGATGGCATGTGGAGAAGACCATGTGCTCTAGCAGCACTTACCTGACTTCAGCATCCTCTTGGATGATGATGAGGACCATGGCTGGTTTCTCTGGGCCAGGATTCCTGGGCTCCCTGCCTGTTCTACAAGGAGCTTTTCTGATGTTCCTGAAGACAGCTTGCAGCAGATCTCCAGTGTCCTGAGAGCTCAGGCCGGTGGCCATCTTCCATGCCCCAGTGTGTGCTTAGTCAGTTCCAACCCTGCTCTGCACCTCTCCTCATTTGCTCGTCTTGTGGCCTTGGACATGCTCTGAGTGCCCTACCACTGAGCTCCATCCCCAGCCTGCCCCTTTGGTGGTAGGAGGTAGACCATCCATTTCTGCCAATGTTTCCAGTGTTCTTGAGCAGTGTCTTAAAACAATTTGACAGGTCAGAGGCTCTCACTCTCTACACTGTGAACCGGAATGTGAACACCCACATACACTTCTGTTCTTTATGCATCTTCATCTTAAGACATACAGTGTTGGTATAGCCCTTGATACATTTTAAAGGTCATGATTGCCACATGTACATTTCCCCCCTCTATTAGATGAAAAGTTACTGTGGAACAGGATCTATGTCTTTGCCATCATTTTCCCCTTAGGGTTTATACAATTCATGGCTGATAGATGCTAATTACATATTTTGCTAACATGTAATATTTCTACAAAAAAGACTCAAGAGTGTTCCTTTATGTCTATTTAACTTATGGATGAACTGAGGCAGACGAGAAGGAGTAGGAGGTCCATCTATCAAGATTATGGTGGAAGAGAAGAGGAAAAAAAACAGGCCATAGAGTCAGATTAGATGGTAAGGAGAGAGGGTGAAGAAATGTTCCGGTTGCAAATATCCTCCCTGTGCTTGCTGCAGCCAGAGGGATGCAGGGGACACGGGATGCTGGCCAGTCAGACATGTGGAAGCAGGAGCAGAGCAAGGTTCAGAAGCTTGGGTAGCCACACAGCTTTATCTTCCATTCTAGTGCTAATGGCATCAGCAGGAAGAAGACATCGCCATCACCAGGCCCTTGAGGAGCTCGTAGCCTGGGGATAGTCTCTGAAAACATCACGGTCACGTGCAGGAGAGAATGGCCAGCTCTGTGCTGCAGATCTACTAGTTGTGTGTGTGTGTGTGGAGTGGAGGGGGGAGGGGTGCAGGGGGACGGGGGGAGAATCATTGTTCAAGCATGTCATAGGGGCTATACAGAAGGGATAACTTCCGAGATGGGCTTTGAAGGATAGATAGGGCTGGCTAGGTAAACAAGGAAGAAAATCAGTATTTTAGACAAATAAAAGAGGATGTGTGCAAGTAATGAGGCTTTAAATGTTTATTAATTTATTATTATTATTATTATTATTATTATTATTATTATTATTGTGTTGTGCATATGCATACCATGGCATGTGTGTAGAGGTCAGAGGACAGTTTGGGGAAGCCAGTTCTGTCCCTCCACCTTGAAAAGCAGGCGCTTTTGTTTCTGTTACACTCTATAATCCAGCTTGGCTGTCCTGGGAGCATCAGGGAAATTCTCCTGTCTCTGCCTTGTCTCTCACCAGAGCAGTGCTAGGGTTATACACATGCTTTATCTAGTTCGTGTTGGGGGGTTCTGGGACCATGCTTCTTCCACAGCAAGACCCTTCGCCTGTGGAGTTACCTCACCAGCCTGCAGTGAGTCTTTAGAAAGCTTTCCACCCTGGTGTGCTGAAAAGATGTCTGCAGGGTTGAGCTTCTATGAGAGGGAAGGCAGGAGTGGCGTTGGCCCAGGAAGAAATTAGGAATATTCAAGCCAAAAAGTGCATGTTGTCCTCTCAGTCACGGGAACTACAGGGAGCTTAGAAGCAGGACAAATAGAGTAAAATATTCCCTTTGGAGAGAGAGATAAGAATACTTTGCATTATGTTTTCTGGCAGCTAATGCATAACAAAGACACTCAACCTTCAAACAAGTGAGTATATTTGGAGAGAGGTGTTCCCAGGCCTGGTCGTTGTATCTAGACACAGAGTCTGCAGAGAAGATTGTGCTCTTGCGCCCTCCCCACCCGGCCATCAGAAACCCACTTACCCTGGGTTCATGACCCTCTGCATTGACTCATAGGCTTGGCCTATCAACCATTGTTTTGTGCTGCAGAGTCCCACTGCGACTCTCCACCTCATCAGCCCCTCTTAGAGTGGGAAAGGGAAGAGCGAGGCCGTGGCACACAGGACTCCCTATTGCCTGTTCCCTACTCCAATTCCACCTCCTCCCCCTTGCCTCGTAAGCTCCACGGGCAGCCCAGAGCCGGCGACCTCCAGCAAGCTGAGCAAATTATTTTCTGCTAATGAGCTTAATTACCCAGCTCTCTATTTAACATGCACTTACATTTTTTGTAAAGGCCTTTGGAAACCCTTTGTTACATGAGCAGGTACTCATGCAAAAAGGTAGGACTGCTCAGGCCCACACTAACCAGCAGCCATGACCACAGAGGGAGGAGCTCCGTGCTCCCCACCTCGCCCCTGCACAGCTGAGCAAGCTAAAACACGGTTTTTACTCTTGCAAGAACTCTGAGGTCTGTAATGTTGAAACACTTTGGCTTCCTCCATTCTAGCCTGTATCCTTGATTACATGATGTTGTCTTCAAAATCTCCCATGGTATAGAGATACAGTACTCTCTACAGGACCTTCCAGACCATCAGTGTTACTGCCATAGAGGATACAGTACCCTCTACAGGACCTTCCAAACCGTCAGTGTTAGTGCCATAGAGGATACAGTACCCTCTATAGGACCTTCCAAACCATCAGTGTTAGTGCCATAGGGGATACAGTACCCTCTACAGGACCTTCCAGACCATCAGTGTTACTGCCATAGAGGATACAGTACCCTCTACAGGACCTTCCAGACCATCAGTGTTAGTGCCATAGGGGATACAGTACCCTCTACAGGACCTTCCAAACCATCAGTGTTAGTGCCATAGGGGATACAGTACCCTCTACAGGACCTTCCAAACCATCAGTGTTACTGCCATAGAAGGCTGACTAACCTGGGGAAGATCTTGATCACTGGAAAGCAAAATACTGAGGATTCAGAACGCAAAGGCCAAGGCTTCCTAGTGTCTGCCTTTGGTGAGGCACATACAGTCTTCAAGGGATCAGGTTTGTTCATGTTAGTGACTGACCTTAGAACTCAGAGAGGAGCTTCTTTCACAGGTACCCAGAGTACAACTGCCCCTTTCTTATGTTTGAGTCCATCTTCCCTCATCCTGATATTTCTATGGATGATGCAGTAAGTGATAACTCTTGAAATGGAATCTCCTGTTGAGAGCAAAATCCTCAAATATGGAAATGTTGACCTGGCAATGACCGAGACAGTCCAAGTGTCTCTCTCTGTTTTCTTTCTGCTGCTGTGATAAAGCACCTTGACAGAGAGTAATTCAGAGAAGAGTCTTTTTAAGCTCATGATTCTAGATTACTGTCCTTTATAGCAGGGAAGTCAATGCACAAAGGAATTTGAGCATCCAATCCCATCCACAGTCAAGAGCAGAGAGAAGAATCAGGCATGCACTACTCAGCTGACCTTCTCTACTCCTATACAACCCAGGACTTAAACCTAAGGAATGGTGCCTCTCATAGTGGGCAGCTTCTTTTCATATCAACTGCACAATAAAGATAATGCCCCATAGACTTGTCCACAGGCCAACCTGACCTACATAATCCCTCATTGAGACTCTCTTCTTAGATGATTTGTGCCAAGTTGATGAGTAAAACCAGGTAAATGTCATGAATTATTAAGGGTCATGTTCAACACAGAAGACCCAGCTACAGGTGGTTCTCTGTGGTCTGTCTAGAGAAGGACAATTTCCGGGTCAGCCCAGGGTATTTTCATACTCAGGTTCCACATTTGCCAGAGCTACTATTTGTGACTAATCTTAGTAAAGAGCCACATGAATAGGTTGAAAAATAAATATCTGTATCTGTCTTTCCAATCTTTTTGATGAGAAGTATCTTAGTCAGTGATCTACTGCTGTGAAGAGACACCATGACCATGACAACTCTTATAAAGGAAAACATTTAATTGGGGCTGGCTTACATTTTCAGAGGTTTAGCCTATTATCATCTTGGCAGGAAGCATGGCAATGTGCAGGCAGATATGGTGCTGGAGAAGGAGCTGAGAGTTCTACATCTGGATGCATAGGCAGCAGGAAGAGAGAGACAATGGGCCTGGTTTGAGTGTTTGAAACCCCAAATCCTCCCCCCCCCCAGTGACATAGTTCTTCCAACAAAGCCACACCTACTCCAACAAGGCTATATCTCCTAATAGTGCCACTCCCTGGTGACCAGGCATGCAAATCTATGAGCCTATGGGGGAGGCATTCCTATTCAAACCACCACAAGAAGTAAAAATGCCTTCAAGGAAGAACTCAGTGGACTTCATAAGTGGTGAGAACAAAGGTCTGAGCTCAAAGGCTTCATTTGATGGTCTCTCTTTTTCCCCATCCCTTGCTCATGACTTGAAGTATTCCCACCAAAAGGCTCATGTGTCAGTGGCTAAGTCCAAAGCAGGTGTTACCATTTGAGGAGGTTATGGAAGGTGGAGGCTAGTTGGAGGAAGTAGGTCACTGGGGCCAAGTTCATAGGGCGTCTGTTTCTGGTTCCTTCCTGTTCCATTCTCTATTTCCTGTCCTCTATGAGGTGAACAACCTCCATCTGCACATAATTTCTGCTGTCAGTCATGACGCTCTACCTTACCATTGGCCCAGAATCAGCAGAGTCAAGGATCATGGGCTGAGAGATCTGAGATGGTGAGCCTAAACAAAGCCTTGCTCCTTCAGGCTGTTTGGTCATATACTTGTTCTGTCGCAGTGATGAGAAAACTAATGTTCTCTTCTCTCTTGCTCTTGTGCTCTCTCTTTCTCTCTTCTTCCTGTGTCTTCATTTTTTTCTGACAGTTCATCCGTCTGCCCATAGCTTTCCTATGATTTACAAATCTATAGAGGAGCTGAGACACACAGGGGACTGAGATGTACCACACTACAGGGAGAAGAGGTGAGCCTGGGTTTTAGGAAGAGTGCAGTGTGAGCCTTTGATGTTCAAGGGAAGAATTAGGAGGGAAGGGCCATGTTATTCAAGAACTGGAAATGAGTATTGCTCAGGCTGGAACCAAGCCAACAGCAAAGAGCTGGTGTCGCTCAAAGTCAGGCAAAATCACCACCTTCCTTCCACTACATTGAACGGTCTACATGGTCAGAGGCCACCAAGGAGCTGATTCTAGGAACAGAGCCAAAATCCAGTCAATTAAGGGGAGCCGGGAGTGTTTAAGAAGCGGTAACCCCATCGATCATTAGAACTAGAGCACTCAGCGGAGGATAGGCCAGAGGCTCATCGCAAATTTTACTTGACATTGAAAAAAAATTGGCTTAAGGGATTGTTTCTTAACACTTCCACAGGTTCCTGATTAGAATTCTAACGTGTGTCCTGCAGCCTGATTACAGATAGAAAGAAGGGAGTCACGCATGTACATTCCTGTTTACTGCTGCCCGGCACAGTAGGACAGAACAAAATGTCAGTGCAGTGATGTCAGACGGCTTCGCAGAGGTGGTCTGCTGGCCAGACTTGTACAGGGCCAGGGAGAAGAGGGGAGGTGACGCTCGCAGAAGGGAGAGCTTAGGACCGGGCGTCACAGGCAAATGTTCAGACATGACTGTGTTCCCCGTACCCTCTACACATGCTGTCACTCAGCATGGCCTCTTCATACCAAGAACTGCTTCATCACCACAACCACAGATAACAGCACCTTGGAATCCTTGCCCACCCCCTCCTAGCAGTGTCCACCCCGGATAAAGCTCTGGTCAAGCTGAGAGGCCAAGAAGGCAATAGTGTTTCCATGCTGTGAAGCCGTGAAGAGCTCTTTGATGTTCCTGCTTCTCTCGCCATCTTATGCCCAGGGAGAAAGGCAGACCAGGGACAGCCCCTGCCGGAAAGCTCTTGATTGGATAACTGAGTGGCTTTCGCTGCTTCAACCCTCGGTGAGACAAGCTCCCCACCCCACCCCTTTGCCTGCTCCTTTCCTTTGGTTCTTCTGTGCTGGCTACCTAAGCCAAGACTCAGGTGGGTCTGGGGTCTACACAAAACCCAGGCAGAAAGAGGTGGTTCCTGGGAGTCTGACCTAACTCACCAGAAAGCCACCTGAGTGTTTGGAGAAAAGCCTCAAGTCAGGAGCAAAGCAGCTGATCCCAGGTCACATGACTGCTACCTCTCTGTCAGGATGAAGTGTGAATGTAGTGGATCCCAGGTCACATGACTGCCACCTCTCTGTCAGGATGAAGTGTGAGGGTAACTTGGCACATTTAGAATCTTCATTAGGACATGACACACCCACCCAAGCCCAAGCCCTTGTGTGGACACTGAGGTCTGCTGTTCTCTGAGATTTATTGCTTTGCTCAACCTCCTTTCCCATGATCCACCCAATGCTGTTCCATTAGACCACAGCTGCATCTCCCCACCACGCCGCTGCAGGAGACTCCGCTCCAGCTTCTGAGTCTCTCCTCTTTCCCGTCTGAATTACTGTGCAATAGGTATGTTTGTACTTTCGTTTGTTGCAAGCTTATAAATCGATGACAGATACTGTCAGTACAATAAACAACATCACGAGAGGTTTCTCAAGGGACCCGGAGCAACTATTAGATGTCTGTCCTGCCTGCCAGGTCAGAGTGTGGGGCGATCTGGATTCTACCAGCACTAAAACTTCGTCCAGTCTTCGGACTCTCCCAGGGTTTCGTTCAGCTCTTTCTAAGTGTGGGGGAGACCTCTGTTTCTGAGGATGAAGGACTAAACCATGAGTGCTTTGGAGTACTCAGATCAGCTGCAGACACCTCACTCAACAAATGAATTAGGGGGAGAGAGCTGCCATAGCAAAGGCCTGGAGGCTGGGTGGTTTAACCACCACAAATTCTTCTTGGTACTGGTGACTAGAAGTCTGAGCTAAAGCTATCAGCAGGCTTGGCTTTTCCAGGAGTCTCTCCTCTGCTTGAAGCTTGTCAGCTTCTCAGGATCTTCCTTACGTCTGACTGTGCCCAAATCTCATCTCATACTGACACCCGTCAAGTCAGGTTTGAGTTACCTCTTAAATGTCCCCATCTCCAAGCTCAGCCCCATTCTGAGCTACCTGGGGTTAGGACTCCCACATATGGATCGGGGTGGGGTACCTTTCAGCCTACAAATTTTGGTCACCTCATTCAGTGGCCTGTATTGAGCACCTGCTCTGCACCAGGTCCTGTGCAGATGTTGGGGGCGCAGTAGGGGACGCAGATGCAAAATTCCAAGTCTCCATCCTGGATGCTCAAGGATAGAACGACAGAGAGTAAATGGCATGCTGAGTATCCATAAAGGTTGTAGAAGAAAACTGAAGTGGGCTGGGTAAGAAGGTTGTTGTCTAACCTGGTCCCGCCCAGAGAGGAGGTGCCCTGAGGAGTGGGGAACAGCGACACACACACTCAAAGCTCCCTTCACGGGGGTCTGGACCCTGCCTCGTTCACATCTGTTCCCTGTTCCCTCTCGACCATTCATCTCATCAACAAGGCTGAAGGACCCAATGGGCTCAGTGAGCAAAGGCTTGTAGCCAACTCAGGACATCAGTGGGGTAATTTTCCATGGTGTTTACCCTGTGGTACAGGGGATAGGAACAGAGTCATCGATATGGGTAGAAACACGGCCATTCCACTCATCCCTTACCTAGCAGATGCTGACATTGATTGACAGCTGACATGTCACACATGGTGGCTGCTCTCATTCTTCCTACAGCCCATACCTGCAGATTCTTTCACTCACTCGCAAATAAGGAAACTGGGCCTCAAAACAATCATGTGACTTTCCCCAATCCCACACAACTTAGCATCACACTCAGCTTTCTAGGCAGGCTCAGGACCCTGTAGTAACTGGAGTTGAAAGTAGGTTTTTATTACTTTCAAACAATTTTGTACTCAGGTAAAGCCACAAGCTTAACATCTTACCAAAGGACTACTACATCTCATTTCCAGTAAGTAACTGCCAACAGTAAAACATGCAAAATTCTCAACAATGGAGGGCCGACTGCTACAGTCTGTCCACAGCCACACTGGGCACCAGCCCAGCAGCACATTCTTTGACAGCAGCATGAAATATTTTACAACAGTTTCCAGGACGTTCTCACTGGCTGTCCCAGTTACAATGAAGTCTTCTTGAGGCATCTGTTGAGGGGAGCCTTAACACACACATCCTCCTGGCACCCCCAGCGCTCCGTGACAGCAAACAGATCTTGAGGACAAGGGAAACTGTGGTAGCTAATCTTGGCTGTCAGTTTGATTAGATCTGGAATCAATTGAGTGCTAGAAGGATTAACTGAAGGGAGGAAGACCGGCTCCCAGAGTGGGAATCGGCTTCCTATGGTGGTCCAGGTATAAAGAATCTGAGGTAAAGCAGGGCTAATCTGCCTGCCTGCCTCCATTCCTTGCTGGTAAGCCCACCCACCCTGCTGTTGCCACTGCTGTCACTGTCTGTCACTGATGTCAGACCCTAGCCTTCTCTGCCTTCCCACATGGACTAAAGACCAATGGCTCCCCAGGAACCCTCCAGGCCCTCTACACCAGATCTGAGCAGCTGAGGCATCCAGTCTTGTGAGCTAAGCAGGTACTGGGTTCTCAACCTCTCCACTGTGAAGGCAGCCATTGCCAGACTGACTACCCAGTGCGTATCGTGTCAGCCAATCTAATAAATCCCTTTGTGATATGTATTCATTCCATTAATTCTGTTTCTGTCTTTAAGATATTCACTTTCTCAAAGGCTGATGTGAGGATGACCCCCTAAAACCCTAGTTCAGTAGCACTGGGAAGTGGAAACCAGAATGAAGTGTTTAGGTCGTGAGGGTGTAGGCAGATATCGATACTAGGGTGTGTGAGAAGGTGTGGCGGGGAGCCTCTTACTCCCTGGTACACAGTTCTTCCCCTATGGGATAACGCATGAGAGGCCTCAGTACGTGTGGTCTCTTGACCTTGGACATCACAGCCTCCAGAGCTTTGAGCCAAAGAAGGTTCTGCTGCTTATAAATGTCCCAGTCTGTGGGACTGTGTTACAGCAGTGTGAATGGACCAAGAGAAGGGACTAACCTCTCTGGGAACTTGGCCTTGGCTTCCTTCTTGCCTGTGCGCACTGACTCAGCACAGAAACCCAGGGCATCTCTCCCTTTCTCTCTGTGTCTTAAAGCACATCTTCTCTTTGGGTACTGTGTTATTTTGTTTCCTGTGGTAGACAGACAGAGCACAGCTAAGGACCCAGCCTTGGTGGACAGGCTGCTTGCCACAGCAGGGGACCACATTGGGTTCATGTCTTTCACCCAGGTTTACTTTAGGTTGTTTCCTCCTCTTTCTAGAGAGTTCTTCACCTGTTCTTTAAACTGACTCTTGTGCAATGCGTGTTGGCAACTTCCTTTTCCCGGGTCATACCTCATCCTTCCCCTTTATCATATAGAAATTTTCCTTACTCTTTATTATATAGAATTTAAAGCTCAATACACCATTTTTCTTTTATAATGTGTAATTTCGATGACTTAAATTCATTTTCATGATTCTCTCCAAATCTCTTACTCCACTAACAAAAGTCATCTGTCTTTTAGATTTTTATTTACATTTAAAATGTTTATTATTGCTTGTGCGTGAGTGTGTGCACAGGCGCACATCTGTGACGTAACAGACACATGCAGCTCAGAAGACAACACCGTGGAGTTGGTTCTCTCATGCCTTTACACGGGTTCCGGGTTGAATGTGGGTTGCCAGGCTCAGGCAGCCGGTGTTGGCCTGCTGAGCCACCTTGCTAGCCTTGCCCATCCTCTTTGTGATGGTTTTACTCCTAGACATTCTTTTGAACACAGTTTTTAAGTCAGATGCCACTGCCGTCATAGCAAAGTGTCTGTGTCTGGATTCGGTGACTAAATTCCTTAAAGATGGGGTTTCTTTCTCTTGATGGCAGTGTCAACCCAGAGAAGGGAAGCATGGGTCAGATTCTAGAATTTTTCTAGGATTTATGTGCATGGGGCACTTCCACTCTCCTCGCTTGTTCAACTAAGACATTAAAATCACATTGCCTAAGAATCTGAGAATAGCAAGGCCTTCTCCATCCTGTTTCCTGGTCATGATGCACTGGCACATGTGCATCTCTGTCTGTCTGTCTGTCTGTCTGTCATCTCTCTCTCTCTCTCTCTCTCTCTCTCTCTCTCTCTCTCTGTCTCTCTCTGCCTACCTACCTATCTACAGACCCATGCAGGCTGTGAGGTGGTCATGCATGTGTGTGTCTTGGTGTCTGATTCCCCCCAACTGTGTCTTACAAGGAACATGAAACTAATGTAGGCTTTGGATCATATGGGAGCTGGCTTGTAAGAGGTGACCTGGTCCAGGAACATAGAAGACTGCGATGTTTAAATAGACTGGGGTGTGATCAGCTGTATTCAAGCCCAGCGGCCTAACAAGTAACTTCCTGCTCTCGGCGGGGATCCTGGGCAAGTGAGATGCTTTTGATCTCAGGTTCTGCAGTCGTCAGCAGGTGGAAGAGCAGCTGGAGACTTGCCCTGGCTCTTCCACGCTTTGGCCTGGAAATGGCACATACCCCTTCCACCTGCGGCTCATTGGCCAGACTCTGCCATGAGCTCCCACAACTGACAGGGCTGGCAGTATGAGAGGGCAAATGGCTACTTATTTGTTAAATATCCTAAGAGGCCTGCCTGAGACTAATGCACCACCCACAAAATCTATGTAATTGGGAATTAACTGAGGCCATAGCTGACATTTTGAGTACCACTTAAAACTTACAGGTCATGATACTCTGCATATAAATGAATAGTCAGTTCTTCATGTCTGTGGGCTTCTGTTTGTAGTTAGTGAACCACAGACCAAAATATTTTTTTAAAATGTCTGCTTTTGTACTGAATATGCCCAGACTTTCTTGTCATGATCACCCCAAACGCTGTCACAGATCAGCTAATTACGGAGACTTAGTTATTGCAGGGATCTGGGTGAGGTAAGGTAGATGGAGGAAGTAACACATTTGGTACATTTTATAAGGGGCTTAAGCATCTATTGATTTGGGTATCTGCAGGGGTCCTGGGATTGATGCCCATGCATAATAACAAAGGGCGGCACCACCAGGAAAAACACACCCCTGTGTTGGGACTGAAATGATGTCAGGGTGGTTGTCACAGGTAAGGGGGATCTGTGTTTCCCAGCAGGCACTACTTTGACTAAGGGCTCCGGTGTACAGGTGGAGGGTGTACACATTGGGACGTAAAGCAAAGTATAACAATGATGGGGACCCCAAGATGTTCAGGAAGGGAGCCCCATGAATGGTTTGTGACAGGCTATAGGACCACCCTAGACAGATCCTTTGTCAGGTGGGTTCACACAAGAGTGGAAGTGTCCTGGACAGAAGCCCACAGGCATTTCCCAGGGTACTACAACATGTGAAAGAATTCTGAAAGAACTATCACTAAGTTGGTATTTAGGACAAAAGCAGAGAGAAAAAGTAAAAACAAACCACTAGTGATTTTCAGCAGATAAGGTTGTAGGAAGGAAGGGAAGTTATTGTGAAGGATGTAGGAAGGGAGGGAAGTTGGTAGGAAGGATGTAAGAAGGAAGGGAAGTTGGTAGGAAGGATGTAGGAAGGAAGGGAAGTTGGTAGGAAGGATGTAGGAAGGAAGGGAAGTTGGTAGGAAGGTTGTAGGAAGGAAGGGAAGTTGGTAGGAAGATTGTAGGAAGGAAGGGAAGTTGGTAGGAAGGTTGTAGGAAGGAAGGGAAGTTGGTAGGAAGGCTGTAGGAAGGAAGGGAAGTTGGTAGGAAGGTTGTAGGAAGGAAGGGAAGTTGGTAGGAAGGTTGTAGGAAGGAAGGGAAGTTGTTGTGAAGGTTGTAGGAAGGAAGGAAGGGAAGTTGGTAGGAAGGATGTAGGAAGGAAGGGAAGTTGGTAGGAAGGATGTAGGAAGGAAGGGAAGTTGGTAGGAAGGATGTAGGAAGGAAGGGAAGTTGGTAGGAAGGAAGGGAAGTTGGTAGGAAGGCTGTAGGAAGGAAGGGAAGTTGGTAGGAAGGTTGTAGGAAGGAAGGGAAGTTGGTAGGAAGGAAGGGAAGTTGTTGTGAAGGATGTAGGAAGGAAGGGTTGGTATGAAGGAAGTGGCGGGAGAGCAATTGTTTTCCCACTGTAGATCAAAAGATGTCTTAGAGGTTCCCTGACCTTCCTTCGGCAACTCGTGCGACTTCAGGCTCTGGAGAGTGGAGACTGGGAAGAAAGTCTCCAGGGGATTAAGAGTCCTGATGGCTGTATGCAGAGCAGGAGCCAGCCTGTGGGAGCCTGTGGATGAAATCCATGGTAAGCTTTGAGGAGGGAAGAGGGAAGAAGCAGAGGACCAAGGGATATCCCCAGAAAAAAATCCTCCAGAGAGGCTAGGAGAGAGTTATCCAAGGGGCTAGAGGATTGGAGAGTCCTGGGGATCTACATTAGTGTGGAGTGCTGGCAACAAGCAGCCTGAGACCGGGTTGTGCTATTAATAAAGCAGCCACCATTTCTTGTGTCCTCTCTAAGTGTCCGGCACAGCCCAAGGCACATTAGACGTCTGTCTCCTTGAGCTTATGGCACTGAAGCTGGAGGGATAGCAAGTTGTTAACACAAGCTAGAAGAGGAGCCAGCATGGATGATGCTCGCTGGGCCCTGGGCCCTGCCATTCAGGCTTCACCCAGAGATCCCTCAGGCCTGTGGACACAAGAAACAGCTCTCACCCCAAAAGAGGCAAGAGATGATTTGTTCTGGAGGCAAATATGCACAACCAGGGCAGGGATACCCCAAATTCCATCTTCTACCATGGTACAGATTCATGCAGCTTTTATAGGAACAGACAAGGCCAGTAATAAATCAAGACATTTTCAAATACATTAGTGGAAATATAAGGTACATAGGCTATGGCAAATTGGGGACATTTCTGCTTTGGGCCTTAGATGCCATCTGATGACATTCTCAGCCCTTGGGTTGGTAGAATCCAGGGTTCATTCATATATTCCAAGAGGATTTACCCAATAGTCACAATAGGTTATGGACACAGGAAGATGATGCCCATTCAAAAGGCCAAGATAGCCCGAGGTCATCTGTACTTGGGCCCTGGACCCGCAGCATCCCACCCTCTTCACGGTCACTAACATCCCACACAGCTGTGTCATCTCTTGAGGAACTTTAGTTGACAGGTCACACACGGTCCATCTGCTGCTGCTCTCGCCTTCCTGAATTTCACTCTCTTCCTCTGTAACCTGAGGAAGAGAAAAGGAGGAGGTCAGAGCTAAGGCCACCCACATGATAACCCCACACTGGAAGAAAGGAAGGTGGGAAGACTTAGAGAGAGGGACGGGGGCAGGCAGGTGGGGCAGCTCTCACGCGGGCCCCTCACATCTGTACGCAAAGCTCCTCCATCTTCATGTCCTGTAGGCACTGGGGAGTTACAAGCCTTATAAAAATAATGATCCACTAATGGACGAGCAGAAATAGAGCTTGGGTTTCCTGGTTCCTCACATCTGGGGCTTTTACCAGCTGCCTCTGCCAAGCCCCAGGGCAGAGTCAACACAGAGCACAAGGTTGGTCACTAAGGTGACAGGGAGCAGTTCTATGTTATAGATTCAGGGCATTGTAATGGTGACCCTGTTTCTCAAGAAGGTAGAGAGAGTCGTTTGGCTCTAGACTTTTCCAGAAGGGAACCTACCTGACATCCCATTCCTACATACACACACACCTACCTATACACACATCTACATACACACACACACACACACACACACACACACACACACACACACACACGTACACTCATACCTACACACAATACACACACACCTACACACAACTACATAAACATACACTCACATCTACATATATACACCCACCCACCCACCCACACACACACACTCACACCTACATGTACACTCACGCCTACACATATACATGCCCATGTGTATGGGGTATATATGGACATCATAAGATAACCCCAGGTGTTATCATTCATTAACATTACCAAACTTTACCAAATTTCCTTTCTTCCTCTCCCTCTTTCTTCCTTTATTTATTTTATTTTATTTTATTTTATTTCATTTTATTTATTTATTTTTAGGCAGCATCTCTCATTGACTCAAAGTTTGCCAGAGTATATTAAGCTGTCTGGCCAGTGAACCCCAGGATCTGCCTGTCTCTGCCTCCCTGGCTCTGGGATTACACATTTGTACTACTATGCACAACTTCTTTTTATTTTACTTAATTACTTAATTAACTTATTTACTTAATTAACACTTTTTTCATTTATTTTACACACTAACCATCATTTCCTCTCCCCCTCTCTCCTCCCTTCCTTCAGGAGACTCTCGAAACTCAGCACGGTACTTGGCTATGGATCTCTGCATCTGCTCCCATCAGTTATTGGATAAAGACTCTCTGATGACAATTAGATTAGTCACCAATCTGATTACAGGAGATGGCAAGTTCAGGCACCCTCTCCACTATTGCTAGAAATCTTCAACATACGAAAATCTGTCAATGTAATCCACCATATAAACAAACTGAAAGAAAAAGAAAACCACACGATCATCTCATTAAATGCTGAAAAAGCCCTTGACAAAACCCAACACCTCTTCACGATAAAGGTCTTGGAGAGACCAGGGATACAAGGAACATGCCTAAATATAATAAAAACAGTATACAGCAAGCAACAGCCAACATCAAATTGAGTGGAGAGAAACTCATCGAAACGACTCCACTAAAATCAGGAACAAGACAAAGCTGTTCACTCTCTCCATGTGTATTCAACATAGTGCTCAAAGTTCTAGCTAGAGCAATAAGATAACAAAAGGCGATTAAGTGGATACAGACTGGAAAGGAAGAAGTCAAACATGCACAACCTCTTTACCTAGGTTCTGATGTCAGATACTGGTCCTCACACTTACCAGGCAAAAACTTTACCAAAAAAGCCATCTTTCCAGCAGGGTTTCCTCTCATGACCCAGAACAAGCGGCTCTCACCTTAGCTAACCTCCCTGGGCCTCCTGGGAGTGGTGCTTCCATCCACCGCGTTTCCATTACACCCCATTTATGGCCCAAATGCTCCTTTGTAATCAGGAATCAAGAACTGTGTCTTCACTTTCAAAGGTGGCACCGTTTGCTGTGTCCTGATGCAAAAAATAGCTTCCTAGGCTTAGACTGGTTGAGATTCTCCTGTTAGCCACAGACTCATTCCATAAAGGATGGGGATGAGGGGAGGCCTCTTGGAAAATCAGCTCATTTACAGATTCCTTGAAGCAAGAGAGGCACAGGGAATCATGAAATCAGGCCAGACAGGTAAGACCCCTCTTCAGTAGCCCCAGACTTCAGGCTCATTGACTAGAGTTCAAAATCACACATAATTCTAGAGTTACCCCATTGCTATCTTAGGGTCTCTACCACTTGTTAGAGAAATGAGGAGCCTGGACTCTTCCTCCTTCTAGACATGAGAACTTGAGATAGTGCTAACTTTCCGGGGAACAAAGTGTCTTAACATTTGTGCACGATTTTTAACTTAGCTCATCTGTGTCTGGAAATATACATGACAGAAACAGACAGATCAGCACATGCAAGCCAGTGAACTAGCAAGAACCATTAGTAAGATGCCAATCATCATGACAGCCAGCCAGAAAAAGCCAGACTTGGCCATGGTAGCAAGGAAGAACTGGTAGAAAATAAAGTGTGCGTGTGTGTGTGTGTGTGTGTGTGTGTGTGTGTGTGTGTGTGTGCGTGCGCGCATTATGTACATGTGTGCAAGTGTATGCATGTGAGTATGTGTATATGTATATAACATATATAAAGTAATTGTCATGTAAAGCACACAACAGTTGCATATACTTCCATGGTGAGGTGGTTATGGGAAAAGCAAGTTCCCAGCAGTGTCTGAAGTAGGGTCGTGTGTTCCTGGGCCCATGCTTAGAACAAGGTGATCACAATGAATAGCTGGATATTAATTCTCTTTGTCTTGTGGAGGTGGGAAGTCCCTGTGGGTGCACATGTATGTGCAGATGCATATCTGTACAGACATCAACCTCAATGTTGTTTCTCAGGCACTGTCCCTCTCCGTTTTGATGGGAGGTTTCTTATTGGTGTGGAGTTTGCTGGTTGGGCTAGGCTGGTGGATGAGCAAGATTACAGACACACACCATCACACCCAGCTTTTTAAACGTGGGGCATAGACTCAAACTCAGGTCCCCACTCGAAGGGCGCAGCCACCCGCCCCCAGTCCAACCTCCTTCCTGTAAGCCCTCCTTTCATGGTTTTATATTACATTTGAGGTTTTGCAAGCTAACTGTTGAGCTGGGTCAACACCATCCTTTCTGCAGTGTCTGGTTCCAGTGGCCTTCCCTGTAACAAGAGCACAGCATTTATACCTTCCTCCCAAGAGGGCTTCAATCTCAGCCTCACGGGGGGCACAAAGGAAAACTGTGTTGAGCAAGACTCCGGTGGATTATGAAGTAACCTTATCAACTCAATATGGCTCTGTTAAAGAGTCACCTGGCCATGCAAGCCAGGCCTGGAAACATCCAATGTTGCCACTTTGAAGAAGTCTATCTTCATATTGGAGAAGGGACCACACAAAAAAGATGATGTCTGGTTATTTGTATCCAGCCCAGGATTTAGGAGGCTCCAAAGATGGGCTCCTCCAGCTGTGCCCAGTCCTGGCACTGGAAACAGGAGTATGGACTCAATCTCTGTAGATGCCATTACCAAACACTTCTTCCCGGCATCAGAATGGCTACAAGAGAGCGGGAAAGAACTGGTAGGAAAGTAACCATTTCTATTCCTTTGTAGATGTTTGTGTTGATCTTCTAGCCTACAATTTTGACAAATTCATGATTAGTTCTGGTTTCTTTGTTCTTTTTCTTTTTTTCCCCCGTCAGTTCTGAGGATCAAACCCATGCCTTGCTATTACCACCCCCCGACCACCACCGAGGGATATGCTCAGCTCTGGCTGATTCTCAGCTTGAGCTAATGTGTTACAAAGACACCAACTGCAAAATCAAATGTTCAGATCCCATGTAGTTACTACAATCAGTGGGTCACAGAATAAGTTGACTGGTGACGTGTGTGTATGGAAAAGAGTGTGCATGTGTATGTGCCTGTGTTTCTATGTGCATGGCCAGGCCTTCTGGTTAGTGTGCCATTTTGTTCATGTCCATCTTCAGCGTGGCAGAGGGCATTAATGAATGTAGTGGTTTTTAAAGCAAACATCATTTGAGCCTGGAGCTGTACTTCCCTTCACCCCGGCCTTGGTAGCAGCAAGGCCATGGCTGTAAAGCTGGCATATTCCTACTTCCTGGAGTAGAGGCTGCCTGGGGAGTGAGGCGTTGGCTGAGTTTTTAAGGACACCACTTCCAAGGGGCTAGGCTCCCCTCATCTCTCTGGTTGGAGGTAGTCTTGAGTTGCTGGCAGAGCTTCCCGGGGCATCTTGAGTGTCCAGAGTGTCTGGGGCAGCCCGCCCTGATCCTGTGTGCTCACTGGGGCCACGTCAGCTGCCCGAGGTGTTTCGTGTAAGGCACGCACAGCCAGGTGCCGCCACCGCCACAGGTGGACATCTCAGCTTGTGCTGTCCTTGTCCTGTTTCTCCCACTGAGTTCTAAAATGGACAATCTGTCACACGGAGATGAGGGTCAGGCCAGCCACACAAAGGAACTCTGAGGTTGGCCTGCGATGTGAAAACTGTCAATTATCCTGTTTTATATCCTGCCTCCATTTCCAGGAGCGGGATCCTTGTCTCCATTAGACCAATTTGGAGCGAGGCTCCATGCGCTAATCCTTTCACCATCTTATCTGAGCAAGAGAAATGAGTGTAAACGAAGGGGAGGAGGAGTGGCGGGGAGGGAAGGAGGGAACACCGGAAGAAAAGAAAACGATCATTTTCTAGGGTCATTTTCAACTCCTGACTATACAATTTATTGACAGTGAATGTAACATTAAAGTGAGTGCTGATCAGTGGGGTGCAGGGGGGGTGATCAGGGTCCGAAGAGACCCATTTCTAAAGTCCTCCCCGCATGTTCAGAATCTCCATCTGTGCACAAGGAAGTCAAGAGTCTCTGTGGTTGTCTTGAGGATCATTGGGCAGAGTTCAGGGAGGAGATAGCAGCTCAGGTGCAGGGAACCAGGGCCTCTGGCTAAGCACCAGCATCAAGGGGCACCGAGAGGCAGCTGGTCACACAGCCCAGGGAACGGCCCTCTGCGTGGGCCAACACGCACCGGTTCTCACAGCACCCTGTGTCAGTTCCCTATGGATGCAAAGCAAATGGCTGCCCAGTTACATAGTTAGATGCTTGAACACCAGGCATTTAAGATGTTCTCCTGGGTCAGGACTCCAGGTACCACTTGACTTCCTAGCTCTAGCCTGGGTCTCTCCCACAAAGCTACCAATTTTCTCCACTACTGTAACTGAGTATCGTGAACTGAGTTAATTTTTTAAAAAAGGGTCTTTTTTCCTTCCTTCCTTCCTTCCTTCCTTCCTTCCTTCCTTCCTTCCTTCCTTCCTTCCTTCCTTCCTTCCTTCCTTCCTTCCTTCTTTCCTACCTTCCTTCTTCCCTCCCTGCTTCCCTCCCTCCCTCCCTCCCTCCCTCCCTCCCTCCCTCCCTCCCTCCCTCCCTCCCTCCTACCCTCCCTCTCTCCCTCCCCCTCTCTTTTCTTTCTTTCTTTTTTAAATTTTGATTCACATTTTGAAGGCTAGGAAGTTCAAGATCTTGAAGCCACACCTGGCCTTGTCTTTCCTGCTGCTTTGGGCTCTGCAGGGTCCTAAAGGGAATGAGATGCTGACCAGAATCTCATGGCTCAGGTCTTGCTTCCTTTTGTTTATTCAGCCAGTCTCACAGGATTCAGGCTCCACCTTCATGGCTTCATTTAATCTTTGTGTGTGTGCATGTATGTGCATTCACATTTGTACAGGTGTACTTATATAAGCAGGTGCATGTATGTACGTGTGCACGTGGAGGCTAGAGGACAGCCTTGGCTATTGTTCCTCAGAAGCCATCTATCTTGTGTTTTTCTGAAACAGGGACTCTTACTGACCTGGAATTCACCAGATGTGCTAGGACAGCTGACGGTCACGATCCACCCCTCTGTATTTCCCTGGCACTGGAATTTTAAGTGTGTGCCACCACAGCTGGCTTTTTGTTTCAGACTTACTTATTTTATTTTATGTGTATGGGTGTACGTATGTATGTGTGTACGTATATACACGGTACATCCATTTGCGGATGTGGATGCTTGATGCCTGTGAGGTTCCGAAGAGAGTGTCAGATCCCCAGAACTGGACTTATAGATGGTTTTAAGCTGCTGTGTGGGTGCTGGGAGCCAAAGCCCAGGTCCTGTTCAAGACTAGGAAATGCTCTTAACCTCCGAGCCATCCCTTTAGCCTCTGGAAGTTTTTTTTTAAACATGGACTTTGGGGTTCAAACTCGTGCCATCGTGCTTGTAAGGGAAGCACTTCATCAAAGAGGCGACCTCCTCAGCCATTCATTGTACCGTGACTCCTCCCAAAGTCCTTGCTTCTAAGTGCCATAGCCAGGGGTGGCTTCTCCCTCTTTCTATCCCATAGTGGGGATTCAGTGAGGCTGTACACCTCTGAGCCTCCTCTTCCCGTGAGCTATAGGCTGGAGGGCACTTCCTTTCTTATTTTGCCAAGACTTCCAGAAGAGCTGTAGCTCTGGCCTTTTGTAACGACCAGCAATGGCAAGAAGGGTGTCTGTGAACTGGATTTTATGGGCTAGAAGGAAGCCCCAGGTCCGTCTCCCCACTCGCTGCCCCACCTCTAAAGGGAGACATTTCGATGGGGCTATGAAGAGCAGAAGGTGAGAGTCACTGACAAAAGGAGAACCCCCCCCCCAATCTGCAGACTGTTATTGTCTCCATCAGGTGACTGTCTTCACTCCAGAATGTGAAGTTTTATGTTCCAGCCAACTACCCAGTCAACACTTGGCTGCCATAACATCACAGGCCTTCAAAAATGTCTCTTTGACTAATGTTCAGTTAAAGAGAAATAAAAATGTTCTCCAAGGATTCCATCATGGGACCTCTGACTGGAGGGAGGTGGTGAGGAGATGTTGAAGGGGTGGGTTCTTCACACCCCCCCCCATCACTTCACTACCAATCAAACCAGACCCAGACCATGCTCACACGCTAGATTTTATATAATTCTGGTGCATGGCCAAAGGTTAATGCCTTAACCGGTTGACAAAAAGCCAAGATCTACAAGGAGTTAGAGATCCTAGAGTATTAAGTGTGAGTTTTTCTCTGCCACCAAACAGGTGACTAAGTGACTCTTGGCTTGCTGGTGTGAGCAAGCTTTGCATTTGAGAGTCCAGCATAAAGAAGGGAGCTCTGTTTGATATAGCCATCCTTGCCTCATAATCAAATCAAACCAAGTAACAGCTATATGGTCGCCAGAATGAAAAAGGTTCTGATCAACAACCCACTTCCCTACCCGGCCATCTAGGGAGACGTGGTCACTCTACACCACCACGCAATTCCAGTTAACTTCTTGGAATGCTAATCTCAAATCAGTTTGCTTAAGTACCTTTTCCTCATTAACTCCCAGGAGTGCCTGGGGTGTTGGAAATAGAGTGGTAGAGATAACGTCACCAGAGGTGTGAAGGTCATTTGGGGAAAGAACTTTACAATAGGACCTTAAACACCTCAGGTTGGCAGTCTAAATGAATTGAGTGGTTACTATGAAATGAAAGGGTGATTTCAGCTTCCAGAAACAGGTAAAATTGACCTCAAAGTTACAAGTTATTTCAAAACAACACTGCGAGAGGCAAGAATTTGCTGATTGAATGCATGGCTTATATTCAAGACAGGACTATCCAGTCTCTGTGGCATCAAAAGGAAGCCAAGGTTTAACTTCCTGGAGACAGAGTTACTAAGTTCTGTGAAGAGAGAAGGTTGGAAGTCAGAATCTCAGTCACTAAAATACGTTCCGAGGGTTCATCATTGTGCGTGGCTGGGTCAGGTGGCACATTATGTGGAGCTGTGAGAGGAGGGGACTCCTAAAGCTCAGAAAGCAAATAATTCTACAAGTTTCAGGGAATAGCCGCGGAAGATCCACAAGGCCCCTGTGCATGGTCCTAGAAGCCGGAACAACTGCTGGGAAAAGGGCCTCTTGCTAACTGAACAGTCTGGAAGTCGTTGAAGACCATCCAGGGATGCAGATTGTATGAGCTGTCATCCAGGCTGAGGTGGGCTCTTTGATGATCCGGCTGCTTTGGGGTTGTCCACACTCGTTCGTGCTCTGTACATAAGCCCAATAAACTCATTTGTCCACTGCATTGGACTTCTGTGGACTCATTCCTGTCATTGGTGCCCTATAGACATTTGTTTCATCCTCCCAGGAAAAGTCACACAACAGGTGCCAATCTCTCTAACAGGATGATGAAATATCCACGGACGCAAACTTTCAGTGAGCTCTTATTAAAATCCCCAACAGGTTAAAAAAAAAAAAAAACCCTATGTGAATGAAGACGATGGAAGGGCAGGGGGGACAGACAAGACTTTCCAAAAGTAGTTTGGAAGAGAGATGTAGGAATGATCATTTCAGACGCAGAGTTCTGGGAGCCACCTGCAGAAGATGAGAGGTGAAACAGGCAGGCAGCATGTCACAGCCTGGAGGAAAGGGGAGGCAAGGGGAGGCAGAGCCAGCTCTGTGTCTTTGTGACTGCAGGGATGGTAGTTCAGAGAACAGAAGAGAAATTTGAGGCTGATTAAAATAGAAAAAAAAATATGAAGAATATGTTGCCTCTAAAATGAGAAGATAATACATAAGAGAAATGAACAGAGACTAAGATCTTGGGATTTGAGATTATGATGGTTAAAATAAAAACTTCTATAGAAAGTTCAATAGACGAATCTGCGCAAATGTCTCAGAAAAGATTTTTTTTCAAGTAGAAGAAAATATAAGAGAGTTATTGAAGTAAAGACTAGTGAAAATAGAAGGGAATATCTATCAAAGAATTAATAAAAGAGATTTTTTTCCGATTCTTCAAATGGAAAAAGATACCAAGTGCTATGTATAATGATTCGGAAGTCTTAGCATGTGGAACTTGAGAGCATTAAAAATAAAGAAGAGGATGATAAAACTGTATAGGAAAAAGCCCAGAAACAAGAATTCTATCAGCATAAAGCTTCTTCGAGATGCTGGCAGTTAGAAGACAGTGGACCGATGCCATAAACATTTAGAAGCTAAATATTTTGAGGCTAGATTCCGGCACCCAGGCAAAACTTCAGGATGGTGCCAGAACAGAGATTTTGACATATGCAAGCACACTGTGCTCTTTGGAAGAATAAAAACACAAGACTGTAAGCTGGCAACAGAAGTGGTCATGCCGAGGAGGACGAAAACGAGAAGAGGGAAGGGACTCTGCCTGAGGACAGGCTGTGGACAGTTCCAGACGGCGACCTGTCTAGGCTGGAGCAAGATGAGGAAACCCGAGGTAATTTTTAGAAATAAGAGAAATGTGTGGAGATGAGAACATGGTGATGGAGGGCTCAGGATGCAGGGAAGAAGTTAGGAAACTGAAAGAGGAAGAACATCTGGTGCAAACCAGTTCTGGGGATGGTTTCCTGACTACCACATGAAGGTATAGAACCACCAAAAAGGACACACAGACGTTTCTGCTATGACATCCTGCATGCACGCCCTAAAATCCTGTAGGAGATGCACAGGGAACGGTAAAATGAGAAGGCTAATGGGAGCGTGCATGTTGTTGAAAACCATGGGACTCTGCCTAGAGATAGGACAAACACAGCGAATGTCTAAGAAAGCAGCAACCACTCCAACACTTGTAGTTAGAATCCATGTCCGTCCTTATGCCCTGGGACTCTTTCTTTTTTGGACACAGTGATAGCTAATTGTGATCATCAGCTGATCAGACCAAAACCATGTAAGGCATTAGTGTGGTATGCCTTGGGGTGTATCTTTGAGGATATTTCCAGGAAGGATCAACCCTGCCCTGAATCTGGGCAGCGAGATCCTGTGAGCTGGGGTCCTGGACTGAATATAAAGAGATGAATGCTGGTATCCCCTCTCTCTGCTTCCTGTCTTGCTGGATGTGAGCAGGAAGCCTCACACTCCTGCTGCACAGCCCTGAGCCCCTCCTGCACTGTACCTTCCCACCAGCATGGATGGACCCCAAAACTATGACCTAAAGTATGACCAACCTTTTCCCTGAGGTTGTTTCTCATTAGAAATCTGGTCACAACAAGAGAAGTGATCAATACAGATGTTAGCTTTGAAGAAATATTCATCTAATAGAGCATTCATATAAACAGTGACAATATTTTTTGTGTGACAGATAATGATTATATAATTTATAGAGTACAACGTAGCATTTTGATGTGTTTACTTATGAGGTAATTAAACCAAACTAATCAACATGTCTGTCCCCCGACACACTTACTTTTTGTATGTGATGAGTATGTTTACGATGTAGTATTTAGGCCCTTTTGAAATGTACAATGCATTGTCATTCGTTGTGGTACTAGGGGCAATTCCTTCACAGCAGCGAATAGAACTTCACTCTGCATCACTAGAAGCTCCTAACACCATCTTGCAGACAGACGGACACTCTGGTGGGGTTGCACCTGCAGTGGTCATTCCAGCACCGAGGAAGCTGACCAGCCAGCCTAGCTTGCTTGGCAAGCCCCAGGTCAACCTCTGGTCTCCGTGCTCATGCACATACATGACTGGTGCATTCCACCCCACTATAAAAATTTCTGAATTCAAGTGTTACACTGAACAGTGTTTGAAGAAGCAGGGTCTTTGGTGTCTCCTGAAAATGCCCCCAACCTCTACATAGCAAGGTCTTCCACATACTTGTGCATCGTTCATGAAAATCAGTATGATTTCCAGGCAGAGGCAGCTTTAAAAAACATGCCCTTTCGAAATATTGCCTCCCACAGCTTTCCCATTGGAGATTCTGAATCATTGTTCCTCTCTGGGGGTACTCACCTATGCTTCCTACTTGCTTTCTAGTTTTTTCTCTTTGTTTCTTGGTTAGAATAAAATTGGGTTGAGAGAGGGTGTGGATTAATGGACATCTGGTATGGTTTGAATGTGTCTCCCTAAATGTCACGTGATGAAAGCTTAGTCCCCTAATTTGCATTTGGAAATGGGGTCTCTGGGAGTTGATTGGGTTGAGGTGGAGGTCCTGAGGGAAGACGTATTAGTTATTTTTCTGTTGCTGTGATAAAATGCCATGACCAAGGTAATTTATGGAAGGGTTTATTTGGGCTTACGGTTCCAGAGGGAGAGTCCCAGGAGCAGGCAGCAGGCGGCAGGCGGGGTGGCTGCAGCAGGAGCTAGGGGCTCACATTCGAACCCAGACCATGAAACAGAGGAACTGAACTGGAAATGGCATGGGTTTTTAAAACCTCAAAGGTCACCTCCAGTGACACACTTCCTCCAGCAAGGCCACACCTCCCAAACAGCACCATCATTTGGGGACCAAGCATTCAAATGCCTGAGACTATGGAGGGCATTTCTTACTCAACCCATCACAGTGGAGCTCCCTGGATAGGATTAGGAGAAGAACCCAGAGCTGCATAGACCTGCTTTCTCTCCGTGTTTGATGCAGGAGAGAGGCTCCTAGCAGGTGCTGGCAGCATACTTTTGGACATCCCAGCTTCCAGAACAGTGAGAAATAAACCTTTGTCCTAAGAGATGACCATGTCAGCAGCACCAGCCTCCAACAGCAAACAGCAGGCTAAGACCTGCTGACAGCCTAGGATTCAGCGTTCTCTGAAGGTGAAGAATGTTCTGGAACACCCCTAGTTCTATCAGATGAGAGCTAAAAGCCAGCCAGGGAATGGATAAATATAATGTTTTCTGGCTCCCGAGGCCCCACGAGCAAGAGAGAGACCTCACCTCCCTTCCAGACAGATTTCTCTGTCTCTCTGAGGAAGGGAAAGGGCGTGCTGTGAGTCAATGTAGAAGCTTCAGAGAAGCCTAGGAACAAATATGCACTTCTTAACAAATATTCAATTTACCCAGAAGTGCTCAGCTGCCTGCGGGGAACAGGCTCTCTACTGACCCAGATAAGCAGGCCAGGGCCCTGTGATGTTGGCATGTGGTACTTCAAGGTGCCTCTCACCACAGGCCACCAGGAGTCTGGATGGCCCCGTCCAAACACAAACACACTGGCAATGGTGTTCCCACCTGCACAGACGTGAGCACAAAGGAGATTTTCAGCTAATAAGATCCATGGTGTTTGTAGCACTGAAGCGGCTAAGGTCATTAGAACTCTTCTTTAAATACATTTCCCCCGTCCTGACAGAATGAAAACTAGGTTGAAGGAGCTCATTTTATTTCCCATTTAAGTTAATTCAATGGGAGGCAGACTTTTTAAAACATTTTCTTTATGTGTGTGTGGAGGGGAGGGTGGAGGCCTGGGGGAAGGAGAGATTGAGATGTCCCTATGGGTCCCTTGGCTAAAGAAGAAAAATGTCAGGCTTGAAATGCTTTCCTCTGGGGGCTGTTTGTGGAATCAAAACGCCTCTCTGGTTTGCAGTTCTGAAACCCACCACTGTGACAAAAAAAAAAAAAAAAAAAAAAAAAAAAAAAAAAAAAAAAAAAAAAAAAAAAAAAAAAAAGGAAAGAAAGAAAGAAAGAAAACCACTTTCAATTTAGAGGGGGAAAATGTCCACAGTCCTGGAGTCCCGGCTCTGCTGAGGGAAATGCCGCTGGAGGATGTGAACACCCAGGGTTTGGGCTTTACACACGGCACAGATCTCAGCGCCCTCCAGCATCCTTGGGTTGTCCCACTGATCTTGTCTGAGTGCTGAGCACCACCTCTGTCCCCCAGGGGAAGAAGACTGACCGCAGGGCGTTGCTGGGAGGCAGGGATGGAAGAGAAGGACAAAGAGACCAGTTCCTGGACGCAGGGACGACCTCAGTGTTCTCTTGGGATCACCTGTGATCCTGAAGATCAAAGTTGCATCCTCAGAGACTCCCACCCTCCCCTGCTTTGTCAACACTTTCCTCCTGGGGACGCTCAGAGCTTTGAAGGGTGTTCAGGTTAAATCTCTATTTACAGCCCCATAGGGTGTAGGCCTGTGGGTAAATGATGGCTCCTCCTTCCCTCTGGTCCACAGGTTCCTGTGCACACTATGTTTCTTGGTCTTAGAAGCCATCCTCAGACCTGTTTTGCTTACTCACTTCCAAGTGGTTGCCTACTTCATCATTAATTCATTCAGCAATTAGTGAGGACTTGCTGTACTCAGGAGTTTGGCTGACGACCTCTGTCCTGGTAAAGCTCTTCTAGTGCAAGAAGATGAATAGCATATACCAAGAGAGCAAGTAAGCAAACTCTTGGCTGTGATGGAATGGTGTCATGGGAGTGAAGGAGAATGTTAGAGACAGAGTGAGGTGTCCGTAGCTTGTCGCTGAGGTGCGGACGCACCAGGGACTGCATGGAGGTGAAGGACTCAGCAAAGTAGAGATAGAGTTGACATCTCCAGGCAGAGGGAGCTGCCATGCATATGATTTTGAATTGGGGTGGGGACATCTGGGCTATTCAAGGGTGACCACATCAGAGAGTATGCACAACTGAAAACCCTGTAGGGAACCGGTGCCCATTGTCAGGGTGCCAGCTTTCCTTCTGGAAGAAAAGAACTAGAAAGTGTTGTTATGATTGCAGTGAGATTTCTCGCAAGGAAGGGAGGTGGAGAGGAAGCCTGCGGTGGGGCAGCAGACATGGAGGCTGAGAAAAGTGGTTAGTTTCTACTTCTCATCATTAATAGGAGTGAAAGTGAGTGGGATCCTGGGAATCTAAACAAGGGGAGCATGCAGTCGACATTGCATGGAGGTAGAGCCAAGAAGCCAATTGATGATGACGTGTCAGATCGTGGAGGCTTTAGGTTTCTGTGATACAGAACAGTGGGTTCCTCATAACCTGGAGAGAATAGAGAATATTCAGAGATCTTCAGTTTGTTTTAGAGTATGTTGAGTCAGATATGTATGACTCATATCCAAGTGGACATTCTTATTTGTTTGTTTCCCAAGACGGGGCTCACTATGTAGCTCTGGCTAGCCTAAAACTCACTATACGTATACCAAGCTGGCCTCCAACTCACAAGTAACCCTGTCTCTGCCTTCCCAGTCCTTGGTTACAAATATGTGATGTTATACTCAGCTTCCAAGCAGAGATGTGGAGGATACAGTTGAAGTCTTACAACCTGGAGGGGTATGTGAGCTTCAGACATACATTTAGGGTTTATCTTTATACATATGTTACTGAAATACCATCACACTGAATGAGCAATGATGGAGAAGAGCCTGGCCTTCCTAAGACTCTAAAACAGTTCAGTGAGGGGAGAAGAACCAGCTACGAGTGCTGAAAAGAGCAACACTGTTCAGAAGCACTTTGTGGGGTGGAGATGAATCTCCTGTCAGCGGTTCTGGTATCAGAGAGTTGCAGAATGCTTTATAGTAATATGGAGGTCACTGGTGACGTGGCCATGGGCAGCTTTGGAGGAGTGGTGGAGAGAATGCCCAGCTGGATTGGGGCTAGGAAAAAATGAAAGGAGAGGAATCGCTAATAATATAGAAAAGTCCTTTGAAGGGTTTTACTGCAAAGGAGGTCAAAGAGTTGGAGCGTGGACCAGCAGAAGAAATAGGCCTGTGGGAGTGTCTGGGCTTGGGGCTTAGTTTGAGTTGGTTTGGTTTAGGTTTTCCATAGGAAAACTATAGCAATAAGCAGACAATCTGGGGCATATCTACTGTGGACCCAGAACAGAGGAGAAATAAAAAGTAAAGCTCTCAAGGGTTTTACCACTTAGGTAGAAATCGTGTAGAAGAGAGAACCGGGGAACTATGAGTCTCTCCGGTAGATGGCTGTGTAAATAGGAGTGAAAGCCAGTGAGGTCATGGGAGTTCAGACAAAGGGAGAGCGGGGTGACAGCATCACGTTCAGTGGATACTGTGGACTAATTCATAAGTGCTTAGAACACAGATAAATAATTAAGTCACACTATGGACCACATTAGAGCCTCTTTGGACAGGTTTCTTCAGTCCACCTGCATCTGCATTGCCTAAACAATGAAATTTTAATTCTGAAGATATTTCTTGAACACTGCTGTGTACAAGAAGCCATGTGGGCTATGAAGATGTCTGAAGCCATCCCCGCTCTTCATAGTCCTTTAGAAAAGGCAAACAAAGGCATCGGTGATACAGAGGGCGCCGTCAAATGGGGTCATGGAGCTGGGGACCCAGCAAAGCAGAAGCCTGCCTTCTGCTCCTTTTTCCTTTCCTCTGCTCTAAGCTGGGCCTTCAACCTCACCTTTCCCCTCAGTTAACACAAGAGAACGATTTTCAAAAGCCTTTCCAGTTGTTTCTCTTTTGTTTCTTCTAGACACAGTCCAAGTTAGTGGAGAAACAGACTTGAAGTAGGGTAGACCTTGTGAGAGGTGGAGTCTGGAGTGGGATCTGCTGGGTATCCAGAGCCATTCTGGATTGCTCTGCATCATCCCTCACTGTCCACGGTGGGCGTGAAGCCGAAGAGTTGACAGCAGTTCTTCTCAGCCCTCTGGCCTCCCCACTGAGGTAGAAAACTTGACTGTGTGGAAAGATGCAGAAATAACCACTAGCTGAGGTGGAGAAGCCACTATTTATGTTGGGCTCTGGAAGGTATCTCAAGGTTTCTTGGAGAAAATGAATTCATATTATTTGCTCAAAGCATAAGAAAGACAAAAGACAAATAGCCATGCTAGGCTATCATGGCCAACTCAGACACTACTTGAAATATGTCTATTTTCCTCCAAATATCATAGTTACCAGTGTCCAACTTGACACTGAGCACCAGCCTAAGCAGAACTGTGCTCCTCTTTTGTTCAAATGAGCATATTCACTAACAACATCTTGGGTGGGATCTCCCAAGAGCACCCTGGACCAGCACTAGGCATTGATCTCAGTTACTGTTCCAAGATGAAGTCAGAATCCCTACAGTGTCAGCTCTGAAAGTGACCTCCATGCTGGACATTCTAGAATCTCCACAGTGCTTTTTCCCCTAGAAAATAAATATTACAACTCTAAGAGCCTGGAGTATATTAACTACTTTTCCTGTTACTGTGGCAAAATACAAAACAAGTTAAAGAAAAAGGGTTAATGCTGACTCACAGATCATTATGAAAAGAAGTCAAGGTGGCCCAGGCTCCAGGCTGGTGATGTATCTACAGTCAGGAAGCAAAGAATGATGAGTCCTGGTGCTCAGTTACCTTATATTTTTCTTCTTTCCATTTACTCCAGGCCCCTACCCCACAAAATGGTTCTGCCCACATTTGGGGGAAGGTCTTGCCTCCTCAGTTAGGCCTCAATGGAAATGCCCCATAGACCCAGAACCCAGAGGTGTGTCTCCTAGGTGATGCCAAAGCCAACAAGTTGACAGTGAAGGTTAACCATCATATGAAGCATCCCAGAGAACCAATTCATTGGTAAACTAGAAGAAAGTCCTTGTGAAAGATGAGCCTGGAGCCAAGTGCTTGGGACACAAGCACAGAGGTGGGAGTCTCACAAGCACACACTTAGAGTGTTTGTGGACTCAGGACAGCCATAAACAGGGAGAACAAAGGCACTTCCTTTCTAGTGGAGCAGATTGGGCAGGAAGCTCTGGTAGAGACAAGTCCAAGTTGTGTATGAGTCATTCCATCACCACAGCTAAGAGGGAATGCCAGAAGGCTGAGAGCCCCATCTATTTCAGAACCACTGAGAACTCCTGCCTCCAGCTGGTCTCTTCTCTAAACATTTTGATAAGACGTTCATTGTGGCGGCCACTGTCAACAACACTTTTAGCAACTACCTTCTTTATTCAGGAAACAACTTTAGGAGAGCGCTCTACCGGTGTCCCCAAACTTGCTGTTGGAATTCTAATAGCATTATTTGACTAGCAAAAGCAGTAAGTGGGGGAAGTGAGTGATGGAATTAGATGCTAAAGGATCATAGGGGACTAGACGGTGGCCTGTCCCCACAGTCGCTGTTGTTTGTTTACTTAACTTCAGCCTTCTCCCTGGAGCTGCAACAACAAAACCCACTCTATCTTCTCAAACATGAAAGGCTGGGGAAGACACACGTCAAATGAGAATAGCCTTTTTAGTCAGAGTTGATATTCGTAAAGAATTTGACATTCAGGCTCTGTCACATTCAACTGCCTACTTCTGGCTTGGTTTACTTTGTTTGGGGGTTTGGGACAATGTCCCCATGATTATTCTGTGGCAAACATGAGTCATGACTGTAGGCTCCCCTCCCCAGCACAGCTGGTAGATGCTTGGCATGATTTCCAGCCTTGAAGGAAAAAGACTTTTGTGCTTTCCCATCTTCAGAATCCTCTGCTTCCTGCCCCGGTCAGTTTTCAGACAGCCATTTTTATCAGGAGTCCGAGGGCAAAGCTTTGCTTTGGTTTCTTGTTGACTCTGTCCCTCTTGCTGTTGACTCAGGGTCTTGATTGACATCTTTATCTCTGTTTGTTCTTGCTTGGCCAGGCTCCTGTGTAATACAGACTGGGAGGGCTGCTGGGAGGCTGCTGGAACAGTCCAGGAGAGACCACAGGACTGGAGCCAAGTGCCGAGCATGGCGATGGATAGATGGATGGAAAAGGGAATGTCCATGGCAACCAGGGGTTGCCATGGACACCAGGTGGTCGATGGGGGTTATCTCTTGTGTGGGAGGAGAAAGAGCTCTTGGTTGAACCTGTTGGATTGAAGTCACCTTTAGGACAATCCAAGTAGAGATGCCACAGACAGCTGCTGGTGTAGATCTAGGCTTCTGGGGTGGAACTGATCAAGGAACAAACATGCCTCATCTACACTTATCCTCACATTCGATGGTGTATTAATCAATGCCAGCTCAAGGTTGGCAATACCACATCAGTCACCAAAGAAATGTTCCAGGGCTTCATTATCCTCAAATCCCACCTTTAGTCTGCTAACCATGTGTGCTAATGGCACACCTCTGCATGAATCGTACTAGAATGGAGAATGGAAGTCTGTGAAGGACTACAGCAAGGGAGGAACCTGAACTGCCAAGTGCTGTGCCTGGCTCAGCAGCTCCTGATCTTCCACATGGTCCTGTGGCAGAACCTGATGTCTTGAAGTTCCCAGAGGAAGTCAGAGATAGTGATGTTTAGCAACTCGACAGAATGAATTTTATGCACAAATAGCAGATGATCATGATGGCCTGACCCAGACCCAGACCCAGAGTGCCTGTGATAGTGTTGTGAGCTAGCACCAGCATCCTTAGAGGGATGGTGAACTGGTCCTGGCAGATGGGCTGGGCTGGGAATGCAGAGTGTGTCATGTTGGTGTGTAGTTGCCAGAGTGGTGCTTTTCTGTGACTCAGTGGCTCTGACGTGCTGGGAAACTAGACAGCTCTGTGTTGACTCCTTTCCCAAGTCAGAGCACAGTGACAGCTGAGAACCCACACTTTCCTATTTCCAGCCAAACCATGCTCGGGCCCACCCTGCCTTCTATCTCTCAGTTATTCATCTAGCATTCCCTTACCAGCTGCCATTCTGCCTCAAAGGCAAAGACAGCATCTAGTTGCCCTGATGCACAGGAGAATAGTGAACACCTACTTAGAGACAGGGAAGAGCAAGTAAGCTGACAGAGGGCACAAGGTGGACCATGGGAAAAAGAGGAACTTCCTTCTAGGAGCTAGGAGCCCCCGGATGATGAGAGTGTTGGTCACAATCACTGTATATGTTGTTCCACATCACTTAGCAAGATTATGGAAATTTGATATGTAAAGAAGGCTTGTAGGTAACTTGAGAAAAATGTAAGCACATCACAGTCCATAGTGCCTAGTGTTTAATAAATGCTCAAGACGTGGTGGCTGGATTAGGAGACCAATCAAGATCACACTTTAGACTCATATTCAAATGTCAGTGCTCTCTTTAACCAGCTCCAAGACATAGAGCATATCACTCACTTATCAGAGCAGCGGTTGTACATTCTTCAATATCTAAGCTACTTGATTACTGTGGGTTTTAAGATCAGATAATGTTGGTAAATGGCTTTTATTTATGGTAACATTCATATTATTTTTATGAACAAAGGACTTATTTCACACTTCATATTTCCAGAGAAATCACTCTCTGGTAGACTAAGAGCAATTTCTGATTGGGCTAGACTCAGATCCTTAGATTGCAGTGATTCTAACCTACATGTCAACCTACACAGAGGTCAGCAATTCTTGTCCTTAGAAGAGCACAGAATGAAATAGTTAGGCGTTGTGGACCATGCAGTTGTCCCACCCAGTCAACTTTTCCATCAGAGAGTCAATATTAGTCCTGGGTAGTCTGTAAAAGATAAGGGTGTGGCCATGTTCCATACAAACTGTATTTACAAAACCAGGTAGTATACTAAATTTAACCCACAGTCAAACTTGGTTGACTGTTATTCCACTGATCTCACATACTGCTGATTGCTGATGGGGATAACGGCAGAAAAGCCAGAGAGGATGAGTATCATGCAAGTCCTTCACAAAGAGGCAAGGATGGGAGAGTCATTCCCTTAAATAAGACCTTGATCTATTGGGAAAAGGAAAGCCGTCTACCAAAATGTGAGATGGGTGGCAGGTAAAGTTTAAGTGTTGAGTGGGCACATTTTATGCCTTCCTATTCAGAGGACTTCTAGACTTGATACAGTGGGAAGCAGCAAGGCTTTTAGAGGGGAGAGAATGGAAAAGGAGTAGAGGGTGGGGGAAGGAAAACATGTCTAGCTAGACATTGTCTCTGGTTTTCTAAATCTCACATCTTCTCTTCTGCACTGGGTTGAAGTTCTGGAAGCTGCAAGTTCAAGATCAGGTTAGCCAGGTTGTCAAGATTTAGTGAGAGCTCTCCTTGGCTTTCTTATGGGCTGCTTCTTACTATGTCTTCATGATGGAGGAGCAGTATTACTCTTCTCTTGTAAGGACACTAATCTCGTCGTGAGGACCACATCCTTACAATGTGAGGTAATTGTGTTCATTGAAACTACCTGCCAAATGTCTCTTCTCTAAATTACTATCCCAGGGAGTTAGGGTGACAAGTAGAAAATGTAAAGGAACAAAAAAAATTTGGTCTATAAAGTAGGCCAACCACTGTGAGAAACAGAAATGCCCCCTGGATATCTGGAGCTATTGCAACACCTTGTCCATCAGACAAGACACTAAAGACAGCATTGTGTTCTGTTGAGTCTCTATTCTCATCAGTGCCCCAGCCTGTGTGGGGAGACCACTGCCACCAAGAAGTGTTGAGATGCCCATCACTCCCATGCTTCCTCTTCTTCAAGGGGAAATCTTACTTGTGACCCTGAAGATGATTTACTTATCTCTTCTCCTCCTGTGGTCATGCCCAGGACATTCAGGACCAGACATTCAAGGATGTGATGATCTTTTGACACAAAATGCCTTGTCCCCAAGTTCCAGAAAGGCATCTCACACTGTTACCCTCCAGAAGAAAATCAAGCTCAGAAGTGTGGGAAGTCCCCAGGGAAATTTAGGGCTGTCATGAGGAACAGTGCAAAGACCATCTTTATGGAAAATCAGTAATTCAATGTATTTATGTTGCATCTGTTCATGTTTATTTGACTGTATGGGTGTGTGCAAATCGCCTCCATGATGACTAATGTGGAAACCAGAGTTAAGAGAGTAAATAACTCTCTGCAGGTCACATTGCCAGCAAAAGGTCATTCTCAGGCTACAGTCATGCTTTACAAATAAATGTCACTTTGTCCTAGTGTTCAGACACTTGTCCTTCATATCTCTGACCTGCCAGCCAGAATCACAATGGACCCATGCTACCTTGTGGGTGACCATGGCCCTTAGGACCCAGAGTTCTCCAGAGGTACTTTAGCTGTCTGAGTATAGTCAGTGGGCAAAATGCCAGTGCTCAGAGCTCCGTCCTCCCGTCATGTGCCCTCTGTGTAGCCCCTTCCTCCCTCACCTAGGGCAGAGCCAACACACTCCCAGTAAATTCAGTGTTTTTCCACCCCAGTGAGCGCAGCCTTGACTGTGATTTGGGTGCAAGCAGCTGCAGGTGCCTCAAGTCATCAAGTGCTCTCCCCCCACCCTCTCCACAATGCCATCCATGTTTGCTTGCTGCTCTGGACTTTAGATTCTGTCAGCTTGCCAATCGCCTGGGCCGCCAGGCACCACAGCTGACAGTTGAATCTGTGGTGCTGAATCCTTCTTCTGGAGGAAAAAAAAGGCTAAAGAGGTTAATACACTCAAGTCAGGATAAACACACCAGCTGTTAGAGTTTCTAATATTTAATATCATTATCAAGTAAATAACTCCAGAAGAAATCACCCTTGCATGCACTTGCACATACACATGTCCCACGGAATCCACGCTGCTTCATTTACAGTGGTTAGAGAGAACATTAATAAAGTATCTTAAAAGCTACCACAATGGAGCCATGGCCAAGGCACAATTAGAGGCCATTTGCATATATTCTGCTGCTGGTCCCAGTCTGAGACATCCTCCCCAAAGAGTGAGGGGAGAGGAATTAGGGAGCATCAGAAGGAAGAGCAGGGACCATCCTCTACCCACCCCAGGTAGGATCTTAGATCTAGTAAGCCCTGCATTTATTTTCAATGGCAGACCACCCCCACCAAAAAGCACACCATACATCTACCTATACAACACAAGATACACTTAAGGAAATCGTATATCCAGACACCACCGTAGTCTTAGTGACGGGTTTTGTGATCATGGTATAAATCACATTGTGCTGTGGCTTGTTTGACCTACCTTGTGTTTCTATCAGCCCCAGCCTCTGGGTATGTTTCTCTTGTGCTTTTCTAGCGTCTGTTCAGTCCTGCTAAGGCTCTGCAGAATTTGAGTGGCTTGTTAAGCGTGTTAGGAAAGCACTGGTGACTCTTCCTTCCCAGATCCCTGGCTACAGTCCATCTGGGCGAAAGGAACAGAAAATGGTCATCATCACATTTGGTGGTAGTGTGGGGAACATGGGCTAATTTTTTTTTTTTTTTTAAGATCCATCGAAAATGTTTTCCAGGTCACAAAACACCGAACAAAATGAGCTCAGAGATACTTTATGCTGACTGTCACCATGGAAGCTGCTCTCAGGACAGCGCTTGGGATCCACAAGCTTTTTTTTTTTTTTTTTTTTCCTTTTTAGATAAAGCCTTCATTGCAAGGGGCCAGGGTTGAGCTATTCCCTTCTCATCCAGCAAAAGCCTGGCATCCGGTTTGTCTGTCCAGATGTATTTTTGTTTGGGTTTTTACACCATTCGACTGAGATCAAGTCATGAATGTCTGCTCTCTGGATGGGCAGAGGAACAGGATTTATGAAGTCTGAGGATGCATGTTGTTTAGCTCAAAAGCACAGCCAGATGAGCTTGGTGAGAGGAAATGCCGCACGGTGTGGCCACAGCAAGCCAACATTTGGGGTGATTGCTCCTCGGCAAACTTTTGAAAACCTGAACAGGAGGGTATGGTTTTAATAGTCTCTTGTACCTGGGGCTGTATGGGTGGGATGCATCAGATGAGAGAAACTGTGGTCATTAAAAATGGGTTTCGTTCTCATAAGACATGCAGAGCATTCCAGCTGGCCTGTGTTTGTTAACAGGCATGGGCAATGGCTGGACTGTCTGCATGCTTTCCAGTTAGCGGCAGAGTGATAGACACATGCACGGCTTCTGTCAACACCTCTGCTTTGGGGTCTCCTCGAACTTCCAAATGGCTCAGTGCCCCCTTTACTCAGTGCCCAGTCAGGTTCCTGGGTTCTACAAACAAGATTGTTAAGAGTGTGGAAAACATAAATAAGTGGTCAGAGGTGAGAATGGAGGCGAGAATGATGCCTCTCCAAGACTGACCCTTGGGGAGACTGAGTGGAAGGAAGAGGTGTCTCAGAGCTTTGCCACGATGGTGATAGTGGAGTAGACAGTAGATGGTGGAGGTGGAGTAGATGGTGGTGGTGGTGGTGGAGTAGACGGTTAGTAGATGGTGGTGGTGGAGTAGACGGTTAGTAGATGGTGGTGGTGGAGTAGACGGTTAGTAGATGGTGGTGGAGTAGATGGTTAGTAGATGGTGGAGGTGGAGTAGACGGTTAGTAGGTGGTGGTGGTGGAGTAGATGGTTAGTAGATGGTGGTGGAGTAGATGGTTAGTAGATGGTGGAGGTGGAGTAGATGGTTAGTAGATGGTGGTGGTGGAGTAGATGGTTAGTAGATGGTGGTGGAGTAGATGGTTAGTAGATGGTGGAGGTGGAGTAGATGGTTAGTAGATGGTGGTGGTGGAGTAGATGGTTAGTAGATGGTGGTGGTGGAGTAGATGGTTAGTAGACGGTGGTGGTGGAGTAGACAGTTAGTAGATGGTGGTGGTGGAGTAGACAGTGGTGGTGGAGTAGATGGTTAGTAGATGGTGGTGGAGTAGATGGTTAGTAGATGGTGGTGGAGTAGATGGTTAGTAGATGGTGGAGGTGTAGTAGATGGTTAGTAGATGGTGGTGGAGTAGATGGTTAGTAGATGGTGGTGGTGGAGTAGATGGTTAGTAGATGGTGGTGGTGGAGTAGATGGTGGTGGTGGTGGTGGAGTAGACGGTTAGTAGATGGTGGTGGTGGAGTAGACGGTTAGTAGATGGTGGTGGTGGAGTAGATGGTGGTGGTGGTGGTGGAGTAGATGGTTAGTAGATGGTGGTGGTGGAGTACACGGTTAGTAGATGGTGGTGGAGTAGATGGTTAGTAGATGGTGGTGGAGGAGTAGACGGTTAGTAGATGGTGGTGGTGGAGTAGACGGTTAGTAGGTGGTGGTGGTGGAGTAGATGGTTAGTAGATGGTGGTGGAGTAGATGGTTAGTAGATGGTGGTGGTGGAGTAGATGGTTAGTAGATGGTGGTGGTGGAGTAGATGGTGGTGGTGGAGTACACGGTTAGTAGATGGTGGTGGAGTAGATGGTTAGTAGATGGTGGTGGAGGAGTAGACGGTTAGTAGATGGTGGTGGTGGAGTAGACGGTTAGTAGGTGGTGGTGGTGGAGTAGATGGTTAGTAGGTGGTGGTGGAGTAGATGGTTAGTAGGTGGTGGTGGAGTAGACAGTGGTGGTGGAGTAGACGGTTAGTAGATGGTGGTGGTGGAGTAGACGGTTAGTAGGTGGTGGTGGTGGAGTAGATGGTTAGTAGGTGGTGGTGGAGTAGATGGTTAGTAGGTGGTGGTGGAGTAGACAGTGGTGGTGGAGTAGACGGTTAGTAGATGGTGGTGGAGTAGACGGTTAGTAGATGGTGGTGGAGTAGACGGTTAGTAGGTGGTGGTGGTGGAGTAGACGGTTAGTAGGTGGTGGTGGAGTAGATGGTGGTGGTGGTGGTGGAGTAGACGGTTAGTAGGTGGTGGTGGTGGAGTAGATGGTTAGTAGGTGGTGGTGGAGGAGTAGACGGTTAGTAGATGGTGGTGGTGGAGTAGACGGTTAGTAGGTGGTGGTGGTGGAGTAGACGGTTAGTAGGTGGTGGTGGTGGAGTAGATGGTTAGTAGGTGGTGGTGGAGTAGATGGTTAGTAGGTGGTGGTGGAGTAGACAGTGGTGGTGGAGTAGATGGTTAGTAGATGGTGGTGGTGGAGTAGACGGTTAGTAGGTGGTGGTGGTGGAGTAGATGGTTAGTAGGTGGTGGTGGAGTAGATGGTTAGTAGGTGGTGATGGAGTAGACAGTGGTGGTGGAGTAGACGGTTAGTAGATGGTGGTGGAGTAGACGGTTAGTAGATGGTGGTGGAGTAGACGGTTAGTAGGTGGTGGTGGTGGAGTAGACGGTTAGTAGGTGGTGGTGGAGTAGATGGTGGTGGTGGTGGTGGAGTAGACGGTTAGTAGGTGGTGGTGGTGGAGTAGATGGTTAGTAGGTGGTGGTGGAGGAGTAGACGGTTAGTAGATGGTGGTGGTGGAGTAGACGGTTAGTAGGTGGTGGTGGTGGAGTAGACGGTTAGTAGGTGGTGGTGGTGGAGTAGATGGTTAGTAGGTGGTGGTGGAGTAGATGGTTAGTAGGTGGTGGTGGTGGAGTAGATGGTTAGTAGGTGGTGGTGGAGTAGACAGTGGTGGTGGAGTAGACGGTTAGTAGATGGTGGTGGTGGAGTAGACGGTTAGTAGGTGGTGGTGGTGGAGTAGATGGTTAGTAGGTGGTGGTGGAGTAGATGGTTAGTAGGTGGTGGTGGAGTAGACAGTGGTGGTGGAGTAGACGGTTAGTAGATGGTGGTGGTGGAGTAGACGGTTAGTAGGTGGTGGTGGTGGAGTAGATGGTTAGTAGGTGGTGGTGGAGTAGATGGTGGTGGTGGTGGTGGAGTAGACGGTTAGTAGATGGTGGTGGAGGAGTAGATGGTTAGTAGACAGTTAGTAGACAGTTAGTAGATGGTGGTGGTGGAGTAGACGGTTAGTAGATGGTGGTGGTGGAGTAGATGGTTAGTAGACAGTTAGTAGATGGTGGTGGTGGAGTAGTGGAGTAGTGGAATAAGCCTATGTCTAAACCAAGAGTTTCCTGAAGTTTAGATTGCTCATACACTTTCCCTTTCCAGCTTGATCTAGAGTTGAGGTAAAGCCAAAACTATTGTTAGGGTGATGGGGATGAAAGAGAGCAGGGGAGTGAGGGGGTGGTGGGAGTGAGACTAGGAGAAAGGGGGAGAAGGAGAGATGTACGGAAAGAAGGAAATGGGAAGAGGGGGACGGAGTGGAGGAAAGACGAGGAAAACTGACTAGCTGGGACCAGATCTGGCTGTCCGGGGAAGGACTCTGCCTTCAAAGGAGTCATCAGTCTCTCCCACCAAATGTGCTTTGCCCGTGAGTCCCCCGCTTTGCCCTCTCTTCCGTCTCAGATGAAGCCTCTCGGACAGAAGAGCTGGAGGTGTGCCCTCTGCCTCGCCTCCCTTTGCCGTCTCTGATGGGAAGAAAAACACACCTGTTCTCCTAACTCCCCAGCATCCTGGGTCACCATCCCAGCTTCTCACTCACGTCTGTTGAATGAGTGGACGGAAATGAAAAGACAGGGCAGCAACTGAGGAGATGTAAGTGCTAGTGCGAACCCCAGAGACACCCCGAGTTCACTCAGGTGCAATCAAGTGTTGATACAACCACTGGCTAATAATAATAGACACACGTAAAGGCGGTGTAAAAATAAGATAAACAATGGTGTCTGTGGCCCTTCTCCAGAGATTTCTTTCTGTTGTAACATCAGATGCTACTATGGAAACATAAACTTAGTTAGATGCTATTAGGCAATGGAGAAGCTGGGTGAGGCTATATTTATTAATTTTGTACTTCTGGTCATATATGCATGCTTGCTCACATGTGCTTGCCATGTGTGCATGTGGAGTCCAGAGAAAAACCTTCAGGAGTGAGTTCTCTGACCTCCACATGCCAGAGGGTTCCCCGGATCAAACTTAGGTCATCAGGCTTGGTACCAGGCTCCTTTACCCCTTGAGCCTTCTAACCAGCCTGGGTTTCTTACACACGTACACGTGTGTGTGTGTGTGTGTGTGTGTGTGTGTGTGTGTGTGTGTGTGTGTGTGTTCTTAAACTAGGCGCTGAGACTTGGTGGATAAAGTGAAAGCTTGAAGACCAGAGCTCAGATCCCACTGATTATAAGGCAATGTGGGTTTTGTTTCTGGTGGCAGAGACAGAGATGATTCTACTGACCGGGTCAGCTGGGAAAACAGCAGCCAAACAAGAACCCCCTGATTCCTATCTACCTGTCATTTCCTCCCACTCCTAAATCCTGGCTTTACACCCAGGAGATCCTTGGAAAATGAGGAAAGGCTGACTGTCCCCTTCCCTGATGGGGACACAAGAGACTGGATGCCACTTGCTCAGGGCAGCTAGGCAATGCTGCTAATGTCCTTCATCCACTCAGGTGCTGACTGTCAGAGAACAGGTAAAATGAGCCAAGATTAGTGCTGGGCAAGAAGAGCCCCACCAGTTAGTGCTTGACCTCTGCCTTCCAGCCAGGTCACACAAGGCTGTGTAAAAGGATGCCCAGCAGATCATCTCACAGTCCCCAAGGTGATGAGAGAGGGTGGGGGAGGGAACAGAGTGGTGTGACGACTCCATGGATGAAGTACCTGCTGGGCACATACGAAGACTTGAGTTTAATCTCCATTATCGATGTAAAAATCTGAGCATGGTGGTGACTGCACTTGTAATATCAGTGCTGGAGACACAGAAACAAGCGTTCTCTAATACGCAGTGGCCAGCCAGAGGAGACTAGTCTGTGCTCCAAGTTCAGTGAGAGACTGTCTCAGAGAGAGAGAGAGAGAGAGAGAGAGAGAGAGATAGATATGAATAGGCAGCAGCCTAGAATATCAACCTCTAAACTCCACATGCATGTGTACACACACCCACACAGGAGTACACACACAGACACAGAAACACATACACACAGACACACACACGCAGACACACACTCACACAGGAGTACACACACAGACACAGAAACACATACACACAGACACACACACACACGCAGACACACACACTCACACAGGAGTACACACACAGACACAGAAACACAGACACACAGACACACAGACACACAGGCAGAGACATGCAGGCAGACACACACAGAGACACATACACAGACTCACACAGGAACACACACACACACACACACACACACACCAGAAGGATTAACATGAGACCATAGAAGAATTTCTCCCTGCAGATGCTGGTTTAAAATCCAGACTCACTGAGTATGATTCTCTGTGAGTTTTAGCCTCCTAAAAGGATTTTCCTCCATACAATTACAAACATCTTCCGCTCCCTGCAGCAGAGTCTCTTCGCTTCTTAATTCCCAACTCCAGCAGGTGAGGAACACACGGGCGCTGTGGCCTCCACGCTCAGTCCCCAGCCTCCCTCTAGTGTGAGTACCATGTGTTATTTATATGACTTGCCCTTCTCACACAACAGTTTACACTCCTGTGGCAGGAGGTGGCTCCCCAGCTGCTGCGAGTGTTCCTCGCTGGTATATTTTATTCATACGGAGCAGTTACTGGACCACCCCTTCCTGCACGAGCTGGAACTTGCCTTTGAGGCATCAGATGGGGTAGTCAGACTGTCAAACGTGTCCCCTAATTGAAGTGAACATCAGCACAGTGTTTGTCAACTGGAAATAAACAGCTCTGGTGAAGGAGCAGGCTTGTCACCTTCCTGGGACTCCTTCCGGTCTTTCTGGGAGTTAGGATCATTCTTAGACCTAGCATCTCTGAGACCAGGGGTTGACTAGCCTAGGGCAACTGGTGAGGGAGTCAGCAGAATGTATTTACACAACACCTGTTGTCCTTTCCTCTTTGTCCCTTTGGGGAGTCCTGTCTTCCAACATCCAAGGCCCGACAGCAACCTGTTTCGCCATGCCTTGCAAACCCTCTTATTGGCATGTCTCCGCTCTCAGAGTCTGAAGAACAAATTTCAACATGGGTCCTAGATGACCTCCCTCTTTGTCCTCATAGCTCCAGGCCCCAGAAAAGTCACCAGGGCTGGCACCACAATACCATCTGCACTCTCCTCGGCCTCTGGAGGTCCCTCAGGGAAGATGTCTCTGGTAGCTTTATGGGAGACATTTGGTGACAGGTAGTGGGCAGACACAGAGCTTCAAACAGTATTATTTTTGAGCTGGGGATATGGCTCAGTTGCAGACATGAGGACCTAAGTTCATTTCCAAGTTCCCATGCAAAAAGCTGAGTTTGGTGGCCGATATGTGTCATCCTAGCCTCCGGGTTGGTCTCTGGGGCTCCCTGACCACCACCACTTACCTGGTTCTCTCTCTCTCTCTCTCTCTCTCTCTCTCTCTCTCTCTCTCTCTCTCTCTCTCTCTCTCTCTCACACACACACACACACACACACCTCACACAATCACACACACATACACCACACATACACACACACCACAGACATATATACACACACACTCACACCACACACATGCTTATACCACACTCACATCCCCCCCACAATCACACACCACACATATACCACATATACACTCACACCACACATACACACCACAAACACATGTACACTCACACTACACACACACACACACACACACACACACACACACACACACACACACACCACTAAGCCTTCTCTGCTCACTTCAGGTCAGAAGTAGGAGTTCTTCCTGGGCCAGTGCATGTCCAGGTCTGCTTTCTTTCCCAAGCCTGCTGGAGTGCTAAGGACTGCTGAATTAGTGCTCATTGAAGGCCGAGGTGTGACAGTCACCACACATCTCCAGGTACTCCTGACTAGATGAACAAGTGAGACCCAGGAATCAGAGCCCACCCTCATGGTCCTCTGGGTCCCTACTCCCTCTAAAGCCGCCCCACAGTGCGAGCCTTGACCTTGAGAGAACAGGCCTCTTGCACTAAGACATTTGATTCCATTCCCTATCACTAGTCTTCAGGGACAAAATTTTAAAAAATTATACTTGTTGTGTGGTTTTTATTTTTTGTTGTTGATTGTTGTTCCCTGCAGTTAATGTGACCTAAGGGGCAATGTGAATGTAGTAAGGTTTCTCAGTTTTAAACTTGACTGCTCTTGTGTGTTAATAATGGCTTTGTTCTCTGAGGAATTCCAAGCTCAATGGACAGATGTGGGGGAGACTGGGAGAGGGAGCTTTCAAGTGGAGATGTTTTAAAATGCAGCTGAGCTGACAACTGTACATATCAGACCAGTTCTGTGCCTGATACAACCCAACTTCCTTGCTTCTTTCCACAGATGGAAACGAATTTCTGCCGTCCCCACACTGGACAGACACCTGCTAATTTTATGTTGATTTTTTGCCCCTTGAGTCTTGAGACTGTGGCCATGTGATCTCCAACCCCAAGAGGCAAAGCAGAGAGAGCCGTGGCGGGACAAGGCGTTGGCTTGTCTTGTCAGATGGGGTGCAATTAATCAGTAACTCTCTTGACTTGTTGGTGAGTAAGAACACTGTCCGGACTGGCACATGAGGACGTCGCCCATGTGACACTCCTCGTTGGCTGGAGACTGGAAAGACACACAGGATTTTCCAGTACGTGCTCCGGCGTGGAGGGTGAATGCAAGTCCCCGTGTAAGAAACTGTCTTTCTCTTCTATTCTCCTGGGCAGACCTAACATCTAATGGCTACTGCTTCATTTTCTTTGCCCCTCCACATACGCTGTAGGACTCCTGCTGACCACCCTGCTCCTGCCTGGTCTCCTCTCCCCTTTTCCACGCCTCACTGCTAAGCAGGTAAATTGCTCACACTCCGGGCAACCCTGGCAGCCCTGTGTGAATGTTTCTCCCCGCAGTGTCCTCCCCTCCCCCCCTCCCTCGTTCTGGTGGCATCTGTGCCTCTGTTCTTCACATCCTCACAGAGCCCTCTCACCCAGAGGAGCTGCTTCCTGCCATTGTCCCTGAACCTCCCTTCTTGAGATTTCCATTCTTGTGACTCTAACTGAGGTCTTGTCAGTGACTGAAGTGTCCTATTTTATTCCTCTTTCACCTTAGGGTTTGTATATCTCAGTCTGGTAAATATTCCTCCAAACATCCACTTTTTTTTTTTTTTTTACATCTGGATTAATCCTCTTCAGTATCTCCTATTAATCCAGCCACTTGGGGTTTCAAGTTTCAAGACACCCACTGAGCCCATTCTTCTCCAAGGAGGCTGACTGCTGCCCAACAACCCAGTGTCTTCCATGCCTCAGCCCCATGTAGATTGCAAATGCCTCTTCCCCCCCTTTTCCCCTCTTTGCTGCTGACTTCTTGAAATAATTTTCCTCCTTTGGCTGGTTTGGCAAATGTTACCAAGCCTACCAACCTAGGTCAAGGTCAGTGGCTCAGTGTTCATGAAGATTCCGATAACTCTGATATGTGCATCCATTATTGGACATCTGCTCAATGCCGGCCATGCTCCCAGGCATTGAGGATGCAGAGATGAACTCTGCCAAGGCCCCTGCCCTAGTGGCACTGGGGAGGGCGGAGAGAATAAAATAATAAATAAGCTCATGAGTGAGATAGCTTTGGGCAGATATGAGCAGTGGTTCAATCCAAGGACCCTTGTCATGGAAGAGAAAGGGTCTCAGAGAGTCTCAGTATGTCTTCCCTGGCATCAGTTAGTGAGTGACAGATCCTGGATCCAAGATCATATTATCTGTGTTCTGTCCTCTACCTATATTGCTTGTTTCTGGATCCAAACATTAAACACCTCAAGGTCAGGCCACAGTTCCCCGAACTTTGTCCTGCATTGCTTCCGGAAGGAAGATGTATGGATGAAAGGCAGAGGCAGACAGGGGAGTGTTGTCCTAGATGTATAGTATGTAGCATTCCTTATTTTTCTAAAGCTTGTCCCTAGCACTCCAGGATGCTATTCATTCAGACATGCCACCCGAGAGTTTGGGGTTAATAAAGACACTGTCATGAAGTAATGGATTTTGTTTTCCACTAAATTTGTCTTTCAAGTGGCAAATTCTATCACTTGGACAGTGACTATGACCTAGGGGGAACTCAGTGTCCAGCCGGCTTCCTCCTCCTGACGGTGACAAGAGCAGGAGACTCCAGCAAGAGCAAGTTGGGGAAGAATTGCAGTCTTGTGTTGAGGACTTGGTGGCAGAAGACTGTCCACAAAATCAGCTTCTCTGACATCAGGGAGGGAAAAAAAATACAGAGGAGGAGAGAGTGCCGAGGGAAAATGATGAGGGTTTTCCCAACTTCCTATTTACGGACTCATAAGGCTGAACAATTGGCCATCTTCAAGGAAAGGAGGATATTGAAATCTCATTTGAAATAGTCTCCCTTATACCTAAATAATCCTTGTCTTTTCACCAGCTCTTCACGCATTCTATATTGGTGATTACGATTTGGCTCACAAAATCTGTGGCATGGGATGGCACCCCCCCCCCAACTCCGATCTCCCTTTAAATTATTTTCCATTTAGAGTAAATCCTATAGCGTGGCACAAAACTTTATTGAATAGCTCATTTGAGCAGAGAATACTTTTGAAAGAATATTAGTAAACTCTTTCAATGGAGTCAAAACACCAAAATGGAAAATTCAAGTTTTGAAGAGAGCCATTAAGTGTGATTAAACCTCTAAAAAGGAGAGAACAACGCCCACAGAACTCTATTTAGCCATTTCATGTCTTTAATTGTCCAAAGATTTACTTTAAAAGCACGGACATGAAAGGATGCTGAATGTTACAGTATTTAGAGGGGGAGCGAAGACAGGGCCCGTTCACCAGCAAATGGAGCTTAGCCCAGAAGTGGAGACAACAAAAGCGGCAGGAACCTGCTTCCTTCTACAATGTCGGGAGAGAGGGGCCATAGAAAGGCAGCAATTCTTGACTCCGCTTTGAGGAGCACAATGGGCATGATTAGGGATCCAGAGCGCCAGAGCACAGAAGTAGCAGCAGCATCCACCCGCTGGCTGGTAATTAGGACGAAACCGGGGGGAAGAAGCAGAGAAGAGGGAGATGGAGACCAAGTCTGCGGACAGGGATTTGAAAGGTAGTTTTTGAATTTTATAACAGATAAAGATCACTACAGGAGCAAGTTTTTTTTTATCATGTACTGTCTTCAACAAGATCATGATTCACCAGATGAAAGGTGGTAATCCGCAGGTTTAAATCTCCCCAAGGCACTGGTGCTGCAATGGCTGTTGGGCCCGAGGGTGTGTGGAGGGAGGAGAGAAGAGCTCAGACAGAACCCGAAAGAGGAATGCCACTTGTGAAAGGGGGAGAGACCTTCCCAGGGTTCCGATGGCAAGGGCCCACAGCCTACCTTTTCTGTCCCCTTTCCTTCAAATGCACAAGTGAGTCCAGGAAGGAAGGAAGGCGATGGGGGCAGCAGCCAGTCGTGTGGTACATCACTACAGCGAGTTCCTCTTGGAAAAGGACAGAAATAAAAGAAGGCTAAGCAAAAAGCAGGAAGATAAGAGGAAGAAAGAGAAAGTGGCAGGTGCTGGGCCAGGCAGTCACACACACTTATTACCAAGTGGAAGTGAACAAAATGGTTTGATAATGTGCATTGATGAATGTAAAGAGTATTTTTAAAATGAATAGAAGTTGTGTCTTGTGGTCAGGTCTTACTGACGTAGAAGCACGCTTGATTGTGCACTGTTAGATGGAGACGTGGTTCAGGAGAGAATACGCCTGTGATTTCCAATTTTGTACTGTCCTATATGAACCTTGGGGTGCACCCCTAAGGAGTGATGGCCACCGAGCCTGAGTGGCAGCTCCCCTCACAGCTAGGCATGTCTTTTGGATGCGATCAATCTGAACACCAGAATTTAGCTGTGTTTCTTAAATTCTCAATTTTGGCCATCCCACTCAAGAAACAGTCACTCAATATGTGTGGGGTGATTTGGATCCATGATCTACATTTCAGGCGGTCAGCTATGCCATTCATATGCTTGAGTTTGTTGATGTTCATGTGCGTGTCACATGACTTTGAATGTATGTGGGGGATGTGAATTGATGGGCAGCAGATATAAATGTATGTGATAACAGGGATGATACCTCAAAGAGTCCTACTTTGTTTCGTCATAGAGTCTGGCCAATGAGACACACAAGAGTGGATAGAATGCCAGGATCCAAAGAAAGTTGAGTTGCATTGAGAACTCAGGGCTCCAAAAGCTCACTTTAACTACAAGTGCTGGCCCTTTTCATTCTCAGGGTGACTCAACAAGGCAGGAGAATCCTCCATGTTTATCCATAGACACCACTGAGGTTCAACAGGGTTAAGTCACATGCCAAGGGGGGAATGACAACCCAAGTGTGGGTGACATTAGAGGCCAGGATGTTGCTCTTAATTTTACCACTCATCTCATATGGGGATGCTTTGAGTTAGGGAAGACACTTGTTCATTACACCATCCAGGGAGCCCCATCAAAACCCAAGTAGGTGTCAGCAGTACATGCCAAATCTTGATGACCAATATATGAACGCATAAGAATTTTTCTTTTAACCTTTCCTCTCATCTTCGATTGGGGCAAGATTTACTTCCCCTCTGCGGCTTACATTTCAAGCCATCATGCAGAGATGGCTGCCATGTTTGTTTGTTTGATTGACTGATTGTAGCTGAGGCTGGTTTGGAACTTGTTATGTAGCCTCTACACTGCTATTCCCTTCCTCCCTGCCTCCACCTCCTGAGGAAATGAGATTCTAAGTGTGCTACTATGCCCAGCATCTTACTTTTCCTGACAAAATCAATGTAATGGGTGAAAGGTTTGCTCTGTATTTCAGTTCCAGGGTGCAGTCCATCATGGCAGGGAAGGGATGGAGTCAGGAGTACCCACAGTCAGGAAACAGAGATAGATGAATGCCTATATTCAGCTCACTTTATCCTTTTGATACAGTCTCAGCTCTCAGCCCAGGGAATAGTGTCACCTACAATGGGCAGTCCTTCAATCTCAATTAACCCAACACAATTAACCCCACCATCCCATCTCCCCAGTGATTCTCATCTGGATCTCAAGTTGATAGTTGAGGTTAACCAACATACCAAATCTGTATTTTTTTAAGGGGAAGGAATTTTTATTTTTATTTTTTAAAAAAGGTACAATATCTAAAATGCTTCCTTCTGTTAAGGTTTGTTCCTGGCTGCTCCTGCAATGACTGCCTTTCAAGGATTGCTACATGGGTCAGCTTGTCAGTGAAAAGCAGGTCTTTGGCTCCCAGTCTCCTCTAGCTCATCTTCAAGCCTCTTGTGCACTGGGTGACCACAGCAATGATGTCCGGCTGCAGTTAAAGCTTCAACTTCTCCTTTCCTTGCTCCCAGCCTTGGACTTGAACACAAAGCTGGGGTGCTGGGCTATGGGCTTCTATATCCTTGTCTTTAATGTCTCATCTCTTCTGTTATACAAACAGCACATTGCAGGAAGTCCAGAAAATGGACAGTAACACAGTCCTGACCACTTAAGGCAGCTGTCTTCCCTTGGGTGCGCGCGCTGCCATCGTTGGTGTTCAGCTATGCAGGAAGAATGTGCGCTGTCTCCCTCGCCCTGCTCACTCCGCCAGAGACCCCAAAGCACGTGGCCTTTTCCTCCCCGGTGCTGCTCTCCCTTTCTTCCTTTTACATCCTTCACCTTGATCTTTCTTTGTTCTTACCTCAGCTCACCCCCACTCCAGTTTCCTCCCTCCCCTGGATGCAAAGCTTCTAGGGGACTAAGGAGCCCACCGAACTGCAGCTGGTTGTCTCTGGTGTCCTTTCTAGGAGTTTGGTGGGTACAGTTTGCTGCAGGGACCTCCTATCTCAAGTCAGCACTGTCCCTTGTGGCCCCTAGAAGTAAATGGATGAGGGTAACTACAAGGAGGGGGTAGATGGCTACAGCACTGGCATTGTACCCCAGGAAAAAGATAAAGGGTGATAGGATGGCTCATAACTGTGGACGTGTTATAAAAATCAGTATGTTATACATTTCCACCAGATTTTTTTGGGGGGGGGTCGGTCATGCTTAGATGCCTATCAATCATCGAATGATACTGATTATAATGAGGGTAGCCCTGAGCCACGGCTTCCCGCAGGGAGAGAAATGTTTCGCTGTTTTGTCCCCCCTAAGTCCCAAACTTAGTTCAGTGGTATTAGAATACGTCCTCCACAGAAACAATTTCATTTTAAGAAAGCCGTGTGAGGAGAGGAAAGACAGCTCCGATTCATGGGGCCATTTAGTGACACAAAGCACCCCTCTAATGCTTCCCCACACAAAAGCAATGACAATGTTTGAGGTAGAACGTTAGGTGGCTGACACCCGACAATAAAGAGATTAGCTGGAGTTTGCCTTAGGAAGCTCCTGCCAAGGCAGTTAATACGCATTCTTCTCGGTGATAAGCATTTTTAAGAGGGGCCAACTAGTCTCAGGGAAATCTAAGAATCAGCAAGGGTATCTCTCAAGAGGGCAACATGCGTGAGGACAAATGCTTGAAAGATGGGAAGGGGAGATATCCAGGAGTCTTTCTTGATGAGAAAACATTACCATCTCCACACACTCTAATAAAGGAAAATTGCAATTTACAGTACTTTCCCGTGGCTCAATTTCTTTGGCAATTATTATATTAGAGTGACACTTCTATTGAATTATATATTTCAATTACTATTAAAAAACCCAAGTCCTTAAGTTCGTGCCGATTCTGAATGTAGCTTCTGGAGAGTTCTACCTTTGACACTCCAAGGATAGCATCGTTTATCTCCTTAGCACTCGGAAGCCCATTATGCATGGCAGACAAGGAGGGAAGCCACCGCCGGCACAATAGTGTTCAATGTTATCAAAGCACTTCTGGTGGATTCGACCATCTCCGCGCTGTGTTGTGGCAACCCCAGGTGCCCGGCCGCCTTTCTTTGCACAGGACACAATGGCAAATAGAAACATTAACTCTCACAGTGTTGCAAGAATCCAACCGCATTATTCCCTGACCTCCAGGAAGATAATGTGTCATTTGCTGTACAAAAATAAAAGTTTTTCAAAGCAGTTGGAAATACAATGGTGTACACTTCACGTGCAGAACTGCTTTTCTAGGGTTTATTTGTTTGGCCTTTTGGAGGGAGAGAATGGAAGGTTTGCAGGGAGATGGCGGCTCAAGTTGCCTGCTCCCCTCCCTCCTCCCAGGAGGATGGAGAGGCTTCTCATGGCTGCATGGGGAGGGGTGGGGAGCACCAACAGAGCCTGGGACAGAGGATGGAGAAGCCCTGCTTGGTGTCCGAACACCCCTGGGCAGGGCTTGGGGACATCTTGGTGGGTGGATATTTACTAGAAGTCAATAGCACCCGTGGGCTTCGGTTCAATGCTAATGAGGCCAAGGTTATCCAAGGGCCAGCGGGTTCCCTTCTGTTCCCTCTGTGCAGAGCGCCTCTGTCAGCCGCCAGGCCTCTCACAGATGCGGGAGGAGGGGGCACGGCGTGGGCAGGAAGCTTCTCCCAGACAGATGGCTCCCCAGCTGTTTGTGCCGATGGGTAACTTTGGCTGCCACTGCTCAGCTGCCCCTCTATAGGCTCTGTGTCCTCCAAAGCCTGCCCATTTGGTGTCCCAAGAGCTACTCCTCAAGCCCAGGCCTTCATGCAGGGCATCTTTGCGGCATCTAGCTTCTGACCAGCGAGGTGTCTTCCACAGGAGCCTAGAGCTGATGTAGTCAATAGCGGGTACTGGAGAGTTTGATGGGGATTCAGCCTCTTGAGACTCACTCTATCTTTCAGGTCACACTCCTTTGTGGTCACCTGGGGGCCCTTATCTTCTGACCAGTGAAATGGGCACATCGATCCTTGTCTTTGGTAAAATGTAAACTAGAGTTATAGGCCATCTTGCTTCTATTCTGACACCCTCCTTGGCCTGGTGGCTGCTGTTGCACATCATCTGTTGCCAGGGAAACACATTCTTTTATCCAACATTGCACCTCAGACCCATTCCATGTCCAGTGATTCATCTACATATAAGGTCCTTAATTTTTTTGGCTGTGGAAGATAGGAATGTTTTGAATTTCTTCCTCTTTTTCTTTTGCACCCCAAACCCACTGCCCCCTCCCTGCTCACTGGGGCAGATCCTGATGCACAGCTGTGTCAGGTGAGATTCTCTAGAGATATGGGAGTTCAAGAGTGTATACATGTAGAACACATAAACATACACAATAACATATGCACATACCCATAGCGTTTTGGCTTGAGGGGATTGACTTACATGATAGTGGATGCTTCCAAGTTCTAGATATGTAGCACAGGCTGGCAACTCAGAGAGGAACTATCCCTGTGGTGTTCAGATAGGATCACTTCTCCAGGAAGACGTAGTGTAGTGGCTGTCTTTTCTTATTTCTCTCCCTCCTTCCCTCTCTCTCCCCTCCCTCCCTCTCTTCCTCCTTCCCTTCCTTTTTTCCATTTTGTGCTGTTGAGGCCTCATGCATTCAAGACAAACACTCCACCAACTGACCTATAATCCCTGGCTCAGTCTTTGCCCTGAAGGACTTCAACTTGATTAGTTAGAGGAAACCCATCCACATGACAGAAAGTAACCTTCATTTAAGGTCAAACTGATTGTTGATGTTACTGTATTTTAAAAATACCTTCTCACTAACAGTTACTTCAAGTAAAGTAAGGAGTTAAAGAATGAGAAGGTGACTCCCCTAGTGCCCTTAAAATGACATCTTTGCTACTATAGGTGTGTGTCTGAGTGGATGTCTGGGCATGGGCACATAGAGTTATCAGGCAGAGAGAACATGCCTCCTGTATAGGGCATTTTAGAGTCAAATTGGAACAAAACACTCACATGTAAGTTTACTAAGTGATCTTAAATTTTGGTTGCTGAAATTGCTGAGAAGCAATACATAATTCTTCCATAGAAAGGTACAAGACAGAAAGAAGGATCAAGCGAGATGATCTTTAAAATACTCTGGAAAGGAGCTAAAAAAGATATTTAGTTTGATCTATTATAGACTTGCCTGAAATCGAAGCCTAGAAATTCATGTTGTATTTGGTCAAGATGCCAACTCTCTCTCCATCCCTCACCCTGTTCCTCTAACCACCAGGCAGAACAAGGGATGCCACAGATCTGAGATTCCCCATTTATAGGAGCTCTGAACAGAGACTTAGCACCATCAAAGTTGGTAGCAATCCAGCTGTGTGGTGAAATGTGTCAGGTGTCCTTCAGAACTCTACAACCCAGTTGCATTGGAGAAACTGAGATCTCACCATGGAGCTATAGGCAGTACAAGCACATCCCCCTTCCTGATGGTAATTTTGAGTTTCTAAGCCCTTCTTCCCCTCTACAGTTGGAAAAGATCTTGAAAGATTGTATTGGGGGGGGGGGAGGGTTGTCCGAAGGAGCAGGAATATGAGACATCAGATTGAGAAAGGGAAGCCAGAGAACAGGCAAGAAAGGGGACATCAATATCTTGGGAAACAAGTTTAGTAAAACAGAAGAGAAGGTGGTGTTGAGGGTTCTACATGGCACACATAAAATGGAAAACTACAGGCTCCTATACAACATGGAGGTCTTGGTGGCTTTCGCCAAAACAGTTTAAATACAAAAGACAGAAGGTGGATTTTTGTGAGCAAAGCGCTAGCGAAGGACGAGCAGGGATGATGAGAGAGTAGATACTTTAGCCAAAGGCGTACAGAGAGTGCCTGGTTTATAGGCTGAGTGGACAGAGCTACCAGCGATGGAAATCCTAGAAACAAACCAAAATAACAGATTGAACAAAGTCCAAGATGACAGGAGCCAGAAGGCTGCCGCGTCGGTTGTCCTTGGATGGAAGGAAGAATCCTTAGAGATGAGAGCGAGAAGCTTGGGAGCAAGGTGGCCTCCTCAGAGGACAGCAGAGGAAGCTGGTGGAAGACGTGTGCTGCCGATTGGTGCCGCAGGGCAGCTGAGGCTGGGAGCTCAGACTCAGCAGCAGCAGCATCCCTGGCAAGGTTGATATGTTGTCCCCGTGTCAAACTCACTGATGTAGGTTCAAGAGTGGAAGAGGCAGATGGTTTAGTTAATTCTTAGTCACGGTGTGGGCAGGCAGGTGCAGCGATATGGTGATTTGGCAAGGCAGTGAGGGATGTGGGTGGGCATCAAAGAAGAGGTGGTCCCTCACAGGACAGGCAGTTCACTACTGAGGACTCCGAACTTTGGCTACGTGGAAAATGAACTGCTTTGTATTGTTGTGTTTCCATTTATCATCTTACTGTATTTACACAGGTTAGTGCAGCTGTTGGAAAAAGCTCTGTGGCTAGCCAAGATTTCCACACCACCCTTTGTAGAGAAGAGCCCGATCAGGCTATTTCGAACAAACTGAGTGTATCAAACACAGTAAGCAAGGCTCTAGAGCAGTAGTTTCACACAACAAAGGTTTATGCCTTGTTCATGGAAAGTCCACTGGGGTCAGGTCCTTCACTTAGGAATAGAAGTTGCTCCTATGTGGAGGATCAGCCATCTTAATGTGTGGCTCTTAAAGGGACAGAAACGATGGACTAGTTGCCCTGATTCTTAGGATTCAAAGCAGAAGTGATGCATGCTATCATGAGCCCTGAATCATCCTAGAACTCCAATCCAACCACACAGAAAGTGGTTGGACACAGGAGGATCCCTGGAGCTCACTGGCCAGAGCTACTTGGTGAACTCCAGGCTAGTGAGACTTTGTCTCACAAAACAAGATAGATGGCACCTGAGGAATGATATTTAATATTAATAATGGGTTGTCCTCTGGCCTCTAAATGCACATTTGCACATGTGGACCTGCATACATGTGTACACACAGACACATACATAAATGCTCTGAGGTGACAAGGTACCCAACTCACCTGGCCTCCAGAGCATCACAGCTCAGCAGCAGAGCAGTGAGATCATGGGCCGTTCATGCCGGTCTGCGGAAATGCTAACATCCAACGTTTGAAGCATGGCATCTGCCATTATATGTGGAGGAAAATGGTCAGGTTGAGCCATCATTGGGTTTGGGTACATCTTGAGAACATTCCTTGGGTATGGTAGGCGGCTGTGAACAAGACATTGAAAAGTAATTCTGCCATTGGGTAGGAACACAGAAGCTGAGAGAAATGTGGTGAGGGTGTGGGGGCGTAGACAGTCAGGAAGTCCCTGCTGCCCAAGCCTGAAGACTCAGGGGTGTCCCATCTCCTGGACTCACATAAGACCTGGTGAGTGATTACATCAATACAGCGGACAAGACCCAGACTATGAGTCTACTGGGGAGGCAGAGGCGGAGGGGGGATCCTTGGGGTTCTAACCTATCCTAATTGGTAAGTTCCAGGTGTCAACAAAAGATTCGGTCTCAAAAATTAAGGTGGGCAGTTTCCAAGGAGTGCTACCAAAGGTTGTTCTTTGGCTTCTTCATGCATATGCATGTGCATTCATCCCCCCAAATACATATGAACACACACACACACACACACACACACACACACACACACACACACACACTATGAAGAGAAAGGGGAAGGAGAGAGGGGAGAGGAGGAGAAGTGAAGAGGAGGAGGCAGACAAAGAATCCTCTACAGAGAAGCAGCGAGATCATCCCGCTAGCCCGAGAGCGCCATCTTTTCCCCCTTGGTCTGGCTAAGCTAGTGCCTGTTCACGGGAAATGGAAACAAGTGAGGTGCACAGCCAACTGGCCTGAGCTCTCAGCCCTGAAAGGCCACACAAGCTGAGAACAGGAATACATGGGAACCAAGTGTCCCCTGGGTTCTGGGGTCTTTTCCAGCCTCCACCCTAGCTTGCTCTAACACCCTGCTCAAGGCGCTGGGTATGCATGGTGATTATTTCAAATGTTCCTCTAGACCAAGAGATGCAAAGAGGCCTTTGCCACCACAGACCCCACTCTTTGAGGCAACACATTCTTTCTTCCCAATTTGCTCCTTCAGTCCCGAACAACTTTTCATGGGGCTCCAGACGCCGCAGCCTGACAGCTATGCCACGGCGCGTGGGACGCGACGGAATTGCTCTACAAGCAACCTTGCCAAAGGCCCTTTCGATGCACAAAGCTGGCTCCAGCTTTGTATATTGAGGGAGCTAAATCAATGTTAAACGCTTGGCTCTTTTCACAGGACAATGACCAGGACCTAAGCTGCGTCCTTCCTTTTTGATTGACACTTGAAACGCAGCACGGGAATCAGCCAGAGGCGCTGCTACAAGCCGAACTCTCTGCTGGGAGAACCGCTGGTGACATCTGCAGCAGGCCCGACAAAAGGCAGTTGAAAGCTGTGTTTGTTGCCTCGCTCTCAGATCTGCCCGCTTTCATGGAGCTCCTTGCTTGCTTTAATATTATGATTCAGCACCTGGCTTTTTTGAACCTTGCTTTAAACTTCAAAAGGCGAGGTGGTATTAACAAACATGAAACGGGAAAGTGGCGGTAGTTTGATTTACTGTTGCCGTCTTATCAAGGGTCTTTTTTGTCACCAGCTGCCACGCTCTGTCATCTCTGGAACCATTATCATTTCTCTAAAATCTAAAAGAGTCCACTTAATAACGGCTTTGAATACAGGCAGGATCAGTAACATACACAGTTCTGGGGATGACAGGGCCATCAAATGAAAAGAAAGATGTTGCCAAAAAAAAAAATATCCCCTCAAACCACACAAATAAGAGCCACAGTACTTTCCAGTGACCTTGATTTCGGAATTAAACAAATCAAATCCAATTCTATTGTTCCTTTTGAATTCCACTGTGGAGTTTCCTTGAGAAGTTCCTCTTTGTTGTTGGGAGTAGCAGGGTGAAAAAACAAAACATGAAATCACAACAAGGCCTTGCTCCTCCACATGGAGAAGGAAGCGTCTACACTTGGAGGTGAGTGCAGTGACCTCTGCCTGCCTGGCCACTGGGCTAATTACTGCCTGATTCTCACTGCCTTTCTCCTCCCTGGAGCTCCCCCCACTTGACAGGACAGCCAGACCCACATTGCAAACCCCGCCCCCAGCCACCAAGGGGAGGCCTGTTCTGTGCTGTCTTTCCCGGGCAGCTAATGAAAGCTGAGGACCTCAGAGGACCTTCAAACTGAATACCTTAAAGGGGAGCCTTGTGAATGAAGCCCACTGATCAGTCCCGGGACCACAGGTCTCTTGGGAACATGAACTTGGTCAGAGCTGTGGGGGAATCCTAGGGATCACCCAGGCCAGCATCCTGATTTGTCCAAGGACTTTTGTAAAAGTACAGATGCCCGAGTCCTACCCACATCTGAGTTCACCCCCCAGAGCTCCCTATGGACCCCTGTGTTTTAAACAGTGGCTCCTGGAGGTCCACCCTTGCAGATGAGACAGCCAGCAGGTAGCAGAACTGGGTCAAGGGCAAGTGATGAGAGCCCAGTGCCACGGTTCCACGGCTGACCCACGGGTGGAAATTGGGGAGCATCATGTGGGTGCTGTTTTTCGATCTGGAAGAGGCTGAGCACTGTTCTCCTGAGACACAAGGTACAAGCACCCAGACTCGCAGGTCTGCCTTGCGCTGCTGCTCTCCTTTGCTCCCTTCCCACGTCTGTGAAACTTCGTCTGACCCCATCAGCGAGGAGCTTCTTAAACCCTTCACCTTCCCTACTTGGGAGGAGTGCTCAGCGCTTGCGGATGTCTGATGTGGATGAAGTAACAGGTGACCAACTTTGGGGAAGTGAGAGTTATAAAGCAGCCAAAGCTGATGATGGCTGTCACCCAGCACAAAACCTCCCATCTGGGGCTTGATCTAACACTCCCCTTCCTCAACCGCAGCCAACATTTGATCCATTTCTCTCTTCTGCTGTAGGGGCCAGCCTTGCAGCTTTATGACCTGGTACTGGCAGAGTTCCTGTTGAAAACCCACGGCTCTCTATGCCAAGGTGGCCTCAGGGTGGTGGTCACTCCCAGGCTCCTCACAGCCTGTTTGGGATGGCATGGGAAAGAACACCTGTGGAGGCATCAGTGGGTCTGTTCTTGAAATATTGGGACTGTGACAAAACCCCGAAATAAGAACATCAACCCCAAGCAAAATTATGATCTCGAGGGCTGTGAATCAGATGCACGGAGATGATATCTACAGCAATGTTGCACAACAGTGGCACCTGCCTTTATCTTCATGCTAGTCCTAGCCACGAGCAAACAGCAGCCCGATGAGCAGGGCTAGAAAGAGTCAATAGCAAAGCTACTGTGAGCGATCAGCAGTGCCTTCCAAGGGCAAGGGGCTATGCTGGCTTGTAATCATAAGACCTGATGGAATTGGACAAATTACTCAGCTTTCTCATTGAAAAATAGGCATAACACCTTGCTGTATTTTGAGAAATGATGATGTAATCAAGAGAAACTCATGATCACACTATTATCAAGTAACTGGAATTAGTCACTAGGGGATAGGACTCAAGAATTTTGAGCCAAGAAAATATGTCTATTCTTCACTCTTCAGTCTGGCAATTGGCTCTGCAAGGTGGTTCCACCTTCCCAGTGTGGTCCATCACCTCAGGGAGGAATGGAAGGAGGAAGTGCTCCACCTTGCCAGTGTGGTCAGAGGAAGGGATGGGCATCACCTCAGAAAGGAAGGGAAGGAGGAAGGGACAGAGGGAAAGCAGAGCTGGAAGGGAAGCCTGGTGGGGAAACCAAATCTGAGGTTAGTTTTTAAAGTTTTCTCCTTTTTCTTTCCTTCCCCTCTTCTCTTCCTTGCCCTCCTGCCCCCGATTCTCTCCCTTCTGTAGCACTAGCATTCTGACCTACTGTAAAACTGTTTCATTTTGATTCCAAGGATATTTCTCCTTCCTCTACTCCACTTCATAGTTGTTCCCCTTTATTGAGATGTATTTCCCCATTGCTATGCTTCCCACTGTCAAAGGCACAGCATGACAGTGGATTCTGTGGTAGTTTGGTGATTAGAGACATCAGACTAAGGTTCAGAAGCCATTGGCTACAGCTCATCTTTGCTGCATATGCCAGGCATCTTGGGCAATATCATGTAGCCATTCTGAAACTCTGAATTTTTCTTTTGTAAAATATGGCTAGAAAAGAGCCTTGCCTGCTAATCTGTTTGGAAGTCTACAAGGCGGGAATGTGTGTACAACAGCTTTGTGGACTGCTCATTCAATGCACCTGTGAATGGAGGCTAGCCCAGTTCTACATGGTGGTTCCACCTCCCAGTGTGGTCTGAGGAAGGATTATGCATCATCTCATCCGCCAGTGGCCCTGTCCTCTGAATTAACTCCTCAATTCTTCCTCCTTAGTGATTATATTCCTCATGAAAATTTGAGAGTCAGCATTTGAGGCGACCAAGTTACTATCTCCAGCCATCCTTGTGAAGAAGCCTGTGGTCCTACAAGAGTTCACTAAAAACAGCTTGGCTGATGTTTGTATTTCTGAAGAATACAGGGTGAAGGGACCAGGATGAATGGGGAGAGCTGATGGAGAGGAAAAGGAATGAAACTTATTTTAGTGGCAGTTTGGAGTCATACCAAGGGTCTGGGCCTGGCTCTGCCCTTTGCAGAGCCTTGGACAGGCAACTCCTTTCTGTTGCCTGTGTTTATCTTATTCACTCATGATGCATTCCCAAGTATTAGTCTTTGGATCACTCATGTGAGGCTCTGTTCTAGTTAGTAAAGCATTTATGTTCCTCCTTGTAGTGAGCCTGCACTCTTTAGGGAACCTTAACCAGAGAGATAAATTATAATAAGAAAAAGTAGTAAGGGGCCAGCAAGATGGCTCAGTGGGTAAAGGGGCTTTTACCAAGCTTGAGGACCTGAGTTTGATTCCCAGGAGTTTTACATGGCAGAAGGAGATAACTAACTCTCATGAATTGTCATCTCACCTTCACACACACACTGACACACACACACACACACACACACACACAAACACACACACACACACACAAATAAATAAGTAAGTGCAAATACATTTTTAAAAGAAAAAGTAGCCAAGCCGGGCGTGGTGGCGCACGCCTTTAATCCCAGCACTCGGGAGGCAGAGGCAGGCGGATCTTTGTGAGTTCGAGGCCAGCCTGGGCTACCAAGTGAGTTCCAGGAAAGGCGCAAAGCTACACAGAGAAACCCTGTCTCGAAAAAACCAAAAAAAAAAAAAAAAAAAAAAAAAAAAGAAAAAGTAGCCAAAAATACCATAAAGTAGACAAGGCAGTATGAAGAGATAGTGAGAAAAGAAGGCAGAATGAACGAGAAGAATTCTTTGAGCAGGTGACATCAGTGGAGGGCGAAACAAACAGGAGAGAGGGTCTGAGATGGGTGTCTGAGGAAGGGGTAGGAATATGAAGCTCATACGACTTGGTCATTAATAGGATAGATTTTCCCAAGTGCGGTTGACCACCTTAGCCTTGGGTTGGGTGTGGGGATAAAGGAAGGCGTTGAAGACCCTGGAGGGGCTAGCTGAGCATGAGGTAGACGAAGAAAGAATTCCTTACTGGAGGGCAAGGTTCTGCTGTAGACATAACACACTTCTAAAAGTGTTATGGGGGTTGGGGATTTAGCTCAGTGGTAGAGTGCTTGCCTAGCAAGCCCAAGGCCCTGGGTTCAGTCCTCAGCTCCGGAAAAAACAAAAACAAAAACAAACAAACCAAAAAACTAAAAGTGTTTGACAGAAAACCCAACTATTGATGAGCAGGGCATCTGCCTGCTGGTGAATGAGATGAGGAAAGGAATGGTCTCTGTACTGTCTAACACTGAGCTCAATAAGTTCCTGTGTGGAGAATGGACGGACATGTGAACCCAGGCTTGGAGTTGGGAGGGCTCTTGTGCAGTTGAGAGCCAGGCGATGACCAGGAAGAGGATCACAAAGAAAGAAAGAGAAGCAAGGAGGGACTGTGGTGTGTGTGGCTCAAATGTCTCAGGACTCAGCCCTCCTTCTCAAAGTGGCACAGTAAAACCAGAGACTGTTTACCAAGGGCTGCAAGGTCCAATAGTTTCTTCTGTAAAAGATTGGTTTTATTTTTCAATTTTATTTGGCAATAATTGACAACCCAATACTGGTCATGATGTAGAAACTATATCGAAATGACTGCTTTGGTCCAGGATGCCCAAATGATCAGCAGTGGCCACTGCACTTTTCTCTCTCTATGCTGAAGTTGCAGCCTTAAGGAGGTGATGGTTCTGAGTCCTGTCAGCATTCCTATTACCCAAATCCAAATGGTTGTGCTCTGTGTCTAACATTTTATTTGTAAACTAGACACACACACTAACAGTGTTGGAAGCACTGGGTCTCACTGAGTCAGATGAATGCAGAGGCCACTGCCGCCACAGAAAGCTTGACTTGTTTCCCATTATGGGAAATGAGGAAAAAGTGTGAGAACAGCAAAGCAAACCATGCCCTTGCCCCTCATAGCCCGCGCACTTTCACCGACATCCCAGCCCTGCCCCGCCCCTCCTCCCATAGCCTTTATCAGCTTTGTGAGCATCCAGGATGGAAGTGAGGCCTATAGGAAACCTCAGAGATAATCATGCTGAATGGTGACAGGGATTCGGGAGAGGGAGCCACTGGTCACTTTTCTGACACCACACCAGACTCTGACTCACACCAGAAACTCCCTCGCAACATTCTGAGGTACATCCCCAAAACCAATCTGCCGAGGAGGCCTTGAAAATTGAGGGCACATGTGCCTGGCCTCCGAGGTGGAGTTCAGATGTGTGAACTCAGGATGTGGAGGACAACGGATCCTCTCTGAGCTTTCTGCTTTTTCATGGAAGATGTGAAAACAAATTCCTCAATCACAGCACACACAACACAGCACACATGTCCTTGTGCGCACACAGGCACACAAAACTCTCAAGGGTAGATGCTCATATCTCCTCCTGCTTCTTGAGCATTGTTTAACAGGTATGGGGGAAGCTGAGCTGACCAGCTTGTTTCTAGAGACCCAGACCCTTACAACTCAGTCTCTTTGGGGACAGTCACTTGGCCCTTAGCAATAGGAAGGAATCAAGAGAAGTGGCATAAAAAATGCCTAACAGTGGAATTTGGAATAATTACTGTATTTGAGAAAAAGAAGAGCTGAAATTTGGCAATTGGTTGTTATACGTTTTCCCTTCAGCTGGATGCCAGTTATTAATTGTTCCTTTCTTCCCTTCTAGATGACTAGAACAGAAAGGCCACAGAGCTCTGTTGTCTGGCCATCCTATTTCCAGAATCCAGGACAGGGCCTGGTGCCTTCTGGTTTGATCAGAAGCATTTGTTGTTTTGATGGCACTGTTTGTATATTCAGGCTCAGATGGTAGAAGATTCTCCAGAAGTAGTCTGAGCTAGCCCAGGGACTGTCAAGTCACTACAAATGGAACCTAAGGTCACACGTATTGGTTCAGCAGTTGTTATTCCTGTGGTCTGGCCTGGCCAGTGCTGATGTCATCATTTGAGCCCGTGGGCCACTTCAGCCTTGCTAATCCCAGTTAGATGTGTTTGCAAAGTCACAGAACTTTTAGAAAAATCACTCGGACCCTGGTATCGGATAAAAACGTGTCCTTTAAGCTGATAAGGTATTCTCTGAAGTCGAGTTGATAGTGCGGTATGGCTGGCTGCTTGTTCAATCTTATCCACCAGAACAGTGACAGGAAAAATGAGAACGGGATTCTTGATAAAGCTGTTAGCCCATGCATACCTCACTCCAGCCTCTCCTGCTGCCCTGGAACAAACCAGACTCCCAGAGGCCCTTGCTGACTACGACTGTTAAAAGAAAGGGTTGTATTTCAGGCCAGAAAACAATTCCCTTGGATGCATGGCCTCCGGTTCTCTATAGCAAAAGAGGAACTTACTATTGCAGAGAATACAAACCGCAGAGATCTAAGAGCTCTGGGATGACTGTTTGCTTCAGAAACCAGCCTGACCACTTTTCCTTGGATGCAAAGTGGGCTAGAGGAGGAGGGCTTTTGGGAGGGGATGACTTACCCAGAATGCCTTTACCATAGATAGTTTGTAGAATGAGCCCTGGCAGGTGGCTGGCTGATCAGGGTTTGGAGGACATTACTAAGTGCATTGCAGACCGCTCATCTCTCGTTCTGGTTTGGTTGAGATGCCTGGTGTAGATATTAACTTTCTTTTTCAATCCATCATGTCATACTTTAATCATGGGTAATTCTGGCTCTGAAAAAGTCTGTTCTCTTTCCCTTCATTGTTCTTGGTGAAGAGGATAGGGGAAAGACTGCCTTCCAAGGGAACTCTGCAATGGAAACAATGTGGCGTTGAGCTGGGATGCTCTGTGTCCAACAAGAAACACTGAGTCTGAAGGACTGGCAACATACCCTAGGGAAAGGACAAAGGGAGCATTTCCTAACTGTGTCAAGAGGGAGCAGGAGAGACAGAAATGCATTTGCCACAAGGTCCACCACTCAGGGTTCATCCATGAAGCAGAAACTCTCAGCCACGAGGAGAACAGAGCAGCTGTTCTGAGTCATTGTCACTGAAGTGGAAATATGGGTCCAAGTTCAAAGGCACCAAAGACCTTGGCAATCATATGCCCCAGTGATTGTCATCATCACTGGAAACCGGTCAATAGAAAGAAGGTTGCAGGCATCAAGTAGGAAAGTGGATTAAGCTTTATTCCTTCTCCTACACAACGTCTTCAGGCAGGACTGTCTCTGGCCCATGGTCCATGATGATATATCATGTGTCTAATTTCACAAATTGCAACCCAAGACAGACTGTGATCATTCAAAGAGGATGACATTTATGTGATTTACATGAAGCCTAAAAACAGGGGCATGTGGACCACAGGCCTGGGTACTCCTCCTAAATTCCCAGGAGTGTATCCCGGTGGGAGAAACTTCTTCTGTCTTTATATAAATTACTCACTCAGTCAGCAATGTAAAAATGAGAGTACAGACAGTGAGGTGCCGGGCAAAGGTAGCTGTGTGCATCCCTGTTGCCCTGATTTATCTGGTAAAGACACCATCACCGTAGTGAGTATTTTGTGTTTACAGATAGTATTAGAGTCTTGACATTGTGCTTGCTTCTCAGTGTCCTAGGAGATTTGAAGCAGACAATCAACTCTACCACCCAGATGGAGAATCTGACCCCCCTCAAGGTCATGGAAAGGACAAAGGGTCAAATCAAGCCCTTTCTACATCATTGCTGGTATTACCTCCAGGACTCCATTGGCCAACACTGGCCTTCAGACCTCACTGTGCACAGAATCCAAGATGGTTCTGTGCTTTAATGGCTCTGCACTTAGCATGGCATGTTCTAGTACAGCTCGCTGTCGTTTGGCTGAACCTAGGAGATGTATTGAAGCTGTCAGGAACAGTTGAGAGATCACAGACAAGATAGCCTGTTTTGGCCACTAACTCTTCAGTTCCCCAACACTGTGCCCCGGCCCTCCCACCCTTTCCTCCTGCTCTGCGGCCCATGGTGCATCTCAAAGAACATTCACACCTACAAAAGAGAATCACAGAGCCTATGAAGAAGACTCAGGCAAGTCCAGAGCTCCGGGGTATTCAACCGTTTTGAACATGCGCTTTTGATAGTCTCTCCAGTTTAATTGGAAGACTGAGATTTAGAGGCAAGCAAAGTCAGGTGAGCAGAGTGCTGGGACTCAAAACGAGTGTGGACCTTCCCTCTGTCTCTTCTCTTCCTGTCGGCCACTGTCACCTGGTCTACAGGCAGGCCAGCTCTCATCTCAGCTGGCCAGCTGTACCCAGAGTCTAAGTAAGTCTAACAAAAACCCCAGCTAATGCTTCAAATGCCAGATTGCCTTCCCCAAACTCCCCTCCCGCTTTTAGTGGAGGCCTTTGTCAAAACCCAATCCTTCCTTCAGTTGGGTAAGACACTGGGCTCTTCTTTTTTCATTATTTCTTTCTTTAAAATTTATTTCTTTTTATTTTATGTGCACTGGTGCTTTGCCTGCATGTGTCTGCGTGAGGGTGTCAGATCTTGGAGATACAGAGAGTTGTTAGCTGCCATGTGGGTGCTGGGAATTGAACCGGGTACTCTGGAAGAGCAGTCAATGCTCTTAACTGCTGAGCCACCTCTCCAGCCCTGACACTGGCCTCTTCTATGGGTCCCAGGGAAAAACACACTATTCTGTGGAATGGAATTTCTCTTTCACAATTACATAGTGTCATAACAACTAGACAAAAATGAACATAGATGTGTTAACACAGCACTCACTGAGAAAAGGCAATCCAGATTCAGTACAGTACAGAAATGCTTCCAATTTGTCAAGAATTTGAAAGCCAAAATTTTCCATGGTGTCTCCAAGACTTAAGGAAACCTCCCAATAGCCGCCATCTACCCTCAGCCACCTCGGGTCCTCCTGGCATCTGTGGCTCCTGACAGTCATCTTTTGTGTCTGGGCAGGCAGCAGGGTCACCACCTTGCATTGTGTGGACTTGGTTGTCACACTAGGTGTAAAGAAAAGAGGAGAACCAGGAGTGTGTGGAGAAAGTGACTTCGCTCTTTTCCTTGGAGAGCAGGGGATACGCCCAGTTCCCTGCTCCCCGCGTGATCCCTCTCTCCACCTCAAGAAACCAATTCCCCTTTATTCCGGTGTGGAATTACAGGTTCAGTCAAGGGATGGGTGAGCCTTGGTGAGTGGTTGGTGCAGGGTAGCAATTTTGCAATCCACCCTAGCTGAAGTAAGTATAGCCTTACACCTGCCCCAGCCCCCTCGGTCCCCACTTAGGTGAAAACACTTTGCATATAAACAAACTCCTCTCAAAGACGCCTCAACCTTGACATTTCTTTCTCCTTTCTCCAACTTGCTTCCTTTTCAAACACCTCTTGCCTGCTTGCCATGCTCCCACATGAGGCCCAATTATCAGAATAATAATTAACAGGCTCTCATTATTTAGGATCAAACAATGGCCCCCCTAATGAAGCCAGGAATAGCCAATGTGATCCCTTAAAACCAGGCATGAGCTTTCCTTACACCTTGGGGCATGGAGTCCACCGAAAGCCTGCAAAGGCCTGGATAACATTGAGTCAAGGGCAGTTAATGGATACCCGAGCACAGACCAAAGTGCTCCAAGCATGTCAGTCAAGACTAACCGGAGGCAAAAACATCAAAATGCAGGTTGGAGTTTTGACATTCCTGCAGGCTCTGAACGCCTCGCCAGTAAATTTTTAAAGTCAATATCCCCTTATGTTCCCGACCACTTTTCTGTCTGATGAGTCGGCCTAATGCGGGTGTGATTGAACTGGGAGAAAGCAGGACTTTAAAGGCAGCTTTGAATGTGTGGGGGCAGAAAGGAGGTTCAGGGTATGTGTTTTGTGTGTGTGTTTTCTCTTCCTTTTTTTCCAGAATTGTCTGTGATAGTAATGAAGGCAGTGTACACAGATTATCACAGGCTGCGCTTTCCGACTTCAAGGTTATGTGATTAGAAAAGGAGAAAAGCGAGGAGATTAGAAAAACCGCAGAACATTTTGAAGGAAAGCTTTTTTACAAATTATCCATGTGCCGGATTGACACAGAATCTGATAGATGGATCTTCTAATGTTTGGAAACGGATAAATGCAACAATGCAAACAGAAGCGGCTGGCGGAAGTTCAAACCCATGTTAACTATTTTAATTCACTTAAAGCCATTACATGTACGTATGCATGCACATATATATATTTAATCATCGCACACATACGCAAAACAAAACATGACCACTCTGTAACTGTACAGACAACATCAGGCTTGCTGGTTGTTTCTGGACACGGGGCAAACCTTTGCCTCAATACTCTTCTCCGGTGCGGAGGATTGTGGTGAGAACAAGCTTTAGACATCTCAGCAGGGAGGCTCAAAGTCGAAGAGCTGACTGGGAACTCAAGTCACAGCTTAGTCCTCCTTTAACAAAGAAAAAATTAAATTCTCCTGTATCCAAATGTAGTCTAGTTTAAATTAAAATTCCGGTAAAAACCAATGCATCTGCATATCTGAGGAGCAGACAGCCTGGCAGAGGAGAGGCTTCCTGCCCCACCACCATACCACAGGAAAGTGTGCCCTGTTGGCACCTGCCGGAAGAATGGGCCCTCCTAGCCTGGGAGAAGACACTGCTCTCTGAAAGTGTCCTTTCTCCTCTGCAAAGGCAGAAGAGATGCTGAGGCCAGGATGAACTTTACCCTATTTAATTGGAAGCGTTGAGTGGGTAGCATCTAGACATATTTAGATTCAACTCAATGCCACCTGACTCAGGTCTTCAAGATATTAAAATATAAATAGACCGTAATTGTGCTCTGGGTCAGACTCAGCTCTTGCAGACCTCATGTGGTGACTTCAGTTGGGTTTGAGTGAAGGACATTGTGTTTAAAATGTAGTGATGTCTCCAAAACATAAGTTGTTCTTAGTCAGGTATCTGATTTCTAAAAACCTACTACTTGTGATGTTATCTATATTTTAAGGTGATTTTGAGATTCAGTTTATATTAAATAAAACTCTGATTATGAATCCCAGAGGCATTCTTCTGTGGAGATCTTGGTATACCCTTCTCCATGAGGACGGGAGCTTTGTGTTTCATTTCTTCATTCAATCATTCATTATTTACTCATCCAAATCCAATTAAAAATCACTCTCTGTGAATGTATGGACACAGTGTAACAGCGGCCTCATGCCCCTTGTCCTGACTGCACACAGGGGGTCAGCAGCCGTCTCAGGCACCTCCCCCACAGTCCGGAGCCACTCTGGCCCCATGCTTCCCCACCTTGCCGGACTCCATCACAAACTCTAAACCAAAAGGAAGTCCCTTTTGTCAGGCTTTCTGTCACCACAGTCACTAATACAAGCTCAATGGGCAGCTAAGACAGGCTGACACAGTAGAGTTCATCACGCCGTGTGCTGGGTGGCGATGTGCCTTCTAAGTCGAGAAAGCACCGCTGAAGAGGACAACAGGGATCGGCGATGTGTAGGGAAGAACAGGGGTGGCTACTCCCTGTGCACAGACACGTGTGTTCTCATAGCACAGAGACAGGAGGCAGGAGCCTGTCGGGAAGCAAGCACAGCCATGCAGGACCTGGGAGCACTGAGGCATCTGGGGACAGGAAGGAGCAGCCAGTGGGAGAGGAGACACACGGGGGTGGGGGGGGTGCGTGGAGTTAGGGGAGGCAAGGGGATGCCTTGACCAAAGTGAGGAGGAGAGATAGGAGGTCAGACCTCGTTTATCTCTCCTTCCTTGGTGTCTTGCTTGATTCGGTGCCTGGCAGTCCTCGGAGATTCTTGCTCAGTAAGCGAATGAACACGTGGAGTGAGTGAAGGACCCATCTAGGAAGGTCTTCTGACCCAAGCCTCCCATGGTGTGTTGACATACTCCACAATCAGCCTTCCCCGGGTCGTTCTTTGGAAGCTTAGTCCCTGAGGATACTCCAGGAAGAACAGGTTCCCAGGTTCAGATAAGTTCTGCCCTTGGTGAATTCACAGCTCAGGAAGTTCCACAGGGAGCTTAGTTGTGTGGTGGTTGGCATGCTGCAGCTTCTTGTTGGGAGAACGTCCTCAACTACAGAACCCAGTTCACCAGCTCACTCACAGTTTTCCGCCGTCTTTCTGTGACTGGGGTGTTCTGTAGGAAGTCTGTTGGGAAATGATGATCCCCGTGGAGGTGACATTTAGTCACCGTTACAAAGAGGTGTTGTACCATGCCCAGATTGACGTGCATTCTGGGAGCTAAATTCTGCTCTTCACTCTTACGCAGCAAGCGCTTTACCCACTGAGTCCCAGAGACTGAACCTTTTAATGCTTATTGCATGTGTTTTCTCTGTTAGGAAGTGATTCAAAATATGTAAATCCTGGTGACTGTGGAGTTAAGTTCCTATGTAGTGTTGCCTCGATGCTTGGCTGGCCTTCTCTACCCCACAAGGGCCCCTCCGCACGGAGCTGGCAGAAGTGAGGCGTTCTTGCTCCTTTGCCTTGTCTCTGTTTCTTAGAAATGCCCAAGGGGCTTGGCAGCTCTCTTCCAGCTTACAAACCTTCATGGAGAGACGGGACCTTTGCCCTTTCTGCATTCGGATTCCCAGTTTGCAGCAGGGAGCCGGTCAATACAGTGATGGAGGGTGCCCAAACCACGATCAATACAGTGATGGAGGGTGCCCAGAACACAAAAAGCACTGAGCCTGTATAGTGTCTGCTCATGCTGGAGTCCTTGCCCTTCTTGGGAAGTGAACCTGGGGTAAGAAACCCAAGAGGCTTTCTATTGGCAGCCCACGCCGTAGCCATTTGACCCTTAAATGGCCACCTCTCCTTATCCAAATTATTTTCTTCTCTTCCTAGAGGCCAGCCAAGCATCAAGACAACACTCTATAGGAACTTAACTCCACAGTCACCAGGATTTACATATTTTGAATCACTTCCTAATAGAGAAAACACATGCAATAAGCATTAAAAGGTTCAGTCTCTGGGACTCAGTGGGTAAAGCGCTTGCTGAGTGAAGAGCAGAGTTTAGCACGTCAGAATGCACGTCAACATGGGCATGGCACAACACCTCTTTATAACAGCGACCTGGAAAAAAAAGCATTTCCAACGTATTTGTAACGTGCAGTGCTTTTCATTAGGTTTGAAAAGACTTCAAGCTATTATGGAATTCTCAGTTTATGAGCAATGCGAGCCTTCCAGTCTAGTGGGGGGTAGTGAGAAAGAAGAGGCGTCAGCTATCTTGTTTCCATCTCCCATGATGCTCAGGAATGGGAAGAGTCCCCCAAAGTGGTCACTGGTACAAAGTCATCTGAAGTCCTTATTGGCGCTCAGAAGAACTTAGCCTGGTGACGAGAAGGTCCCCGAGAAACACGGTCACTCTCTCCAGATGTGTGAAAGGAATCATGGAAGAGGGCAGACCCGGGAGATCATTCCTGTTGGTTGCTGTGGTTCCTTTTCCTATTTTCTTGATAAAGCACTCTCACTAAAGAGACTTTAAGGAAGAAAAGTAGCTTTTGCTTTTTCTGGCTCCCAGTTCAAGCCTACAGTTGATCAAGATGGGGAAATCAAGGCAGCAGGAGCCTGCGGCAGCTGGACACACCACTTCCACATCTGGGAGCAGAGAGTGATGACTGATTGCAGCTTCTCATCTCCCTCTCCCCGCTGGTGTAGCTCTGTAGCTCGGTAGCCCAGCTAGGGAGCAGTGATACCCACAGCTGTCAGACCTCCTTCATTAACAAGACATTCCTCAACATCACTCTCCACAGGCGTGCCTACAGGCCCTGTCCCAGAGGATTCCAGATCCTGTTAGTTACCAATTAACACCAACTGTCAAACTGAGTGACTGCAACCTCACAGGCACACTCCTAGGTGGTTCCTCAGGCCTTATTTGGTCCCCCAAACAGCCTTGAGAGACAGGTGATTTAGATTCAGAAACTAGAACCGAGGACTCGTACTGTACATCTATCTAGTGGTAAGGCAGCAAAGTCAGACTTAATCCTAGAACAAACAAGCATCTTAAAGCCCTACTATAATCCAAGACTATTTTAATAAGAGCCCCTGGGTCACTAGACAGATATTACAAGGCAGTAGATTGTATTCCTTGCAATAGAGCGGGAGAATTCCAAGAGGGGGTCCAGAGCCGAGAGGGTTGGCTGTGAGGGAATGGAGAGTGAGAGAACGGATCTTTCTGGGAGTGACTCAGAGGAAAATATCCCCTACAATGATAGGCTTCAAAATCTCAAGGGCTCAGCATTAACACACTCACCTGCCCAAGTCCTCCTCCTTTTCAGAGTTCATCTGTGGAGTTACAAACCCATCTCAGAGATGAGATACAGAGGATAAAAACTACATGTTTAAACGTGTGTGTGTGTGTGTGTGTGTGTGTGTGTGTGTGTGTGTGTGTGTGTGTGTGTGTGACTTTAAGAGGGTTCTTTCCCCCTGCACACTGCTGGGTCTCTTAGCAGAACATCATAACTGTCACTGTCATCAGTTCATGCAGAGGGGGCAGCGGTAAGGCACCTCTAAGATGACCAAATAAAAGTCCCAACAGAGAAGAGGTGAGAAAATGGGAGCTTACTCAACAGAAGTCACTGCGCTGCTCAATAGTTGGTCAGGAGGAGGGAATGGAGACGGGGAGGTGGGGGGGGGGGCTGCTGAAACATGGGTCCGAGAGGAGCGTCCTAGGCAGTAAGAGCCAGGTTGAGCTTTCTCTCATCTACCCAGGAAGCTTCCAATGTGCAGGTCCTGAAACCCCCACACCTGAGGCCCACTAATGCTAAAGAAGTCGCTTGATTCTGATCTGAACAATATGCTAAATTAGAGTTGAAATCTCTTCCCACCATAGGCTCTGGTTTGGGGAGCAATTTTGATGTCCCCCATGCACCTGTTTAATGTCTGCTAAAAAGACTGGTGGTGGTGGTGTCAAGGTTAATGTTTCTCCAGGCTGGTCGCTCTTCTGTTCTTCCTCTGCACCAGTCCATTAGCACCATGACTCTTGGCTCAGAGGTCACCAGATGACCCACACATGGGACAGCACAGTGCAGCTGTGGCTTAGAAATGCGAGATTATGCTCCTGTCTTCAAGGGTGCTCTCATTTCCATCCATAGACTGGTCCAACTTGACCATGAAATCATCCATGGTAGCGATCCTTCAACGAACACCTCGACCTGAATCCTTGGTTCCTGTGTTTCTCATTTTTCTGGTGGCTCACGCAGTAACTAAGGAAGCACCGTGTCAGGGAGAGGGACAGGAAGCAAACCACCCAACAACCCGGTCCATGGTGATTCCAGCTGCTAGGGCTGCTGGGAGCTCGCCTGCTTCTCCCTGACAGCCCAGAATCATGTGATTGATCACCACTGCACTCTGCCTCCCTGGCAAATCCACATGGAGAAGCCCCAAGACGACAGTATTAGGAGTGTGGCCTTTGGGAGGTGGTTAGTTCAGCAGAGGTCAGGGAGACAGAGCCCCTGTGATAGGATTAGTGCCCTTATAAGGAGTAGAAGAGGCACCAGAGCTCTCTGTCCTGTAAGGGCAGATGTCGACTGCCTGCAGAGAGGATGAGAGTCCTTATAAGACCCACCTCACTGGTACCTCACGCCCAGAACTTTGACAAGAAGGGTGGCCTAAGCCACTGTGTGTAGTAACTTGTCAGAGCAATAGAACAATCCACGTAATGGGGACACTGATGTTCTGGAAATAGCTTCATTGAGCCATGTCAACCATGCCTTACTCTGGGTCTTATTCTCCAGAACCACACAAGAATATTTTAGTACATAAAACATTCTCATTGTGTACGTGCCTTGTACACAAGGATGGTTTATATAAGTGAATGCTAGCACTGAGCATATTCACCCATCCTCCCCGGCTTGTCTCCCCCTCCTGTCTGTCATCTTCTATCCCTGTCATTCCGCTTCTGATTTCATGTCACATATACACACATAGTATATATCCCACAAACTCCAATAACCACAAATGACAGAGAACATTGCCAGAAACAAACTTAATTCACTTAATATGATGGTCTCTAGTGGTGCTATTTTCCTGCAAATGACATAATTTCATTCTTATTTATGGCTGAAAAACATCCCATTGTGTATGTACCATGTTTCCCTTATGCACCCCTCTGTTACTGGACACCCAGGTGGGTCCATAACTCAGCTCTTGTGAACAGTGCTGCAGTAAACGCTGACGTGCCAGCACCTCTGTGATGTGTCAGCTTGGAGACCTGTAGGTAAATCATTTTTATCCTGTTCTTCTATCCCCAAGTCTCACACCACCATCCAAAGGACCTCTCTATGGGCATAAGCTTCCAGAAGTTTCCTCTCCTTTTTCAGCTTGTAGAGCACACTATAAACTTCCCTTACTTTTCCTTTTTAAATAAAAGTTTTCAATTATCATCACATCTGTCAAATGTAAGTCTGGCGATAAGACCTGTCAGAGTGGGCCTGCTCATTACCAGCATGCTAATGGGGAGCAGAGCGAGGGTGGTCTTCTGGCCCAACAGCTCAAGTCCACATTAGCTGCTGCTTAGAAAAAGGCTGCAAAACACCATCCCTAATGATTTAACAGCTTGTCTCCAAAAACACATTAACCAAGGGAGCTTTTAAATATTAAGAAATAATTACACCAACTCAGTGTTGTCCTTACTCAAATTATATCACATCAGGGCTCTGCTAGATAAATAAGTTTAGTGAAAGAACATGGTCTTGTAAAAATGAAAAACTTACCCAGTGAAATGTTATTTCCAGTTGATGGCAGGAAGGTGGACAGAGGGGAGGTAGAATTAATGAAAATACCCAGGCAACTTTCCCAAATGGATACTTGGAGTCAGCCTCACCCTGGGCAAATTAATTTTCCATTATAGGCACTTCCAACTCTTATTTCCCCACTATCTCCAAACCATTTGGGGTTGGATTCTATTTGAAAGGAGGTAGAGAATACCAGTGGCTTTGTGTGCTCTAGTGCAGCCGTGAGAGCCGTTTGAAGTCTAGAAATCAGAACCATCTTGGAGCTGCGGATCTGGCTTACATTAGAACACGGGAAAGTTCTAGCCCTGCCCTGACAGGAAACTTAATTTTGGGAAAAGGAAAGGTCTTCCAAGAGTCATTGAACCGAGAACCCCACCATTGAGCATCACCCCCCTTCTGCAGAACTTAACCTGGATAGCACATTTGGGTTGTTTACATGTGGGTGTGAATGAGTGTAGCACGAATTCTAACTGGTCTTAATAATAAAACCCTGAAGTCAGATATCAGGGTGAAAGCTGAAAGATCAGAGAAGCAGAGCAGTCAGCCACTAGTTCTTACCTCTACGAAACCCTCAACCAAAAGGGACTGAGTTCCTGTCTCCTCCCATCTTATATATCTTATATTCTGCCCAGCCATATCACTTCCTGTCTCCACCTCCCTAGTGTTGGGATTAAAGGTGTGTGCCACCACTGCCTGAATCTGTTTCTCTTTTAGACTGGATCAATCTTGTATAGCCCAGGGTGGCCTTGAACTCACAGAGATCCATCTGCCTCTAGCTCCAGAGAGCTGAAATTAAAGGTGTGTGCCACCACTGCCTGGCCTCTCTAGCTAACAAGTGTCTGGCTTTTCCCTGATCTTTAGGGAAGCTTTATTTGTTAGATCATACACAAAATATCACCACAAATAAGTCTCATAGAGTACCTTCATACCCCACGCAAACAAGACCCGAGTCACTTTGAAGTCACTGAGCATGGGTGGGACAGCCCCAAGGAAGGCAATGGGTAGACTCACTGACTAGTTTGCTCCAGTTAGGGCAAGCTCTGGGCCTTCTGGGTCTAGTGGCTTCCAGGGGAAGGCCTTGCTCCTGGCCAGGCTATGGGATAGTTCTGTGGCACAGCAGATGTTGGAGACAGTTAGCCTCTCTTCAGGTGACTTCCAGAAAGGCGGTTCAAGCAGCCCGGGGAGCTACTGCAGACCATGAGCTGCAGTGGAGTTTTTAGCATGAACTTTCACCCCAGAAGCCCTTGGTGTAACCAACAGGACTTCAGTTTTACCATTTTTCTCTCCATTGTTGTAGAGAACCTCTGCCCCGTGGTCAAATTAACAGGAGGGCAGGGCAGAGCTGCATATCTGAGCTTTCACAGGCTTCCTAATGACCTGCATGATTATTTACTCTCGTTGGAGCTGAGTTTGCCTGTGATAGACCTAGGAGTCTGGGCACTGACTGGTGAAGCCTGGTCTCCCTGGTGGGTACAGTGTGGAGTCCATGCATTATGATGCTGCATTATGAGAGGCTGGCTCCCTTGGTGCAGAGGCTGGGGCATGAAGCTTGTTTATATTTTACTTATTCATCAGGTTGGTATGCTGGTTTTTTTTTCCTGTTTTTTGTTTTTGTCAACTTGGCACAGGCCAGCATCATCTGGGAAGAGGAAAATCTTTTTTATAAATATTTATTTATTATGAATACAGTGTTCTGCCTGCATGTTTGCCTGCTTGCCAGAGAGGGCATCAGATCTCATTATGGATGGTTGTGAGCTACCATGTCGTTGCTGGCAATTGAACTCAGGACCTCTGGAAGAGCAGCCAGTGCTCTTAACCTCTGAGCCACCTTTCCAGCCCAAAGAGGAAATTGTATTTGAGGAATTGCTTTCATAACACTGGCCTGTGGGCAAGCTTGTAGTGCATTCTTGACTGTGATTGATGGGGGAGGCTCAGCCCACTGTTGGTGGTACCACACCTGGCATGGTGGTCTTGAGTGTATAAGAAGGTAGGTGGAGCAAGCCAAGAGGAGCAAGCCAGTAAGCAGCACTCCTTCATGGCCTTGACTTGGTTCCTGCTCCGGGTTCCTGCCCTGACTTCCCTCAGTGATGGATTGTGAGCTGCAGGATGAAACAAACCCTTTTTTCCCAGGTTGCTTTTGGTCATGCTGTTTATCTCAGCTATAGAAAGCAAACTGGGACAGTTGGCAAAGGCCTTGTGTCCCGAGAAGCTCGGTGCTGGGAGGAAATGACTGTTTAGACTGTCCAAAAAAAGTCAACTGCTTTGTGAGCATTAATGTCTCTCCTGTGTTCTGAAATTGAACCTACTCAGAAACCAGAAATTATTAAGTCTAAGATCAGATGGAAAAAGCCAGGCAGTGTGGCCACCATGATTCTATACCATGTTGGCGGGAGTCACTGTTGACTGTCCAGATTGTTCGTTCTTCTTTCTTCTAAACATAGGAGTGGTCTCGGGAACCCTCTTAACATGGGAACCCTCCTAACATGGGAACCCTCCTAACATGGGAACCCTCTTAACATGGGAACCCTCCTAACATGGGAACCCTCCTAACATGGGAACCCTCCTAACATGGGAACCCTCCTAACATGGGAACCCTCCTAACACGGGAACCCTCCTAACACGGGAACCCTCCTAACACGGGAACCCTCCTAACACGGGAACCCTCCTAACACGGGAACCCTCCTAACACGGGAACCCTCCTAACACGGGAACCCTCCTAACACGGGAATCCTCCTAACACGGGAACCCTCCTAACACGGGAACCCTCCTAACACGGGAACCCTCCTAACACGGGAACCCTCCTAACACGGGAACCCTCCTAACACGGGAACCCTCCTAACACGGGAACCCTCCTAACATGGGAACCCTCCTAACACGGGAACACTCCTAACACGGGAACCCTCCTAACACGGGAACCCTCCTAACACGGGAACCCTCCTAACACGGGAACCCTCCTAACACGGGAATCCTCCTAACACGGGAACCCTCCTAACACGGGAACCCTCCTAACACGGGAACCCTCCTAACACGGGAACCCTCCTAACACGGGAACCCTCCTAACACGGGAACCCTCCTAACACGGGAACCCTCCTAACATGGGAACCCTCCTAACACGGGAACACTCCTAACACGGGAACCCTCCTAACACGGGAACCCTCCTAACACGGGAACCCTCCTAACACGGGAACCCTCCTAACACGGGAATCCTCCTAACACGGGAACCCTCCTAACACGGGAACCCTCCTAACACGGGAACCCTCCTAACACGGGAACCCTCCTAACACGGGAACCCTCCTAACACGGGAACCCTCCTAACACGGGAACCCTCCTAACACGGGAACCCTCCTAACACGGGAACCCTCCTAACACGGGAACCCTCCTAACACGGGAACCCTCCTAACACGGGAACCCTCCTAACACGGGAACCCTCCTAACACGGGAACCCTCCTAACACGGGAACCCTCCTAACACGGGAACCCTCCTAACACGGGAACCCTCCTAACACGGGAACCCTCCTAACACGGGAACCCTCCTAACACGGGAACCCTCCTAACACGGGAACCCTCCTAACACGGGAACCCTCCTAACACGGGAACCCTCCTAACACGGGAACCCTCCTAACACGGGAACCCTCCTAACACGGGAACCCTCCTAACACGGGAACCCTCCTAACACGGGAACCCTCCTAACACGGGAACCCTCCTAACACGGGAACCCTCCTAACACGGGAACCCTCCTAACACGGGAACCCTCCTAACACGGGAACCCTCCTAACACGGGAACCCTCCTAACACGGGAACCCTCCTAACACGGGAACCCTCCTAACACGGGAACCCTCCTAACACGGGAACCCTCCTAACACGGGAACCCTCCTAACATGGGAACCCTCCTAACATGGGAACCCTCCTAACACGGGAACCCTCCTAACACGGGAACCCTCCTAACACGGGAACACTCCTAACACGGGAACCCTCCTAACACGGGAACCCTCCTAACACGGGAACCCTCCTAACACGGGAACCCTCCTAACACGGGAACCCTCCTAACACGGGAACCCTCCTAACACGGGAACCCTCCTAACACGGGAACCCTCCTAACACGGGAACCCTCCTAACACGGGAACCCTCCTAACACGGGAACCCTCCTAACACGGGAACACTCCTAACACGGGAACCCTCCTAACACGGGAACCCTCCTAACACGGGAACCCTCCTAACACGGGAACCCTCCTAACACGGGAACCCTCCTAACACGGGAACCCTCCTAACACGGGAACCCTCCTAACACGGGAACCCTCCTAACACGGGAACCCTCCTAACACGGGAACCCTCCTAACACGGGAACCCTCCTAACACGGGAACCCTCCTAACACGGGAACCCTCCTAACACGGGAACCCTCCTAACACGGGAACCCTCCTAACACGGGAACCCTCCTAACACGGGAACCCTCCTAACATGGGAACCCTCCTAACATGGGAACCCTCCTAACATGGGAACCCTCCTAACATGGGAACCCTCCTAACATGGGAACCCTCCTAACATGGGAACCCTCCTAACATGGGAACCCTCCTAACATGGGAACCCTCCTAACATGGGAACCCTCCTAACATGGGAACCCTCCTAACATGGGAATCCTCCTAACATGGGAACCCTCCTAACATGGGAATCCTCCTAACATGGGAACCCTCCTAACATGGGAACCCTCCTAACATGGGAATCCTCCTAACATGGGAATCCTCCTAACATGGGCCTATGTGAGACTCTGAGTGAAGTGCTCTCTGCTGAGCACCAATTAAATGCTTCTCATTTCCATAACCATGGGCAAGCTGGCACCAACCCTTCTGTTAAAGACCTGTCTTGTTGAGCACAAGCGTGGTCAGAAACTACATTGGACAGCTGTGAACAAGACAGCAATGGAGTTGATAAAATGCAGTAACTAGAGTTAAATCTATGAATACATTTCTTGAACTTCTTTTAAACCATCCCATGTTTGTTTGTTCAGTGCCCAGGGAAATTCCTGACATAATAGGAAGTAAAAAGCAGTTATTTGGTACGAATTATCTGGGATGAGCACACAAAGCTCATTCACTGTATATTTTACGTAGGTACACATGCCAGGGCATGTGTGGGGAACACAGATGATAACTTGAGAGACCTGGTTCTCTCTTTCCACCATGCAGGTCATGAGGCTTGGAGGCAAGCACACTTAGCCACTAAGTCATCTCAGCAGCCACCATCCACTATTTTTACAGACTATGTACATTTTTACCATGGAAGTAGATTCTTCTTGGCAAGGAAGTCCAGATTTACATAAAATATAAAAAATTCTCTCAGATGATAAGAGAGTAATTTGTTGTAAATCTTGAAACTCTGAATATTTAGTTCTAATTTCATCAAGGACTCTGAAGAAGCAAATCTTATTGTAAGTGATGTTTAAGGGCTAGAATGTAATATATAATATTTACCTATCACACCCAAGGTCCTGGGTTTGGTTATCATCAAACAAAGGCTGGTGATAATATAGGGGAAAGGGAAACCCTGATTCACTGATTGGAATATGAACTACAGAATCAGTATTGAGGCTCCTGAAAACACTAAGATGACCCATCTCTGGCACTCTTAGATATGGGCTAACATACTGCAGAGATCCCTGGACAGGACACACATATTACCCAAGGTATGAAATCTGCCTAGGTTCCCATTCACAGAAAAGTGGGTAAAGAAAATGTATTCTATGTATGATGAAGCATTGCATCATAAGAATGAAATTATGTCATTTGTAGGGAGTTGGATAGAACAGGAGAGCCACTTGTTAAAATAAGTCCGTCAGAAAGGCAAATGTCTCTCCCATGAGCAGAATCTGGATTTTAAGCAAAGACCTAAAAGTAGAAAAGAGTCTATTTGCTATTTGGTGAGAATATCTATCTATCTATCTATCTATCTATCTATCTATCTATCTATCTATCTATCTATCTATCTTGAGACAAGGTCTCACTCTGTAGCCCTGGCTGGCCTAGAACTCATAGAGATCTGCCTGCCTCTACCTCCTGAGTGCTGGGATTAAAGGCGTGGGCGACCACACCTGGCCCAGAATGAGGACTATTTGGGAAGAGGAAGGAGACAAGTGGTGTGGGTAGGGGAACAAGGGAGAGACTCACGGGGTAAAAATGATCAAAGTATACAATATCCATGTATGAAAACAACACAACGAAACCCATTCTTTGTGTATGTTTGTGTACATGGTGTCTGCACGTGCACATGGGTGGAGAGGTGCATGCCGGTCCTGGCATGTGTAGGGCGAGAGGTGGATGTCAGATTTTTCCTTTCCGTCTCCCTCTGCACCCGAGTTTTTGAGCTAGCCTGCAGCTTTGGCTAGGTGGGCTGGCCAGCGAGCCCTGGGGTCCACCAGTCTCTCCCTCCGAGCGTGAGAGTTACAGATGTGCATCGACAGGCCCGGCTTTCAGGTGAGTACGGGAGTCAAACTGATCCCGTGCCTGCCCAGCACGAACTGCAGCGAGTTGTATCCTCATCGCCACCCCCCCCAAAAAAAATCAATTATTTTGCAAATGGGCAAATTCTAAGAACTTTTAAAGTAATGTTCTATATTTTTCTTTCAGTTCTCCTTTCCCTCTCTCATCTTCTCTGTGGTATCCGTCAATTGTTTTCTGCTTAGACTAGACACTTAATAGTCACCAACGGATGGCCTCACATTAACTGCCATTACATCCTCCCATTGCCTTCTGTTTGGACACAAGTTTATTGATCTGCTAAGATTTTGTTTCTCCGCTGTAGATAGCATGCCATTTAATTTGGCATGTGTACACTCTGAGCAGTCCGTGAGGGACAGTTAAAGATGCAGGGTCTGGGGGCGGCTATTACAGCTTTCGAAGAAGTAGGAGGAGAAAGCAGGGCTTCTGTGATCCCCGTCATCACACCTTTGGCCTTTTGTCACAGATGTTGGGCAGCACTGGCTGGCAGATGGAGTAGGGAGATAAACGTGCCTGTGCGAGTAGGTTTAAATCAGAAGTGGATATGGGACACACATGTTAGTCCATCCAGGTGACAGCCACGTTTGCAAGCTTTGGCAGCTACCATGGGGGATCCCTTCAGGTTCATGGGGCCAAAAGGAGAACACGATTGAGGCACCCCTGACTGTGAATATTTCACAGCCCAGGTATCCCCTTCCCCTCAGGCTGTGTGCTGACTGAGGCTTCTCCAGAGTGAGTCCTCAGTTGACTGGTGGATACAAACGCCTCTCGGAACAAAAGGCATTCGAGATTCCCCGAAGACAAGACAGCCGACTTTGGTTTCTGTGTCTGGTCCTGGGGTATCAGCGGAGATAAAACGCTGAATGACAGGGAGGTGGAATACAGAATAACGCAACTCATTGTCCTCCCATTGACTGTAAGGATAATGGGAGTTAGCGAGTCACCGTAATGTCACAGACCGCTGTGAACTTGGGAGAACTCAAGGATCAGAAAGCAACATGAAACAAGAAGAGACATGGAGATAATATCGGGTTACCGAACATTCTCAAATTGTCCTGAAACGCATCCCGTCCCTTTGGAGGGGGCATGTTTTTGACAAGGAGCACAATGAGAAGAAACTGGCGGTGGTAACAATATCAGCGTTTTCTTTCACGACAGGCTGTAATGTGAACTCCTTAGAAGACTCCTTCTTTCACCACGCCTTTGTTGTCCAGGCTATTGAGGAACCCAGAGACCAAAGTCGCTGCCCTGTTCCGGGGCTGTCTGAAAGCAAGGAGCCTGATTCTCCAGGCCCAGGACAGCTGCCCTGTTGTGAATGACAGCCAAGGGCGGAGGAAGGGAACTGGGGTTGGTGGGGGCAGTGAGACAGCCAGAGAGGGATCGGCAGGGGGAAGAAATTGGGGCACACAAGCGAAAGGGCAGGAAGTGGAAAGTGCAGGTGGCTGCGGAGAATTGAGAAGAGGGATTTGTGAGGAGGGATGAATGATGGGGTGGATGTGAACGCTGTCATGGCAGGATCCAAGCGTGATTCTCTGCAAACGTTTGTATCTCAGCAGTACGAGACCTGACTCACTTCTACAGTTACTCTGTTGGAATCAGAAGATTATTCTCACATTACCTGTTTTCTGAGAGGACACTTCAGTTAATAATTGGGAACTTTTTTTTCCTAAATTTTGATACTCTACACGATAGCACCCTTTCACAAGCCTTCACCCCAGAGAAGGTATTGATCAATAGAGGACCCTGAGGTGTGACCACCTACCCTCGGAGTATCAGCTGAAGGTGATGGGTTCTCTCCTGCTGCCCAAGAAACACAGATATGCACACACAACATTTCAACCTCAGGTGCAGAGGGCTCATAGTGGCAAAGTCCATTGTGAGCCCTATCAGAGATCTCAGACCCAGATGCAGAAGTGTTACTCCAGGAGAGGGAAGAGGAATCCACGGATTAAGGCACTTGCCACGCAAGTGTGAGGACCAGAGTTCAGATCCTTGAGAACTACACAAAGCTGGGTGTGTGTGATATCTGCCTGTAAGTCCAGCATTTGGGAAGATTGGAGACAGGATCCCTGGGGTGATTGGCTCTCTGGGCTCGCCAAACCATTGAGTCCCTGCCCCAGTAAACTAAAACAGAGGGCGATTGAGAAAGGCAACTGATGCCCTTAGTCAACCCCACACAGGTACAGCCATGCACATCCACTCACACTTATGTATCCACACACAAAAACACTAATACATATAGGCACACTATACACACACACACAGAGGCACAAGCACATGCATGCATGCGCACACATGTGCATACACACATGTGCATACACACACGTACAAAAAGAAAAAGTGCTGATATAGGAAGTCTAACATACAACTAGCATAAACCAGATGACCAATAAACTCTTACAGCTTTGAATTATGTCAGTGTCCTCATCAGTCAGAGTCCAGATGGCCAAATTTTCCCATGTGGGTCTTCACTCTGCCTTCAGAGTTGCTATCACTTTCAAGAATTATGTGGGGTGCAGTGTTTTTCAATACTGACATCACACTTGTTGCAGTCACACTTGGGGGCTGCTTGTTGGTGGTTTAAATGTCACCTGGAAGCTTTTCAATGCCAAGACAATGGCCTGCTGTGATCACTCAGAGTCAACAAGACACACAAGACGCACCTGGGTCCTCTAACATGGGCTCCAAGAGAAACTTCCCTTTAATAAAAACAGTTGAGACAATGGCGAGGGACAGAGAAATGGCTCAGCCAGGAAAGTGTTTTCTGTCAAGCACAAGAACGTGAGAGGAACGCCAGCCCGTGTGAAAAACAATAAAGCAAAGGCAAGTACGGTCACAGGCGGGACATGTCTGTGAGCCCAGTGCTGGGTAGACGGACACACAGGTCTCTGGGGCTTGCTGGCCGACCAGCACAGCCTATTTGGTCAGGTCCGTTCCACAGCCAGCCTCTCTCTTCTCCTCACCATGGGCACTGACGCCTCATGTACCCTCACTACTCGATTCCTTATAGCTCAAACAGAAACCTTAGAGAGCTTCACCACTGGGAGACGGAGCTAAAAGGGACTCAGGCAAGTTGTTGCCTGGAGGAATGAACTGAGGCATAGCCAAGAAGGAGAAAGGTCTGATCCAGTAAGGTGGCCAACACAAAACTCGGCAGGAAGGATGGTCACCATCCAGGGACAAGAGCCGGTCCCTAGGGACACCAATAGCAGGTGGGAGATATTGAGTAGACCAGCAGGAAAGTGTGGACATAATTCATCCTATAAGAACACAAGTCAAGCTGGGGAGGTGGCTTTACCCAATCAAGTTCCTGCTGTACAAGCATAAGGCTGTGACCCCCATCCTCAGAACCCACATAAAAACCAGGGCATATAGCCTGTGCATGCAGTCCCAGTACTGGGGAGACACCTGGGGCTCACTGACCAGCCTAGCCTACTTGATGAGCCCCAGGTTCCACTGCGGGACCCTATCTCAAAATATAAAGTCAATATTTCCTAAGGAGTGACACCCAAGGTTTACCTGACACCCTCTCTCTCTCTCTCTCTCTCTCTCTCTCTCTCTCTCTCTCTCTCTCTCTCTCTCTCTCTCTCTCACACACACACACACACACACACACACACACACACACACACACACACATTTTAAAAAAGAACTCTGAGATGAGGAAGCTTGACAGGAAGGAGATCCAGTAAATTATAAGAAAATAGTTTTCTGTTTTGTTTTGTTTTCTGATGAAGTGCTCCAAGGGGTCGTTGATAAACAGGGAAGTGGGAACCATGGAGGGCTAAAGATGGAGAGTTTTCCCACAACACTCGGGGACCAAATTTACAAACGACTGCTATGGAACTCAAATACCATTAGCGGGGCCAATTGCAGCTTGCGAGTATATTTCAAGCATAACGTCGTCTATTCCAGAACCAACGGCATTCTTCCCACTCTGGGCAGTGCTCCCCAGGGACTGGGGCCTGAACTTGGCCCTTTTCATATATTAATGTAATCCACTATTAGTGTAATCCTCATAACAGGCCTGTTCTATAACTTTGACATCCTCAAATACCAGCCAGGGAAAGTGTGGCTCAGAGAGATACTACGTCTCTTTTCTCAGGGCATTTGCCTGGCCAGTAGCTTTGGAATCCAAACCCAGGTTCCATGGCAGGACAATGGACATTCATGAGAAATGGTGCTTATGTCTGTGCTCAAAACTGAGTTTCTTATCACCAGAGACACGTCTGGATTTTAACATAAAAACAAGCAAACCAGAGCTGGAGAGATGGCTCAGAGGTTAAGAGCACTTGCTGTTCTCCTGGAAGACCTGGGTTCGATTCCCATAATCCCTAGGGTTGGCACACTACCATTTGTACTTCCAGTTCCAGGGGATATAATGCCCTCTTCTAGTCAGTGGGCAGCAGGCATGCATGTGGTACACAGACATACAAGCAAGCCAAACACCTATGCACATAAAATAATTTAAAAAACAATAAATGAACACCTACTGCCATTATTGCCACACCATCCATGGCTGACCCTCCCAGCTTTGGTTTGTGTTACTCATACTACTCTAAGACTTTAGTGCCTTTGATGATCTTAGACGTGTTATTTAATCTACTTAAGACTTAATCTCCAGTTTTGCCAAAATGAAGCTATTGTATGTAGCATGCTCATAGGCTTTTTTCTTGGTGTGTGTGTGTGTGTGTGTGTGTGTGTGTGTGTTCTGTCTCTGACACCTCCCCCCCCCTCCCCCCCCCCCCCGAGTTTTCACAGGTGTATCTTGCTACACCTGGCCTCTGTATGGAGGCTGGCAGTTCAAACTCACGCCATCAAGCTTGGGCAGCAGGCACTTTACCCAGAGCTGTCTCAGCAGGCTCGTGCTCTGATATTTTTCACCTTTAGCACTCTGATCTCATTCAGCATTCATCTGTGGTCTGCCTGGGACACTTGAGACACTCCTGGAGACATGAAGTTGAGTGCAGTGTGGCCTGTAGCCTCAAGGCCCCCATCAATCCATGGCCTTTTCCAAAGCAAACACTAAGCCACATATCTTGGACCCTCTGCTCAGGCTCTCTGTAGTCTAGCTCACCATTCACTCACTACATATGCTTAATGAAAGTTTATCAAGTTACAGGTGCAGGAGCTAGCTAGTCATGAAACAGGAGTTGGCAAATTTCTCAGAACCAGTACTGAATAACGAAACGGACTGTCTGGTACAGTTTGGACCTGAAATGGTCACAAGTAGTCTACATATGGAAGGCCAGGGCCTCAGCCTGAAGTGCTCTCAGAGATGATGGAACCTTGGAGACAAGAAGCCTAGTAGAAGGGTGTTAGGTCATTGGGGTATGTGACCTTGAAGGACATATTGAGAAGAGATTCTCCCCCTCACTCCCCTCTCTTTCTCTCTCTCTCCTCTACTCAGGAGTTTCTTCTACCACACATTCCCACCTGACAAGTATCTCACCACAGACCCAAAGCCACTAACAAGTCAATAGACTAGTATCCCTCAAACCTTGAACCCAAGTAGGCTTGCTTCCCTTTAAGTTGCTTACCTTGGTTATTTCATCATCAAAGGGGTGTAAACCTTATAAATACACCATTGAGAAAAGGAGATTTCTAACCAGCCAGAGAGGTCAGGAGAACAAACTCCAGGGAGGAATTGGCTCTTGACCATGACACGCAGGAAGGGCCTTGGTGAACAGAAACAGAGCCTTGGAAGGGGGTGTAGGGCTGGCACCAGCCTTTTCTCTTGCTTTCATCTGCCACGTGGGTAGTGAGTGTAGCATAGACACAGACAAGCTGCAGAAGTGGTGATATGGACTTTCTCACACTTTGGGTTCTAGACTGTTCTGCAGGAAAAGGAAAGCCCCTGAGGGTTTCACAAACTGTGCGGCTCCGTCAGCTTTGTGCCTCCCACCACGGAGCGTTCGGCTGAAGCACTGCTGTGTATGTTCCTTTTAATCTTATTTAGTCCGTGACTCGAGACAGTCTTGAAGGTTGATAGTTTCATTGTATGTGAATCATTCCTCAGCACAAATATCTAATAAAATCCTGCTGACCTCTGTTAGATAAGACGACATGAGTTCCCCCACGAGAAGACAACCCGAAACAGAATCAAAGAGAACAAACAAACAAAATCCCCATTTCCAAAGCGTCATTTTAGCTTCTGTGGGATGCTCTTTCTCTGCCCTGGAGAAAGATTTTGAAAGGAAGAATGGTGCAGTAAGAACAAGAAGGGAAGGACTTCTCATGTTCAAGAGTTCATGCCTCTTCCCTGCATGCAAGAGGAGAAACTGAGGCAGGCATAAAGCCAACAGCCATCTGAGTCACTGCAGGACATTCTTGAGCTCATGGAGACTGCTCCTTTCCATAGATAACTTCTTAACGACCAAAACACTCTTTTTTTTAAGAGCATGAACTTGAGTCTATAAAAGGTGGTCTATAAAAGGCCACCATTTCTGTTGCCGAGGAATTTCTGTTGCCGAGGAGACCAAATGGCATCATAATTTCTGGAGATGGGAACTCTAGGATTGGTGAGTCCCTTTCTGCAACAGTTCATTCAGGAGTCGGGGTCTCACAAGATACCCCTGCAGAAGTTAGCTGAGTGTGTTAAAGGGATTTATTCCCAGATAAATTGAATTATAAATATGAACAGTCCACAAAGGCAAGGCAGAAGGTGTTCTGTCTACCCCCGGGGACTGTTTTCATGAACGTTCTAATAGGTGCACCTCTCCTCCGACAGGCATTGGATATATCTGCCTCACCGCATGTGGTCATTCCTCTCCATTTGCTTAATGTAGCAGTCCCCGAGGGCTTGTAAACTCAGAATTGGACAGTCGGGATTAGGAGGTTAAGAAAACTGCCACACAGCTAGGTCTCATAACTCCACAGGCAACTTTTTACTGGCTGCTTATTTCTTAAAGCTCCATTTTAAGAGTCTCCAGAGAGCTATCATCCTTCCTTACACTCCATCAAGAGAGAAGCCCCAAGATGAAGCCAGCCCAGATTGTACCGGTCTCAGCAAACATGACCGGTCCTTCAGCTTTCATTGAAGAAGGATTTCTAGGAAATGAACAGAGAAGTGAAAGTTGTGGTCAGGCTACCACAAAATGAAGGAATATAAAAAGCCACTCAAGGACTTTAATTTCAATCCTAATGTGTTTTAAGTGCCTCATTTAAAGCGTCTCAGAACTTCTGCAAGTTTGCCTTTTTATTTTTTCTGGAAATTTGACTTTTACTTACTGTTTCTTTCTGACCACTTCTCACACTAGAAGACCCCAGAAAGCTCTCAATGGCGCTGTTATCCCGGAGAAGTAGGAAACTGGTGTGGTGTCCAGAGGAGGCTGATCAACAGGTAGGACTAGGTGGGAAGGCAGGAGCACCAATTCCCCAGGAGACCCACGGAGCTGGCTGCTTCCTCTGTGACCCAGAGATGCCCCAGGTCTGGTAGCTTCCTCTTTAGGTGATGATCAGTACCCCATTCACCAGAACCTGAACCCCCATAGACTGAGCCTGAGACGAACGAACCCAGCAGCTGTTGTCAGGGTAGGAGGTAAGGGTAGAGCCCTATGACATGCTACTAAATCACCAGATCCTCACAAGGGGGCTCAAGATCTTTGTACAAAGACGTGGTACCCGGGATTTTATAAGGTGTTAGAACATTTGGGTGGGGCACCCAGGGACTGTCAAGGAAAGCCAGCAGCCAGCAGGAGGAGGTGGGGATACAAGCTCTGGCTCAGTCTCTCCTGGCCAGACACACTGTACCCAGCGGAAGCATTCCCCATGTTTCCTGGGTCCTTCACGAACCTTCTCTCTTAGAGCACGCCTGCTAGTCCTGTCTATTGCTCCAGGAGGCTGCAGAGCCCCTCCTTGGAGCAAGGCTATCCCAAAAGTCAGGGGGTGCTGCAAAACCATAGAGGCAGAACATACAACTACTGGGGATGGCAGGGGAAGCCTGCTGTGTGTCTTCTGCTGAAAGGGGGTGCCATGTTTTCTGGTCTGGTTTGGGGAGATGGCTAGAGAGGTGGGTGCAGATAGAAGGGAAGTGTCATCCTTGGAAACAAAGACAAACAGACCTTCTCACATACATCTGGTGCCAGCATGAACTTAGACGAGCTTCCATCACGGGTCCTGAACCGTGGGGCTTTGGACTGATCCAGGGAGCCAGTTCCTCCCCTTGCTTCCCCAAAGCGCCATTTCACAATCAGTACATTCTCTGGTTGCTGACATTTGTGACAGGGGGACTCATGGCCAAGCCCTCACAGCCACTTCTGAGTAACCCTCACAGCAGGCTGCAGTCTGTAGGAAGTGAGTTCTAGGGGCTGGAAAGGTGGCTCAGGGGTTAAGAGCATTTGCTGCTCTTACAAAGGACACAGGTTCAATTCCCAGCATCTACATGAAGGCTTACAATGCCTGTAACTGCAGATGCAGAGGATCAGACTCCCTCTGAACTCCAAGGGCACCAGCATTCACATGGTACACATAAATGCATACAGGTGCACATACACACACAAATAAATAAATTAAGAAATAAAAAAAGTATGTTCTGGTCTGCAAAGACTCTGAGAAGCAGAATGTGAGCAACTAACCCAAACCCTCAACAGGGAGATGCCAGAGCAAGGATTTGTAGCCAGGTAGTCTGGTTATATGGGTCACACTCCATGTTACCTGGCTTCTGCAAGGCTAAATGAAATCAAACTCAGAAATACTCCATGAGGAGTAATTGCTATCATGCCAAGTCTTCAAAACATGCCACTGTCCTCAATCATGACTTCTAAAACTAGAACATGCAACATATCACAACGTAATTCTGTGGACTCCAAAATTCTGATCATGCACCTTAGGTTCTAAAACATCCTTAAGCATGTAAATACACATCCTACAGTTGCATATATTTACATAGATGATCTCTATGAATGAGATACTTGTCATCTTGTATACATGCACATAATATTATATTGGTATAAGATTTTTTAAAGAAAGAAAAAATAAGAATTCTGATCATTGTGCCTGCTCTTCAGGGAGTGTCTTGGCCACTCAGTATTGAGGGCCACTAAGAAGCCACCGTGCTATTGAAAAGATATCTCTGGCTAACAGATGACCCCTCTCTCACTCTATCACAAAGACTTGTGATTCTCTCTGCCCAGTCTGTAAGGAGTCATCAGATATCACAGACCTGCCCCTGTGGGACAGGAGGTTCAGAAATGGGCTGGTGTCTGTGGATGGCATCCATCGGCACCTTTAACTCTGCTTTCTACTTCCTGAGTCCCCATCAGTTCCTGGATCCTCTCAGATGCCTGGTCATGGTCAGCCTTTCCCGTCTCCCATGCTCTGGACTAAACTGCCTGAACATAAGTCAGTCAGTCAGTCAGTCAGTCAGTCAGTCAGTCAGTCAGTCAGTCAGTCAGTCAGTCAGTCAGTCTCTCCCTCTCCCTCTCCCTCTCCCTCTCCCCCTCCCCCTCCCCCTCCCCCTCCCTCCCTCCCTCCCTCCCTCCCTCCCTCCCTCCCTCCCTCCCTCCCTCCCTCTCTCTCTCTCTCTCTCTCTCTCTCTCTCTCTCTCTCTCTCTCTCTCTCTCTCTCTCTCGTGTGTGTATGTGTGTGTGTGTGATGGGGGTGCTGCATTTCAAGCCTAATCTTCTACAGAATTTTCAAGAAACCTTTTGCTCAACATACAAGTGGAGCCATTAACACACCAGACATTGAAGTAATTGAAAGTTTTAGTGGGCAACACTTGGGGCCATGTTTGGTATAATACTGGTTTGTACCAGGAGCTGAATAGGGTCCTATCCAAATATGGAGTTGGACTCCAGAAATGAAGACTCAGTTTCCCCTCCTTGGGAGCATAAATCGAAAGTGAAGCTATCCTGAAACAACTTTGCCTCCTTCCAGATTCACCCAAGGAGAGTAGAGCCAGGCTGAGGTTAGCTCTGCAGACATCTGCCTTGTGGAGTCTCCAAGATCCTTGCTACTGAAATAGGGGTGTGGCTTTGGTTTTCTTATGGAAGATGGGCCCCTGAACTCAGCTTCCTCTGATTCAGTCACTCAGGCCCACTCTACACACAGACAGCAGCCCCACCTCTCCCATATCCCCTTTGCCCTTCTGGACCTCCCTGACCACTTGTGAGGGAGTGCCATTCCCAGGCCAGAAAAGGCAGGCGGGGGAAGTCTGCCCCTGCGGGGCTGAAGGGCAGCTGTTTATATTATAATTAAGGTTTTACAGCATAAACTGAAATGTAGCTTGGCTATTTCAACAAGGCACTGGAGGTAATTACCACTGCTAGAGGCATTCTCCACTGCCAATTATTTTCCTCTAATTGAATGACTCAGGCCACACTATCTGAGACCAGGGAGAGGAAGAGCTTGCTTTCCAACGGACACTCCTTCAGAATCTCAGAAGAACAAGAGGCCTACCACACTCTCAGCCCAGCTCTGCTCCAACAATCTTCGTAGGCAGGTGGGACAGAGGGGAAGAAGGCCGGATCTGGAGTCCCACCATTGCAGGCTCAGGTGGAGTGAGCTCCCTGCTTCCATTCCCTTGTCTATAAGGGGTGAGAAGTAAATGAAATGCCGTATTGGTCAGCTTTTCATAGTTCTAAAAACATACTTGAGACAATCAACTTACAAAGATGGAAGGTTTGTATTGGCTCACTGCTTCAGAGGTTTCCAGCGCATGATAGGGCCTACGAGGCATGTTACTGTGGAAGCCCATGGAAGAGGAAGTCTGTCTACCTCAGGGAGGCTAAGAACAGTAAGAGACAGGAAGGAGTCAGGGCCCCAGCATCCCCTCCAAGACATGTCTCCATTGACTTAGCTTCCTCTTGGTGGGCCTAACCTGAAACTTCCATCAGCAGCACTGCAGGTTCAGGACAGATCTTGACACAGCACCTTTGATACACCCTTACCCAAAGCACGGTAATTCGAAACCCAGCACATGGAGAGCTTTTATAATGTCTGACCAAAGGAAACCATGCTGACAGACATAACCAGGAAGGAATCCATGCTTGTCTTTGCCTATACATATGGGAGAAACTGAGACAGAAAGCACATCTAGATCCCACGGAAATGAGGGCTATAGCAGAGAAAGTATGTGGCTACTTGGCCTGAAAGCATTGAATCCCTTTGATTGTGGTAGAAATGACCTCCCCTAAGAAGTTGACACATCTCTAAGACGCCCAGCCCCGGAGGATTTATATTCACTTCTACACCTCCATATCTTTATAAAGTTCCCAGCATTTTGCATAGTACTTCAACCACCCCCACCCCCACCTCCCACCCCCGCATCCCAGCTCAGGCAACCTCATCGTTAATATTGCATCCAGGCTTGCAGCACTTACATCTCTTCAATCTTATTCCACTGTCAATGTTCTCCGGTCCTTACAACCCCCTGACAGGTGATGGCCGGCGAGCTTCTTGGAAATTGACTTTGAATCAGTGTGATCTATATGGAACCCCATAGCAGCCAGCTCTGAAAGGTCATTCTATGCTTCTTCCTCATGTCCCTCTACCCTACTGGTAGATCTCTCCCTCCAAGAGATCCTAGGTCTGTGTGGAGTAAACTCTGCTAGAGAACCGTTTTGCTAGAGCAAGCTCATCCTGACACTGTCCCAGGGACTGGGAGAAGAAATAAAAACAAAGGCTTCCACCTACTCCAGAATCTGCACCCAGGTGGCAATGGAAGGCTCTCCCCAACACCTCATGTCCCACACCCCGACTCTGACTCTTTTCTTCTTTTAAACATGTGAGTGTTCATTAATTGTGCAGAATAATGGGTTTCATCGTGACAGTTCATACATGTAAACAACGCACCTTGGCCATGTTCACCTCTCATGACCTTCTTGTCTCCTCTGGCCCTCCCATATTTCCCCTTCCGCTTCCCAAAGGAATCTTTCTTACATTTCCACTGAGAGAAAAACTCGCTAGTTGTCTTTCTGTGACCTGCTTCTTTCAATTAACATGACAATCTCCAGTTCCACCTTTTTAAATTTTCAATATGCCTTTAGAATTTGACAGAAATGTCTAGTCAGATATGGGGGAACTGTCAGCAACAGCAGTGGTCCAGCTGGAACTGGTAGCCTGAACCTAAAATCTGTCATTTTACCCAGGCCACCTTCATCATTCTGTGAGGCCAAAGAGACCCATAAACCACAGTTATAGACTAGAAACACCCCTGGCTGCACTTTGACAACTTGGAAACTGTGTCCTCAGTAACTTGGTAATAAATTAACATTTCCAGACTAGCAAGCTTGCAGTGCATCTTGCTTGGGACTTAAAAGGAGGAGAGCTACACTTCCACCTTCCTTGGAACATCTGAGTCCCAGCACGCATCTGGTGAGTGGTCTACTCTAGAGAGCCACCTCCATAGTGTGCATAGGGAGACCCTGAAATCCCATTTAACTAATGCCTTCTCTGAGCATTTCTACCTTTAGATAGTCCTCTTCGGGAACTATATCCAGCAACCTGCCCTTGGAATCCAAGCTCCTGGTGTGAGATCTTGAGCCCCAGGGTGGGTATGAGAACCCAAACCTCCAAAAGTGGACCTTCCTTCTCTTCCCATTTCCTAATTGTTTGAGCAACTCAGGGCTCATTCCTCGGACTTCTCCACCCGCCTACCCACCTCGATCTTCTCTCACTCGTAGGTGTAGATATCGGGTTGAACCATAGGAACTGTCTCATGCCTGGCTTTTGTCTCTGCTTAGAAAAATGGCCATGTCATAGGCCACCCCTGACGCCGTGACTATGCTAACTCCTGAATCTCTGTTTCTAGCCCTTGGTCTTCACTTGATCATTGAACTTCCAATCCAGGGTCTGATAAACAACTCCAAATAACTGGACCAGTTCAGAGCAGGTGTCACCTCGATGTCAGTGGCCCTGACAGGTTTGCTCCAAACTCAGTTAAGACAGCCTCACACCTGCGTTTGCTTAGGCTCCAAATCCACACACCCCAGCTCCATAACCACAGGTCCCCTGGCGTATGTATGTCTTGTTACTCCAGCCTCGCTCTCCCTGTCAGACGTTGGTCCTTCTAGACCAAAGTTCCTAGTGTTGCTGCCAGGCCAGCACAACAGCGCTCAACTGGTTCCTGCTTCTGCTCTCAGACCCGCAGTCCTATCTCTGCACAGCAGTGAGCAGTGAGTGGGGGCTCTTACAATGGATCACCTCTCGCTCTCTCTCCACCCCTACCTGCCCCCACTTCACACTACATCATCTTTCTACTCCCCCTTCACGACACTCAGAGTGAACTAAAAGTCCCTCCCCTCTCTTCCTCCCGTCTCCTGCTCATCTTGTGAATCCCCAGGACCCCCAGTTCCCGTTTCCCTGCCTCCAGTGCCCTCTCTTCACTCACCCAAGCCTCTTCATGTAGCATCTGAATGGGCTCCCTCAGACCATCACAGTCTCGGTGACTCACCCTCCATCCTGCTATTTTTCATAGAATGGAGACACTGTAGTGTTATATAAGCAACAGCTTTTGTCTATTTTCTGGTCCTACGAAATTCTAAGTTTTCTGAGGGCAAAGTTTATTGACGGTTCAGGCAAGGTCTTTCCTCGTGCTTGGCACATAACAGATGCTCAATATTTATTTCTTAGGCAAATGAATGAACGGATGAGTGCATGAGCCAGGCTCTCCTTTCTGCATCTCCTGAGAGTTCAGTGGACAGGTGATACTTAAAACCTTGGACCAGTGGTTTAATGACAGTGGGGGAGGGGCTGGGAGTATATAAAAATATGAATCGGTAACACTTAGAACATTTTCCTTAAACGTGATTATTCCCACTCCTTTCTCCCTCTAGGGTAGAGGATGTAGCCCACAGCTCAGCAATCCCTTCCCACTGTGTTCATCCAAAACATTAAGTCTTCACTCTTTATGTAGTGACCATGACGTCTTCAGACTTGGATATCATTAACACACACACACACACACACACACACACACACACACACACACACACACACACATGTAGTGACAAAATAATAAGAGAATTTCATTGACATCTTACAGTGATCCAAGGACTGTTTTAAACTTTTAAAAGTGTTTTTCCTGCATAGACGGCTTCTCCACCTACCAAGCAGATAAAGACTCGACAGATAAGAAAATGAAGGCACACAAGAGACTAAGTGACTTTTCACAGTTCAAATAAATAGTCAGAGTGAAGAGTCTGTGCCTCTGAGGTTTGTGGTTCTCACTTGCCTTGTCTCCTCCACTGTCCTGACAGCTCACACTCTGATGAGTTCTCTAAAGTCAAGGGCATCGAGCATTAAGAGGGTCCCGTATTGCAGTGAGAAGGACTCTAGACCCGGGGTCTCCTTGGGCTATGTGATCCTGAGAATGGGACCAAGTTACTGATAGTGGAATTCTAGTCCCTCAGTGGTCTCCAAGGGTTCCTCGCATCCTTGGAAAAGCCCTTCTTGCCAGCCAGCTGAAGCTCGTGTCTCACGATTTTTGGTGAACAGCTTGAATCTGTGTAGCGATTCATTTATTTTCAACCACCCTTGTTAATCCACCTCCACTTGGTAAACAGGAGTCCCCATGCCCTGGACTCACCCCCACCCCAGGCCCCACCCAGCTGATAGTCAAATTTAAGGACATGCCTCCTGGAAAACAGCCCAGGATTTGCACTGGCAAGAAACAAGAAACTAGGACCCTGCGCCGTTGTCCGCCTCCTTTGGTGCTGCTGAGGCATGCACAAGCTGTGCTTGAACAATGGCAGTCACCCTGCAATGGTGCTGGCCAGGGCCAAAGGAGCAGGAGGACTCACTTCCCAAGTAACAAAACAAGGGGCTCCATGGGAGACATTCCAAGAGCCCTTACAGGCCCTCTGGGAAGCCAGACTCACAAGTGACAGTTGGGGTTTCAGAGCAAAGACTATGCCCCTCACTTACCCACCCTTCCTTTGGGGTCACAGATGCTTTTAGGGGACCAAAGTCCCCTATCAAAGCTATCCCTGACTTCCTCTCTGCAGGACTGCCTGCATTCCATTACTACTCACAGAAGTTGGTGTGGTGTCAGTGTGGATACAGAAAACCATGAAACCACGCTTGCCATGCTTTCTACAAAAGTGGTTTAAAACCAGGAGACACCAATGAGTGTGGACAGAAAAATCCTTGGTTGATGAACGCTAGTCTGTCCCTGAGACTCCGGTAGAGGGAAGCAGATTGAGACGAAGATACCGTGTTCTAGGAGCTTGTCAGGGCCAGCCAGTGACACCCAGTCCATTGTCAATCTGTTGCCCCCAGGTTGAGGGACCCATCTGTACCCAGTCTGTGTCCCCACAACATGGGGACATCCTTTGATACTGACCTGGGACACTAGTAAAGCCCCTTTCAAGGACTGATGAGCTGTCTGTCCTTCAGAAATCCCAACCACTGTGGGCTTCAGTCTCCTTAGCTTCAAAGTCAGACACTGTAAAATACCTCTGAGATCCTACACAGCTCTGATAATTAGAGATTTAAAAGGATCCTACAACTAGGGTATTAGGGGACCACATCCTTTGCTCATCCTGGGTGTTTCTAGCAGTTCCCACAAAAATAGGTACCAAGGTTCCCCTCCCCATAGTCTTTTAAATTATATGTATAAATGATATGTTTCCTTGGGTTTTTTAATTGAACCAAAGCAAATAAACCGAAAGCAATCAAAATATGTGCTGGAGAGAGGGCCGACTGCACATCAGTTTCATCCTTACTCAAGATATGTTCACTGTCACTCACAGGATGAGTGACATATGATCATCCTACTGGTTGTCCTTAAAGTTACTCAGTAATGGCTGGTTGCCAATGAGCATGATGGACACTGCAGAATGCAGAGAACAGATGATACACTGTCATGCTTAGAAGAAAAATAATTGAACACATAAAAAATCTCAAGCTAACACAAGAAATGTGGAATCATACTGTAAATTTTTTAAGTCTAAGATCTGACCTCTGTGTGTTTTGATGTTGACTGACTACAGAAGTCGAGCTGATGCAAAAGGAACATAAATGTGCCATAGTATTATCATTAAGTCACACAACTGAAGCCAGGTAATCGCTGGCTCTGTGCAAATATACAAAGAATATTTACCTTAGCACAATTATCAAACACATTTTCTTTAGGGAGCATCTGGCCTTTCTGATAATGCTAAGGCAGACCGCTTCAATTTCAGTACCAACAACCTCTGGATGAGACTTGCTGATCATTTTTGGGCTTGGTTAAAAAGAAATGAAAATGGGGGGCACTCCTTGCCAAAAATAACTAAGATTTCAAGACAGTGAAAATAGAACATTAAAGCAAGTGCGGAGTCTGTCTGAAATTGAGCTCTGTTGTTGGACATGTCCTGTCCCCATGGAACCTGCTGGCAGATGGTCTAGAACTAACTGACACTAACATTTAGCCAGTGCTTGCTTTCTCTGAGTACAGTTCTGAGAGCTTTACATGTATCAGCTCACTGAATCCTTAGCACAACCCTAGAAGATAAGCCCTACCTACTATTCCCATGGAAACTGAGGCACAGAGGAGGGAACATATGGCTTTGGTTCCATGGACACAGCAGAGGAGCCAGCGTTTGCACCCAGTAGACTAGACCAAGGGTCCTGGCTTGGTACCTCTTGTGATCATTTTCCAAAACCAAACATGGAAACTAGGATTTTCATCCCTTCTCTAAAGCAAGCGTTCATCTTGAGGAAGTTCTAGGCTGCCGCAGATGGAGAAAACCGCAATGAAAGGGACCTTTTGCATGCTTAGGCTAGACATTGAAATGTGCTTGCAGGGAGCAGGAAGTGTTTTCTCTTGGATCTCCCCATGTCACTGATGCTTCACAAGTGAATGTTTGGGGAAGTTCGACATCTAAGGCCAACAGTAAAAGTGACTCATGTCACAAAGTCCACCATGCTCCAGTTACGAAAACCACTGCACACGGAAAGAATGGAGCCTCTAGGCAGAACTAAGTTTGTCTAGACTGGCCTTGACCTGTAGATCAAAGCTATGACCTTGTTCCTGAGAAGTTTCAAGGGGGAGGAACCACCATACCAGGCTCTTCACTTTCTATGGAGAAAGCTGAAAGGCAGCTTTACCATGTGGGAAGATGGAGAGCACAGTTTTCAGAGGGAAGGCCTCCATGTGGCCTTTGCCTCCACTTTCTAGAACGCCGGTTCTCCAACTTTAGTCTTGCCTGTGCATCTCTTAAAAATGCTTTGAAATGTGGGCCCTTTGCTCACCATGGACCCAGCTTTCAGGATGCTGATGTGGATGGTCTATCCTCTGAAGCATCCTCTACAGAATGGAGACTCCACTCCATTATCAAGAGAGCTGTGTCACGTTTAGGAGAACACAGGCAGCTCAGAGCACAAGATTAAAAAAGGAATCCCCAAGAATCCCAAGTGAGCAGGAGAGCAGAGTCATCTTTTTAAAAGTTTACCCGAATAACCCTGCCTAACAGTTTTCTTTTTACTGAGCATAAGTTGTACCATGATGACCTACTCTCTACCTCAGCCCACGCGTTCTTGGTAACTTCTCCCACAAATAACTTTCAAAGCCCACTCCCTCCTTTTGTATTTCCAGCTGCGGGTTCCTCTATATACCACTCATTTCTATTGCTCTTATTTTGAAGAAATTCCCTTTTTTTTCATCAACACTGACACTGAAACAGATCTTAGAGTCATTCAATCCATCTTTACTCCGTAGCCAGGGAAAGGAGGGCCTGAGGAGGCCAGATGGTTCACCAGGGACACAGACAGGGGTTCTACATGGGGCAACCATGCAGGCAGACCCCATAACTCCCAATTCATAGGCCCAAAGGGCGGCCTTCTCCCTATGATGTCCCATCACACCAGTGGACACGCACTGCAGAGTGCGTCTAGACGCTCTTCCCTGGCTTTCCCATTAAAGTAGTGCTGAAAACAGGTTTTTTCCTCCTTTATTTTCCAATCTTCAAAAATGAATGGTTGTCTCATATAGCAAAAAATATAGCAAACAGCTGGAGAAATCCACTGTGCACAGATAGAAAAACAAGTTATAAATAAATAGAACGGTCAAAACAGATTAAACATCCAAGTTGAAAATGAGAACTGAAGATAAAAGACACGACCTGCCCCTGACGAGCAGGCTTTTGCACAGTTCCTTCCTGGCTACATGACGTTTGAATTGTGAACTGTGAGAGACAACAAAACAATCTCAGATGTTACAAGTGGGCTAAGCCAACTCCTCATCTTAAGATAGAAGAAATTGAAGCCCAGAGACAGGAGGACACTAGCCTGAGGCCACACAGTGCATACTTACTAATCAGTTGGGTGCTAGTCTTCTGGCCTCTGAAGAAATCACAATAGATGAGTTATGTGGTCCCTGGAAAAGAATGCTTATTACCTAGTAGTTTGGTATCTGTCCTGGTCGGCTTTCTGTTGCTGAGATGAACAGCATAGCCCAAATCAACTTCAATAGGAAAGGGGATATTGCAACTGACAATTCTCAGGTCACACCCCCTCCTGAGGGAAGCCAGGGTGTTAACTCTTGACAGGAACCTGGATGCAGGCATTGGAAAAGAGATCATGCAGGAGCACTGTTTACTGGCTTGCTCCCTAAGGCTTGCTCAGCCTGATTTCTTATACAACTCAGGACCATCTGCCCATGGGTGGCACCACCCACAGTGAGCTGGGCCCTCCCACATCAGCCATTAATCAAGAAAATGTCCCTCCAGACTTGCCTGCAAGTCAATCTGATGGAGGCAATTCCTCAGCTGACCTTCTCTCCCCAGATGACTGTAGCGTGTGTCAAGTTGACTCAAAACTATCCAGCGCAGTATCTTTCCATTGTGGTTAAAAACAAAAACAAAACAAAACAACAACAAACCAACTTTAAACAGATCACCTTCTGGGGAAATGTAATCATAGCTTTTAATGAGTACAAAATCCCCAGGCATTTGTTGTTGTTGTTGTTACTTTGCCTCTATATGGTGTAAATCAATTAACCATCACAGACTAGCGACAGCTAGCTAGAACAGTGGTCAGAGGCTGCTGAGATTAACACCTTATCACGCTCCCAGGACACTTAGGAGTCTTGCCGTCTCCACAAAGCCCACAGAGGGGGTACTGTACATTCTGGCTGTCTCCATGTCTGCAGCCTCCTAGACAAAAACAATTGTTGCCCTAAACACTGCATTTAATTACAGGCCTGTGCAGTGCCGTAGCAGAGCAGCAGTCACAGGGAAGACAGAGACCACCCCCTTCTCTCTGTGAGGCACTTCTTGCTGATGAGTAGTGAGCCTCAAAGCCATGGCTAAAGGACAAAGTCTGAGAGGATGTGGTCCTGGCGACTGTAGAATGGGAAGTTACAAAGCACAGTGGACCTCTACTTTTACAAGTTAGCGTCAAGTTACCCTGAGAGTGGGGACCCTGGCTTCTCATGCTAACGGGTCCAACTGTTGCCTGTAGACTGCGGGGGCAGTGTGTGTGTGTGGGGGTGGAGCAGGGAGCCTCTTCAACTCTAGAAACACAGGGAACTCACAAGGATCAGGAAACTCAGAAAACCCACAAGACTCATGAAGTGTATGTTCAGTAAGCAAGACTCTGGGGTACAGCTGTCTGAAAGTTCGGCGGGGAATTCAAAGGGGCAGCTTTTGAAAATCATCACCCATGACCCAGGAAGTGACTTTGAACTTTGATGATGCAGGTGCTGGTGTCGGTCACCCAGCAGTGATTTGTCACCCAGCAGTGGCTAGCAACCCCAATACACTCCTTCCACGTGGTAGGGAGAGAGACCCAGCCCTTCTCTTCCCCCAGATCCAAGCCAGCTTTTCACGTGAGCTGTCCCCAACTACCAGATTCCAGCAGGAGAGGTCAGAAACCAGAGCGTGATGAAACTGGCCAGGGAGAAGCCAGGGGAAGGCATTCTGGTTCGTTTGCTACATCAGAGGAGGAACGCCAACCTCAGTGGTGCTCTCACCACGATGTTCTCACTCAAGGAGGCTTTTCCTGGGACAATTCTTCCAGGAATGAGACACCCCCACCAAAAAAAGAAAAAAAATCAAACAGGCAACAAATAATTTTACCATTACCAGGTAATATGTGTTAATTGCTCCGTTTATATACTGAGGCTGACATACCATTAGAGACTGGGTATGCATTGTAACTAGAGCATTAATAAATTTAAAATGTGCCTATTAGGATGACAGCTTTGGAGGTGCAAAAGAGTAAACAGTTATCACTTGGCAGCAGCCGCTCTCACCCCATCTGCCGAGACTGCGCATACATTTTCAGCTTCCTGAGCAATGATTAGGCCTGTCAGAACCTCTTTAACCTTCTAACTGCTGGTCCCCACTGGCCGTAATTAGAGACTAATGAATTCAGAAGATGCAGGCCGTGAGGAAAACTGCCTTGACAGTTTGTGTACAAATTAAGCCCCAATTACTTCAAGCATCTTTTGCATTGTGGATACAAGTCTCTGCTATTATTTTTGAATATGGTCATTTTAGCAGAACGAAGAACTTGGCTAATGTATTTTGTCATTTTTATGGCTCGTCATAAAGAACAAACATACTGGGGTAGGTCATGAATTTGTGAAATAAACTATTGCAGATTATAAAAAGAAATTAATTTCATCTTGGGAATACCCTACCACCTTTTCTGCATCCTCCTGCTGGATCCACTGATTAATACAGTTATTGTTATTCAGATATTGTATGCTGTGGAAGGAGCCTGGTTAACTAGCAGGTTGTGTGGGTTTAGACCCTGAGGAAGGAGCATGTGCAAGAAGTCTTCTCGCCGTGGCCGACCCTGCTGTGAGAGGCTGTGAGGGTCAGAAAGCATTGACCTCACCTGCTCTTCCGCCCTCTAGGATCACGGCATGAAGTCTGTCAAAACCCACAAGTGTGAGTTTTAAAGCGCAACACGAAGGTTTCCTGTCACATTTGTTCAAAAACTATCGTCAACAACTACCCAGTCTTGTTTCATTTCCTTGTCACCCTGTCCAGATATTCATTACGTGTCATTTAGGGGACACCTCTCCCCTCCTCTATGCTGTATGCGGTCACTTACGAACTCCGCCATATGATTTTAGGACACCAGTGGGATGGGTGGGCATTCTTGCCTGATGCTCACTGCCCTCAAGGCCATTGCTTTGGTTAAAAGACGCCACTGCTGCCATTGCTGCTGCCTCCCAGAGCTGGTCTTGCCATCTGCGTTGGTCGTACTGCTCCAGGCGGCTCAGAGATCCCCGCGCTGGCTGGAGAGGGGGTTATCTTTGCTGACAGCCAGTTGCCACTGAAGTCTGTGCATGCAGGAGACCCCTGTCTCTACTCACTGCTACTGGGCTGCTCTGGTTCAGACCACCCCTTCTGTCTCCTCCGTCTCCCCAGCTCCAGCCTTATCTAAAGTAGACAGCATAATACCTTCTCCTCAGAACACAGAAGCATATGTCTTCATTTTAAAAACAGGTGAAGATTCTCTCTCCACGGCAAAGAAGGCTCTGCAGATGTGGTCAAGTGAGGCATCCTGAGGGCTGGGTGGGGGGGTGTCCAGCTAAGTCCACTCTGATCACAGAACTTTTAGGAGGAAGTTAGAAGCATTACTTAGTCACAGGAAAGGGGATAGGATGGGGAAGCCAGTGGTTGGGTGGGTTAAGGAAGAGGCCATAAGCCATGGAGTGAAGGTGGCCGCTAGAAGATGGAAAGGCTCAGGGTAAGGGCTTCCCTCCTGCAAGCTCTGAAAGACCAGCCCTGCCAACACTGAGTGTAGGCGTCTACAGTCCAGAAATGTAAGATAATATATATACACGTTGTTTTAAGTCACTGAGTTTATTTCAGTAGTTTGTTTCAGTAGCAATAGAAAACAGTGTGCTATTTTCTCTAGAAACAAAGATTTATCTTTGTGTTATTATACCAGTTCACCCTGCATAAACTTTCACATTCTATCTTCTTGTCCCTGAGATTGAAGTAGAAACTATCTGTAGTAGCTCACCCTTCCATCACTACAACAAACACTTGAGAGAAACAACTTCAGGAAGAAGAATTTCACAGGGTCGGAGGTTTCTGTCCCTCTGTCCTAAAAGGCAGAGAACCAGGAGTCGGGGTAGGAATGCCTGTGGCAACCAAGTTTCTTCTTTTCTCCTCTTTAGTTTTCTGGGCCCCAAGAGTACTGGGTGGTGACATTCAGTGGCTTCCCCCTTAGTCAATCCTCTCTGGGAACAGGAGGAGCTTAGACCTCCTGCCTTCTCTAAGCGAAGGAGACTGTACCCAGCGTAGACAGGGCAGTGCTGCAGTCCAGACCCCAGAATGGTAAAGCACAGCCCAGCACAGTCAAACCATGACCACGCCCCTGCGAAGAGATGTCAAGGACTCCTAAGTACTTGACACTGGCCAATTCCTGTCTGACCTTAGGAACTGATGCTGTAGGCCTGGGCTGGAAACCCAGAGTGAGACCATCAGTGTGGCCTCCAGAGTGTCCAGACCACACAGGGTAGCAGATCTTGCAAGATCAGATGCAAAATACATCTTTAACAATGAAGAGTCTTAACAAGTGAGGTAGGTGCCTAGCAGTTCCAAAATATCCTTCACAGCTCTAAAGGGTTCCTTTCTGTATGCCCTCTCCCTCTTCTCTCCCTCGTCCTTCTCTCCCTCATCCTTCTCTCCCTCCTCATTTTCATCCTCAGTCTCCTTTCCCTTTTTCTTCCCTCCTTCTCTTTGTCTTCCCCCTTCTCTCATACCACACACACATATACACCAAACTATACACACACACACCACACTTACACACACCAGACACTACACACACACACACACACACACACACACACACACACACACACACATCACTTACACACACACCAAAATGATCCCCTGGAACACAGGGTACTTTTCCGAGCAGTGCTGCCCTGAGTACAGGCTGTCTAAAGACAAGGAGTGGTACCATCCATCCTCTTCATTTGAAGTCACAGCTCCATGCTCACACTGGTCTGCAGCCTGTCACGTATCATTCCCTCCATGTCCTCACAGGGCCAAGGATGCAGCATCCGCAGACACATTGGCTCTGTTCTCATTTGCTTTCTGGAATAGGCTGGGGAGGTGAGGGGTAGGAAACAGAGTAAAGACTCAAAGAGAAAGCATTTAAGGAAAGATGATGGAGTGATTAGGCAGGGGCGCTTTCTATTTGGGTCTGTGGGTGAAACACAGTCCCTGTCGAGTCCCGGCCAGTGCTAGAGTAGGAACTTGGCAAAGGTTCCCTAAACTTCACATGGAAGAGCGTTCGTGAGAAGATAATGAAGAGACTTGCCTGTATTTAAAGCATTAGGAGCCATGGTGTGCTACACCAGGGGCCCTCCTCCTCTTCTTCCTCTTCCTCTTCCTCCCCTCTTCTTCTTTACTCTCTTCATCTTCCCCTTCCTCTCCTCCTCCTCCTCTTTCCCTTGCTTTGTCCTTCATCTTTATCACTTTCCAGTGGTGTCGGGCTGATGAGGCTCCACCCTCCTGCACGTAGCCTGAGGCATTTTCAGATTACCTGACTGAGGCAGTGTGATCTCTGTAGCACACCTACATTACCAAACCCCTCTAACCGGCCCTTACTGCTGTGCATCTCTTTCTAGACTTCCCCTATTCTATTCTGGCCCATGCATCTCTGGCTGAAGAACCCTGTTTCACAGCTCATGGATGTGCAGGAACCATAGCTTGGAGATCCTGGCAGCGAGGATGCCTGTGGGTTTCTCTCTAGGTTAAAGATGGAGGGTAGACTAAACCTCAGCTAACAAGGACCAAAGGGCTGGTTTGCTGGCTGCAATTAAATGGAGTCCTGGGTCACTCCTTGCCACTTCCTGCTGGGTTTCCCTTCTGTAGGGCCAGGCTTTATAAGGTAGGAGGAGCCAAGGTCCTGCATGTGAGATGACAAGCTCCCTCGCAATACGCTGGCCCGTAACTGTGTGGGCTTAAAGGGCCCTCTGATAGAATCCAGGTGACTCTGTTCTCTCTATAAAAATTTAAAATCCCATTAATTGCTCATATGGCCTGCTTTCTAATTTTGAATATTTTCCTGGACTAACTCTTCAGAAGCGAAGCAATAGCTAGACAAAGGGACACATGATCAAGAATTACTTTTTGTCTGTCTTTCAGGACCAGTCCCATGCTCCACAGAGAAGGCCTTGGGATTATACCCAGAAACAGACTGGTCAGGGTCCCTAGCTGTGCAAGTCAGGAATGTCAGGAATCTCTCTCTCTGTCTCTCTCTGTCTCTCTCTCTCTCTGTGTGTGTGTGTGTGTGTGTGTGTGTGCGCACATGCAAGTGTGTGCACATGTGTACCGGTGTGTGCATGTGTGTGTATGAGTGTGCACATACCGGCTTTGGATACACCTCACTGAGTTAACAGTTAGCTTTATTTTATTACAGTACATTGAGTTCATTTTGCTTCAGCAAGCCAATCCTCTGGCTGATCATGCAAATGCATTTGGTCAGACAACCTATACTGCTCACACATGAGACAAAATACTATTTTCTTAAGACTCATCATTTCAGAAAATATGAAGTCCTCACTAGATGACATATGTTTGCTCAGTCAGAATCGGGGAGAACCTCGGGGGCTGCCAACTATCTTTCCTTCTGTTTCCAGCTTTTGTCACAGGCTCCTCTTCTCAGTCCCCGTTCTGCAGGATCCTATATGAGCCTGTATGAAGCTTCTCCAATCAAGAGAGAAGTCATCGGCATCCTAGCATAGATTAATTTTTGACAAGTTTCTAGGCATCAAACCCGGGGCCATACACAACCTAACAAGCTGCCATTGCTCCAGCCTCCTTCTTTCTTTGTTTCCTGAGTAGAAGTGTGATTTCTAAAGCTGAAGCAACTTCTTTCAGATTGTGAAATCAAAATCAAGAAAAGCAAAAATTAATTGGCTCTGGGGCCTCCAAATCATTGAAACAACACTCGCAGGTCGTTACCTTCAGGTGTCTATTGTCATGACTTAAGTTTTTATTAGTCAAATATTCTGCTACATCTACCCTAGCTGAGATACGTGAAATACATTTAGTTCTACAGCCCAGAGATCCCATGGCAAAGTCAGAGCTGGGTGGGAAGACAGGTAAAAACTGGAATCCGGCAGGTGGACCCCCTCTGTTGACTGGCTGGATTCTCTTAGTCTTGTTCACCTTCTATCTCAAGAATTGAGACTCTAAGTAGTTCATTTAAGAAAAATTAATCCCTAATAAACTCTTTCCTGAAAACCTCTGGAAATGATGCCATAAGGATTGGTCAGCCAGCTGTATTATGGAAAGCCAGGTTCCCTCCAGCCAGAGTCTTAGCATCATGGCATCTGACAGAGGAAGTTGTACTGACAAGACCATGCATGCCGTCTGAGCCCTGGCTGACCTTGGCACATCCCCTTGGTGTGGCCTGTCTTTCCAGGGACAGCTGGCCTGTCAGCCCCAGGAGTCCACTTGTCTCTGCCTTCCCATATCTTGGACTATAAGTGAATGCTATCACACCTAGCTTTTTTTTAGTTTTATTTATTTTTATGTATAGGAGTGTGTTGCCTGCATGTATGTATGTGTACTGTGTACATGTTTAGTGCCTGTAGTGTTCAGAAGATATTGAATCTCCTGGAACTAGTGTTACAGATGGTTGTGAGCCTGATGTGGAATGTCTTTCTGTATGCTCTGAATAACTGCTGTTGCCATTGGTTAGTAAATAAAGCTGTTTTGGCCTATGGCAAGAAAGCTTACAGCCAGGCAAGGAATCCAAGTGGAGGGACAGAGAGAAGAAGGGTGGAGTCTGGGGAGCTGTCTAGCCGCTGCTGGGGGAAAAGCAAGATGCCAGCAGTCTGGAAATGCCATGGCCACGTGGCAAAACATAGATTAATAGAAATGAGCTAATTTAAGATGAAAGAGCTAGCTAGCAAGAAGCCTGCCATGGGCCATACAGTTTGTAAATAATATTAAGCCTCTAAGTGATTATTTTATAAGCAGCTGTGGGACCACAGGGCCTAGCGGGACCGGAGAAACCTTCCGGCTACATGAGCCATCATGTGGATGCTTGGAACCAAATCCCAGTCTTCTGAAAGAATGACAAGTGCCCTTAACCACTGAGATATCTCTCTAGCCCCAGTTTTACACCTGACTTTTAAAACTATGGGTTCTGGGGAGAAAATTTAGGGACTAGTGTTTGTCAGGTAAACTCTCTGCTGACTGAGCTGTCGCTCTGATCCCTGCTCTTGGGGGATCCCAACTTTCTGTTATCTCCCCCAACTTCAGCAACCCTGCCTCTTCTCCTCTTATAAGTGCATACAACTGTCCCGCCCCCAGGTACCCCAGCATCTAACACTAGGCTGTAGCTTACCCTTTATTATTCGGTATCCATGCATCTTCTCTAAGTTTCAAGCTGCATCTGAACAAAGATTCCCTCTTCCATGCTTCTGAACGGACCCTAGTGCATTGTCCAGAGCCTGGAAAATGGCAAGCGCTTCTCAGGTTCTTGTGAGTGTCTCTGTTCCTCTTCATCCGAGGTTTAGACCTGAGGACACAGGTGTGGGAATTTGTTCAAAACAGGTACCTTAGCAGGCACACAAAGCACCAGAAAGCATCTGAGAGCCCTACCTAAAGGAGAATCAGGCATCAACCAGAGCCTGAAGAAATGAAGTCTCGTCCTCCTTTTGCTGTGCTGGAAGGATCCAGGTTGCATGCTCTTGAAATACACAAAGATGAGGCTGCATCTTCCCGGCCTTGTTTCATCAGTTGGTATTCTTCCTTCCCTTAGGTCTTACCATGGCCCAAAACAAGAAACAGATGTTCACATTCAAAAAAAGTTATCCCCTGAGTCAGTGTGGCTGTTTATCCAATTTTCACCCTGTCATCCAGACTTAGGCTCTGCCCTGTGAGGCTCAAACAAGTCGGAATGTAGGACTCTGGTCCAGGGAAGATTTGAAGAGAAGAAAGGGAGAGGACCCCACAGTGGGATTCTGCGGAGGACACTGCACCCTAACGGATGTCAGGATGAAGGCTGCCCATCCCACGAGTTGTCCCGTTTGTCCCTAACTTGGGGCCTGTGCTCCTACCAGCCTTCTTCTCACAGTGAACATAGTTGGGGGTGCCCCACTGCTCCGTCCGTCCGTCCTGCACCACCTCCCCAAAGGAAGAGAAATGCTTCAAGTTTCCTGAGCCAATGACTCCAGAGTGTTGTTCCACACCGGTGGCTCTCTGTCCCCGGTTACCCTAATGTGTTGAGTTTGTCTGATTGCCACTGGGCAGTGGCAGAGCCATCAGTGTCCACAATGTCTCTCTTTGGTCATCTTCAGACAGCCTGGTTTGCCTGCTTCAACTCCTTGGCTGCAGCATTATCTTAGTAAGTTGTCTGCGCAAGGAGAACAGAGGAGGAGAGAACCTTCTTAACTCAATTTACTGCATCTCAGGGGGCGAGCATTGAAAGCTCAGCTCGGACTGCAACATCTGTGCGAAAGAAGCGCGTCTAGGGACCCGCCGTCAGTTTCCCTGTCTTAAGCATGATCACCATGTACGTTCACAAATAAAAACATGAAATGTTCTGACAGCCAAGCAAAGCATGAAGAATTAAGCTCCCTAAACAGGGAAATAGGAACACCACACTCCATCTTGCTTGCGAGGAAACCCCTTCGTTTCCAGACTTGGTCCCCACGCCCATCCCCAGGTCTGGTTGAGTTCATCCTAGGAGACATGTTTCTGCACTAGGGCAAGATTCCATTTGGAGAAGGAAGGATACTTGTTTTAAGGACTGGCTTTTTGTAATGATAAAATCAGACTTTTCCAGAGAGGCTGTCGGAGGCAGTGTCTCCAGGGGCAGCCAGAGAGAGGTTGATGGAGAAAGCAGCAGTTCCCCGGCGACAGCCCTGTGAGCCTCAGGGCTGGTCCTTTGAGTCTGAGCTTCCAGGTCCTCCTGCTTCTGCATCCTCTTACTGCTATAGTCCTGCTCCACTCACAGCCAACTTGAGACAAGCCAGACCTGTCTATGTTCTTGGACGACTTCAGCCAGGCTTGCTCCTCCCCACCCTGCCTCTGTCTGCGATGCCTTCAATCCTTGACTCTGGAATCACTGACTGCATCGTCTCCTGTGCTACACTCTGGGGCTCTGGCTGCTGCTGGCTGCTGGGCTTCTCCTGAGCAACATGGCCTCTTGGCCTGGAGCATGAGTGGAATCCCTCCTCATATTGTATATGAGCCCCTCAATGATGCCTTCTCTAGGGGCTCATCCCATAACAAATGAGTGTAATGGAGTGCTCCCAACATGAGGAACCATCAATAAATACGTCGATTATTGTAGATTTTGAATCCCCCAGTGGGGGCTCCAGGAAGACAGCTTCCTCCTACCCCCGACATTGGTGTCTCTTCGTCTAATTGGCACTTAATAATTTGATAGGCAGGGTTAGGCTGAAGGAACTTTTAATTTTATTTCAAATTGTAAAATACCTTTATGCTTGAGAACTTAAAGTAAAGGGGCAGCAGATTCAGTGTGCGACTTCTATCTGGTGCCCCGTAAGCCATGGAGCCTAATATTCTAATATTCTCTCTCTCTCTCTCTCTCTCTCTCTCTCTCTCTCTCTCTCTCTCTCTCTCTCTCTCTCTCTCTCTCTCTCTCTGCCTTCCTACCTCTCTTTCTTCTTCCCCACTTCTGCTTCCAATCCAGGAGAGGAATAGGTGAACTACCGTACGATTTCTCCAAAGCTCGGGCCAATCAAGCAATTATGGACTGAACCCTCCAAAACCAAACCGTGATCTGAATGAAACTTTTCCCTCTCAAGCTGATTTGTCTGGGTCCGGGGACAGAAAGGTCCGGGTAACATAGTGTGCGCTTGTCAAACACATTTCTGTATCATCCATTAGAAGAATGAGCATGGCCCCAAGCTTAGCTATATCTTAGAGGCCAAATAGTTAAAGAGTATGTTTTGTACCAGAATTTTAATGACTTGCTTTTACTTACGTGATGCGTTAGATGAGTCTGGTTTCTCCACCTACCGGGGTGTCCAGCTTTCCACATCCCAGCACAGTGTTGTCATCTATAACATTCACGTCTGAGAGCTGCACAACTCAATTTTAAAAGTCACAAAATCCTGTCACTGTTTTAAGTAAATTGATATAGTTTCATGTTGGGTAAGCTTCACTGCTATTCCTTACATTCATACATTCTGTTACCAGCAAATTAGAAAATATAATCAATCAGCTGATGTGTGGAAATATATATGATTTTAGGGACTGCCCAATCTGTAGAACCCCCCAGAAGGCTGACAAGGAGGCGTTGGTATGTCTCATAGTCTTGAGTTGGAAATCTGTAGGGTGGAAAGTAGACGGTGTTTCTACATGGCAGACTTCCCTGCTTCAGGACACCCAGGTTTTCGCTCTGAGGCTCCTCAACACGTTGGATGAGGTGGATGGAGAATCATCTGCTTTACTCAAATTCTACTGATGGAAATGTTACTCACATCTTAGAAATACCTTCACAGTAATGTCTAGACTGCAGTTTGTCCTGACACCTTCTCCCACAATACACACAAGTTGACAAAATCAATCATTAGAAACAGACAGAGAACTCCAGCAAGTAACACTGTTTCTCAACAAATGTGGGGAATTCCTTTATTTTAGCTAATTTTTTATGAAACATTAAAACCAGAAAACCTACTGGTCCCCAGTATGAAACAGTGGGAAGTCTTGAAAGTCCTCTTGGCACAGAATAGTAGAACAAAGTCCCCAAGTGATTTCTGTATTTGGAAAACATTTCAGAGCCATCCCACTAAGTTCTAGAATAAACATTGGGAAAACTAATCAGTTTCATTCAAAATAAAATGAGAAAGAAAGAATGAGCTGAAAGAATCACTATGGGGGGAGGTGCTTCAGTTTGCTGTTATGAACAGTGTAAGGCACATCCTGTTAAGAATTCATTCATGCCGGGCGTTGGTGGCGCACGCCTTTAATCCCAGCACTCGGGAGGCAGAGGCAGGCGGATCTCTGTGAGTTCGAGGCCAGCCTGGGCTACCAAGTGAGCTCCAGGAAAGGCGCAAAGCTACACAGAGAAACCCTGTCTCGAAAAACCAAAAAAAAAAAAAAAAAAAAAAAAAGAATTCATTCATTTGAAATTTTATGTCTATGAGTGTTCTGCCTGCACATATTTCTGTGCACCATGTGTTGCGGCGCCAAGGAAGTCAGAAGAGGGCAGTTATGGCAGTTATGAGCCACCATGTGGGTGCTGGGAACTGAACCCAGGTCCTCTGCAAGAGCAGCAAGTGCTCTTACCCATGGAGCCGTCTCTCTGGTCCCAATCAAAGTCTTCAATACTGCAGCAGGAACCTCGTGAGAGGAGACAATACCAGCACTGAGAAGATACCCACACAAGAGAAAGGTGAGCTTCTTCCCCTACCTCTTTGCCTTTAAATGTTATTTTTATGACTTCTTGGCTTAGGAAAAAGACTCTTTAAAAACCATGACCCAGTGTCATGGAGAAAACACAGATCTCTTGAACTAATGGCAGTCGTTGAAAACTCCTTTAGTGATGTTCAGCTACAAAGGAGGAGAAAAAAAGAAGGAAGAATGAACTTCGCAATAAACGACCTTCAGGGAAGAAGACTATTCATGCTAATTAGTAGCGCTCTTCTTATATGCATTAGGCCATGCCACGAAGAACAATGGGCACATTGTGGTAAACATCAAGACAAGCCTCAAGTACAGTTATCAAAATTTTAGAAAACTCAAGCCAGGGAGTTTTTCATAAGCTTATGACTTCTGCTCCCGGCATACTGCACAATAGTGTCTCTCCTAATGGCTTTTAGCTTTTGCCACTGCCAACTTTTATATTTAAAATCCATACAATTATGGACAATTTGTGCGCATTATGAGGCTTTTCTTTTTTGCACCAAGTCTTACCGATGCGAGCCAGCTTTTAGCCTTAGCAAATCAAATGCATTTTGCTTACAACACTCGATTCGTTCTCACATATTCCACTTTATTCTTATCATTAGTATTCCTTATTATGCATATTTAATTTAAGAATGCATTTTCTCCATTAAAAAATTAGAATAAGCTGAAAGACGTTCCGGAAGGGGAAGCGTTTGCTGCAGTTTACCTTCATTAACCATGTAAGCCCTGATGGGTTCTTCCCGAAGTTGCCAGCAAGAGACAGAAAGGTTAAAAAGCGAAAAATAGAATAAACCAAGATTTGCTTGAAAAATCACAGTTCTCTTTAACATAATGATAGCATAGGCAGGTGTTGAGTTCAAATAAGATAATGCTAAAAAAAATAAAAAAAGCTTCAGTTTTGTGTGAATGGAGAAAGGGCATAGATTTGCTTGAGTTCTTCAGTCAATCACCATGAATTAGGTTTCTTTAAAATCCCATCCAGATCAGGTGTGGTGGCACACTCCTATAATCCTAGCACATGGACAAGTGGGCCCGAGAATCAGTTCTACACCATCCTCAGCTACCCAGCAAGCTCAAGGTCCCCTCGCGCTACATGAGACACCATCTCGAAAGTGTAAAAACAAAACACCTAGTCAGCAGACATACCTTGCAATAGTAAAATGAAGGAAAGAAGGTGTGCGCTCAGCTGTTTACTATAGGTGTATAGGAACTTCAGAGACACCCCCCCCCAAATGCCCACACCTTAGGGAGTATAGTCCCATCCCGCTTCTACCCAGCCTCCAATGGTAACAGTACAGGACCAAGACTTAGCTTTATATTGAAGCCCTTTAGCAAAAGAACTGGGGATTTGGGGTAGAAGAGGAGAAGGAGGAAGAGGAGGAGGAGGAAGAAGAAGAGGAAGAGGAGGAGGAGGAAGAGAAGAAAAAGAAGAAGAAGAGGAAGAGGAAGGGGAAGGGGAAGGGGAAGGGGAAGGGGAAGGGGAAGGGGAAGGGGAAGGGGAAGGGGAAGAAGGGGAAGGGGAAGGGGAAGGGGAAGGGGAAGGGGAAGGGGAAGGGGAAGGGGAAGGGGAAGGGGAAGGAGAAGGAGAAGGAGAAGGAGAAGGAGAAGGAGAAGGAGAAGGAGAAGGAGAAGGAGAAGGAGAAAAGGAGAAGGAGAAGAAGAAGAAGAAGAAGAAGAAGAAGAAGAAGAAGAAGAAGAAGAAGAAGAAGAAGAAGAAGAAGAAGAAGAAGAAGAAGAAGAAGAAGAAGAAGAAGAAAAGAGAGCAAGCAATCAATTCGAATGTCTTTCCCAGCTTGGCAATTATTGATTGAGAGTGACCAGCCACGAAATGATAGTCTTCAGTAGAGTGCCTGGTAAGCTTGTCTCTCCGCACTTCCAGATCATGGTTACTAACTTAACTGGTTGTTTTGAAATCATTAGGCCAGACAAAAGAACTCAGGCACTATCCTTATGTGATTAGGGAGAAGGGTGCTCTTTCCCTTGTCACCTCACCCAGTGGCATTGAGAAGTGCCCACATCTGTGGAACTCTAGCCTATAGAGAACAGTCATTATTAACTGTTCATATAGACTGTGAGAGCAGAGAACAAAGCTCATTGTTAATGAATATCCTGCTTCTGTATCCTTATTGGCTTAAGACGTTCAGTCTCTATTATGAAAGCTAAATGACAGCGCTGATCCCTTTCTGAGCTCCTACATGTTGCGTGAAGGACTCCTCACTGAAAACTCACGAGCTCATCTTATTATTGCTACGAGAGCTTCATCCCACACTGCTGAGTAAAAACTCCAGTCCCTCCACTCCCCATCTCAGTGGAGACGCACCTGCTCACACTCTACCTCAGTTTTCTCCTTGGAAACATAGGGGCAATAATAGTCCCTACCTCACGAGTGGACGTGAGAGCTGTAAGTCAAGCCTTAGAGCTGTGTTATTTGAACATTTCTGGACTCTGCACTTGTGTCGTTCCTCGGAGCCCTCTCCCACCCAGCAACTGCTTCCCCAGCATTTAGGAGGCTACCATCTCTTCCTAAGTTTCAAAACAAAAAGAGAACAGAGTCCCAACTGGATTGAAGTCAGTCCTGCTCAGATGCAGTCAACTCCTTGCTCTTCCTAGGCCCTGATATTCTCAAAGAAACAGGAATACTTATGCCCAATAAACATGGTGAAAATAAAGACATAAGCAGACTTACTAATTAGTTGGCTAATTACTCTCTCAAAGCTATTTTTTCTTGGTTCTGCTACAACCCTGATCAAAAACCAAACATCAAAAATGAGTAAAGGTGTTCTGTTCTGTTATCTTGCCAATTAAGTCAATCAAGAGCATAGTGACATCATAGGGGGCGGGTACCAGCATTTGTTCAGTATCCCTCAGCAATGATGTGTACATTTTCTACCTGCTTTTAATGACCTGCTCTCTCAGACTATTCTTTTTTAAATTTTAATTTAATAGAATTACATTCATTTCCCCCTCCCTTTCTTCCCTTCAGCCCCTCCAAAGTTCCTTCCCTCCAACTCTTTCCATGTCCCCATCTACTCTCAAATTGATAGAATGCTCTCCCCTAATTATTATTATTAATATATATTTTATATATGGAGAGAGATATAAATGTGTATCTATGCACAAATACATAAGTATAATCTGTGGAATCCCCTTTTGTTGTCTATGTACATATGATTTCAGGGCTGACCACTTTGTACTAGATAACCAGTTAGGGTGCTCATCCTTGGGAGAGGCTAATTCTCCCTCTCTCAGAGGTCATCAGTTGTCTGTAGTTTCTTGTCTAAGGGTAGGACTCCAAGATTTTCTCCCTTCTACTTCAGAATGTCTATGATATTGCCATTGTTGAGGTATGGTAGGAGGGGAATCTTCCAGCAATCTGGATAATAGTATAATATATACATACCAATAACTCATGACAAAATTCTGAGATCTCAAATTAAAATAACAGAAATTGATCCCATTTGTCATCTGTCAATTGTCCTTTTTATAGGGGTCCAGGGACCCAAGTGATTCTTTACTCTAAATATTATATTTAAATTTAAAAAAATGTGTGCATCTGTGTGTGGCATAGCACTCATATGAGGGTCAGGGGACATCGCCTGGGAGTTAGTTCTTTCCTGGGGATTGAACTCAGGTCTCCATATTCCCCACTGAGCCACTGCACATTATTTTGAACAATATGTTTTAAGGGGGATGTCTCACTCCTGTGTGCCGTGGAGATGGATTTTACAGCAGGGATAAAAGCTTGGGAATTGATACCTCTTAGCTCTCCAGTGAGGACTGGGTCTGATTCATCCTGGTGCTATCATGTCATGCATTCTACCCACTTCTAGAAGAACGTCATATCTGCCGCAGCACAATTACCTAAGACTGATGAGAGAACAAAGGCATCATTAGAAAACGCATTTGGCATAGACCCCAGCAATGGTCCCATCCTGACATTCCACTTAGCAGGCTCCTGGAATTCCCTTCAGCTAGGTGCACCTTCTGCCAGGGCCCAGCAAAGGGCCTCTAATGCACGTATTATGTGCAGAATAATACAACCCAGAGCAAGGGACGGCTCTGGGGTTGCCCGATGGAGATGGGTCTACAGCACCGGTGCTTGTCCCCCCAATCAGCTGGAGAGAGGCCAGATTGGGCGACACTTGCCCAAATTAGACAAAGACCCATCTGTCATCAGACATCAGATTCTCTCTCTCCTCATCTCTCCCCTCCAAAAGTCTACTCAGACGAGGGGCTGAATAAAGGTGACAACTGGCGGTCCACAGCATGTTTGCTACAGGAGGGGGTGAGCATGGGAGCTCCCTAAGGTCTGGAGCTCCCCACTTCCTTTGAGCTCTTCTGCTCCTGTGGAATTCTTCACATCTGGGGTGGTTTCTGTAGAATACCAGCCCAAAGCAACTCATCTCAGCTCTGCTGCATACCAAGCCCGACTGCATGCCAACCCCCATGTCCCTGTCTGTATTATTGATCCCATGACATGGGGACTTTCCCTTCACACAAACTCCAGCATTTGAGAATCTTCAATGTCCTCTACCTCATACACACACACACTCGCTCACTCACTCATTCACTCATGGGTGCACATGCCAACCTCTACAGAAGCAATTAAAGACAACACAACATCAGACAGGACAATGGCCATGAGCGAAGGAATGCCATTTGTGTAACTCGTATCCATCAGAGAATACAGTAACACAGGAGAAGGAAAATCAGCATTACTGTTTTTCCCAGTGTCTAATGTAAACATTATTCACTACAAATGTTCGAAGTATACGATTTGTTTTTGAGGAAAGTAAATGTCAATGAAACTGTCACCATGGGTAAGACAGAGGTGTGTTCAAAATGCCCCAAATTCCTCAATGTCCCCTGGTCCTCTGTGATGGCTTCTTGGTTGTTAGTTTGACATACCTGCAAAGAGGAAACCTCAGTTGAAGAATTGCCTCCCTTGGGTTGACCTGTGGCCATGTCTGTGGGGCATTTCCTTGATTGATGATTGATATGGGATGGCCCAGGCCACCGTGGTCCTGGCTGTATAAAAGAGGTAGCTGAACAAGCCATGAGGAGCAAGGTAGTAAGCTCCTCCATAGTCTCTACCTCAGTTCCTGCCATGAGTTCCTTCCTGGTGTCCCTGCCCTGACATTCCTTCACGATGTAAGCTGTAAGATGAAATGAACTCTTTTTCACGGCAACAGAAAGTAAACTAGAACACCATCTCTCCCTCCCTTGGTCATCAGTGGCCACTGACTTGCAGCTGTAAGTTAGCACGTGTTTTCTGGATTCCTACATAAATGTAATCACACTGCGTGTGCCTCTTTTATCTCTTGTTCTTTTCACTTAGTAAGATAATGCTGAGATTACTCCATATTGATGGATATATCAATAAGTTGAGTTTTTTTTTCTTATTCCTTTTCATTGCGCACTAATACTCTACTGTGCAGGTGGGTGATAATGCCTTTACTCACTTGTTGGCGGGCATTTGGATTGTTTCCACTTGGGGAATGTTTCAGTTAAGCTACCGTGATCATTTTGCATAAGACCTCCTGTGAGCCTATGTTCATTTGTTTGGTGTAAGTACTTGGGAGTGGAATGGATAGTGTGGTAGGAAGTTAGTGTTTTCCCATCAGACTAATAACGGCTTTTAAAAATGGGGCTCCATTTTTCCAGGGGTGTGAGGACGCCATGGCTGTGCTACCTCCTTCCTTTCACGTGGTTCCATGTGTCTTTAATTCTGGGCATTTTAGTGGCACGTGGTGGCATCTCATTGTACTGTCTGTTGCCTCTTCCCGTGTGTTTACTATGGCTCTTCCTTTGTGGAATCTATTCAAATTCCCACCCACCCCCTTTTTTTCCAAGTTGAGGTATCATTTTGCTAGCACAGGACTTTTTGTGATTGCATATACAGTTCTTTGTTAAATGTATATGATGCAATACCTGCATTCTGCAGTGCACCTTCTTGTGGACTGGTGGTCTTGTTTGAGGGACAAGAGCATGACATCTTGATTAAGTTTGATACTCATCTTTTTTCCATGATAGTTTAAGATTTTACATCTTATTAAGAAATAGCCTGCTGTTCCACATTCTCCCAGATTTTCTCCCAGGCTTTCTTCTAGACATTTTTTTTTTATAGTTTTAGCTTTTACATTTATGCCTATAGTCTAAAACTGTTTTAAAAGCATAGTAATAATATTATTACTAAGTTAACAAGAATCATTCTAGTCAGATACCACTGTGAGATGGACCCCTGGTTTCTCAAAGTCTGAGCTTCCGGTTTTTGCTTGGTTTCCTTTTGGTCTTAGAGGAGGAAAAGGGAGATGAGGGACTTGGCTGCACACACTGTGTGACCGCTGTGGGCTTTTTGTCCTTCAGATTTCATTTTCTGTAATTTTATATGTAGACTTTTATGTTCTGGAGTAGTTTGTAAACTTTCCCATCATATTTTTAAAACTATCCTTTAAAAGCGAGGCAGGGAATCAAGTCTAATGAACATGTAGGGGCACCCAGGCCCTGCTTCGGGGTTCCCTTGTTTGTGGTTGGTTGTGTGGCTTCAAACTGTTGGTTTCCCCATTGTGAACCAAGCTGGAGTCCTGACTGAACTTGGGTGGGAGTTTGAGTTTTCTGACATTTGTTTAAGATAAATTATGGCTTGTGGCTATCTACTGAGAACAGAGCATTCTTAAGCTTCCAAAGTATCCTAAAGAGAATGTTCATGTCAGCAGACCTCCTGGGGTTTCCAGAAGCAGACCTGAAGGGATGGGAGAGTTGGAGGGTAGGGGTGCTTTGGGGGGTGGATGGTTGTTGTTGAGTTTTGTTTTTGTTTTGAGACAGAGTCTCCCGTGTCCCAGGCCACTCTAGAACTCTTGGCTTTGTAGCCAAGAGTGACCTTGAGTTCCTGATCCTCTGCCCCACTTCCAGAGTGCCGGAATTACGGGTGTGCATTGCTGTAGACTACTGTCCTCAGTTTGTGTGGTGCTGGGGATTGAACCCAGGGCTAGGCAAGCTTTCTACTCACTACGCCACATCCCTGCCCCACCTTTGGGATTAATTTCAGCAAATGTGTTAATAGAGAAAAGGAAGTCGTTATTTTCATTTGTATTTTCTTGACTTCTGTAAGACTGAGTATTTCCCATACACTCTTTGGATATTTTATGTCTTCTTACTCAGGCCCAGATTCTATTTCTTTCTTTTTTTCCCCATGAGTTTTTGTTGATGTTCAAATGCTTTTTATATATTAACTTGAATCAACCTGTTATCATGCATGGTCCTACTGTGCCAAACGTGTTTTGAATGTTTTCTTCTTGGTTTTCTGTCATTAATTTTGTTTAAGATATTTCTAACCGGCAGAGGGTGCTGCTCTGTAGAAAGTCAAATTTATTAAATTCTTTTATTCAGTTTTTTTCATATCTCAGCAGCACACATTTACAAATCGATAAACTACTATTTTCTTTTTTTATTTTAGGGCTTTGGAATGTTGCAATGCTCTGGTTTGTTTATGATTTAATTTGGTATGAGTCATGAAAGAGGAGATTGTCTTTGCTCTAGACCCTTACAAAGCAGAATTTGAGGCAATGCCCTTTTCAAGGCTTGGGGAGAGATGCATCCTGGGGTGTCAGGGTGAATGGAAAGCAAGGAGTCACAGGAAGATGTAGCTACAGCTGGGATTAAGGGGGCGCCACAGAGGCTGAGGGAACCAATGGTTGAGTCCAGTGATGCAGAGGTAGAGGGAGGGGCAAGGAATCACCAATCAGCTCCCAGGGATTGGAGTCTGCGCCTTTGAGCCGCACCACTCAGGATGATGATTAATCTCAATTGTTAGCTGGATAAAATCTAGAGTCACCTGGAAGAGCAGGCCTCTGGGCATGCCTGTGTGAGGTGGAGGGACTGGCCTCTGTGGGTGGCATCATTTCCTGGGCTGGCATCTCGGACTGTGTAAAGGGGAGGAAGGGAACTGAGCACCAACGTACATTTCTTTCTGCTTCCTGAGTGTGAATGTGATGTGACCAGCTGGTCCAAGCTCCTGCCGCTCCACTGCCCCACGATAGACTGTACCCTTGAACTGTGACCCCAAACAAGCCCTTCCTCCCTTAACTGCCTTTGTCAGCATATTTTATACAGCAACAGGAGAAGAAGGGATGTCTCTAAGCACCCCGGAGGGCTGCTCGGACAGTCACCCAGGTGTCACGGCGTGGAAGACCTGCTGTAGCCGGACTTTGACAGTCCCAGGCTGCACTGCAGGGGCCGTGCCTGGGCAGACAGAGAAACCTTGTCAGGTGAGCTCCGGCTGCTGCTGAGTTGATGGTGAGCCTTGCAAAAGCTGGCGCTTACCTGGGTGGCTTTGGGGCAGTTCCCCCAGCAGCCAATCACTCATTCTGGCTCGCAGCGGGATTGGCATCCTCGGCTCACATCTTGAGTCTCTGTCAATGCATAAATGCAGGGGCTACCATGAGGAGGATTTCTTTCTCACTCTTTTTTTTTTTAAATATTTCTCCTCTTGGCTGTCCTCAAAAGCTCATATATAAAGGTAAAGTCATAATAATTTTAACTAGTTGCATAAAACAATTGGGAATTTGTAGATAACTCACATTAAATTAATATGTCTCTTCAGGGACTATCATCCCTCTATAACACTGTACTTTGATTTTTATGGACATAACAGAAGCTTGAGTTTCATTTGGGGTTTTTTTGTTGTGTTTTTTTTAATGTCTCTCAGTAAAAATTTTCAATTGGCTTTATGTGGCTTTTGTAGAACTTTCATTAAATTTACACCTCTGTATTTTAAATTGTTTCTCTGGTGGGCAGAACATCCTTTTTCATTATGCTTTTAATTGATCATTTCTGGCACATGGTAACTTTCCACATATTTATCTTGTAACTAACCATTTTTCTAAACTTTCTAATTACTTTAAAAATTTTTTAATTCTTTCTTGTGGATTCTTAAGCAGATAATCATATTATTTGTAAGTAACAAGAATTTTCCATTCTTCTCCAATAATAATATTTATTGTTTCCTTTTTTATCCCTTTCACTGGCTGTAGCTTCAGAATAGTGCTAACTAAGTAATTATGACAGCATCCACCCTTACCTTTCCTCTAACTTTAGTAAGAAGGCTTCTATGATTTCACTTTGAAGTGTGATATGGGCTGTGGGTTTCAGAAAGAAATCTTAAGTTGCCTCAAGGTAAAACATTTGTATTGCTAGATTACAAAGAGGTTCTGAAATTGATGACGGATGTTCAGTTCATACGCTTTTGTCTTGACTACCTCTCCCCAGACATTGTTTGACTGTGAGAAAGATGCACCAGCTTTTGGGCTGGAGTTTTTTCTGTCAGTGATGTTTTGTTTTGGCATGTGTATATGTGCATGTGTGTACACATGTGTGGAGATGCCTGTGCATGCAGAGGGTCATCTCTGGGTGTTCCTTAGGAGCCATCCACCTTGGTTTGTTTTGTTGTTGTTGCTGTTTTTGGGTTTTTTTTTGTTTTTGTTTTTTTGAGACGAAGTCTCTCACTAGAGCCTGGAGCTCACCAATTCTACTAGCCTGGGCTTTTCTTTGTTCTTTTTTAATTTGTGTGGGTGGGAGGTGGGCTATTTGGCCTGCATATACAGACCTGATGGCTGCCGAGGCCAGAAGAGAGAGTCAGACTCCTTGGGACTGGGGTTCCAGAGAGTTGTGAGTCACCATATGGGTGGTAGGAATCAAACCCAGGACCTTTGCAAGAACAGCCAGTGCTCTTAACCTCTGAGGCATCTTACAGCCCCCTAGCCTGGCCTTTTCATGTAAGTGCCTGTGATCCAACTGAGGTCTTCCCATTCTGAAGCTTGCTTTCTTTACCAACTGACAAATCTCCCCAGTGCCTGATGCTTGTCTAACTGGACCACAAGCTCTCTCTAGAGAGCCAATTGCTTCTCCAGAGATGGAGCTTTTACTTGGCCCTGTAGCTAGGACACGAAAATGCTCTATGTTAGATTAGTTGGGCCATCTACCATCTGATGATGTTCTATGTCCCTTCAAAGCCATGGTATTCTGGTCCATCTTGCTGCCATCACAACAGTGTGATGTGTGTATGCTCAGGCTTAGCTGAGGAAAACACAGAACCTAGTGAGATATATTCAAATGGGATGTAGAATAGTTAAAGGGGCTGATGTCATCTGAAGGAAGGATAGTTTTCCTTATGAAAACATTCCTTAAGAGCACAAATGAGGAGAAGTTAAGGAGGATTTCAGAATTAGTCCTAAATTTGGGGACTCTTGCATATTTGACCTTAGTTGGTCAGCAGAACCACGTCACACTGTGAGCTCAGGCACAGGAGTTGCTTCTCTCTTCGTTGATCACTGGGTGCTGTGAATTCAGTCTTAGTTTATTTTATTTTATCTTATTTTGTTTTATTTTATTTTGAGACCAGGTGGCATAGAGCCAGAACTTGTTATAAAACTGAGGATGAGGTTGAACTTATTTTCACATCTATCTATCTATCTATCTATCTATCTATCTATCTATCTATCTATCTATCTATCTCTGTCTATCTATCTATCTGTCTATCTATCTATCTATCTATCTATCTATCTATCTATCTATCTATCATCTATATATCTACCATCTATCATCTCTATCTATCTATCACCTATCAATCAGTCAGTCTATCCATCCGTCTATCTATCTATCTATCTATCTATCTATCTATCTATCTATCTATCATGTATCTATCCACCATCTATCTATCTACCATCTATCACCTATCTATCTAGCATTTGTGGACATGCATATATGCAGGTTAGAAGACAACTTTTTGTAGGAGTTAGTTCTCTCCTTCTACCATGTGTCTCTGCAGCAAGTGCTTTTCTCTGCTGCCCCATCTGGACAGAGTGGCCTTCAGCCTCTGCTCCTCCTGCCTCCACCTCCTGACTGTTAGTATTGCACTCGTGCAGCACCCTGCCGAATCTATGCAGTGCTGGGATTAAACCTGATTAAGCCTCGTGTGTACTAGCTAGGTACTCTATCATTTGAGCTGCATCCCCAGGCAGACCTGTTTCTGAATTGCATGGCACCTACATCACTCGGGCCTCAAGCACCTCAAACCAATATTAGCAACTCCCCTTTTCAAATCTCTCTTCTGGCCATGATTGTCCTACTGTCCACCCAGTCAAGCCAAACGGGGCTCCTTGGCCAGCCCTTCTCACTCTGGAATCCTTCTAAGACCTCTGTTCCAGCTTCTCACCTTCTCGCTCCTGCATCCCTTCTGCAGCCCTGACCCAGTTCCTTCTCTTCGGCTCCCCAGCACAGCCTCTGATCTGAGTGTTTGCCCGTGAGCTGTGATTTTCCCAACCTCTTGGCTTTTCCACATACTGCCCACATCTCTCCCTCCTTAAAAATAAAACTTGTCTGCTCTGATCTTGACCTTGTCAAACATTTCTGAGCATAATCATCAACTGAGATCTTCGTTCCGGAAAAGTTCTATTAAATCACTTTTGCGCAGAAAACTAAGACTCCTCAGTCGCCCTTGAGATGTAGGTTCTCTCCTCCAGATCCTTTCATCTTCGAACTTCACCAGCTCCACCTTCTCATCTCATTGCCTCCCCCATACCCCCATGTAGCGCGATTCACTCCCCCGCCCCATGCAGTGAGGTCCATGTCTTCTTTCTACCAATGAATCTGCACCCTTCACCCCACACCTAGCAACTCCAAATCTATCTTTGAAATGGCCTCAGAGGTCCCCAATTCTCTGAACCCTTTTCCTGGTACCACTCACTACGCTGCCCTGTTTACTTCTTCTTTTCCATATTCTTGTGTAGACTTCCATGACAGCACCTTTAGAATACCTGTCTATTTGGGAGTCTGTCTGTTTCCATGTAGTTATAATCGTGGGGCAATCCTTTCTTCCCTTATTTCCTTACCTAAAAACACATGTTTTTTAGCACAAAGATTAGTAAAAAAGTCTTCCTCCCAACACACACACACACACACACACACACACACACACACACACACACACACACACGAAACAAACACAGAGATATGCAGACAGATACACAGGATAACCACCAAGTACATGATGGCAGTAGTCATGTTTATCTTAGAGCCACAGAAAGCAGACACATGGCCTTGGCTAACGCTGACAGTTTATTGAAGATATTAAAGTTTAAGGGTGATAACTGGGGGCCAGAGGGCTCTCCAAAGGACGTCCCCTATGACCAATGTTCTCTCTGGTCTGTGTCACCATTTTCATTTAATTTCACATCCAGATCATTCCTCCGAGAGCCAAGATAGTTGCCAAAGGGCAGAATAGTTAGTTCACACTCTGCCAGCAAGCTTACAAAATCGCTAGCCAGTCAAGCCCCATCCCTGAACTCAGCCTCTTGCTTGAGAATGCAGTCAGCAGATATGTGAGGAGAAATAATGCATGAAGGCCTGGCCTTTGGCCACATGGCAGAGTCCAGGCAGATGATGTATCCTTTCATCTTACTCAGAATCCGTCTTTCGTCAAAGCCCAGCAGAGCCAACATGGTTCATGACCTTTCCTGACTCACAAGCCCCCAAGAAGATCAGACACAAAGAGATCCCCGTTTGTGTCACAGCCTTACCACTTACAAGATGGGACACCTACATTGTCCTCAAGCTCTCTGAGCTTCAAATACTCCACCTTAGAAATAAGAGTCAGGGCCGTCAGTGAAATGCTTGTTTTGCAAGCATAGGGGTCTCATTTTCCCACTCCAGAACCGACATTATAAAAGCCAGGCATGTTGGTGCCCACATGTAATCTCAACTCAGGGGAAGTGGAGGCAAGTGGAGTCCTCGGGCCAGCCAGCTTACCCTTATCTGCCAGCTCTGGGCCAAGAAGAGACCCAGACTCAAAAACCAAGGTGAATGGTTCCTGAGCTGAGACTGCCCTCCAGCTCCACATACATGCATACACATTTGCACACACACACACACACACACACACACACACACACACACACACACACGAGAAATTTCTTAAGAATCACACGATGTAAAATACCTCACTAAGTCCATGCCACATGAGGATCCTAGTTTCCTGTCACTGGCTCCTTAGCCCATGGTCTAGGTTACAAGAAGAAATGGATCCCTTCCATGGGTTTATTGGGAAGGGGGTTGTCATGCTGGGCTTCTCTTCAGTGATGCCCAGGACTCTGTTTTCATCCCAAACTCAGTGCATATTATCCTCTCTTCAAGACCCATTTAATAAGCACTAATTGAGTATGGTCAGAGTTACCCGCTCCCACTGACCACCCACTGAGGAGGAGGAGCACAGGTTGGACCCACGGTCCCAGCTGGCCTGCAGTTTCCTATGACTGGATCTCCCTATGCTCCCCTCTAGGCCCTGCACCACCTGACCTGTCCCTCCATGACCCATCACTCATGACTCTTCTCCGCCCTTGACTGCATCCTCTTTCCTAAACACTAGCAACCCTGGTCATTCTGAGATCCATCAGCATTAAGCAATGGAGGATGCAAGTGATTTCCTCCTACAGCCCTTGATTTAATGTGACTTACCTCTGTCTTGTAAGAGCAGAGGGAAGATGGAAGAACACGGAACTGGAAAGCCAGTGAGGTTAGAAAGCAGGAGGTAGATGGGTCCTGAACTAAGGGGCAGGAGCCAGGGGACAGCCCAACTGGGACACAGAGCAAGCACAGTCACTCAGCAGAAGCAGGTGGGAAGGTGGCCCACAGGTAGGAGCTCATACTCCTCAGAGGCTCGGGCTGCTGTCCCATCCTTGCTCTTCCTAACAACCACTGAATCAACTTCCTTTCACCCTAGAAGAAAATGAACTACTGGTATCTCTGAAACCAGCTCCCCCTTGTAGAAATTTCCCTGGTTCTGTTGTGGAGTTTATTTGAACATATTTGGTGACTCCTAACACCGGGAAATATGGATTTTCATTTTTAAAATCAAGTATTCAACATTGAAGGTGGTGTCTACCCACATTTTTAAGACAATAAAGATGCGCCTAACTTTTTTTTTTTTTTAGTTCTTTCTCTGGTTTTTCAAATGCATCAAATTAACAGGCTTAATTTCTACCTAGCATTTTTTCATCTGCAGACATGTGAGCCTGGTGAGAGGGCTCAATGCGTAAAGCCATATGCCCTGCGTGCTTGGTGTCCTGCATAAAGAACTCATATGAAGATGGAAGGAGAGAACCAACTCCAAAAGTTGTCTCCTGAACCTCTGCGCATGTGCAGTGACACATGAAGCCACCTCCATACACATAAACAATAGTACTAAATAACGTTTGGAAATGCTAACAGAACTTTAAAAAATAAAATTCTTCTGTCCCCTCAAACAGAAGCCTTTGTGCTCAGCCCATGCTGGGTAACTTCCTAGCACCATGCAGTGGTAGGTGACAGTCTCGGAACTCTGGATGGAGTCCTGGCCGTTCTTCACCCAGGCCTGTCTGTGCTGCTGACGTACAATGCAGACAGTGTGGCTTAAATGGTAGAAATGGATTTATTTTTTATTTTTTTTATTTTTTACTGGTTTATAGTTATGGGGGATGAAGAGCCAAGATCAGGTCGCAGCCTCCGTGGCCTCTGCCTGGCTCACAGCCAACTGCCTTCACCTTGTGTCCTTGCACGTGAAGGACAGCGAGAACAGGCACTGGAGGAGGTGGATCCTGCCGTGATTTCAACCTCAGGACCCCGCCTAGCTGTCAGCATGTGGGGTCAGAGCTTCAACCTGAACTTGAGAGAACTCACTTCAGCCCATGGCACTGAAAAGAAACACACGGCAGATTTGATTTGAATTGAAGTCAGTTACCCGGTGTCAGAAAAAGACGATGAAGATTTACTGAGTTGTGTCCTCTGTCACTCACGCTGCTGGAGCCTGGGAGGGTGACACCCCTGCACCCCCCGTTGTATTTGTGTGTGAGTGCATTTTCACGTGTGCGTTTTCAAATGTACACGTGTGCCTGTGTGTGGAGGCTTGGAGGCAGGTGTCTTCCTCGGTTTCTTCCATCGTATCTTCTGAGACAGTAGCTCTCACCAGCCTGGAGCTCACCTATTTGGCTAGGCTAGCAGGTCTGGGATCTCCGGGCTCTCTGCCTCCCCAGGACAGGGATACAGGGGAACAAGCTCAGGTTCTGATGCTCGCACAATACACGCTTTGCTGGTCCACCAGTTCTTTTGGCTGTTTCTGGAGAGCATGCTGAGGACATGGGGCGGGGGGGGGGGGGGGGTGTAGAATGTGCTGGGTCACTATGCAAGACTTCTCTGAGAACAGCAATTTGTGAAAGAACAAGAAAAATAGAGAAAACCAGGTGCCTTGGGAAAGTGCTAAATTCTAGCTCTTAGACCATCAGGGAAGTACAGAAAACATGGAGCCTTGTAATGGAAAAAAATACTATTCTCTTCTTGGTTCTCTATTTCTTTCTCTCTCTGACACACACACACAGACACACACACACACACACACACACACACAGACACACACATAGACACACACACACAGACACATGCACATACACACACAGACACACACACATAGACACACAAAGACACACACACAGACAGACACACACAGACACACACACAGACATACACATACACACACAGACACACACATACACACACAGACACACACAGACACACACACACAGGCACACACACAGGTACACACACACACACAGACAGACACCCATACACACACAGATCTATACCACCAAATTTGTTTCCTACTTTCTTTCCTTCTCACTCCTCCTTCCCTCCCTTCCTCCCTCCCTCCTTCCTTGATGGCCTCTATCAATCACCAATTTTGTTCTAAATGCTTCGGAATAATTGAATTTGCAAATCTTTACTAGTTATCCACATAGAAAAATGTAAACGTTTAAGACAAGCATGGTGGTGACATTCATTCTCAAGACTTGGGAGGTGGAGGAAGGGAATCAGGAGTTCAAGGTCATCCTACATAGCAAGTCTGAGGCCAGCTTGGGATACACAAGGCTCTGTTTCAAATATATCTATCTAGCATATAATATGTGTGTATATATAATTATATGTTGTATGTTCATATATATATATATATATATATATATATATATATATATATATATGAACCAAGGATAAAATTTCAATCTTGAACAAAACATCACAAACATTTGCAGCTCAACTGTTCCTTGCTGTGTGGCCTTGAACAGACTACTTAAATTCTTCAGAGCTCTGTTTCTTTATTCTAACATGGGCAATAATAACATTAACTCCCTGAAGAGCTCACCTCCAGGATAAAATGAGCCAATGCTTAGAAAGCACCTGGAGGATGCCTAGCCACTAGTGTTTAGTATCTATTCTTACACTGCTCTTTAGTTCCTGTTGGATGCCTGATATATGTGCCTCCAACTAAGACAATGTGGCCTGAGAGAAGAAGCCACTTTGTGCCAGTTTGCATGGCTTCTTCCTCAACTAGTTGTTACCGGTGAGGATTTTGGGTGGTGTGAAGCATGTGTAACACCAGAGTCTCTGCTATGACAACTAGGAGCTGTCAAATTGAGCATCTGGGATCTCTTCTCATTGAATTTAAAAGACTCATCATGATAAGGTCATGAGAACATTGCAAGAACCTTTCTTCAGGAGAGAATGTTCTCATAAAAAGGATGGTAAGTGACAGCCACACCCTCTCTTATCACCCAGGGCAGTCTCAATCCCTCCTTTCCACATTGCAACTGGAAAGAGAGCTCCCCACCCCACCCCCAGTCTCTCCCATCATCACCCCTTCTGCAAAGCCAAGGGGGGCTGGGCAGCAATAACTGTCACTCAATGCAGCCCATTAGGCCAACAGGTCAACTGAGGCAGCAAGATGGCAGGCAAGCCAGAAAGGTCTGTCCCAATACTGCTACCAGTAGGTGACTCCCAGCATACACTTGTCATTGCCCAGTCCCTCTTGAAGAATGTCGCAGTTGAGATGACCCAGTGCCTAGCAGGTCTTGGCAGGTTGGTTCTGCTCAGCAATATTGTCAGAGGCACATCACAGAGGGATGGCACCTCGGCACAACTGATCCCCCAGGGCTGGGCACCAGTCTCTTTGGGGGCCTAGCACAGGTCACAGTGGCTTCTTGATTCAAGTAAGTGAGGACTCTGGGCCAAAAGCTGTGCCATGTTGCATCAATAGTCAAGTATTTGCCCTTTATCTATAGTAACAAGCCCCACATCCACCAAGTTCTGAGTATTTAACACCCATTATTTCACTTGATTCCTTCTACTGGTGTGTGCCAATAGCAGTCAATACAATAATAATACTGAGAAGTAATTGATCTTTTTGCTGAGAGCCCTCTCTTCTCCAGTTAATAGGGCAGATGCTTCAGATACATTGTATCAGTCTGTCTTAGTCTGTTTTCTGCTGCTATAATGGGTACGACAGAAATTTATAAGGTATAGCTGGGGAGTTTTCTCCCCAAGTCCTGCCAAGCCCCTGCAGTCTGACAGCCCACTTATAAACACACAGATGCTTATACTATTTAAACTGTTTGGCCTAATGGCTCAGGCTTCTAGCTATCTAGTTCTTACATCATAATTAATCCATTTCTATAAATCTATACCTTGCCACGTGGCTTATGGCTTACCAGCATCTTCACATGCTGCTTGTCATGGCAGCGGCTGGCAGTGTCTCCCTCCACCTTCCTGTTATTTCAATTTTCCTCTCTGTTAGTCCTACCTATACTTCCTGCCTGGCTACTGGCCAATCACTGTTTTATTTATTGACCAATCAGAGCAACATATTTGACATACAGACCATCCCACAGCAATAAGGCATAAGAGTTTATTAAAATCATAGTTCCTGAGGTCTAAGGTCATGGAGTCTCAAATGGAGATGGTCTTCTTGTCAAGTACAGAGTGCAAGACGTTGTGGTGATACCCCATCTCCGGCACCTCATATAGTTACTAAACACTTGCCAGGTCTACAGACCAACAGTCCATGACATCTAGGCATTATGTATCCAGTGCACCCACCCATAACAAGTTTTCCACAACAGCTCTATGATTGTCTTTGCTGGAAGGGGAGAAAACCAACACTCCAGGAGATTAAGTTATCTATCCCCATTTTACACCTAAGAACTGAAAGACGACCCAAGGCAGTATGGCTCAGGTCAAGGTGAGAACCTGGCCCTCAGAGGTATTTGCTAAAAACATGATGTCCAAGTCCCCAGAGGGTCTTAGCCATTTGCTGTGGCAATCAATGCTCACTGTCCCAAGCCCAAAGAGGCCAGCCACAGCAGCCAATCAGCTGTGCCCACAGGCCAGCATCTGCATACAGAAACAAAGACATCTTCTAAGCAAAGGCGAGCATTGGGAGCCCAGTTGGAAATGACTAACAGGGTTGTTTTGCTTCTGAGGCAAGAGCTAGAATGTACAACTAGTTAGCACCAGTTCTTCTGGCAGCCCCGGCTACATAATGCAGGCTACGGCATTTGGCGGTGCCTCTTAAATTTGGCACACTCCATGCTCCTCCTGGACCCACGAGATAACATAACCAAATGTTTTCTGATGCTGCAAGAAATGAGTATTTTGCAGGTAGAAGGAAATGCAAACATCCCCATGCCTTCCAATCCCAGGAGCAAAATGCTTCACTCTTTTGACCCTTTCAGAGGTTAGATGTGAGCAGGAGCCCAGATGAATGGTCACAATGCAAACAAAGTCGTGGAAATAAATGCATCTCTGATCTATGCAGGCGGGTGATGCCAAATATACCATCTGCACCATTTCTCAGGACGAGTCCAATTGTGCTTCCCTGCGTGTCCCAAGCAGCGAGAATGTGGCCATGTTCTTTTTTTCAGAGAAAGGCATGCATCATTTGATGCTGTTGGATTTTTTTTTTCAGACTCACAGACAATGGATGGCAGTTATGTTTTCCTAGGTTAGGTTGAGTAAGGACAGAGAAACAAAGTCCACAGAAAGGAGTAAGAAGTGTGTGCAGGAACTCAGAAGGTGCTCTGGGGCTTTGAGTGGAAGCTGCTGGAGTTACAGTTCTGCACTCTCTTTCAGCTCAGTTATAGACATTCACTTACCAAAGCATCATTAGCTTCCAGTGGTGTTGGGGGGCATGTTAGGGCCTATCTTAGCATGCAGGGGTAAGTGAAATATGGTCTCACATTAGAGGGACAACTGACATGCTTGGCCATGAGTTATGGATAAGTTCTTAGACAAAAACCAAAAACAAACAAAAGCCAAAACTAGGGTCTCTAATGAGGATCATTTTCAGTGTGTCACAAAGATACAAGTGACCACACTAACAGAGCAGGACTCACCTGGCTACACTGTCTTTGAGACAAAAGGAAGCTTCTAGGTCAAATATTATTGGCAAATATTTCTGGCAAGGAGCTTGAGAATGAATGTTTTTCCATTTTGCTGGTCAGTATCTGTCTTCATACATCACCTCTGCCAAGGTGACCAGAAGGCAGTCAGGGACGGTGTAGGAGCCACCACAGAGCCAGCCCAACTGTACCTCAGTGACCTTTTATTATGGCAGGAATAAGTGGGGCCCTGGATGGGGCCTGTGACCGTAGCTTTCTAAGTCCTCACCTGTATGAGTCTCGTCTCACTGAGATCTGTTTGGGGAGACAACATTGTGTGTGATGGCGACCACCACCCTCCACAATGAGAAAAGGGGCATTCTTCCCTCTATCACCCCTGCTTTTGATCAATACAGCACATAAGTTTTTTCTTTCAATCATGTAGTACAGAAAATTATTTTTACTGGTTCCTCAGTGTAATCTACACACACTTACACTGAAGCAGATCAAAATCTTGTGGGAAATTCATAATCTAGGCAGTAGTGTTTCTCGAGGCGGAGAGATTGACCAGATATAGTCAAAATCATAAATCAATCTGATTACATTCTAATTTTTCCTCTGAGATCAGAAAAGTAAATCATTACATTGTATTATATCATTATATTATATGCATTTTATGGTTTGATACTGAAAATCAGAAATGTGTACACACACACACACACACACACACACACACACACACACACATTCGCCTGAAAATGTTTACATTTCAAAAGTAGGCTTAAGTTCTTAATTTATAAGCTAATTTATAAGCTTAAGGAAAACAATTCAACACTTGGATGCACATTTTTTGATTTTTTTATTGTAAGAGTCTAAAATGTGCTTAATACTTACTGAAGGACAAGTGCCCCTTAACAAAAATGTATGGCAACAGACTTTGAATCCTAAATAACAAAATTTTGTGGGAGAAGAAAGAAAGTAACCAGAGCCCCTGGGATAAGTGCCAGATAGTGAGGAAGCTCAGAGGTCACAGAGAAGTAGACAAAAAGAGGATGCATCATGGAAGTTCAGCAAGAATCATAGCCAGGGTGTCATTTGAGCTGGGCATTGAAGGGTGAATAGGAGTTCTATGTGAAGATAAAGAAAACACAGAGCATCTGCTAGAAAGAGCACATAGTAAGGGATGGTATTCTTTTGCATGTATGTTTGTGGTGTGCATGCATGTGTATATGTGTGTTTAGGGGGGTGTACATTTGTGTGCATGTAGAAGACATAGGTCCATGTGGGAAATCTTCTCTGATAATGCTCTAGCTTATATATGGAGGCAGGGTCTCTCATTTGAGCCCAGTGACCTCTGATTCGACTAGTTTAATCAACCATCTTGTTCTCAGGTCCCCTGTCTCTGCTTCCAGAGTGCTGGGATTAGAAGTGGGTCTCCATATCCATGCAACATTTGCCCAGATGCTGGGGATCCTCCTGCTTGTGTGGCTGAGTCCTCTCCCTCGCCTGAGGGGTAGTCCAGGCCCAAGTCCCCCTCAGCAGAGGAGAAGCGGCCAGTCATGGCCAAGCACACACAGGCCCATCTAAAGAGAACAATGACAAAATCCATCGCCTGCCACCTTGATTCCTGGTCGTACAGGAACACACCACTCTACTCACAGGGAACAGAGATTTTTTTTCCTCCTGTTTTCATCACCATTCTCTCTATTTCAGTCCACTCTTTGAAGACATGAATTATTTTCCATCTTAATGTTTTATTTTAAATTGACAAGACTCTCTGGTATATGTGAGGGACTCGGAGCTTTCCGTGTCTTTTAAAGGACCCTCTAGTCACCAATGCTGCTAAACACTGTCTGTGGCAGAGCAGCTACTTCATGGATCTCCCCCTTCAACTGCTTTCGGCTCTCTCACCGGCTGGGTCTGGCTGACCAAACTCTGGAGAAGATGGAGGAGAGCAGACAGCACTTTGAGGTAGGTTGGAGACACGAGCTGAAGTTTCCCAGATCAAGTCATTGTCCGTGATCCTCGGCTTGGTTCATGGAGATCTAGGTCAGCGCACCACACCAAAGGCATCCTTGCACCTGTGAGCCGAGCGTCTGGTTCTGTGTAAGGGGCCTTCCAGAATGACCGCAGGAGCCCAACTTTTAAATCTCTTTAAAAGTCAGGACAAAGGAAGCCATGTTGCTGAACTAAAACATTCAAAAAATGAAGTCTTCTGAACACCCTGTGGCACAAGGTAGAGTTTTTATTAATGCAAGTTCTAAATGTGGATTAACCCTCTGGCGAGTCAATTTCCCAAAGCACTGGATTGTACTCAGGTCCTTTTCAAAGCAGCACACCACACCGCTGCCATTATTCTGAATATCAATTGAACACCATTCTAACTCAGGACACAAAGCAAGATTTAAAATGATTACAGCTGTCAGCGCTTACATCTGAGTGAGTCGCTGGAGATTCAAATGTACAGACAAAGCGTTGTAAATCGGTCTTTTTGGGAGAGTGTACCTCCCTCTCACAGGCTTTTTAAAAAGTGATTTTGTTATTTTAGGATGGAAGAAAGCCTTCGCCATGAGTTGGCTGTGTTCTTAAGGACAAGTCTTCTCTGAAATCAGAGCTACATTTTTAACTCCTGGCTTAGAATGACCATCAGGTCATTTTCCTTGGGAGAGGAACATGAAGAACATCACCTAGTTGGATTTAACTCTTTTATTTTATATTTCTATTTCAATGTCTGTCTGTATTTTAAAATTCAAAGAACTAGCTGAATTTGATCAAGTGAACTATTACTATGGTCCAAGACAAGTCCCCAAACTGAAGAAGGCAACTGCCTGAAGCCACAGCTTATCTTACAATAATCCTTTATCTCAACCCATCTTCTTTTATCTTCCAAATCTAGTTTGGCAATAGAAAACAATTCCCATGTCCCCCACAAGAATCCTTATGATATATTGTCTTCTCATCCAACCCCAGCGATTTTCAGTTCTGTTTTCTTAAATGGTTGTTGTATATTTTGGATGATACCTCTTTGTTTGAAAGGACAAAAAAAAAAAAAAAAAGGAGCTACTTTCACATCTAATTATAACGAGATAAATGGTACTACGAGGGACTATTAAAAATTTAAAGTCCTCTTTCCTAAGTGTATCTGTCAGCTGAGCACACTGAATCTTGCATAGTGCACACACACTTACACTGTCAGCCCACGACTGATGGCGCTGGTGTATTCTCCTTGCTCTTTGGCACATGGTTTAATTGTGTTGCGCCAAACTGGCAGAATCATGCAATATGTTAGTGTAAAGGCCCCACAGTTTAAGGGAGAAATCTAGAAGTGTTAACTATACACTGTCTAATTATACGACCTGCCTGTCCCAGAATGTGATTTCAGAAACCATCTCTGACATATGGGAAAAGGGTAGAACAGCTGGTCATTACGGTTTCCTCAAGACTATTTAGCAACACACTTGAATGTAATTAAAGGGAGACACTAAATACAGCACTTGTGGTACAATGTATTTTTAATTTCTATGGCATGTGGTAAAAGTAAATAGATGAAAGCATTCAAGTTTCTCCACTCGGCATCCAACTTGTCAAAGAAGCAACATGCGCTTGGCTGACTGCAAGCAGGGTCCTGGAGTGAGTAGCAGACACCCACAGAAACGGTAAAGAGGTTGCATTGTAGCAGTGCTCAGAGGAAACGGCCAATTGGAACTCCCAGACAGAGATGAAATGAAAGCATTCATTCATTCATTCATTCATTCATTCATTCATTCATTCATTCAGATGTGCACCCATCCATCCACCAGACAGATTTGTGTGGTAAAGACCTTCTCTGCCCTGGCATAGCTCACAGCTTACTAATGCACTAAAGGCTGTGATAGGGGTGACAAGAAAGAGTTTCAGGTCCACATTGGGGCTGTCCCTTGAAAGGGACTGATAGGAATCAGGAGTTTGGTGTGAGGGTGAAAGAGCAATTCATGCAGAAGGACAGCTCAAGCGGAAATCGGCAAAGGAAGGAGAAGAGTGCTGAGAATATAGGCCTAACATTTACTGAGGACTCAGAACCTTCTGGCATGGGATAGAATGGTATATATTAGCCCCCTGAGTCCTGGTCACCCTGTGTGGCAAGTCCTGTGGTCTCATAAGTCTGATAAGCTGTCTTATGTTCATAGAATGGAATGCTGTACTTTTATTTTATTTTGAGACAGCATTTCTCTGTGTAACAGCCCTGGCTGCCCTGGATCTCGCTCTGTAGACTAGACTGGCCTTCACTCACAGAGATCAACTTGTCTCTGCCTCCCAAGTTCTGGGTAGAATGCTGAACTACATACCAGAGCATGGACGGATCACAGAGGCACCAAACAGCATGCAAGAAGCCAGGTTTCAAGAGGTCTCCCGGTTGCTGGAGGCAGGGCTGGGGTGAGGGGCATGTGGGCTAGGGCACCCTGAGGGAGTGTGTTGGTGTGAGACGATCGATCACTGTGTGTCCCATTGTGCTCTCTGTTATATTAGCACTTTCCTTCTCAAGACTCGGTACTTAGAGACCCTCTCACTTTTTCTTTTCTTTCAATACTGGGGTTTGAACCAGAGGGCCTTGTGCATTCTAGGCTAAGAGCTCTGTCCACAATTTCCAGCCTTAACTACTCTGGGAGTGGTGGTACATGCCTTTAATCCCAGGACTCAAAGCAGGTGGATCGCTATGAGTTTGAGCTCAGCCTGGAAGTTCCAGGCCTGTCAGAGATACATAGTGAGACCCTGTCTCCAAAAAATTAATTAATTAGTTAATAAAATAAAAGGTTAATTTTACTACATATAAACATTGAAAATAAAGGAAGCAAAAACTCCAAGAGATGGGTATTTTAGCTTGGGTTCTCAAAAACAAACAAACAAACAAACAAACCAAAAA